>NW_027363033.1:1267944-2535888 GCF_046119375.1 Phyllobates terribilis
GCCAAAACTGAGATGAGCCTTTGTTCTTATTGCTCAGCAGTGGTTTTTGTCTTGGAACTCTGCTATGCGTGTCATTTTTGCCCAGTCTCTTTCTTATGGTGGAGTCATGAACACTGTCCTTAACTGAGGCAAGTGAGACCTGCAGTTCTCTGGATGTTGTTGTGGGGTCTTTTGTGACCTCTTGGATGAGTCGTTGCTGCGCTCTTGGGGTAATTTTGATCAGCCGGCCACGCCTAGGAAAGTTCACCATTGTTCCATATTTTCGCCTATTGTGGATAATGACTTCCACTGTGATTCGCTGGAGTCCCAAATCTTTAGAAATGGGTTTAGAACTTTTTCCAGACTGATAGATCTCAATTACTTTGTTTCTCATTTGGTCCTGAATTTCTTTGGATCGCAGCATGATGTCTAGCTTTAGAGGATCTTTTGTTCTAGGGTTAAGATAATTGTGTAAATTCGCGCTAATGGTAGTGGGTTTGGAGAAAGAAAACCAGAGGTGGATAACTTAATTTGCTTGAAGCTTTTATTAAGATATAAAATATATGGGGGTGGGAAAAAAAAAAGTTTGAAAAGGGTGATATGTATCACCAGGATTAGTGTACAAATTTCTTTAAAAATGCACCAGGCTAATATGATAAAAACATAAAACATAGAAAGAAATTTGATGATTGAAATTAATCTTCCTTCTCAGGTGCGACGGGTAGGTTAGATCGGCTGGGCCTGTTGTTGAGTACTTGTAGAATGTGGATAGGGACTCTCGTAGGAGAGGATTAGATACACAGCTCAGCAGACTGTATCACACAGGAGAGGATTAGATACACAGCTCAGCAGATGGTATCACACAGGATAAGATTAGATACACAGCTCAGCAGACTGTATCACACAGGATAGGATTAGATACACAGCTCAGCAGACAGTATCACACAGGAGAGGATTAGATACACGGCTCAGCAGACAGTATCACACAGCATAGGATTAGATACACGGCTCAGCAGACAGTATCACAAAGGAGTGGATTAGATACACAGCTCAGCAGACAGTATCACACAGGAGAGGATTAGATACACAGTTCATCAGACAGTATCACATAGGAGAGGATTAGATACACGGCTCAGCAGACAGTATCACACAGCATAGGATTAGATACACAGCTCAGCAGACAGTATCACACAGCATAGGATTAGATACACAGCTCAGCAGACAGTAGAACACAGGAGAGGATTAGATACACAGTTCATCAGACAGTATCACATAGGAGAAGATTAGATACACGGCTCAGCAGACACTATCACATAGGAGAGGATTAGATACACAGCTCAGCAGACAGTATCACACAGCATAGGATTAGATACACTGCTCAGCAGACAGTATCACACAGGAGTGGATTAGATACACAGCTCAGCAGACAGTATCACACAGGAGAGGATTAGATACACAGTTCATCAGACAGTATCACATAGGAGAGGATTAGATACACGGCTCAGCAGACAGTATCACACAGCATAGGATTAGATACACAGCTCAGCAGACAGTATCACACAGCATAGGATTAGATACACAGTTCAGCAGACAGTAGAACACAGGAGAGGATTAGATACACAGTTCATCAGACAGTATCACATAGGAGAGGATTAGATACACGGCTCAGCAGACAGTATCACACAGCATAGGATTAGATACACAGCTCAGCAGACAGTATCACACAGCATAGGATTAGATACACAGCTCAGCAGACAGTATCAAAAAGGAGTGGATTAGATACACAGCTCAGCAGACAGTATCACACAGGAGAGGATTAGATACACAGTTCATCAGACAGTATCACATAGGAAAGGATTAGATACACGGCTCAGCAGACAGCATCACACAGCATAGGATTAGATACACAGCTCAGCAGACAGTATCACACAGCATAGGATTAGATACACAGCTCAGCAGACAGTAGAACACAGGAGAGGATTAGATACACAGTTCATCAGACAGTATCACATAGGAGAGGATTAGATACACAGCTCAGCAGACAGTATCACACAGCATAGGATTAGATACACAGCTCAGCAGACAGTATCACACAGCATAGGATTAGATACACAGCTCATCAGACAGTATCACACAGGATGGGATTAGATACACAGCTCAGCAGATGGTATCACACAGGATAAGATTAGATACACAGCTCAATAGACAGTATCACACAGGATAGTGTTATAGCAGAAGATGGAGTCCCTCAAGTTTAAAGGCCCAATCTATGCTATATAAGTCTGACAGTTATTTTAGGTGAAAACAACAGCTATGAATGTTCCTTCTTGTATCATTGTGAGAAGATAAAGTATACTCCCTGGCCAGATGTTTCTTCTTGTAGCAATAATGTGTTCTTGCAGAAAGATGAAATGACCTTGCTAACTAGATAAGTCTAATTAAATATTTTAAAGCATACAGAAACTAGCTTTTTTTCGCTTGTTCAGCTAAACTGTATAATCGAACCATATATGGCAAATCTGTTTCCTGCCTTTTAGGGTGTATATTAGCCCTGTGTTTTGTAATAAAGTTTTTACAGTATGTTTAGACACAAACATCCTGTCCTGTGTCTTCATTCTCTCCGAGCTCGTAATCCAAAGGATAGAAGACCCAAAATTCAGTGACGACAATAGGATTAGATACACAGCTCAGCAGACAGTATCACACAGGAGAGGATTAGATACACAGCTCAGCAGACAGTATCACACAGGAGGAGATTAGATACACAGCTCAGGAGACAGTATCACACAGTATAAGATTAGATACACTGCTCAGCAGACAGTATCACACAGGAGAGGATTAGATACACAGCTCAGCAGACAGTATCTCACAGGAGAGGATTAGATACACTGCTCAGCAGACGGTATCGCACAGGAGAGGATTAGATACATGGCTCCGCAGACAGTATCACACAGGGTAGGATTAGAGACACAGCTCACCAGACAGTATCACACAGGAAAGCATTAGATACATAGCTCAGCAGACGGTATCACACAGGACAGGATTAGATGCATAGCTCAGCAGACAGTATCACACAGGATAGGATTAGATACACAGCTCAGCAGACAGTATCACACAGGAGGGGATTAGATACATAGCTCAGCAGACAGTATCACACAGGAGAGGATTAGATACACAGCTCAGCAGACAGTATCACACAGGAGGGGATTAGATACATAGCTCAGCAGACAGTATCACACAGGAGGGGATTAGATACATAGCTCAGCAGACAGTATCACACAGGAGAGGATTAGATACACAGCTCAGCACACAGTATCACACAGGAGAGGATTAGATACACAGCTCAGCAGACAGTATCGCACAGGAGAGGATTAGATACACGGCTCAGCTGACAGTATCACACAGGAGAGGATTAGATACACAGCTCAGCAGACAGTATCACACAGGAGAGGATTAGATACACAGTTCATCAGACAGTATCACACAGGAGTGGATTAGATACACGGCTCAGCAGACAGTATCGCACAGGGCGGGATTAGATACACGACTCAGCAGACAGTATCACGCAAGATAGGATTAGATACACAGTTCATCAGACAGTATCACACAGGATGGGATTAGATACACAGCTCAGCACACAGTTTCACACAGAAGAGGATTAGATACACGGCTCAGCAGACAGTATCACACAGGAGAGGATTAGATACACAGCTCAAAAGACAGTATCGCACAGGAGAGGATTAGATACACAGCTCAGCAGAAGGTATCACACAGCTTAGATACACTGCTCAGCAGATGGTATCACACAGGAGAGGATTAGATACACGGCTCAGCAGACAGTATCACACAGGAGAGGATTAGATACACTGCTCAGCAGACAGTATCACACAGGGTAGGATTAGAGATACAGCTCAGCAGACAGTATCACACAGGAGAGGATTAGATACACAGCTCAGCAGACAGTATCACACAGGAGAGGATTAGATACACGGCTCAGCAGACAGTATCACACAGGAGAGGATTAGATACACGGCTCAGCAGACAGTATCACACAGGAGAGGATTAGATACACAGCTCAGCAGACAGTATCACACAGGAGAGGATTAGATACACGGCTCAGCAGAAAGTATCACACAGGAGAGGATTAGATACATGGCTCAGCAGAAAGTATCACACAGGAGAGGATTAGATACACAGCTCAGCACACCAGTATCACACAGGAGAGGATTAGATACACGGCTCAGCAGACAGTATCACACAGGAGAGGATTAGATACACAGCTCAGCAGACAGTATCACACAGGATAGGATTAGATACACGGCTCCGTAGACAGTATCACACAGGAGAGGATTAGATACATGGCTCAGCAGACATTATCACACAGGAGAGGATTAGATACACAGCATAGGATTAGATACATAGCTCAGAAGACAGTATCACACAGCATAGGGTTAGATACACGGCTCAGCGGACAGTATCACACAGCAGGGGATTAGAGACACTGCTCAGCAGACAGTATCGCACAGGAGAGGATTAGATACATGGCTCAGCAGACAGTATCACACAGCATAGGGTTAGATACACGGCTCAGCAGACAGTATCACACAGGAGGGGATTAGATACACAGCTCAGCAGATAGTATCACACAGGAGTGGATTAGATGCATAGCTCAGCAGACAGTATCACACAGGAGAGGATTAGATACACAGCTCAGCAGACAGTATCACACAGGAGAGGATTAGATACACAGGAGAGGATTAGATACACAGCATAGGATTAGATACACAGCTCAGCAGACGGTATCACACAGCATAGGATTAGATACATGACTCAGCAGACAGAATCACACAGGAGGGGATTGGAGACACAGCTCAGCTGACAGTATCACACAGGAGGGGATTAGATACACTGCTCAGCAGACAGTATCACACAGGAGGGGATTAGATACACAGCTCAACACACAGTATTACACAGGAGAGGATTAGATACACAGCTCAGCACACAGTATCACACAGGAGAGGATTAGATACACATCTCAGCAGACAGTATCACACAGGAGAGGATTAGATACACAGCTCAACTCACAGTATTACACAGGAGAGGATTAGATACACGGCTCAGCAGACAGTATCACACAGGAGAGGATTAGATACACAGCTCAGCTGACAGTATCACACAGGAGAGGATTAGATACATGGCTCAGCAGACAGTATCACACAGGAGAGGATTAGATAGACACCTCAGCAGACAGTATCACACAGGAGAGGATTAGATACACGGCTCAGCAGACAATATCACACAGGGTAGGATTAGAGATACAGCTCAGTAGACAGTATCACACAGGAGAGGATTAGATACACGGCTCAGCAGACAGTATCACACAGGGTAGTATTAGAGATACAGCTCAGCAGACAGTATCACACAGGGTAGGATTAGATACACGGCTTAGCAGACAGTATCACACAGGAGGGGATTAGATACACAGCTCAGCAGACAGTATCATACAGGAGGGGATTAGATACACAGCTCAGCAGACAGTATCACACAGGATAAGATTAGATACACAGCTCAGCAGACAGTATCACACAGGAGAGGATTAGATACATGGCTCAGCAGATAGTATCACACAGGATAGGATTAGATACACTGCTCAGCAGACAGTATCACACAGGAGTGGATTAGCTACACAGCTCAGCAGACAGTATCACACAGGAGAGGATTAGATACACGGCTCAGCAGACAGTATCACACAGGAGAGGATTAGCTACACGGGTCAGCAGACAGTATCACACAGGGTAGGATTAGAGATACAGCTCAGCAGACAGTATCACACAGGAGAGTATTAGATACACAGCTCAGCAGATGGTATCACACAGGGTAGGATTAGAGATACAGCTCAGCAGACAGTATCACACAGGATAGGATTAGATGCAAAGCTCAGCAGACAGTATCACACAGGATAGATACACAATTCACCATCACTGAGTCATAATAGCTCAGCGGTATGTGGTGAGGGACTACTACTCCCAGCAAGTGACAGCGCAGGCACCGATCATGTAACTAAACCATCACTGCGTCATAATAGCACTGCAGTATGTGGTGAGGGACTACAACTCCCAGCAAGTGACAGCACAGGCACCGATCATGTAACTAAACCATCACTGCATCATAATAGCCCTGCAGTGTGTGGTGAGGGACTACAACTCCCAGCAAGTGACAGCGCAGGCACCGATCATGTAAATAAACCATCACTGCGTCATAATAGCACTGCAGTATGTGGTGAGGGACTACAACTCCCAGCAAGTGACAGCGCAGGTACCGGTCATGTAACTAAACCATCACTGCGTCATAATAGCACTGCAGTATGTGGTGAGGGACTACAACTCCCAGTAAGTGACAGCGCAAGTACCGATCATGTAACTAAACCATCACTGCGTCATAATAGCACTGCAGTATGTGGTGAGGGACTACAACTCCCAGCAAGTGACAGCACAGGCACCGATCATGTAACTAAATCATCACTGCATCATAATAGCATTGCAGTGTGTGGTGAGGGACTACAACTCCCAGCAAGTGACAGCGCAGGCACCGATCATGTAACTAAACCATCACTGCATCATAATAGCACTGCAGTATGTGGTGAGGGACTACAACTCCCAGCAAGTGACAGCGCAGGCACCGATCATGTAACTAAACCATCACTGCATCATAATAGCACTGCAGTATGTGGTGAGGGACTACAACTCCCAGCAAGTGGCAGTGCAGGCACCGATCATGTAACTAAACCATCACTGCATCATATAGCACTGCAGTATGTGGTGAGGGACTACAACTCCCAGCAAGTGACAGAACAGGCACCGGTCATGTAACTAAACCATCACTGCATCATAATAGCACTGCAGTATGTGGTGAGGGACTACAACTCCCAGCAAGTGACAGCGCAGGCACCGATCATGTAACTAAACCATCACTGCATCATAATAGCCCTGCAGTATGTGGTGAGGGACTACAACTCCCAGCAAGTGACAGCGCAGGCACCGATCATGTAACTAAACCATCACTGCGCCATAATAGCATTGCAGTATGTGCTGAGGGACTACAACTCCCAGCAAGTGACAGCGCAGGCACCGGTCATGTAACTAAACCATCACTGCGTCATAATAGCACTGCAGTATGTGGTGAGGGACTACAACTCCCAGCAAGTGACAGCGCAGGTACCGGTCATGTAACTAAACCATCACTGCGTCATGATAACACTGCAGTATGTGGTGAGGGACTACAACTCCCAGCAAGTTTATTTCTTTTTATTTTACACGCTGCTGTTTTCCAGAATTACCAGAAAGATCTGCACCAAAATCATGGAGTGCAAATTTGCTGTTGTGGATTTTCTTGCGGATTTTTGCTAATTTGCTCTGATTTTCTATGGAAATCCTCCAGGAACAATCTGCCACATTTGAACAGATCTTCAGGCCTCATTCAGACATCTGTAGTTTTCTGGTACATTAAAAAAAAAGCAAAAAAAACCAAAACTGATTTTCATCAAAGGGATCGATCCGAATTGTATCAATGTTTGTTACTATATGCAAATAAAAAAATATATATATATATGGATATGTGAGCTGCCCCATAGATGATAAAGGTGCGTATTATGTCTGTCAATAACATGGATGTAAAAAAACAGACGTCTGAATGAGACGTTCACCCACAAGATCATCTAGCAATAGTGCAGCTCTGACCTGACACATAGTATTCACAGAAAGGCTCCTGATCAGCACATATGATGTCTGTGATCTATAAAGAGTCCTCCACATTGTACCCACTACATATACATTCACAATAAAGCTGCCCCCGTAACATCAACTGCACCACACCTACCACATATAGCCAGGTCCCCGCTCCCCCACACACAGTATATAGCCAGGTCCCCGCTCCCCCACACAAAGTATATAGCCAGGCCCCCGCTCCCCCACACAAAGTATATAGCCAGGTCCCCGCTCCCCCACACAAAGTATATAGCCAGGTCCCCGCTCCCCCACACAAAGTATATAGCCAAGATCCCCTCCTCCATGTATAGCATATTTATCCAGGTCTCCCTCCCCCACACAAAGTATATAGCCAAGGTCCCCTCCTCCATGTATAGCATATTTATCCAGGTCTCCTCCCCCACATATAGCAAAGAGAACCAAGTCCAGCACCCCCTCCCCCACCACACAGCATACGGTATATAGACAAGTACCCCACACAGCATACGGTATATAGACAAGTCCCCCATACACAGCATACGGTATATAGCCAAGATCCCCTCCTCCATGTATAGCATATTTATCCAGGTCCCCGCACCCCCACACAAAGTATATAGCCAAGGTCCCCTCCTCCATGTATAGCATATTTATCAAGGTCTCCCTCCCCCACATATAGCAAAGAGAACCAAGTCCAGCACCCCCTCCCCCACCACACAGCATACGGTATATAGACAAGTAACCCACACAGCATACGGTATATAGACAAGTCCCCCACACACAGCATACAGTATATAGACAAGTCCCCCACCACACAGCATACGGTATATAGACAAGTACCCCACACAGCATACGGTATATAGACAAGTCCCCCCCACACAGCATACGGTATATAGACAAGTCCCCCACACACAGCATACGGTATATAGACAAGACCCCCACACACAGCATACAGTATATAGACAAGACCCCCACACACAGCATACGGTATATAGACAAGACCCCCACACACAGCATACGGTATATAGACAAGTCCCCCCCACACAGCATACGGTATATAGACAAGTCCCCCCCACACAGCATACGGTATATAGACAAGTCCCCCACACACAGCATACGGTATATAGACAAGTCCCCCACACACAGCATACAGTATATAGACAAGTCCCCCACACACAGCATACGGTATATTGACAAGTCCCCCACACACAGCATACGGTATATAGACAAGTCCCCCATACACAGCATACAGTATATAGACAAGTCCCCCACACACAGCATACAGTATATAGACAAGTCCCCCACACACAGCATACGGTATATAGACAAGTCCCCCACACACAGCATACAGTATATAGACAAGTCCCCCACACACAGCATACGGTATATAGACAAGACCCCCACACACAGCATACGGTATATAGACAAGTCCCCCCCACACAGCATACGGTATATAGACAAGTCCCCCCCACACAGCATACGGTATATAGACAAGTCCCCCACACACAGCATACGGTATATAGACAAGTCCCCCACACACAGCATACGGTATATAGACAAGTCCCCCATACACAGCATACGGTATATAGACAAGTCCCCCATACACAGCATACAGTATATAGACAAGTCCCCCACACACAGCATACAGTATATAGACAAGTCCCCCACACACAGCATACGGTATATAGACAAGTCCCCCACACACAGCATACGGTATATAGACAAGTCCCCCATACACAGCATACGGTATATAGACAAGTCCCCCACACACAGCATACAGTATATAGACAAGTCCCCCACACACAGCATACAGTATATAGACAAGTCCCCCGCACACAGCATACGGTATATAGACAAGTACCCCACACAGCATACGGTATATAGACAAGTCCCCCACACACAGCATACAGTATATAGACAAGTCCCCCACCACACAGCATACGGTATATAGACAAGTACCCCACACAGCATACGGTATATAGACAAGTCCCCCCCACACAGCATACGGTATATAGACAAGTCCCCCACACACAGCATACGGTATATAGACAAGTCCCCCACACACATCATACGGTATATAGACAAGACCCCCACACACAGCATACAGTATATAGACAAGTCCCCCACACACAGCATACGGTATATAGACAAGACCCCCACACACAGCATACGGTATATAGACAAGTCCCCCCCACACAGCATACAGTATATAGACAAGTCCCCCATACACAGCATACAGTATATAGACAAGTACCCTACACACAGCATACGGTATATAGACAAGTCCCCCACACACAGCATACGGTATATAGACAAGTCCCCCACACACAGCATACGGTATATAGACAAGTCCCCCACACACAGCATACGGTATATAGACAAGTCCCCCACACACAGCATACGGTATATAGACAAGTCCCCCACACACAGCATACGGTATATAGACAAGTCCCCCATACACAGCATACGGTATATAGACAAGTCCCCCACACACAGCATACGGTATATAGACAAGTCCCCCCCACACAGCATACGGTATATAGACAAGTCCCCCACACACAGCATACGGTATATAGACAAGTCCCCCACACACAGCATACGGTATATAGACAAGTCCCCCACACACAGCATACAGTATATAGACAAGTCCCCCGCACACAGCATACGGTATATAGACAAGTCCCCCACACACAGCATACGGTATATAAACAAGTCCCCCACACACAGCATACGGTATATAGACAAGTCCCCCACACAGCATATGGTATATAGACAAGTCCCCCACACACAGCATACAGTATATAGACAAGTCCCACACACACAGCATACAGTATATAGACAAGTCCCCCATACACAGCATACGGTATATAGACAAGTCCCCCACACACAGCATACGGTATATAGACAAGTCCCCCACACACAGCATACAGTATATAGACAAGTCCCCCACACACAGTATACAGTATATAGACAAGTCCCCCACACAGCATACAGTATATAGACAAGTCCCCCACACACAGCATACGGTATATAGACAAGTCCCCCACACAAAAGCACACGGTATATAGACAAGTCTCCCACACAGCATACGGTATATAGACAAGTCCCCCACACACAGCATAAGGTATATAGACAAGTCCCCCCCACACAGCATACGGTATATAGACAAGTCCCCCCCACACAGCATACGGTATATAGACAAGTCCCCCCCCACACAGCATACGGTATATAGACAAGTCCCCCACACACAGCATACGGTATATAGACAAGTCCCCCCCACACAGCATACGGTATATAGACAAGTCCCCCCCCACACAGCATACAATATATAGACAAGTCCCCCACACACAGCATACAGTATATAGACAAGTCCCCCACACACAGCATACGGTATATAGACAAGTCCCCCACACACAGCATACGGTATATAGACAAGTCCCCCACACACAGCATACAGTATATAGACAAGTCCCCCACACACAGCATACGGTATATAGACAAGTCCCCCCCACACACAGCATACGGTATATAGACAAGTCCCCCACACACAGCATACGGTATATAGACAAGTCCCCCCCACACAGCATACGGTATATAGACAAGTCCCCCCCACACAGCATACGGTATATAGACAAGTCCCCCCCCACACAGCATACGGTATATAGACAAGTCCCCCACACAGCATACAGTATATAGACAAGTCCCCTACACAGCATACAGTATATAGACAAGTCCCCCACACACAGTATACGGTATATAGACAAATTCCACACACACACAGCATACGGTATATAGACAAGTCCCCCACACAGCATACAGTGTATAGACAAGTCCCCCCCACACAGCATACGGTATATAGACAAGTCCCCCATACACAGCATACAGTATATAGACAAGTCCCCCACACACAGCATACAGTATATAGACAAGTCCCCCACACAGCATACGGTATATAGACAAGTCCCCAACACAGCATACGGTATATAGACAAGTCCCCTACACAGCATACAGTATATAGACAAATCCCCCACACACAGTATACGGTATATAGACAAGTCCCCTACACAGCATACAGTATATAGACAAGTCCCCTACACAGCATACAGTATATAGACAAGTCCCCCACACACAGCATACGGTATATAGACAAGTCCCCCACACACAGCATACGGTATATAGACAAGTCCCCCATACACAGCATACGGTATATAGACAAGTCCCCCACACACAGCATACAGTATATAGACAAGTCCCCCACACACAGCATACAGTATATAGACAAGTCCCCCGCACACAGCATACGGTATATAGACAAGTACCCCACACAGCATACGGTATATAGACAAGTCCCCCACACACAGCATACAGTATATAGACAAGTCCCCCACCACACAGCATACGGTATATAGACAAGTACCCCACACAGCATACGGTATATAGACAAGTCCCCCCCACACAGCATACGGTATATAGACAAGTCCCCCACACACAGCATACGGTATATAGACAAGTCCCCCACACACATCATACGGTATATAGACAAGACCCCCACACACAGCATACAGTATATAGACAAGTCCCCCACACACAGCATACGGTATATAGACAAGACCCCCACACACAGCATACGGTATATAGACAAGTCCCCCCCACACAGCATACAGTATATAGACAAGTCCCCCATACACAGCATACAGTATATAGACAAGTACCCTACACACAGCATACGGTATATAGACAAGTCCCCCACACACAGCATACGGTATATAGACAAGTCCCCCACACACAGCATACGGTATATAGACAAGTCCCCCACACACAGCATACGGTATATAGACAAGTCCCCCACACACAGCATACGGTATATAGACAAGTCCCCCACACACAGCATACGGTATATAGACAAGTCCCCCATACACAGCATACGGTATATAGACAAGTCCCCCACACACAGCATACGGTATATAGACAAGTCCCCCCCACACAGCATACGGTATATAGACAAGTCCCCCACACACAGCATACGGTATATAGACAAGTCCCCCACACACAGCATACGGTATATAGACAAGTCCCCCACACACAGCATACAGTATATAGACAAGTCCCCCGCACACAGCATACGGTATATAGACAAGTCCCCCACACACAGCATACGGTATATAAACAAGTCCCCCACACACAGCATACGGTATATAGACAAGTCCCCCACACAGCATATGGTATATAGACAAGTCCCCCACACACAGCATACAGTATATAGACAAGTCCCACACACACAGCATACAGTATATAGACAAGTCCCCCATACACAGCATACGGTATATAGACAAGTCCCCCACACACAGCATACGGTATATAGACAAGTCCCCCACACACAGCATACAGTATATAGACAAGTCCCCCACACACAGTATACAGTATATAGACAAGTCCCCCACACAGCATACAGTATATAGACAAGTCCCCCACACACAGCATACGGTATATAGACAAGTCCCCCACACAAAAGCACACGGTATATAGACAAGTCTCCCACACAGCATACGGTATATAGACAAGTCCCCCACACACAGCATAAGGTATATAGACAAGTCCCCCCCACACAGCATACGGTATATAGACAAGTCCCCCCCACACAGCATACGGTATATAGACAAGTCCCCCCCCACACAGCATACGGTATATAGACAAGTCCCCCACACACAGCATACGGTATATAGACAAGTCCCCCCCACACAGCATACGGTATATAGACAAGTCCCCCCCCACACAGCATACAATATATAGACAAGTCCCCCACACACAGCATACAGTATATAGACAAGTCCCCCACACACAGCATACGGTATATAGACAAGTCCCCCACACACAGCATACGGTATATAGACAAGTCCCCCACACACAGCATACAGTATATAGACAAGTCCCCCACACACAGCATACGGTATATAGACAAGTCCCCCCCACACACAGCATACGGTATATAGACAAGTCCCCCACACACAGCATACGGTATATAGACAAGTCCCCCCCACACAGCATACGGTATATAGACAAGTCCCCCCCACACAGCATACGGTATATAGACAAGTCCCCCCCCACACAGCATACGGTATATAGACAAGTCCCCCACACAGCATACAGTATATAGACAAGTCCCCTACACAGCATACAGTATATAGACAAGTCCCCCACACACAGTATACGGTATATAGACAAATTCCACACACACACAGCATACGGTATATAGACAAGTCCCCCACACAGCATACAGTGTATAGACAAGTCCCCCCCACACAGCATACGGTATATAGACAAGTCCCCCATACACAGCATACAGTATATAGACAAGTCCCCCACACACAGCATACAGTATATAGACAAGTCCCCCACACAGCATACGGTATATAGACAAGTCCCCAACACAGCATACGGTATATAGACAAGTCCCCTACACAGCATACAGTATATAGACAAATCCCCCACACACAGTATACGGTATATAGACAAGTCCCCTACACAGCATACAGTATATAGACAAGTCCCCTACACAGCATACAGTATATAGACAAGTCCTCCACACACAGTATACGGTATATAGACAAGTCCCCCACACACACAGCATACGGTATATAGACAAGTCCCCCACACACAGCATACAGTATATAGACAAGTCCCCCACACACAGCATACGGTATATAGACAAGTCCCCCACACACAGCATACAGTATAAAGACAAGTCCCCCACACACAGCATACGGTATATAGACAAGTCCCCACCACACAGCATACAGTATATAGACAAGTCCCCCACACACAGCATACGGTATATAGACAAGTCCCCCATACACAGCATACAGTATATAGACAAGTCCCCCACACACAGCATACGGTATATAGACAAGTCCCCCATACACAGCATACAGTATATAGACATGTCCCCCACACACAGCATACAGTATATAGACAAGTCCCCCACACAGTATACGGTATATAGACAAGTCCCCCACACAGCATATGGTATATAGACAAGTCCCCCACACACAGCATACAGTATATAGACAAGTCCCACACACACAGCATACAGTATATAGACAAGTCCCCCATACACAGCATACGGTATATAGACAAGTGCCCCACACACAGCATACGGTATATAGACAAGTCCCCCACACACAGCATACAGTATATAGACAAGTCCCCCACACACAGTATACAGTATATAGACAAGTCCCCCACACAGCATACAGTATATAGACAAGTCCCCCACACACAGCATACGGTATATAGACAAGTCCCCCACACAAAAGCATACGGTATATAGACAAGTCCCCCACACAGCATACGGTATATAGACAAGTCCCCCACACACAGCATAAGGTATATAGACAAGTCCCCCCCACACAGCATACGGTATATAGACAAGTCCCCCCCACACAGCATACGGTATATAGACAAGTCCCCCCCCACACAGCATACGGTATATAGACAAGTCCCCCACACACAGCATACGGTATATAGACAAGTCCCCCCCACACAGCATACGGTATATAGACAAGTCCCCCCCCACACAGCATACAATATATAGACAAGTCCCCCACACACAGCATACAGTATATAGACAAGTCCCCCACACACAGCATACGGTATATAGACAAGTCCCCCACACACAGCATACGGTATATAGACAAGTCCCCCACACACAGCATACAGTATATAGACAAGTCCCCCACACACAGCATACGGTATATAGACAAGTCCCCCCCACACACAGCATACGGTATATAAACAAGTCCCCCACACACAGCATACGGTATATAGACAAGTCCCCCCCACACAGCATACGGTATATAGACAAGTCCCCCCCACACAGCATACGGTATATAGACAAGTCCCCCCCCACACAGCATACGGTATATAGACAAGTCCCCCACACAGCATACAGTATATAGACAAGTCCCCTACACAGCATACAGTATATAGACAAGTCCCCCACACACAGTATACGGTATATAGACAAATTCCACACACACACAGCATACGGTATATAGACAAGTCCCCCACACAGCATACAGTATATAGACAAGTCCCCCCCACACAGCATACAGTGTATAGACAAGTCCCCCCCACACAGCATACGGTATATAGACAAGTCCCCCATACACAGCATACAGTATATAGACAAGTCCCCCACACACAGCATACAGTATATAGACAAGTCCCCCACACAGCATACGGTATATAGACAAGTCCCCAACACAGCATACGGTATATAGACAAGTCCCCTACACAGCATACAGTATATAGACAAATCCCCCACACACAGTATACGGTATATAGACAAGTCCCCTACACAGCATACAGTATATAGACAAGTCCCCTACACAGCATACAGTATATAGACAAGTCCTCCACACACAGTATACGGTATATAGACAAGTCCCCCACACACACAGCATACGGTATATAGACAAGTCCCCCACACACAGCATACAGTATATAGACAAGTCCCCCACACACAGCATACGGTATATAGACAAGTCCCCCACACACAGCATACAGTATAAAGACAAGTCCCCCACACACAGCATACGGTATATAGACAAGTCCCCACCACACAGCATACAGTATATAGACAAGTCCCCCACACACAGCATACGGTATATAGACAAGTCCCCCATACACAGCATACAGTATATAGCCAAGTCCCCCACACACAGCATACGGTATATAGACAAGTCCCCCATACACAGCATACAGTATATAGACATGTCCCCCACACACAGCATACAGTATATAGACAAGTCCCCCACACAGTATACGGTATATAGACAAGTCCCCTACACAGCATACAGTATATAGACAAGTCCCCCACACACAGTATACGGTATATAGACAAGTCCCACACACACACAGCATACGGTATATAGACAAGTCCCCCACACACAGCATACAGTATATAGACAAGTCACCCACACACAGCATACGGTATATAGACAAGTCCCCCACACACAGCATACGGTATATAGACAAGTCCCCTACACAGCATACAGTATATAGACAAGTCCCCCACACACAGTATACGGTATATAGACAAGTCCCACACACACACAGCATACGGTATATAGACAAGTCCCCCACACACAGCATACAGTATATAGACAAGTCACCCACACACAGCATACGGTATATAGACAAGTCCCCCACACACAGCATACAGTATATAGACAAGTTCCCCACACACAGCATACAGTATACAGACAAGTCCCCCTCACAGCATACGGTATATAGACAAGTCCCCCACACACAGCATACGGTATATAGACAAGTCCCCCACACACAGCATACAGTATATAGACAAGACCCACACACAGCATACAGTATATAGACAAGTCCCCCACACACAGCATACGGTATATAGAAAAGTCCCCCACACACAGCATACAGTATATAGACAAGTCCCCCACACACAGCATACGGTATATAGACAAGTCCCCCCCACACAGCATACAGTATATAGACAAGTCCCCCCCACACAGCATACAGTATATAGACAAGTCCCCCCCACACAGCATACAGTATATAGACAAGTCCCCTACACAGCATACAGTATATAGACAAGTCCCCTACACAGCATACAGTATATAGACAAGTCCCCCACACACAGTATATGGTATATAGACAAGTCCCCCACACACAGCATACGGTATATAGACAAGTCCCCCACACACAGCATACAGTATATAGACAAGTCCCCCCCACACAGCATACAGTATATAGACAAGTCCCCCACACAGCATACGGTATATAGACAAGTCCCCCATACACAGCATACAATATATAGACAAGTCCCCCACACACAGCATACGGTATATAGACAAGTCCCCCCCACACAGCATACGGTATATAGACAAGTCCCCGCCACACACAGCATACGGTATATAGACAAGTCCCCCCCACACAGCATACAGTATATAGACAAGTCCCCCACACACAGCATACAGTATATAGACAAGTCCCCCACACACAGCATACGGTATATAGACAAGTCCCCCACACACAGCATACAGTATATAGACAAGACCCACACACATCGTACAGTATATAGACAAGTCCCCCACACACAGCATACGGTATATAGACAAGTCCCCCACACACAGCATACGGTATATAGACAAGTCCCCCACACACAGCATACGGTATATAGACAAGTCCCCCACACACAGCATACAGTATATAGACAAGTCCGCCTCACAGCATACGGTATATAGACAAGCCCCCACACACAGCATACGGTATATAGACAAGTCCCCCACACACAGCATACAGTATATAGACAAGACCCACACACAGCATACAGTATATAGACAAGTCCCCCACACACAGCATACGGTATATAGACAAGTCCCCCACACACAGCATACAGTATATAGACAAGTCCCCCACACACAGCATACAGTATATAGACAAGTCCCCCACACACAGCATACGGTATATAGACAAGTCCCCCACACACAGCATACGGTATATAGACAAGTCCCCCACACACAGCATACAGTATATAGACAAGTCCCCCACACACAGCATACGGTATATAGACAAGCCCCCACACACAGCATACGGTATATAGACAAGTCCCCAACACACAGCATACAGTATATAGACAAGACCCACACACAGCATACAGTATATAGACAAGTCCCCCACACACAGCATACGGTATATAGACAAGTCCCCCACACACAGCATACAGTATATAGACAAGTCCCCCACACACAGCATACAATATATAGACAAGTCCCCCACACACAGCATACAGTATATAGACAAGTCCCCCACACACAGCATACGGTATATAGACAAGCCCCCACACACAGCATACGGTATATAGACAAGTCCCCCACACACAGCATACAGTATATAGACAAGACCCACACACAGCATACAGTATATAGACAAGTCCCCCACACACAGCATACGGTATATAGACAAGTCCCCCACACACAGCACACAGTATATAGATAAGTCCCCCACACACAGCATACAGTATATAGACAAGTCCCCCACACACAGCATACAGTATATAAACAAGTCCCCCACACACAGCATACGGTATATAGACAAGTCCCCCACACAGCATACGATATATAGACAAGTCCCCCACACACAGCATACGGTATATAGACAAGTCCCCCACACACAGCATACGGTATATAGACAAGTCCCCCACACACAGCATACAGTATATAGACAAGTCCCCCACACACAGCATACGGTATATAGACAAGTCCCCCATACACAGCATACGGTATATAGACAAGTCCCCCACACACAGCATACAGTATATAGACAAGTCCCCCATACACAGCATACAGTATATAGACAAGTCCCCCATACACAGCATACGGTATATAGACAAGTCCCCACCACACAGCAAACAGTATATAGACAAGTCCCCCACACACAGCATACGGTATATAGACAAGTCCCCCACACACAGCATACAGTATATAGACAAGTCCCCCACCACACAGCATACAGTATATCGACAAGTCCCCCACCCCCCCCCCCCCACACACACAGCATACGGTATATAGACAAGTCCCCCACACAGCATACAGTATATAGACAAGTCCCCCAAACAGCATACAGTATATAGACAATTTCACACACACAGCATACAGTATATAGACAAGTCTCCCAAACACAGCATACGGTATATAGACAAGTCCCCCACACACAGCATACGGTATATAGACAAGTCCCCCACACACAGCATACAGTATATAGACAAGTTCCCCACACACAGCATACAGTATATAGACAAGTCCCCCTCACAGCAAACGGTATATAGACAATCCCCCACACACAGCATACAGTATATAGACAAGTCCCCCACACACAGCATACAGTATATAGACAAGTCCCCCACACACAGCATACGGTATATAGACAAGTCCCCCACACACAGCATACAGTATATAGACAAGTCCCCCACACACAGCATACAGTATATAGACAAGTCCCCCACACACAGCATACGGTATATAGACAAGTCCCCCACACACAGCATACAGTATATAGACAAACCCCCACACACAGCATACAGTATATAGACAAGTCCCCCACACACAGCATACAGTATATAGACAAGTCCCCCACACACAGCATACAGTATATAGACAAGTCCCCCACACACAGCATACAGTATATAGACAAGTTCCCCACACAGAGCATACAGTATATAGACAAGTCCCCCACACACAGCATACAGTATATAGACAAGTTCCCCACACAGAGCATACAGTATATAGACAAGTCCCCCATGCACAGCATACAGTATATAGACAAGTCCCCCACCACACAGCATACAGTATATAGACAAGTCCGCCACCCCCTCCCCCCCCCCACACACAGCATACGGTATATAGACAAGTCCCCCACACACAGCATACAGTATATAGACAAGACCCCCACACAGCATACAGTATATAGACAAGTTCCCCCCACACAGCATACGGTATATAGACAAGTCCCCCACACACAGCATACGGTATATAGACAAGTCCCCCACACACAGCATACGGTATATAGACAAGTCCCCCATACACAGCATACGGTATATAAACAAGTTCCCCACACACAGCATACAGTATATAGACAAGTTCCCCACACACAGCATACAGTATATAGACAAGTCCCCCACCCCCTCCCCCTCCACACACAGCATACGGTATATAGACAAGTCCCCCACACAGCATACAGTATACAGACAAGTTCCCCACACACAGCATAAGGTATATAGACAAGTCCCCCACACAGCATACGGTATATAGACAAGTCCCCCACTCCCTCCCCCCCCACACACAGCATACAGTATATAGACAAGTCCCCCACACACCATACGGTATATAGACAAGTCACCCACACACAGCATACGGTATATAGACAAGTCCCCCCCCACACAGCATACGGTATATAGACAAGTCCCCCATACACAGCATACAGTATATAGACAAGTCCTCCACACACAGCATACGGTATATAGACAAGTCCCCACCACACAGCAAACAGTATATAGACAAGTCCCCCCCACACAGCATACGGTATATAGACAAGTCCCCCACACACAGCATACAGTATATAGACAAGTCCCCCACACACAGCATACGGTATATAGACAAGTCCCCCACACACAGCATACGGTATATAGACAAGACCCCCACACACAGCATACGGTATATAGACAAGTCCCCCACACACAGCATACGGTATATAGACAAGTCTCCCACACACAGCATACGGTATATAGACAAGTCCCCACACACAGCATACAGTATATAGACATGTCCCCCACACAGCATACAGTATATAGACAAGTTCCCCACACACAGCATACAGTATATAGACAAGTCCCCCACACAGCATACGGTATATAGACAAGTCCCCCACACACAACATACAGTATATAGACAAGTCCCCCACACACAGCATACAGTATATAGACAAGTCCCCCACACAGCATACGGTATATAGACAAGTCCCCCACACACAACATACAGTATATAGACAAGTCACCCACACAGCATACAGTATATAGACAAGTCCCCCACACACAGCATACAGTATATAGACAAGTCCCCCACACACAGCATACGGTATATAGACAAGTCCCCCACCTCCCACACACGGTATACAGACAAGTCCCCCCCACACACAGCATACAGTATATAGACAAGTCCCCCACCTCCCACACACGGTATACAGACAAGTCCCCCCCACACACACACAGCATACAGTATATAGACAAGTCCCCCACCTCCCACACACGGTATACAGACAAGTCCCCCCCACACACACACAGCATACAGTATATAGACAAGTCAAACCACACACCCCCACACACACAGCATACGGTATATAGACAAGTGCATAGCTGTGCTAGGGTAGGTGTGGGAGGAGCCTTCCTTCTCTTGTCAGTGCTGGCCCTGCAGTGGGGCCCACCAGGGAATTCACCAGCAGGCCAGTCCGAGCCTGGTCACATGCTGACTAGAGTCTCAGACACCTCTCTGAGTAGCCCACTGATAGAAGTGGATGAGAATCTAGTCGGCATTTGACCTCAACTATTACATCATAACACCGGCTTTATCTTTTTAAAGCTTTGTAACCTTTACTCACTTTATGAATCAGCCACAGATAAAACTCAATAAGGATGGGTTGCTACTGTGTGCAATTTGCCAGCCAGCCCAGAACAGCGGTGACCTGAGCCGACAGCAGCGACTTGAGTAGACTGTGGCCACCTGAGCCAACAGCGGCATTTAAATTGAGCTATCGCCAGGAAATGGATGACAATGGCAGTCAGGGGAATGGTGAAGGCCTGCATGGCTGCCATCTTGGTACTCCTGTGAAGTTCATCCACAGTCTGGACTTAATCTTATAAACTGTATACTGCATTACTAGAGGATTACTGTATATAGAATAAGCAGTCAAGAGATCGCAGGTTCAAGTGCCCTAAGGGGACATAAAAAAATAAAGTAAAAATGGAAAAAAAAGAAAAAAGTTTTACAAAGGAAAAACAATAAACAAAAATGTTAAATCACCCCTATTTTCCAAGGTAACAAAAAAAGAAATTAAAAAAGAAACATTTTATATTGTCGTGTCTGTAAAAGTCCGACCTATCAAAGCCCAAATTATTTAAACCGCACGTTAAATAGCGGAAAAATAAATTAAGAAGCCAGAATTGCCGTATTATGGTGTCACCAAACAGTAATAAATAACCCGGTATTGTGTCACCATTTTGTGAGACCCTGCATTTGTTCCATGTTTCTGCTGATGAATCTGGGCGAGGTTCGCTTTCTGCTCGGCGACCTGCGGGGGTTATTGATGCCATTCTCTGCTGTCTACAAACTTTTCATCTCTTTTTGATGCATTTTTTGGGAGGTAAAATTACCCAAAAAGAAAAAAAAATTGGGTGTTTAGATCATCTTTGCTGTTGGGCATTTGCTGTAGGGGTTAATATATTTATGATTTGATAGATCGGACTTTTTGTCAGTGTGTCAATACTAAATAAATAAATATATATATATATAATCTTTTAGTCTTGCTTTGTATTGACAAATGGAGGTAGGAAATTTAAAAGGATTTTTTTTATATATATAAATTTCAATTTTAATACTTTTCTATCACATTATTTTTTGGTCCCGTTGGGCAACTTGAACCAAAAATCCACAACTCATTGGAATTGCGACACTTAAATTCTGCGGATGTCGGGAAGGGGATAAAGAGAATAAAGTAACTTTGCAGAATGCTTCCGTTTTGTGTACACAGCTCCTGTGCTGACTTAGTGTTCTCTTTGGTTACACCACACACCCATTCTGTGTCCGGCCCCCACAGATCGCCATCTCCATAGATATGGGGGGATTTCCTCATGTGACGACCCCTCTGCCGATGTATACAGATCACATGTGGCTTCACCTTCAGCTTTGATCTTCCAGTCTTCAGTTCCGGATCCTCCAGGATGAGGATAAATCTTTCTTGCTCTTCATTCCCCTCTGTGGCTGATACAGCAGCTCCACCGCGCCGACGTTCCCCTCATAGGGAGGAATCGCTCCGCAAAGACTGTTCTCAGCCACAGGACGATCCGCCGGATACAGGAGGAAAGTTCTCGTCTCTGCAATGAAGGATTATTCCACTTTTCTGCCATTTGTAAGATCTCTGCTTGTTGTCTGAGAATAAAATCATTCTTGTTAATATCCAGAACCGGAAAAAAATCTAATCCTGACAACAGCGGAGCATTTATTACAATGGTATTCAGTCTAGACGATCCCAATCCTGTCCTGACCGTTTGCTACAATGTATCAGTGCAGGGAAAATCTATCAGTTCGGACTTGGTTTCCCTTACAGAGGATTGTCCAGGCCAGACACCATTGTACCCAGTGGCGTCCCGCCAATGGCGGCAGGCCACGCGACTGCTATGGGGCCCGTGAGCTGGGGGGGCCCCATAGCAGTCGCCTGCACTGTGTACCCCCGCATCGGGTCCCCCTCCTGCACCCAGGCAAGCGGCGGGGCCCTGAGCAGGCGGGGGGCTTACTCGCCATCGGGCATCCCAGCGTACTATGGGCCCCCCGCCTGCTCAGGGCCCCGGCCGGCACAATACTTACCTCTTCCGGTGCCCTAGACGCTAGAATGTATGGGATCCTTCCAGGTATGATGTCATTTCCGGGGGCGTGTTCTAGTTCAGCACCAGACTCCGGAGTCTCATGCAGAGACAGAGCTGCCGGTGAAGCTGCAGGAGGAGGTCAGTATCCTAAGCTGAGAAACAGGAGATTGTTCTATTAATTGCTGGTCTGATGTCTTTTCTTCTTGTTGTTTTTGGGGTGAGGGGGCTTGATACTTGCGAGTGAGGGATTTGGGGGGGTTAATGCTGGAGGGCAGTCTGGTGGGGTTAATTAATGCTTGTGGAGATCTTAGGGGGCTCTGGGGAATAATGCAGGGATAATGTGTGCTTGTGGGGGCCCTAAGGGGATGCTGTGGGCTTGTGAGGGCTCTGGGGGGGATGCTGCGGGCTTGTGGGGGCCCTAAGGGGGATTTTGCGGTCTTGTGGGGGCTCTGGGGGGGATGCTGCGAGCTTGTGGGGCCCTGGGGGAGATGCTGCGGGCTTGTGGGGCCTTGGGGGGGATGCTGTGGGCTTGTGGGTGCTCTGGGGGGGATGCTGCGGGCTTGTGGGGCCCTGAAGGGGTGGTGGGGGCCCTGGGGGGATGCTGTGGGCTTCTGGGGCCCTGGGGGGGATGCTGTGGGTTTGTGGGGGCCCTTGGGGGGATACTGTGGGCTTGTGGGTGCACTGTGGGGGATGCTGCTTGCTTGTGGGGCCCTGGGCGGGGATGCTGTGGGCTTGTGGGTGCTCTCGGGGGGATGCTGCAGGCTTGTGGGTGCTCTGGGGGGGATGCTGTGGGCTTGTGAGGGTTCTGGGGGTATGCTGCAGGCTTCTGGGTCCTCTGCGGGGGGGGGTGCTGCAGGCTTGTGGGGGCCCCGGGGGGAAGCAGAAGGCTTGTGGGGGCCCCGGGTGGGATGCAGCGGGCTTGTGGGGCCTCTGTATGGGGTCCAGCCTGCATATGGCATTACATGGGGACCAGGCAGTATTTTCTACGGTGAATTATATGGGATCCAGTATTTTGTATGGAGCATTATATAGGGCTCATAATACTGTATGGAGGACATAGTGGTGCCATAACACTGTATGGAGGACTATACTGTCCGGTCTGCACTGTGCGCTGTGAGGATTCACCGGTTTCTCAGCTATTGTAGAATTTACAATAGATATCATTCATGAAATGTAAGAAGTCAGTGAAATGTTTGGCATTGTACTATATCTATATCTATAATTTCTCTGCTGTATCTGTGCATCATGAATGGTTGGATGTGTTAAAGGGGCCACTGAGATTCTTTCGCCCGGGGCCCACGAAAACCTGGAGGAGGGAGCATCATGTGACACTCCCTCTCCCATCATTCCTCCTCTGCGTCTGACGCAGCAGCATGATGACGCGCCACGCTGTGTCAGACAGTGGAGCTGTCTATTTTATTACTATTTTATTCTTATGCTGTTTTTCGTGCCGGATAAATCATGTGATCGTTGTACAGTTTGGATTGTTGTTCTCTGCGATGTTAATCAGGTTTAGTTTTTTTGTTCTTGTTTTTTGGGGGTTTATTTTAATAAAATCTAGTTTTAATGTAAGAAAAAAAATTATATTTGAGTTTTTACTTTGTATATTTCCAAATATTTTATTGAAACGGAGTAAAGGAAAGAAGGATGAACTAGTGGGAGAGCAACTGTAAAGGACCCCTGCCAGTCCCTAAAACTAAAGGGGCCTGTGACGACACAGCATTTAATCGTAATTATCCAGATGTAAATTCCATAGGCCCAGAATGATAGACTATTGCCTGAATTATTAACTATTGAATTTATGTGTTTCTTTCTTCGGTTGGTCAACGCACATGATCTTTTGTCATGAGTCTGAATGTTGACTCATCTTGTAGGTTGAGGTGATATTTGTTAATTGATAAATGGTTATTTACCTCTTATATCAACTCTTCTGGTTTATTGTACTGTTATCTTTGCAATACAGGGACGCAGGCTCTTTGAACAATGGATGTTTGCTAAATATGTTGATTACCATTTTATAAGTCCATGCAATTTGTTGACTTGCATTGTTTCGGAATTTATAGTTTATCCTTCAATGTTTGCAATGTTTGCAAGTCAACATTGGGGGATGAACTGTGGATGCTCCAGTAATGAGAATTAGTAACACCACCCCTTTCTCTTGACCTGTGGATGAAGTCTTGAAGAAGGACAGTTGTGAACTACATAAAGGAGTCTTTTTACAAAACCACTGCCAGGAACACTCTATGGGACAGCTCTACAGAACACCATGAATCCATTAAGAGGGACACAGATTTGGTTTCTACAGGATGCCAGCTTAAGGGACCACAGCCCTGGCTGGAGGAATACAGATCTGCTCCATTGACTACTATAGAACCCATGGATACATCTGGGAAAACCAGGTTGGGACCACCAGTCACCTGGTCCCATGGAGATGTTTGGAGTAGCCAGGTTGGGACACTCCGGCCACCTGGAACTCGTGAATATGCTCGGAAAAAGCCAAGTCGGGACCTTCCGGTCAGCTAGTTCCATGGATATGTTCGGAGAAGCCAGGTTGGAACTTTCTGGTCTCCTGGCCACGTACCTCAATGGACTGTCAGCTTTCTAAGCTTGTTGTTACCTCCTCTTTGTGGGTGCTCTTTGGTGGGGGTGCCATTGGTGGGGGTAGTCAGCCCCAGAAGCCCCTCGGATTGGCAGCTGCTTTAATCCCAGCGAGTCAGCGGAAGGGTGAGACTCTGTAATTTGCACCATATTAGGTATTTGCTGGGACTGTTCGATATGTTTATTGTGTGTTTGGTGGCTCAATAAAATATTGCCTCACTGTTTTACAATCATCCTGTGTTGTTGTTTATGTATCTTCTATCAGTGATGGATTATAATGAGTGTGATCTGCTCCACCATGAGGGGCCCGATCCTCCCGGGGGCCCACGTTCAAAGATCCCAGCACGGCTCAGGACGGATTCTTGTAGTGCTGATGTTTGATAAATAGGATAATAGAGCGCTCATAGAAAATAAATGTCTGACCTCTTCTTTCTGATGGGCATTTTAGAGCGAGGAGCTGCGCTCTGGACTCACCGCTGCACTCCCCATGCCATTGCGGTGGCCATCTTAATATCGATCTGTGCGGAGGAGACTGTGGGAGTCAGACGGAGGTGTCAAATGTACGGACCCTTTTAATCACAGGATGGAGGGTCACTGTAAATATTAATTCATGAACCACTGTGCATAGTGACTCGCCCCCAGGGCCGTGGGGCACTCGGCAGCCGGGCCTCTGGTTGCCGGGTGGCTGGCCCAGTCCGTGGCCCAGGGCGGTCACTCAAAGGGGGGGGGAATGCTTATAGGGGAAATTGTCGTGACGCCACCTGTGGATTCTGGTAAGAGGTTACCAGCGCTGCGACAGTCCACTGAGGCTGATGTTAGGGGCAGCTATGATGGGACGGCTCCCCACAGGTAGAGCAGGCCTCAGGGCAGTGTAGAGGTGTAGAAAGATGGTGGAAGCAGGAGGGAGACGGCAGGACGGTTCCAGAGGAAGTACAGGCACACACACAAGGGTAAACTTCAATACCTTTACTGGTGGTGATGCAGGTACGGTCCAGGGCTTGTGGGGGCCCCGGGGGGATGCTGCGGGCTTGTGGGGGCCCTAAGGGGATGCTGCGGGCTTGTGGGGCCCTGGGGGGGATTCTGCGGGCTTGTGGGGCCCTGGAGGGGATGCTGTGGGCTTGTGGGTGCTCTGGGGGGGATGCTGCAGGCTTGTGGGGTCTATGGGAGGGATGCTGCAGGCATGTGGGGGCTCTGGGGGGGGTGATGCAGGCTTGAGGGGGGCCCTGGGGGGATGCAGCCGGCTTGTGGGGGCCCCGGGGAGGATGCAGCGGGCTTGTGGGGCCTCTGTATGGGGTCCAGCCTGCATATGGCATTACATGGGGACCAGGCAGTATTCTCTATGGTGAATTATATGGGATCCAGTATTTTGTATGGAGCATTATATAGGGCTCATAATACTGTATGGAGGACTATGTGGTGCCATAACACTGTATGGAGGACTATACTGTCCGGTCTGCACTGTGCGCTGTGAGGATTCACCGGTTTCTGAGCTATTGTAGAATTTACAAAAGATATCACTCATGAAATGTAAGAAGTCAGTGAAATTTTTGGCATTGTACTATATCTATAATTTCTCTGCTGTATCTGTGTATCATGAATGGTTGGATGTGTTAAAGGGGCCACTGAGACTCTTTCGCCCGGGGCCCACGAAAACCTGGAGGAGGGAGCATCATGTGACACTCCCTCTCCCATCATTCCTCCTCTGCGTCTGACGCAGCAGCATGATGACGCGCCACGCTGTGTCAGACAGTGGAGCTGGCAGCTGCTGAGGTGATCAGCTGCAGAGACTGAAGCAGCGGGGAACGAGGAGCGGTAAGTATGTATTTATTTTTAAATCAGTGTGTACTGATAATACTGGAGGACTGGGGCTGCATTTTACCCTACGGGTGGGGGGGGGCTGCATTTTACCCTATGGGGGGCTGCATTATACTGCGTACAGGACCATGGGGGAATGCAGTATACTGAGTGGAGAACCATGGCGAGTGTCTTAAGGCCCCGTCACACTAAGCGATGCAGCAGCGATCCCGACAACGATACGACCTGTCAGGGATCGTTGCTGCATCGCTAATACATCGCTGGTGAGCTGTCAAACAGGCAGGCTCACCAGCGATCAGGGGAGCAGCGATATCGTGGAAAGAATCGTTCCACGATGTCCTGCTCCTGTTACCAGCCTACTGCTTAAGCAGGAGCAGGCTGGTAACCATGGTAAACATCGGGTTACTAAGTGCGCGTGTGCCCCTAGTAACCCGCTGTTTATCATGGATACCACTCTGCTAAGGTGAACGGTAGCCTCCGCGCACCGTAGCAGAGTGGTATCCATGGTAAACAGCGGGTTACTAAGTGCGCGCGTGCCCCTAGTAACCCGATGTTTACCATGGTTACCAGCCAGATCGTTGGTCCCGCTGGTCACACACAGCGATGTGTGCTGGCCAGCGGGAGGCCAACGACCAAAAAATGGTCCAGGACACTTTGCAGCGATCAGCGACCTCACAGCAGGGTCCTGATCATTGCAAAGTGTCACACATAGCGACATCTCTGGTGAGGTCGCTGGTGAGTCACCAAAACCGTGACACAGCAGCGATCTCGCTAGCGATATCGCTATGTGAGACGGGGGCTTTATACTGTGTGGAGGACCATGGGGGAGTACATTGTACAGTGTGGAGGACCATGGGGGAGTGCATTGTACTGTGTGGAGGACCATGGGGGAGTGCATTATACTGTGTGGAGGACCATGGGGGAGTGCATGGTACTGTGTGGAGGACCATGGGGGAGTGCATTATACTGTGTGGAGGACCACGGGGAGTGCATTGTACTGTGTGGAGGACCACGAGGGAGTGCATTATACTGCGTGGAGGACCACGTGGGAGTGCATTATACTGCGTGGAGGACCACGAGGGAGTGCATTATACTGCGTGGAGGACCATGGCGAGTGCCTTATACTGTGTGGAGAACCATGGCGAGAGTCTTATACTGAGTGCATTATACTCTATGGAGTGTGGAGAGGTGTGGGGCAGTTGGGGGATCATACTTTACCCTGGGAGTTGAGGTCGGGTACAGTAGGGTCATTATACTGCGCATATGGAGGAATTCACCATGGGGGTATCATACCGTGTTTGGGGGGCACTTTTGTTGGCACCACACTTTATGGGCAATGAAAAAGGGATCTAGGACTTCAGCAGGAGGAAAATTACTATGTAAAGGCTGGAAGGTTGTGAGATCTGATCTTCTGCGACCCCCGACACTTATTTACATTTTTGTTGCTGGGGGGGGGGCCCAATTAGAACTTCTGCGTCCTATGTACGCCCCTGATTATACCAAATCCTCAGCTGTGCTGGTACTAAGGATATGGACACTCAGACATTTTGGGCTAAATATATACATACAAATATTTTTTCAATAACGTTTCATAAACAATTTGGCTTTTTTATTTCCTTTGCATTGCTAGTTGCAGAATGAGCTCACTGAGAATTTATCAGTGAGCTCATTCTGACCTTCTCTGTGCTGATTATGTTCACAGACCAGCATGAAAGTTGGGCTGATCTCTGATGCAGTCATAAATCATCGCAGAAATAAAAGAGCTGGAAACTCCACATCATAAGGAGCTCACTGACTGAATCTCAAGTTAACTCATTCTGAAGCCATCAATGTGCTGCTGGGAAACTAAAGGCTGGTAAAGGCCGAACAGAGCAAATATTACATGAAGAGAAATAGTAAAAAGTCTTTTTAGAGAAATATACATGTATTTAAAGGGATTGTCCGGTGTGAAGCTGAAGGCCTGCAGTCATCTGTGTGACTCTCTGTGACTGCAGACTTGTAATCCTCACATCATGTAGACTGCGCGCTGCCAGCATTATTCTCAGCCCAGAGATGGCAGAAGCCCCTGTATCATGTGTACAGGAATTGTGCCCCCTCTCCCCGAGGAGCAGCAGCGCCTCGTCCTCCAGATACATGAGGGTCCCATCGGGGAGATCCGCATGTACCGGCCATGATGTCATCTCCATGGATACGGCATCAGTGTGCAGAGCAGAAGACCCCTGTAAGGGAGAGCTCAGACGTGGGGGGATTGATGTGGATGTGAGGAGCAGATCCCCCCATATTCACAGATTATCGCACAATACATGTGGCCTTGCACAGGAAAAACTGTGAGGAAAGAAGAAATCAGATTTCTTACAATATAGAATAATGTCCTCCTGCCCTCGCTCATGTCCAGTATTATTTATCCCCTGACCTTTTGGGTGGGGAACCCCTCCTGAGCCCCCTCCATTATATAGGAGCCATATATCTGCTCCATTACTGGCAGAAGGTAAGGAGCCAATCACACTGCACGGCTTCTACTTCCTGCTCTAAGCCCCGCCCACCTGCCTTCCCTTGAGATCTCCATGACAACCCTTGTGTGACTACAGTGACAGGCCACGTCCCCGAGGATTCTGATCAGTGCGGATGTCTCCATATTGCTGAGGACTGTAAGCGGCTGATGGGCGGAGCCAGCAGCGATGTGAGGGGCGGAGCCAGCAGCGATATGAGGGGCGGAGCCAACAGCGACATGAGGGGCGGAGCCATCAGCGATATGAGGGGCAGAGCCAGCAGCGATATGAGGGGCGGAGCCAGCAGCGATATGAGAGGCGGAGCCAGCAGTGATATGAGGAGCGCTCTCAGCACTGACAGGAGCAGGTGTGTGTGCAGCCAGTTCCTCTGCTGTGGGTGTTGTGGTGTGTGAGCTTCGCCGTGTATATAATATCCACATATATATATATATATATATACACAGGTGAAATCAGAAGTTTCCATACACTGTATAAATAGACACATCTGCAGGTTTTTCTCAATATCTGACATGAAATCAGAATAAACCTTTCCCATTTTAGGTCAATTAGGATTACCATCATTTTTAATATTTGCCAAATGCCAGAATAATGAGAGAGAGAGAGAGAATGTTTTAGGACATTTTTATTACTTACTGCTAAGTCAAAAGTTTCCCTCTTTCCCTCTCTTCATTCATTGGGAGTGGGGCACGGAGGATGCTGGGTGGGACGCGCGGGGTAACCCCCGCCCACAGCCCAGCATCCACCGCGGGGTCCCCGACACTAATGTCACCCCTCATTTGACGTGACATCAGCGGAAGAAAGAGGCGGCTGCAGCCGGGGGGTCACGTGATGCCTGTGAGGGGCGCTATCGCCAGTCCCTCCTACAGGAAATCAACCCCACATGATGCTGCCACCCCCATGTTTCACAGTTGGGATGGTGTTCTTAGGCTTCCAAGCTTCTCCTTTTTTCTTCCAAAAGTAACGATGGTCACTATGCCCAAAAAGTAAAATTTTAGTTTCATCAGACCACGGGACATGTCTCCAAAAATTAAGGTCTTTGTTCCTGTGTGCATTTGCAAACATTAATCTGGCTTTTTTAGCTTTCTTTTGGAGTAATGGCTTCTTCCTGGCACAGTGGCCTTTCAGCCTATATTCATACAGTACTCATTTCACTGTGGATATTGACAGAATCTTATCAGCTTCCCCTATCATCTTCACAAGACCTTTTGCTTTTGTCCTTGATATGCACATATCGGACCAAAGCACGTTCATCTCTGGGACACAGAACCCGTCTCCTTCCTGAGCGGTATGATGGCTGGACATTCCCATCTTGTTTGTACTTGCATATAATTGTTTGTACAGATTAACGAGACACCTTCAGGTATCTTGAAATTGTACCCAAGGATGCGCCAGACTTGTGCAAGTCCACAATTCTCTTCCTGATATCTTGGTTGATTTCTTTAGACTTTCCCATGAAGCTACACAAAGAAGCAGTGTGTTTCAGGTGTGCATTAAAATACATCCACAGGTGTGTCTCTAATTAACTGAGATGTTGCCAAAAAAGTTATCAGAAGTTTCCAAACACATGACATCATCATATGGGCAGTCCAGAATTTTTTAAAGGTATAGCAATATTAGTGTATGTAAACTTATGACTTTGCAGTAAGTAATAAAAATGCTTTAAAACATTCTCTCTCTCTTATTATTCTGGCATTTGGCAAATCTTAAAAATTATGGTAATCCTAATTGACCTAAAACGTGAAGGTTTATTCTGATTTCATGTCAGATATTTAGAAAAACATGCATATGTGTCTTTTTATTGTTATGATCTGCAACAAGTACTAAGGAAAGAAAGGAGAAAGCTATCCCTACAGTAAGACTAAGCTGAATCCCTACGATGTAGCGGGCTGCCTGTTCCTAGCGAACAGACCCGCCTTAGTCCTCGGCTAGTCTGAACGAAGACCTATAGCATAAAGGAGAGGGGTCCCTAAAAGAACTAAGGACTGGAACAAAAATGGGACATCTCCTAAACAGAGAAGTTGTTACAGAACACAAAAAGATAAACTGACAAAAAGGTACTAGAGGTCCCAGAAGGACCAAGCGAACTGACAGAGAAAGGCACAGAAGCACCTGGCTAGCAAAGCAGTCAAACAACACTGAAGTCCAACACAGCCAAAAGGGCGGAGCTGGAATATAAAGGCAGATGGTCTTGTGACCGCAAAACACAAGATGGAAAAAACAAACAGGAGGGTTCTAACATTTATATAGTGTATGTAAATTTCTGGTTTCAACTGTGTATACAGGTGACAGGAGCAGGTGTGTGTGCAGCCAGGTCCGCTCTTTTTGTGGCGCCGCAGCGGAGCGTGTTGTGGTGTGTGAGCTCTGCCGTGTATATAGTACAGAGGAGTATATATATATGTGTATGTATATATATATATATACATACACACACACGGGGCATGCAGGAGTTTTTAGTTTACCAGTTTGGGTCCATGCGGAGCAGCTATAGGATTCACTGGTAACATTTTGGGGAACAGACAAAGTTTTTATAATTTTTATTCCATTTTTCTTTTGCATGAGATTAATAAAAAAACAATTCTGCTGATGTTTTTTTATTTTTTCCAGCATTCAATGGCAAAACCCCAGGAATGGTTCTTATATTTTTTCTTTCCAGCATTTATCGTGCAGTATAGAGACAAAATGAACAAAAGCTACAATTTTGCCATTAATTATTACTATTTTATTCTTGATGCTGTTTTTTGTGCCGGATAAATCATGTGATCGTTGTACAGTTTGGATTGTTGTTCTCTGCGATGTTAATCAGGTTTAGTTTTTTTGTTCTTGTTTTTTGGGGGTTTATTTTAATAAAATCAAGTTTTAATGTAAGAAAAAAAATTATATTTGAGTTTTTACTTTGTATATTTCCAAATATTTTATTGAAACGGAGTAAAGGAAAGAAGGATGAACTAGTGGGAGAGCAACTGTAAAGGACCCCTGCCAGTCCCTAAAACTAAAGGGGCCTGTGACGACACAGCATTTAATCGTAATTATCCAGATGTAAATTCCATAGGCCCAGAATGATAGACTATTGCCTGAATTATTAACTATTGAATTTATGTGTTTCTTTCTTCGGTTGGTCAACGCACATGATCTTTTGTCATGAGTCCGAATGTTGACTCATCTTGTAGGTTGAGGTGATATTTGTTAATTGATAAATGGTTATTTACCTCTTATATCAACTCTTCTGGTTTATTGTACTGTTATCTTTGCAATACAGGGACGCAGGCTCTTTGAACAATGGATGTTTGCTAAATATGTTGATTACCATTTTATAAGTCCATGCAATTTGTTGACTTGCATTGTTTCGGAATTTATAGTTTATCCTTCAATGTTTGCAATGTTTGCAAGTCAACATTGGGGGATGAACTGTGGATGCTCCAGTAATGAGAATTAGTAACACCACCCCTTTCTCTTGACCTGTGAATGAAGTCTTGAAGAAGGACAGTTGTGAACTACATAAAGGAGTCTTTTCACAAAACCACTGCCAGGAACACTCTATGGGACAGCTCTACAGAACACCATGAATCCATTAAGAGGGACACAGATTTGGTTTCTACAGGATGCCAGCTTAAGGGACCACAGCCCTGGCTGGAGGAATACAGATCTGCTCCATTGACTACTATAGAACCCATGGATACATCTGGGAAAACCAGGTTGGGACCACCAGTCACCTGGTCCCATGGAGATGTTTGGAGTAGCCAGGTTGGGACACTCCGGCCACCTGGAACTCGTGAATATGCTCGGAAAAAGCCAAGTCGGGACCTTCCGGTCACCTAGTTCCATGGATATGTTCGGAGAAGCCAGGTTGGAACTTTCTGGTCTCCTGGCCACGTACCTCAATGGACTGTCAGCTTTCTAAGCTTGTTGTTACCTCCTCTTTGTGGGTGCTCTTTGGTGGGGGTGCCATTGGTGGGGGTAGTCAGCCCCAGAAGCCCCTCGGATTGGCAGCTGCTTTAATCCCAGCGAGTCAGCGGAAGGGTGAGACTCTGTAATTTGCACCATATTAGGTATTTGCTGGGACTGTTCGATATGTTTATTGTGTGTTTGGTGGCTCAATAAAATATTGCCTCACTGTTTTACAATCATCCTGTGTTGTTGTTTATGTATCTTCTATCAGTGATGGATTATAATGAGTGTGATCTGCTCCACCATGAGGGGCCCGATCCTCCCAGGGGCCCACGTTCAAAGATCCCAGCACGGCTCAGGACGGATTCTTGTAGTGCTGATGTTTGATAAATAGGATAATAGAGCGCTCATAGAAAATAAATGTCTGACCTCTTCTTTCTGATGGGCATTTTAGAGCGAGGAGCTGCGCTCTGGACTCACCGCTGCACTCCCCATGCCATTGCGGTGGCCATCTTAATATCGATCTGTGCGGAGGAGACTGTGGGAGTCAGACGGAGGTGTCAAATGTACGGACCCTTTTAATCACAGGATGGAGGGTCACTGTAAATATTAATTCATGAACCACTGTGCATAGTGACTCGCCCCCAGGGCCGTGGGGCACTCGGCAGCCGGGCCTCTGGTTGCCGGGTGGCTGGCCCAGTCCGTGGCCCAGGGCGGTCACTCAAAGGGGGGGGGAATGCTTATAGGGGAAATTGTCGTGACGCCACCTGTGGATTCTGGTAAGAGGTTACCAGCGCTGCGACAGTCCACTGAGGCTGATGTTAGGGGCAGCTATGATGGGACGGCTCCCCACAGGTAGAGCAGGCCTCAGGGCAGTGTAGAGGTGTAGAAAGATGGTGGAAGCAGGAGGGAGACGGCAGGACGGTTCCAGAGGAAGTACAGGCACACACACAAGGGTAAACTTCAATACCTTTACTGGTGGTGATGCAGGTACGGTCCAGGGCTTGTGGGGGCCCCGGGGGGATGCTGCGGGCTTGTGGGGGCCCTAAGGGGATGCTGCGGGCTTGTGGGGCCCTGGGGGGGATTCTGCGGGATTGTGGGGCCCTGGAGGGGATTCTGTGGGCTTGTGGGTGCTCTGGGGGGGATGCTGCAGGCTTGTGGGGTCTATGGGGAGGATGCTGCAGGCATGTGGGGGCTCTGGGGGGGGTGATGCAGGCTTGAGGGGGGCCCTGGGGGGATGCAGCCGGCTTGTGGGGGCCCCGGGGAGGATGCAGCGGGCTTGTGGGGCCTCTGTATGGGGTCCAGCCTGCATATGGCATTACATGGGGACCAGGCAGTATTCTCTATGGTGAATTATATGGGATCCAGTATTTTGTATGGAGCATTATATAGGGCTCATAATACTGTATGGAGGACTATGTGGTGCCCATAATATTGTATGGAGGACTTAGTGGTGCCATAACACTGTATGGAGGACTATACTGTCCGGTCTGCACTGTGCGCTGTGAGGATTCACCGGTTTCTGAGCTATTGTAGAATTTACAAAAGATATCACTCATGAAATGTAAGAAGTCAGTGAAATTTTTGGCATTGTACTATATCTATAATTTCTCTGCTGTATCTGTGCATCATGAATGGTTGGATGTGTTAAAGGGGCCACTGAGACTCTTTCGCCCGGGGCCCACGAAAACCTGGAGGAGGGAACATCATGTGACACTCCCTCTCCCATCATTCCTCCTCTGCGTCTGACGCAGCGGCATGATGACGCGCCACGCTGTGTCAGACAGTGGAGCTGGCAGCTGCTGAGGTGATCAGCTGCAGAGACTGAAGCAGCAGGGAACGAGGAGCGGTAAGTATGTATTTATTTTTTAAATCATTGTGTACTGATAATACTGGAGGACTGGGGCTGCATTTTACCCTACGGGTGGGGGGGGGGCTGCATTTTACCCTATGGGGGGCTGCATTATACTGCGTACAGGACCATGGGGGAATGCATTATACTGAGTGGAGAACCATGGCGAGTGTCTTAAGGCCCCGTCACACTAAGCGATGCAGCAGCGATCCCGACAACGATACGACCTGTCAGGGATCGTTGCTGCATCGCTAATACATCGCTGGTGAGCTGTCAAACAGGCAGGCTCACCAGCGATCAGGGGAGCAGCGATATCGTGGAAAGAATCGTTCCACGATGTCCTGCTCCTGTTACCAGCCTACTGCTTAAGCAGGAGCAGGCTGGTAACCATGGTAAACATCGGGTTACTAAGTGCGCGTGTGCCCCTAGTAACCCGCTGTTTATCATGGATACCACTCTGCTAAGGTGAACGGTAGCCTCCGCGCACCGTAGCAGAGTGGTATCCATGGTAAACAGCGGGTTACTAAGTGCGCGCGTGCCCCTAGTAACCCAATGTTTACCATGGTTACCAGCCAGATCGTTGGTCCCGCTGGTCACACACAGCGATGTGTGCTGGCCAGCGGGAGGCCAACGACCAAAAAATGGTCCAGGACACTTTGCAGCGATCAGCGACCTCACAGCAGGGGCCTGATCGTTGCAAAGTGTCACACATAGCGACATCTCTGGTGAGGTCGCTGGTGAGTCACCAAAACCGTGACATAGCAGCGATCTCGCTAGCGATATCGCTATGTGAGACGGGGGCTTTATACTGTGTGGAGGACCATGGGGGAGTACATTGTACAGTGTGGAGGACCATGGGGGAGTGCATTGTACTGTGTGGAGGACCATGGGGGAGTGCATTATACTGTGTGGAGGACCATGGGGGAGTGCATGGTACTGTGTGGAGGACCATGGGGGAGTGCATTATACTGTGTGGAGAACCACGGGGAGTGCATTGTACTGTGTGGAGGACCACGAGGGAGTGCATTATACTGCGTGGAGGACCACGTGGGAGTGCATTATACTGCGTGGAGGACCACGAGGGAGTGCATTATACTGCGTGGAGGACCATGGCGAGTGCCTTATACTGTGTGGAGAACCATGGCGAGAGTCTTATACTGAGTGCATTATACTCTATGGAGTGTGGAGAGGTGTGGGGCAGTTGGGGGATCATACTTTACCCTGGGAGTTGAGGTCGGGTACAGTAGGGTCATTATACTGCGCATATGGAGGAATTCACCATGGGGGTATCATACCGTGTTTGGGGGGCACTTTTGTTGGCACCACACTTTATGGGCAATGAAAAAGGGATCTAGGACTTCAGCAGGAGGAAAATTACTATGTAAAGGCTGGAAGGTTGTGAGATCTGATCTTCTGCGACCCCCGACAATTATTTACATTTTTGTTGCTGGGGGGGGGGCCCAATTAGAACTTCTGCGTCCTATGTACGCCCCTGATTATACCAAATCCTCAGCTGTGCTGGTACTAAGGATATGGACACTCAGACATTTTGGGCTAAATATATACATACAAATATTTTTTCAATAACGTTTCATAAACAATTTGGCTTTTTTATTTCCTTTGCATTGCTAGTTGCAGAATGAGCTCACTGAGAATTTATCAGTGAGCTCATTCTGACCTTCTCTGTGCTGATTATGTTCACAGACCAGCATGAAAGTTGGGCTGATCTCTGATGCAGTCATAAATCATCGCAGAAATAAAAGAGCTGGAAACTCCACATCATAAGGAGCTCACTGACTGAATCTCAAGTTAACTCATTCTGCAGCCATCAATGTGCTGCTGGGAAACAAAAAGCTGGTAAAGGCCGAACAGAGCAAATGTTACAAGAAGCAAAATAGTAAAAAGTATTTTTAGACCAATATACATGTATTTAAAGGGATTGTCCGGTGTGAAGCTGAAGGCTGCAGTCATCTGTGTGACTCTCTGTGACTGCAGACTTGTAATCCTCACATCATGTAGACTGCGCGCTGCCAGCATTATTCTCAGCCCAGAGATGGCAGAAGCCCCTGTATCATGTGTACAGGAATTGTGCCCCCTCTCCCCGAGGAGCAGCAGTGCCTCGTCCTCCAGATACATGAGGGTCCCATCGGGGAGATCCGCATGTACCGGCCATGATGTCATCTCCATGGATACGGCATCAGTGTGCAGAGCAGAAGACCCCTGTAAGGGAGAGCTCAGATGTGGGGGGATTGATGTGGATGTGAGGAGCAGATCCCCCCCATATTCACAGATTATCGCACAATACATGTGGCCTTGCACAGGAAAAACTGTGAGGAAAGAAGAAATCAGATTTCTTACAATATAGAATAATGTCCTCCTGCCCTCGCTCACGTCCAGTATTATTTATCCCCTGACCTTTAGGGTGGGGAACCCCTCCTGAGCCCCCTCCATTATATAGGAGCCATATATCTGCTCCATTACTGGCAGAAGGTAAGGAGCCAATCACACTGCACGGCTTCTACTTCCTGCTCTAAGCCCCGCCCACCTGCCTTCCCTTGAGATCTCCATGACAACCCTTGTGTGACTACAGTGACAGGCCACGTCCCCTAGGATTCTGATCAGTGCGGATGTCTCCATACTGCTGAGGACTGTAAGCGGCTGATGGGCGGAGCCAGCAGCGATGTGAGGGGCGGAGCCAGCAGCGATATGAGGGGCGGAGCCAGCAGCGACATGAGGGGCGGAGCCAGCAGCGATATGAGGAGCGCTCTCAGCACTGACAGGAGCAGGTGTGTGTGCAGCCAGTTCCTCTGCTGTGGGTGTTGTGTGAGCTTCGCCGTGTATATAATATACACATATATATGTACACAGGTGAAATCAGAAGTTTCCATACACTGTATAAATAGACACATCTGCAGGTTTTTCTCAATATCTGACATGAAATCAGAATAAACCTTTCCCTTTTTAGGTCAATTAGGATTACCATCATTTTTAATATTTGCCAAATGCCAGAATAATGAGAGAGAGAGAATGTTTTAGGACATTTTTATTACTTACTGCTAAGTCAAAAGTTTCCCTCTTTCCCTCTCTTCATTCATTGGGAGTGGGGCGCGGAGGATGCTGGGTGGGACGCGCGGGGTAACCCCCGCCCACAGCCCAGCATCCACCGCGGGGTCCGCGACACTAATGTCACCCCTCATTTGACGTGACATCAGCGGAAGAAAGAGGCGGCTGCAGCCGGGAGGTCACGTGATGCCTGTGAGGGGCGCTATCGCCAGTCCCTCCTACAGGAAATCAACCCCACATGATGCTGCCACCCCCATGTTTCACAGTTGGGATGGTGTTCTTAGGCTTCCAAGCTTCTCCTTTTTTCTTCCAAAAGTAACGATGGTCACTATGCCCAAAGAGTAAAATTTTAGTTTCATCAGACCACGGGACATGTCTCCAAAAATTAAGGTCTTTGTTCCTGTGTGCATTTGCAAACATTAATCTCGCTTTTTTAGCTTTCTTTTGGAGTAATGGCTTCTTCCTGGCACAGTGGCCTTTCAGCCTATATTGATACAGTACTCATTTCACTGTGGATATTGACAGAATCTTATCAGCTTCCCCTATCATCTTCACAAGACCTTTTGCTTTTGTCCTTGATATGCACATATCGGACCAAAGCACGTTCATCTCTGGGACACAGAACCCGTCTCCTTCCTGAGCGGTATGATGGCTGGACATTCCCATCTTGTTTGTACTTGCATATAATTGTTTGTACAGATTAACGAGACACCTTCAGGTATCTTGAAATTGTACCCAAGGATGCGCCAGACTTGTGCAAGTCCACAATTCTCTTCCTGATATCTTGGTTGATTTCTTTAGACTTTCCCATGAAGCTACACAAAGAAGCAGTGTGTTTCAGGTGTGCATTAAAATACATCCACAGGTGTGTCTCTAATTAACTGAGATGTTGCCAAAAAAGTTATCAGAAGTTTCCAAACACATGACATCATCATATGGGCAGTCCAGAATTTTTTAAAGGTATAGCAATATTAGTGTATGTAAACTTATGACTTTGCAGTAAGTAATAAAAATGCTTTAAAACATTCTCTCTCTCTTATTATTCTGGCATTTGGCAAATCTTAAAAATTATGGTAATCCTAATTGACCTAAAACGTGAAGGTTTATTCTGATTTCATGTCAGATATTTAGAAAAACATGCATATGTGTCTTTTTATTGTTATGATCTGCAACAAGTACTAAGGAAAGAAAGGAGAAAGCTATCTCTACAGTAAGACTAAGCTGAATCCCTACGATGTAGCGGGCTGCCTGTTCCTAGCGAACAGACCCGCCTTAGTCCTCGGCTAGTCTGAACGAAGACCTATAGCATAAAGGAGAGGGGTCCCTAAAAGAACTAAGGACTGGAACAAAAATGGGACATCTCCTAAACAGAGAAGTTGTTACAGAACACAAAAAGATAAACTGACAAAAAGGTACTAGAGGTCCCAGAAGGACCAAGCGAACTGACAGAGAAAGGCACAGAAGCACCTGGCTAGCAAAGCAGTCAAACAACACTGAAGTCCAACACAGCCAAAAGGGCGGAGCTGGAATATAAAGGCAGATGGTCTTGTGACCGCAAAACACAAGATGGAAAAAACAAACAGGAGGGTTCTAACATTTATATAGTGTATGTAAATTTCTGGTTTCAACTGTGTATACAGGTGACAGGAGCAGGTGTGTGTGCAGCCAGGTCCGCTCTTTTTGTGGCGCCGCAGCGGAGCGTGTTGTGGTGTGTGAGCTCTGTCGTGTATATAGTACAGAGGAGTATATATATATGTGTATGTATATATATATATATACATACACACACACGGGGCATGCAGGAGTTTTTAGTTTACCAGTTTGGGTCCATGCGGAGCAGCTATAGGATTCACTAGTAACATTTTGGGGAACAGACAAAGTTTTTATAATTTTTATTCCATTTTTCTTTTGCGTGAGATTAATAAAAAAACAATTCTGCTGATGTTTTTTTATTTTTTCCAGCATTCAATGGCAAAACCCCAGGAATGGTTCTTATATTTTTTCTTTCCAGCGTTTATCGTGCAGTATAGAGACAAAATGAACAAAAGCTACAATTTTGCCATTAATTATTACTATTTTATTCTTATGCTGTTTTTCGTGCCGGATAAATCATGTGATCGTTGTACAGTTTGGATTGTTGTTCTCTGCGATGTTAATCAGGTTTAGTTTTTTTGTTCTTGTTTTTTGGGGGTTTATTTTAATAAAATCAAGTTTTAATGTAAGAAAAAAAATTATATTTGAGTTTTTACTTTGTATATTTCCAAATATTTTATTGAAACGGAGTAAAGGAAAGAAGGATGAACTAGTGGGAGAGCAACTGTAAAGGACCCCTGCCAGTCCCTAAAACTAAAGGGGCCTGTGACGACACAGCATTTAATCGTAATTATCCAGATGTAAATTCCATAGGCCCAGAATGATAGACTATTGCCTGAATTATTAACTATTGAATTTATGTGTTTCTTTCTTCGGTTGGTCAACGCACATGATCTTTTGTCATGAGTCTGAATGTTGACTCATCTTGTAGGTTGAGGTGATATTTGTTAATTGATAAATGGTTATTTACCTCTTATATCAACTCTTCTGGTTTATTGTACTGTTATCTTTGCAATACAGGGACGCAAGCTCTTTGAACAATGGATGTTTGCTAAATATGTTGATTACCATTTTATAAGTCCATGCAATTTGTTGACTTGCATTGTTTCGGAATTTATAGTTTATCCTTCAATGTTTGCAATGTTTGCAAGTCAACATTTGGGGGATGAACTGTGGATGCTCCAGTAATGAGAATTAGTAACACCGCCCCTTTCTCTTGACCTGTGAATGAAGTCTTGAAGAAGGACAGTTGTGAACTACATAAAGGAGTCTTTTTACAAAACCACTGCCAGGAACACTGTATGGGACAGCTCCACAGAACACCATGAATCCATTAAGAGGGACACAGATTTGGTTTCTACAGGATGCCAGCTTAAGGGACCACAGCCCTGGCTGGAGGAATACAGATCTGCTCCATTGACTACTATAGAACCCATGGATACATCTGGGAAAACCAGGTTGGGACCACCAGTCACCTGGTCCCATGGAGATGTTTGGAGTAGCCAGGTTGGGACACTCCGGACACCTGGAACTCGTGAATATGCTCGGAAAAAGCCAAGTCGGGACCTTCCGGTCACCTAGTTCCATGGATATGTTCGGAGAAGCCAGGTTGGAACTTTCTGGTCTCCTGGCCACGTACCTCAATGGACTGTCAGCTTTCTAAGCTTGTTGTTACCTCCTCTTTGTGGGTGCTCTTTGGTGGGGGTGCCATTGGTGGGGGTAGTCAGCCGCAGAAGCCCCTCGGATTGGCAGCTGCTGTAATCCCAGCGAGTCAGCGGAAGGGTGAGACTCTGTAATTTGCACCATATTAGGCATTTGCTGGGACTGTTCGATATGTTTATTGTGTGTTTGGTGGCTCAATAAAATATTACCTCACTGTTTTACAATCATCCTGTGTTGTTGTTTATGTATCTTCTATCAGTGATAGATTATAATGAGTGTGATCTGCTCCACCATGAGGGGCCCGATCCTCCCGGGGGCCCACGTTCAAAGATCCCAGCACGGCTCAGGACGGATTCTTGTAGTGCTGATGTTTGATAAATAGGATAATAGAGCGCTCATAGAAAATAAATGTCTGACCTCTTCTTTCTGATGGGCATTTTAGAGCGAGGAGCTGCGCTCTGGACTCACCGCTGCACTCCCCATGCCATTGCGGTGGCCATCTTAATATCGATCTGTGCGGAGGAGACTGTGGGAGTCAGACGGAGGTGTCAAATGTACGGACCCTTTTAATCACAGGATGGAGGGTCACTGTGAATATTAATTCATGAACCACTGTGCATAGTGACTCGCCCCCAGGGCCGTGGGGCACTCGGAAGCCGGGCCTCTGGTTGCCGGGGGATATCACGGTGGCTGGCCCAGTCCGTGGCCCAGGGCGGTCACTCAAAGGGGGGGGGGAATGCTTATAGGGGAAATTGTCGTGACGCCACCTGTGGATTCTGGTAAGAGGTTACCAGCGCTGCAACTGTCCACTGAGGCTGATGTTAGGGGCAGCTATGATGGGACGGCTCCCCACAGGTAGAGCAGGCCTCAGGGCAGTGTAGAGGTGTAGAAAGATGGTGGAAGCAGGAGGGAGACGGCAGGACGGTTCCAGAGGAAGTACAGGCACACACACAAGGGTAAACTTCAATACCTTTACTGGTGGTAATGCAGGTACGGTCCAGGGCTTGTGGGGGCCCCGGGGGGATGCTGCGGGCTTGTGGGGGCCCTAAGGGGATGCTGCGGGCTTGTGGGGCCCTGGGGGGGATTCTGCGGGCTTGTGGGGCCCTGGAGGGGATGCTGTGGGCTTGTGGGTGCTCTGGGGGGGATGCTGCAGGCTTGTGGGGTCTCTGGGGGGGATGCTGCAGGCATGTGGGGGCTCTGGGGGGGGTGATGCAGGCTTGAGGGGGGCCCTGGGGGGATGCAGCCGGCTTGTGGGGGCCCCGGGGAGGATGAAGCGGGCTTATGGGGCCTCTGTATGAGGTCCAGCCTGCATATGGCATTACATGGGGACCAGGCAGTATTCTCTATGGTGAATTATATGGGATCCAGTATTTTGTATGGAGCATTATATAGGGCTCATAATACTGTATGGAGGACTATGTGGTGCCATAACACTGTATGGAGGACTATACTGTCCGGTCTGCACTGTGCGCTGTGAGGATTCACCGGTTTCTGAGCTATTGTAGAATTTACAAAAGATATCACTCATGAAATGTAAGAAGTCAGTGAAATTTTTGGCATTGTACTATATCTATATCTATAATTTCTCTGCTGTATCTGTGCATCATGAATGGTTGGATGTGTTAAAGGGGCCACTGAGACTCTTTCGCCTGGGGCCCATGAAAACCTGGAGGAGGGAGCATCATGTGACACTCCCTCTCCCATCATTCCTTCTCTGCGTCTGACGCAGCGGCATGATGACGCGCCACGCTGTGTCAGACAGTGGAGCTGGCAGCTGCTGAGGTGATCAGCTGCAGAGACTGAAGCAGCAGGGAACGAGGAGCGGTAAGTATGGATTTATTTATAAATCAGTGTGTACTGATAATACTGGAGGACTGGGGCTGCATTTTACCCTACGGGTGGGGGGGGGCTGCATTTTACCCTATGGGGGGCTGCATTATACTGCGTACAGGACCATGGGGGAATGCATTATACTGAGTGGAGAACCATGGCGAGTGTCTTAAGGCCCCGTCACACTAAGCGATGCAGCAGCGATCCCGACAACGATACGACCTGTCAGGGATCGTTGCTGCATCGCTAATACATCGCTGGTGAGCTGTCAAACAGGCAGGCTCACCAGCGATCAGGGGAGCAGCGATATCGTGGAAAGAATCGTTCCACGATGTCCTGCTTCTTAAGCAGCAGGCTGGTAACTATGGTAAACATCGGGTTACTAAGTGCGCGTGTGCCCCTAGTAACCCGCTGTTTATCATGGATACCACTCTGCTAAGGTGAACGGTAGCCTCCGCGCACCGTAGCAGAGTGGTATCCATGGTAAACAGCGGGTTACTAAGTGCGCGCGTGCCCCTAGTAACCCGATGTTTACCATGGTTACCAGCCAGATCGTTGGTCCCGCTGGTCACACACAGCGATGTGTGCTGGCCAGCGGGAGGCCAACGACCAAAAAATGGTCCAGGACACTTTGCAGCGATCAGCGACCTCACAGCAGGGGCCTGATCGTTGCAAAGTGTCACACATAGCGACATCGCTGGTGAGCTCGCTGGTGAGTCACCAAAACCGTGACATAGCAGCGATCTCGCTAGCGATATCGCTATGTGAGACGGGGGCTTTATACTGTGTGGAGGACCATGGGGGAGTACATTGTACAGTGTGGAGGACCATGGGGGAGTGCATTGTACTGTGTGGAGGACCATGGGGGAGTACATTGTACTGTGTGGAGGACCATGGGGGAGTGCATGGTACTGTGTGGAGGACCATGGGGGAGTGCATTATACTGTGTGGAGGACCACGGGGAGTGCATTGTACTGTGTGGAGAACCATGGCGAGAGTCTTATACTGAGTGCATTATACTCTATGGAGTGTGGAGAGGTGTGGTGCAGTTGGGGGATCATACTTTACCCTGGGAGTTGAGGTCGGGTACAGTAGGCTCATTATACTGTGCATATGGAGGAATTCACCATGGGGGTATCATACCGTGTTTGGGGGGCACTTTTGTTGGCACCACACTTTATCGGCAATGAAAAAGGGATCTAGGACTTCAGCAGGAGGAAAATTACTATGTAAAGGCTGGAAGGTTGTGAGATCTGATCTTCTGCGACCCCGACAATTATTTACATTTTTGTTGCTGGGGGGGGGGCCCAATTAGAACTTCTGCGTCCTATGTACGCCCCTGATTATACCAAATCCTCAGCTGTGCTGGTACTAAGGATATGGACACTCAGACATTTTGGGCTAAATATATACATACAAATATTTTTTCAATAACGTTTCATAAACAATTTGGCTTTTTTATTTCCTTTGCATTGCTAGTTGCAGATTTTGCTCACTGAGAATTTATCAGTGAGCTCATTCTGACCTTCTTTGTGCTGATTATGTTCACAGACCAGCATAAAAGTTGGGCTGATCTCTGATGCAGTCATAAATCATCGCAGAAATAAAAGAGCTGGAAACTCCACATCATAAGGAGCTCACTGACTGAATCTCAAGTTAACTCATTCTGAAGCCATCAATGTGCTGCTGGGAAACAAAAAGCTGGTAAAGGCCGAACAGAGCAAATGTTACATGAAGCAAAATAGTAAAAAGTCTTTTTAGACCAATATACATGTATTTAAAGGGATTGTCCGGTGTGAAGCTGAAGGCCTGCAGTCATCTGTGTGACTCTCTGTGACTGCAGACTTGTAATCCTCACATCATGTAGACTGCGCGCTGCCAGCATTATTCTCAGCCCAGAGATGGCAGAAGCCCCTGTATCATGTGTACAGGAATTGTGCCCCCTCTCCCCGAGGAGCAGCAGTGCCTCGTCCTCCAGATACATGAGGGTCCCATCGGGGAGATCCGCATGTACCGGCCATGATGTCATCTCCATGGATACGGCATCAATGTGCAGAGCAGAAGACCCCTGTAAGGGAGAGCTCAGACGTGGGGGGATTGATGTGGATGTGAGGAGCAGATGCCCCCATATTCACAGATTATCGCACAATACATGTGGCCTTGCACAGAAAAAACTGTGAGGAAAGAAGAAATCAGATTTCTTACAATATAGAATAATGTCCTCCTGTCCTCGCTCATGTCCAGTATTATTTATCCCCTGACCTTTAGGGTGGGGAACCCCTCCTGAGCCCCCTCCATTATATAGGAGCCATATATCTGCTCCATTACTGGCAGAAGGTAAGGAGCCAATCACACTGCACGGCTTCTACTTCCTGCTCTAAGCCCCGCCCACCTGCCTTCCCTTGAGATCTCATTGACAACCCTTGTGTGACTACAGTGACAGGCCACGCCCCCGAGGATTCTGATCAGTGCGAATGTCTCCATATTGCTGAGGACTGTGAGCGGCTGATGGGCGGAGCCAGCAGCGATGTGAGGGGCAGAGCCAGCAGCGATATGAGGAGCGGAGCCAGCAGCGACATGAGGGGCGGAGCCAGCAGTGATATGAGAGGCGGAGCCAGCAGCGATATGAGGGGCGGAGCCAGCAGCGATATGAGGAGCGCTCACAGCACTGACAGGAGCAGGTGTGTGTGCAGCCAGTTCCTCTGCTGTGGGTGTTGTGTTGTGTGAGCTTCGCCGTGTATATATTATACACATATATATATATATATATATATATATATATATACATACACAGTTGAAATCAGAAGTTTCCATACACTGTATAAATAGACACATCTGCAGGTTTTTCTCAATATCTGACATGAAATCAGAATAAACCTTTCCCATTTTAGGTCAATTAGGATTACCATCATTTTTAATATTTGCCAAATGCCAGAATAATGAGCGTCTCTTGTAAGGGGCATTAAAAGAGTCTTGTTATACCACTCTGACCTCCACGTGTGTTGTAAGGGGCATTAAAACCGTCTTATTATACCACTCTGACCTCCACGTGTCTTGTAAAGGGCATTAAAACCGTCTTGTTATACCACTCTGACCTCCATGTCTCTTCAGAGGGGCATTAAATCCGTCTTGTTATACCACTCTGACCTCCATGTCTCTTCTGAGGGGCATTAAAACCATCTTGTTATACCACTCTGACCTCCACGTCTCTTGTAAGGGGCATTAAAACCGTCTTGTTATACCACTCTGACCTCCACGTCTCTTCTGAGGGGCATTAAAAGCGTCTTGTTATACCACTCTGACCTCCACGTGTCTTGTAAGGGGCATTAAAACTGTCTTGTTATGCCACTCTGACCTCCACTTCTCTTTTGAGGGGCATTAAAAGCGTCTTCTTAAGCTACTGGGACCTCCACGACTCTTCGAACGGGCATTGCATTTCCTCATAATTTTTGGAAGCTTTTGCTTGGAAGACATAAGCAAATACTATGGGAGAACCACTCCCCAATAATGGGAATAATGTTTTTAAGATGCTGTACTGTATGGCTCTTGTAAGGGGCATTAAAACCGTCTTGTTAAGCTACTGTGACCTCCACGTCTCTTCAAAGGGGCATTAAAAGCGTCTTCTTAAGCCACTCTGAACTCCACAGCTCTTCCAAGGGGCATTGAAATGTTGTTTTTAATTACCTTACCTCTAATCTCCACGACTCTTCCAACGGGCATTGCATTTCCTCCTAATTTTAGTCAGCTTTTGCTTTTCAATGCAAAGGTGAAAACTAAGGGAGACACACTCCCCAATAATGGGTAGAAGGTTTTTAGTACGCTGCAATCCACGTCTGTTTCCAGGGGCATTGCAGTTCCTTATAATTTTTGGAAAGCCTTCCATTCACTGCTTAGGCCAACAGTGCACAGGAGACCCAGTTGCCATAAATGGAAAAAAAGGTTTAGTTAAGGCCCTCTGACCTCCATGTCATTTCCAAGGGGCATTGGAGTGCCTCAAAAGTTTTGGTAGGCATTGCACTCACTGTATGCCCTATAACTGTGTAGCCAAACCGCTCCTTTTGTTACAGAAACATATCCTACAAGACATATGTGGTTGACTGGCCTGATATTGATGTGAATGGTCCCTGTTCCTCCTGCTCTTTCTCCTTTGCCACTACCTCATCCATCATTTATCACTTGAAGCTTTGTTTTAACGAGAGTCATAGGACTTGGATAGTAGCAGGAAAACATCCAGCAATCCTCGGAGGAGGTAGGATATGCGCCAAAACGCTGACCACCTCAGGCCTAGCCGCTACTACATACATGCGCTTGCATTCCTTGAAAACAAAGCAGATGCTAACTTCTATCATCCTCATCATGCTCCTCACCTTGGCACTCTCAACTCCCCTGATAGAGAAGCCAGGGCCCACCGGAGAAGTCGGGTTCTTTGGTGGGCTCGTCCAATGCTGCCCTAAAGCAGGCCAGTCTAAGAAAAGTGTGTGGGGATGTTCCGCGGAGAAATCGGGGCGGCTTGGAACCGTTTATGGACACCTGGCCGCTGGGCGGCTGGGGACCGAGTGTGGACACCCGGCCGCCCCCTGGCGGCTGGGGACCGAGCATGGACACCCGGCCGCCGGGCGGCTGGGGACTGAGTATCGATACCTCGCTGCCGAAGCAGCCATGAGGTAGTGGCCAGCTCTGGCCTCCACATGCCTAAAAGGCCCAATTTCAAGTGCACGCATGCTAGCAGTATGGTATTGCAGCCTCGGGGTGGGTTGGTGGCAGGTTGCACACTTATGCTTGCATTCCAACAAAACAAAGCAGATGCTAACTTCTATCATCATCATGCTCCTCACCTTGGCATTCTCACCTCCCCTGATGGAGTCGGGTTCTCTAGTGGGCTCGTCCAATGCTGCCCTAAAGCAGGCCAGTCTAAGAAAAGTGTGTGGGGATGTTCCGCGGAGAAATCGGGGTGGCTGGGGACCGTCTATGGACACCCCGCCGCCCCCAGGCGGCTGGGGACCAGGTGTGGACACCCGGCCGCCGGGCGGCTGGGGACTGAGTATGGATACCTCGCTGCCGAAGCAGCCATGAGGTAGTGGCCAGTTTCGGCCTCCTCAAAACTAAAAGGCCCAATTTCAAGTGCAAGCTAGCAGTATGGTATTGCAGCCTGGGGGTGGGTGGGTGGTTGGCTGCATATTTGCACTTGCATTGCAAGGAATGGGGGAGGTACAATTGAACACTGCCCTGGGACAAGGACTTGCACGGGGATAGTTGCAAGTCTGCATCTTCTGATGCGGCAAGGATCACTTCTGAAGGGCACACTTTTAGGCAGTGACCTGGGAGTCAGAGATCCTTCCAGGGGTCTTCCCCATGCTGTTCCCATGTCTTTTCAGCACTGTATGCATGTGTCACACAGCACATGGCCAGATAAGGTTGTAAAATGTTAAAATGACATTTCCCGGTGAATGCATTTGTCACAGTTGAAAGCAATACAAAAGTGCAAAAACGCATAAAAAATGCTACTTGTGAACATAGCCCAAGGTGTGGAGGAGTATTTTTGTTTTTGGTTATTTATTTTACCTTATACACAAGTCTTTACCCTGGAAAAGAAATTCCTTAACATATTTCCCAGGAAAAAAGTTTCACTTTCGTTTTTGAACATTTTCTTATGAGCCTGTAAAAGTGGCTTAATACCTCTGACCACGTTGTTGACAACAGTGACCTGGGGGTCAGAAATGCTTCCTGGGGCGATCCCCATGCTGTCCCCATGTCATCTGAGCACTGTCACTATCATTTTGGGCACTTTTTAGGCTTTCTACAGACTGCCAGGGGTGCCTCCGCAAAAATGCTCGGGTCTCCCATAGACTAACATGGGCTCGTTGCTCGGGTCGAGCACCCGAGTATCACGGCGAGCTCGGGCCGAGCTTCGAGCACCCGAGCATTTTAGTGCTCGCTCAACACTATTTATAATGGGAGCACAAGCTAGTGACTGATTTATATTCTCAGTGGAGCAGACTTCATTGCGGTGAGTGATATACTCATGGGCACAGTGTGGCACATATTTGCATTTGGTGGCACAGTGGGCGGCATTATTTATTTAAGTCGCTTATATTTGTAACATTTTTGTTTTTCAGGAGTGCGGTGATCTGCTGAAAAGTGCGGAGCAGCCGAAACCTGGACAGCAAACTGCAAAGACGAATCATGGCGGGAAGTCGTCACGAAAGACTGGACTAGGTAAAGAAGAGAAGAAAGAGAGCGACTGCAGTGTATAAACTGGAGGGTTAGGTGGGGCCCATTATATTATAATAAATCTATGTGGGGCCCATTATATTATAATAAATCTATGTGGGGTCCATAATATTATAATAAATCTATGTGGGGTCCATAATATTAAAGGGATGGATATGTGGGGCCCATTATATTATAATAAATCTATGTGGTGCCCATTATATTAAAGGGAAAGCTATGTGGGGCCAATTATATTAAAGGGAAAGCTATGTGGGGCCAATTATATTAAGGGGAAAGCTATGTGGGGCCCGTTATATTAAAGGGAAAGCTATGTGGGGCCCATTATATTAAAGAGAAAGCTATGTGGGGCCCATTATATTAAAGAGAAAGCTATGTGGGGCCCATTATATTAAAGAGAAAGCTATGTGGGGCCCATTATATTAAAGAGAAAGCTATGTGGGGCCCATTATATTAAAGAGAAAGCTATGTGGGGCCCATTATATTAAAGGGAAAGCTATGTGGGGCCCATTATATTAAAGAGAAAGCTATGTGGGGCCCATTATATTAAAGAGAAAGCTATGTGGGGCCCATTATATTAAAGGGAAAGCTATGTGGGGCCCATTATATTAAAGGGAAAGCTATGTGGGGCCCATTATATTAAAGGGAAAGCTATGTGGGGCCCATTATATTAAAGAGAAAGCTATGTGGGGCCCATTATATTAAAGGGAAAGCTATGTGGGGCCCATTATATTAAAGAGAAAGCTATGTGGGGCCCATTATATTAAAGAGAAAGCTATGTGGGGCCCATTATATTAAAGAGAAAGCTATGTGGGGCCCATTATATTAAAGGGAAAGCTATGTGGGGCCCATTATATTAAAGGGAAAGCTATGTGGGGCCCATTATATTAAAGAGAAAGCTATGTGGGGCCCATTATATTAAAGAGAAAGCTATGTGGGGCCCATTATATTAAAGAGAAAGCTATGTGGGGCCCATTATATTAAAGGGAAAGCTATGTGGGGCCCATTATATTAAAGGGAAAGCTATGTGGGGCCCATTATATTAAAGGGAAAGCTATGTGGGGCCCATTATATTAAAGGGAAAGCTATGTGGGGCCCATTATATTAAAGAGAAAGCTATGTGGGGCCCATTATATTAAAGAGAAAGCTATGTGGGGCCCATTATATTAAAGAGAAAGCTATGTGGGGCCCATTATATTAAAGAGAAAGCTATGTGGGGCCCATTATATTAAAGAGAAAGCTATGTGGGGCCCATTATATTAAAGAGAAAGCTATGTGGGGCCCATTATATTAAAGGGAAAGCTATGTGGGGCCCATTATATTAAAGGGAAAGCTATGTGGGGCCCATTATATTAAAGAGAAAGCTATGTGGGGCCCATTATATTAAAGGGAAAGCTATGTGGGGCCCATTATATTAAAGAGAAAGCTATGTGGGGCCCATTATATTAAAGAGAAAGCTATGTGGGGCCCATTATATTAAAGAGAAAGCTATGTGGGGCCCATTATATTAAAGGGAAAGCTATGTGGGGCCCATTATATTAAAGGGAAAGCTATGTGGGGCCCATTATATTAAAGAGAAAGCTATGTGGGGCCCATTATATTAAAGAGAAAGCTATGTGGGGCCCATTATATTAAAGAGAAAGCTATGTGGGGCCCATTATATTAAAGGGAAAGCTATGTGGGGCCCATTATATTAAAGGGAAAGCTATGTGGGGCCCATTATATTAAAGGGAAAGCTATGTGGGGCCCATTATATTAAAGAGAAAGCTATGTGGGGCCCATTATATTAAAGAGAAAGCTATGTGGGGCCCATTATATTAAAGAGAAAGCTATGTGGGGCCCATTATATTAAAGAGAAAGCTATGTGGGGCCCATTATATTAAAGGGAAAGCTATGTGGGGCCCATAATGTTAAAGAGAAAGCTATGTGGGGCCCATTATATTAAAGAGAAAGCTATGTGGGGCCCATTATATTAAAGAGAAAGCTATGTGCGGCCCATTATATTAAAGAGAAAGCTATGTGGGGCCCATTATATTAAAGAGAAAGCTATGTGGGGCCCATTATATTAAAGAAAAAGCTATGTGGGGCCCATTATATTAAAGAAAAAGCTATGTGGGGCCCATTATATTAAAGGGAAAGCTATGTGGGGCCCATTATATTAAAGGGAAAGCTATGTGGGGCCCATTATATTAAAGGGAAAGCTATGTGCGGCCCATTATATTAAAGGGAAAGCTATGTGGGGCCCATTATATTAAAGGGAAAGCTATGTGCGGCCCATTATATTAAAGAGAAAGCTATGTGGGGCCCATTTTATTAAAGAGAAAGCTATGTGGGGCCCATTATATTAAAGAGAAAGCTATGTGGGGCCCATTATATTAAAGGGAAAGCTATGTGGGGCCCATTATATTAAAGAAAAAGCTATGTGGGGCCCATTATATTAAAGAAAAAGCTATGTGGGGCCCATTATATTAAAGGGAAAGCTATGTGGGGCCCATTATATTAAAGGGAAAGCTATGTGGGGCCCATTATATTAAAGGGAAAGCTATGTGGGGCCCATTATATTAAAGAGAAAGCTATGTGGGGCCCATTATATTAAAGGGAAAGCTATGTGGGGCCCATTATATTAAAGGGAAAGCTATGTGGGGCCCGTTATCTTAAAGGGACATCTACGTAGGGCCCATTATATTAAATGGATGGCTATGTGGGGCCCATTATATTAAAGAGAAAGCTATGTGGGGCCCATTATATTAAAGAGAAAGCTATGTGGGGCCCATTATATTAAAGAGAAAGCTATGTGGGGCCCATTATATTAAAGGGAAAGCTATGTGGGGCCCATTATATTAAAGAGAAAGCTATGTGGGGCCCATTATATTAAAGGGAAAGCTATGTGGGGCCCATTATATAATAATAAAATCTATGTGGGGCCCATTATATTAAAGTGAAAGCTATGTGGGGCCCGTTATCTTAAAGGGACATCTACGTATATGATAAATTCTATATGGGGCCCATGATATTTAATGGAAGGCTATGTGAGGCCCATTGTATTAAATAGAGAGCTATGTGGGGACCAATACATTAAAAAGAAAGCTATATTGGGGCCCACTATGTTATCTGGAAGGTTTTGTGGGGTCCTCTGTATTAAATTGAGGGCTATGTGAGGCCTATTAAATTAAATGGAAAGCGTTGCGGGGCCCATAATATTATATGGAGGGCTATGTGAGGCGCATTTATCAAATAAAGGGCTATGTAGTGCCAATTATATTAAATGGAAGCCTGTGTTTTGTCCATTATATTAAATAGAGATGTATCTTGGCTCCATTATAATAAATGGAAGGCAATGTGGGGACCATTATATTAAATGGAGGGTTATGTGGGGCCCATTATATTAAATGGAAGCCTATATGGAGCCCAGTAAATTAAATGTAAAGCTATGTGGGGCCCAATATTTTAAATGGAAGGTTAAGTGGGGCCAATTGTATTAAATAGAGGGCTATGTGGTGCCCAATATAAAACATGGAAGGCTTTTTGGTGCCCATTATATTAAATAGAGGGATATTTTGGCCCCATTTTATTAAATGGAAGGCTATGTCAGGTCCAATATATTAAATGGAGTCCAGTGCGGCCTATTATATTAAATTGACGGTTATGTGGGGTTCAATAAATTAAATGAAAAGCTATGTGGAGCCCAATAAATTAAATTATAGTACATGGAAGGCAATGTGCGGCTCATTATACTATATAGAGGGCTATGTGAGGGCCATTATACTTTATAGAGTTCTATGTGGGGGTCCATTATACTTTTGCCAATGGCAAATTGTGTGTTCCGGTGGCACTCCAAAGGTAAAGGGTGTGCTCCGGTGGCACTCCAACATCATAGGGTGTGCTCTTGTGGCACACCAATGGCAAAAAGGCCAAAGAGTAGACTCTGGTGGCAGACTGAGCAGCCCTAGAGTGCGCCCCAGTGATAAGCAATAAGGCCAAAGAATGTACCCTGGTGGTAGGCTAAAAAGCCCTAGAGTGCGCCCCAGTGGTAAGCAATAAGGCCAAAAAGTGCACCCCGGTGACAGGCTAAAAAAGCCTAAAATGAGTGCCCCGGTGGTAAGCAAAATGGTCAGAGTGTACCCCGGTCGCAGTTAAAAAGCCCAAGTTGGGTGCCCCGGTGGTAAGCTAAAAGGCCAAAGAGTGCACCCCGGTGGAAGCTAAAAAGCCCAAGATGGGTGCTCCGGTGGTAAGCAAAAAAAGGTCACATATTGGGCCCCTCTGGTAGGCCTACGGGAAATAGAGTTCTCCGATGGCACACCAATGGTAAAGGGTGTGCCCGATGGTACTCCAATGGTAAAGGGTGTGCTTCAGTGGCATGCCAGTGGCAAAAAGTTTACTCCGGTGGCATGCTAATGGTGAAAGGTGTGCTCTTTTGGCACCCCAACTGTAAAGAGTGTGTTCCAGTGGCACCCCAGCAGCCAATGGTGTACTTCGGTGGCAGACCATCGGGAAATGGTGTGATATGTAAGGCTCATCATAACAAAAGGGAGGGCTATGTGGGACCCATTATTTTATATGGAAAGCAAGGTGGGGCCCATTATATTAATTAGGGGCTTATGTGGGGCTCTTTATATTAAATAAAAACATATATGGGTCCCATTAAATAAAATGGAAGGCTATGTGGGCCCCATTAAATTAAATGGAAGGCTATGTGGACCCCATTAAATTAAATGGAAGGCTATGTGGGGCCCATTATATTAAATGGAAGCCTATATGGGGCCCAATAAATTAAATGAAAAGCTACAGTATGTACAGCAATAATAAAAATGGTAATAATACAGGGTGGGCTATTTATATGGATACACCTAAATTAAATGGGAATGGTTGGTGATGTCAACTTCCTGTTTATGGCACATTAGTATATGGGAGGGGGAAACTTTTCCAGATGGGTGGTGACTATGGCGGCCATTTTGAAGTCGGCCATTTTGGATCTAACTTTATTTTTTTCAATGGGAAGAGGGTGATGTGACACATCAAACTCATTGAGAATTTCATAAGAAAATACAATGGTGTGCTTGGTTTTAACATAACTTTATTCTTTCATGAATTTTTTACAAGTTTATGACCACTTATAAAATGTGTTTAAAGTGCTGCCCATTGTGTTGGATTGTCAATGCAACCCTCTTCTCCCACTCTTGACACACTGATACCAACACCGCAGACGAAATGCTAGCACAGGCTTTCAGTATCCGTTGTTTCAGATGCTGAAAGGTTATATGGGGCCTATTAAAATAAATGGAAGACTATGCAGGACCTCTTGTAATAACTAGAAGGCAATTTGTGGCCCATTATATTAAACTAGATGGTGGCCCGATTCTAACTCATCGGGTATTCTAGAATATGTATGCGGCCGGCCGCGACCAATCAGCGATCCGTGTTAGTGAGGACCGGAGAGCATGTTTAAATTTGGCGCCAAAACCGGTGATTGGTCACGGCTGGCGGCCGCGACCAATCAGCGAATCGTATTAGTGAGAACCGAGGAGCGGGTACTTCCACTGTGAGCAGCCGGGAGATGACCGGCTGCTCGCAGCAGAAGTATCCCAACCGGCGGCGCCGCTCCCCGGTCCTCCCTTCACACTTGCCGTCGGTAGATCAGAGGCCCTAGCCGCTGATCTAGCGACGGTAGCCGCATGGAGGTCAGCGGCGCCGCAGGTCGGGGTTCTTCTGCTGCAAGCAGCCGGGAGATGACCGGCTGCATCGCCACTGACCTCTGTGCAGAGCGGTGTTTAAATTTGGAGCCAATATCGCTGATTGGTCGTGGCCGCCGAATCGTATTAGTGAGGACAGGGGAGCGGCGCTGCCTGTGCGGGTACTTCCACTGCGAGCAGCCGGGAAATGACCGGCTGCTCGCAGCAGAAGTATCCCGACCGGTGGCGCCGCTCCCCGGTCCTCCCTTCACACTTTCCGTCGGAAGATCAGCGGCCCTAACCGCTGATCTCCCGCCGGTAGCCGCATGGAGGTCAGCGGCGCCGCTGGTCGGGGTACTTCTGCTGCGAGCAACCGGGAGTTGACCGGCTAGCGCCGGTCATCTCCCAGCTACATCGCCGCTGACCTCCGTGCGGCAGATGAGCTGCTAATGGCCGCCATCTTTTTCTGAAATCCCACGTCGCTGATTGACCACGGTCGGACCAATCAGCGACGCAGGACTTCCTGGACAGAAGGACAGACAGACAGACATGATAAGACGATTATATATATTAAATGTAAGGTTATGTAGGGCCCAATATATTCAATGAAAAACTATATGGGCCCATTATATAAAAGAAAAAGCTAAGTGTGGCCCATTTTATTAAATGGATGATGGCATGCTCCCTTGGCAAGCCAGCGGGAAAGTGGCATGCTTCCGGTGGCAAGCCAGCGGGACAGTGGCGTGCTCCGGTGGCAAGCCAGCGGGAAAGTGGCGTGCTCCGGTGGCAAGCCAGCGGGAAAGTGGCGTGCTCCGGTGGCAAGCCAGCGGGAAAGTGGCGTTCTCCGGTGGCAAGCCAGCGGGAAAGTGGCGTGCTGCGGTGGCAAGCCAGCGGGAAAGTGGCGTGCTGCGGTGGCAAGCCAGCGGGAAAGTGGCGTGCTCCGGTGGCAAGCCAGCGGGAAAGTGGCGTGCTCCGGTGGCAAGCCAACGGGAAAGTGGCATGTTCCGGTGGCAAGCCAACGGGACTGTGGCGTGCTCCGGTGGCAAGCCAACGGGAAAGTGGCGTGCTCCGGTGGCAAGCCAATGGGAAAGTGGCGTGCTCCGGTGGCAAGCCAACGGGAAAGTGGCGTGCTCCGGTGGCAAGCCAACGGGAAAGTGGCGTGCTCCGGTGGCAAGCCAACGGGAAAGTGGCGTGCTCCGGTGGCAAGCCAACGGGAAAGTGGCGTGCTCCGGTGGCAAGCCAACGGGAAAGTGGCGTGCTCCGGTGGCAAGCCAACGGGAAAGTGGCGTGCTCCGGTGGCAAGCCAACGGGAAAGTGGCGAGCTTCGGTGGCAAGCCAACGGGAAAGTGGCGTGCTCCGGTGGCAAGCCAACGGGAAAGTGGCGTGCTCCGGTGGCAAGCCAACGGAACTGTGGCGTGCTCCGGTGGCAAGCCAACGGGAAAGTGGCGTGCTCCGGTGGCAAGCCAACGGGAAAGTGGCGTGCTCCGGTGGCAAGCCAACGGGAAAGTGGCGTGCTCCGGTGGCAAGCCAACGGGAAAGTGGCGTGCTCCGGTGGCAAGCCAACGGGAAAGTGGCGTGCTCCGGTGGCAAGCCAACGGGAAAGTGGCGTGCTCCGGTGGCAAGCCAACGGGAAAGTGGCGTGCTCCGGTGGCAAGCCAACGGGACTGTGGCGTGCTCCGGTGGCAGGCCAACGGGACTGTGGCGTGCTCCGGTGGCAAACCAACGGGACTGTGGCGTGCTCCGGTGGCAAGCCAACGGGACTGTGGCGTGCTCCGGTGGCAAGCCAACGGGACTGTGTCGTGCTCCGGTGGCAAGCCAACGGGACAGTGGCGTGCTCCGGTGGCAAGCCAACGGGAAAGTGGCGTGCTCCGGTGGCAAGCCAACGGGAAAGTGGCGTGCTCCGGTGGCAAGCCAACGGGAAAGTGGCGTGCTCCGGTGGCAAACCAACGGGAAAGTGGCGTGCTCCGGTGGCAAGCCAACGGGAAAGTGGCGTGCTCCGGTGGCAAGCCAACGGGAAAGTGGCGTGCTCCGGTGGCAAGCCAACGGGAAAGTGGCGTGCTCCGGTGGCAAGCCAACGGGAAAGTGGCGTGCTCCGGTGGCAAGCCAACGGGACTGTGGCGTGCTGCGGTGGCAAGCCAACGGGACTGTGGCGTGCTTCGGTGGCAAGCCAGCGGGAAAGTGGCGTGCTCCGGTGGCAAGCCAACGGGAAAGTGGCGTGCTCCGGTGGCAAGCCAACGGGAAAGTGGCGTGCTCCGGTGGCAAGCCAACGGGACTGTCGCGTGCTTCGGTGGCAAGCCAGCGGGAAAGTGGCGTGCTCCGGTGGCAAGCCAACGGGAAAGTGGCGTGCTCCGGTGGCAAGCCAACGGGAAAGTGGCGTGCTCCGGTGGCAAGCCAACGGGAAAGTGGCGTGCTCCGGTGGCAAGCCAACGGAAAAGTGGCGTGCTCCGGTGGCAAGCCAACGGGAAAGTGGCGTGCTCCGGTGGCAAGTCAACGGGAAAGTGGCGTGCTCCGGTGGCAAGCCAACGGGAAAGTGGCGTGCTCCGGTGGCAAGCCAACGGGAAAGTGGCGTGCTCCGGTGGCAAGCCAACGGGAAAGTGGCGTGCTCCGGTGGCAAGCCAACGGGAAAGTGGCGTGCTCCGGTGGCAAGCCAACGGGAAAGTGGCGTGCTCCGGTGGCAAGCCAACGGGAAAGTGGCGTGCTCCGGGGGCAAGCCAACGGGAAAGTGGCGTGCTCCGGTGGCAAGCCAAAGGGAAAGTGGCGTGCTCCGGTGGCAAGCCAACGGGAAAGTGGCGTGCTCCGGTGGCAAGCCAACGGGAAAGTGGCGTGCTCCGGTGGCAAGCCAAAGGGAAAGTGGCGTGCTCCGGTGGCAAGCCAACAGGAAAGTGGCGTTCTCCGGTGGCAAGCCAGCGGGAAAGTGGCGTGCTGCGGTGGCAAGCCAGCGGGAAAGTGGCGTGCTGCGGTGGCAAGCCAGCGGGAAAGTGGCGTGCTCCGGTGGCAAGCCAGCGGGAAAGTGGCGTGCTCCGGTGGCAAGCCAGCGGGACAGTGGCGTGCTCCGGTGGCAAGCCAGCGGGACAGTGGCGTGCTCCGGTGCCAAGCCAGCGGGAAAGTGGCATGCTCCGGTGGCAAGGCAGCGGGAAAGTGGCGTGTTCCGGTGGCAAGCCAACGGGAAAGTGGCGTGCTCCGGTGGCAAGCCAACGGGAAAGTGGCGTGCTCCGGTGGCAAGCCAACGGGAAAGTGGCGTGCTCCGGTGGCAAGCCAACGGGAAAGTGGCGTGCTCCGGTGGCAAGCCAACGGGAAAGTGGCGTGCTCCGGTGGCAAGCCAACGGGAAAGTGGCGTGCTCCGGTGGCAAGCCAACGGGAAAGTGGCGTGCTACGGTGGCAAGCCAACGGGAAAGTGGCGTGCTCCGGTGGCAAGCCAACGGGAAAGTGGCGTGCTCCGGTGGCAAGCCAACGGGAAAGTGGCGTGCTCCGGTGGCAAGCCAACGGGAAAGTGGCGTGCTCCGGTGGCAAGCCAGCGGGACAGTGGCGTGCTCCGGTGGCAAGCCAGCGGGACAGTGGCGTGCTCCGGTGGCAAGCCAGCGGGAAAGTGGCGTTCTCCGGTGGCAAGCCAGCGGGAAAGTGGCGTGCTGCGGTGGCAAGCCAGCGGGAAAGTGGCGTGCTGCGGTGGCAAGCCAGCGGGAAAGTGGCGTGCTGCGGTGGCAAGCCAGCGGGAAAGTGGCGTGCTGCGGTGGCAAGCCAGCGGGAAAGTGGCGTGCTGCGGTGGCAAGCCAGCGGGAAAGTGGCGTGCTCCGGTGGCAAGCCAGCGGGAAAGTGGCGTGCTCCGGTGGCAAGCCAGCGGGAAAGTGGCGTGCTCCGGTGGCAAGCCAACGGGAAAGTGGCGTGCTCCGGTGGCAAGCCAACGGGAAAGTGGCGAGCTCCGGTGGCAAGCCAACGGGAAAGTGGCGAGCTCCGGTGGCAAGCCAACGGTAAAGTGGCGTGGTCCGGTGGCAAGCCAACGGGACTGTGGCGTGCTCCGGTGGCAAGCCAACGGGAAAGTGGCGTGCTCCGGTGGCAAGCCAATGGGAAAGTGGCGTACTGCGGTGGCAAGCCAGCGGGAAAGTGGCGTGCTGCGGTGGCAAGCCAGCGGGAAAGTGGCGTGCTGCGGTGGCAAGCCAGCGGGAAAGTGGCGTGCTCCGGTGGCAAGCCAGCGGGAAAGTGGCGTGCTCCGGTGGCAAGCCAGCGGGAAAGTGGCGTGCTCCGGTGGCAAGCCAGCGGGAAAGTGGCGTGCTCCGGTGGCAAGCCAACGGGAAAGTGGCGTGCTCCGGTGGCAAGCCAACGGGAAAGTGGCGAGCTCCGGTGGCAAGCCAACGGGAAAGTGGCGTGCTCCGGTGGCAAGCCAACGGGAAAGTGGCGTGGTCCGGTGGCAAGCCAACGGGACTGTGGCGTGCTCCGGTGGCAAGCCAACGGGAAAGTGGCGTGCTCCGGTGGCAAGCCAACGGGAAAGTGGCGTGCTCCGGTGGCAAGCCAACGGGAAAGTGGCGTGCTCCGGTGGCAAGCCAACGGGAAAGTGGCGTGCTCCGGTGGCAAGCCAACGGGAAAGTGGCGTGCTCCGGTGGCAAGCCAACGGGAAAGTGGCGTGCTCCGGTGGCAAGCCAACGGGAAAGTGGCGTGCTCCGGTGGCAAGCCAACGGGAAAGTGGCGTGCTCCGGTGGCAAGCCAACGGAAAAGTGGCGTGCTCCGGTGGCAAGCCAACGGGAAAGTGGCGTGCTCCGGTGGCAAGCCAACGGGAAAGTGGCGTGCTCCGGTGGCAAGCCAACGGGAAAGTGGCGTGCTCCGGTGGCAAGCCAACGGGAAAGTGGCGTGCTCCGGTGGCAAGCCAACGGGAAAGTGGCGTGCTCCGGTGGCAAGCCAACGGGAAAGTGGCGTGCTCCGGTGGCAAGCCAACGGGAAAGTGGCGTGCTCCGGTGGCAAGCCAGCGGGACAGTGGCGTGCTCCGGTGGCAAGCCAGCGGGACAGTGGCGTGCTCCGGTGGCAAGCCAGCGGGAAAGTGGCGTTCTCCGGTGGCAAGCCAGCGGGAAAGTGGCGTGCTGCGGTGGCAAGCCAGCGGGAAAGTGGCGTGCTGCGGTGGCAAGCCAGCGGGAAAGTGGCGTGCTGCGGTGGCAAGCCAGCGGGAAAGTGGCGTGCTGCGGTGGCAAGCCAGCGGGAAAGTGGCGTGCTCCGGTGGCAAGCCAGCGGGAAAGTGGCGTGCTCCGGTGGCAAGCCAGCGGGAAAGTGGCGTGCTCCGGTGGCAAGCCAGCGGGACAGTGGCGTGCTCCGGTGGCAAGCCAGCTGGAAAGTGGCGTGCTCCGGTGGCAAGCCAACGGGAAAGTGGCGTGCTCCGGTGGCAAGCCAACGGGAAAGTGGCGTGCTCCGGTGGCAAGCCAACGGGAAAGTGGCGTGCTCCGGTGGCAAGCCAACGGGAAAGTGGCGTGCTCCGGTGGCAAGCCAACGGGACTGTGGCGTGCTACGGTGGCAAGCCAACGGGAAAGTGGCGTGCTCCGGTGGCAAGCCAACGGGAAAGTGGCGTGCTCCGGTGGCAAGCCAACGGGAAAGTGGCGTGCTCCGGTGGCAAGCCAATGGGAAAGTGGCGTGCTCCGGTGGCAAGCCAATGGGAAAGTGGCGTGCTCCGGTGGCAAGCCAACGGGAAAGTGGCGTGCTCCGGTGGCAAGCCAACGGGAAAGTGGCGTGCTCCGGTGGCAAGCCAACGGGAAAGTGGCGAGCTCCGGTGGCAAGCCAACGGGAAAGTGGCGTGCTCCGGTGGCAAGCCAACGGGAAAGTGGCGTGCTCCGGTGGCAAGCCAACGGGAAAGTGGCGTGCTCCGGTGGCAAGCCAACGGGAAAGTGGCGTGCTCCGGTGGCAAGCCAACGGGAAAGTGGCGTGCTCCGGTGGCAAGCCAACGGGAAAGTGGCGTGCTCCGGTGGCAAGCCAACGGGAAAGTGGCGTGCTCCGGTGGCAAGCCAACGGGACTGTGGCGTGCTCCGGTGGCAAGCCAACGGGACTGTGGCGTGCTCCGGTGGCAAGCCAACGGGACTGTGGCGTGCTCCGGTGGCAAGCCAACGGGACTGTGGCGTGCTCCGGTGGCAAGCCAACGGGAAAGTGGCGTGCTCCGGTGGCAAGCCAACGGGAAAGTGGCGTGCTCCGGTGGCAAGCCAACGGGAAAGTGGCGAGCTCCGGTGGCAAGCCAACGGGAAAGTGGCGTGCTCCGGTGGCAAGCCAACGGGACTGTGGCGTGCTCCGGTGGCAAGCCAACGGGAAAGTGGCGTGCTCCGGTGGCAAGCCAACGGGAAAGTGGCGTGCTCCGGTGGCAAGCCAACGGGAAAGTGGCGTGCTCCGGTGGCAAGCCAACGGGAAAGTGGCGTGCTCCGGTGGCAAGCCAACGGGAAAGTGGCGTGCTCCGGTGGCAAGCCAACGGGAAAGTGGCGTGCTCCGGTGGCAAGCCAACGGGAAAGTGGCGTGCTCCGGTGGCAAGCCAACGGGACTGTGGCGTGCTCCGGTGGCAAGCCAACGGGACTGTGGCGTGCTCCGGTGGCAAGCCAACGGGACTGTGGCGTGCTCCGGTGGCAAGCCAACGGGACAGTGGCGTGCTCCTGTGGCAAGCCAACGGGAAAGTGGCGTGCTCCGGTGGCAAGCCAACGGGAAAGTGGCGTGCTCCGGTGGCAAGCCAAAGGGAAAGTGGCGTGCTCCGGTGGCAAGCCAACAGGAAAGTGGCGTTCTCCGGTGGCAAGCCAGCGGGAAAGTGGCGTGCTGCGGTGGCAAGCCAGCGGGAAAGTGGCGTGCTGCGGTGGCAAGCCAGCGGGAAAGTGGCGTGCTCCGGTGGCAAGCCAGCGGGAAAGTGGCGTGCTCCGGTGGCAAGCCAGCGGGACAGTGGCGTGCTCCGGTGGCAAGCCAGCGGGACAGTGGCGTGCTCCGGTGCCAAGCCAGCGGGAAAGTGGCGTGCTCCGGTGGCAAGCCAGCGGGAAAGTGGCGTGTTCCGGTGGCAAGCCAACGGGAAAGTGGCGTGCTCCGGTGGCAAGCCAACGGGAAAGTGGCGTGCTCCGGTGGCAAGCCAACGGGAAAGTGGCGTGCTCCGGTGGCAAGCCAACGGGAAAGTGGCGTGCTCCGGTGGCAAGCCAACGGGAAAGTGGCGTGCTCCGGTGGCAAGCCAACGGGAAAGTGGCGTGCTCCGGTGGCAAGCCAACGGGAAAGTGGCGTGCTCCGGTGGCAAGCCAACGGGAAAGTGGCGTGCTCCGGTGGCAAGCCAACGGGAAAGTGGCGTGCTCCGGTGGCAAGCCAACGGGAAAGTGGCGTGCTCCGGTGGCAAGCCAGCGGGACAGTGGCGTGCTCCGGTGGCAAGCCAGCGGGACAGTGGCGTTCTCCGGTGGCAAGCCAGCGGGAAAGTGGCGTTCTCCAGTGGCAAGCCAGCGGGAAAGTGGCGTGCTCCGGTGGCAAGCCAACGGGAAAGTGGCGTGCTCCGGTGGCAAGCCAACGGGAAAGTGGCGTGCTCCGGTGGCAAGCCAACGGGAAAGTGGCGTGCTCCGGTGGCAAGCCAACGGGAAAGTGGCGTGCTCCGGTGGCAAGCCAACGGGAAAGTGGCGTGCTCCGGGGGCAAGCCAACGGGAAAGTGGCGTGCTCCGGTGGCAAGCCAAAGGGAAAGTGGCGTGCTCCGGTGGCAAGCCAAAGGGAAAGTGGCGTGCTCCGGTGGCAAGCCAACGGGAAAGTGGCGTGCTCCGGTGGCAAGCCAACGGGAAAGTGGCGTGCTCCGGTGGCAAGCCAAAGGGAAAGTGGCGTGCTCCGGTGGCAAGCCAACAGGAAAGTGGCGTTCTCCGGTGGCAAGCCAGCGGGAAAGTGGCGTGCTGCGGTGGCAAGCCAGCGGGAAAGTGGCGTGCTGCGGTGGCAAGCCAGCGGGAAAGTGGCGTGCTCCGGTGGCAAGCCAGCGGGAAAGTGGCGTGCTCCGGTGGCAAGCCAGCGGGACAGTGGCGTGCTCCGGTGGCAAGCCAGCGGGACAGTGGCGTGCTCCGGTGCCAAGCCAGCGGGAAAGTGGCATGCTCCGGTGGCAAGCCAGCGGGAAAGTGGCGTGTTCCGGTGGCAAGCCAACGGGAAAGTGGCGTGCTCCGGTGGCAAGCCAACGGGAAAGTGGCGTGCTCCGGTGGCAAGCCAACGGGAAAGTGGCGTGCTCCGGTGGCAAGCCAACGGGAAAGTGGCGTGCTCCGGTGGCAAGCCAACGGGAAAGTGGCGTGCTCCGGTGGCAAGCCAACGGGAAAGTGGCGTGCTCCGGTGGCAAGCCAACGGGAAAGTGGCGTGCTACGGTGGCAAGCCAACGGGAAAGTGGCGTGCTCCGGTGGCAAGCCAACGGGAAAGTGGCGTGCTCCGGTGGCAAGCCAACGGGAAAGTGGCGTGCTCCGGTGGCAAGCCAACGGGAAAGTGGCGTGCTCCGGTGGCAAGCCAGCGGGACAGTGGCGTGCTCCGGTGGCAAGCCAGCGGGACAGTGGCGTGCTCCGGTGGCAAGCCAGCGGGAAAGTGGCGTTCTCCGGTGGCAAGCCAGCGGGAAAGTGGCGTGCTGCGGTGGCAAGCCAGCGGGAAAGTGGCGTGCTGCGGTGGCAAGCCAGCGGGAAAGTGGCGTGCTGCGGTGGCAAGCCAGCGGGAAAGTGGCGTGCTGCGGTGGCAAGCCAGCGGGAAAGTGGCGTGCTGCGGTGGCAAGCCAGCGGGAAAGTGGCGTGCTCCGGTGGCAAGCCAGCGGGAAAGTGGCGTGCTCCGGTGGCAAGCCAGCGGGAAAGTGGCGTGCTCCGGTGGCAAGCCAACGGGAAAGTGGCGTGCTCCGGTGGCAAGCCAACGGGAAAGTGGCGAGCTCCGGTGGCAAGCCAACGGGAATGTGGCGTGCTCCGGTGGCAAGCCAACGGGAAAGTGGCGTGGTCCGGTGGCAAGCCAACGGGACTGTGGCGTGCTCCGGTGGCAAGCCAACGGGAAAGTGGCGTGCTCCGGTGGCAAGCCAATGGGAAAGTGGCGTACTGCGGTGGCAAGGCAGCGGGAAAGTGGCGTGCTGCGGTGGCAAGCCAGCGGGAAAGTGGCGTGCTGCGGTGGCAAGCCAGCGGGAAAGTGGCGTGCTCCGGTGGCAAGCCAGCGGGAAAGTGGCGTGCTCCGGTGGCAAGCCAGCGGGAAAGTGGCGTGCTCCGGTGGCAAGCCAGCGGGAAAGTGGCGTGCTCCGGTGGCAAGCCAACGGGAAAGTGGCGTGCTCCGGTGGCAAGCCAACGGGAAAGTGGCGAGCTCCGGTGGCAAGCCAACGGGAAAGTGGCGTGCTCCGGTGGCAAGCCAACGGGAAAGTGGCGTGGTCCGGTGGCAAGCCAACGGGACTGTGACGTGCTCCGGTGGCAAGCCAACGGGAAAGTGGCGTGCTCCGGTGGCAAGCCAACGGGAAAGTGGCGTGCTCCGGTGGCAAGCCAACGGGAAAGTGGCGTGCTCCGGTGGCAAGCCAACGGGAAAGTGGCGTGCTCCGGTGGCAAGCCAACGGGAAAGTGGCGTGCTCCGGTGGCAAGCCAACGGGAAAGTGGCGTGCTCCGGTGGCAAGCCAACGGAAAAGTGGCGTGCTCCGGTGGCAAGCCAACGGGAAAGTGGCGTGCTCCGGTGGCAAGCCAACGGGAAAGTGGCGTGCTCCGGTGGCAAGCCAACGGGAAAGTGGCGTGCTCCGGTGGCAAGCCAACGGGAAAGTGGCGTGCTCCGGTGGCAAGCCAACGGGAAAGTGGCGTGCTCCGGTGGCAAGCCAACGGGAAAGTGGCGTGCTCCGGTGGCAAGCCAACGGGAAAGTGGCGTGCTCCGGTGGCAAGCCAGCGGGACAGTGGCGTGCTCCGGTGGCAAGCCAGCGGGACAGTGGCGTGCTCCGGTGGCAAGCCAGCGGGAAAGTGGCGTTCTCCGGTGGCAAGCCAGCGGGAAAGTGGCGTGCTGCGGTGGCAAGCCAGCGGGAAAGTGGCGTGCTGCGGTGGCAAGCCAGCGGGAAAGTGGCGTGCTGCGGTGGCAAGCCAGCGGGAAAGTGGCGTGCTGCGGTGGCAAGCCAGCGGGAAAGTGGCGTGCTGCGGTGGCAAGCCAGCGGGAAAGTGGCGTGCTCCGGTGGCAAGCCAGCGGGAAAGTGGCGTGCTCCGGTGGCAAGCCAGCGGGAAAGTGGCGTGCTCCGGTGGCAAGCCAGCGGGACAGTGGCGTGCTCCGGTGGCAAGCCAGCTGGAAAGTGGCGTGCTCCGGTGGCAAGCCAACGGGAAAGTGGCGTGCTCCGGTGGCAAGCCAACGGGAAAGTGGCGTGCTCCGGTGGCAAGCCAACGGGAAAGTGGCGTGCTCCGGTGGCAAGCCAACGGGAAAGTGGAGTGCTCCGGTGGCAAGCCAACGGGACTGTGGCGTGCTACGGTGGCAAGCCAACGGGAAAGTGGCGTGCTCCGGTGGCAAGCCAACGGGAAAGTGGCGTGCTCCGGTGGCAAGCCAACGGGAAAGTGGCGTGCTCCGGTGGCAAGCCAATGGGAAAGTGGCGTGCTCCGGTGGCAAGCCAATGGGAAAGTGGCGTGCTCCGGTGGCAAGCCAACGGGAAAGTGGCGTGCTCCGGTGGCAAGCCAACGGGAAAGTGGGATGCTCCGGTGGCAAGCCAACGGGAAAGTGGCGTGCTCCGGTGGCAAGCCAACGGGAAAGTGGCGAGCTCCGGTGGCAAGCCAACGGGAAAGTGGCGTGCTCCGGTGGCAAGCCAACGGGAAAGTGGCGTGCTCCGGTGGCAAGCCAACGGGAAAGTGGCGTGCTCCGGTGGCAAGCCAACGGGAAAGTGGCGTGCTCCGGTGGCAAGCCAACGGGAAAGTGGCGTGCTCCGGTGGCAAGCCAACGGGAAAGTGGCGTGCTCCGGTGGCAAGCCAACGGGAAAGTGGCGTGCTCCGGTGGCAAGCCAACGGGACTGTGGCGTGCTCCGGTGGCAAGCCAACGGGACTGTGGCGTGCTCCGGTGGCAAGCCAACGGGACTGTGGCGTGCTCCGGTGGCAAGCCAACGGGACAGTGGCGTGCTCCGGTGGCAAGCCAACGGGAAAGTGGCGTGCTCCGGTGGCAAGCCAACGGGAAAGTGGCGTGCTCCGGTGGCAAGCCAACGGGAAAGTGGCGTGCTTCGGTGGCAAGCCAACGGGAAAGTGGCGTGCTCCGGTGGCAAGCCAACGGGAAAGTGGCGTGCTCCGGTGGCAAGCCAACGGGAAAGTGGCGTGCTCCGGTGGCAAGCCAACGGGAAAGTGGCGTGCTTCGGTGGCAAGCCAACGGGAAAGTGGCGTGCTTCGGTGGCAAGCCAACGGGAAAGTGGCGTGCTGCGGTGGCAAGCCAACGGGACTGTGGCGTGCTCCGGTGGCAAGCCAACGGGACTGTGGCGTGCTTCGGTGGCAAGCCAACGGGAAAGTGGCGTGCTCCGGTGGCAAGCCAACGGGAAAGTGGCGTGCTCCGGTGGCAAGCCAACGGGAAAGTGGCGTGCTCCGGTGGCAAGCCAACGGGAAAGTGGCGAGCTCCGGTGGCAAGCCAACGGGAAAGTGGCGTGCTCCGGTGGCAAGCCAACGGGAAAGTGGCGTGCTCCGGTGGCAAGCCAACGGGACTGTGGCGTGCTCCGGTGGCAAGCCAACGGGAAAGTGGCGTGCTCCGGTGGCAAGCCAACGGGAAAGTGGCGTGCTCCGGTGGCAAGCCAACGGGAAAGTGGCGTGCTCCGGTGGCAAGCCAACGGGAAAGTGGCGTGCTCCGGTGGCAAGCCAACGGGAAAGTGGCGTGCTCCGGTGGCAAGCCAACGGGACTGTGGCGTGCTCCGGTGGCAAGCCAACGGGACTGTGGCGTGCTCCGGTGGCAAGCCAACGGGACTGTGGCGTGCTCCGGTGGCAAGCCAACGGGACAGTGGCGTGCTCCTGTGGCAAGCCAACGGGAAAGTGGCGTGCTCCGGTGGCAAGCCAAAGGGAAAGTGGCGTGCTCCGGTGGCAAGCCAACGGGAAAGTGGCGTTCTCCGGTGGCAAGCCAGCGGGAAAGTGGCGTGCTGCGGTGGCAAGCCAGCGGGAAAGTGGCGTGCTGCGGTGGCAAGCCAGCGGGAAAGTGGCGTGCTCCGGTGGCAAGCCAGCGGGAAAGTGGCGTGCTCCGGTGGCAAGCCAGCGAGACAGTGGCGTGCTCCGGTGGCAAGCCAGCGGGACAGTGGCGTGCTCCGGTGCCAAGCCAGCGGGAAAGTGGCGTGCTCCGGTGGCAAGCCAGCGGGAAAGTGGCGTGTTCCGGTGGCAAGCCAACGGGAAAGTGGCGTGCTCCGGTGGCAAGCCAACGGGAGAGTGGCGTGCTCCGGTGGCAAGCCAACGGGAAAGTGGCGTGCTCCGGTGGCAAGCCAACGGGAAAGTGGCGTGCTCCGGTGGCAAGCCAACGGGAAAGTGGCGTGCTCCGGTGGCAAGCCAACGGGAAAGTGGCGTGCTCCGGTGGCAAGCCAACGGGAAAGTGGCGTGCTTCGGTGGCAAGCCAACGGGAAAGTGGCGTGCTCCGGTGGCAAGCCAACGGGAAAGTGGCGTGCTCCGGTGGCAAGCCAACGGGAAAGTGGCGTGCTTCGGTGGCAAGCCAACGGGAAAGTGGCGTGCTTCGGTGGCAAGCCAACGGGAAAGTGGCGTGCTCCGGTGGCAAGCCAACGGGACTGTGGCGTGCTCCGGTGGCAAGCCAACGGGACTGTGGCGTGCTTCGGTGGCAAGCCAACAGGAAAGTGGCGTGCTCCGGTGGCAAGCCAACGGGAAAGTGGCGTGCTCCGGTGGCAAGCCAACGGGAAAGTGGCGTGCTCCGGTGGCAAGCCAACGGGAAAGTGGCGAGCTCCGGTGGCAAGCCAACGGGAAAGTGGCGTGCTCCGGTGGCAAGCCAACGGGACTGTGGCGTGCTCCGGTGGCAAGCCAACGGGAAAGTGGCGTGCTCCGGTGGCAAGCCAACGGGAAAGTGGCGTGCTCCGGTGGCAAGCCAACGGGAAAGTGGCGTGCTCCGGTGGCAAGCCAACGGGAAAGTGGCGTGCTCCGGTGGCAAGCCAACGGGAAAGTGGCGTGCTCCGGTGGCAAGCCAACGGGAAAGTGGCGTGCTCCGGTGGCAAGCCAACGGGAAAGTGGCGTGCTCCGGTGGCAAGCCAACGGGACTGTGGCGTGCTCCGGTGGCAAGCCAACGGGACTGTGGCGTGCTCCGGTGGCAAGCCAACGGGACTGTGGCGTGCTCCGGTGGCAAGCCAACGGGACAGTGGCGTGCTCCTGTGGCAAGCCAACGGGAAAGTGGCGTGCTCCGGTGGCAAGCCAACGGGAAAGTGGCGTGCTCCGGTGGCAAGCCAAAGGGAAAGTGGCGTGCTCCGGTGGCAAGCCAACAGGAAAGTGGCGTTCTCCGGTGGCAAGCCAGCGGGAAAGTGGCGTGCTGCGGTGGCAAGCCAGCGGGAAAGTGGCGTGCTGCGGTGGCAAGCCAGCGGGAAAGTGGCGTGCTCCGGTGGCAAGCCAGCGGGAAAGTGGCGTGCTCCGGTGGCAAGCCAGCGGGACAGTGGCGTGCTCCGGTGGCAAGCCAGCGGGACAGTGGCGTGCTCCGGTGCCAAGCCAGCGGGAAAGTGGCGTGCTCCGGTGGCAAGCCAGCGGGAAAGTGGCGTGTTCCGGTGGCAAGCCAACGGGAAAGTGGCGTGCTCCGGTGGCAAGCCAACGGGAAAGTGGCGTGCTCCGGTGGCAAGCCAACGGGAAAGTGGCGTGCTCCGGTGGCAAGCCAACGGGAAAGTGGCGTGCTCCGGTGGCAAGCCAACGGGAAAGTGGCGTGCTCCGGTGGCAAGCCAACGGGAAAGTGGCGTGCTCCGGTGGCAAGCCAACGGGAAAGTGGCGTGCTCCGGTGGCAAGCCAACGGGAAAGTGGCGTGCTCCGGTGGCAAGCCAACGGGAAAGTGGCGTGCTCCGGTGGCAAGCCAACGGGAAAGTGGCGTGCTCCGGTGGCAAGCCAGCGGGACAGTGGCGTGCTCCGGTGGCAAGCCAGCGGGACAGTGGCGTTCTCCGGTGGCAAGCCAGCGGGAAAGTGGCGTTCTCCGGTGGCAAGCCAGCGGGAAAGTGGCGTGCTGCGGTGGCAAGCCAGCGGGAAAGTGGCGTGCTGCGGTGGCAAGCCAGCGGGAAAGCGGCGTGCTGCGGTGGCAAGCCAGCGGGAAAGCGGCGTGCTGCGGTGTCAAGCCAGCGGGAAAGCGGCGTGCTGCGGTGTCAAGCCAGCGGGAAAGTGGCGTGCTCCGGTGGCAAGCCAGCGGGAAAGTGGCGTGCTCCGGTGGCAAGCCAGCGGGACAGTGGCGTGCTCCGGTGGCAAGCCAGCTGGAAAGTGGCGTGCTCCGGTGGCAAGCCAACGGGAAAGTGGCGTGCTCCGGTGGCAAGCCAACGGGAAAGTGGCGTGCTCCGGTGGCAAGCCAACGGGAAAGTGGCGTGCTCCGGTGGCAAGCCAACGGGAAAGTGGCGTGCTCCGGTGGCAAGCCAACGGGAAAGTGGCGTGCTCCGGTGGCAAGCCAACGGGAAAGTGGCGTGCTCCGGTGGCAAGCCAACGGGAAAGTGGCGTGCTCCGGTGGCAAGCCAACGGGAAAGTGGTGAGCTCCGGTGGCAAGCCAACGGGAAAGTGGCGTGCTCCGGTGGCAAGCCAACGGGAAAGTGGCGTGGTCCGGTGGCAAGCCAACGGGACTGTGGCGTGCTCCGGTGGCAAGCCAACGGGAAAGTGGCGTGCTCCGGTGGCAAGCCAACGGGAAAGTGGCGTGCTCCGGTGGCAAGCCAACGGAAAAGTGGCGTGCTCCGGTGGCAAGCCAACGGGAAAGTGGCGTGCTCCGGTGGCAAGCCAACGGGAAAGTGGCGTGCTCCGGTGGCAAGCCAACGGGAAAGTGGCGTGCTCCGGTGGCAAGCCAACGGGAAAGTGGCGTGCTCCGGTGGCAAGCCAACGGGAAAGTGGCGTGCTCCGGTGGCAAGCCAACGGGAAAGTGGCGTGCTCCGGTGGCAAGCCAACGGGAAAGTGGCGTGCTCCGGTGGCAAGCCAACGGGAAAGTGGCGTGCTCCGGTGGCAAGCCAACGGGAAAGTGGCGTGCTCCGGTGGCAAGCCAGCGGGACAGTGGCGTGCTCCGGTGGCAAGCCAGCGGGACAGTGGCGTGCTCCGGTGGCAAGCCAGCGGGAAAGTGGCGTTCTCCGGTGGCAAGCCAGCGGGAAAGTGGCGTGCTGCGGTGGCAAGCCAGCGGGAAAGTGGCGTGCTGCGGTGGCAAGCCAGCGGGAAAGTGGCGTGCTGCGGTGGCAAGCCAGCGGGAAAGTGGCGTGCTGCGGTGGCAAGCCAGCGGGAAAGTGGCGTGCTCCGGTGGCAAGCCAGCGGGAAAGTGGCGTGCTCCGGTGGCAAGCCAGCGGGAAAGTGGCGTGCTCCGGTGGCAAGCCAGCGGGACAGTGGCGTGCTCCGGTGGCAAGCCAGCTGGAAAGTGGCGTGCTCCGGTGGCAAGCCAACGGGAAAGTGGCGTGCTCCGGTGGCAAGCCAACGGGAAAGTGGCGTGCTCCGGTGGCAAGCCAACGGGAAAGTGGCGTGCTCCGGTGGCAAGCCAACGGGACTGTGGCGTGCTCCGGTGGCAAGCCAACGGGAAAGTGGCGTGCTCCGGTGGCAAGCCAACGGGAAAGTGGCGTGCTCCGGTGGCAAGCCAACGGGAAAGTGGCGTGCTCCGGTGGCAAGCCAACGGGAAAGTGGCGTGCTCCGGTGGCAAGCCAATGGGAAAGTGGCGTGCTCCGGTGGCAAGCCAACGGGAAAGTGGCGTGCTCCGGTGGCAAGCCAACGGGAAAGTGGCGTGCTCCGGTGGCAAGCCAACGGGAAAGTGGCGTGCTCCGGTGGCAAGCCAACGGGAAAGTGGCGAGCTCCGGTGGCAAGCCAACGGGAAAGTGGCGTGCTCCGGGGGCAAGCCAACGGGACAGTGGCGTGCTCCGGTGGCAAGCCAAAGGGAAAGTGGCGTGCTCCGGTGGCAAGCCAACGGGAAAGTGGCGTGCTCCGGTGGCAAGCCAACGGGAAAGTGGCGTGCTCCGGTGGCAAGCCAACGGGAAAGTGGCGTGCTCCGGTGGCAAGCCAACGGGAAAGTGGCGTGCTCCGGTGGCAAGCCAACGGGAAAGTGGCGTGCTCCGGTGGCAAGCCAACGGGAAAGTGGCGTGCTCCGGTGGCAAGCCAACGGGAAAGTGGCGTGCTTCGGTGGCAAGCCAACGGGAAAGTGGCGTGCTTCGGTGGCAAGCCAACGGGAAAGTGGCGTGCTCCGGTGGCAAGCCAACGGGACTGTGGCGTGCTCCGGTGGCAAGCCAACGGGACTGTGGCGTGCTTCGGTGGCAAGCCAGCGGGAAAGTGGCGTGCTCCGGTGGCAAGCCAACGGGAAAGTGGCGTGCTCCGGTGGCAAGCCAACGGGAAAGTGGCGTGCTCCGGTGGCAAGCCAACGGGAAAGTGGCGTGCTCCGGTGGCAAGCCAACGGAAAAGTGGCGTGCTCCGGTGGCAAGCCAACGGGAAAGTGGCGTGCTCCGGTGGCAAGCCAACGGGAAAGTGGCGTGCTCCGGTGGCAAGCCAACGGGAAAGTGGCGTGCTCCGGTGGCAAGCCAACGGGAAAGTGGCGTGCTCCGGTGGCAAGCCAACGGAAAAGTGGCGTGCTCCGGTGGCAAGCCAACGGGAAAGTGGCGTGCTCCGGTGGCAAGCCAACGGGAAAGTGGCGTGCTCCGGTGGCAAGCCAACGGGAAAGTGGCGTGCTCCGGTGGCAAGCCAACGGGAAAGTGGCGTGCTCCGGTGGCAAGCCAACGGGAAAGTGGCGTGCTCCGGTGGCAAGCCAACGGGAAAGTGGCGTGCTCCGGTGGCAAGCCAACGGGAAAGTGGCGTGCTCCGGTGGCAAGCCAACGGGACTGTGGCGTGCTCCGGTGGCAAGCCAACGGGACTGTCGCGTGCTTCGGTGGCAAGCCAGCGGGAAAGTGGCGTGCTCCGGTGGCAAGCCAACGGGAAAGTCGCGTGCTCCGGTGGCAAGCCAACGGGAAAGTGGCGTGCTCCGGTGGCAAGCCAACGGGAAAGTGGCGTGCTCCGGTGGCAAGCCAACGGAAAAGTGGCGTGCTCCGGTGGCAAGCCAACGGGAAAGTGGCGTGCTCCGGTGGCAAGTCAACGGGAAAGTGGCGTGCTCCGGTGGCAAGCCAACGGGAAAGTGGCGTGCTCCGGTGGCAAGCCAACGGGAAAGTGGCGTGCTCCGGTGGCAAGCCAACGGGAAAGTGGCGTGCTCCGGTGGCAAGCCAACGGGAAAGTGGCGTGCTCCGGTGGCAAGCCAACGGGAAAGTGGCGTGCTCCGGGGGCAAGCCAACGGGACAGTGGCGTGCTCCGGTGGCAAGCCAAAGGGAAAGTGGCGTGCTCCGGTGGCAAGCCAACGGGAAAGTGGCGTGCTCCGGTGGCAAGCCAACGGGAAAGTGGCGTGCTCCGGTGGCAAGCCAACGGGAAAGTGGCGTGCTCCGGTGGCAAGCCAACGGGAAAGTGGCGTGCTCCGGTGGCAAGCCAACGGGAAAGTGGCGTGCTCCGGTGGCAAGCCAACGGGAAAGTGGCGTGCTCCGGTGGCAAGCCAACGGGAAAGTGGCGTGCTCCGGTGGCAAGCCAACGGGAAAGTGGCGTGCTCCGGTGGCAAGCCAACGGGAAAGTGGCGTGCTCCGGTGGCAAGCCAACGGGACTGTGGCGTGCTCCGGTGGCAAGCCAACGGGACTGTGGCGTGCTTCGGTGGCAAGCCAGCGGGAAAGTGGCGTGCTCCGGTGGCAAGCCAACGGGAAAGTGGCGTGCTCCGGTGGCAAGCCAACGGGAAAGTGGCGTGCTCCGGTGGCAAGCCAACGGGAAAGTGGCGTGCTCCGGTGGCAAGCCAACGGAAAAGTGGCGTGCTCCGGTGGCAAGCCAACGGGAAAGTGGCGTGCTCCGGTGGCAAGTCAACGGGAAAGTGGCGTGCTCCGGTGGCAAGCCAACGGGAAAGTGGCGTGCTCCGGTGGCAAGCCAACGGGAAAGTGGCGTGCTCCGGTGGCAAGCCAACGGGAAAGTGGTGTGCTCCGGTGGCAAGCCAACGGGAAAGTGGCGTGCTCCGGTGGCAAGCCAACGGGAAAGTGGCGTGCTCCGGGGGCAAGCCAACGGGAAAGTGGCGTGCTCCGGTGGCAAGCCAAAGGGAAAGTGGCGTGCTCCGGTGGCAAGCCAACGGGAAAGTGGCGTGCTCCGGTGGCAAGCCAACGGGAAAGTGGCGTGCTCCGGTGGACAGCCAACGGGAAAGTGGCGTGCTTCGGTGGCAAGCCAACGGGAAAGTGGCGTGCTCCGGTGGCAAGCTAACGGGAAAGTGGCGTGCTCCGGTGGCAAGCCAACGGGAAAGTGGCGTGCTCCGGTGGCAAGCCAACGGGAAAGTGGCGTGCTCTGGTGGCAAGCCAACGGGAAAGTGGCGTGCTCCGGTGGCAAGCCAACGGGAAAGTGGCGTGCTCCGGTGGCAAGCCAACGGGACTGTGGCGTGCTTCGGTGGCAAGCCAGCGGGAAAGTGGCGTGCTCCGGTGGCAAGCCAACGGTAAAGTGGCGTGCTCCGGTGGCAAGCCAACGGGAAAGTGGCGTGCTCCGATGGCAAGCCAACGGGAAAGTGGCGTTCTCCGGTGGCAAGCCAACGGGAAAGTGGCGTGCTCCGGTGGCAAGCCAACGGGAAAGTGGCGTGCTCCGGTGGCAAGCCAACGGGAAAGTGGCGTGCTCCGGTGGCAAGCCAACGGGAAAGTGGCGTGCTCCGGTGGCAAGCCAACGGGAAAGTGGCGTGCTCCGGTGGCAAGCCAACGGGAAAGTGGCGTGCTCCGGTGGCAAGCCAACGGGACTGTGGCGTGCTCCGGTGGCAAGCCAACGGGACTGTCGCGTGCTTCGGTGGCAAGCCAGCGGGAAAGTGGCGTGCTCCGGTGGCAAGCCAACGGGAAAGTCGCGTGCTCCGGTGGCAAGCCAACGGGAAAGTGGCGTGCTCCGGTGGCAAGCCAACGGGAAAGTGGCGTGCTCCGGTGGCAAGCCAACGGAAAAGTGGCGTGCTCCGGTGGCAAGCCAACGGGAAAGTGGCGTGCTCCGGTGGCAAGTCAACGGGAAAGTGGCGTGCTCCGGTGGCAAGCCAACGGGAAAGTGGCGTGCTCCGGTGGCAAGCCAACGGGAAAGTGGCGTGCTCCGGTGGCAAGCCAACGGGAAAGTGGCGTGCTCCGGTGGCAAGCCAACGGGAAAGTGGCGTGCTCCGGTGGCAAGCCAACGGGAAAGTGGCGTGCTCCGGGGGCAAGCCAACGGGACAGTGGCGTGCTCCGGTGGCAAGCCAAAGGGAAAGTGGCGTGCTCCGGTGGCAAGCCAACGGGAAAGTGGCGTGCTCCGGTGGCAAGCCAACGGGAAAGTGGCGTGCTCCGGTGGCAAGCCAACGGGAAAGTGGCGTGCTCCGGTGGCAAGCCAACGGGAAAGTGGCGTGCTCCGGTGGCAAGCCAACGGGAAAGTGGCGTGCTCCGGTGGCAAGCCAACGGGAAAGTGGCGTGCTCCGGTGGCAAGCCAACGGGAAAGTGGCGTGCTCCGGTGGCAAGCCAACGGGAAAGTGGCGTGCTCCGGTGGCAAGCCAACGGGACTGTGGCGTGCTCCGGTGGCAAGCCAACGGGACTGTGGCGTGCTTCGGTGGCAAGCCAGCGGGAAAGTGGCGTGCTCCGGTGGCAAGCCAACGGGAAAGTGGCGTGCTCCGGTGGCAAGCCAACGGGAAAGTGGCGTGCTCCGGTGGCAAGCCAACGGGAAAGTGGCGTGCTCCGGTGGCAAGCCAACGGAAAAGTGGCGTGCTCCGGTGGCAAGCCAACGGGAAAGTGGCGTGCTCCGGTGGCAAGTCAACGGGAAAGTGGCGTGCTCCGGTGGCAAGCCAACGGGAAAGTGGCGTGCTCCGGTGGCAAGCCAACGGGAAAGTGGCGTGCTCCGGTGGCAAGCCAACGGGAAAGTGGTGTGCTCCGGTGGCAAGCCAACGGGAAAGTGGCGTGCTCCGGTGGCAAGCCAACGGGAAAGTGGCGTGCTCCGGGGGCAAGCCAACGGGAAAGTGGCGTGCTCCGGTGGCAAGCCAAAGGGAAAGTGGCGTGCTCCGGTGGCAAGCCAACGGGAAAGTGGCGTGCTCCGGTGGCAAGCCAACGGGAAAGTGGCGTGCTCCGGTGGACAGCCAACGGGAAAGTGGCGTGCTTCGGTGGCAAGCCAACGGGAAAGTGGCGTGCTCCGGTGGCAAGCTAACGGGAAAGTGGCGTGCTCCGGTGGCAAGCCAACGGGAAAGTGGCGTGCTCCGGTGGCAAGCCAACGGGAAAGTGGCGTGCTCTGGTGGCAAGCCAACGGGAAAGTGGCGTGCTCCGGTGGCAAGCCAACGGGAAAGTGGCGTGCTCCGGTGGCAAGCCAACGGGACTGTGGCGTGCTTCGGTGGCAAGCCAGCGGGAAAGTGGCGTGCTCCGGTGGCAAGCCAACGGTAAAGTGGCGTGCTCCGGTGGCAAGCCAACGGGAAAGTGGCGTGCTCCGATGGCAAGCCAACGGGAAAGTGGCGTTCTCCGGTGGCAAGCCAACGGGAAAGTGGCGTGCTCCGGTGGCAAGCCAACGGGAAAGTGGCGTGCTCCGGTGGCAAGCCAACGGGAAAAGGTGTGCTCCGGTGGCATGCTAATGGTAAAGGTGTGCTCCGGTGGCAAGCCAACGGGAAAAGGTGTGCTCCGGTGGCATGCTAATGGTAAAGGTGTGCTCCAGTGGCATTCTAACGGTAAAGGTGTGCTGCGGTCACATGCTAATGGTAAAGGTGTGCTCCGGTGGCATGCTAACGGGAATAGGTGTGCTCCGATGGCATGCTAACGGGAATAAGTGTGCCCGGTGGCATACTAACGGGAAAAGGTGGGCTACGGTGGCATGCTAGCGGGAAATGGTGTGCTTCGGTGGCATGATAACGAGAAATGGGGTACTCCATTGGCACCACAATGGTCAAGGGACTTGGAAATGTCACATGTGAAGTCATACTCGCATAGTGTCTGTTGTTGCAGGGATCAAAAGAGCGACCCGGTGGAACAAGATGTGGACACTGTGCGGCAGATGGTGGTTTAAGGACAGCAAACAGCAAAATAAGACCAAGCAACAGCAAGAAAACAATCCAAGAATTACCGCAGCAGACAAGTAAGTGATTGTGATTCTTTTAAACGGTGATGTATGATCAGATGAAGTGGAATGCAGTAAGTTTGGAAATATGATTAACATGTTAATAAAGTGTCTGAAATGTATGAGCGAGAAAGAGAAAAAGGTGGATTGTTACAGGGGGACAGCTGAGAGTAGGGAGTTGCAGAGAAAGTCCTTGTGACAGGTTTAGGATGTATACGGCTGTTTATTGCCTCCTCCACATACAAAGGCAGGAGATGAGACTATCAAACTACTGAACTTGGAGTTGTCAGTAATGTTGGAGGTGAAATTAATAAAGCAAGTAAAATGGGAAAGAAAAAAAGGGGTTGTATGTTTGCCTGGTCAGAGGGATGTTTGCCTGGTCATGGGGATGTTTGCCTGGTCAGGGGGATGATTGCCTGGTCAGGGGGATGTTTGTCTGGTCAGGGGGATGTTTGCCTGGTCAGGGGGATGTTTGTCTGGTCAGGGGGATGTTTGTCTGGTCAGAGGGATGTTTGCTTCACGTTGGGGAAGAGGGAAAGGACTGAATGATCCGGCACCTGTCCTATCCACAGGATGGTCAGCTAGTGCCGCCATTGGGAAAGAGCTGACCTAGTGTCACTATCAATCATCAGAGTCTGCAGTACAACTGATTAGGGGTCCAGCAGGGGGGCACTGATGACACAGGTGGACCTTGGGGCGGTTTTCCGGTTGCGGACGCTGCACCTAGAGGGTTTTCTTCATGTAATTATACTTCTCACATTTCCTATTGGCCAATACAAGACGTTCATTAAACTCTTCATTTGAAATAAACGTCTGGTTATCATCCACAATACTTAATACCGATCACTTGTCACAAATTTGTATATTTTTTACCTGTTATAAAATGCTGCTGATCCCTTGAATCTTTTCTTTTTTTTTGTCATTTTAGACAAAACATTACATATTTCTGACAAGTCCCAGGTCTTTTCACACCACTCGTTTTGCAGGTTCTTTAATGCTACAGCACTTACGTTATTGGGGTCATTATTGTGCAGTTTGCAGTTACATGATTTTTTATACATGTTTTTTTTTAGCTTTGTCTTGTTATTACATCACATTCATCTTTTTCCTCTCTTGCTTTCCTGGACTGAAGGAAACATATCTCCAAGTCACTCTGAGCTGCCGGCAGGAGAGATGGACCCTCAGGAGCCTCCTAGTCTTCAGAATCCACATGAAGGAGAAGTCCAAGAACAAGAAAGGCCTCCGACAGCAGAGCAACCTGTCCGCCAAAAAGTCCCAGAAGAAGAAGCGATGGTCCCGCAGCTCATCTGTGTTTTTCCTAAATGTGGTTTATACTTTTACTGATTGTAATTTTCTTGGTCGATACCAGATAAAGTTTTGGATGACAACTGTCTGGACTTGTGTCTTATTTTACATTTCTCCTTTTTTCTTCTTGCTTCCCCTCCAGTGAGATCTGGCTTAGGTGATAAAAGCCTTTCTCTATCCGGCATTTTTTCAGCAGGCTGGAGAAAGACTTTCTGGATGATAACTTGCCTTAGTCTCAGATGCCCATACACTAGTTAGCTTTAGACCGGACGCTTGTCCACACAACACATCCCGACTCCCCCATATACATGAATGTGGTTATATGTGTGGGGGAGATGGCCCCATACACAGCACATGGTCGGCTGCTCCAGCAAAAATCCTTGGGTTTGACCTACCTTCCTGTAATATATATGGGGGGCCATTAGTTGGATGTTTGCAGGACCCCTCTTTGTCCGACAGCTTCCCTGCCCCACACATAGCAAGCAGTGTACATACAAGCTCCCTTCCCACACATACAGTATATATAGCATATAAAGAAAAAACCTAGAAGTCTGAACTGAAACATAAATTGATGTGCATGCAAAATGTAAATGCATGTTCACACAAGGCCACTAGACAAAGAAAAACCAAAGACAAGCAAAATACTCAAATAACCGGAAGTGAATGGGTAAATCGCAAAGTGCAAAAATAATAAATAATGAAGGGTATTTAGTTAACATAATTTTGATAAAAATAATGCAAAAGCTATCCCGCCACATCACGGCAACCCTTATGGGACAGTCCTAACTCTAATATTAAAACCTTACCATTTGTCAAGTGACGTACATATGGATAAGGGCAGAGAGACTGACCCCCTAGTAGAAGCATAGACCTGAGGCAGAATAAACATTTCAGCTCAGACAAAGGGTGGCCACACCCTAATATGCACTAAAGCACACTGAACTACAAAGAAAAAACCTAGAAGTCTGAACTGAAACATAAATTGCAGGCAAAATGTAAATGCATGTTCACATAAGGCCACTAGACAAAGAAAAACCAAAGGCAAGCAAAATACCCAAGTAAACGGAAGTAAATGGGTAAATCGCAAAGTGCAAAAATAATAAATAATGAAGGGTATTTAGTAGTGAAGAGCGAGCACTAAAATGCTCGGGTGCTCGAAGTTCGGGCCGAGCTCGCCATGATACTCGGGTGCTCGACCTGAGCCACGAGCCCAATGTTAGTCTATGGGAGACCCGAGCATTTTCGCGGCGGCATCCCCGGCTGTCTTTTAAAAGCCTAACAAGTGCCCAAAACGATAGTGACAGTGCTCAAATGACATGGGGACAGCATGGGGATCGCCCCAGGAAGCATTTCTGACCCCCAGGTCACTGCTGTCAACAATGTGGTCAGAGGTATTAAGCCACTTTTAAGGGCTCACAATAAAACGTTCAAAAACTAAACTGAAACTGCTTTCCTGTGAAATATGTTAAGGAAGTTCCTTTCCAGGGTAAAGACTTGTGTATAAGGTAAAATAAATAACCAAAAAAAAAAATACTCCTCCACACCTTGGGCTATGTTCACAAGTAGCATTTTTAATGCGTTTTTGCACTTTTGTATTGCTTCAATCGTGACAAATGCATTCACCGGGAAATGTAATTTTAACATTTTACAACCTTATCTGGCCATGTGCTGTGTGACACATGCATACAGTGCTGAAAAGACATGGGGACAGCACGGGAAAGACCCCTGGAAGCATCTCTGACTCCCCGGTCACTGCCTAAAAGTGTGCCCATCAGAAGTCATCCTTGCCGCATCAGAAGATGCAGACTTGCAACTATCCCCGTGCAAGTTCTTGTCCCAGGGCAGGGTTCAATTGTACCTCCCCTATTCCTTGCAATGCAAGCGCAAATATGCAGCCAACCACCCACCCACCCCCAGGCTGCAATACCATACTGCTTGCTTGCACTTGAACTTGGGCCTTTTAGGCATGTGGAGGCGGAATCTGGCCACCATGTCATGGCAGCGTTGGCGGCCTGGTATCCATACTCAGTCCCCAGCCGCCCGGCGGCGGGGTGTCCACACTCGGTCCCCAACCGCCAGGTGGCGGCCGGGTGTCCATACTCAGTCCCCAGCCGCCTGGGGGCAGCCGGGTGTCCATAAACGGTCCCCAGCCGCCCCTATTTCTCCTTGGAACATCCCCTCACACACTTTTCTTAGCCCGGCCTGCTTTAGGGCAGCATTGGACGAGCCCACCAGAGAACCAGACTCCTCCGGTGGGCCCTGGCTTCTCCATCAGGGAAGTTGAGAGTGACAAGGTGAGGACCATGATGATGATGATACAAGTTAGCATCTGCTTTGTTTTCTTGGAATGCAAGCGTAAGTGTGCAGCCTGCCACCCACCCACCGCCAGGCTGCATTACCATACTGCTTGCTTGCTTGCACTTGAAATTGGGCCTTTTTAGGCACGTGGAGGCGGAATCTGACCACCGAGTCATGGCAGCATTGGCGGCCTGGAATCCATACTCAGTCCCCAGCCGCCCGGCTGCCAGGTGTTCACACACGGTCCCCAGCCCCCTGGGGGCAGCCGGGTGTCCATAAACGGTCCCCAGGGGCCCCTATATCTCCTTGGAACATCCCCCCACACACTTTTCTTAGCCTGGCCTGCTTTAGGGCAGCATTGGACGAGCCCACCAGAGAACCAGACTCCTCCGGTGGGCCCTGGCTTCTCCATCAGGGGAGTTGAGAGTGCCAAGGTGAGGACCATGATGATGATGATACAAGTTAGCATCTGCTTTGTTTTCTTGGAATGCAAGCGCATGTATGTAGTAGCGACTAGGCCTGAGGTGGTCAGCGTTTTGGCGCATATCCTACCTCCTCCGAGGATTGCTGGATGTTTTCCTGCTACTATCCCAGTTCTATGACTCCCATTAAAACAAAGCTTCAGGTGATGAATGATGGATGAGGTGGTGGCAAAGGAGAAAGAGCAGGAGGAACAGGGACCATTCACATCAATATCAGGCCAGTCAACCACATATGTCTTGTAGGATATGTTTCTGTAACAAAAGGAGCGGTTTGGCTACACAGTTATACGGCATACAGTGAGTGCAATGCCTACCAAAAATTTTGAGGCACTCGAATGTACCTTGGAAATGACATGGAGGTCAGAGGGCCTTAACTAAACCGTTTTTTCCATTTATATCAACTGGGTGTCCTGTACACTGTTGGCCTAAACAGTGAATGGAAGGCTTTCCAAAAATTATGAGGAACTGTAATGCCCCTTGAAACAGACGTGGATTACAGAGTACTAAAACCTTCTACCCACTATTGGGGAGTGGGTCTCCCTTAGTTTTCGCCTTTGCATTGAAAAGCAAAAGCTGACTAAAATTAGGAGGAAATGCAATGTCCGTTGGAAGAGTCGTGGAGGTTAGAGGTAATTAAAAACAACATTTCAATGCCCCTAGGAAGAGCTGTGGAGTTCAGAGTGGCTTAAGAAGACCTTTGATGTCCCTTTGAACAGACGTGGAGGTCACAGTAGCTTAACAAGATGGTTTTAACTCCCCTCGGAAAAGACGTGGAGGTCCCAGTAGCTTAACCAGACGTTTTGAATGCCCCTCGGAAAAGGGGCTTTTAATGCCCCTTCCAAGAGCCATACAGTACAGCATAGTACAAACATTATTCCCATTATTGGGGAGTGTGTATCCTATAGTCATAGCTTATGCCTTCCAAGCAAAAGCTGCCAAAAATTGGGATGGAGAAACTTGCAATGCCCCTTACAAGAGCCATGCAGTACAGCATATTCCAAACATTATTCCCATTATTGGGGAGTGGGTCTCCCATAGTCTTTGCTTATGCCTTCCAAGCAAAAGCTGCCAAAAATTAGGACGAAGGAGCTTGCAATGCCCCTTACAAGAGCCATGCAGTACAGCATATTACAAACATTATTCCCATTATTGGGGAGTGGGTCTCCCATAGTCTTTGCTTATGCCTTCCAAGCAAAAGCTGCCAAAAATTAGGACGGAGGAACTTGCAGTGCCCCTTACAAGAGCCATGCAGTACAGCATATTACAAACATTATTCCCATTATTGGGGAGTGGGTCTCCCATAGTATTTGCTTATGCCTTCCAAGAAAAAGCAGCCAAAAATTAAGAGGAAATGCAATGCCCGTTCGAAGAGTCGTGGAGGTTAGAGTTAATCAAAAACAACATATCAATGCCCCTTGGAAGAGTTGTGGAGTTCAGAGTGGTTTAACAAGACACTTTTAATGCCCCTCAAAAGAGATGTGCAGGTCCCAGTAGCTTAACAAGACGGTTTTAATGCCCCTCAGAAAAGTGGTGGAGGTCACAGTAGCTTAAGAAGACGCTTTTAATGCCCCTCAGAAGAAACGTGGAGATCCTAGTAGCTTAACAAGATGGTTTTAATGCCCCTTGGAAAAGTGGTGGAGGTCGCAGTAGCTTAACAAGACGGTTTGAATGATCTTAGGAAGAGACGTGGAGGTCACAGTACCTTAACAAGACGGTTTGAATGCCCCTTGGAAGAGACGTGGAGGTCGCAGTAGCTTAACAAGACGCTATTAATGCCCCTCAGAAGAGACGTGGAGGTCCCAGCAGCTTAACAAGACGGTTTTAATGCTCCTCAGAAAAGTGGTGGAGGTCCCAGTAGCTTAACAAGATGATTTTAATGCCCCTCAGAAACGTGGTAGAGGTCCCAGTAGCTTAACAAGACTGTTTGAATGCTCCTTGGAAGAGAAGTGGAGGTCCCAGTAGCTTAACTGGCCGGTTTAAATGCCCCTCGGAAAAGTGGTGGAGGTCACAGTAGCTTAACAAGACACTATTAATGTCCCTCAGAAGAGAAGTGGAGGTCCCAGTAGCTTAACAAGACAGTTTGAATGCCCCTTGGAAGAGACGAGGAGGTCCCAGTAGCTTAACAAGACGGTTTTAATGCTCCTCGGAAAAGTGGTGGAGGTCACAGTAGCTTAACAAGACTCTTTTAATGCCCCTCGGAAGAGACGTGGAGGTCCAAGTAGCTTAACAAGACGGTTTGAATGCCCCTTGGAAGAGACGTGGAGGTCCCAGTAGCTTAACAAGACGGTTTGAATGCCCCTCGGAAGAGACGTGGAGGTCCCAGTATCTTAGCAAGGTGGTTTTAATGCCCCTCGGAAAAGTGGTGGAGGTCACAGTAGCTTAACAAGACGCTTTTAATGTCCCTCAGAAGAGACGTGGAGGTCCCAGTAGCTTAACAAGACGGTTTGAATGCCCCTTGGAAGAGACATGGAGGTCCCAGTAGCTTAACAAGACGGTTTTCATGCTCCTCAGAAAAGTGGTGGAGGTCCCAGTAGCTTAACAAGATGCTTTTAATGCCCATCGGAAAAGTGGTGGAGGTCCCAGAAGCTTAACAAGACGGTTTTAATGCCCCTTGGAAAAGTGGTGGAGGTCGCAGTAGCTTAACAAGACGGTTTGAATGCCCCTTGGAAGAGACGTGGAGGTCCCAGTAGCTTAACAAGACGGTTTGAATGCCCCTCGGAAGAGACGTGGAGGTCCCAGTAGCTTAACAAGACGGTTTTATTGCCCCTTGAAAAAGTGGTGGAGGTCACAGAAGCTTAACAAGACACTTTTAGTGCCCCTCAAATAAGTGGTGGAGGTCCCAGTAGCTTAACAAGACGGTTTGAATGCCCCTTGGAAGAGACGTGGAGGTCCCAGTAGCTTAACAAGATGGTTTTAATGCCCCTCGGAAAAGTTGTGGAGGTCACAGTAGCTTAACAAGATGCTTTTAATGCCTATCAGAAGAGACGTGGAGGTCCCAGTAGCTTAACAAGATGGTTTGAATGCCCCTTGGAAGAGACGTGGAGGTCCCAGTAGCTTAACAAGACGGTTTGAATGCCCCTTGGAAGAGACGTGGAGGTCCCAGTAGCTTAACAAGACGGTTTTAATGCTTCTCGGAAAAGTGGTGGAGGTCCCAGTAGCTTAATAAGACGCTTTTACTGCCCCTCGAAAAAGTGGTGGAGGTCGCAGTAGCTTAACAAGACGGTTTGAATGCCCCTTGGTGGAGATGTGGAGGTCCCAGTAGCTTAACAAGACGGTTTGAATGCCCCTTGGAAGAGACGTGGAGGTCCCAGTAGCTTAACAAGACGGTTTTAATGCCCCTCAGAAAAGTGGTGGAGGTCACAGTAGCTTAACAGGTCGCTTTTAATGCCCCTGGGAAGAGAAGTGGAGGTCGCGGTAGCTTAACAAGACGGTTTGAATGCCCCTTGGAAGAGACGTGGAGGTCCCAGTAGCTTAACAAGACGGTTTTAATGCTTCTCAGAAAAGTGGTGGAGGTCCCAGTAGCTTAATAAGACGCTTTTACTGCCCCTCGAAAAAGTGGCGGAGGTCGCAGTAGCTTAACAAGACGGTTTGAATGCCCCTTGGTAGAGACGTGGAGGTCGCAGTAGCTTAACAAAACGGTTTGAATGCCCCTTGGAAGAGATGTGGAGGTCCCAGTAGCTTAACAAGACAGTTTGAATGCCCCTCGGAAGAGACGTGGAGGTCCCAGTAGCTTAACAAGACGGTTTTATTGCCCCTCGAAAAAGTGGTGGAGGTCACAGCAGCTTAACAAGAAGCTTTTAATGCCCCTCAGAAAAGTGGTGGAGGTCCCAGTAGCTTAACAAGACGGTTTGAATGCCCCTTGGAAGAGACGTGGAGACGTGACATGCTAATGGTAAAGGTGTGCTCCGGTGGCATGCTAACGGGAATAGGTGTGCTCCGATGGCATGCTAACGGGAATAGGTGTGCCCGGTGGCATACTAACGGGAAAAGGTGTGCTACGGTGGCATGCTAGTGGGAAATGGTGTGCTTCGGGGGCATGATAATGAGAAAAGGGGTACTCCATTGGCACCACAATGGTAAAGGGACTTGGAAATGTCACATGTGAAGTCATACTCGCATAGTGTCTGTTGTTGCAGGGATCAAAAGAGCGACCCGGTGGAACAAGATGTGGACACTGTGCGGCAGATGGTGGTTTAAGGACAGCAAACAGCAAAATAAGACCAAGTAACAGCAAGAAAACAATCCAAGAATTACAGCAGCAGACAAGTAAGTGAGTGTGATTCTTTTAAACGGTGATGTATGATCAGATGAAGTGGAATGCAGTAAGTTTAGAAATATGATTAACATGTTAATAAAGTGTCTGCAATGTATGAGCGAGAAAGAGAAAAAGGTGGATTGTTACAGGGGGACAGCTGAGAGTAGGGAGTTGCAGAGAAAGTCCTTGTGACAGGTTTAGGATGTATACGGCTGTTTATTGTCTCCTCCACATACAAAGGCAGGAGATGAGACTATCAAACTATCGAACTTGTCAGTAATGTTGGAGGAGAAATTAATAAAGGAAGTAAAATGGGAAAGAAAATAAGGGGTTGTATGTTTGCCTGGTCAGAGGGATGTTTGCCTGGTCAGGGGGATGTTTGCCTGGTCAGGGGGATGTTTGTCTGGTCAGGGGGATGTTTGTCTGGTCAGGGGGATGTTTGTCTGGTCAGAGGGATGTTTGCTTCACGTTGGGGAAGAGGGAAAGGACTGAATGATCCGGCACCTGTCCTATCCACAGGATGGTCAGCTAGTGCCGCCATAGGGAAAGAGCTGACCTAGTGTCACTATCAATCATCTGAGTCTGCAGTACAACTGATTAGGGGTCCAGCAGGGGGGCGCTGATGACACAGGTGGACCTTGGGCGGTTTTCTGGTTGCCGACGCTGCACCTAGAGGGTTTTCTTCATGTAATTATCCTCCTCACATTGCAGACTTGTGAACTTTATAAATATTCTTCATTTGCTTATTTTCTTCCTTCTCTCCCAAACACGTTGCTGAAGTGCTGTCTCACCCCCACTGCCCCCATCCAGAAGCTTCTTGTAGCTGCTGTTCAGTGAGATTTGTCCTCTATATACCAGCAGTCTGTGTATGGGCCTGTCCCTGTCTGATCCTCTCTGCTCTCCACCCCTGCACTCAGACATGGGAAACCCTGTACTCGGATTACTTCACATCTTGGTGAACAACAGCTGAAAGGACCCTATAAAGGAGCCTGTACCAGGCAGGTGACAGCGGTGCAGCATTGTGCTTGTGGGGGCAATGGGGCGGTGGAGTCAGAAATTGGGGAATACTTGGGTGCTCTCTGAACGGACAATATTAGTGCTGCAGTAATTTCCCACAAGTTTTTGCACAGAGCGGCCACTAATATAGAATAAAGTAAAACAATTGTGCTCTGTAAATAATGGCTGTGCTTTGCTACAAATGCTTCATGTTTGCAGGAGTTTTTTTTTTTCTTTAATAAATTTTATTTAGTTTATAATTGATTTTTTCTCTTTCTGCTAGATATCAGGACATGATAGAGGCCGTACGGGACTGATATGAGAAGTTCTTGGCTGAGAAGGAAAGAAGTTTCATTCCTCCATGAGCTGCAGTTCTTTGTGTCCAGTCGGGAACTCTATTAGTAAGTAGATTTTATCACCGGCGCAGACATTTCCGGGAAGGTTCCAATTGGCCAAATACAAGACGTTCATTAAACTCTTCATTTGAAATAAACATCTGGTTATCATCCACAATACTTAATACCGGTCACTTGTCACAAATTTGTATATTTTTTACCTGTTATAAAATGCTGCTGATCCCTTGAATCTTTTCTTTTTTTTTGTCATTTTAGACAAAACATTACATATTTCTGACAAGTCCCAGGTCTTTTCACACCACTCGTTTTGCAGGTTCTTTAATACTACAGCACTTACGTTATTGGGGTCATTTTTGTGCAGTTTGCAGTTACATGATTTTTTATACATGTTTTTTTTTAGGTTTGTCTTGTTATTACATCACATTCATCTTTTTCCTCTCTTGCTTTCCTGGACTGAAGGAAACATATCTCCAAGTCACTCTGAGCTGCCGGCAGGAGAGATGGACCCTACAGTAGTTAGCTTTAGACCGGACGCTTGTCCATACAACACATCCCGACTCCCCCATATACATGAATGTGGTTATATGTGTGGGGGAGATGGCCCCATACACAGCACATGGTCGGCTGCTCCAGCAAAAATCCTTGGGTTTGACCTACCTTCCTGTAATATATATGGGGGGCCATTAGTTGGATGTTTGCAGGACCCCTCTTTGTCCGACAGCTTCCCTGCCCCACACATAGCAAGCAGTGTACATACAAGCTCCCTTCCCGCACATACAGCATATATAGCATATAAAGAAAAAACCTAGAAGTCTGAACTGAAACATAAATTGATGTGCATGCAAAATGCAAATGCATGTTCACACAAGGCCACTAGACAAAGAAAAACCAAAGACAAGCAAAATACCCAAGTAACCGGAAGTGAATGGGTAAATCGCAAAGTGCAAAAATAATAAATAATGAAGGGTATTTAGTTAACATAATTTTGATAAAAATAATGCAAAAGCTATCCCGCCACATCACGGCAACCCTTATGGGAAAGTCCTAACTCTAATATTAAAACCTTACCATTTGTCAAGTGACGTACATATGGATAAGGGCAGAGAGACTGACCCCCTAGTAGAAGCATAGACCTGAGGCAGAATAAACATTTCAGCTCAGACAAAGGGCGGCCACACCCTTATATGTACTAAAGCACACTGAACTACAAAGAAAAAACCTAGAAGTCTGAACTGAAACATAAATTGATGTGCATGCAAAATGTAAATGCATGTTCACACAAGGCCACTAGACAAAGAAAAACCAAAGACAAGCAAAATACCCAAGTAACCGGAAGTGAATAGGTAAATCGCAAAGTGCAAAAATAATAAATAATGAAGGGTATTTAGTAGTGAAGAGCGAGCACTAAAATGCTCGGGGGCTCGAAGCTCGGGCCGAGCTCGCCATGATACTCGGTTGCTCGACCTGAGCCACGAGCCCAATGTTAGTCTATGGGAGACCCGAGAATTTTCACGGCGGCATCCCCGGCTGTCTGTTAAAAGCCTAACAAGTGCCCAAAACGATAGTGACAGTGCTAAAATGACATGGGGACAGCATGGGGATCGCCCCAGGAAGCATTTCTGACCCCCAGGTCACTGCTGTCAACAACGTGGTCAGAGGTATTAAGCCACTTTTAAGGGCTCATAATAAAACGTTCAAAAACGAAACTGAAACTGCTTTCAGTTAAGGAAGTTCCTTTCCAGGGTAAAGACTCGTGTATAAGGTAAAATAAATAACAAAAAAAAAAATACTCCTCCACACCTTGGGCTATGTTCACAAGTGGCATTTTTTATGCGTTTTTGCACTTTTGTATTGCTTCAACCGTGACAAATGCATTCACCGGGAAATGTCATTTTAACATTTTACAACCTTATCTGGCCATGTGCTGTGTGACACATGCATACAGTGCTGAAAAGACATGGGGACAGCATGGGGAAGACCCCTGGAAGCATCTCTGACTCCCCGGTCACTGCCTAAAAGTGTGCCCATCAGAAGTCATCCTTGAAGCATCAGAAGATGCAGACTTGCAATTATCCCCGTGCAAGTTCTTGTCCTAGGGCAGAGTTCAATTGTACCTCTCCCATTCCTTGCAATGCAAGCGCAAATATGCAGCCAACCACCCACCCACCCCCAGGCTGCAATACCATACTGCTTGCTTGCACTTGAAATTGGGCCTTTTAGGCATGTGGAGGCGGAATCTGGCCACCATGTCATGGCAGCGTTGGCGGCCTGGTATCCATACTCAGTCCCCAGCCGCCCGGCGGCGGGGTGTCCACACTCGGTCCCCAACCGCCAGGGGGCGGCCGGGTGTCCATACTCGGTCCCCAGCCGCCTGGGGCCAGCCGGGTGTCCATAAACGGCCCCCAGCCGCCCCTATTTCTCCTTGAAACATCCCCCCACACACTTTTCTTAGCCCGGCCTGCTTTAGGGCAGCATTGGACGAGCCCACCAGAGAACCAGACTCCTCCGGTGGGCCCTGGCTTCTCCATCAGGGGAGTTGAGAGTGACAAGGTGAGGACCATGATGATGATGATACAAGTTAGCATCTGCTTTGTTTTCTTGGAATGCAAGTGACGTACCCCTGGGCCTGTGTCGCGCTGCGTTGCGCACGCGGGAGCTTACCCGGATCTCTTGAGGGTTGTAGTCTCGTGGCGGTGATCCGGTCCGTGCCCAGGGAGTCAGACTAAGTGGCGCTGTATCAGCGGTAGATGATGGACGACTACGCCACCCGTTGAATGCAGCTATGGAGCTGCCGCTGCAGGGCAGACCGCTGAGGCCGGTGGAAGGATGGTGCAGCGTGGATGGTATAACCCCCAACGGGAGGGGTATGGCCTCAGGGCAGCCGACGTGGATGATGGGGGTAGCAGGAACCACTCAGAGACGATGCGGTGTAGTTCAGGGTCTTTACTGGTGACAAAGATAGACCCTCCCGGAGTACTGGCTAGCGGTTGGGGCCTGGTCAGTCCTTGAGCAGATGGGATCTCCCCTGGCCAGGCGGAGTTGTAGGCCTCCCAAACTAACGATACTCTTCTGGCTACCTTGCTAGAAGCGGGTATAAGTAGCCCACGTCCCTGAGTGTACCGTGTGGTGCTCACCTGTATGGCCGGTGACTCGGGGCCTTCTAGTAGCTTCCGCTCCACGACGGCGGTGCTGGTCCCACGCGTGTGACCGTGCCTTCGGGTTTCTGGGCCAGACGACCTGCAATCCCCTGCCGGTCGGTTTCTGCTGCTGGATAGGAGTTAGTCCCCACAGCCTCGGACTCCGGGTCCGGAGATAACTTCTCAGTCAGGGCGAGCTCTGCAGCTGCCAGCCCCTGACTCCTTGTAGTACTGCTCCCACAGAGCTCCTGATGTTCTTTCCTATATCTGCTTCTCTTCTCTGTCTCTACTTCTTCTCTACTCACTAACCCTGCCTCAGCCCTAGGTTTATATAGGGGAAGTTCTTCCCCTCCCAGGACTGGGCAGGAGGTGTGGCATGCACAGGATCCCTGACCAAGAGACCTCCCACCTGCTCTCAGACATAACATTGCTGTTACTGTGGAAACCAGATCCCTGGGGTGCCACATTCCCCCCTAGTGAAATGTAGTACTCCGGGACTAAACATATTTTTAGAAAAACATAACAAGGTATAAACAATAATAATAGTACAATAAGAAAAACATATAAAGATGGTCACGGCGTGTCCGCAACCGGGTGCAGTTTTTGAAGCAAAGCAAGGTGTCCATTTCACCAAAACAGGGAGACGTAACCAGGTAGGGGTCTGTCCTGCCCCGAGTCCTTAACAGTCTTTAGTCCGTCCTGGGTTACGCTCCAACTATACACAAAGGATTCCCGGTAAATCCACCAAAGACTCCTGTAAATAACTAGAAACACAAAATTATACACAAGCAACAATAACAGACAAACATTAATAAGATAACTTAAACACTTAGATCCTCCAACGTGCGGGTAACTGGCCTCTAGTGTCCCTAGTGGACCTACGGAGCTGACTGTCTAGCCCTGAACTACAGGGTGTAGGAGCTGTCAAGGGTAAACTGGGCAGCTGTGTACCGGCTCTTTGGCTCACTAGGGGTACGGCAGGCTCACTATAAGCAGAGGGTTGATCCTCCTGTTCTGCTTGTGTGGAGTCTTCTGCCTCCTGGACCGGCTGCTCTTCCAGCTCTACCTGTTGCTCCGTAGGCACTTGGGATGCTGGTTGGAGGAACGTGAGGACGGGTACCACAACTGCACCATTGACTTGAGTCCAGGACCGAGGGAAGTCTCCGAGCACAGTACTAACCATATCTTCCCTTTCCTCTACGGGTCGATGGTCTTCTTGTTCCTCTTCAGGGTTCCGTAGCTGTTCAGGACACTTCTTCAGGTGATCCCGGGATACAATGGCTATGGTCTCCCCTCCGTCTTTACTGATGGTACAGACTTTCGGGTTCTCGTGGCTTGAGGGCAGTACGGTGTACGGGTCCTTCTCCCACTGGTCGTCCAACTTGTGGAGCCGTCTTTTCCTCTTCAAGACCTGCTCTCCGGGTACCAGGGGAACAGCGGGAGCATACTGGTTGTAAGTTTTCTCTTGTCTTTCCCTAGCCTGACAGAGACTTCGCTCCACGCTCTCCTGTACTTTCCGGTACTGCTGCTGCCTCTCTGTGTCCCAGTCTGCTTCTGGTGAAGTGTCCTCGGGTGTCAGGACTCCCATTTCCAGGTCAACAGGTAACTTACCAGGTCTCGCCCTCATTAGGTAAGCCGGGGTACAGTTGGTGGAACCTACCGGGATGTGGTTGTATAGGTCCACCAGATCGGGCAGCTTCTCAGGCCACAGACTGCGTTCTTCCAGGGACAACGTTTTCAGGAGATCCATTACCACCTGGTTCATTTTCTCACAAAGTCCATTAGTTTGCGGATGATAGGGTGTCGTCCTTATCTTCCGGTAGCCATACAGATTGCAGAATTCCTGGAAGACCTCCGCTTCAAAGGCAGGTCCCTGGTCCGTCAGCACTTGGTCCGGGTACCCGTGTGGACGGCAGAAGTGCTGCTGGAAGGCTCTAGCTGCTGTTTGAGCCGTTAAGTCCTTGACGGGGACGACAACCAAGAACCGGGAGTAATGATCCACAATGGTTAACGCGTAGACGTAGCCACTTCTGCTTGGGGTCAGTTTTACATGATCCAAGGCTACCAGTTCCAACGGCTGCCGGGTGACGATGGACTGCAGGGGAGTCTTCTGGCTGGCACGGTCCTTCCTTCTTAGGTTGCACGGGCCACAGTCTCTGCACCACCTCTCGATGGTTCCCCTCATGCCTACCCAGTGGAACCGCCCATGCAGCAGGAACTCCAGCTTCTTCCATCCGAAGTGTCCAGCCCCGTCGTGGTATGCCTCCATCACCATGGCTGCGTCTCTCCGTGGCACCACTACTTGCCAGATTAGTTCATGCGTCCGGGAGTTAACCATTCTGCGGCACAACTTCCCCTTGTAAAGGAACAGTCGACTCTTCTCAGCCCACAGTTGCTTGGCTTCCTCCGGAGCGTCTGGGTCAAGGCGAGCCTCTGGCCGAGTCAGCATCTCTTTTACCAGCCGGACGGCAGGGTCACTGTCTTGCGTTTCCTCCCAGTCGTAGTGAGGCAAGGGGTTAAACGTAGCGGCTTGCTTACTCCTTACCCGATGGGAATACTGGATAGTCCCATGACGGTGGAACGCGGGGAGTTCGACTTCTTCCAGTCCCTCTGGATCTTCTCCTACGTCCGGTAGGTTTGGCATCCTGGACAGGGCGTCCGCGTTGGCCATCCATCTCTGCTCTAGGGCACCGAGTCTTGCCGTGTCCAGGTGTGTCAACGGGTTGTTATCCGTGTACACGGTGAACCGGGAAGAAGCGAGGTAGTGCTTAAAGCGTTCGGTGACTGCCCACACCACTGCCAGGAACTCTAGCTTAAATGAGCTGTAATTCTCAGGGTTTCTTTCGGTGGGTCGCAGTTTTCGGCTAGCGTAAGCGATTACTCGTTCTTTCCCCTGCTGGATCTGGGACAGTACGGCTCCTAGCCCGATGTTACTTGCGTCGGTGTAGAGGATAAAGGGCTGGCTGTAATCAGGGTACGCCAGGATTTCATCCCCCGTGAGGGCCATCTTCAGCTGGCGGAAGGACTCTTCTTCTAACTTCTCCCATTTGAAGGGCGGCTTCTGGTTCTTGGCCTTCCGGGACTGGCCTATCAGGAGGTCCTGCATAGGAGCTGCCTTTTTGGTGAAACCGGGGATGAATCTGCGGTAATAGCCTACCAACCCGAGGAACTGCCGCACTTCCTTTACACTGGAGGGACTTGGCCATTCCTTAATTGCGGTGATCTTATCAGGGTCGGGAGCCACTCCATCAGCGCTCACCACGTGTCCCAGGTACTGCACCTTTGGTTTCAGGAGGTGACACTTGGAGGGTTTCACCTTTAGGCCGTAGCTTGCCAGAGCTTCGAACACTTCCGCCAGGTGTTTCAGGTGGTCCTCATACGTCTTGGAATATACGATGACATCGTCCAGGTACAACAGGACCGTCTCAAAGTTTCTGTGGCCCAGACAACACTCCATTAATCGTTGGAAGGTTCCTGGTGCATTGCAGAGTCCGAACGGCATGCAGGTAAACTCGCTAAGTCCCATCGGGGTGGTGAATGCGGTCTTCTCCCGGTCCGCCTCTGCTACAGGAACCTGCCAGTACCCACTAGTGAGATCCAAGGTAGAGAAGAAGTTAGCAGATCTTAAAGCAGCCAAAGACTCCTCTATCCTTGGTAAGGGGTACGCATCCTTGTGTGTGATACGGTTGATTTTCCGGTAATCTACACACATCCTCATGGTGTTGTCTTTCTTTTTGACTAAGACTAGTGGAGCTGCCCAGGGGCTACAGCTATCCCTGATCACCCCAGCCTCCTTCATGTCTCTAAGCATCCCCTTGGCGTGTTGGTAGTGTGCAGGGGGTACGGGTCGATACCTCTCTTTTATGGGAGGATGGTCTCCCGTGGGGATGTGGTGTTCTACCCCCTTGACTCGCCCGAAGTCTAACGGGTGTTTACTAAACACTCTCTCGTACTCTTGAACCACCCGATAGACTCCCTGTTTCTGGTTTGAGGGAGTGGAGTCAGTACCCAAATGTAGTTGCTGACACCAGTCCTCCATTGTTTCTTTAGAGCCGTTACCTTCCTCCGGGGAAGATGGAGGCAAGGGTTCTACGGACTGTATGGAATTTTGATTGATGGTATACAATTTGGCTAGCGTAGCATACCGGGGCAGGTACACTTCCCTCTTCCCGATATTTATTATGCGAACGGGCACCCTCCCATGGCATACATTGACCACCCCCCGTGCTGTCAAAATGGTGGGCCTACTGTCTGAGTAAACTGGTTCTACCATTGCCTGGTAATCTCTACCTCTCAGACCAATAGCTGCCCGGCACCAAATCATCATTTCACTTTTTGGGGGCATGGCAATAGGGAAAGGGTCACACATTCTTACGCTACCAATCTCACCACCGGAGAGTTCTAGCTGTTGCCGTCGCATCAGTGCCCGGATCTCTTTCTGGAGCACTCGCTGCTGGCCGGAGCTGGCGTTCTTGGCAACCTGCTGTAAAAGGAAAATCACCTCTGCAAGACAATTTTCAATTACATTAGTTCCTAGAGTTATCTTTGGGTGACTCGTGTTTGTCAATGTCTACAATGATCAGTCCCTGTGCTGCCAGTTCGACTCTACCGATTTTAATGGTCACCTCTTTAAATCCAATCTGTGGCACGGGCTGACCATTGCTGGCGATGATACTCAAGTCGTCGTCAGGGTAGCGGGTGATATCCGAGTCATTCCAGTACTGCTTGAAGAGCACGTACGGGATGGTGATGACCTGTGACCCGGTGTCCAGTAGGGCACTCATAGGAATGCCATCCAGTACCACGGGTAAGACTGGACGTCCTCCCACATATTTGTCGCGCCAGTTCGATGGGCCTGGTGATCTTTTTCCTGGGGGTTGGCCCTCTACCCCAGGTTGTGCCAGTTTAAAGGACAGTACCTTGCCATATGTCCGGGTTGATTGCAGCGGCGGCAGATGGGTCGTCCGTCCTCGTTGTATCGGTCGCTGGGTCTTCCTCTGGCCGGTGGGGTCCTCCTTGGTCGACGCCACGGGATGTCCTCCGGTCCGGATGCCAGCTGGATCTTCCCTGGAGTGGAAACCTGTAAAGACTGCACAGTTCGGGTTAGCGCAGCAACGCTTTTAGCTAGCTCTTGGACCTGATGGTGCAGGTCTGGAGCCGGGTCATTGTTCAAAGCCTGCGCATCAGCTCCCACAGGCCCTGCCGACAAGGGCGCCGCCTCCTGGTGGTAAGTGGTAGTGGGGCGTCTGGGGGTCACAACGCCACCTGGTGCCGGTTCTCGAAGCACCCGGATGGCTCTGTCCTTGAACTGTGCAAATCCCAGATGAGGGTCCTGTAAGGCCATTGCCCGCAACTGGGTTCGGTGGGCACTGCAATATAAACCCTCTATAAATTGTTCAGTCAACAGCCTGTCCTCGTCTCCCACGCCGTCAGGGTCGGTCTGCTTAATGGCTCTCAGGGCCTCTTGTAGGTTCAGGGCATAGTCCCTTATACTCTCATGTGCCCGCTGTTTGCACCCGTAGAATCTAAGCTTGATCTCGGCTGAGGTGCGGGTATCAAAGGTGTCCCTCAGCCGGGTTAGTATCCCTGCGACAGTCCTCCCCCCAGGTGGCCAGGACTTTACCTCCCTTTGGGCTGCTCTGGTTAATTGGGCCACCAGGATGCTCACTTTTTGCTCCTCTGTGAGGGGGTACACCTGGAAGAGGCTATCCAGCTTTTCTCTAAAGTCATGCAGGGTATGTGACTCCCCTGAGTACTGGGGTAGCCAGGCTGCCCCCGGGATATAGGGCATGGTGAAAGGCATGACCGCAACAGCGGTGGCGCTGGCGGGGGTTGAAGCGGTGAAGCTCTCCTCCGTATCCGACATCCTTCTCCCCCCTAGTGGACCGTGGCCTACCTTGCGATGATCCTCTTCCGTAGGCCGCGGCTCCGCAGTGGATCGTCAGGGTTGAGGACCTTCCGTCGCGCTCCTGTGACGTCGGCGTCTGCTGGGCTCCTTCCAGGACCTTACGCAACGTCCGGACGTGAGGCGGGGCTTCAGTTCTCGCGCGCTTTCGGAGTCCACGCCCCTCTTCTTCCCGCGCAGCGTCCTCAAGATGGCGTCCAATGGCGGGAAAACTCCACGTATGGCGGGAAGAAGGCCGAAGATGGCGCCGGATGGCGGGAAAACTCCACCGATGGCGGGAAGGAAGCGGAAGATGGCGCCGGATGGCGGGAATCTTCACCACAGGTAAGTTTGAACAGTCTTTTTCAGGCACGCAGTACCCGGTGGTTGCGGGCACGAAATCCTGCCGACTACGCCAAAAGTTGACGCGCCCCTGGGCCTGTGTCGCGCTGCGTTGCGCACGCGGGAGCTTACCCGGAGCCGGATCTCTTGAGGGTTGTAGTCTCGTGGCGGTGATCCGGTCCGTGCCCAGGGAGTCAGACTAAGAGGCGCTGTATCAGCGGTAGATGATGGACGACTACGCCACCCGTTGAATGCAGCTATGGAGCTGCCGCTGCAGGGCAGACCGCTGAGGCCGGTGGAAGGATGGTGCAGCGTGGATGGTATAACCCCCAACGGGAGGGGTATGGCCTCAGGGCAGCCGACGTGGATGATGGGGGTAGCAGGAACCACTCAGAGACGATGCGGTGTAGTTCAGGGTCTTTACTGGTGACAAAGATAGACCCTCCCGGAGTACTGGCTAGCGGTTGGGGCCTGGTCAGTCCTTGAGCAGATGGGATCTCCCCTGGCCAGGCGGAGTTGTAGGCCTCCCAAACTAACGATACTCTTCTGGCTACCTTGCTAGAAGCGGGTATAAGTAGCCCACGTCCCTGAGTGTACCGTGTGGTGCTCACCCGTATGGCCGGTGACTCGGGGCCTTCTAGTAGCTTCCGCTCCACGACGGCGGTGCTGGTCCCACGCGTGTGACCGTGCCTTCGGGTTTCTGGGCCAGAGGACCTGCAATCTCCTGCCGGTCGGTTTCTGCTGCTGGATAGGAGTTAGTCCCCACAGCCTCGGACTCCGGGTCCGGAGATAACTTCTCAGTCAGGGCGAGCTCTGCAGCTGCCAGCCCCTGACTCCTTGTAGTACTGCTCCCACAGAGCTCCTGATGTTCTTTCCTATATCTGCTTCTCTTCTCTGTCTCTACTTCTTCTCTACTCACTAACCCTGCCTCAGCCCTAGGTTTATATAGGGGAAGTTCTTCCCCTCCCAGGACTGGGCAGGAGGTGTGGCATGCACAGGATCCCTGACCAAGAGACCTCCCACCTGCTCTCAGACATAACATTGCTGTTACTGTGGAAACCAGATCCCTGGGGTGCCACACAAGCGAAGTGTGCAGCCTGCCATCCACCCACCCATCGCTAGGCTGCAATACCATACTGCTTGCTCGCTTGCACTTGAAATTGGGCCTTTTTAGGCACGTGGAGGCGGAATCTGACCACCGCGTCAAGGCAGCATTGGCGGCCTGTAATCCATACTCAGTCCCCAGCCGCCCGGCTGCCAGGTGTCCACACTCGGTCCCCAGCTGCCAGGGGGCGGCCGGGAGTCCATACTCGGTCCCCAGCCGCCCCGCGGCCGGGTGTTCACACACGGTCCCCAGCCGCCTGGGGGCAGCCGGGTGTCCATAAACGGTCCCCAGTCGCCCCTATTTCTCCTTGGAACATCCCCCCACACACTTTTCTTAGCCTGGCCTGCTTTAGGGCAGCATTGGACGAGCCCACCAGAGAACCAGACTCCTCCGGTGGGCCCTGGCTTCTCCATCAGGGGAGTTGAGAGTGACAAGGTGAGGACCATGATGATGATGATACAAGTTAGCATCTGTTTTGTTTTGTTGGAATGCAAGCGCATGTATGTAGTAGCGGCTAGGACTGAGGTGGTCAGCGTTTTCGCGCATATCCTACCTCCTCCGAGGATTGCTGGATGTTTTCCTGCTACTATCCCAGTTCTATGACTCCTGTTAAAACAAAGCTTCAGGTGATGAATGATGGATGAGGTGGTGGCAAAGGAGAAAGAGCAGGAGGAACAGGGACCATTCACATCAATATCAGGCCAGTTAACCACATATGTCTTGTAGGATATGTTTCTGTAACAAAAGGAGCAGTTTGGCTACACAGTTATAGGGCATAGAGTGAGTGCAATGCCTACCAAAAATTTCGAGGCACTCCAATGTACCTTGGAAATGACATGGAGGTCAGAGGGCCTTAACTAAACCGTTTTTTTCCATTTATAGCAACTGGGTCTCCTGTACACTGTTGGCCTAAGCAGTGAATGGAAGGCTTTCCAAAAATTATGAGGAACTGCAATGCCCCTTGAAACAGACATGGATTACAGCGTACTAAAAACCTTCTACCCACTATTGGGGAGTGGGTCTCCCTTAGTTTTCGCCTGTGCATTGAAAAGCAAAGGCTGACTAAAATTAGGAGGAAATGCAATGTCCGTTGGAAGAGTCGTGAAGGTAAGAGGTACCGTATATTCCGGCGTATAAGACGACTTTTGAAGACTGAAAAATCTTCTGTCTAGTCTGGGGTCGTCTTATACGCCGGTAGTGCTTTTGAACTTTCAGAAATTGACATGCGGGGATACTCTGGGGGTGTTAATAAGCTGCCGTGGCCGTATCCCTGCCATGTCGGAGTTAATATAAGGTGGAGGGAGTTAAAATACGGCGGCGGTAGGTCCAGACAGTCAGCGCTTCTTTGCTGAAACTGACACATCGCTGCGTATTCCCAGCTCCGGACACAGCGCAGGGCTTCTGTGCCGACAGCTTTCACTTGTCACAGAAGCGCTGCGCTGTGTCCGGAGCAGGGAAGTTCGCATCGCTTCTGTGACAATATATAAAAAGCCGGCAATTCAGCAGCGGCATAAGCCGGCACCCGACAATTTAGAATAGAAAGAATAGAGCTTCACACATAGATTAGATAGATAGAAACATGTCAGTCACATATATATGAAGTACAGTGACAGTGTTGCTTACTGTACTTGTCATTTAGTGTAAAGGATTTATTAAAACAAATAATAGTGTTTTCATGCACTGTCTCTTTAAAAAAGCCGGCCGGCAATTCAGCAGCGGTACCCGACAATTTATAACAGACAGAATAGAGCTTCACACATAGATTAGATAGATAGAAACATGTCAGTCACATATATATGAAGTACAGGGACAGTGCTGGTTACTGTACTTGTCATCTAGTGTTAAAATAACGGATTTATTAAAAAAAAAATTGGCGTGGGGTTCCCCTTAATTTTAGTCTCTAGCGGAGGTTAAGCAGACGGCTGGGGCAGATGTTTGAAGCCTGGGAAGGGGGTAATACCCACGGAGCTTCCCAGGCTACTAATATCAGCCCCCAGCTGAATACCTAGCCTTTACTAGCTATTAAAATGGGGGATCCCAAAAAAATGACGTGGGGTCCCCCCTATTTTAATAGCTAGCAAAGGCTAGGCAGACAGCTGGAGGCTGATATTAATAGCCCAGGAAGGGAGCCATGAATATTGGCCCCCTCCCAGGCTAGAAACACCAGCCGTCAGCCGCCCCAGAAATGGCGCATTCATAGGATGCGCCAATTCTGGCACTTAGCCTCGCTCTTCCCACTGCCCTGTAGCGGTGGCAGTGGGGTAATAGGGCTGGGGTTGATGTCAGCTTATAATGCCAGCTGACATCAAGCCCAGGTTAGTAATGGAGAGGCGTCTATAAGACACCCCCATTACTAACCCCATAGTCAAAGTTAAAAAAAACACAAACACCCAGAATAAAGTCCTTTAATTGAAATAAAGACACAAATCTTTATTGTTCTAAATTAAACCATACTTACCATCACGCCCATTCCAGCTGAAGCCAACGATCTCCTGTAATAAAAATAAAATAATAAAGCAACCTCATCCTTACCTTTCCATGGTTCCCAGGACGGGTCCAGCTCTGCTACATCGAGATGACAGGCTGGACCGCAGCAGAACGCCGCCATCCAGCCTGTCATCCCGCAGACACTGAGAAGCGCAGGCATGCTTGCGCTCCTCAGTGTCTGACTGTGACGGCATTCAGATGAGCCGACAATGAACTCAGCTCACCTCCTGGACGTCCGTCACTGACAGCGTGGGAAACTTCTACTGCGCATGCGGGGAGCAGGAGAATTTTCCCACGCTGTCAGTGACGTGCATGAGGTGAGCCGAGTTCATTGGACATGATCTCGGCTCATCTGGATGCCGTCACAGTCAGACACTGAGGAGCACAAGCATGCCTGCGCTTCTCAGTGTCTGCCGCATGGCAAGCTGAACGGCAGCGTTCTGCTGCGGTGCAGCCTGTCATGTGAATGTAGCAGAGCTGGACCAGTCCTGGGAACCATGGAGAGGTAAGGATGAGGTTGCTTTATTATTTTACTTTTATTGCAGGAGATCGTTGGCTTCAGCTGGAATGGGCGTGATGGTAAGTATGGTTTAATTTAGAACATTAAAAAATTGTGTCTTTATTTCAATTAAAGGACTTTATTCTGGGTGTTGTGTTTTTTTTAATTACTTTACTAGAAATTCATGGTGGTCATGTCTAATATTGGCGTGACCCCATGAATTTCGGGCTTATGGCCAGCTGATAATGCCAAGCTGGCCCTAACCCCTTTATTACCCAGTGAGCCACCGCACCAGGGCCCTGGATGAGTTGGGTACAGCGCCAGAAGATGGCGCTTCTATGAACGCGCCATTTTCCGGGGTGGCTGCGGACTGCAATTTGCAGCGGGGGGGGGCCCAGAAAGCTTGGGCCTCCCTGCGCTGCAGATTCCAGCCCCCAGCTGCCTAGTTGTACCTGGCTGGACACAAAAATAGGGCGAAGCCCCACGTATTTTTTTTTTTAATTATTTCATGAAATAATTTAAAAAAAAAGGGCTTCCCTATATTGTTGTGTCCGGCCAGGTACAAATAGGCAGCTGGTGGTTGGGTGCAGCCCGTTCCTGCCTGCTGTACCTGGCTGGACACAAAAATATGGCGAAGCCCCACGTCAACATTTTTGGGAAAAATTAATTACAAAATTAATAATTTAGGGACTGCATCTTTATTAACCCCTCAATTGTCATTTAGTGTTAAAATAAAGGATTTTTTAAAAAGAAAATTGGCGTGGGATCCACCATCATTATAGTCTCTAGCGGAGGTTAAGCAGACGGCTGGGGCAGATGTTTGAAGTCTGGGAAGAGGGTAATACCCACGGAGCTTCCCAGGCTACTAATATCAGCCCCCAGCTGAATACCTAGCCTTTACTAGCTATTAGAATGGGGGACCCCCCCAAAAAATGACGTGGGGTCCCCCCTATTTTAATATGTTTATGAGTGACAGTTTTCCTGCTATATACCTGCATGTCATAAGAATTTAAATTAAAAAAAGGACAATGTTAAATTCAAATCTGTTTTTTTTTAATTTTTACCGGTGTTTGGTATGCGTTGGAAAAGGGGTAGTCTTATACGGTGAATATATCCTAAACTCGATATTTTAACAGGAAAGTAGGGGGGTCGTCTTATACACCAGGTCGTCTTATACGCCGGAATATACGGTAATTAAAAACAACATTTCAATGCCACTAGGAAGAGCTGTGGAGTTCAGAGTGGCTTAAGAAGACTGTTTTAATGTCCCTTTGAAGAGACGTGGAGGTCACAGTAGCTTAACAAGATAGTTTTAATGCCCCTCGGAAAAGACGTGGAGGTCCCAGTAGCTTAACCAGACGATTTGAATGCCCCTTCCAAGAGCCATACAGTACAGCATAGTACAAACATTATTCCCATTATTGGGGAGTGGGTCTCCCATAGTATTTGCTTATGCCTTCCAAGCAAAAGCTGCCAAAAATTAGGACGGAGGAACTAGCAATGCCCATTACAAGAGCCATGCAGTACAGCATATTACAAACATTATTCCCAATATTGGGAATGTGTCTCCCATAGTCTTTCCTTATGCCTTCCAAGCAAAAGCTGCCAAAAATTAGGACGGAGGAACTTGCAATGCCCCTTACAAGAGCCATGCAGTACAGCATATTACAAACATTATTCCCATTATTGGGGAGTGGGTCACCCATAGTCTTTGCTTATGCCTTCCAAGCAAAAGATGCCAAAAATTGGGACGGAGGAACTTGCAGTGCCCCTTACAAGAGCCATGCAGTACAGCATATTACAAACATTATATTAAGAGGAAATGCAATGCCCGTTCGAAGAGTCGTGGAGGTTAGAGTTAATTAAAAACAACATATCAATGCCCCTTGGAAGAGCTGTGGAGTTCAGAGTGGTTTAACAAGACACTTTTAATGCCCCTCAAAAGAGATGTGGAGATCCCAGTAGCTTAACAAGACGATGTTAATACCCCTTGGTAAAGTGGTGGAGGTCCCAGTAGCTTAACAAGACGGTTTTAATGCCCCTCGGAAAAGTGGTGGAGGTCACAGTAGCTTAAGAAAAAGCTTTTAATGCCCCTCAGAAGAAACGTGGAGATCCCAGTAGTTTAACAAGACGGTTTTAATGCCCCTTGGAAAAGTGGTGGCGGTCACAGTAGCTCAACAAGACGCTATTAATGCCCCTCAGAAGAGACGTGGAGGTCCCAGTAGCTTAACAAGACGGTTTGAATGCCCCTTGGAAGAGACGTGGAGGTCCCAGTAGCTTAACAAGACGGTTTTAATGCTCCTCAGAAAAGTGGTGGAGGTCCCAGTAGCTTAACAAGACGGTTTTAATGCCCCTCGGAAAAGTGGTGGAGGTCACAGTAGCTTAACAAGACGCTTTTAATGCCCCTCGGAAGAGACGTGGAGGTCCAAGTAGCTTAACAAGACGGTTTGAATGCCCCTTGGAAGAGACGTGGAGGTCCCAGTAGCTTAACAATACGGTTTGAATGCCCCTCGGAAGAGACGTGGAGGTCCCAGTATCTTAACAAGACGGTTTTAATGCCCCTCAGAAAAGTGGTGGAGGTCACAGTAGCTTAACAAGACGCTTTTAATGCCCCTCAGAAGAGACGTGGAGGTCCCAGTAGCTTAACAAGACGGTTTGAATGCCCCTTGGAAGAGACGTGGAGGTCCCAGTAGCTTAACAAGATGGTTTAAATGCTCCTCAGAAAAGTGGTGGAGGTCCCAGTAGCTTAACAAGATGCTTTCAATGCCCCTCGGAAAAGTGGTGGAGGTCCCAGTAGCTTAACAAGACGGTTTTAATGCCCCTTGGAAAAGTGGTGGAGGTTGCAGTAGCTTAACAAGATGGTTTGAATGACCCTTGGAAGAGACGTGGAGGTCCCAGTAGCTTAACAAGACGGTTTGAATGCCCCTCGGAAGAGACGTGGAGGTCCCAGTAGCTTAACAAGACGGTTTTAATGCCCCTCGAAAAAGTGGTGGAGGTCACAGTAGCTTAACAAGACGCTTTTAATGCCCCGCAGATAAGTGGTGGAGGTCCCAGTAGCTTAACAAGACGGTTTGAATGTCCCTTGGAAGAGACATGGAGGTCCCAGTAGTTTAACAAGACGGTTTTAATGCCCCTCGGAAAAGTGGTGGAGGTCACAGTAGCTTAACAAGACGCTTTTAATGCCTCTCAGAAGAGACGTGGAGGTCCCAGTAGCTTAACAAGATGGTTTGAATGCCCCTTGGAAGAGACGTGGAGGTCCCAGGAGCTTAACAAGACGGCTTGAATGCCCCTTGGAAGAGACGTGGAGGTCCCAGTAGCTTAACAAGACGGTTTTAATGCTTCTCGGAAAAGTGGTGGAGGTCCCAGTAGCTTAATAAGACGCTTTTACTGCCCCTTGAAAAAGTGGTGGAGGTCGCAGTAGCTTAACAAGACGGTTTGAATGCCCCTTGGTAGAGACGTGGAGGTCCCAGTAGCTTAACAAGACGGTTTGAATGCCCCTTGGAAGAGACGTTGAGGTCCCAGTAGCTTAACAAGACGTTTTTAATGCCCCTCGGAAAAGTGGTGGAGATCGCTGTAGCTTAACAAGACGGTTTGAATGCCCCTTGGAAGAGACGTGGAAGTCCCAGTAGATTAACAAGATGGTTTTAATGCTCCTCGGAAAAGTGGTGGACATCCCAGTAGCTTAACAAGACGCTTTTAATGGCCCTCGGAAAAGTGGTGGAGGTCACAGTAGCTTAACAAGACGCTTTTCATGCTCCTCGGAATAGTGGTGGAGGTCGCAGTAGCTTAACAAGACGCTTTTAATGCCCCTTACAAGAGCCATACAGTACAGCATTTTAAATATATTATTCCCATTATTGGGGAGTGGGTCTCCCACAGTCTTTGCTTATGCCTTCCAAGCAAAAGCTGACAAAAATAAGGACTGAGGAACTTTCAATAATGGCAACACGGACCAAAGTCACCCTGGTGGTATAGTGGTGGTGGAGGCTGAGGATAAGGAGAAGAACATAAAACAGCCGAAATGAGGAAGCGTATACCCATGTGTGGGTGTGAAGTGGTGCATTTGAATACACCTCCCGAAATAACACAGTGGATTTGACTTTATGTTACTCTGCTGTCATTTGGTGGTGATGAGAAGTCTGGCCCAATCCAGCTCTTGTTCATTTTGATAAGGGTCAGCTTGTCAGCATTGTCAGTTGACAGGCGAGTGCGCTTATCAGTTATAATTACCCCAGCAGCACTAAAAACACGCTCCGATAACACGCTAGCGGCAGGGCAGGCCAGGACCTCCAAGGCGTACAGAGCGATTTCATTCCAAGTGTCCAGCTTGGATACCCAATAATTAAAAGGCACAGAGGAATCACGGAGGACGCTGGTACGGTCGGCAAGGTACTCCCTTACCATCTTTTGAAACTTTCCACTCCTTGTGAGAGTACCCCGCGCCTCAGGGCCTGTAAGCTGGGCAGGTCTCAGAAAACTGTCCCAGAATGTTGACAGTGTTCCCCTGCCTCTGCTGGATTGGAGTTGCCTCTCTCTCGCTTGTACGCCTTGGTTGGTCAACGAACTGTGACCTCTGCCGCTAGTGTCTTCAGATGGGAATTTTTTTTTAACAGTTCTGCAGCAAGGGCCTTCTGGTACTGCCCCATTTTTGTAGACCTCTCCACCTCAGGAATAAGAGAGTGAACGTTCTCCTTGTAGCGGGGGTCTAAAAGTGTCACCAACCAGTAATGACTGTCACCCAACATTTTGACAACGCGAGGGTCACGGTTAAGGCAGAGTAACAAAGTCAGCCATGCGCGCCAGACTGGTAATGGGCAAGACTTCCGTGTCCACACCAAGATGACGAATGACCATGCTCTCCTCCTCCTCCTCCCCCCTGTCCTCAGGCCACCCACGCTGAACCGACGGTATGACAGTTGTACAGGTACTACCGCCTACAGCGCATGATACAAGCTCCTGTTCTTCCTCCTCCTCCTCTCCCTCATTGTCCCCCAATGCACGTTGGGATGAGATGAGGCTGGGCTGTGTGTAATCGACCGCTACGGCTTCTTGATCCATCTCATCATACTCTGGCTGCAATGCCTCCTCTTTAATTCTCTGCAGAGAGCATTGCAAAAGACAGACAAGTGGAATGCTGACGCTAATGATGGAGTCATCGCCACTCACCATCTTGGTGGACTCCTCAAAGTTGGTCAAGATGGTACATACAGTACAGACCAAAAGTTTGGACACACCTTCTCATTTAAAGATTTTTCTGTATTTTCATGACTATGAAAATTGTACATTCACACTGAAGGCATCAAAACTATGAATTAACACATGTGGAATTATATACTTAACAAAAAAGTGTGAAACAACTGAAAATATGTCTTATATTCTAGATTCTTCAAAGTAGCCACCTTTTGCTTTGATGACTGCTTTGCACACACTTGAGAGACTGCCATAAAGACTGAGAGGAGGGGGCATCTTTGCATGCAGTATGGACAGGGGATTGCCATGCACACACAACAGGTGACACCTGCTGACACTGGTCGTGGACCCTGGGGTTCGCCCCACAAAGTCGGGTGCTTTACTGCCATGTGCCTGATCATGCTGGTGGTGGTCAGGCTGGTAGTTTTGTCACCCCTGCTGATGCTGGCATGGCAGGTGGTACAAATGGCCTTTTTGGGGTTATCAGCAGAGTCTTTAAAAAAATTCCAGACTCTGGAAGACCCACAGGTTGTACTGGCAACGTCCCTCGTGTTGGTGTTACGGGGAACTGTTGCCGGCCTTCTGTGTGCGGCCACCACACTGCTTCTTCCTGCCTGTTGGGGTACTCTGTCTCCCTCACCCGGTCTGCTGCTGGCCTTGCTCTGCATGTCCTCCTGCCACGTTGGGTCAGTTACTAGATCATCCACCACCTCCTCCTCTTCCACTTGCGCACCACGATCCTCCTCCTCACTTCTTGGCAATTGTGTTTCGTCATCGTCAACCTCTTGTGACAAATTGCCAGCGTTGACTTCCTGTAGCCGTGGCTGTTCAAATATTTGGGCATCTCTACATGGGATCTCCTCTTCCACCACTTCAAGCGGAGCAGGCGAGGGGCACAAATCTGGAAATGGACCAGTGAACAGCTCTTCAGAGTGTCCAAGTGTGGGATCAGTTGCTGTCTGACGATACTCGGCATGGTGGGAGGAAGGAGCATCAGGGTGAGGAGGAGTATGCGGTCGAGACTCACGGCTACTAAGAGTTGACCGTGTGGAAGACAGACCGGAAGTGGTGGTCTGCTATCCAATTAATAACCTGTTCACACTGATCAGTTCGCAATACTGGTGTTGTTCTGTGCTTCCCTAGTAATTCGGTCAAGAAGTGGGAGCGAGAAGATATGGCTGTTGGTTGTGGCACATTTTCACCTTGGCCACGGCCCCGTCCTCTGCATGTACCATCACCAGAACGTCCACTTCCATGTCCCTTGCCACGCGCCTTGCCCATTGTAAAGTAAGTAAAATAGCTTACACTCGCACTATCAATGGAAAAAGGGTAATAAAGTAGATTAGAACCGTGGAAGAGGAAAATCACAGTTCTATTTCTCTGGCCTACACCCGACTCTTTTAAACAATCTGAACAATCAGGGAGAAACTATTACTGTTTTTCTTTACGGAAAAAATACCAAAAGGTGAATAATAGAGATTTTTACCGTGGAATGGCAAAACCACAGTTATTGTTTACTGGGGTATACCAGAAAATTTTGAATAGATATATTTGCGGCTGAACAATGAGCGACACACTCAAACTGTTTATTTTTAGGTAAAAATGGCCCAAAAGTGGATAATACAAAGATTTGACCCGTGGAACTGCAAAACCACACTTGTATTTCTCGGGCCCACACCAGACTATTTTCAACAGATATATTTGTGTCTGAAAAATCAGGGAGACACTATTAGTTTTTTTTTACGGCAAAAAATGCCAAGATCAGGATAATAGAGATTTTTACCGTGGAACAGCAAAACAGCAAAACCACAGTTATAATTTAGTGGTGTATACCAGACTATTTTCAACAGATATATTTGTGTCTGAACAATCAGGAGACACTACTACTGTTTTTCTTTGCGGCAAAAAATGCCAAAAGCAGGATAATAGAGATTTTTTACCGTGGAACAGCAAAACCACAGTTATAATTTACTGGTGAATACCAGACTATTTTCAACAGATATATTTGTGTCTGAACAATCAGGAGACACTATTAGTTTTTTTTTTAAGGTGACACATATTACTATAACTTGCACCCATAGTGCAAAAAAAAAAAAACCCTAAAAAAACACAATGGGTTCAACCGTACTCAAATTGTTAACTAGGAGCAATGATTATTGTGAATAATATAATATTTTGATTGGAGATGATCCACCCTCTGGTTCCACCACTGATCCTGAGAATGAAGGAATGGGGAACCTATCAGCTTTTTTTTTCCTGCACAGCTGTGCTCCCAACCACCCACAGTGCAAAAAAAACCCCTAAAAAAACAATAGGTATAACCGTACTCAAATTGATAATTGGGAGCAACGATTAGTGTGAAGGATATAATATTGTGATTGGCGATGTTCCATCCACTGATTCTGAGAATGAAGAAATGGGGAACCTATCAGCTTTTTTTCCTGCACAGTTGTGCTCCCACCCATTGAGCAAAAATACCCTAAAAAAAATACCCTAAAAAAATGCACGTACTCAAATTGTTAATTGTGAGCAATGATGAGTGTGAAGGGATATAATATCTTGATTGGCGATGGTCCGACCTGTGGTTCCGCCACCGATCCCAAGAATGAAGGAATTGAGAACCTATAAGCTTTTTTTTTCCTGCACAGCTGTGCTCCCAACCACCCACCCATAGTGCAAATAATAAAAAAAACAATAGATCCAACTGTACTCAAATTGTTAAATTGGGAGCGCGAAAAAAATAATGCATCCACTTCTTTCTAAATTAGGCTGTCAGACCCCCAAGAATGACATCCTAGTAATATGCCATGACTTATACCTCTTTAAATGTATGCAAAGGATAAACCTGGATATCCAGGTATACGTTCTATTGATTGATTTCTATAAGGGCCTATTTACACATGTAAATGTGTATCTGCTACGGACATGAATGATCGGCTGCAGCCCTTCCACTTGGCCAGTCAATGGATCCGCAAATCACAACAAGTAATTCAAGGAAATGGAAAAGTAAAAAAAAAAATTCTAGTAACATTGCATAGCGTACCGGTGATTGCGCTATTTAACTTGCCATCAGTGATTGACGGCATATAAATGGTTAAACAGCAGTGATTGACGCTCCGCTCTGGCCGCTGCTGTTACAGCAAGATGTCAGCTGTGTAGGATGGGGGCTCTGCTCCTGAGCCCACCCGAAACAGCAATCCAATGGACGGTTTCACACACCACATTATCCAGTGGTGTTTAATTTGCTTTTCTATTTAGGAAACAAAACCGTTTTAATAACGTTTTCCTTCTCTGGTATCTAGGAGCCATTTCAGCTATTTGTAAAGGGAATCTGTCAGCAGGTTTTTCTTGGCTATTCTGAGAGCAGCATGATGGGGTGAGCGCCACACTAGGAGTAGGACCACCGAGCCCAGAGCTATTGCAAGACGTGCAGACAATATATACCAGGTATGAATGAATCCAATACAACATTATTGTTACTTGGGAATTAACCTACTTGGATATAATACATCCCTTGATATGTATATACCAAAAGGTCATTATCTTGGGAATGCCTATATTGGCTTTTATTATTTGGGATTATATCCTTTTACTATGTGACCTAGGATATACTATCAGTATGCATTAGCACAATTGGAGCTACTACTATTTAGCCCTGGTGTCTCTGCAATTCAAATATTTACATTATACCTCCTCACTATTATATGGTATTACTATATATATGTGTGTGTGCTCTTTTCTTTCCCGCCATGTACCCAAATTGTTATAATAAAGGTCTTTTTTAACACATTGACCCCTTGTCGGATGTACTATATATTGGTTGTTGTTGAGAGCAGCATGATGTAGAGACAAAGACCCTGATTCTAGGGACGTCTCACTTACAGGGCTGCTGGTTGTAGTTTTGATAAAAATCACACTTTTATTAGCAGAAGATTATCACTAGAGGACTAGTAAACCTGCAGCCAGGTAGTCCAACCACGCCCCCCACCACTGATTGGCAGTTTATATACAGTGTACACAGAAAGCTGCCAATCAGTGGAGTGGGTGGGATTATTATACAGAGCTCAGCATTCAGAGATCTGCATGAGAAAAAAAAAACTGCAATTTTATCAAAATAACACCAAGCAGCCCAGTAAGTGATACATCGTTGGAATCAGGGCCTCGGATTATGCTGCTCTCAAATGGGGTAGCAAAAACCTGCTGACATATTCCATTTAAAGGGGCAGCTGCTACTAAATCCAGATATGGTGCAAAATGTAAATTCTGCTGCAGATTTACTGCTGTAGATTTTTAATTCCTAAAAATCCCTGTAGATTCAGAGGATCTCAACCTTTTCAATGCAAATTATTTTCAAGACTTATTCACAGATATTATGAAATATTACAGTAGAAATAAAAAAAAAAAAAAGCACAATACCTAAACCCCTTCCTTGGGAAAAATATACGGCAAGTATAAGAAAGACAAAAATTTATTCTGGAGTCATATTGAAGTGTAAATAGAATTGTAACCATACAATGTAAACAGCAGCGAATGTAAGTAGGATCCACTGGATCTATATAAGAGGAACGTTTTCCAAAGCTGATCTTCTGAGCCCACCGCTATGCTGGCTGCACCGGCATTGTGATCGTCAGCACCTGGAATATACGTCACGTTTTACTGCAGCTCATAGAACCAAATGATAAGACGCAGAGCAGTGCGAGGCTTGTGACTGGCTATACACAAAATATACGACATGTTTGATGAATGGCATAAAGGAAAGCCGATGCATTCAGATGTCTCTGGGCAACTATATGTTATGATAGATAAGTTCCTGTCAGGATGAGGGGCAGCATCCTATCTGCTCACTCATCATGACAGGTTTACAACATGTTGACTCATGGACGTGATCAGTCAGTCAATCGATGACATAGATGCACGTTCTTGATTCCGACAGGTAGGTCAGAGAAGTCCGTCTCAAACAGTTTACTTTCACCCATCTAGGATGGATGGCTGCTGACATCGTTGGCCATTATGTCCATACACAATTATTATCCCCTAATTGTGATGTACAATACAAATTTATATTGTGGTACCGTGTTAGCCAGAAAATTTGATGGAAATAATTTTATGCCCAAAAATGGCAAAAGTATTCTCGGAGTGATACCTTTATTGGCTAACCAGAAAAAAAAAATATATATGCAAACTTACAGAGCACAGAGGCTCCTTCTTCAGGCAGGATTATAAATGTTATGAATTCATTTGTAATATTGCCTGAAGAAGGAGCCTCTGTGCTCTGAAAGCTTGCATATATATTTTTTTTTTCTGGTTAGCCAATAAAGGTATCACTCCGAGAATACTTTTGCCATTTTTGGGCATAAAAGTATTCACATAGAATTATTCACTAATTAAAACAATTTATTTTTGCTAAATAAATGTATACATTTTTTAAAATTTTATTATATACATTTTCTCAGAGAACCTCTTTAAGAAGGAGATTTCAGAATGGGCTATAAGACATGTCCAGCTTTGCTTAATTGTCTCACCTTACTGTCCTTGTTGAACTGAGCTCCACTTTGTTCTTGGATGATATTGTAAGGAATGAAGACGTCTAGATGATACAAATCGGGACGTCTGACTATTCTGTCTTCACCCAAGTCCAACACAAGAGATCTAGCAGAAGACTGTAAAGAGAAGACCAGCGTGGTAACAACGCTTATGTCGCTGAATGCTTCTGTACGGGAAAGAAAGTTGTAACCAACAAGTGCACAAAAATCTAAACTTTTATCTTGATACGTGGCCAACTAGAAGTTACTGTGTAGCTCCACACGTCTCATACATTAAATCTGACACGTGGAGGAACTGCTCACAGAAAAGGCTGAAAAATATTTTTTAGGATTCACACTGCATTAAAAGGGGTTGTCCACCACTTTAAAACTAATGGAATATCCTTAGGATAGGTCATCAATATTAAAGTGCCAGGCAACCCCTTTAAGTGAGGCATAATGAATGGTACCAGAATTTCACATAATGTAGCCTTCATTAGGCAGAAGGCCCACTCGGTTATATGAAGAAATCTGGGGTCCCCAAAAGCAAACCCAGTAATCACCAGATTCCTGTGTGGTGACTACTTAATCTGCTTTTTGGGAAGACCAGAACTGACCCCTATATTTAACCAAGTGGGTCCCCTCAAGCTACATTATCCTGTCTGATGAAGGCTACATTAGCTGAAACATTCTTCATCTTCATTATGCCTCATTTAACGCAATGTGAATCATGGACATGAGAAAAATCAAATTAAAAAATAAATACATTTAAAGCATTTTCTGTGCGATTCCTCCAAATGTCGCATTAATATAGAAAAAATAAAGAGCGGTGTGTTCTACACTATTGCAACAAGCCTCTTTCATCATTTATATCATCATTATAACATCATTTATATGCACCAGCACCATGGAATCAATGGCACTATATAATTAAATAATAATAATAATAATATATACATCTTCCCACCAGCTTGTTTTCCCTCTATCTCCTGTCTGGATCTATGAAGCCAGAACTGTCAAAGAAGAGGTGATGGTGGAGATGGAGGGGAAACAAGCAGGGGGGAGGCTTATATAAATGACTGGTCCCGCCGTGAAGCACTGGGCGTCTGTGCTTGGTTTGAACAGTCATTCTCCGCTGACAGAGTCGTTTACAGAGATCTTCTTTCCCATTCCAACAGCTTGCAAACAACCCACCATGGTATGAAAAAAAAATTAGATCATCATCATCCAGCAAATGTGTCACAGCTGCCAGCAATTGGCTACTGTGGACACATCAAAGCTGTGATGATAAAAGTTGGCAGAGGAGGACCGGTAGCACGAGGTTGGCACAGACTTTTAATAAGGGAAGACTATTGGAAATCACATGAAATACAAAAAGGTCACAATCCTAAACCACATCTAAGGGTCTCACCATTTTAGGTAAAGAGATTTCAGCCACCAGAAAACGAGGTTCCGCCACAATCATGTAATCTGGTTTCACGGGTGAACTGATAAAAAAAAGGAAGGAAGCAGTATATTGCAAGGGTACACCATCAATTTATGATCTGTTGGGGTCAATCTCTAATATAATAAAGGGGCACTGATGCTGGTAATGAGGAACAGCCCCTTTCACAGTCATTCCCTGCACATCGGCATCATGGCCTCCACTGTGCAGCGGAACGACAGCATAGATCCAGCAAAGTGAATGGGCTTAGCTGCAGTTCTCCTGCATAGTGAATATCCGGGTAGCTGCCCCACACCAGCATATTCTTTAAAAAGGGCAGCGGGGTTACTTCCAGGCTGCAGCCCCCTTATTCTTGGAGTCCAAGAAGTTGGATATCCTATATCTTTTGTAAGATGGGATTCTAAAAAAAGTAAATGCATGCATTAAACCTCAAAGAAACCCAAACCTTTCAACTTCTGAGATTAGGGACTTGCTTGGAGTTAGCTGGGAGGGTCTGTAGGAAAAAAATAAAGAACATAAAGACATAATAGTTAAAACAAAAACAAAAAAAAACAATGTCCACATTGTTCTTGCACCATAACAAGCCATTCTGCAACTTCCCCCATCTGTTGGGTTTAACCCATCACCACGAGGAGTGGGGCTCCCCCATCTGTTGGGTATAACCCATCACCACGAGGAGTGGCACTCCCCCATCTGTTGGGTATAACCCATCACCACGAGGAGTGGCGCTCCCCCATCTGTTGGGTATAACCCATCACCTCAAGGAGTGAAGCTCCCCCATCTGTTGGGTGTAACCCATCACCACAAGGAGTGGAGCTCCCCCATCTGTTGGGTGCAGCCCATCACCAGGAGAAGTGGCGCTCCCCCATCTGTTGGGTATAACCCATCACCACGAGGAGTGGCGCTCCCCCATCTGTTGGGTATAACCTATCACCTCAAGGAGTGGCGCTCCCCCATCTGTTGGGTATAACCCATCACCAAGAGGAGTGGAGCTCCCCCATCTGTTGGGTGTAACCCATCACCACGAGGAGTGGCGCTCCCCCATCTGTTGGGTGTAACCCATCACCACGAGGAGTGGCGCTGCCCCATCTGTTGGGTATAACCTATCACCAGGAGGAGTGGCGCTCGTCATACTTTGTGTCCCTAGGGGAAATGTGGTATTATAAGATATCCAATCAATTGAATGGCCGACTATGTACTGCATGGATGAGCGAGGAACATCAGAGAAGAAGCCGTCGATGCTCAACAGCACCCTACTCTGTCGTCTTTTACAGACTGTATGCCATAGACTTGTACCTTAGAGTTGGGACTTACCCCTATTATGAATCATCGGTTTTGATTTGGTTCTGATATTCTGTTCAAAAATGGATCCCAGGAACTTCCGATTTTTCAGCATTTTCCACTCTGAAGGGAAACCATAGATGATTAACAGGGTCGGACTGGAACTGAAACTCAGCCTTGGCATGTGAGAGGACGCAGGCCCGCCCGACGCGCGTTGAATGTGAAATATTTTCATGAATGATTTGGGTATATGTCACAATAAAAATTGCTGCAAACTGCACTTTATCATCGATAGACAAAAACTGACATAATGTAAAATATAAACTTCCCTCCAGGAAAATGTTAATTTCTTTCAACTGGAGGGACGGACATATTTGTAATATAGAGCTCCAAGTTCCCAAAAACGCTATGCTTGATAGTACCAGGAAAAGCAGGAAAAGTGAATCCTTGCAGATTTGAAGCAGTTTCATGTCTATTCTTTCAGTATTTTTGCAGCGTTTCTAAAGAAAGGGAAAAAAAAATCTCAAAAAACGCAACATCAACGGGATTTTCCTGCCGAGCGACACGTTTTTTGTGCAGAAATGTTCTTTCCTTTCTTTTTTGTTTATATTTTGTGTTATACACTAGTGGCCAAAACTGAGGCAACACTTTCAGTTTTTCACCATCACCAATATTTAATGGAGGTTTTCACTGACCTACTTACTTGTACACACGCCCTCTTCTGCCATATGTATTCTATGTTGGTTTATAGTGACCTGGGTGTGGGTTGTAAGACAGATATTGTGCGATTAAAATGCGGTTTTTATATTTTAAAGCCAGTTTGTCATCAGAAGGTAAGCAATTACATGTTTCCGTTCTCAAAGTGTGTAAGCGGTTTCAAGAGACTGGTTCGATAAAGAATAAACCAGGTAGAGAAAGGAAGAAGGCTACAACTCCTCAGACTGATAGAAGAATTGTTAGAATCACCCTAAATAACAGGAAATAAACTGCTGTTAACATCAACAAGGAGCTTGTCAACACCGGAGTGACAGTGTCTGATCGGACGGTTCGACGACGATTGGTAAATGCGGGGTTAAGAGCCAGAATACCAGGTAAAAAGCCATTTCTGAATGCCTCACAGCGTCAGAAACGTCTGCAGGGGCCAAAGAACATTGTAAATGGACCATTGAACAATGGAGAAATGTTATATGGAGCGATGAGACACGCATATCCATCTTTGGCAGCGACGGTGTCCGCTACGTTCGACGACGACCTGGAGAGGACTGGTTGCCAGAGGGTACAGTACCCACCATGAAGCCTCCTCTGAGTGTTATGGTAGGGGGCTGCGTGTCCAGAGATGCAGGTGGTCGGCTGCAGGTAATTGAAGGAACAGTTAATGCTGAAAAGTACATCAAGGAAGTCCTTCAGCCTAAACTCATTCCTTCGGCACGTGATGTATTTAGTGAAGGGACACCGTTTATTTTAAGATGGAGCCCCATGCCATACAGCTAAAAAATGTCTCTCTTGGTTCAAGGACAAAAATGTCCAGCTATTGAATTGGCCAGGAAACAGCCCAGATCTCAATCCTATTGAGAATCTCTGGGCTCGGCTCAAAAGAGCGGTGTCAAAACAGCGGGCTTCACACAAGCAGGAACTCATTGCAGCCATCATCAAATCATGGCTTCATATCATCACACCATCTGATTTACACAAACTGGTAGATAGCATGCCAAGTAGATGCCAGGCAGTCATCAAGGCCGAGGGCTGTCCAACTGAGTATTAACATTTAGTGTTAGATATGAAAATAGGACAAATCAATGGCTTTTCTCCCACAGTCATCTGAGTGACAATAGTCTCCAATTTGTTAACAAATGAACAAATTTCCTGCTAATATTGTGTTTCTATATGAGATTTTATTTCTACTTAAAAACTTTACTGTGAAATCAAAAACATTCATGAAATTTGTATTGGTATTGGCAAAATGCTAAAAATTCATAAATCTTGGGGGTGTTGCCTCAATTTTGGCCACTAGTGTATAGAGTTCCTCAGTATATTTATATGTTGTCCCCCATCACCTTTTTCATCTCTCCTTACAAGTATGCCTTGTATCTTAACTAAAACATGGTAGTAAGTAGCATATTAAACCCTTTTATAATGGGTAGTGTAGAATCGCTGCATATTTCAGGGTTATGCGCTCCTGAGGACTCATTAGTGCTGCCCTCCTCAGGCGAAACCTGGTTGTGACCTTGTATAATATGGGGCTAGCCGGTCTCACCTACCAGTTTGGGTCACAGACCCTTTTTCGTTTGCTTTGATGTTTTACTCATTGTTTATTACGTTTACACCCCAAATCTCTCCTAATCCTGGAGATCAAACCTATGAAAGCAATTTATGAATGATCATAACACCTCTATAAAGGGTAATTATCATCTCCTTCATAAATATACATTTATATGTATAAATACATATGTGGTCAATGCATAGTACTGGCACATGACTTATCACTTTCCAGGACCTTACAAAGCACCAGGAACATTTATAACAAGCGGAGGTGAAGCGATTCTGGCAACTTAATAGGAAAGGATTCTTTACAGTTAGAGCAGTCAGACTGTGGAATGCCAACCACAAGATATAGTAATGGCAGATAGTATAACAGCATTTATAGAAGGGCTGGATACTTTTTTAACAAAACATGACATTGTGGGTTATAAATAATCTAGTAATAGAAAATGTATAACTTTGGAGATAGACCAAGGACATTAAAGTTAAAACTTTTTCAACCTATGTAACTATGCAAGTATGCAGAATGCACATTAGGAAAATGCTTGAAATGCAATTCCCTATAATATTATTTTACAAGTAATTTCCTCTTAATTTTCCGCTTTGTAAAGTGCTAGTTATAAGCCCAATCTATGGATCTAAAAAGTGCAAAACACTCCTGAAACACTTGTACGTATGTTCTATAATCTTTATTTCTTATGGTGCCTAAGGGAAGCCGTAATGATAAGACTCCTGCTTGGTAACAAGTGCAGTTATTTGCCTCCATAATGAAAGTGAATTACCAATGATGAAAGGGTTAATACTTGGACCCTGCATCAGTAACAGCCCTTGTAGTAACCATGACAACTATTGTGAGGGCATAAACAAGTGTCATAAAGAAGATTCCATAAAAGAATGCCGCGCTGCCATGATCAGCGCCATTACTGATGATGCGCCTGAGGACCTTGAGCTTGACCACCCCACGTAATGTGCCAATGTTGGTGTAATTTGGAGGTTCTAGCAGGGAAAGGGGTTGTCTTCTTAGACACCCCGGGGGGAAGGGAAGGTAACAGAGGGGGGGTCCCCAAAACAGGATCCCCTTCTGTTACTATGTACAAAGAGCTGCTCTTCTTTGGGAGTTCATAGATGGATCCTTGACTTTAATGGGTGATAAATTGGGAGGGGGAGGGGATACTCATCCTATTAGGGGTTATCCATAATGAGCAACCCCTGTAACCAAGTACCCAACATCTTGAGAGACGGAGCTGGATCTGTAAGGGAGAAGTGGTAGATCCACCTGGGAAATCAGATCAACTAAATTCGTTCCAGCAATAAATGTGGTGACAGATATCGCAGCCAGATCTCTCCCACATCCAGTTTATCACATTAATAGTCTATATTTGTTATGTCGTTCTCTGTAAATATGTAGAAATTCTAAAACTCCGTCATATATCGGCACTAACTCTCTAAGCCCAAGGGAAGGGCAGCCCTCCAGCCATGGTTCCCTAGAGGTTTCCTCCACAGGGGGTTTTCCTCTCCTGAGAGCTGGAGGGTGACTCTTCGTGAGTCGAGGGTTGTGCCATTTTCGGTGTCATGTAAATTTAAATAAAGTTGAGAACGTTTGACACCTAATTGCAATGATTTGTGTATTTATTTTGTATGTGTCTGATTCATTTTGTTTGGGAGTCGGGGTCCATCACACATCACTGAGTCATACGTCTGGACATCTGCCGCCAGAAGTTTTGCTCCAGGGGTTGCCCCTGCTCTGGGGAGTTTGATGGAGCAGAGAAGACAAGAATTACAGAACTCATCCTCAGAATAAGGACTTCTATTACAGTACTACAAGCAGCTTCCTCGTCTCATTCACACAGTGAGTATTTTGGGCACTAATTTACATCAGTATTTGTAAGCTGAAAACCAGAGGGGAACAAACACAGTGAAAAATAATAACTGAAACACTTTCACCTCTTCTGTTTTGGATCCACTCCTGGCGTCTGCTAACAAATACTGATGCAAAATATCGCGATGGAAGTTCCCTAAATTCTTACTGACTGATTTGACTGTTTGAGTAGCAGTCAAGCAACAGAGGTTGCAAGCGTTAAAGGAGTTTTCTGGTATCAAAAACCCCTGGCCCCCTTGCCATTTTTCTCTATCCTGAACCTGTGCTTCCTGCCCTGATCTCGGACTGTCTGACCTAGTCCTTGTCTTCGCTCTCCTGAGTCTGGTACCCTGGTACCTCCGGAATGCTGCTGCAGTCCCGGGAACTGCACTGAAGTGGTACCTGGTGTCTACCGGAGGCCCAGTCTATCCTCACCACCAGAGGTTCTAGTGGAGACCCAGTAGACACCTAGTCACAACCCTCCCGTGGGGCAGTGGGTCCATATCCACCAGGGTTACACCCACATAGCAAATGTGGTACCAATATTCAAGAAGGGGATAACATCTGAGCCTGGAATTTATAGGTCGGTAAGTTTAACTTGTACTGTGGGCAACAACTTTGAGGGTTTTCTAAGAGATACTAACCTGGAGCACCTCAATAAGAATAACCTAAACATATGATTATGAGGGATCTGTCCTGCAAACTAATCTGAAAAGATTCTATGGGGAGGTAAGTTCAGGTTGGACCAGGGAAACTTAGTGGATGTTGTCTATCTGGACTTTTCAAAGGCATTTGATACGGTGCCATACAACAGGTTGGTACATAAAAATGTTCAATATATTATATGGTAAACTTGCTCCACGAAAGAACAAGTCCTTGTGTGGTCGATGGAAAAATCAAGGAAAAGATCAGTGATGCGGTCGTTACCTCTTGACAGCTCCATTTCGTACTTGTTCTCTAGTCCCTCCATGGCCACGGTGATAAAAAATTCCCTGAAAAGCTCATTATTCTAATAAAAAAAATACAAAGTAAGGAGCTGACACAAAGGAGAGCAGACAGCTCGTATGTCGGAATAAGCAATTGCAGTTACCGTAATTTTCTCAAAGAAGGTGCCATTAATCACTATGTCGTACGCCGAGCAGCCGCCTCTACCTGTAGGACAAAGTGCACCAGGACTTAGATACTTTGCGGTGCCGACTCAATCCATTGACCTTAGTAGGGCTGCTATGAATAAGTGGTATAAGTTCTTAAAGGGGAATCCAAGTAGTGGACAATCCCTCTAAGTCCCAAATCTAAACCAAAAAAGTTCAAAAGTCAACAACAAGATGTCAAACTTTATTCCGCAGACTGGAAGTGGACCTACCAGAACCTGTGGAGATGGCACCTTTGACCATTGAGGATTAGTAAGTTGTAATACTTGCTATTTTAACCCCTTTAAGGATATCTCTGGACTATCCCTTTAAAAAGAGAAGCGCTGTATTAAAAAAAAACGTACTATTATCAACTTCAACGTGGGGCTCTCCAAGGCTCATGGGGACTCGATAGCCGGAGGGATCATCAGATTCCAGGATGCTGACTAACTCCTGCTCCGTCAGGTCCGGGGCCGCTGGGATCTGGTTCGACTTGCAGATGTTAATAAAGATTTTGGTATTTTTGGATGTGCGAGTTTTAATGCAGAAACCTAACACAGAAATAAAAACAAAAAGTGAACAAAAACACAATAAAATCGGCAAAAGCCAAGCAGCATTTACATGTAATCAACTGCATAAGAAATTATGTGACCCCCCACGTTGGTTGCATCATGTGACCGTTGCAGTCAATAAGACCCCACTGCCCCACTGTGGTATCTGTCACATAATATGCACAAAGTAATCTGGATAATAATCAGAGGACGCCCATCTCACCCGGCTGGGGTCTGATCTCTCTGCTTTCTGATAAGTTCGGTATTCTGCTCTCCATCTCCTGTTTGGCCTGAAATGAGGCAACAAGTGTGAATCAGTGAGTAACATGAACAGGATGGTTCTGCAAACTGATTTTTCCTGCACCAAAATAGTACAACTGTGAGGGGTCTAAAGCCAACAATACACATTAGGTAAATGTTGGAGACTGCCGCGCTCCCGGCAGCTGACGGAGGAGACATTCACCCGGTGATTGCTGGCCTCTCCAATTCATCTTTCGTACCTTCATCAGCATCTGTTCATACAGCGCTTCCTCCATGTTTGTGTTCATTTCTGCAGACAGCAGCGACTTGTCAGAGGCCATTTTTTCGGTCAAAGACAGAAGCTCAGAGATCTTGTTTTATAAGAGAAAACCTGAAAAATGAAAATATGTATTAATCTTCTCCACAGACAACGACAAGGGGAGAGTGCGGGAGCCTGACAGCCGACGACATGAGGGGGTGCGGGAGCCTGACAGCCCTCGACACGAGGGGGTGCGGGAGCCTGGCAGCCCACGACAAGAAGGGGTGCGGGAGCCTGGCAGCCGACGACAAGAGGGGGTGCGGGAGCCTGACAGCCCACGACACGAGGGGGTGCGGGAGCCTGACAGCCCACGACACGAGGGGGTGCGGGAGCCTGACAGCCCATGACACGACGGGGGGCGGGAGCCTGACAGCCCTCGACGCGAGGGGGTGCGGGAGCCTGGCAGCCCACGACAAGATGGGGTGCGGGAGCCTGACAGCCCACGACACGAGGGGGTGCGGGAGCCTGACAGCCCACGACACGAGGGGGTGCGGGAGCATGACAGCCCATGACACGACGGGGGGCGGGAGCCTGACAGCCCTCGACACGAGGGGGTGCGGGAGCCTGGCAGCCCACGACACGAGAGGGTGCTGGAGCCTGGCAGCCCACGACACGAGGGGGTGCGGGAGCCTGGCAGCCCACGACACGAGGGGGTGCGGGAGCCTGACAGCCCACGACACGAGGGGGTGCGGGAGCCTGACAGCCCACGACACGAGGGGGTGCGGGAGCCTGACAGCCCTCGACATGAGGGGGTGCGGGAGCCTGACAGCCCACGACACGAGGGGGTGCGGGAGCCTGGCAGCCCACGACACGAGGGGGTGCGGGAGCCTGGCAGCCCACGACACGAGGGGGTGCGGGAGCCTGGCAGCCCACGACACGAGGGGGTGCGGGAGCCTGACAGCCCACAGCACGAGGGGATGCGGGAGCCTGGCAGCCCACGACACGAGGGGGCGCGGGAGCCTGACAGCCCACAGCACGAGGGGATGCGGGAGCCTGACAGCCCACGACACGAGGGGATGTGGGAGCCTGGCAGCCCACGACACGAGGGGGTGCGGGAGCCTGACAGCCCACGACACGAGGGGGTGCGGGAGCCTGGCAGCCCACGACACGAGGGGGTGCGAGACCCTGACAATATTGGGAGTGGGATTCTGCACACCTACAGCTAGCTACTTATTGTCCTGAATGTAGTAATCACCTTGGCACATTCCCATCTTCTTACCTGTAGTACAGACGCCAAACACCACTACTCTGACTGCAATCACCCAGCTACAGCGTCACCACGCCTCAGCAGCAGCGGAGTGTCTAGATTGGAGTTGATTTCTTGAGGGGGAGGAGTGATTTCATGGAATCATGATGTCACCGGAAGGGGCGGGGCCTTCTCAGTCCAGTGGACACTATTCCACCTGCTGCTGCAGCAGTGCGCACATTGTGCCGGGACAGGAGGACTGGTGATGAGGAGCTCGTGTTCTGCGTTGTGCTGTGAGGACTGAGGCGGGGAGAACACAATATTAATTATAATAATTTTTTTTAGGCTGTGTGCCCACTATGCGTTTTTTAAGCGTTTCCGCGGTGGCAATTCCGCTGCAGAAACGCTTAAAAACGCTTGATAGAAGGTCGGCCATGTTCCCCAATGATAATCCGCATGTGCTGTGCACATGCTGTGTAAATTTCCGCTGCGAATTATCATTGCGGAAAAATCCGCTGCACTACCAATTATTTTGCGGAAGCACGGCGCTTTCGCCGCCATTGACTTGCATTAGAACACATGGAATCCGTATCACTGCATCTGTACATGCAGAATCCATGGGCTTCAATGTGCGGATGGTACCCGGGTTTGGAGAAGAGGAGACTGTCCTCCGGACCCGGGTACCATAGAACCTGTAAAAAAAGAATAAAATAAAAAATAAATATTATACTTACCTTCTGATGGCCCCCGGTGTCTTTATCCGATGCGTCCTGGCTTGCCAGCAGCTCGCGATGGTCTGAAAAGGACCTGCCGTGACGTCATTTAGTCATGTGACGGGTCACGCGACCGCTGACGTCGGCAGGCCATCAGAAGGTAATTATATATTTATTTTTTACCATTCTTTTATGGTCACACTATATAAATCCATGCCGGTTGCATGTATTTATATAGTGTGACCAAGTTGTCAAGCACTTTTCAAGTGATGCTAAAATCGCTTGGAAAGCGCTTGTCAACCCGCATGCGGAAATGCAAGTGAAGAACGCTTCACATCAGCAAGTCCCAGGCAGGAAAAAAGCATGTACAATCCGCATGTACAATCCACATGCGTTTTTTCTGCCAGGGAGATGCGGAAACGCTCAAAAAAAATCCGGAGCATTTCTGCATCGTGGGCACATAGCCTTACATTAATTGTATGACTCAATATTGAGCACACGTAATCTATACACAGCTGGAGGCCGCACGTAGCCATCTATACACAGCAGGAGGCCGCACGTAGCCATCTATACACAGCGGGAGGCCGCACGTAGCCATCTATACACAGCGGGAGGCCGCACGTAGCCATCTATACACAGCGGGAGGCCGCACTAAGCCATCTATACACAGCGAGAGGCCGCACGTAGCCATCTATACACAGCGGGAGGCCGCACGTAGCCATCTATACACAGCGGGAGGCCGCACGTAGCCATCTATACACAGCGGGAGGCCGCACGGCGCCATCTATACACAGCGGGAGGCCACACGGCGCCAACTATACACAGCGGGAGGCCCACAGCGCCCCCCCCAGAGAGAGCAGGAGGCCGCACGGCGCAATCTATACACAGCGGTTGGCCGCACAGCGCCCCCCTCACAGAGACAGCAGGAGGCCGCACGGCGCCATCTATACTCAGCAGGAGGCCGCACGGCGCACCCGACCCCAAAGACAGCGGGAGGCCGCACGGCGCCATCTATACTCAGCAGGAGGCCGCACGGCGTCACCTATACACAGCAGGAGGCCGCACGGCGCCACCTATACACAGCGGGAGGCCGCAGGGCGCCACCTATACACAGCGGTAGGCCGCACGGCGCCACCTATACACAGCAGGAGGCAGCACGGCGCCACCTATACACAGCGGGAGGCCGCACGGCGCCACCTATACACAGCGGGAGGCGCCACCTATACACAGCGGGAGGCCGCACGGCGCCACCTATGCACAGCGGGCGGCGCCACCTATACACAGCGGGAGGCCGCACGGCGCCACCTATACACAGCGGGAGGCCCCACGGCGCCACCTATAAACAGCGGAAGGCCGCACGATGCCATCTATACAGAGGGGGCCGCACAATGCCATCTATACACAGCGGGAGGCCGCACGGCGCAATCTATACACAGCGGGAGGCTGCACGGCGCCATATATACACAGCGGGAGGCTACACGGTGCCCCCCCCAAGAGACAGCAGTAGGCCGCACGGCGCCATCTATACACAGCGGGAGGCCGCACGGCGCCCCCCCCCAGAGACAGCAGGAGGCTGCACGGCGCCATCTATACTCAGCAGGAGGCCGCACGCAGTCACGCACACACAAACATATACAGACATATACATACACGCATAAACACATTTGAAACATAAAAATACATATAAACAGACATCACACAATGACATCTGCCTGCACACACACACACATACATACATATACATACACACACACACACTCACCATCCCCCGACTCGGCTCCAGCTCTTTTCCGGTGCAGCACTGCAGGCCGGGTGCGCACTGCGTGACGTCACAGCTAGGAGACACGGCTGCGCACAGGGCCGTGTCTCCTAGCAGTGACGCGGCCGGGCCAGCACAGGGAAGTTAACTGCTGCAGTGCTGGCCCGGCCGAAGAAGAAGCAGCGGCTGTGTGCCGCTGCTGGGGGAGCGATCCTGGGCCCCCCCCCACTGTCTGCCGGTTTGTGCCGTGGCGCCGCACATATAATGAGGACAATCTGGCCATAGACACCCCGGAGCCCCCTGGAGGTTCGGGGCCCCGGGCGGTAGCCCAGATCGTCCTCATTATAATCCGCCTATGCTTATATACATGTAACACTCACTACCCCCTATTCCTGTGTATTGCTGTAATATGTAACCTATACTCGTTATCCATCATTATAAATTAAGAAGATTTTCCACTTTATCCGATATATCCACACTCAATCAGTAGATTAGATGTCTGCTGAAGAGGCAATACACATGAACGTCTCCACATCATCCTCCCCGACTGTATCTATATGTGCCCCGTGACCCCCGATCAAGTGTCTCCATCACGTGCTCGCAGCATCACAGGTCACATAGTTTCCTCGTAGCGTTGGTGCGCGTTGTGTATCGCGCCACGCCTCCTCAGCACCCATTGGTTGGTGGAGACATACCTCCATCCTGATTGGCTATAGTTGGCCGTTTAACTCTTAGCTCTTTCCGAATGATGCCACCCCCTGACGAAGACAAGAAGCCGAAACATATGTCGGGTGGACGCCATTCAGGAGTGGGATCTGCATCTGCTATAGCGTGAGTACAATGCACATGTGGTCACCTTTTTAAAAAACGCTTAAAGTGGATACAAATACATATCTGTCAACAGCACATATGCCCAAGTCAGTGCACTACTCTCTACAGGATTCACACCGACATCCAAATAATAAGGGACCAGCCCTTGTATATATACATATACAGGTGCATCTCACTAAATTAGAATATCATCAAAAAGTTAATTTATTTCAGTTCTTCAATACAAAAAAGTGAAACTCGTATAGCCATAATCATCAGCATTAACAGAAATAAACAATAACTGTTTGATGATATTCTAATTTAGTGAGAAACACCTGTATTTGTTCACATATGAGATATATAACTTATGTAGATTTATTCTTTGGAGGCACTTGCACTTTATGTAAAGTTTATGATAATTAAACAATCATATGTACAGATATATCTAACTAATGATATGTATATATATTTTTATATACTGGATTAATTTGGGCTTGATTCTCTGTATTATCCCTTTGCTGTTCTAATCATGATCCATTCCCACTGGTGTTAATTGTAATTCCTGTCTCGACGTCCCCTTTGCTTATAGTTTTTAATTCCCCCCTTTTTCTGCATTTCCTCCTCTTCCACCTGGTTATCAATATAATAATTATGTGCATCACCCACATGCCTGGACTCTTCTGGTCGATGTCTCCTTTCTGCTATATACTAGAGTGGTATACTATGTGCACAGATACATGGAGTGCCATATACTTCTCAGGAGGTGCGCAGCGTCCACCTCCTCACCGCACAGGCCCACAAGCTCCTCTCCGGCAGGAAGAAGATGCATTCAGGCGGCTCCTACCACTGCAGCAGACGGCAGTGCACAAGTATACAGGGTGCAGTGTGGATGTGTCTGCACCACTGGGATGTGGCCGACCTGCATATATACATATGCCCCTCTGCAGGGGGGACTGGCCGACCGGAGGATCGGGAAAACCCCCGGGTCCCGATGGCCCCGCCCCCTACACCCCTGAACAGAGGGCCCCCCCCCCGATTCGCAGCACTGCCGATATGATTAGTGATGGGCCCTCTGCCTCCTCTGCGCAGCGCGACACTGCCGGCGCGTGCGCAGGAGGTCAGTCTCAGTGTGATGACGTCATCGCCCTGGGACTGTTTCCTGTGCGCGCTCTGGAGTACGGACCCTGCGTCTCCCCAGGCAGCGGCTGCAGCTCATCTCTACGCGGCAGTATGAAAACCAGGAAGCAGGGGGGGAGGGGTGACTGGGAGGACCCCTGGCCGAGGCTGGCAGTAAATACTACTGGACAATGGGCATGATTATCATCAGGAAAACATGGTCGGCGGCTGGAGGCCAGCTGAGCACTTCTCTGACAACTGGGTTCTAGTGTTATTCTGTGCCTGCTCATCTCTGATATTTGTCTAAAGGCAAAGATGTAGCAGAGCTGGAGACAGAAGATCCGTGGATTACGTCAGAGCGAGGATTTTGTTTTTTATTAAAGATGGAGTCCCTACATGTGTTTTGTGTTTTATTTTTATTAAAAAAAAAATTCTGTGTTGTTTTTTTCTGTTTACTGGAAATTCATGGTGGCCATGTGTAGTTTGGCGTGACTCCATGAATTTCAGGCTTAGTGCCAGCTGATAATACAAAGCTGGTACTAACCCCATTATTACCCAGCGTGCCACCCCCCACCAGGGCCGTTGGAAGAGCCGGATAAAGTGCCTGGAAATGGCGCTACGATGAATGCGCCAATTCCAGGGGTGGCTGCGGGCTGCCGTTTTCAGCGCGGGGGGCCCAGAATGCTTGGGCCTTTCCATGCTGAGAATCCCAGCCCCCAGCCCCCCCGATCAAAATATGGCGGGAGCCCACGCATTTTTTTTTTTAATTATTTTTTTAAATAATTTAAAAAAAACATTGGGCTTTCCTGACTTTTGATCGCCAGTCAAGGTAAAACCAGGCAGATAAAGCAGACAGCTACGGGCTGCCACCTCTATCTGCGCTGAGAATCAAAATTTCTGCAGAGCGCTATGTCATTTTTGTTTTATTATTTATTTATTTTCACACTTCTATATGTGTGACAGTCCCAACAGCCAATCACAGACGCTGACACAGAGAATGGGCGTCTGTGATTGGCTGCTTGAGTAACCTGAAAGCAGCCCATACATAGTACCATACTAGAATGTATGGGCTGATTGTTCATTACTCAAACAGCCAATCACAGAAGCCCATCCTCTTTGACAGCATCTGCGATTGACTGTTGGGTCTGTCACATATAAAAGTGTGAAAAGAAATTTTTAAAAATGAATTTTTGATTCTCACCGCAGATAAAGCAGACAGCTACGTACTGCCACCCCCAGCTGCCTGGCTTTACCTTGTCTGGCGATCAAAAGACAGAGAAGCCGAATATTTGTTTTAAACTACTTAACTTTTTTTTTTCCCGCCATATGTTGATCGCCAGCCAGATAAAACCAGGCAGCTGGGGGCTGGGATTCGCAGCATGGTAAGGCCCAAGCGTTCTTGGCCCTCCACGCTGAAAATCGCAGCCCACAGCCACCCTTGAAAATGGCGCATTCATCATAGCACCATTTCCAGGTGCTTTACCCGGCTCTTCCAGCGGCCCTGGTGGTGAGTGGCACCCTGGGTAATAATAGGGTTAGTACCAGGCCAGCTTTGCCTTATCAGCCGGTACTAAGCCCGAAATTCATGGTTTCACGCCAAATTAGACATAGCCACCATCAATTTCTAGTAAACAGAAAAAAAAAATACAGAATTTTTTTTTTTTTTTATTAAAAATAAAACACATTTAGGGACTCCACCTTTAATAAAGAAAAATCCTCACTCCCAACGTAATCCATAGGTCTTCTGTCTTCATCTCTCTTAGATCTTTGCCATCAGACAAATATGTCTGCTGACAGATGAGCAGGCACAGAATGACACTGGAGCACTGTTACTGTGTAGTACAGTGCTGTTTCTTTTTTTGTCATTTCATGCAGTGTAGAAATCTTGGGAAAAGTGTGGATTGTGCTCTGGAAGTGATCAGTTATAGCTAACTATGTTATTTTCTGCAGAGATAAGTACTGTATAGAAGATGTGATATATCGGTCTGCAGTTAAAGAACTTCACCTAGAGACATCACTGGTGAGTATGTGTATTACCTATACACACACACACTGACACTATATACAGAGCTCCTGTGCATAATGACACTGGTGATCACTCTATTACCTGTACACTGACACTATATACAGAGCTCCTGTGTATAATGTCACTGGTGATCCCTGTGTTTCCTATACACACACACACACTGACACTATATACAGAGCTGTGCATAATGTCACTGGTGATCCCTGTATTACCTGTACACTGACACCATACACAGAGCTCCTGTGTATAATGTCACTGGTGATCACTATATTACCTGTACACTGACACTATATACAGAGCTCCTATGCATAATGTCACTGGTGATCACTATATTACCTGTACACTGACACTATATACAGAGCTCCTGTGTATAATGTCACTGGTGAACACTGTATTACCTGTACACTGACACCAAACACAGAGCTCCTGTGTATAATGTCACTGATGATCCCTGTATTACCTGTACACTGACACTATATACAGAGCTCCTATGCATAATGTCACTGGTGATCACTATATTACCTGTACACTGACACTATATACAGAGCTTCTGTGTATGTCACTGGTGATCACTGTATTACCTCTACACTGACACTATACACAGAGCTCCTGTGTATAATGTCACTGATAATCTCTACATTATCTGTACACTGACTCTATATACAGAGCTCCTGTGTATAATGTCACTGGTGATCACTGTATTACCTGTACACTGACACTATATACAGAGCTCCTGTGTATACTGTCACTGATGATCACTGTATTACCTCTACACTGACACTATACACAGAGCTCCTGTGTATAATGTCACTGATAATCTTTACAGTATCTGTACACTGACTCTATATACAGAGTTTTTTTATATTTTCATTATCATTCACTATCTGGTGCCATTATGTGCCATGGTCATGGCGTGGCGGTATTTGTCCCTTGTATGTGTTATTATTCAGACAGTCACTATTTTGTGGTAATATGTGGTCTTCTCATGGTGTGGCAGTATATATACCTTGTACTTGGTAGTATTTGATCACTATGAGGTGGTATGTGTTCTGGTCATGGTGTGGCGGTATTTCTCTCTTCTATATGGTATTATTAGTCTAGGTATAGTGGATTGTTGTCAGTCATTTGTTTTTTCGGATATTAAGAATGGGAACATTCTTTATTTGCAATACATATTAAATACTTGGATGTTTAACCTCTCCCTGTGTTGTGACTACTACACAGCAGCAGAGATTTATTGGTTAATAAAGTTGATTCATTTTGAAAGAGTTTGTGGACTTATGTTATTCCTATATACGGTAACTGCATGGTGCTGGTGGGCCCCAAGATTGATTTTTTCCTGGTGGGCCCCAGGTACTCCAGTCCGGCGCTGGTCCCAGTTACCTCCTCATCTGTCCTGCTGTCGGCTGGGAGTCCTGTACAGTGCAGCATGTAGTGTGATGTGAATGCCACACTATGGAGATGCTGCTCCTACTACTGCCAAGTGAGGATCTCACCTCCCCAGTATGGTGCCCTCAGGAGCTCCCACAGGGCATCACAGGCCTTAGTATGAAGCAATTCCACAAGTCTTCTAGTATTGCTTCATACTAAGGCCTGTGATGCCCTGTGGGAGCTCCCTGAGGGCACCATACTGTGGAGCTGAGAGCCTCACCTCATAGGGCCCCATGATCTCTATGTACGATCCCTGACTGGGCCCCATGATCTCTATGTACACCGCTGACTGGGCCCCATGATCTCTATGTACGCCGCTGACTGGGCCCCATGATCTCTATGTAAGCCGCTGACTGGGCCCCATGATCTCTATGTACGCCGCTGACTGGGCCCCATGATCTCTATGTACACCGCTGACTGGGCCCCATGATCTCTATGTATGCCGCTGACTGGGCCCCATGATCTCTATGTACGCCGCTGACTGGGCCTCATGATCTCTATGTACACCCCTAACCTGATTGGCCCCATGATCTCTATGTACGCCGCTGACTGGGCCCCATGATCTCTATGTATGCCGCTGACTGGGCCCCATGATCTCTATGTACACCCCTAACCTGATTGGCCCCATGATTTCTATATACGCCCCTGACTGGGCCACATGATTTCTATGTACGATCCCTGACTGGGACCCATAATCTCTGATCTCTCATGATTTTTTTTTTTATTAAAGATGGAGTCCCTAAATGTATTTTGTGTTTTATTTTTACTGTGTAGTGCGGCACTATGTTGCATTTTGTCATTTCATGCAGTGTAGAAATCTTGGGAAAAGTGTGGCTTGTGCTCTGGAAGTGATCAGTTATAGCTAACTATGTTATTTTCTGCAGAGATAAGTCCTGCATAGAAGATGTGATATATCGGTCTGCAGATAAAGAACTTCACCTAGAGACATCACTGGTGAGTATGTGTATTACCTATACACACACACACTGACACTATATACAGAGCTCCTGTGTATAATGTCACTGGTGATCACTATATTACCTGTACACTGACACTATATACAGAGCTCCTGTGCATAATGTCACTGGTGATCACTGTATTACCTGTACACTGACACTATATACAGAGCTCCTGTGTATAATGTCACTGGTGAACACTGTATTACCTGTACACTATATACAGAGCTCCTGTGTATAATATCAATGGTGATCATTGCATTACCTGTACACTGACACTATATACAGAGCTTCTGTGTATAATGTCACTGGTGATGACTGTATAACCTGTACACTATATACAGAGCTCCTGTGCATAATGTCACTGGTGATCACTGTATAACCTGTACACTGACCCAATATACTGAGCTTTTTTACATTTTTATTATTTTAGCATTATTTGTCACTATGTGGTGGCATTATGTGCTTTGGTCATGACATGACGATATTTGTCCCTTGTATGTGGTATTATTCAGTCACTATGTGGTGGTAATATGTGGTCTCATGGTGTGTCAGTATTTATACCTTGTATCTGGTAGCATTTGATCACTATGTGGTGGTATTATGTGCTTTGGTCATGGTGTGGCAGTATTTGTGCCTTGTATGTGGTATTATTTGGGCACTATGTGGTGGTAATATGTGATCTGGTCACGGTGTGGTGGTATTTCTGCCTTCTATCTGGTAATATTGGTCTTGGTAGAGTGGATTGTGGTTGGTCATTTGTTTTATCTGATATCAATAAGGGGAAACCTCTTTATTTCCAATAGATATTAAATACTTGGATGTTTAACCCCTCCCTGCCCTGTAACTATTACACAGCAGCAGAGATGCAGTTACAGAGGTTCACCAGAGAAAGCAAGTTGGCATTTGGTGAGATTTTCACCTCTGTATTTATAAGACAAAACCAGGAGTGGGTGAGAAATGCATAAAACATTACCTCGGATTGCTCCACTCCTGGTTTTGTCTTATAAATACAGAGGTAAAAATCTCACCAAATACTCAAAGTGCCACAATCTTCTGACAGTGTGGATTCCACCAATAAATAAGTGATCACCTTCCCAACCTGTGCATCGCTGAGAACTTGTTTTCACCAATAAAAACCCTTTAATGCAAACTACAGTAATTGTACATCGCAGTTCTGGTGAGCGCACAGTGATGGGCAGGAGCCGCCAATATAATGGGTATAACGGCTAACAGGTATTTGCAAATAGCTGAAGGGTGGGTGGGCCCCTGGAGTCAATGTCCCTGGTGGGCCCCAGACACCCCAGTCCGGCTCTGCCCCCGCCCCAGCCCCTGATTTGTCACGCACGGACCCGAAGCGACTGTGCACTGCAATACACACATCCTGTTGAAATTTCTGCTGGCGTTTACATGCCCCAATCCCCCCTGGGCCCGGTCGTAGTGACTGCCACTGCGACCGCGGACATTACGCCCCTGGCTACGTGAATCATATGTCCCATTTTGGTGCTCCTCACCATTTGCATGGCACAGTCATGCATGCTTCTCTATCACCATAGCATGCTGCAAACAATCAGGATGGCTTCTGCTACATCTCTATATAAAAAGATAGTACATCTGTATTTCTATGATACGTAGAGTGGATGGAAATCATACATCTTGCTAATATTTATTATATTACATTCATCTGATGCTCTGTAGTAACAATGTAAATTAAATTGGCGACTTAGTGCAGTTCTATTACTATTAGTAAATGTGGCACCTTGTGTTCCACAGAATATCTGAATATTACCTGAATATTTAATCTCAGCTAATGTTCATTTATCTCTTAAATATCATTGGTCAGATGCTGATCACATGACCAGTGGTGGTGCATGCATGATGATTCCATATGAAGTGCACTGAGTGACAGTTGTAAGTGACAGTTGGAATTGACCAACAACAGTGGAGGAGATGTCGGCTAAATCTAAGCAAAGCAATAATATGGATATAAAAGAGGAGGAGATTGTGGTGAGCAGAGAAAGAGTGAAGACACGAAGACCTTCCCATGACACATCTGATGATGAGAGGAAGTCTTCAGTCAACAGGACAAAACCACCAGTCCAGAAGAAAGAAGTAGAGGAGAACGTGGTGAGGAGAGAAGGAGCGAAGAGACTAAGACCTTCCCATGACACATCTGATGATGAGAGGAAGTCTTCAGTCAACAGGACAAAACAACCAGTCCAGAAGAAAGAAGAAGTGGAAGAAAAGGAGAAGGTAGAAAGTCAGAAGATGGGAGCCAAGAAGAGAGGAGCCATCTTCATCTCATCAGGGGACAAAAAGGAGAAGAAAAGAAGAAGGATTACATTAGGACAGAAACCCATGGATCTAAAGCAGAAGGCTGAAGAAGCTGCAGGAAGCAGCGGTGTTCGGCCAACCGGCTCCAAAAGCACAGTCTCTGATACCATCAAGAGGAGATTATTATTCCATCAAGTGCTTGGCCGGGGATGCTATGGAACGGTCCTGCTGGCGGAAGATTCATCTACCCGCAAACATTTTGCTGTTAAGATCATCGGCAAAAGAGCCCTGCTTGCTGACGGTGATGAGCGTGTGATGGTGGAGCGACGGGTTTTACAGCTGGCATCTGGGAGCCCCTTCCTTGTCCACGCAGACTTTGCATTCCAGACCAAGGTACAGTATTGATTGCTCGATATTAGGAAATGTCACACGTACCACACACTGCTCTGCCTCATGGACCCCACTGATATCATCTTACATTTCAATATAACATGTCCCAAGGTAACCGCAGACAATAAGATGAATGTGATGACTATACACATGGGATATTGTGGCCCCTACTGTAATCAATACCATTTATGGCGGGGCTTGGTACATTGGGAATCATTTATTAAAACAGCCTTTTTACTTATCCCAGCCAATCACAGAACAGCTTTTACTTTTCCAGGTCCGTTAAAACAACCTTAGCTGAGCTCTAATTGGTTAGTATGGGTAACTAGTTTTCTAGTGAGTAGATTTATTAATGAGGCCCAATGTACCCCGCTGTATAAATGATTGAAAATATTAGATGTCATCATAGAGGTCAATGAACTGTAGAAAATCACTTGCCCGGACCTCATGTGTCTAATTGGGTGACTGGTAATATTTGTATCATTTACAGCATTAGCTGGGCATTATCTTGTTTGTAGGCATCATCGCCATGTAGTAGTCTCTAGCTCATTTCTTTCACACTGTAGAATTTTACATATTATTATCTTGCATAGACATGGGATTTCAGAATAGATTAAATGTATTTGTTATTTCCTGGATGACATTGTATTTTGTGTATACCATGTGGGGGGACGGGACCCTGTGTACACTATATGTCAGGGCTATTGACTTTTGTGCACTTTATATACAATTTGAGAATGTGTTAATATTTTTGTATACAAGTATTATCTGTATCTTAAAGGTTTTTTTTAATTAATGTTGGGACATTTTTATGCACGTGCATCTACTTGTTTTTCATTGCCATGTTTTCTATGTATAAATATACTGGAATAAAGTACAAAATCCACTGTCTTGGAGTGAAATTTCTTCTAACCTCACCAACTAATGAAAAAGATGGTATCATATTGACCAGGGGCGAGGTGGGCCAGAGGGGCACATGCCCTCCAGGCCGGTGGCCAAGCAGCTGCTTCTTTACAGACTGCAGGGCGGCCCTGTATCTTTCATTGTGTACATGTGCCAGCTGGGCATCTGCAGCCCAGAACAGCAGGCACAGGCCACGGTCTTATGCCTGCCGGAGAGAAGCTTCAGCCGCTGAGCAGTACGAGAGGGCAGACATCTTTGATTCTTGTAAGGCCACGACCCCACTATCAGTATTCGGTCAGTATTCGGTCAGTATTTTTTCACAGGAGTTGGAGACAAAACCAGGAGTTGGTGATAAATGCAGAATTGGTGACTTGTTTCTATTATACCTTTTCTCTGATTGTTACTGACCTGGTTTTGGTTCCCACTCCTGAGAAAATATACTGACCAAATACTGATAGTGGGGCCGTGGCCTTAGCCTGAGCTCCGGATAGTGGTCAGGACAGGAGATTTATACTTTTTGTAGAGTGTGGAAGTGGCAGGATGCTGCTCACCTCCTGACAAGTCCAGGGCCAGATCCTGTATGTTATCTATGGTCGCTCTGCTGAGGATCAGAAAGATTTATTGTAGCAGATGGACCCTTCAAGCAGGTTGGGGTCGTGCTGTCAGTGTGAGATCATCGGCTCTCGATCTGTATGAATGTTCAAATCACATCGGACCTGAGATCGAGACACTTCAGACCTTACTATACAGACCCCTGCCCCAGACTGATCCTGCACCAGCTACAGGGCCAGAGCCGGCATAACCACCCATTGCACCAGGGCAAGTGCCAGGGCCCTGGGCAAGAGGGGGGCCCCACTCACAGTTGGGGACACTGGAACGCTATTGGGCCTGTGAGTTGGGGGGGCCGGGAAACCCCCCCCCCCCCGTGCTTTACGGTGTTTGAAATACTCACCTCTCCTCATACCCTGCTGGCCGCAGGTCCAGTCTCCTCTGCGTCTTCTGACTCTGTGACGTCTCAGTGTTGAAGAGACAGGACCTGTAGCCAGCAGGGTATGAGGAGAGGTGAGTATTTTATTTATTTTTTATGTATGGAGCCCATTCTCTATGGAGCATTATATGGGGCCCATTCTCTATGGAGCATTATATGGGGCCCATTATTCTGCATGGAGTAATATATGGGGTCAATTATGGTGTAATGAGCATTATATGGGGTTCATTATTGTGTATAGAGCATTATATGGGGCCTATTGTTCTTTATTGAACATTATATGGGGTCCATTATTCAGTATGGAGCCCATTCTGTATAGAGGACTATGTGGTGCCCATAATACTGTATGGAGTACTATGTAGTGCCCATAATACTGTATGGAGGACTATGTGGTGTCCATAATACTGTATGGAGGACTATGTGGTGCCCATAATACTGTATGGAGTACTATGTAGTGCCCATAATACTGTATGGAGGACTATGTGGTCCCCATAATACTGTATGGAGGACTATGTGGTCCCCATAATACTGTATGGAGGACTATAATGTACAGTCTAAAATGAAAACTTTTGAATCCCCCCTTGACACGCCCCATGCACTGTGAGGATTCGCCGGTTTCTGAGCTATTATAGAATTTACAATAGATATTGTAATGTAAGAAGTACCGTATTTTTCGGACTATAAGATGCACCAGACCATAAGATGCACCTAGGTTTTAGAGGAGGAAAATAAAAAAATAAAAATTTAAGCCAAAAATGTGTTCATGATGCACTTTTAAGGGGGAGGGGGTCTTCTGCTGACACTGGTATAGGGGTAATGTCCCCCAATTCTGACAATATCCCCCATCCTGGTATATATGCCCCCCTCCTTCCTTTTATACGTGGTCCCCATCGTGGTATGCATGGAACCCCTCATCCCTATCCCGGTATGCATGGCACCCCTCATCCCTATCCCGGTATGCATGGCACCCCTCATCCCTGTCCCGATATGCATGGCACCCCTCATCTCTGTCCCGGTATGCATGGCTCCCCTCATCCCTGTCCCGGTATGCATGGCTCCCCTCATCCCTGTCCCGGTATGCATGGCACCCCTCATCCCTGCTCCAGTATGCATGGCACCCCTCATCCCTGCCCCAGTATGCATGGCACCCCTCATCCCTGTCCCTGTATGCATGGCACCCCTCATCCCTGTCCCGGTATGCATGGCACCCCTCATCCTTATCCTGGTATAGTGGTATGCATGGCACCCCTCATCGCTGTCCTGGTATGTATGGCACCTCTAATCCCCATCATGCTGCACATGGCCCCCTCAGCGTTACCCTGGTATGCATGGCACCCCTCATCCCTGTCCCGGTATGCATGGCACCCCTCATCCCTGTCCCGGTATGCATGGCACCCCTCATCCCTGTCCCGGTATGCATGGCACCCCTCATCCCTGTCCCAGTATGCATGGCACCCCTCATCCCTGTCCTGGTATGCATGGCACCCCTCATCCCTGTCCCGGTATGCATGGCACCCCTCATCCTTATCCTGGTATAGTGGTATGCATGGCACCCCTCATCGCTGTCTTGGTATGTATGGCACCTCTAATCCCCATCATGCTGCACATGGCCCCCTCAACGTTACCCTGGTATGTATGGCCCCCTCAGCATTACCCTGGTATGTATGGCCCCCTCAGCGTTACCCTGGTATGTATGGCCCCCTCAGCGTTACCCTGGTATGTATGGCCCCCTCAGCGTTACCCTGGTATGTATTGCCCCCTCTTCCTTATCCTGGAATGCATGGTCCCCCTAATCCCTATGATGCTGCACATAAAAGAAAATAAACACTGATACTCACCTTTCTTCTCTCCTCCAGCGCCGCGTCCTGTCTGCCCGTACTGATCTCTCCATGTGAGCCGCGCATGACATCACTGCCATGCGTGGCTCACAAGGAGAGATCAGCTGCCAGAAGTCACTGCTCCCCATGCCGGGACTGTGTGCGCTGGGAGCAGTGACTTCACTCTCCTTCATAGCCGGCACACACCGTAGCCGCGCTGCGGCTCCTGCTACTGCCGGGCTATCGCGTGTGCCCGCTTATTAAAGGGCATGAATATTCACCCCCTCACCATGCCCATGGGCGTGGAGAGAGGTTGAATATTCATGCCCTTTAACAGCGGGCACAGGCGATTCTGCCAGGAGCCACAGCGCGGCTACACTGTGTGCTGCTAATAAGGAGCATGAATATTCATTTTCTTTAGCAGCGGGGACAGTGTAGGCTGCAGCGGGCGGCTGCTGCCTCCTGTGCCCCGCTCCTCTACCGCTCCACCCACACCCCACATATATATACCCCCCCAACATTTGGACTATAAAACGCACCCCCCATTTTCCTCCAAAATTTTGGAGGGAAAAAAGTGCGTCTTATAGTCCGAAAAATACTGTAAGTGAAATTTTTGGCATTGTACTATATCTATATTTCTCCGCCTTATCTGTGCATCATGAATTGTGGTATGTGTTAAAGGGGCCACTGAGACTCTTTTGAGCCTACGAAAGCATGGAGCCGGCCCTGTACAGGACATCACAGATTATATCTATACTGCCATCTATACAATGTGATGTCTGGTAGTCGGTGCAGGATCAGTCCAGGGCATATATGATCTAATGTCAGTGCACAATAAAGTACATACTGTACATTGCTGACATACTGTGACTACAGACATCAGATCTTATACAGTATATATATTGCTGTATGTATATACATGTATATGACTGTAGATACCACCAAAATAAAACAATAGGTGCTTATTGACGCTAAAATAAATATTGCAAAAATTAAAAGACAATTCTACAGAGTATAACATTGGAGGACCCCAAGTCACCAACACATGAGTATCACATATATAGAGACAGTAGTGAATATATATATACTAGATGGTGGCCCGATTCAAACGCATCGGGTATTCTAGAATATGTATGCGGTACACCGGGCGCAATCAGCACAGCGGTGTTTAAATTTGGCGCCAATATCGCTTATTGGTCCCGGCCGCGACCAATCAGCGAATTGTATTAGTGAGGACCGGGGAGCGGCGCTGCGGGAGATGACCGGCTGCTCGCAGCAGAAGTATCCCGACCGGCGGCGCCGCTCCCCGGTCCTCCCTTCACACTTGCCGTCGGGAGATCAGCGGCCCTAGCCGCTGATCTCCTGACGGTAGCCGCATGGAGGTCAGCGGCGCCGCCGGTCGGGGTACTTCGGCTGCATCGCCGCTGACCTCTGTGAAGAGCGGTGTTTAAATTTGGCGCCAATATCGCTGCTTGGTCGCTGCTGACGGCCGCGAACAATCAGCGATATTGTCGCCAAGTTTAAACACCGTTGTGCTGATTGGTCTCGGCCGCCGGCCCCGACCAATCAGCGATATTGGCGCCAATTTAAACACCGCTGTGCTGATTGGCGCAGAGCAGTGTTTAGACTTGGCGCCAATATAACTGATTGGTCGCCGCCGTCGGCAGCGATCAATCAGCGTCGTATTAGTGTGGGCCCGGGAGCGGCGCTGCTTATGCGGGTACTTCCGCTGCTAGCAGCTGGGAGATGACCGGCTGCTCGCAGCAGAAGCATCCCGACCGGCGGCGCCGCTGCTCCCCGGTCCTCCCTTCACACTTACCATCGGGAGATCAGCGGTCCTAGCCGCTGATCTCCCGACGGTAGCCGCATGGAGGTCAGCGGCGCCGCCGGTCAGGGTAGTTCTGCTGCGATCAGCCAAGAGATGACCGGCTAGCGCCGGTCATCTCCCGGCTGCATCGCCGCTGACCTTCGTGCGGCAGATGAGCCGCTAACGGCCGCCATCTTTTTTCTGAAATCCCGCGTCGCTGATTGGCCGCGGCCGGACCAATCAGCGACGGGGGATTTTCTAGACAGACAGACAGACGGGATAAGACAATTATATATATTAGATCTATGCCTATAACATGGTTGCCAAAAAAAATCCTAATGATTGCACGCATATGTAGCACAATGTGAATGTTAATCTATATATATAATCGTCTTATCCCGTCTGTCTGTCTGTGTGTCTGTCTGTCCAGGAAATCCCGCGCCGCTCATTGGTCCGCCAGCGGCCAATCAGCGCCGTGGGATTTCTGAAAAAAGATGGCGGCCGTTAGCGGCTCATTTGCGAGATCGAGCTCAGCGGCGATGCAGCCGGGAGATGACCGGCGCGAGGCGCTCATCTCCTGGCCGGTACCAGCTGAAGGAACCCGACCGCCGGACCCATCTGCGGGACTGAGATGCATCCGGGAGATGAGCGGCGCGAGGCGCTCATCTCCCGGCCGGTATCAGTGGAAGGACCGCCGGCGCCGCTGACCTCCATGCGGAAGGGAGGACCGGGGAGCGGTGCTGCGGGTCAGGATACTTCTCCTGCGAGCGCCCGCTATGTCCCGGGTTCTCGCAGCGTAAGTAGCCGCACAGGCAGCGCCGCTCCCCGGTCCTCACCAAGACGATTCGATGATTGGTCGCGGTCTTCGGACCCGACCAATCACTGATCTTAGCGCAAAACTTAAACACCGCTGTGCTGATTGGTCGCCGACGCTGCCTGCGACCAATCACCGATTTGGGCGCCAAATTTAAATATCGGCCGCGGCCAATCAGCACAGCGGTGTTTAAATGTGGAGCCAAGATCGGTGATTAGTCGCGGCCGATATTTAAATTTGGCGCCCAAATCGGTGATTGGTTGCGGTCAGCGTCCGCGACCAATGAGCACAATAGTGTTTAACTTTGGCACCAAAATCAGTGATTGGTCGCGGGCCAAGACAGCGACCAATCACCGATTTGTGCGCCAGATTTAAATAGCGGCCGCGACCAATTGGATGTCAGCGGCGCTGCCTGTGCGGGTACTTCCGCTCCGAGAACCCGGGACATGAGCGGGCGCTCGGAGCAGAAGTATCCGGACCCGCAGCGCCGCTCCCCGGTCCTCCCTTCACACCCTAGCCGCTGATGTCCCCACAGTATCCGCATGGTGTTACAAAGGTCCGGACATTTGTGTTAAAAATCGCTGATTGGTCGCTGGCGCTGCCCGCGACCAATCACCGATTTGGGCGCCAAATTTAAATATCGGCCGTGACCAATCAGAACAGCGGTGTTTAAATGTGGAGCCAAGATTGGTGATTGGTCGCGGACGATATTTAAATTTGGCGCCCAAATCGGTGATTGGTCGCGGGCAGCGCCAGCGACCAATCACCGATTTTTAGCACAAATGTCCGGATCTTTGTAACACCATGCGGATACTGTGGGGACATCAGCGGCTAGGGTGTGAAGGGAGGACCGGGGAGCGGCGCTGCGGGTCGGGATACTTCTGCTGCGAGCGCCCGCTCATGTCCCGGGTTCTCGCAGCGGAAGTATCCGCACAGGCAGCGCCGCTGACATCCATGCGGCTAGGGTGTGAAGGGAGGACCGGGGAGCGGCGCTGACATCCAATTGGTCGCGGCTTCTATTTAAAAGTGCCGCACAAATCGGTGATTGGTCGCTGTCTTGGCCCGCGACCAATCACGGATCTTGCCGCAAAAGTTAAACACTACGGTGCTGATTGGTCGCGGACGCTATTTAAATGTGGCGCCAAAATCGGTGATTGGTCGCGCCCTACTGGTCGCGTCGGGATACTTCTGCTGCGAGCAGTCGCTCATGTCCCGGGTTCTCGCAGCGGAAGTACCCGCACAGGCTGCGGCGCTCCCCAGTCCTCACTAATACAATTCCGCTCCCCGCTCCTCACCAATACGATTAGCTGATTGGTCGCGTGCGGAGAGCGCGACCAATCAGTGATCTTGGCGCTAAAGTTAAACACCGCTCTGCTGATTGGTCGCGGCTCCTGCCCGCGACCAATCACCGATTTGGGCGCCACATTTAAATAGCGCCCGCGACCAATCACCGATTTGGGCACCACATTTAAATAGCGGCCGCGACCAATCACTGATCTTGCCGCCACATTTAAACACTGCTGTGCTAATTGGTCGCGGACGCCAGCCGCAACCAATCTCGCTGATTGGCGCCAAATTTAAACAACGCTCTGCTGATTGGTCGCGGAGTCCAGCCGCGACCATTCAACGAGATTGGTGCCAAATTTAATCAACGCTCTGCTGATTGATCGCGGTCGCTGGCCGAGATCAATCAGCAGTATTGGCGCAAAATTTAAACAACGCTCTGCTGATTGGTCGCGGTTGTCGGCCGTGACCAGTCAGCAGTATTGGCGCCAAATTTAAACCTCACTCTGCTGATTGGTCGCGGCCGGTGGTTGCGACCAATCTTCGTTTTTTGTGCCAAATTTAAACAACGCTCTGCTGATTGGTCGCGGTCGCTTGCCGCGACCAATTAGCAGTATTGGGGCCAAATTTAAACACCTCTTTGCTGATTGGTCGCGGTCGCGACTAATCAGCGATTTTGGCGCCAAATTTCAACCCCGCTCTGCATCGCTCTGCTGATTGGTCGCGGTCGCCGGCCGCGACCAATCAGCAGTATTGTCGCCAAATTTAAACACCTCTTTGCTGATTGGTCGCGGTCGCGACTAATCAGCGATTTTGGTGCCAAATTTAAACACGCTCTCCAGTCCTCACTACCACGGTTCGCCGATTGGTCGCGACCGCCGCCCGCGACCAATCAGCGCTTTTGGCCCAAAATTTAAACACCGCTTTGCTGATTGGTCACGGCCGCCATCCGCGACCACTCAGCGATTTTGGCGCCAAATTTAAACAATGCTCTGCATCGCTCTGCTGATTGGTCGCGGTCGGCGGTCGCGACCAATCAGCAGTATTGGCGCCAAATTTAAAAACCGCTCTGCTGATTGGTCGCGACTAATCAGCGATTTTGGTGCCAAATTTAAACACGCTCTCCAGTTCTCACTAACACGGTTCGCTGATTGGTCGCGGCCGCCGCCCGTGACCAATCTCCGATATTGCCGCCAAATTTAAACACCGCTTTGCTAATTGCGCCCGGTCGGCCGCATACATATTCTAGAATACCCGATGCGTTAGAATTGGGCCACCATCTAGTCTATATATAGTTGACAATAACCAATAGGAAATGTAAGTGTTTTTAGAACTACTAAGAAGATAGCTTCTTACACTCACAAGCCCAAGTGAGTACACATATATAGTATATAATATTAAGCTCTATAAAGAATCTCCTATAAAATAATACATTCAAAATGGAGGAGCAGTAGTTACAAGGCAACTTAAATGTCCAAGTGAGTAAATGTGGGATGTGGTCCTATGTGCACCAATGTACCTTTCGTCCTTGCTTCATCAGGGGCCCCCAAAACATCCATTTTGGATGTTTTATTTTATAGGAGATTCCTTATAGAGCTTAATATTATATACTATATATGTGTACCCACTTGGGCTTGTGAGTCTATTGTGGTATAGCGACAAGCTCGGCTGTATGCGTAGGTAAAACACAAGATACTGTCTCTTTAAATTCTCATGTTAGTTTATTTAGCAGTCATAAACTACCCTTGAGTCCATAAATAAAAACACAGCCCATTCAGCTAAAGAGACAAAAGAAAATGCAAAACTTTCAGAACTTTCAGCAGAGTCCTTATCTCGGCCAAGGTCTGGCCACTCACAATTAGCTACACACAGGTTGATCACAGCATGTGCTAGCTCCTTCCTAGAACAAAGTTTCCCCAGGTACTGAACACACCTGAGTGTCAGGGCTGACTATTTAAAGCCCAGACACTCCACTGATTGGAAGGATGGTGGATAACGTTCCTCCCTACACTTTCATTATCCACTGAAAACATTCCCTTGTAAATATCGTTCTATTAACTCTCTCTGCACCTACTTGTGCATGAGAACTTGCATGTTTTCACATCACTGAGTCTAAGAGTCTCAGCGACACATACCTCCCTTCTGACACACTACCAGTGACTTTGTCACACTATGAAGATATCCTTTTAGTAGTTCTACAGACGCTTACATTTCCCCTTAGTTAATGTCAATTATATAGATTAACATTCACATTGTGCTACGTATCTGTGCAATCATTAGGATTTTTTATTTTTGGCAACCATATTATAAATATATATATAATATATATATACAGTACAGACCAAAAGTTTGGACACACCTCATTTAAAGATTTTCTGTATTTTCATGACTATGAAAATTGTGCATTCACATTGCAGGCTTCAAAACTATGAATTAACACGTGTGGAATTATATACTTAACAAAAAAAAGTGTGAAACAACTGAAAATATGTCTTATATTCTAGGTTCTTCAAAGTAGCCACCTTTTGCTTTGATGACTGCTTTGCACACTCTTGGCATTCTCTTGATGAGCTTCAAGAGGTAGTCACCGGAAATGGTCTTCCAACAATCTTGAAGGAGTTCCCAGAGATGCTTAGCACTTGTTGGCCCTTTTGCCTTCACTCTGCGGTCCAGCTCACCCCAAACCATCTCGATTGGGTTCAGGTCTGGTGACTGTGGAGGCCAGGTCATCTGGCGTATCACCCCATCACTCTCCATCTTGGTCAAATAGCCCTTACACAGCCTGGAGGTGTGTTTGGGGTCATTGTCCTGTTGAAAAATAAATGATGGTCCAACTAAACGCAAACCAGATAGAATAGCATGCCGCTGCAAGATGCTGTGGTAGCCATGCTGGTTCATTATGCCTTCAATTTTGAATAAATCCCAAACAGTGTCACCAGCAAAGCACCCCCACATCATCACACCTCCTCCTCCATGCTTCACGGTGGGAACCAGGCATGTAGAGTCCATCCGTTCACCTTTTCTGTGTCTCACAAAGACACGGTGGTTGGAACCAAAGATCTCAAATTTGAACTCATCAGACCAAAGCACAGATTTCCACTGGTCTAATGTCCATTCTTTGTGTTCTTTAGCCCAAACAAGTCTCTTCTGCTTGTTGCCTGTCCTTAGCAGTGGTTTCCTAGCAGTTATTTTACCATGAAGGCCTGCTGCACAAAGTCTCCTCTTAACAGTTGTTGTAGAGATGTGTCTGCTGCTAGAACTCTGTGTGGCGTTGACCTGGTCTCTAATCTGAGCTGCTGTTACCTGCGATTTCTGAAGCTGGTGACTCGGATAAACTTATCCTCAGAAGCAGAGGTGACTCTTGGTCTTCCTTTCCTGGGGCGGTCCTCATGTGAGCCAGTTTCTTTGTAGCGCTTGATGGTTTTTGCAACTGCACTTGGGGACACATTCAAAGTTTGCCCAATTTTTCGGACTGACTGACCTTCATTTCTTAAAATAATGATGGCCACTCGTTTTTCTTTACTTAGCTGCTTTTTTCTTGCCATAATACAAATTCTAACAGTCTATTCAGTAGGATTATCAGCTGTGTATCCACCAGACTTCTGCACAACACAACTGATGGTCCCAACCCCATTTATAAGGCAAGAAATCCCACTTATTAAACCTGACAGGGCACACCTGTGAAGTGAAAGACATTTCTGGTGACTACCTCTTGAAGCTCATCAAGAGAATGCCAAGAGTGTGCAAAGCAGTCATCAAAGCAAAAGGTGGCTACTTTGAAGAACCTAGAATATAAGACATATTTTCAGTTGTTTCACACTTTTTTGTTAAGTATATAATTCCACATGTGTTAATTCATAGTTTTGATGCCTTCAGTTTGAATGTACAATTTTCATAGTTATGAAAATACAGAACAATCTTTAAATGAGAAGGTGTGTCCAAACTTTTGGTCTGTACTGTATGTGCTCATTTCTACAGTGGGGAAAATAAGTATTTGATACTTTGCCGATTTTGCAAATTTTCCCACCTACAAAGAATGGAGAGGTCTGTAATTTTTATCGTAGTTCACTTCACTTGTGAGAGACAGAATCTAAAAGTAATCCAGAAAATTACTTTGTATGATTTTTACATAATTCATTTGTATATTATTGCATGAAATAAGTATTTTTATACAATAGAAAAACAGAACTTAATATTTGGTACAGAAACTTTTGTTTGCAATTACAGAGGTCAGACGTTTCCTGTAGTTCTTGACCAGGTTTGCACGCACTGCAGCAGGGATTTTGGCCCCCTCCTTCATACAGATCTTCTCCAGATCTTTCAGGTTTCGGGGCTGTCACTGGGCAGCATTGAGTTACAGCTCCTTCCAAAGATTTTCTATTGGGTTCAGGTCTGGAGATTGGATAGGCCACTCCAGGACCTTGAAATGCTTCTTACGGAGCCACACCTTAGTTGCCTTGGCTGTATATTTCGGGTCATTGTCCTGCTGAAAGACCCATTCTTGACCTTTGACCTTTCTCAGAATTATCTCATGAGGCGAGATCTTGCATGGAGCCCCAGATTAAGGAAGATTGACAGTCAACAATCTATTTAGCTATAATATATGACGCGCTCCCTGGGCCGTGGGGTACTCGGTGCAGGGCCGGTCGGTGCAGGGGAGATATCACAGTGGCGGTGACCCGGTCCGTGACCCAGGGCGGTCAATAAAAGGAGATATTTACAGGGGATATATAGTTTTTATATACAGTTCGTGACGCCACCTGTGGTATGCGGCTATATGGAGCCGCCGCTGCGGAGCAGGTCCTCTGGAGCTGGTGTAAATGCAGCAGAGTTGGTTTACCCCTCCACAGGTAGAGCTTAGCTCCAGGGCTGTGCTGAGATGTTATGGATGTTGCTGTTGCAGTTGTAGTGCAGGGGGTGATGGCGCGGCCAGAATAATTCACAGAGACAGTGTGGTGCAGTCTTCAGGGTTTACTCACAGTTGTTTAGTTCCTCAGGTTACACTTTCTGGACTACGACCTCCCACATCGCGCTGCTTTCACCAGGCAGGGGTGCAGCAAACTCCCAGGTGTTTCAAGAGTGCCTGACAGGACCCCGTTCTATATGACCTTCTCAGCCGTCTTTCTGCGCTGGCCCTCACCCTTCTTGCCCTGTGCCTCGCCAAACAATGTCCCTAGTCGGTATCCTCGGATCTTTCTGGGCAACCTGGAGTTCCCTGGATCCTATGTGGTTACCTTTTTGGCGACTTGAGTGCGGATGTGGCAACTGCACCCTGAAAGTACAGAAGCCTCCGGTTCCTAGTTGAACTTTGTAATTCTCACTAGTTAGGGGCCGGTCCCCTCTGCGGCTTGATCCCTCTACCGCCTGGCAGATTCGGGCATACAGGTGGCCTCCAGCACTGCCCGTACCCCTGGGATCCCTTCCATGCTCCTGGAGCCTTTCTCCTGCTCCTCTCTCTCTCTCTTCAGTCTTGGGCCTCTCTGGCTAGGCCCTCCTCCTGAGCAGAGCTCCTACAGAGCTCCTGCTCCCAACTCTTCCTCTCACTGAAGAACCCTTCTAGATTGTTCCAGCTTCTTTTTATAGCATTTCTTACTGAGCTCCCCTGATTTACTTCCTCCACCCACGCCCACTACATGGTTCCTCCTATTTTGGTTCCCCCCACTCCAGCCAGGGACAGGGCTCAGAAGGGAAGCGACGCATCTTGCCCCTCCTGCTGGTCTGGAGTAGTGTAGTGTTGGATGCAGGTGTTAGGGTCCCGGGCAGCGCTCTATCCTTACCTGAGAGTGAGATACCACACCTCTGGGTGAGATGCAGTACCTCTGTGGCGACTTAACCCACAGGGGCGCAACATATACACACATATATAATTCTAGACAATCGTGTTAAAAATGATGGTCGGCTTCCAGAAAAAAAGAGATCTCCCAGACAAGTAAACAAATGTCCCGGGCACAGCCAAAGTCTACTGAAACCTCTTAAAAAGCTGCTTTTCTAATACTTCTTGTATGAGAACCTGAGATGCTACGTTAACCACTTCGCGCCAGAGCCTGTTTTTGCCTTCGTGACCGAGCCAATTTTTTCAATTCTGACCACTGTCACTTTATGAGGTAATTACTCTGGAACGCTTCAACGGATTCCCCTGATTCTGAGATTGTTTTTTCGTGACATATTGTACTTCATGATAGTGGTAAAATTTCTTCGACATCACTTGCGTTTATTTGTGAAAAAATCGGAAAATTTTGGAAATTTTGCAATTTTCAAACTTTGAATTTTCATGCCCTTAAATCAGAGAGATATGTCACACAAAATAGTTAATAAATAACATTTCCCACATGTCTACTTCACATCAGCACAATTTTGGAACCAAATTTTTTTTTTGTTAGGAAGCTATAAGGGTTAAAAGTTGACCAGCGATTTCTCATTTTTACAACAAACTTTACAAAAACATTTTTTTAGGGACCACATCTTATTTGAAGTCACTTTGAGGGGCCTTTATGACAGAAAATACCCAAAAGTGACACCATTCTAAAAACTGCACCCATCAAGGTGCTCAAAACCACATTCAAGAACTTTATTAACCCTTCAGGTGGTTCACGGGAATTTTTGGAATGTGGAAGAAAATAATGAACATTTAACTTTTTTTCACAAAAAATTACCTTAGAGCCAATATTTTTTAATTTTCGCAAGGGTAACAGGTAAAAATGGACTCCAAAATGTGTTGTGGAATTTCTCCTGAGCACGCTGATACCCCATATGTGGTGCAAAACCACTGTTTGGGCGCACGGCATGGCTCGGAAGGTAAGGAGCGCCATTTGACTTTTTGGATTGGAAATTTGGCTGGAATCGATAGCGGACGCCATGTTGCATTTGGAGAGCCCCTGAGGTGCCTAAACAGAGGAAACCCCCAACAAGTGACCGAATTTTACAATCTACTCCTCTGTATAAATTAATCTAGTGGTGGGAAAATAAGTAGATAGGTAAATGGTCACTAAACCCATAGATGAATTCCCAGAGAGGTGTCATTTCCAAAATGGGGTCACTTCATGGGGGATTCTGCTGTTCTGGCACTTTTCAGAGGCGCTAAGTACCATAACTAAAGAATCCCCCCTGAAGTGACCCCATTTTGGATATGACACCCGTCTGGGAATTCATCTATGGGTTTAGTGACCATTTTAACTCAATGGATGATTACCAGAAACAAGCACACAATGGAAGGTTTAGATTCTGGAGAACCCCCCCACCCCTGGAAATTAAGTGAGCTCTACTCGAATGTGTCACTCACTAAATGAACCAAATGTTTGAATGACAAAATGGGATACATTTTTACAGTTTAAAAACGTGGTTCTGTGTGGAAGATTTTAAAGCAGTCAGTGACGCATAAGGCTGGCAATGATGGGCATTGTGGGCAATAGTAGCGGGTATCACGCCTCATTCCTCTCTTAGTACATACACGACATCTTTTCTGGGGGTTCCTTCTCGTTTCCGTTGCTGGAATAAGTGCAATAAAATGTCGCTCAGTGAGTCTTTTCACATCCTCAGATTCTAATGGATGAGCGGGGCTAACACTTTCAAAAACAAGATTTTCAATTACCTTTTCTTGATAATCAAGAAAAGGATTGGAATTTCCTGCTTTTTTGTACAACACAAAAGAATTGTATGTGGCCACCTGAAACAAATAAATAACCAACTTTTTATACCAGGTATAGGACTTTCTTGATACCTGGTATGGCTGTAGAACCTGGTCTGCAAGGTCCACACCCCCCTTGTGTTTGTTGTAGTCAATGACTGACACAGGTTTTTGCTTCGGAGTGGTGGATCCTAGTTCTACAGTGGCCCTTGTGGCATCTGTGTGGATCAAGCTGAGGACAAAAATATCCCTCTTATCTCTATACTTCAGGGCAAGCAGCTCTCCGTTGCGTACAGCCCCTGACTGCCCCTTTTGGAACTTTTGGTTGACCAATGGTTGTGGAAACCCCTGACGGTTTTTACGGATGGTCCCACAAGCTCCGATGTTGTTTTCAACCAGACTTTTAAATAGGGGTATGCTGGTGTAATAATTGTCCACTTATAGATTGTAGCCTTTTTGAAAAAATGGACTTATCAGCTCCCAAACAATTTTTCCAGATGTCCCCAGATAAGTAGGGCATCCTGGTGGGTTTAGTTGGCTATCTTTCCCCTCATATATGTGAAAAGCGGATGTGTATCCGGTTGAACTTTCGCACATTTTATAGAGCTTTATTCCAAACCTTGCCCTTTAAGATGTTATAAATTGCTGAGGTGCAGTCTTCCTTTGAATTTTTACAAGGGACTCATCTATAGAAATATTTTGTGTTGGGGTGTAGAGCCTTCAGATTTTTTCTGACAAATTTTCAATGATGGGTCTAATTTTATATAGCCTGTCATGTTCTGGGGCATTTCTGGGCAGGCATTGACTATTGTCGTTAAAATGCCAAAACCGCATGAGCATTTCATAACGGGTCCTAGGAAGAACGACTGAAAACATAGGGGTGGCTTGAACAGGGTGGTTGGACCAGTAGGATCGAATGCTCGGTTTTTTAACAAGCCCCATGGCAAATGTAAGTCCTAAATTTTTTTTGATTTCCGGGACATTAGTTGGTGTCCATAAATTTGCCCTAGCATAGTAACATCGGGGATTCTGGCTTATGAATTGGGATGCCTATAAATTTGTTTGCACGACAATATGCTCTAGCAAGCTGTCTGTAAAAAACAAATTAAAAAAATGAATTGGTCCAAAATCTTCCACCTCCACATTTATACCAGGAGTGGCGTTGAAATCAGGGCTGAATGGAGCAGCCGAATCCGAAGCCTCCCATCTGGGAAATGCTATATCATGTGGCAAAGCCCCTTGTACACTGGCATGCGCCAATTCACTAGTAGCAGGGACAGCGCTTGTACTGGGCAGTGTTCCCTGATTTGGAGACGTTTCTCCAGTAGCGCTATTTGCCCCTATTGTTGTACTGGTCCTTGGGCTTGAGGATGGACCAGAATCACTGCTCATTTCTGAGCTCTCAGTGTCGCCGCTACTAAAGCCCTCAAAATCCACATCTCCATCTGAGATTGCACTGTCATCAGTGTCAGAACATAGCAGGGCATACAACTCCTCTGCGGTATAAGTCTGACGGGCCATTTTATTTGTTTTTATATTTTTTGACTGGACTGGACTGACCGGACTGGACTGACTGGACTGGACTGACTGGACTGGACTGACCGAACTGGACTGAACTGACCGGACTGACTGGACTGGACTGACCGGACTGACTGGACTGGACTGACCGGACTGGACTGACTGGACTGGACTGACTGGACTGGACTGACTGGACTGTACTGACCAGACGGAACTGGACTGGACTGACTGGACTGGACTGACCGGACCGGACGGGACTGGACTGACCGGACCGGACTGACTGGACTGGACTGACCTGACAGGACTGACTGACCTGACCTGAGAGGATGGACTGACTGACTGACAGGACTGACTAACCCTAACCTAACTCTTACTTTCTTTTTTTCTACTTTCACAGTGGCAAGGCTGACACAGCTCTTGTCACACTGTTTCTCCTCTGCTCTCTCACTGAGATCGGAGGGGAAACAGTGTATTTATCAGGCAGATCGCCCTCTCTGATTGGCTGGTGTGATGCTGACATCATCGAGACCTGAGCCAATCAGGCTCTCAATGAGGTCAGAGGCCACAGCATCAGGATCCCCTCGCTGCTAAGGTATGTCGGGGTCTGGATCACCGACCACCGGTGTCACTATCTTTTAAATGCCGTGATCGCTATGGATAGCTTCATCTAGAAGATAGGAACAGGTTAACATCATGGGGACCTGATCCAATCAGGTCCCCATGATCTCACATGTCAGAGCTATCGCTCTGCACCGGAGCCGCAGCGCTTGCAGGACCCTGGGTACAGTGGGCGGTCCTGAACCGGTTAACAGATGGAGCATCATGTCCTTCAGACCACCACTTTTATGGCCTGGTATTATTGTAGCTTGGATTAGGGTATACAACAACCATGCTTTGTGCACTGCAGTCTACACTCGTCCAGTCCAGTCGGGCCTCCCTGACTGTTGGTCAGTAAGATATGTGTAAGTATTTTCTGTATGATATATTATTCTGCTGATACAACTAGTGAGACCTCCGGGCACAAAGATTTCATTCTTTTGTCTGAGTTAAATGCTTTGAAAAACATGATTCAATCCGAGCACCATATCTAAGGAGTCTTGCCACGTGAAGCTAGTTTCATGAAAACATGCCTCCATTTTTTACTTATTAAAGTGTTGTACAAGGTCTGACCTCGTGTTTTTACCATAAACCAGAATCATTTTATAATAAATCTGCCAGATGCTGCGGGGGAAGAGATACTGGCACCATGCCTGCCCTGTGCATCAGTAATCACAGGACACCCCTATAAATATCTGACATAAAAGGACATTGAACATTAACTGAACAACATGTACAGCAATTCTTTCTATCTCTGTATGCCCCTGAAGAAAATCATTCTACATATCCGCATATTTAAGTGACCCTCCACAGGAGCATCATTATGAACCCTAAGGTGTCATTACAGGGGTCTCATGGTCATCAGCTAGAACATTGAAACAAATGATGGGACATGTGAAATGTAATCCTTCTTACATGGGACATGTAGACCACCTTCCATTTATCCTGTGGCCTATAGTTATACGGAGCTATTCTGTAGTAGGTGTGTAGATATTGTGATCTTTTGGCCACTTTACCTGCATACAAATCTACTTCTGTATTTCTGTGCTCCAGCTCTGTGTGCTGCTTGGTCTGGAATACGTGAGCTGCGGGGACTTTAACACCTTCCTTCTGGAGAAGGGGCGGCTTGACATCCCCAGCGCAAGGTACATTTTATGTTACCTACAAACCTGATCATAACTGTATAGAAATGTCTAGCATTGATCCGTTCACTTCCCTGCTGTATTATCTGCCTTTGGGTTCTTCTGGTGTTTTTAATATAAAAAATATTGTAGGTTGCAGCGAAATTAACCAGAACATTGACAGAAATCTGAGTGGCCTCATTATTCTTCAGTGGGATCTGGCAGGATTTGTTGTATGTTCTGCATATGGTCATCTTGTTCTAATCGTCTAGTCAATGTAGATAATATTGGCTGGAAGCAATATCTTTGTGTTTCTTGTCTTCTCCTCGGGAAGTTACACTCATTCATGTCTTTCTGTCAGATTCTATGCCGCTGAACTGGTCTGTGGAATCCAGTACCTCCACTCCAAGGGCGTCATCCACAGAGACCTCAAGCCCGAGAACATCTTGGTGGCTGAAACGGGCCATATTAAGATCACAGATTTCGGTCTCGCAATTGACAACATGCATGGAGACCGAACAGCCACCGAATACGCTGGGACTGCAGGTTACATGGCTCCTGAGGTGGGATAATAGTGCTTTCCTATTTAGTTTTCGCTAAAATTACAGTCCATGGGAATGTTAACATTTTGACCTTTTTGTTCTTACTTCCATGATAGATTTTTGCTGGCGAGGAGTATAACGCCGGAGTAGACTGGTATTCTCTTGGCGTCATCTTAAAAGATATGGTTACCAGTGAGTGTACGTTCCATCTGACACTCGATGAGGCATCCTCCGGCATTGATGACATCATTAAACAGGTCAGTATAGTTCCAGGTTATTAGTACTAGGGGTTGTACAATATTCATTTAAATGGTGAAGTTGTGAGAATGTTTTATTGCCTCTACCGCTTACCTTCATGGGTTTTACTTTATTGTTTTTAGCTCCTACAGAAAGATCCTGCCAGACGCTTAGGAGTCCATGGTAACATCCGAGAGCACGTGTTTTTCCAGTGTATTGATTGGGTCTCTGTGGAAGCCCTGAAAGTGTCTCCACCTCACATCCCTGTAGTAAGTATATGTCCAGATCACATTGCACCTCTGTTAAGTATTAGTTAGCGCTGACACTTAGGCTGTGTGCCCACAATGCAGAAATGCCCAGGATTTTTTCCTGAGCGTTTCTGCATCTCCCTGGCAGAAAAAAACACATGCGGATCGTACATGCGGATCGTACATGCGGATCGTACATGCGGATCGTACTTGCGGATCGTACATGCGGATCGTACATGCGGATCGTACATGCGGATTGTACATGCGGATCGTACATGCGGATCGTACATGCGGATCGTACTTGCGGATCGTACATGCGGATCGTACATGCGGATCGTACATGCGGATCGTACATGCGGATCGTACATGCGGATTGTACATGCGTTTTTCCTGCCGGGGACATGCGGAAATGGAGCGTTATTCACTGACATTTCCGCATGCGTATTGTACATGTGGATTGTACATGCGGATCGTACATACGGATTGTACATGCGGATTGTACGTGCGGATCATACATGCGGATTGTACATGCGCATTGTACATGCGTTTTTCCTGCCAGGGACATGCGGATGTCAAGCTTTCTTCACATGCATTTCCGCCTGCGGATTGACAAGTGCTTTCCAAGCGATTTTAGCATCACTTGGAAAGTGCTTGTGACAACTAGGTCACACTATATAAATCCATGCAAACTGCATGGATTTATATAGTGTGACCCGAGAGAGTGGTTAAAAATAAAAAAAACAAATGTATACTTACCCTCCGATGGCCCGCGCTGGCTTGCTTCGCTCGGTGCCAGCACTTTGCAGTGGATTGAAAGACCTGCCGATGTCAGCGTCGCATGACCCGTCACATGACTCTGACGTCAGCGCAGGTCCTTCAATCCACTGCAAAGTGCCGGGAAGCAAGTAGGAGCGCAGCGCGGGCCGCCGGAAGGTAAATATACATTTATTTTTTATTTTATTCTTTTTTTACAGATTTTTTAATGGTTCCTGGGTCCGGAGGAGAGTCTCCTCTCCTCTAGTCCTGGGTACCATCCGCACATTAGAACGCACCAATTACGCAAGTACAGATGCAGTCTTGCGGAATTGGTGCGTTCTAATGCAAGTCAATGGCGGCGATAAATGCAGCATTTCCGCAAAATAATTGGTAGTGCTGCGTTTTTTTCCGTAATGATAATCCACAGCGGATTTTTCCGCAGCATGTGCACAGCACATGCGGATTATCATTGCTGCCCTTCTACCATGCGTTTTTAATGCGTTTCCGCAGCTGCAAAAACGCTGCAGAAACGCATTAAAAACGCATCGTGGGCACACAGCCTAACATTGGAAAATCAACATCATCCAGAGCTGCTGGTCCTGGTCTGATGGTCCAGATCATTTCATATCATCCTTCTCCAGAACGTTTGAGATTTTGGTAATAATTATTTTTTTGTTTGTTTTGTAGCCATCTAAAGCTCATCACAGTTCTCGACCACACCATCTGGAGAAATTAGAAGCAGCAGAGGCCAAAAAGTCACCTCTATCAGCAAAGGACCAGGCCATGTTCAAGGGATTTTCTTTTGTCAACTTGGAAACCCTTGACAAGACACCAGCTCCATAGTCATCAGAGCCAGCTGTCTTCCTCAGCCTCCAGAAGACCTTGAAGAACTGAAGATTGGACATCACTTTGATGATCATCTGAAAGCACTGCTGGAATGAAGATGACCATGGATACGACACTGAGGGACCCAAAACACAGACCCCAAAGATGAAGAAGCCAGACAATGTAATCATGCGCTGGCAGTAAGTATAAGCGCCACAACATCTGCGCTTCACTATAATCATAGACATGTGCAGAACATTTTACACTAACCGGTAATTGGATTTCCTCTTGCTCATGACAGCTCCATCTTTCGGTGCTGTCTTGGGCTAAGAAGAAATAACATGGTGTGCGATGGCCGGCTATTAAGGGGAGGAAGGAGGCCGGATTTTTTTTTTTTTAAAACAAACATCATTGCACATGTCTATGATCATTTTTATCATTACCGGTAGTAAGATTTCCTCACACTCATGAAAGTGCTGTCATGGGTGTCGGGAAGAGGTGTGTGATGGCCGGCTATTAAGGGGAGGAAGGAGGCCGGATTTTTTTTTTTTTTTAAATTACAGGTGAGCATAAAGATGACAGCAGATTCCAGTGGAGACATGGAAGATAGAGATGCCAGCAGATCTACTCCTATTCTGGCAGTAAGTATAAGCGCCACAACATCTGCGCTTCATTATACTCATAGGCATGTGCAGAACTTTTTACACTAACAGGTAATTGGATTTCCTCTTGCTCATGACAGCTCCATCTTTCGGTGCTGTCTTGGGCTAAGAAGAAATAACATGGTGTGCGATGGCCGGCTATTAAGGGGAGGAAGGAGGCCGGATTTTTTTTTTAACTAACATTGCACATGTCTATGATCATTTTTACCATTACCAGTAGTAAGATTTCCTCACACTCATGAAAGTGCTGTCATGGGTGTCGGGAAGAGGTGTGTGATGGCCGGCTATTAAGGGGAGGAAGGAGGCCGGATTTTTTTATTTTTTTAAATTAGCAGTAAATAATGAAGATAAGCATAGCAATGACAGAGGATCCCAATATATGACACCATAGACAGAGATGCCAGCAGATCTACTCATGCGCTGGCAGTAAGTATAAGCGCCACAACATCTGTGCTTCACTATACTCATAGGCATGTGCAGAACATTTTACACTAACCGGTAATTGGATTTCCTCTTGCTCATAACAGCTCCAGGGGGAGGAGGAGGCCAGATTTTTTTTTAACTAACATTGCACATGTCTATGATCATTTTTGCCATTAACAGTAGTAAGATGACTCCTGAGACCCAACAACAAAATTTCCCCAAAAAGTCCCATGGAATAACGACAACATGCAGAATTTAACCAAAACTCCTTTTAATGGGTAGAAGTCGGTCACAGCCAAAAAGGACGTGCTCAGCGCGTAACTGGTATAAAACCCGGTTAAGGCACTATTAGCCAGCTGAAACAAGTGCAAATCCATATGCCACAGCTGGACTCCCGGCGCAAGTCAGACTTCGTACCGGAAAAAAAACATCAAGATGGAGCAAATGACCGCCAAGGAGGAGCGGAGTATTTATACTGCGCTCTGACCCCCACCCATTTGGTACAAAGCCTGTTCTATGCTATCCTGGAGACCGGAGAGAAAAATATCCAGCCCTATTTCCGTCAGATGGACTCCATCGGGTAGCATAAGACTGGAATTGTCTCCCTCAAGTTGGTGATGCCTCATGACCACTCCGGCCTTAAAGCGGGACAAGCGGGCATTAAGCGTGCGCCGAGAACGTTCAACTGCCGCCGCATCTCTCGCGCCCTACCATGCAACACGTGACATGACCTCTGACCAAATCAGAGTAAGCTCTGGAAAAAGTCTGTGGAATTTATCCACGTCGGAGCGCATGATTGTGAGGAGTTCCGCTAGATGAAAGGAGCAGAGATCATTCCCGCCCACATGCAGGACTAGAATTAAGGGAGAGGAAGCAGTCTGAGCTATCCGCACCACCTCGGGAAGAACCTGAGGCCAGGTCAAGCCTCTTATTCCTCTCCAAAAAAACGTTGATGCCGTGGAACCCAAGACCTCTGCCACCTGGTCGACGTTCTGCTCTTTGGGATGCACAGAAGATGTAGGAGTGGCCCAGTATCTACACTGTGTATTTTACACCACCTATGAAGAGATAATAAAGTTAGTGAAGCAATAAATTTGGTCTGATATATCTTGCAAAACAGGAGGAACGCCATCTACCAATGCGCTGGATCTCGGAGTTAGGCAAACCAGCACGGGCTGCTTCGGTAGCAGCTCCTATCCTAAAGGAGTACGTACCAAATACCTTGAGAGGAAGGCCTACGAAAGCTAAACATTTCCGAAAAAGGGATTGAAATTGAAAAACCGTAAGAGGAGACCCATCCTCATGTGAGAAAAAGGAGTCACCAGGTCGCCAGAATGATAAGTAATTATTAACAAGGGTTAAAGGACAAATAGGACCGGGGATGGCAAGAAGGGGAACCCATGAACAAATACCGGACGGGTCAATTTTCGATTTCCGAAAGTGGATACGGAGACCTCGGTCACAGGAAGTGACACCATCATACTGGAGTCCTCCTGAAGTGCGCTTGGATGGGGACACCAATTCATTACTGCGCAAAGCACCAAAAAACGCGAGTCAAAAAGCGTCAGAGAGTAGAGCAGACTTGAAAGGAGAAGAGCAGACAGCGGGAGTGGAGTTGATTAGGCGGGTAAGTAAACTGAAAGAAATGGGCCGTCTGTTCTCCTGACGAGTGTGCTCCCTCCTCCAACCCCTAATAGCCTGCCGAATGATGAAAACCTTAGTAGCATCGTTCCAACCCAAGAGGCAAAAATGAAAACCGAGACCAGATAGGCGGTTCTGTGCAACGGCTCCTGAAACACCCATGCTGCTCAAGTAAAGTAAATATTCGATTGTGACCTCCAGACGGGCAGCGTCGGATGCTGCTGCTGATCTATCCCCAAATAGGTTATGCCACTCATTCCATGCCTTACCGTAAGAACGCCATGTAGACAAGGCCACTGAAGATCTCACCAACTCCATCAATCCTTCTCTACCACCTCCCACATGAGGGATGGGCATGGATGTCCCTCCTCTTTGGCCGCGGGGAAACATTCCCGGAATTTCTGCCAATCGAAACGAGAAAGAGAATCAGCAATGACATTATTTGTACCCGGAACATGGCGGGCTTAAACCAGATGTTTAAACGTAAGCATTTTAATACCAGGAATCTGAGTAATTTGATAACCAGGGGAGATGAGGATGACTAGTGATTTATGGCGTGTACAATACTCATATTGTCAGTCCAATAACAGATCCGTTTATCCCTGAGGGATGGGCCCCATAAAGAAATGGCTGTGATGATAGGAAATAACTCTAACCAAGTAAGGTTTTTAACCCAGCCCTCAATGCGCCAAGATTCTGGCCAAGGTTCGGCACACCATTGGTCTCCAAAAATGACACTGAAACCAGTAGATCCAGCGGCATCGGAAAAAAGGGAGACATCCTCATTAGTCAATTCCGATGACTAAAAGCATGTATATCCATTATAGGACAAGAGGAGCTCCTTCCCAACCAGCAAGTCTGCTTTCAAAGGAGGTTTTATCCGAATTCTTTGATGGGAAAGCTTGATGCTTTTGGTCGAGAGGGATAAACGTCTGGAAAAAATTCTCCCCATAGGCATTACTGTGCAAGCAAAGTTAAGGAGGCCTAGCATGGACTGCATTTGACATAGTGTTACTTTGAGGACAGAACAGAATCCTTCAATCTGGGACAGCAATTTTGACCTTTTTTCTGAGGGGAGGCGAAAAACCATGGCAACGGAATCAATCTCCATTCCTAAAAAGGATAGCGAAGTAGTAGCAAAAGTTTTTTCACTGGATAAGGGAACGCCAAAATGCGTCGCGAAAAAAATAAACCTGTCCAGCAAAAATTGACAGGACCTGTAATCTGGTGGTCCCACAAAAAGAAAATCGTCAAGATAATGGATTATAGCGGAGGAACCTGTTTCATACTTAACGACCCATTCTAGGAAAGAACCAAATAATTCAAAATAATAGCAAGAGATGGAACAACCCATGGGAAGGCAGGTAGATCTCACATCACCGTTACTTTCTGAGTAGCAACGTCTTCGGAAAGTTTATGAAGCTACATTTACAGAAAACATGGGTCCACTGGCTTTACTAAACGCCATCTACAAATTCGAGCTTCAAGATTTGGAGAGGTGTGTATTGCAAGAATTTTTATCACCGCACCACTTTGAGTAGCAGAAGGAGAGATAGCATTAGCAAACTCTCAAGAACTATCTGCATTCTACAATGATGGAACAGCGGTTAAACAGCCGAGCCCTTCTGTCAATTGAGCATGAGCTCGCCAGACACCTGAATTTTAAAGACCTGATTAAGGATTTTTCTAACCAGCAGGTAAAACGACTGCCTGTTCCATACATGTAAATTTGCATCTTCACATCTTCTACATTGCAGCCAGTTTTACATTAGTGTGTTATTGCCATGTATGTTCCCCTGTATTATGGATGAGTGTCCTAGCCTGACTGCGGGATTACTGACCCAAAGTCCTAGCATTAGACAGATGTAACAGATCGGATAGTAATGTTTCAGTTCTGAGACCTGCACCTGACTGACCCTGCGATGCACTATCCGTACCCCAGATGGGAATACCCATTTAATATTAGGGCTCAGTTTTTAGGATAGAGCGCACTATTGTTTGTTGTTCTTGAATTTATGGAAATACGTCTTTATTATTATGGTTTATTTCCTTAGATCGTGTGCAAAACTGTTTGTTGTTTTAATATGTTTTCTGACCTCACAAAATGACCTTATTTTCATTGTATTAATTGGTTATACGTTTTGTCTTTGTTTTGTTACATTATAATTTTGCACTTTACATAATTGACCAAAGGATTTAACTAAATGACTCTTATGAAAAATAGATTTAATTAGCGAAATGTTTAGTGGGAATGTTTTACAAAACTTTTATGTTAAGGGCATTGACCATGCTCTGGTTATTCTTAACCAATGTGTGTGTGAGATGAATAAAAGGCCCTTAATGCAGAAATTCAACATAGAAATATAGTCTATTTCCCATATTTCGTATTTAGTGCTGAAGTTCAAGAAAGACCATAATACTAAGTGCCTTATCATCATCTCAAACACATTGGTTAAGAATAACCAGAAAATTGGCAATCCTTTTAATCATAGTTTAACGTTTTGGAAGAATTTACTTTAAAGTTTGTCACCCCTTATATCATAAATAATAAATAAACAGAAATTGCTTTTCTAATAGAATAACACGTCCAGAAGAGATTCCTTTTCAGCAGTCACCTCATTATCATAGCCAGCAGGATTACAATGAGAGATAACAGAATCCACCATTCACATTAGGTCGTGTCACAGCTCACCTCTTCCCCTTTCCTGCACAATGACATCTGCATGTCACTAAACATGAGAACATGTATAGAAAACTCTCCCTAGGAATTAGACTCCCATATTTTGTCTTGTGATATATATACATCCATATGTCTATTGTTCATATCTCCAAACAGGCAAGACAGCAGATTTCCATAAATGTACAGAAAACAGGATACAATAACCTGAAGTCAGAAATACAGATTATAAAAAAATTATCACAATCTGGTTTCAATTAGTTTAAAAAATGTACGTCACTCATTCCCTTAAAGAAAAATAAGCAAAATATACCTAAAAAGAATATTGGATAGTTTAAGAAATGTTTAATAGGTTAGAGTAGAGTAGGGCCCTGCCAAAAGAGTCTACCTTGTCGTGGTGGCAGGCTTAAAAAATCTTTTGGCCAAAACAAAAGCTGATGGCTGTGTATGTGATATGGTGTTCGATGGGAACTGTTTATGTGTGATTGGTGAAACCGAGGTGCAGAAGCAGAGTTTTTCCAAGAGTGGGAGGTGGGACGGTGGAAAGTTTGAGGGGTGGAGGCGGGGCTGGTGTGGAGTCTCAAGGGTGCCCGGAAATGTTGCCAGTATGGGGTGCTGAAATTCCTGGTGGCAGCCCTGCTTCAGTATGTAGCAAAAATCACAGTCTCCTACTCTCCACAGGCATGTGTTCAAAGGAGTATGTTACGGATCCGGGTGGTGGAACCTCTGTGCTGCGGTGCAAGGAGGGACCAGAGGGGCGTAAGTAGCTGTCAACTCGGACTGACCAAGGTCATACGGCGGCTCAATCGACTCCGTGACCAGGGAAGGACCGAGCAGAGAGACCAGATGCTACTCTGGGACCAACCTTGTATGAGAGCAGGTGACTCCCACGGGTCAGAAGGCAGGAACTGACCTGTACAGCAGATGAGCACGGCAGGCAGGCTGACGGGTGATCCGGGTAGGCAGACTGGCAGACACGGCAGATAACAAGCAGGAGCCTCCAGATAGGCTGACTGGTAGGCACGGCAGGTAACAGGCAGGTGCTTCCAGGTAAGCAGGCGGGCAAGGCCCATAGACAGACTGGCGGACTTGACTGTAGACAGACTGTCGGGCTGGAGAGTAGACAAGCTGGCGGACTGGACTAGTAGTCAGGCTGGCGGGCTGGACTTGTAGTCAGGTTGGCGGGCTGGACTTGTAGTCAGGCTGGCGGGCTGGACTTGTAGTCAAGCTGGCGGGCTGGACTGGTAGTCAGGCTGGCAGCAGTACCTGAGGGCTGAAGCAGAGTTTAACACACAAAGCTACAACCTTGCATGGGCACCTCCATCTTGGAGGAGGTGCCTTTTATATGAGAGGTCCTCCGGTCATTGGCCGGGGACTCCTTAGGACGGCGTGCGCGGCCCCTTTAAGAGGGCGCCCTAAGCACAATGCCCGGGAAGCTGCGCGCCGGCAGAAGCAGGAGCGCCGGAGGAAGCCGGGCGGGGAGCGCGGCGGTAAGAAGGGCGGCGTCTCTGCCTGTCAAGGCGCAGAGACACCGATACTACAGAGTATTGTCATGACAAGCACTGGGGTGTTCAGAAAACCTCAAGCTGTCATGACAACCCTTTGGCACCCCACAATCATGATGCAGGGACAGTTAGAACAGTGTGCCCCACCTGGACCAGTCACTGTAAATTCTGCCATCACAGATTGTTAGCGGCATATAACAGGTTAACGGTCGCTTCCCTCCACTCGCAACTGTTAGAGGCAGATGATGGCTGAATAACGTAGCCATCATTTGTCGGCTCAGTTCCCAAGTCCACATCAAAGAACGGGACCTGGGATTTGTATTATTTTTTTCTATGAACCGTTTTGTTTTTTACTTTTTTTACTTTAGTCCCTTTACAGAACGTGAACCTGGTTGAGCTTTATTGCACAATGCTGCGAGGCATGATTTACAATTACAGCTGTGGGGGCCATTGTGTGAGTTGGTTGACTAAAAGAGCCCCCTACCTTTATTTGACAACCTAGATGCCACTGATACTATAGGTTGCTGCATCAAAGGCGTTAATTAAAGATAACAGCTAGGATCACAGACATTGACTGCTCAGTTCCTGCGGGAGCCCCTCAGTGATCCAGCTGGAATGGTGCCAGCACCGGAGGTGAGTATAGCTCCTATTATTTTACTTTGTGGAAACATAGTGATTGAGAAGGGTTGGTCCTAGTAGTGAACATCAGAGAGAGACTTGCGGCCTAGCCGGAAAACCCAGTGATCCCTGCTAGGGCCAGAGCTTCATAGAGAACTTACATGGAAACTCACACGACTGGGCACACCACCTTTGTGAAGAGAACATTAACGTTAAATAGTGAAAGACTTTCTCTGCTATCCCAAGCTTACTGTTATTAGTTCTACTGTTGATTTGCCTTGTTACTAACACTTTACAGTTTAAAGTATATACTCGAGGATAAGCCAACTATTTCAGCACACTGAACTCATCATCTTTCCTTCATCTCGCATATTTTCCCCACCTGATCTTTCTATCACAATAAATGACATCACACTTTCCCTTGTCCCCGGAGTAACCCTTGACTCTGCCCTGTCCTTCAAACCCCACATCCAAGCTCTTGCCACCTCCTGTGGCCTCCAGCTCAAAAGTATTCCCAGAATCCATCCTTTCCTCAACCCTCAATCTATTAAACTGCTTGTTCATGCCCTCATCATCTCCCGCCTCGACTACTGCAACACCCTCCTCTGTGGCCTACCTGCTAACACTCTCGCACCCCTCCAGTCCATCCTCAACTCTGCTGCTCGACTAGTTCATCTCTTGCCTCATTATTCCTCTGCTACCCCCCTTTGCAAATACCTTCACATGCTAATAATAATAATAATAATAAAAAGTAATTTTTCATTTAACTTTGCATGAAGCCCTGTGGGTTATACAAAATTTCTGAATACGGTTTTGAATATTTTGAGGTGTATACATGACATATAGATCCCTCAAAATCTTTTCAAATGTGTAGATGGTCCTGAAAAACTGAGGGATGGGACATTTCATTGGCATACAAAATTCAAAGTTCAAAATTTAGACTTTTTCTAAATATTTGTCAAATTTCCGATATTTTTTATATAAATGTCTATCATATTGACCTAAATTTACCACGAACATAAACTACAATGTGTTAAGAAAAAAATTATTACCACATAAAATGGCACATATTAGTTTAAAAAATTTGGCTTGGTCAGGAAAGTAAAAAGTACCTTAAGTGGGAAGGGGTTAAAGAGTTATTCCCAATATATGTAATAACTCTGAAGTGGAGCAGACTCCACAATACAAACTGTTTATTTTATTAAAATAAATACATTTCTTAGACCTGATGAGGCTTGTTTGGTTGCATTAAAAATCCACTTGCTTTTGAGCCGAAACATTGGCACCTGTTCACACGGGCCAATAAATACACCATTTTTTATGTAATTTTCTATTAAGTGCTACCATCTTTTTTGCTTACTTATATGCCGACACTGGGGTATCGTGTGCCGGGACCCTTGGAGCTCTCACAGCCATAAAAACTGAACGGCCGTGCAGTCCCTCCGCCTCTTATTGGACGTGCTGGTGAAGGTGCGTACGCAATGACATCATCGCGTACGCGTCTGCATAGAGGGCCAAGATGCCAGTACAGAAGTGCAGCAGCAGGGGATTATATGAAAGGTTAGTATCAATTTATTTATTTTTAATAGAATTAATTAAATGGTCTTGGGGGAGAGCACATGATGAACTGGGAGTGGAGGTTGGGGAAAGCACTTGGAGAATAGGGAGTGGGGGAAGGGGAGAGCACATGATGAATTCGGAGTGGGGGGGGGAGAGCACATGGTGAATTGGGGGTGGGGAGAGCAAATGATGATTTTGGAGTGGGGGTGGGGAGAGCTCATGATGAACTGAGAGTCGGGGTGGGGAGAGCACATGGAGAATTGGAAGTGGGGGTTGAGGAGAGCACATGGTGAACTGGAATTAAGGGGTGGGGAGAGCGCATGGTGAACTGGGAGTGGGGGGTGGGGAGAGCACATGGTGAATTGGGAGTGAGGAGTGGATAGAGCACATTATTAATTGGGGGTGGGGAGAGCACATGGTGGGTGGGGAGAGCAAATTATGAATTGAAGGTGGGGGTGGAGAGAGCAAATGGTGAATTGCGAGTGGGGGGTGGGGAGAGCACATGGTGAATTGGGGGTGGGGAGAGCAGATAATGATCTGGGGGGTGGGGAGAGTACATGGTGAATTGGAAGTGGGGGGTGGGGAGAGCATATGCTGAATGGGGGGGTGAGGAGAGCAAATGATGAATTGGGAGTGGTTGGGGAGAGCAAATGATGAATTGGGAGTGGGTGGGGAGAGCAAATGATTAATTGAGAGAGGTGAGTGGGGAGAGCAAATTGTGAATTGGGAGTGTGGAGAGCACATGGTGAATTGGGGATGGGGAGAGCAAATGATGAAGTTGGGGTGGGGAGAGCAAATGGTGAATTGGGAGTGGGGGGTGGGGAGAGCAAATGGTGCATTGGGAGTGGGGGTGGGGAGAGCTAATGGTAAATTGGGAGTGGGGAGAGCAAATGGTCAATTGGGAGGGAGCGATAGTGAGAGCTAATGGTGAATTAGGAGTGTGGAGAGCACATGATGAATTGGGGGTGGGAAGAGCAAATGGTGAATTGGGAATAGGGGGTGGGGAGAACTAATGGTGAATGGAGCAAATAGTGAGTGGGGGGTGGTGAGAGCAAACGTTGAATTGGAAGTGGGGGGTAGAGAGCAGATGGTGAATTAGGAGTGCGGGTGGGGAGAGCGAATGGTGAATTGGGAGTGGAGGGTGGGGAGAACAAATGGTGAATTGGGAGTGGGGAGAGCAAATGATGAGTTGGAAGTGGGGAGAGCAAATGGTGAATGGGGAGTGGGGATGGGGGGAGCAAATGGTGAATTGGGAGTGGGGGGAGCAAATGGTGAATTGGGAGTGGGGGGTGGGGAGAGCTAGTGGTGAATTGGGAGTGGGGAGAGCTAATGGTGAATTTGGAGTGGGGAGAGCAAATGTTGAATGGGGGGTGGGGAGAGCTAATGGTGAATTGGGAGTGGGGGAGAGAAAATAATGAATTGGGAGTGGGGGAGAGCAAATGATGAATTGGGAGTGGGGGAGAATAAATGATTATGAATACAGGTTGGGAGAGAGCACGAACATGACATAATGAATTGGAGTGGAGGGGTTCATGTAAATATAATGAATTGGGGGAGCGGGAGGTACAGAGTGGGGGGTGTTGAGGATGCAGGAGTGTGACTGGTAATGAATTGAGAAAGAGTACAGGTGCTATTTAATTTATATATTTATTGGGTGGAGAAAGTGGCTATTTACAGTTAGTGGGGGGGCCGTGGTGGATTACAATTTGTATTTGGAATGGTGGGTTGCATAATAACTAATTATATATTAATGGTGGGTGCACATCTGTATTCAGCTGCGTAATGTAGAAATTGGGGAATGTACTCTAGATAATTGTGTGCTATTTTATGCAGAGACGAGTCCTGGCTGGAAGAAGTGAGGTCGGTCTGTGCTGGATGAAAGTGAAAAAAAGCGAAGATGAAGGACTTCAACTAGAGACGTCACTTGTGAGTCAGTGTGTTCTCTGTACAATGACACTATATACTAATGTACAGAGCTCCTGTGTATGTCACTGGTGATCACTGTATTACCTGTACACTATACACTATATGCAGAGCTCCTGTGTATAATGTCACTGGTGATCACTGTATTACCTGTACACTATATACACAGCTTCTATTTATAATGTCACTGGTGATCACTGTATTACCTGTACACTGACACTATATACAGAGCTCCTGTGTATAATGTCACTGGTGATCACTGTACACCGTCTACTATGTAGAGAGCTCCTGTGTATAATGAAACTTATGGTAATATTAGTATTTTTTTTTTTTATTAATGATCAGTATTGTATTATTTGGTCACTATGTGGTGGTAATATGTGGTCCGGTCATGGTGTGGCGGTATTTGTCCCTTACACTGTGTGCAAAATAATTAGGCAAGTTGTATTTTAGAGGATTATTTTTATTATTGATAAACAACTATGTTCTCAATCAACCCAAAAGACTCATAAATATCCAAGCTTAATATTTTTGGAAGTTGGAGTGTTTTTTTTTTAGATTTGGCTATCTTAGGAGGATATCTGTGTGTGCAGGTAACTATTACTGTGCAGAATTATTAGGCAACTTAATAAAAACCAAATATAATCCTATCTCACTTGTTTATTTTCTCCAGGTAAACCAATATCAGTGCACAAAATTTAGAAATAAACATTTCTGACATGCAAAAACCAAAAAAATTAGTGATCATTATAGCCACCTTTCTTTATGATGACACTCAACAGCCTTCCATCCATAGATTCTGTCAGTTACTTGATCTGTTTTCGATCAACATTGCGTGCAGCAGCCACCACAGCCTCCCAGACACTGTTCCGAGAGGTGTACTGTTTTCACTCCCTGTAGATCTCACATTTTATGATGGACCACAGGTTCTCTATGGGGTTCAGATCAGATGAACAAGGGGGCCATGTCATTATTTTTTCTTCTTTTAGACCTTTACTGGCCAGCCACGCTGTGGAGTAGTTGGATGCATGTGATGGAGCATTGTCCTGCATTTAAATCATGTTTTTTTTGAACGATACCGACTTCTTCCTGTACCACTGCTTGAAGAAGTTGTCTTCCAGAAAGTGGCAGTAGGTCTGGGAGTTGAGCTTCACTCCATCCTCAACCCGAAAAGGTCCCATAAGTTCATCTTTGATTATACCAGCCCATACCAGTACCCCACCTCCACCTTGCTGGCGTCTGAGTCGAAGTGGAGCTCTCTGCCCTTTACTGATCCAGCCTCTGGCCCATCCATCTGGCCCATCAAGAGTTACTCTCATTTCATCAGTCCATAAAACCTTTGAAAAATCAGTCTTAAGATATTTCTTGGCCCATTCTTGACATTTTATCTTATGTTTCTTGTTCAAAGGTGGTCGTTTTTCAGCCTTCCTTACCTTGGCCATGTCCCTGAGTATCGCACACCTTGTAACGTTGCAGCTCTGAAATATGGCAAAGCTGGTGGCGAATGGCATCTTGGCAGCTTCACGCTTGATTTTCCTCAATTCATGGGCAGTTATTTTGCACCTTTTTTGGCCAACACGCTTCTTGCGACCCTGTTGGCTATTTGCCATGAAATGCTTGATTGTTCGGTGATCACGCTTCAAAAGTTTGGAAATTTCAAGATTGCTGCATCCCTCTGCAAAACATCTCACAATTTTGGACTTTTCAGAGCCCGTCAAATCTCTCTTCTGACCCATTTTGCCAAAGGAAAGGAAGTTGCCTAATAATTAAGCACACCTTATATAGGGTGTTGATGTCATTAGTCAACACCTCTCCTCATTACAGAGATGCACATCACCAGATTTACTTAATTGGTAGTTGGCTCTCAAACTTATGCAGCTTGGAATAGGACAACATCTATAAAAAGTATCATGTGATCAAAATACTTATTTGCCTAATAATTCTGCACACAGTGTATATGTGGTATTAATTGGTGACCATTTGGTGGTAATATGTGGTCTGGTCATGGTGTGGTGGTATTTGTTCCTTGCTTGTGGTATTATTCGGTCACTATGTGGTGGTAATATGTGGTCTGGCCATGGTGTGGCGGTATTTTTTCCTTGTATGTGGTATTATTTGATCACTATGTGGTGGTAATATGTGGTCTGGTCATGGTGTGGCAGTATACCTTGTATGTGGTATTATTTGGTGACTATGTGATGGTAAATTGTGGTCCGGCTATGGTGTGATGGTTTTTGTTCCTTGCATGTGATATTATTAGTCATTTTAAAAAATGTATGTGACACATTCCTTTAAAGAAAAAGAAATAAAAATATACCTAAAAAGAGTATTGGATACTTTAAGAAAGGTTTAATAGGTTAGAGTAAAGTAGGGCCCAGCCAAAAGAGTCTAACTTGTCGTGGTGGTTGATTAAAAAAATCTTTTGGCCAAAACAAAAGTTGCTGGCTATGTATATGATATATGGTTGAGTGGAAACTGTAAATCTGTGATTGGTGAGGGCGTGGTGCAGAAGTGGAGTTTTTCCAAGATTGGGTGGTGGGACTGTGGAAGTTTCGAGGGGTGGAGGTGGAGCTGGGGTGGAGCCTGGGCGGAGTCTCAAGGGAGCTTGAAAATGTTGCCAATATTGGGCCCTGAAATTCCTGGTGGCAGCCCTCTATCTATCTATCTGTCTATCTAAATAACAAAGTAAGGCTATGTGTGTTGTGATCTGCAAGAAGAAATAAGGAAAGATAGGGGAAAGCTGTCCCTACAGTAAGACTAAGCTGAATCCCTACGATGTAGCGGGCTGCCTGTTCCTAGTGAACAGACCCACCTTTTTCTTTGGCTAGTCTGAACGAAGACCTATAGAATTAAGGAAGGGCTCCTAAAGAACTAAGGACTGGGACAAAAATGGGACACTTCCTAAACAGAAATTGTTGTAGAACACAAAAGACAAATTGACAAAAAGTACTAGAGGTCCAAGAGGACCAAGCAAACTGACAGAGCTAGGCACCGAAGCACCAGGCTAGCAAAACAGTCAAACTACACTGAAGTCCAGCAAAGCCAGAAGGGCAGAGCTGGAATATATAGGCAGATGGTCATGTGACCGCAAAACACAAGATAGCAAAAACTAACAGGAGGGTTCTAACAGTACCCCCTCTTCTATGAGGATCCTCCGGATCCTCCAGGCCCAGGCCTATCAGGAAAGCTCCTGTGGAAAGCTTTAACAAGCCTAGGAGCAGAGACATCATCCGTCCTTACCCAGGAGTTGTCTTCGGGACCAAAACCCTTCCAGGAGACAAGATACTGTAATTTCCCTCTATGCCATCTAGAATTCAAAATACGAGAAATTTCATATTCGCCGTCTTTCACCACAGGAGGAACTGTGACAGTGGCGTCCCTATTAGATACGTCAGCCTTTTTCAAGAAGGAAACATGAAACACAGGATTAATCTTCCAGGAAGTAGGGACATCCAACCTAACAGCAGACGAGTTAACAACCTGAAGCACTTTAAATGGACCCACAAACTTAGGACCCAGTTTTTTAGAGGGAATCCTCAAACGCAGGTTCTTCAAGGACAACCAAACCATGTCACCCACAGTAAACAAAACCTCTTTACGTTTCCTGTCAAAATACTTCTTGGATTTTTTGTTAGCCTCTTGAAGGTTACAACGTACATTAGTCCAAACTCTCTCTAAATCACCGGAAAAATTCTCCTCCTCCGGCACCGCCGACCCCAATTTGGAGAAAGAACCAAAAGACGGATGTCTCCCAGTACAACAAAAAAAAAGGAGAACACCCAGCAGAGGAGGATGTATGACTGTTAAGAGCAAATTCTGCGAGAGGCAGAAACTCCGACCACACCTCTTGATTGTCCGCCACAAAGCAATGCAAAAACTGCTCAACATCCTGGTTCTTTCTTTCAGTCTGTCCATTAGACTCAGGATAATAACCAGACGAAAATGACAAATGGACTCCCAACCTGTCACAAAAAGCACGCCAAAAGCGAGCCACAAACTGAGGTCCTCTATTAGAAACAATATCCGTGGGAATGCCATGGAGCTTGACAATCTCCTTAACAAATGCCTTAGCGAGTGTCTTGGCGCAGGGCAACTTAATGAATGGAACCAAATGACACATCTTACTAAAACGGTCCATGACCACCCAGATGACAGTAAAACCCTCGCACACAGGAAGATCAGTAATAAAATCCATAGTGAGATGCGTCCAAGGCACACTAGGAACCTCCAGAAGGCAAAGCAACCCCGCAGCAGGAGTATGTGAAGCCTTTGACCTAGCGCACACAGTACACTGACGCACCCACTTGATGACTTCCTTCTGCCATCCAGGCCACCAAAAACTGCGACTGATCAGTCTCTTAGTCTTCGAAATTCCTGGATGACCTGCCAACAGAGACTCATGACACTCCACAAACAAATCTCTCCTAAAGGCTGCAGGCACGAACAACCTCCCATGGGGAGTGTTAGATGGAGCATCTTCTTGAGCTTTCAGAATCCCATTCTCCAAAACGGAGTCCAAAGCCGCCACCACAACTCCTTTCTGTAAAATGCTCTCCTCCTCCTCGGCACCGACCGTAGGAGAGAAGCTGCGAGATAAAGCATTGGCTTTAACATTCTTAGTACCAGGGAAATAGGTAACAGAAAAATGAAACCGAGAAAAAAAAAGTGCCCACCTAGCTTGACGGGCATTCAAGCGCTTGGCAGCATCCAGATAAATCAACTTCTTATGATCTGTGAAAACCTGAATAGGAAATCAAGCGCCTTCCAAAAAATGACGCCAATGTTCAAACGCGAGTTTAATAGCCAGCAGCTCCCAATTTCCAACATCATAATTCAGTTCGGTTTCCGAAAATTTTTTCGAAAAGAAGGCACAAGGATGTACTCCACCCTTGTTCTCCTGAGACAAAACTGCTCCGACCCCCACTGATGAAGCATCGACCTCGACCAAAAAAGGCTTGGTCTCATCAGGCTGCATAAGGATAGGGGCAGAACTGAACCTCTCTTTGAGATACTCAAAAACTTCAATGGCCTCAGTAGTCCACTGGGCCGTATTCGCACCTTTCCTGGTGAGATCGGTTAGAGGTTTAACAATTACAGAAAAATTCTTAATGAATTTCCTGTAATAATTGGCAAAACCCAAAAATCTCTGTATAGATTTCAAACCAATAGGCCTAGGCCATTCCTGCACAGCCTGAACCTTCACAGGGTCCATCTCAAAGCCATCGCTGGAGACAATGTAGCCCAAAAAACTAATTTTCTGCACAGCGAACTCACATTTCTCCAGATTAGCAAAGAGTGAAATATCACCCAATAACTGCAAAACTTCACTCTGCCAATGGGACTCCAGATCTGGTGAATAAATCAAAATGTCATCCAAGTACACAACCACATTCTTACCAATCAGAGGTCTCAGGATGTCATTAATAGGGTTCTGAAAAAATGCAGGTGCATTGGTAAGACCAAAAGGCATCACCAGATTCTCAAAATGACCTACCGGAGTGTTAAAAACAGTTTTCCATTCATCACCCTCCTTCACACGTAACAAATTGTATGCCCCCCAGAGATCAATTTTGGAGAACCACTTGTCTCCCACTAACTGGTTAAACAAGTCAGGAATTAACGGTAATGGGTAGGAATTGCATACGGTAATCTTATTAATTTCACGAAAATCCAGACATGGACATAAACCGCCGTCCTTTTTTTTAACAAAGAAGAATCCGACTGCCACAGGCGACTTAGAAGGTCTAATGTGACCAGCAGCAAGGCTAGTCTCTATGTACTCCTCCAAGGCCTTTCTTTCAGGGATAGTCAGATTAAACAAGCGACTTTTGGGAAGAGTAGCACCCAGAACAAACTCAATGGCGCAATCATAATCCCTATGAGGAGGTAAAACTTGCGACTCCTCCAAAAAAACCCTCCAAAAATCTTGAATAGGTACAGGTAATTCCACTTTTTCCACAGCCGCAGAGCGACCATTACAACATTTATCATAGCACTTCGGACTCCAAAACTTAATCACATTAGTAGACCAGTCCAATAAAGGATTGTGCAGGTTTAACCAAGGCAATTCTAGAACAACTGGAGAGGGTAAATTATCCAAAACAACCAAGTCCAAAATTTCTTGGTGAACTCCATTGATAAAATGCAGCAACCTTGTGAGTAATACATTTCAAAGGAGTGTTATCAATTGCAACCACAGAAATAGGTGATGACAAAGGTTTGGATTTCAATTTAAGGTTTTCCAAAAACCCTTTATCAATCACATTAAGTGCTGAACCACAATCCACAAATACCTGAAATTCAATCAAATCTCCCTGCAGAGTAGTACTCCCAGAAAGAAATACTCCTGCAGAGCATAAACAAGCTATACGGGCGTAACTGACCTTTTTTTTTCTTTACTTAAACGACGCTCACAATACTTAATCAAATGGTCACCTTTACCACAATAAAGACACAATCCCTCGGCGAATCTCCGGTCTTTTTCCTGAGAGTGGAGTGACATCTCCCCAACCTCCATCGGTTCCCCGCCGTCAGTGCAGATTTTCTGGGGACTAGGACCTGACATTACAGGAGTCTTTACGTCATTGAGCCTGCACCTCAGTCTCCTGTCTATACGAACAGCTAACTGCATAGCCTCCTGCAGAGTCTCAGGTGCAGGGAATGCAATTAGCAAATCCTTAACCCTTTCACTCAGACCAGCAAGAAATAAACATCTAAGCGCCGAATCATTCCACTTAACTTCTGAAGCCCATCTCCTGATGTGTGTGCAATAATTTTCAACATCATCAGACCCCTGATTCAAAGGTCTAAGTTCTGATTCAGCAGATGAGATTCGATCAGGATCGTCATATAATAGCCCCATAGCAGAAAAAAATTCTTCAGCAGAACTTAAACACGGATCATTAGGCTGGAGAGAAAAGGCCCAACCCTGTGGTTCTTTGCGCAAAAGTGACATAATAAAACCAATGCGCTGTGATTCATTCCCAGAGGATCTTGGTCTCAAACGAAAATATAACAAATAAGCATTTTTAAAGGAAAAAAATCTTGCTGTTTACCATAAAAAACATCATGCAGTCCTACCTTCGGTTCCACAAAATGCGCTCCAGGACAACTACTCACGTGTTGCTGAAGCTCGGCCACCTCCAGAGACAATCCTTGCAGACGTTGAGCCAACTCCTGGACGGAAACCATACTGATCCCTGAATTTCTTTCCTTTTAGTTTTTTTTTTGGGCTGGACTTACTGTTGTGATCTGCAACAAGAACTAAGGAAAGATAGGGGAAAACTGTCCCTACAGTAAGACTAAGCTGAATCCCTACGATGTAGCGGACTGCCTGTTCCTAGTGAACAGACCCACCTTCGTCCTCGGCTAGTCTGAACGAAGACCTATAGAATTAAGGGAGGGGTCCCTAAAGCACTAAGGGCTGGGACAAAAATGGGACACCTCCTAAACAGAAATTGTTGTAGACCACAAAAGACAAACTGACAAAAAGTACTAGAGGTCCAAGAGTACCAAGCAAAATGACAGAGATAGGCACCGAAGCACCAGGCTAGCAAAACAGTCAAACAACACTGAAGTCCAGCAAAGCCAGAAGGGCGGAGCTGGAATATATAGGCAGATGATCACGTGACCGCAAAACACAAGATAGCAAAAACTAACAGGAGGGTTCTAACAATGTGCCCACGATGCAGAAATGCTCCGGATTTTTCCTGAGCATTTCTGCATCTCCCCTGGCAGAAAAAACGCATGCGGATTGTACATGTGGATTGTACATGCGGATTGTACATGCGTTTTTACTGCCAGGGACATGCGGATGTGAAGCGTTCTTCACATGCATTTCCGCATGCGGGTTGACAAGCGCTTTCCAAGCGATTTTAGCATCACTTGGAAAGTGCTTGACAACTTGGTAACACTATATAAATCCATGCAAACAGCATGGATTTATATAGTGCGACCAGAGAGAGTGTCAAAAAATAAAAAATAAATATATACTTGCCTTCCGATGGCCCCCGGTGTCTAGCTTCACCGTCCCGGCTGCCGGCAGATCATGTTACACTGAAGGACCTGCCGATGTCAGTGTCGCGTGACCCGTCACATGACTATGACGTCAGCGCAGGTCCTTCAGTCCATCGAACTGCCGGCATGAGAGGAGGAGCGCATCGGGGGCCGCCAGAAGGTAAAAAATAAATATATACTTATTTTATTCATTTTTTTTTACAGTTTTCTATGGTACTAGGGTCCAGAGGAGAGTCTCCTCTTCTCTAGACCTGGGTACGATCCGCACATTAGAACGCATGGAATGCGCATCTACATATACAGTGATGCGTAATCCATGCGATCTAATGCAAGTAAATGGCGGCGAAAACGCAGCACTTCCGCAAAATAATTGGTAGTGCTGTGTTTTTTTCCGCAATGATAATCCGCAGCGGAAATTTCCGCAGCATGTGCACAACACATGCGGATTATCATTGGGGAACATGGCAGGCCTTCTACCATGCGTTTTTTAAGCGTTTCTGCAGCGTTTTTGCCGCTGCGGAAAAGTTTAAAAATGCATCGTGGGCACACAGCCTTATGGAGACCAATCTCTGTGATGGGGGAAGGGCACTAAAATAGTGTATGTCCTACACAACAAACTACCTGCTTGAAGACTGAAGACCGGGATACAGAGCCACCGAATACAAGAGACACAAGCAGTGTCTGACTGGTTCCAGAGACCCCCACTGTCCAACTTTAGGGCCCCACTTCTCAACTACATGCAAATGTGACATTATCCTCAATCACAAATTTATATAACAATGAACTGGGTAGATTGGTAAATGAATAAGATGCTACCTTTGTCTGCACATAGTGAGTAAAGTTTATTGTGCCAAGTACTGCTCATATAAGAGGGTGGTGGCCACTCTGCACAGGGGCCCACTGGAGGATTCTCCTGTTCTCCTGTTGGCCAGTCCAAGCCTGAGCACAGAGCTGGCACAAAAATGCTCCCATCCCATCCAAAGTTCTGGCCAGAAGTGGTCTTCAAGGAAGAATTATAATCAAAAACAATATCTTAGTCATAGAAACAAGGGTGCAGAAAAATGTCAGCCTTGGCTATGGACTAATGAGCAAAAATGTGAAATATTTGCCGTTCACAGAAAACAGTTAGTTTGTCAAAGGGCTGGAGAGTGGAACAATATAGAGGGTCTGCAAGCAACAATGAAGTATGGTGAAGGTGTAAGGGACGAGACAAGGGGTTCCTCGTTGTGTGCACATATTACTGATTCAGCTGATGGCACCTTCAGACTATGTTCTGCCACAGTTGGTGAGACACTGGGACTCTTTAACTCCGCAAAGAAGAAGACAGACATGTTTACGAAAATAAACTCTCATTTACTAGGTCTGGAAAAAATGTACAATGGGTAGCAGGAATAATGCTTTAAACTTTCATCTGTATAGTATGACAGAGGTTCACACTTGATGGTTGAGGACGGTGGCGCAATACTTGTGTAGAAGTTTGCAAATGAACAACAAGCTCCGAGGGCCTTCATATTCCCAGTACAGGGCTACATGGGTCGATGTATTGCGCTGTGACCATTGTACCAGCCTGACTGATCCCATATTTCTTCACAAAGACCTCCAGGTCTGGCTAACACTGAGACTAGCTTTAAAATGATTTATTTTTCAGTGGGTGCCCCAACTTGCCTTTGGTATGGAGTACTGCTGCCACTGTTACTTGAATGCTGAAATGTATTCCCTAGTATGTCTGCTCTTCACACACACAAAATTATGGCTAGATCCGATTGAAGTTGTCCTTTCTTCTCTGCAGCTCTACTCAGACTCTCTATTAAAACAGGAACTAACTCCTGGTGCCCACTCACTCCTCCCCAAACTATGGGCTGGCCCTACAGTTAACCATGTCCACCCCTGTACAGAGGAAAACTGGAGCCTACATAAGGATAAAACACATAAAACCACAGGTCACACTAACTATACAGTCAGGAGTCTTCAGAGAGGGTGTTCAGACATCTTCTACACCATTACAGAGGGACCTGGCATATTTGGAACTCCAGTTCAACAAATGGAGTTGGGGATTTGGTCATCATTAATGGTGTCTTCAATGCAGAGAAATATAGCAGATAATTATTAGTGTTGAGCGAGTATGTTCTGTTAACCCTTTTGGCGAGTATGACAACTTTAATACATGTGAGGAATGTGTAATAAATAGACATTCCTTACATGTACTAAAGCTGTCAAACAGTCGCAAATCATGCACACGGGAGTGATTTAAACATAACACCGAGCAGCTGTAACTACTCGGTGCTCGGCCCAAGCATACTCGCCGAAAGGGTTAACAGAACATATTCGCTCAACACTAATAATTATCCATCATGCAATACCATCAGTTAAGCGTCTGACTGGCTCTAAATTTATTATTCAGCAGTGTTATGCGCTAACGCAGAAAGACCCAGGAAGACTGGCACCAAACCAGCAAATCCGCAGGGACAGACGCACTTGGCGCAAGCTGCCCAGCTAGGTGAGTTCTTTAGGGCCGGGAACACTTTTCACTCAGCTCCCAGTGATGGAAAGGGGACTTTGGCAGAGCCTTCCCAGGCCCACTGTCGCCAGCCAGCTGGCGTCTGGTGACACAGCCGGTGCCTAGTCAAGAACCAGGTGGGTATCTCTGTAAGAACACCTAGGAAAAATTAAAAGGGAAAGAGAAGACTCCTAAGACAAAACGCTGGAAAGATAACAACTAATAATGATAGCACCCCTCACCACCACAGCACATTGAAACTGTAATAAACAGCAAAGGACTGAGCAGGGAACAGGGTTAAATAGCCCACCTAATGATCAGGTGTTGAATACCTCTCAATCATCCCAAGACAACCACTCCCTGCTAACTTGCACAGCAGCTTGGACCCAATCCCACCACTGCGTAGTGCCAGACACAGCAGTATCGTGTGTTGCCTGGCAACCGGGGGAACACAGCATCCCATGTTAACCGGGCATTATATCAGTGGGAGAAACTGCGTCCCGCGTCCTTACAAATCCTACTACTCCAGAGCGAATGGCTCCATAAGATTGAGACGGTTTTCCGGCATGCGTAGTAGCTTCGCCTGCAGAGTCAGGACAATGGTGACCCCTGCGACCGGAGTAGCGTAGCACTGGACTTGATCCATTCCCAGGTGGGAGCACAGAACCACAATACCTAACAAGTAGGACAATGACCCCAAACATAAAGCCAATGTGACTAAGTACTAACTACAGTATAAAAAAGAACAACGAACCTGGAAGTGATGATATGGCCCCCACAGAACACTGATCTCAAAATCATCAAGTCTGTCTTGGATTACATAGAGAGACAGAAGTATTTTTGTCCAAGCCTACATCCACAGAAGATCTGTGGTTATTTTTTAGTGAGCCAAGATATTGGGAACAGTCTCCTTGTTGAGGTCCTTCACAAAACTGTATGCAAGTGTACCTGATGCTTTGATGTTGTTTTGCAGCATTTTTCCATACCTGTTTAAAAATATTGCACAGTACTGTATGTACCCATTTGACTGACTGGTTATAGCTGCATGCAGTGGCGTAACTAGAGTCTTATGGGCCCAAGTGCAAGATCTGGACCGGGCCCCCCTTCCATCTTGAATAAATTATTATATTATATTATATATATATGCGCGTCCTCCATCCTGGTATATACCGTATATCACTCATCCTGGTATATATGTCCCTCATCCTGGCCCCATCCTGGTAGTTATATCGCCCATTCTGGTATATGTCCCTTACCCCGGGCCCATTCTGGTATATACAGTATATCCCTCATCCTTGTATATTTTCCCCATTCTGCTACTGTTCTTTAATGTATAGAAGAAAATAAACTATGCTCATCAGGGGCGTACGTAAAAGTCACGGGGCTCCATAGATGAAGTATAATGGACATCTCATAGTCCTTTATATTGTATAATACATCCCATAGTCCTCCATATAATACACTGCACAGCCCATAGTCATCCATATTAGCATAATACACAGCCCATATCCTTCATACAATATAATACACAGCCATTAGTCCTCCATAAAGTATAATGTACAGCCCATAGTCATCCATGTAGTATAATGCACCCCATAGTCATCCATAAATTATAATGCACAATCCATAGTCATTCATAACGTATAATGCACAGCCCATAGTCATCCATGTACTATAATGCACCCCCATAGTCATCCATAAAATATAATGCACCCCATAGTCATCCATAAAACATAATGCACCCTATAGTCATCCATAAATTATAATGCACAGCCCATAATCATCCATGTACTATAATGCAGCCCCATAGTCATCCATAAAGTATAATGCATCTCCATAGTCATCCATGTAGTAGTGTGGCGCCCCTGAGGGTTCGGTCGCCACAGAGGTACTGCACCTCACCCAGAGGTGTGGTGTCTCCCTTCTCTCAGGTAAGGAGGGAGTGCTGCACGGAACCCCAACACCTACATCCAACACTACACTACCCCAGGCCAGCAGGAGGGGCAAGACGCAATGTAGTTTTCTGCTGAGCCCTGACCTTGGCTGGGGTGGGGGGAACCCAAAGTTAGGGGGAACCAGTAGTGGGTGTGGGTGGAGGAAGTAGTTTATGGGAGCACTCATACAGTAGATATATAAAAAGGTAGACATCTTAACAAGAGCAGGGAGTTGAGGAGTGTGGTTCAGAGGAACAGTCTGGGAGCAGAGTCTCTGTAGGAGCTCTGCTCCACTACAAGGGCCCAGGACTGAGGCCCAGGAGGGGAGCAGGGAGTAAGCTCTGTTCTGCAGAAGGGATCCTAGGGGAGTACGGCGAGTGCAGGTGGCACCCGTACACCCCGAACCTGCCAAGTGTCAGGAGGATCTAGGCCGCAAGAAGGGGACCGGCCCCTGGCCCAGTCGTGCAGCTTCAGGCCTCGGCTGGAAAAACTGGAGGCTTCTGACTTCTATAGCCAGGAGCCAAACCCCCACTTCAATCCAAGTAAGGTCAAGCAGGTCTGTGCAACTCCGACAGACAGGGGGGACCTCGCAGCCACCCGAACAGGATTCACAGTGGGAAGCGCAGGGCAGGAGGGAGTAAGACCCAGCGTGAAGTTGGTCTAGAGAGGTACATAAGAAAGTGGGGTTCTGCCAGGTACACCCGAACTGCCTGAGGAAGGACTGAACCCCTGCCCGGTGAAGGCGGCGCGACGCGGGAGGCTTGCACCAGTACAGTGCACGTGTGGACTGTCTAAGAACTGTGAGTAAATCTTGGATGACTGCACTGAGCTGCCTCCGCTCCTTTCTTTCGCCGGTGCCATTTCCCTCCCTGCACTACAACGCCCAGCGCACCTCCATTTATTCTACACAGCCCTGAGGCCTGCTCCACCTGTGGGGAGCCGTTCCATCTCAAGCTGCCATATCATCTGCCTCAGAGGACTGTCGCAGCGCTGGTGATCCTCACCAGACACCACAAGTGGCGTCACGACAAATCCCCTATAAATATCCCCTTTTTGCACTGACCGACCTGGGTCACGGCAACGGGCCAGCCACCGTGATCTCTCCCCCGAAAGCAGCCATAAGGCCCGGCTGCCGAGTACCCCACGGCCCTGGGGGCGAGTCACTAACATGACCACTGATTTAAAATAAATCAGTAAATAAATAAATACTCACCTGCCCCTCTCTCTCCCGCCGTGCATCGTCCTCTTGTAAAGCCAGCAGCTGACTTTGGCAGGCGACAGGAGTGTATGACGTCACTGCCATGCTCGCCTTCACATGCATGCCGACGTCAGCCGCTGCCTCTGATAGGCCATCAGCATGTATTGTCGCCAGGGGCTCTCTGGCACAAAGAATTGGCCCATGATTGGCAATCTATATTGGCTCTGATTCATTAAAGGGGTGGTCCAAAACCAAATTTTATTTTACTCCTAAATCTCTAGCTATTTAATGTCATAATCTGATCTTTTTTTCTAATATACTTTAATTTAAAATTCCCTATCCTTCCCTCACTACTCTGATTTATTTATATTACTTTCTCTTTGATGATGAAACGAATCGTCATCAGGGGGCAGAGGCTACAGTCATTGCCACAGCCTTTGCCCACTCCCTGAAATGAAGCGTCATTAGTGGCCTCCGTTTCGGGGGCTGGGCTAGTCCCTGCTTTACCGAGCGTGTGTTGGTTGTCAGTTCTGATATATGCTCAGTAGATTCCGGTCACTGTGCACTGTTCTTCTTCTCACCCATTAGTATGGGTGAAATCTGCAGCAAAAACTCTGAAAGAATTGACATGCTGCAGATTTAAATCTGTAAGGAAAAAATAAGCAACATGTGCATGAGACTTCAGGATTCTCTTTCACTCTGCTGACATCCGGAAACCCTTCAGGTTTTGTGACAAATCTGTGCAGAAAAATCTGCAACAATCTGCAACGTCTGCACAGGCCCTCACACATACAGGATAATATATGATTTATATGACTGACTGATTTGATATACATTATACACATTGTATGTATATACAGATATATGACAGTGTGTATAATGTATAACAGCTGATGTCTGTATTATTCGTTATACTATAGGGTAAACACTAAGAGAGTACACATATGGATATTAATAAAAGAATTACGTTAATTGTTATTATGTATTGTAAGATGGCAGCCGGACAGGTCCTTGAGGGGAGATATGCGTTACCAAGGTTAGTAGCTTCGGTGATATAAACCCAGAGAGAGTTAATTGGGCGTATCAGGGCTGGTTTTTACGAGCAGTCATTAGAGTTGGGAAGGATTGGCTGCTCACATATCCCCACCCAAGGGCCTGTGTATAAAATGGAGACAGAGTTTCTCATTCAGTGTCTGTGGCTGGAGGTGTGGAGACCTCCAGCGTGTCTGTGCTACAGGACACTGACCGTGAGCAGGTGAACCTGCAGTATTGTATGGACTAGTTATGTTCTGTTTTGTTACTTTGTGCCGGACAAGGCTGTCTTTTGTTTACTTTGCAAGTGCGGTTTATGAGGTCTGAATAAACTTGCCTTGGACATTTTTAAAGAAACAGTATCCTGTGCCTACCTCTAACGCGGCTGAGTGAGTACAATTCTCTACAGTATATATATGTATTAATATTATCTTTTTAGTTTTTCCTCACGTTCACCTTTTCCCCCTCCCGTCCACACCTCTCCCCTCCTTTTTTTCCTTCCCTTCCCCTTTATTAATTGTTCACATGTCACTGAAATTTTATTTTATACATTTTTTTTCTTTTATATATATTTTATATATTTTTCACCCTTTATTTATTGTTCACGTCACTGCATTTTTATATATTTATATAAACATATTCACTATTGATTTTCACGATTTCGATATATGTATTAAAGGGGTTTTCCCACAAACAGAAGTAATTGTAATGAATGGCTGTGTCTGATGGTGTGCAGAACATGGTCTGATCATACCACATCTCCTGGGCAGGGGAGGAAGCAAAGGAGTATACAGACATTACAGCAGGGAATAACAGAGGATTCATTTTGTGAGGGAAAATATAGTTTAAATCAGGCAGTGAAATGTTTTACCTCAGAAAATGAATCCTCTGCGATCCCCGGCTGTAATGTCTGTATTGTCTTTTGCTCCCCCCCTGCCCAGGAGCTGTGGTATGTTCCGTACAGGGTCAGACACAGACAATGATTCAAATGAACTTTTGTTTGTGGGAAAACCCCTTTAATAATGACTTAGTATTTATTCCCCCTTTTTCTCCATCTATTATAATGGTTATTTTTAGTCTAATTCATTAATCTTTGTATTGTATATGGGGACTAATATCCGTATAATATACAGTATATATTATTTATCACCTGATCACACATAATAATTTATGATATTCTTTATATTCTTATATACATGTAACACTCACTACCCCCTATTCCTGTGTATTGCTGTAATATGTAACCTATACTCGTTATCCATCATTATAAATTAAGAAGATTTTCCACTTTATCCGATATATCCACACTCAATCAGTAGATTAGATGTCTGCTGAAGATACACATGAACGTCTCCACATCATCCTCCCCGACTGTATCTATATGTGCCCCGTGACCCCCGATCATGTGTCTCCATCACGTGATCGCAGCGTCACAGGTCACATAGTTTCCTCGTAGCGTTGGTGCGCGTTGTGTATCGCGCCACGCCTCCTCAGCACCCATTGGTTGGTGGAGACATACCTCCATCCTGATTGGCTATAGTTGGCCGTTTAACTCTTAGCTCTTTCCGAATGATGCCACCCCGTGACGAAGACAAGAAGCCGAAACATACATCGGGTGGACGCCATTCAGGAGTGGGATCTGCATCTGCTATAGCGTGAGTACAATGCACATGTGGTCACCTTTTCTAAAAACGCTTAAAGTGGATACAAATACATATCTGTCAACAGCACATATGCCCAAGTCAGTGCCCTACTCTCTACAGGATTCACACCGACCTCCAAATAATAAGGGACCAGCCCTTGTATATATACATACACAGGTGCATCTCACTAAATTAGAATATCATCAAAAAGTTACTTTATTTCAGTTCTTCAATACAAAAAAGTGAAACTCGTATAGCCATAATCATCAGCATTAACAGAAATAAACAATAGATCACTCTGTTTGTAATGACTCTATATATGAGGTTCACTTTTTGCATTGAAGAGCTGAAATAAATTAACTTTTTGATTATATTCTAATTTAGTGAGAAACACCTGTATTTGTTCACATATGAGATATATAATTTATGTAGATTTATACTTTGGAGGCACTTGTGTGGCGCCCCTGAGGGTTCGACCGCCACAGGAATGCTGCACTTCTTTAGTGGAGTGTAGTGTTCCTCCTCCGAGGTAAGGCCAGTGTGATAGTTGTGACCTAACCTTTTGCATCCAACACCACACTTCTCCACCAGAGGGAGCTAGTATGCACTAGGTGCTGCTCCCCTGGTTACAGGGAGACTGGGGAACACAAAGTGGTTGGAACCAGTTAGTGGGTGAGGGTGGAGGACTTACAAGTTAGTTACACTTTAGATCTAATATTTAATGAAAAGCCATTTTTGATCTTAGTCCTTTTCTGCTAGTCGTTCGTTGGTCCTAGTTAGTCAAGTCCTAGTGATCGCACTGTGCTGTCAAACTACTACGTGTTAATGTGACTTCCCTCCGGGAGCACAGATCCTGTGTGGGCCTGCACCGGTAAGGGACACAGCCCTCGTACCCTGGCCTTGGGACGAGAGGTAGGTTGCAGACAAGGAATGTCTCAACCCGGCCAAGGACCAGGATCAAGAAGGCCCAGGAGCTGTAGAGTGTGGCTCCCCAGCAAATGGGTCCCGGGGAGGATGCAGACGGAGCGGAGTACGCCACCTGTCCTCGCCTACCTGATCTATTCAGAGGGATTCTGGCTGCATGAGGGGTACCGACCCCCGACCTTGTACTCTATGTCCTGGACAGGAAAGCCCGGTTAGGCCCTGAGGATCCCACCGGGCATCGGATGGAGAAGAATTGCCACCCGTGCCCTAATCCTGAGAGGAGCTCAGAGGGAGACCCGGCCTATCTACACACGCACAGATGGGAAAGGGTGAAGTCTGTAGTGCAGGAACACTCTGGTGTAGGGTCGCTACCAAACACTGGACTTTCTCGGAGGTAGTCGGACCCCCGTCCCTGGTGGCCGCAGGACTCCGCGGGGAGCAGGGAGTCGCCTTCCCGCTGTCATCTCTAAGTGAGTAAAGCCTTGGAAGTTCACCCCTATGGCCTCCGGACTGTTCATTATGCGCCATACCATGCAACGCGGTGCCCGTACTCCTCGCACTACTACCCCCCTTCCATCCTGTCTGCCTGCCCTGAGGCCCTGCTCTGCCTGTGGGGAGCAGTGAGAACTTTGGCCGCCATGACACCGTGCCTCAGCGGACTGTAGCGGCGCTGGTGACCCTTCACCAGACACCACAGGTGGCATAGTCGTTAATCAGCCACTCAAGCAGGACTAGCCCAAACCATCTTTTTCTAATGTGACAGCCCTGAGCACGGGTCGGGCCCGGGCCATGGCTGCATCCCACCTCTCCATCATAGGGCCAGACACCGAGTCCCCCAACACCCAGGGTAAAACACTGGCTTCTCTGAGTAGAGGCGTCACACTTGCACTTTATGTAAAGTTTATGATAATTAAACAATCATATGTACAGATATATCTAGCTAATGATATGTATATATATTTTTATATACTGGATTAATTTGGGCTTGATTCTCTGTATTATCCCTTTGCTGTTCTAATCATGATCCATTCCCACTGGTGTTAATTGTAATTCCTGTCTCGACGTCCCCTTTGCGTATAGTTTTTAATTCCCCCTTTTTCTGCATTTCCTCCTCTTCCACCTGGTTATCAATATAATAATTATGTGCATCACCCACATGCCTGGACTCTTCTGGTCGCTGTCTCCTTTCTGCTATATACTAGAGTGGTATACTATGTGCACAGATACATGGAGTGCCATATACTTCTCAGGAGGTGCGCAGCGTCCACCTCCTCACCGCACAGGCCCACAAGCTCCTCTCCGGCAGGAAGAAGATGCATTCAGGCGGCTCCTACCACTGCAGCAGACGGCAGTGCACAAGTATACAGGGTGCAGTGTGGATGTGTCTGCACCACTGGGATGTGCCCGACCTGCATGTATACATATGCCCCTCTGCAGGGGGGACTGGCCAACCGGAGGATCGGGAAAACCCCCGGGTCCCGATGGCCCCGCCCCCTACCTCCTGAACAGAGGGCCCCCCCCCCCCGGTTCGCAGCACTGCCGATATGATTAGTGATGGGCCCTCTGCCTCCTCTGCGCAGCGACACTGCCGGCGCGTGCGCAGGAGGGCAGTCTCAGGGTGATGACGTCATTGCCCTGGGACTGCTTCCTGTGCGCGCTGTGGAGTGCGGACCCGGCGTCTCTCCAGGCAGCGGCTGCAGCTTATCTCGACCCGTCAGTATGAAACGGGGAGGGGAGGGAGGAAGGGATAGGGGGGAGGGGTGACTGGGAGGACCCCTGGCCGGGGCTGGCAGTAAATACTACTGGGCAATGGGCATGATTATCATCAGGAAAACATGGTCGGCGGCTGGAGGCCAGCTGAGCACTTCTCTGACAACTGTGCTCCAGTGTCATTCTGTGCCTGCTCATCTCTGTCAGCAGGCATATTTGTCTGATGGCAAAGATGTAGCAGAGCTGGAGACAGAAGATCCGTGGATTATGTCAGAGCAAGGGTTTTGTTTTTTTATTAAAGATGGAGTCCCTACATGTGTTTTGTGTTTTATTTTTATTAAAAAAAAAATTCTGTGTTGTGTTTTTTCTGTTTACTTGAAATTCATGGTGGCCATGTGTAGTTTGGCGTGACTCCATGAATTTCAGGCTTAGTGCCAGCTGATAATACAAAGCTGGTACTAACCCCATTATTACCCAGCGTGCCACCCTCCACCAGGGCCGTTGGAAGAGCCGGATAAAGTGCCTGGAAATGGCGCTACGATGAATGCGACAATTCCAGGGGTGGCTGCAGGCTGCCGTTTTCAGCATGGGGGGCCCAGAATGCTTGGGCCTTACCATGCTGAGAATCCCAGCCCCCCCGATCAAAATATGGCGGGAGCCCACGCATTTTTTTTTTTTAATTATTTTTTTAAATAATTTAAAAAAAACATTGGGCTTTCCTGACTTTTGATCGCCAGTCAAGGTAAAACCAGGCAGATAAAGCAGACAGCTACGGGCTGCCACCTCTATCTGCGCTGAGAATCAAAAATTCTGCAGAGCGCTATGTCATTTTTGTTTTATTATTTATTTATTTTCACACTTCTATATGTGACAGTCCCAACAGCCAATCACAGACACTGACACAGAGAATGGGCGTCTGTGATTGGCTGCTTGAGTAACCTGAAAGCAGCCCATACATAGTACCATACTAGAATGTATGGGCTGATTGTTCATTACTCAAACAGCCAATCACAGAAGCCCATCCTCTTTGACAGCATCTGCAATTGACTGTTGGGTCTGTCACATATAGAAGTGTGAAAAGAAATTTTTAAAAATGAATTTTTGATTCTCACCACAGATAAAGCAGACAGCTACGTACTGCCACCCCCAGCTGCCTGGCTTTACCTTGTCTGGCGATCAAAAGACAGAGAAGCCGAATATTTGTTTTAAACTACTTAACTTTTTTTTTTCCCGCCATATGTTGATCGCCAGCCAGATAAAACCAGGCAGCTGGGGGCTGGGATTCGCAGCATGGTAAGGCCCAAGCGTTCTTGGCCCTCCACGCTGAAAATCGCAGCCCACAGCCACCCTTGAAAATGGCGCATTCATCATAGCACCATTTCCAGGTGCTTTACCCGGCTCTTCCAGCGGCCCTGGTGGTGAGTGGCAACCTGGGTAATAATAGGGTTAGTACCAGGCCAGCTTTGCCTGATCAGCCGGTACTAAGCCCGAAATTCATGGTTTCACGCCAAATTAGACATAGCCACCATCAATTTCTAGTAAACAGAAAAAAAAAAGACAGAATTTTTTTTTATTAAAAATAAAACACATTTAGGGACTCCACCTTTAATAAAGAAAAATCCTCACTCCCAACGTAATCCATAGGTCGTCTGTCTTCATCTCTGTTAGATCTTTGCCATCAGACAAATATGTCTGCTGACAGATGAGCAGGCACAGAATGACACTGGAGCACTGTTACTGTGTAGTGCAGTGCTATGTTTCTTTTTTTGTCATTTCATGCAGTGTAGAAATCTTGGGAAAAGTGTGGATTGTGCTCTGGAAGTGATCAGTTATAGCTAACTATGTTATTTTCTGCAGAGATAAGTATTGTATAGAAGATGTGATATATCAGTCTGCAGTTAAAGAACTTCACCTAGAGACATCACTGGTGAGTATGTGTATTACCTATACACACACACACTGACACTATATACAGAGCTCCTGTGTATAATGTCACTGGTGATCCCTGTGTTTCCTATACACACACACACACTGACACTATATACAGAGCTGTGCATAATGTCACTGGTGATCCCTGTATTACCTGTACACTGACACCATACACAGAGCTCCTGTGTATAATGTCACTGGTGATCACTATATTACCTGTACACTGACACTATATACAGAGCTCCTATGCATAATGTCACTGGTGATCACTATATTACCTGTACACTGACACTATATACAGAGCTCCTGTGTATAATGTCACTGGTGAACACTGTATTACCTGTACACTGACACCAAACACAGAGCTCCTGTGTATAATGTCACTGGTGATCCCTGTATTTCCTGTACACTGACACTATATACAGAGCTCCTATGCATAATGTCACTGATGATCACTGTATTACCTGTACACTGACACTATATACAGAGCTCCTGTGTATAATGTCACTGGTGATCCCTGTGTTTCCTATACACACACACACACACTGACACTATATACAGAGCTGTGCATAATGTCACTGGTGATCCCTGTATTACCTGTACACTGACACCATACACAGAGCTCCTGTGTATAATGTCACTGGTGATCACTATATTACCTGTACACTGACACTATATACAGAGCTCTTATGCATAATGTCACTGGTGATCACTATATTACCTGTACACTGACACTATATACAGAGCTCCTGTGTATAATGTCACTGGTGAACACTGTATTACCTGTACACTAACACCAAACACAGAACTCCTGTGTATAATGTCACTGATGATCCCTGTATTACCTGTACACTGACACTATATACAGAGCTCCTATGCATAATGTCACTGGTGATCACTATATTACCTGTACACTGACACTATATACAGAGCTTCTGTGTATGTCACTGGTGATCACTGTATTACCTCTACACTGACACTATACACAGAGCTCCTGTGTATAATGTCACTGATAATCTCTACATTATCTGTACACTGACTCTATATACAGAGCTCCTGTGTATAATGTCACTGGTGATCACTATATTACCTGTACACTGACACTATATACAGAGCTCCTGTGTATAATGTCACTGATGATCACTGTATTACCTCTACACTGACACTATACACAGAGCTCCTGTGTATAATGTCACTGATAATCTTTACAGTATCTGTACTCTGACTCTATATACAGAGTTTTTTTACATTTTCATTATCATTCACTATCTGGTGCCATTATGTGCCATGGTCATGGCGTGGCGGTATTTGTCCCTTGTATGTGTTATTATTCAGACAGTCACTATTTTGTGGTAATATGTGGTCTTCTCATGGTGTGGCAGTATATATACCTGTACTTGGTAGTATTTGATCTCTATGTGGTGGTATGTGTTCTGGTCATGGTGTGGCGGTATTTCTCTCTTCTATATGGTATTATTAGTCTAGGTATAGTGGATGGTTGTCAGTCATTTGTTTTTTCGGATATTAAGAATGGGAACATTCTTTATTTGCAATACATATTAAATACTTGGATGTTTAACCTCTCCCTGTGTTGTGACTACTACACAGCAGCAGAGATTTATTGGTTAATAAAGTTGATTCATTTTGAAAGAGTTTGTGGACTTATGTTATTCCTATATACGGTAACTGCATGGTGCTGGTGGGCCCCAAGATTGATTTTTTCCTGGTGGGCCCCAGGTACTCCAGTCCGGCGCTGGTCCCAGTTACCTCCTCATCTGTCCTGCTGCCGGCTGGGAGTCCTGTACAGTGCAGCATGTAGTGTGATGTGAATGCCACACTATGGAGATGCTGCTCCTACTACTGCCAAGTGAGGATCTCACCTCGCCAGTATGGTGCCCTCAGGAGCTCCCACAGGGCATCACAGGCCTTAGTATGAAGCAATTCCACAAGTCTTCTAGTATTGCTTCATACTAAGGCCTGTGATGCCCTGTGGGAGCTCCCTGAGGGCACCATACTGTGGAGCTGAGAGCCTCACCTCATAGGGCCCCATGATCTCTATGTACGATCCCTGACTGGGCCCCATGATCTCTATGTACACCGCTGACTGGGCCCCATGATCTCTATGTACGCCGCTGACTGGGCCCCATGATCTCTATGTAAGCCGCTGACTGGGCCCCATGATCTCTATGTACGCCGCTGACTGGGCCCCATGATCTCTATGTACACCGCTGACTGGGCCCCATGATCTCTATGTGTGCCGCTGACTGGGCCCCATGATCTCTATGTACGCCGCTGACTGGGCCTCATGATCTCTATGTACACCCCTAACCTGATTGCCCCATGATCTCTATGTACGCCGCTGACTGGGCCCCATGATCTCTATGTAAGCCGCTGACTGGGCCCCATGATCTCTATGTACGCCGCTGACTGGGCCCCATGATCTCTATGTACACCGCTGACTGGGCCCCATGATCTCTATGTATGCCGCTGACTGGGCCCCATGATCTCTTTGTATGCCGCTGACTGGGCCCCATGATCTTTATGTACGCCGCTGACTGGGCCTCATGATCTCTATGTACACCCCTAACCTGATTGCCCCATGATCTCTATGTACGCCGCTGACTGGGCCCCATGATCTCTATGTACGCCGCTGACTGGGCCCCATGATCTCTATGTACACCCCTAACCTGATTGGCCCCATGATTTCTGTATACGCCCCTGACTGGGCCACATGATTTCTATGTACGATCCCTGACTGGGACCCATAATCTCTGATCTCTCATGATTTTTTTTTTTATTAAAGATGGAGTCCCTAAATGTATTTTGTGTTTTATTTTTACTGTGTAGTGCGGCACTATGTTGCATTTTGTCATTTCATGCAGTGTAGAAATCTTGGGAAAAGTGTGGCTTGTGCTCTGGAAGTGATCAGTTATAGCTAACTATGTTATTTTCTGCAGAGATAAGTCCTGCATAGAAGATGTGATATATCGGTCTGCAGATAAAGAACTTCACCTAGAGACATCACTGGTGAGTATGTGTATTACCTATACACACACACACTGACACTATATACAGAGCTCCTGTGTATAATGTCACTGGTGATCACTATATTACCTGTACACTGACACTATATACAGAGCTCCTGTGCATAATGTCACTGGTGATCACTGTATTACCTGTACACTGACACTATATACAGAGCTCCTGTGTATAATGTCACTGGTGAACACTGTATTACCTGTACACTATATACAGAGCTCCTGTGTATAATATCAATGGTGATCATTGCATTACCTGTACACTGACACTATATACAGAGCTTCTGTGTATAATGTCACTGGTGATGACTGTATAACCTGTACACTATATACAGAGCTCCTGTGCATAATGTCACTGGTGATCACTGTATAACCTGTACACTGACCCAATATACTGAGCTTTTTTACATTTTTATTATTTTAGCATTATTTGTCACTATGTGGTGGCATTATGTGCTTTGGTCATGACATGACGATATTTGTCCCTTGTATGTGGTATTATTCAGTCACTATGTGGTGGTAATATGTGGTCTCATGGTGTGTCAGTATTTATACCTTGTATCTGGTAGCATTTGATCACTATGTGGTGGTATTATGTGCTTTGGTCATGGTGTGGCGGTATTTGTGCCTTGTATGTGGCATTATTTGGGCACTATGTGGTGGTAATATGTGATCTGGTCACGGTGTGGTGGTATTTCTGCCTTCTATCTGGTAATATTGGTCTTGGTAGAGTGGATTGTGGTTGGTCATTTGTTTTATCTGATATCAATAAGGGGAAACCTCTTTATTTCCAATAGATAATAAATACTTAGATGTTTAACCCCTCCCTGCCCTGTGACTATTACACAGCAGCAGAGATGCAGTTACGGAGGTTCACCAGAGAAAGCAAGTTGGCATTTGGTGAGATTTTCACCTCTGTATTTATAAGACAAAACCAGGAGTGGGTGAGAAATGCATAAAACATGACCTCGGATTGCTCCACTCCTGGTTTTGTCTTATAAATACAGAGGTAAAAATCTCACCAAATACTCAAAGTGCCACAATCTTCTGACAGTGCGGATTCCACCAATAAATAAGTGATCACCTTCCCAACCTGTGCATCGCTGAGAACTTGTTTTCACCAATAAAAACCCTTTAATGCAAACTACAGTAATTGTACATCGCAGTTCTGGTGAGCGCACAGTGATGGGCAGGAGCCGCCAGTATAATGGGTATAACGGCTAACAGGTATTTGCAAATAGCTGAAGGGTGGGTGGGCCCCTGGAGTCAATGTCCCTGGTGGGCCCCAGACACCCCAGCTCCTGATTTGTCACGCACGGACCCGAAGCGACTGTGCACTGCAATACACACATCCTGTTGAAATTTCTGCTGGCGTTTACAAGTCCCAACCCCCCCTGGGCCCGGTCGTAGTGACTGCCACTGCGACCGCGGACATTACGCCCCTGGCTACGTGAATCATATGTCCCATTTTGGTGCTCCTCACCATTTGCATGGCACAGTCATGCATGCTTCTCTATCACCATAGCATGCTGCAAACAATCAGGATGGCTTCTGCTACATCTCTATATAAAAAGATAGTACATCTGTATTTCTATGATACGTAGAGTGGATGGAAATCATACATCTTGCTAATATTTATTATATTACATTCATCTGATGCTCTGTAGTAACAATGTAAATTAAATTGGCGACTTAGTGCAGTTCTATTACTATTAGTAAATGTGGCACCTTGTGTTCCACAGAATATCTGAATATTACCTGAATATTTAATCTCAGCTAATGTTCATTTATCTCTTAAATATCATTGGTCAGATGCTGATCACATGACCAGTGGTGGCGCATGCATGATGATTCCATATGAAGTGCACTGAGTGACAGTTGTAAGTGACAGTTGGAATTGACCAACAACAGTGGAGGAGATGTCGGCTATATCTAAGCAAAGCAATAATATGGATATAAAAGAGGAGGAGATTGTGGTGAACAGAGAGAGAGTGAAGACACGAAGACCTTCCCATGACACATCTGATGATGAGAGGAAGTCTTCAGTCAACAGGACAAAACCACCAGTCCAGAAGAAAGAAGAAGTAGAGGAGAACGTGGTGAGGAGAGAAGGAGCGAAGAGACTAAGACCTTCCCATGACACATCTGATGATGAGAGGAAGTCTTCAGTCAACAGGACAAAACCACCAGTCCAGAAGAAAGAAGTAGAGGAGAACGTGGTGAGGAGAGAAGGAGCGAAGAGACTAAAACCTTCCCATGACACATCTGATGATGAGAGGAAGTCTTCAGTCAACAGGACAAAACAACCAGTCCAGAAGAAAGAAGAAGTGGAAGAAAAAGAGAAGGTAGAAAGTCAGAAGATGGGAGCCAAGAAGAGAGGAGCCATCTTCATCTCATCAGGGGACAAAAAGGAGAAGAAAAGAAGAAGGATTACATTAGGACAGAAACCCATGGATCTAAAGCAGAAGGCTGAAGAAGCTGAAGGAAGCAGCGGTGTTCGGCCAACCGGCTCCAAAAGCACAGTCTCTGATACCATCAAGAGGAGATTATTATTCCATCAAGTGCTTGGCCGGGGATGCTATGGAACGGTCCTGCTGGCGGAAGATTCATCTACCCGCAAACATTTTGCTGTTAAGATCATCGGCAAAAGAGCCCTGCTTGCTGACGGTGATGAGCGTGTGATGGTGGAGCGACGGGTTTTACAGCTGGCATCTGGGAGCCCCTTCCTTGTCCACGCAGACTTTGCATTCCAGACCAAGGTACAGTATTGATTGCTCGATATTAGGAAATGTCACACGTACCACACACTGCTCTGCCTCATGGACCCCACTGATATCATCTTACATTTCAATATAACATGTCCCAAGGTAACCGCAGACAATAAGATGAATGTGATGACTATACACATGGGATATTGTGGCCCCTACTGTAATCAATAACATTTATGGCGGGGCTTGGTACATTGGGAATCATTTATTAAAACAGCCTTTTTACTTATCCCAGCCAATCACAGAACAGCTTTTACTTTTCCAGGTCCGTTAAAACAACCTTAGCTGAGCTCTAATTGGTTAGGATGGGTAACTAGTTTTCTAGTGAGCAGATTTATTAATGAGGCCCAATGTACCCCGCTCTATAAATGATTGAAAATATTAGATGTCATCATAGAGGTCAATGAACTGTAGAAAATCACTTGCCCGGACCTCATGTGTCTAATTGGGTGACTGGTAATATTTGTATCATTTACAGCATTAGCTGGGCATTATCTTGTTTGGAGGCATCATCGCCATGTAGTAGTCTCTAGCTCATTTCTTTCACACTGTAGAATTTTACATATTACTATCTTGTATAGACATGGGATTTCAGAATAGATTAAATGTATTTGTTATTTTTTGTTATTTCCTGGATGACATTGTATTTTGTGTATACCATGTGGGGGGACCCTGTGTACACTATATGTCAGGGCTATTGACTTTTGTGCACTTTATATACAATTTGAGAATGTGTTAATATTTTTGTATACAAGTATTATCTGTATCTTAAAGGTTTTTTTAATTAATGTTGGGACATTTTTATGCACGTGCATCTACTTGTTTTTCATTGCCATGTTTTCTATGTATAAATATACTGGAATAAAGTACAAAATCCACTGTCTTTGAGTGAAATTTCTTCTAACCTCACCAACTAATGAAAAAGATGGTATCATATTGACCAGGGGCGAGCTGGGCGGTGGGCCAGAGGGGCACATGCCCTCCAAGCCGGTCGCCAAGCAGCTGCTTCTTTACAGACTGCAGGGCGGCCCTGTATCTTTCATTGTGTACATGTGCCAGCTGGGCATCTGCAGCCCAGAACAGCCGGCACAGGCCACGTTCTTATGCCTGCCGGAGAGAAGCTTCAGCCGCTGAGCAGTACGAGAGGGCAGACATCTTTGATTCTTGTAAGGCCACGACCCCACTATCAGTATTTGGTCAGTATTCGGTCAGTATTTTTTCTCAGGAGTGGGAGACAAAACCAGGAGTGGGTGATAAATGCAGAATTGGTGACTTGTTTCTATTATACCTTTTCTCTGATTGTTACTGACCTGGTTTTAGCTCCCACTCCTGAGAAAATATACTGACCAAATACTGATAGTGGGGCCGGATAGTGGTCAGGACAGGAGAATTATACTTTTTGTAGAGTGTGGAAGTGGCAGGATGCTGCTCACCTCCTGACAAGTCCAGGGCCAGATCCTGAATGTTATCTATGGTCGCTCTGCTGAGGATCAGAAAGATTTATTGTAGCAGATGGACCCTTCAAGCAGGTTGGGGTCATGCTGTCAGTGTGAGATCATCGGCTCTCGATCTGTATGAATGTTCAAATCACATCGGACCTGAGATCGAGACACTTCAGATCTTACTATACAGACCCCTGCCCCAGACTGATCCTGCACCAGCTACAGGGCCAGAGCCGGCATAACCACCCATTGCACCAGGGCAAGTGCCAGGGCCCTGGGCAAGAGGGGGGCCCCACTCACAGTTGGGGACACTGGAACGCTATTGGGCCTGTGAGTTGGGGGGGGCCCAGTGTAACCCCCCCCCCGTGCTTTACGGTGTTTGAAATACTCACCTCTCGTCATACCCTGCTGGCCGCAGGTCCAGTCTCCTCTACGTCTCAGTGTTGAAGAGACAGGACCTGTAGCCAGCAGGGTATGAGGAGAGGTGAGTATTTTATTTATTTTTTATGTATGGAGCCCATTCTCTATGGAGCATTATATGGGGCCCATTCTCTATGGAGCATTATATGGGGCCCATTCTCTATGGAGCATTATATGGGGCCCATTCTCTATGGAGCATTATATGGGGCCCATTATTCTGCATGGAGTAATATATGGGGTCAATTATGGTGTAATGAGCATTATATGGGGTTCATTATTGTGTATAGAGCATTATATGGGGCCTATTATTCTTTATGGAACATTATATGGGGTCCATTATTCAGTATGGAGCCCATTCTGTATAGAGGACTATGTGGTGCCCATAATACTGTATGGAGTACTATGTAGTGCCCATAATACTGTATGGAGTACTATGTAGTGCCCATAATACTGTATGGAGGACTATGTGGTCCCCATAATACTGTATGGAGGACTATGTGGTCCCCATAATACTGTATGGAGGACTATAATGTACAGTCTAAAATGAAAACTTTTGAAACCCCCTTTGACACGCCCCATGCACTGTGAGGATTCGCCGGTTTCTGAGCTATTATAGAATTTACAATAGATATCACTCATGTAATGTAAGAAGTACCGTATTTTTCGGACTATAAGATGCACCAGACCATAAGATGCACCTAGGTTTTAGAGGAGGAAAATAAAAAAATAAAAATTTAAGCCAAAAATGTGTTCATGATGCACTTTTAAGGGGGAGGGGGTCTTCTGCTGACACTGGTATAGGGGTAATGTCCCCCAATTCTGACAATATCCCCCATCCTGGTATATATGCCCCCCTCCTTCCATTTATACGTGGTCCCCATCGTGGTATGCATGGCACCCCTCATCCCTATCTCGGTATGCATGGCACCCCTCATCCCTATCCCGGTATGCATGGCACCCCTCATCCCTGTCCCGATATGCATGGCACCCCTCATCTCTGTCCCGGTATGCATGGCTCCCCTCATCCCTGTCCCGGTATGCATGGCTCCCCTCATCCCTGTCCCGGTATGCATGGCACCCCTCATCCCTGCTCCAGTATGCATGGCACCCCTCATCCCTGCCCCAGTATGCATGGCACCCCTCATCCCTGTCCCTGTATGCATGGCACTCCTCATCCCTGTCCCGGTATGCATGGCACCCCTCATCCTTATCCTGGTATAGTGGTATGCATGGCACCCCTCATCGCTGTCCTGGTATGTATGGCACCTCTAATCCCCATCATGCTGCACATGGCCCCCTCATCCCTGTCCCGGTATGCATGGCACCCCTCATCCCTGTCCCGGTATGCATGGCACCCCTCATCCCTGTCCCGGTATGCATGGCACCCCTCATCCCTGTCCCGTTATGCATGGCACCCCTCATCCCTGTCCTGGTATGCATGGCACCCCTCATCCCTGTCCCGGTATGCATGGCACCCCTCATCCCTGTCCCGGTATGCATGGCACCCCTCATCCTTATCCTGGTATAGTGGTATGCATGGCACCCCTCATCGCTGTCTTGGTATGTATGGCACCTCTAATCCCCATCATGCTGCACATGGCCCCCTCAACGTTACCCTGGTATGTATGGCCCCCTCAGCATTACCCTGGTATGTATGGCCCCCTCAGCATTACCCTGGTATGTATGGCCCCCTCAGCGTTACCCTGGTATGTATGGCCCCCTCAGCGTTACCCTGGTATGTATTGCCCCCTCTTCCTTATCCTGGTATGCATGGTCCCCCTAATCCCTATCATGCTGCACATAAAAGAAAATAAACACTGATACTCACCTTTCTTCTCTCCTCCAGCGCCGCGTCCTGTCTGCCCGTACTGATCTCTCCATGTGAGCCGCGCATGACATCACTGCCATGCGTGGCTCACAAGGAGAGATCAGCTGCCAGAAGTCACTGCTCCCCATGCCGGGACTGTGTGCGTTGGGAGCAGTGACTTCACTCTCCTTCATAGCCGGCACACACCGTAGCCGCGCTGCGGCTCCTGCTACTGCCGGGCTATCGCGTGTGCCCGCTTATTAAAGGGCATGAATATTCACCCCCTCACCATGCCCATGGGCGTGGAGAGAGGTTGAATATTCATGCCCTTTAACAGCGGACACAGGCGATTCTGGCAGGAGCCACAGCGCGGCTGCACTGTGTGCTGCTAATAAGGAGCATGAATATTCATTTTCTTTAGCAGCGGGGACAGTGTAGGCTGCAGCGGGAGGCTGCTGCCTCCTGTGCCCCGCTCCTCTACTGCTCCATCCACACCCCACATATATATACCCCCCCAACATTTGGACTATAAAATGCACCCCCCATTTTCCTCCAAAATTTTGGAGGGAAAAAAGTGCGTCTTATAGTCCGAAAAATACTGTAAGTGAAATTTTTGGCATTGTACTATATCTATATTTCTCCGCCTTATCTGTGCATCATGAATTGTGGTATGTGTTAAAGGGGCCACTGAGACTCTTTTGAGCCTACGAAAACCTGGAGCCGGCCCTGTACAGGACATCACAGATTATATCTATACTGCCATCTATACAATGTGATGTCTGGTAGTCGGTGCAGGATCAGTCCAGGGCATATATGATCTAATGTCAGTGCACAATAAAGTACATGCTGTACATTGCTGACATACTGTGACTACAGACATCAGATCTTATACAGTATATATATTGCTGTATATACATGTATATGACTGTAGATACCACCAAAATAAAACAATAGGTGCTTATTGACGCTAAAATAAATATTGCAAAAATTAAAAGACAATTCTACAGAGTATAACATTGGAGGACCCCAAGTCACCAACACATGAGTATCACATATATAGAGACAGTAGTGAATATATATATACTAGATGGTGGCCCGATTCAAACGCATCGGGTATTCTAGAATATGTATGCGGTACACCGGGCGCAATCAGCACAGCGGTGTTTAAATTTGGCGCCAATATCGCTTATTGGTCCCGGCCGCGACCAATCAGCGAATTGTATTAGTGAGGACCGGGGAGCGGCGCTGCGGGAGATGACCGGCTGCTCGCAGCAGAAGTATCCCGACCGGCGGCGCCGCTTCCCGGTCCTCCCTTCACACTTGCCGTCGGGAGATCAGCGGCCCTAGCCGCTGATCTCCTGACGGTAGCCGCATGGAGGTCAGCGGCGCCGCCGGTCGGGGTACTTCGGCTGCATCGCCGCTGACCTCTGTGAAGAGCGGTGTTTAAATTTGGCGCCAATATCGCTGCTTGGTCGCTGCTGACGGCCGCGAACAATCAGCGATATTGTCGCCAAGTTTAAACACCGTTGTGCTGATTGGTCTCGGCCGCCGGCCCCGACCAATCAGCGATATTGGCGCCAATTTAAACACCGCTGTGCTGATTGGCGCAGAGCAGTGTTTAGACTTGGCGCCAATATAACTGATTGGTCGCCGCCGTCGGCAGCGATCAATCAGCGTCGTATTAGTGTGGGCCCGGGAGCGGCGCTGCTTATGCGGGTACTTCCGCTGCTAGCAGCTGGGAGATGACCGGCTGCTCGCAGCAGAAGCATCCCGACCGGCGGCGCCGCTGCTCCCCGGTCCTCCCTTCACACTTACCATCGGGAGATCAGCGGTCCTAGCCGCTGATCTCCCGACGGTAGCCGCATGGAGGTCAGCGGCGCCGCCGGTCAGGGTAGTTCTGCTGCGATCAGCCGAGAGATGACCGGCTAGCGCCGGTCATCTCCCGGCTGCATCGCCGCTGACCTTCGTGCGGCAGATGAGCCGCTAACGGCCGCCATCTTTTTTCTGAAATCCCGCGTCGCTGATTGGCCGCGGCCGGAACAATCAGCGACGGGGGATTTTCTAGACAGACAGACAGACGGGATAAGACAATTATATATATTAGATATATGCCTATAACATGGTTGCCAAAAAAAATCCTAATGATTGCACGCATATGTAGCACAATGTGAATGTTAATCTATATATATAATCGTCTTATCCCGTCTGTCTGTCTGTGTGTCTGTCTGTCCAGGAAATCCCGCGCCGCTCATTGGTCCGCCAGCGGCCAATCAGCGCCGCGGGATTTCTGAAAAAAGATGGCGGCCGTTAGCGGCTCATTTGCGAGACCGAGCTCAGCGGCGATGCAGCCGGGAGATGACCGGCGCGAGGCGCTCATCTCCTGGCCGGTACCAGCTGAAGGAACCCGACCGCCGGACCCATCTGCGGGACTGAGATGCATCCGGGAGATGAGCGGCGCGAGGCGCTCATCTCCCGGCCGGTATCAGCGGAAGGACCGCCGGCGCCGCTGACCTCCATGCGGAAGGGAGGACCGGGGAGCGGTGCTGCGGGTCAGGATACTTCTCCTGCGAGCGCCCGCTATGTCCCGGGTTCTCGCAGCGTAAGTAGCCGCACAGGCAGCGCCGCTCCCCGGTCCTCACCAAGACGATTCGATGATTGGTTGCGGTCTTCGGACCCGACCAATCACTGATCTTAGCGCAAAACTTAAACACCGCTGTGCTGATTGGTCGCCGACGCTGCCTGCGACCAATCACCGATTTGGGCGCCAAATTTAAATATCGGCCGCGGCCAATCAGCACAGCGGTGTTTAAATGTGGAGCCAAGATCGGTGATTAGTCGCGGCCGATATTTAAATTTGGCGCCCAAATCGGTGATTGGTTGCGGTCAGCGTCCGCGACCAATGAGCACAATAGTGTTTAACTTTGGCACCAAAATCAGTGATTGGTCGCGGGCCAAGACAGCGACCAATCACCGATTTGTGCGCCAGATTTAAATAGCGGCCGCGACCAATTGGATGTCAGCGGCGCTGCCTGTGCGGGTACTTCCGCTCCGAGAACCCGGGACATGAGCGGGCGCTTGGAGCAGAAGTATCCGGACCCGCAGCGCCGCTACCCGGTCCTCCCTTCACACCCTAGCCGCTGATGTCCCCACAGTATCCGCATGGTGTTACAAAGGTCCGGACATTTGTGTTAAAAATCGCTGATTGGTCGCCGACGCTGCCCGCGACCAATCACCGATTTGGGCGCCAAATTTAAATATCGGCCGCGACCAATCAGCACAGCGGTGTTTAAATGTGGAGCCAAGATCGGTGATTGGTCGCGGCCGATATTTAAATTTGGCGCCCAAATCGGTGATTGGTCTCGGTCAGCGTCCGCGACCATTCAGCACAATAGTGTTTAAGTTTGGCGCCAAGATCAGTGATTGGTCGCGGGCCAAGACAGCGACCAATCACCGATTTGTGCGGCAGATCTAAATAGGGGCCGCGACCAATTGGATGTCAGCGCCGCTCCCTGGTCCTCCCTTCACACCCTAGCCGCTGATGTCCCCACAGTATCCGCATGGTGTTACAAAGGTCCGGACATTTGTTTTAAAAATCGCTGATTGGTCGCTGGCGCTGCCCGCGACCAATCACCGATTTGGGCGCCAAATTTAAATATCGGCCGTGACCAATCAGAACAGCGGTGTTTAAATGTGGAGCCAAGATTGGTGATTGGTCGCGGACGATATTTAAATTTGGCGCCCAAATCGGTGATTGGTCGCGGGCAGCGCCAGCGACCAATCACCGATTTTTAGCACAAATGTCCGGATCTTTGTAACACCATGCGGATACTGTGGGGACATCAGCGGCTAGGGTGTGAAGGGAGGACCGGGGAGCGGCGCTGCGGGTCGGGATACTTCTGCTGTGAGCGCCCGCTCATGTCCCGAGTTCTCGCAGCGGAAGTATCCGCACAGGCAGCGCCGCTGACATCCATGCGGCTAGGGTGTGAAGGGAGGACCGGGGAGCGGCGCTGACATCCAATTGGTCGCGGCTTCTATTTAAAAGTGCCGCACAAATCGGTGATTGGTCGCTGTCTTGGCCCGCGACCAATCACTGATCTTGCCGCAAAAGTTAAACACTACGGTGCTGATTGGTTGCGGACGCTATTTAAATGTGGCGCCAAAATCGGTGATTGGTCGCGCCCTACGTCGGCGACCAATCAGCACAGCGGTCTTTAAATGTGGAGCCAAGATCGGTGATTGGTCGCGGCCGATATTTAAATTTGGCGCCCAAATCGGTGATTGGTCGCGGGCAGCGCCAGCGACCAATCAGCGATTTTTAACACAAATGTCCGGACCTTTGTAACACCATGCGGATACTGTGGTGACATCAGCGGCTAGGGTGTGAAGGGAGGACCGGGGAGCGGCTCTGCGGGTCGGGATACTTCTGCTGCGAGCAGTCGCTCATGTCCCGGGTTCTCGCAGCGGAAGTACCCGCACAGGCTGCGGCGCTCCCCAGTCCTCACTAATACAATTCCGCTCCCCGCTCCTCACCAATACGATTAGCTGATTGGTCGCGTGCGGAGAGCGTGACCAATCAGTGATCTTGGCGCTAAAGTTAAACACCGCTCTGCTGATTGGTCGCGGCTGCTGCCCGCGACCAATCACCGATTTGGGCGCCACATTTAAATAGCGCCCGCGACCAATCACCGATTTGGGCACCACATTTAAATAGCGGCCGCGACCAATCACTGATCTTGCCGCCACATTTAAACACTGCTGTGCTAATTGGTCGCGGACGCCAGCCGCAACCAATCTCGCTGATTGGCGCCAAATTTAAGCAACGCTCTGCTGATTGGTCGCGGAGTCCAGCCGCGACCATTCAACGAGATTGGTGCCAAATTTAAACAACGCTCTGCTGATTGATCGCGGTCGCTGGCCGAGATCAATCAGCAGTATTGGCGCAAAATTTAAACACAGCTCTGCTGATTGGTCGCGGTTGTCGGCCGTGACCAGTCAGCAGTATTGGCGCCAAATTTAAACCTCACTCTGCTGATTGGTCGCGGCCGGTGGTTGCGACCAATCTTCGTTTTTTGTGCCAAATTTAAACACCGCTTTGCTAATTGCGCCCGGTCGGCCGCATACATATTCTAGAATACCCGATGCGTTAGAATCGGGCCACCATCTAGTCTATATATAGTTGACAATAACCAATAGGAAATGTAAGTGTTTTTAGAACTACTAAGAAGATAGCTTCTTACACTCACAAGCCCAAGTGAGTACACATATATAGTATATAATATTAAGCTCTATAAAGAATCTCCTATAAAATAATACATTCAAAATGGAGGAGCAGTAGTTACAAGGCAACTTAAATGTCCAAGTGAGTAAATGTGGGATGTGGTCCTATGTGCACCAATGTACCTTTCGTCCTTGCTTCATCAGGGGCCCCCAAAACATCCATTTTGGATGTTTTATTTTATAGGAGATTCCTTATAGAGCTTAATATTATATACTATATATGTGTACCCACTTGGGCTTGTGAGTCTATTGTGGTATAGCGACAAGCTCGGCTGTATGCGTAGGTAAACCACAAGATACTGTCTCTTTAAATTCTCAGGTTAGTTTATTTAGCAGTCATAAACTAGCCTTGAGTCCATAAATAAAAACACAGCCCATTCAGCTAAAGAGACAAAACAAAATGCAAAACTTTCAGAACTTTCAGCAGAGTCCTTATCTCGGCCAAGGTCTGGCCACTCACAATTAGCTACACACAGGTTGATCACAGCATGTGCTAGCTCCTTCCTAGAACAAAGTTTCCCCAGGTACTGAACACACCTGAGTGTCAGGGCTGACTATTTAAAGCCCAGACACTCCCCTGATTGGAAGGATGGTGGATAACGTTCCACCCTACACTTTCATTATCCACTGAAAACATTCCATTGTAAATGTGGTTCTATTAACTCTCTCTGCACCTACTTGTGCATGAGAACTTGCATGTTTTCACATCACTGAGTCTAAGAGTCTCAGCGACACATACCTCCCTTCTGACACACTACCAGAGACTTTGTCACACTATGAAGATATCCTTTCAGTAGTTCTACAGACGCTTACATTTCTCCTTAGTTAATGTCAATTATATAGATTAACATTCACATTGTGCTACGTATCTGTGCAATCATTAGGATTTTTTATTTTTGGCAACCATATTATAAATATATATATAATATATATATATACAGTACAGACCAAAAGTTTGGACACACCTTCTCATTTAAAGATATTCTGTATTTTCATGACTATGAAAATTGTGCATTCACATTGCAGGCTTCAAAACTATGAATTAACACGTGTGGAATTATATACTTAACAAAAAAAAGTGTGAAACAACTGAAAATATGTCTTATATTCTAGGTTCTTCAAAGTAGTCACCTTTTGCTTTGATGACTGCTTTGCACACTCTTGGCATTCTCTTGATGAGCTTCAAGAGGTAGTCACCGGAAATGGTCTTCCAACAATCTTGAAGGAGTTCCCAGAGATGCTTAGCACTTGTTGGCCCTTTTGCCTTCACTCTGCGGTCCAGCTCACCCCAAACCATCTCGATTGGGTTCAGGTCTGGTGACTGTGGAGGCCAGGTCATCTGGCGTATCACCCCATCACTCTCCATCTTGGTCAAATAGCCCTTACACAGCCTGGAGGTGTGTTTGGGGTCATTGTCCTGTTGAAAAATAAATGATGGTCCAACTAAACGCAAACCAGATGGAATAGCATGCCGCTGCAAGATGCTGTGGTAGCCATGCTGGTTCATTATGCCTTCAATTTTGAATAAATCCCGAACAGTGTCACCAGCAAAGCACCCCCACATCATCACACCTCCTCCTCCATGCTTCACGGTGGGAACCAGGCATGTAGAGTCCATCCGTTCACCTTTTCTGTGTCACACAAAGACACGGTGGTTGGAACCAAAGATCTCAAATTTGAACTCATCAGACCAAAGCACAGATTTCCACTGGTCTAATGTCCATTCTTTGTGTTCTTTAGCCCAAACAAGTCTCTTCTTCTTGTTGCCTGTCCTTAGCAGTGGTTTCCTAGCAGCTATTTTACCATGAAGGCCTGCTGCACAAAGTCTCCTCTTAACAGTTGTTGTAGAGATGTGTCTGCTGCTAGAACTCTGTGTGGCGTTGACCTGGTCTCTAATCTGAGCTGCTGTTACCTGCGATTTCTGAGGCTGGTGACTCGGATAAACTTATCCTCAGAAGCAGAGGTGACTCTTGGTCTTCCTTTCCTGGGGCGGTCCTCATGTGAGCCAGTTTCTTTGTAGCGCTTGATGGTTTTTGCAGCTGCACTTGGGGACACATTCAAAGTTTGCCCAATTTTTCGGACTGACTGACCTTCATTTCTTAAAATAATGATGGCCACTCGTTTTTCTTTACTTAGCTGCTTTTTTCTTGCCATAATACAAATTCTAACAGTCTATTCAGTAGGATTATCAGCTGTGTATCCACCAGACTTCTGCACAACACAACTGATGGTCCCAACCCCATTTATAAGGCAAGAAATCCCACTTATTAAACCTGACAGGGCACACCTGTGAAGTGAAAACCATTTCCGGTGACTACCTCTTGAAGCTCATCAAGAGAATGCCAAGAGTGTGCAAAGCAGTCATCAAAGCAAAAGGTGGCTACTTTGAAGAACCTAGAATATAAGACATATTTTCAGTTGTTTCACACTTTTTTGTTAAGTATATAATTCCACATGTGTTAATTCATAGTTTTGATGCCTTCAGTTTGAATGTACAATTTTCATAGTTATGAAAATACAGAACAATCTTTAAATGAGAAGGTGTGTCCAAACTTTTGGTCTGTACTGTATGTGCTCATTTCTACAGTGGGGAAAATAAGTATTTGATACTTTGCCGATTTTGCAAATTTTCCCACCTACAAAGAATGGAGAGGTCTGTAATTTTTATCGTAGTTCACTTCACTTGTGAGAGACAGAATCTAAAAGTAATCCAGAAAATTACTTTGTATGATTTTTACATAATTCATTTGTATATTATTGCATGAAATAAGTATTTTTATACAATAGAAAAACAGAACTTAATATTTGGTACAGAAACTTTTGTTTGCAATTACAGAGGTCAGACGTTTCCTGTAGTTCTTGACCAGGTTTGCACGCACTGCAGCAGGGATTTTGGCCCCCTCCTTCATACAGATCTTCTCCAGATCTTTCAGGTTTCGGGGCTGTCACTGGGCAGCATTGAGTTACAGCTCCTTCCAAAGATTTTCTATTGGGTTCAGGTCTGGAGATTGGATAGGCCACTCCAGGACCTTGAAATGCTTCTTACGGAGCCACACCTTAGTTGCCTGGCTGTATATTTCGGGTCATTGTCCTGCTGAAAGACCCATTCTTGACCTTTGACCTTTCTCAGAATTATCTCATGAGGCGAGATCTTGCATGGAGCCCCAGATTAAGGAAGATTGACAGTCAACAATCTATTTAGCTATAATATATGACGCGCTCCCTGGGCCGTGGGGTACTCGGTGCAGGGCCGGTCGGTGCAGGGGAGATATCACAGTGGCGGTGACCCGGTCCGTGACCCAGGGCGGTCAATAAAAGGAGATATTTACAGGGGATATATAGTTTTTATATACAGTTCGTGACGCCACCTGTGGTATGCGGCTATATGGAGCCGCCGCTGCGGAGCAGGTCCTCTGGAGCTGGTGTAAATGCAGCACAGTTGGTTTACCCCTCCACAGGTAGAGCTTAGCTCCAGGGCTGTGCTGAGATGTTATGGATGTTGCTGTTGCAGTTGTAGTGCAGGGGGTGATGGCGCGGCCAGAATAATTCACAGAGACAGTGTGGTGCAGTCTTCAGGGTTTACTCACAGTTGTTTAGTTCCTCAGGTTACACTTTCTGGACTACGACCTCCCACATCGCGCTGCTTTCACCAGGCAGGGGTGCAGCAAACTCCCAGGTGTTTCAAGAGTGCCTGACAGGACCCCGTTCTATATGACCTTCTCAGCCGTCTTTCTGCGCTGGCCCTCACCCTTCTTGCCCTGTGCCTCGCCAAACAATGTCCCTAGTCGGTATCCTCGGATCTTTCTGGGCAACCTGGAGTTCCCTGGATCCTATGTGGTTACCTTTTTGGCGACTTGAGTGCGGATGTGGCAACTGCACCCTGAAAGTACAGAAGCCTCCGGTTCCTAGTTGAACTTTGTAATTCTCACTAGTTAGGGGCCGGTCCCCTCTGCGGCTTGATCCCTCCACCGCCTGGCAGATTCGGGCATACAGGTGGCCTCCAGCACTGCCCGTACCCCTGGGATCCCTTCCATGCTCCTGGAGCCTTTCTCCTGCTCCTCTCTCTCTCTCTTCAGTCTTGGGCCTCTCTGGCTAGGCCCTCCTCCTGAGCAGAGCTCCTACAGAGCTCCTGCTCCCAACTCTTCCTCTCACTGAAGAACCCTTCTAGATTGTTACACCTTCTTTTTATAGCACTTCTTACTGAGCTCCCCTGATTTACTTCCTCCACCCACACCCACTACATGGTTCCTCCTATTTTGGTTCCCCCCACTCCAGCCAGGGACAGGGCTCAGAAGGGAAGCGACGCATCTTGCCCCTCCTGCTGGTCTGGAGTAGTGTAGTGTTGGATGCAGGTGTTAGGGTCCCGGGCAGCGCTCTATCCTTACCTGAGAGTGAGATACCACACCTCTGGGTGAGATGCAGTACCTCTGTGGCGACTTAACCCACAGGGGCGCAACATATACACACATATATAATTCTAGACAATCGTGTTAAAAATTATGGTCGGCTTCCAGAAAAAAAGAGATCTCCCAGACAAGTAAGCAAATGTCCCGGGCACAGCCAAAGTCTACTGAAACCTCTTGAAAAGCTGCTTTTCTAATACTTCTTGTATGAGAACCTGAGATGCTACGTTAACCACTTCGCGCCAGAGCCTGTTTTTGCCTTCGTGACCGAGCCAATTTTTTCAATTCTGACCACTGTCACTTTATGAGGTAATTACTCTGGAACGCTTCAACGGATTCCCCTGATTCTGAGATTGTTTTTTCGTGACATATTGTACTTCATGATAGTGGTAACATTTCTTCGACATCACTTGCGTTTATTTGTGAAAAAATCGGAAATTTTGGAAATTTTGCAATTTTCAAACTTTGAATTTTCATGCCCTTAAATCAGAGAGATATGTCACACAAAATAGTTAATAAATAACATTTCCCACATGTCTACTTCACATCAGCACAATTTTGGAACCAATTTTTTTTTTTGTTAGGAAGCTATAAGGGTTAAAAGTTGACCAGCGATTTCTCATTTTTACAACAAACTTTACAAAAACATTTTTTTAGGGACCACATCTTATTTGAAGTCACTTTGAGGGGCCTTTATGACAGAAAATACCCAAAAGTGACACCATTCTAAAAACTGCACCCATCAAGGTGCTCAAAACCACATTCAAGAACTTTATTAACCCTTCAGGTGGTTCACTGGAATTTTTGGAATGTGGAAGAAAACAATGAACATTTAACTTTTTTTCACAAAAAATTACCTTAGAGCCAATATTTTTTAATTTTCGCAAGGGTAACAGGTAAAAATGGACTCCAAAATGTGTTGTGGAATTTCTCCTGAGCACGCTGATACCCCATATGTGGTGCAAAACCACTGTTTGGGCGCACGGCATGGCTCGGAAGGTAAGGAGCGCCATTTGACTTTTGGATTGGAAATTTGGCTGGAATCGATAGCGGACGCCATGTTGCATTTGGAGAGCCCCTGAGGTGCCTAAACAGAGGAAACCCCCAACAAGTGACCGAATTTTACAATCTACTCCTCTGTATAAATTAATCTAGTGGTGGGAAAATAAGTAGATAGGTAAATGGTCACTAAACCCATAGATGAATTCCCAGAGAGGTGTCATTTCCAAAATGGGGTCACTTCATGGGGGATTCTGCTGTTCTGGCACTTTTCAGAGGCGCTAAGTACCATAACTAAAGAATCCCCCCTGAAGTGACCCCATTTTGGAAATGACACCCCTCTGGGAATTCATCTATGGGTTTAGTGACCATTTTAACTCAATGGATGATTTCCAGAAACAAGCACGTAATGGAAGGTTTAGATTCTGGAGAACCCCCCCTGGAAATTAAGTGAGCTCTACTCGAATGTGTCATTCACTAAATGAACCAAATGTTTGAATGACAAAATGGGATACATTTTTACAGTTTAAAAACGTGGTTCTGTGTGGAAGATTTTAAAGCAGTCAGTGACGCATAAGGCTGGCAATGATGGGCATTGTGGGCAATAGTAGCGGGTATCACGCCTCATTCCTCTCTTAGTACATACACGACATCTTTTCTGGGGGTTCCTTCTCGTTTCCGTTGCTGGAATAAGTGCAATAAAATGTCGCTCAGTGAGTCTTTTCACATCCTCAGATTCTAATGGATGAGCGGGGCTAACACTTTCAAAAACAAGATTTTCAATTACCTTTTCTTGATAATCAAGAAAAGGATTGGAATTTCCTGCTTTTTTGTACAACACAAAAGAATTGTATGTGGCCACCTGAAACAAATAAATAACCAACTTTTTATACCAGGTATAGGACTTTCTTGATACCTGGTATGGCTGTAGAACCTGGTCTGCAAGGTCCACACCCCCCTTGTGTTTGTTGTAGTCAATGACTGACACAGGTTTTTGCTTCGGAGTGGTGGATCCTAGTTCTACAGTGGCCCTTGTGGCATCTGTGTGGATCGAGCTGAGGACAAAAATATCCCTCTTATCCCTATACTTCAGGGCAAGCAGCTCTCCGTTGCGTACAGCCCCTGACTGCCCCTTTTGGAACTTTTGGTTGACCAATGGTTGTGGAAACCCCTGACGTTTTTTACGAATGGTCCCACAAGCCCCGATGTTGTGTTCAACCAGACTTTTAAATAGGGGTATGCTGGTGTAATAATTGTCCACATATAGATTGTAGCCTTTTTGAAAAAATGGACTTATCAGCTCCCAAACAATTTTTCCAGATGTCCCCAGATAAGTAGGGCATCCTGGTGGGTTTAGTTGGCTATCTTTCCCCTCATATATGTGAAAAGCGGATGTGTATCCGGTTGAACTTTCGCACATTTTATAGAGCTTTATTCCAAACCTTGCCCTTTAAGATGTTATAAATTGCTTGAGGTGCAGTCTTCCTTTGAATTTTTACAAGGGACTCATCTATAGAAATATTTTGTGTTGGGGTGTAGAGCCTTCAGAATTTTTCTGACAAATTTTCAATGATGGGTCTAATTTTATATAACCTGTCATGTTCTGGGGCATTTCTGGGCAGGCATTGACTATTGTCGTTAAAATGCCAAAACCGCATGAGCATTTCATAACGGGTCCTAGGAAGAACGACTGAAAACATAGGGGTGGCTTGAACAGGGTGGTTGGACCAGTAGGATCGAATGCTCGGTTTTTTAACAAGCCCCATAGCAAATGTAAGTCCTAAATTTTTTTTGATTTCCGGGACATTAGTTGGTGTCCATAAATTTGCCCTAGCATAGTAACATCGGGGATTCTGGCTTATGAATTGGGATGCCTATAAATTTGTTTGCACGACAATATGCTCTAGCAAGCTGTCTGTAAAAAACAAATTAAAAAAATGAATTGGTCCAAAATCTTCCACCTCCACATTTATACCAGGAATGGCGTTGAAATCAGGGCTGAATGGAGCAGCCGAATCCGAAGCCTCCAATCTGGGAAATGCTATATCACGTGGCAAAGCCCCTTGTACACTGGCATGCGCCAATTCACTAGTAGCAGGGACAGAGCTTGTACTGGGCAGTGTTCCCTGATTTGGAGACGTTTCTCCAGTAGCGCTATTTGCCCCTATTGTTGTACTGGTCCTTGGGCTTGAGGATGGACCAGAATCACTGCTCATTTCTGAGCTCTCAGTGTCGCCGCTACTAAAGCCCTCAAAATCCATATCTCCATCTGAGATTGCACTGTCATCAGTGTCAGAACATAGCAGGGCATACACCTCCTCTGCGGTATAAGTCTGACGGGCCATTTTATTTGTTTTTATATTTTTTGACTGGACTGGACTGACCGGACTGGACTGACCGGACTGGACTGACCGGACTGGACTGACCGGACTGGACTGACCGGACTGACCGGACTGACTGGACTGGACTGACCGGACTGACTGGACTGGACTGACCGGACTGGACTGACCGGACTGGACTGGACTGACTGGACTGGACTGGACTGACCGGACGGAACTGGACTGGACTGACTGGACTGGACTGACCGGACGGGACTGGACTGACCGGACCGGACTGGCTGGACTGGACTGACTGGACTGGACTGACCTGACAGGACTGACTGACCTGACCTGACAGGACGGACTGACTGACTGACAGGACTGACTAACCCTAACCTAACTCTTACTTTCTTTTTTTCTACTTTCACAGTGGCAAGGCTGACACAGCTCTTGTCACACTGTTTCTCCTCTGCTCTCTCACTGAGATCGGAGGGGAAACAGTGTATTTATCAGGCAGATCGCCCTCTCTGATTGGCTGGTGTGATGCTGACATCATCGAGACCTGAGCCAATCAGGTCTCAATGAGGTCAGAGGTCACAGCATCAGGATCCCCTCGCTGCTAAGGTATGTGGGGGTCTGGATCACCGACCACCGGTGTCACTATCTTTTAAATGCCGCGATCGCTATGGATCGCTTCATCTAGAAGATAGGAACAGGTTAACATCATGGGGACCTGATCCAATCAGGTCCCCATGATCTAACATGTCAGAGCTATTGCTCTGCACCGGAACCGCAGCGCTTGCAGGACCCTGGGGGTTCTGAGCGCTGCGGGACCACCCACCGTTTTTAAACGGCGCTGCGCAGAGCCCAGGCAGCGCCGACGTTTATGTACAGTGGGCGGTCCTGAACCGGTTAACAGATGGAGCATCATGTCCTTCAGACCACCACTTTTATGGCCTGGTATTATTGTAGCTTGGATTAGGGTATACAACAGCCATGCTTTGTGCACTGCAGTCTACACTCGTCCAGTCCAGTCGGGCCTCCCTGACTGTTGGTCAGTAAGATATGTGTAAGTATTTTCTGTATGATATATTATTCTGCTGATACAACTAGTGAGAACTCCGGGCACAAAGATTTCATTCTTTTGTCTGAGTTAAATGCTTTGAAAAACATGATTCAATCCGAGCACCATATCTAAGGAGTCTCGCCACGTGAAGCTAGTTTCATGAAAACATGCCTCCATTTTTTACTTATTAAAGTGTTGTACAAGGTCTGACCTCGTGTTTTTACCATAAACCAGAATCATTTTATAATAAATCTGCCAGATGCTGCGGGGGAAGAGATACTGGCACCATGCCTGCCCTGTGCATCAGTAATCACAGGACACCCCTATAAATATCGGACATAAAAGGACATTGAACATTAACTGAACAAAATGTACAGCAATTCTTTCTATCTCTGTATGCCCCTGAAGAAAATCATTCTACATATCCGCATATTTAAGTGACCCTCCACAGGAGCATCATTATGAACCCTAAGGTGTCATTACAGGGGTCTCATGGTCATCAGCTAGAACATTGAAACAAATGATGGGACATGTGAAATGTAATCCTTCTTACATGGGACATGTAGACCACCTTCCATTTATCCTGCCGCCTATAGTTATACGGAGCTATTCTGTAGTAGGTGTGTAGATATTGTGATCTTTTGGCCACTTTACCTGCATACAAATCTACTTCTGTATTTCTGTGCTCCAGCTCTGTGTGCTGCTTGGTCTGGAATACGTGAGCTGCGGGGACTTTAACACCTTCCTTCTGGAGAAGGGGCGGCTTGACATCCCCAGCGCAAGGTACATTTTATGTTACCTACAAACCTGATCATAACTGTATAGAAATGTCTAGCATTCATCCGTTCACTTCCCTGCTGTATTATCTGTCTTTGGGTTCTGGTGTTTTTAATATAAAAATATTGTAGATTGCAGCGAAATTAACCCGAACATTGACAGAAATCTGAGTGGCCTCATTATTCTTCAGTGGGATCTGGCAGGATTTGTTGTATGTATGTTCTGCATATGGTCATCTTGTTCTAATCGTCTAGTCAATGTAGATAATATTGGCTGGAAGCAATATCTTTGTGTTTCTTGTCTTCTCCTCGGAAAGTTACACTCATTCATGTCTTTCTGTCAGATTCTATTCCGCTGAACTGGTCTGTGGAATCCAGTACCTCCACTCCAAGGGCGTCATCCACAGAGACCTCAAGCCCGAGAACATCTTGGTGGCTGAAACGGGCCATATTAAGATCACAGATTTCGGTCTCGCAATTGACAACATGCATGGAGACCGAACAGCCACCGAATACGCTGGAACTGCAGGTTACATGGCTCCTGAGGTGGGATAATAGTGCTTTCCTATTTAGTTTTCACTAAAATTACAGTCCATGGGAATGTTAACAATTTGACCTTTTTGTTCTTACTTCCATGATAGATTTTTGCTGGCGAGGAGTATAACGCCGGAGTAGACTGGTATTCTCTTGGTGTCATCTTAAAAGATATGGTTACCAGTGAGTGTACGTTCCATCTGACACTCGATGAGGCATCCTCCGGCATTGATGACATCATTAAACAGGTCAGTATAATTCCAGGTTATTAGTACTAGGGGTTGTACAATATTCATTTAAATGGTGAAGTTGTGAGAATGTTTTATTGCCTCTACCTCTTACCTTCATGGGTTTTACTTTATTGTTTTTAGCTCCTACAGAAAGATCCTGCCAGACGCTTAGGAGTCCATGGTAACATCCGAGAGCACGTGTTTTTCCAGTGTATTGATTGGGTCTCTGTGGAAGCCCTGAAAGTGCCTCCACCACACATCCCTGTAGTAAGTATATGGCCAGATCACATTGCACCTCTGTTAAGTATTAGTTAGCGCTGACACTTAGGCTGTGTGCCCACGATGCAGAAATGCCCAGGATTTTTTCCTGAGCATTTCTGCATCTCCCTGGCAGAAAAAAACACATGCGGATTGTACATGCGGATCGTACATGCGGATTGTACATGCGGATCGTACATGCGGATCGTACTTGCGGATCGTACATGCGGATCGTACATGCGGATCGTACATGCGGATCGTACATGCGGATCGTACTTGCGGATCGTACATGCGGATCGTACATGCGGATCGTACATGCGGATCGTACATGCGGATCGTACATGCGGATCGTACATGCGAATTGTACATGCGGATTGTACATGTGGATTGTACATGCGTTTTTCCTGCCAGGGACATGCGGATGTGAAGCGTTCTTCACATGCATTTCCGTATGCGGATTGACAAGCGCTTTCCAAGCGATTTTAGCATCACTTGGAAAGTGCTTGTGACAACTAGGTCACACTATATAAATCCATGCAAACTGCATGGATTTATATAGTGTGACCCGAGAGAGTGGTTAAAAATAAAAAAAACAAATGTATACTTACCCTCCGATGGCCCGCGCTGGCTTGCTTCGCTCGGTGCCGGCACTTTGCAGTGGATTGAAAGACCTGCCGATGTCAGCGTCGCATGACCCGTCACATGTCTCTGACGTCAGCGCAGGTCCTTCAATCCACTGCAAAGTGCCGGGAAGCAAGTAGGAGCGCAGCGCGGGCCGCCGGAAGGTAAGTATACATTTATTTTTTATTTTATTCTTTTTTTACAGATTTTTTAATGGTGCCTGGGTCTGGAGGAGAGTCTCCTCTCCTCTAGTCCTGGGTACCATCCGCACATTAGAACGCACCAATTACGCAAGTACAGATGCAGTCTTGCAGAATTGGCGCGTTCTAATGCAAGTCAATGGCGGCGATAAACGCAGCATTTCCGCAAAATAATTGGTAGTGCTGCGTTTTTTTCCGTAATGATAATCCACAGCGGATATTTCCGCAGCATGTGCACAGCACATGCGGATTATCATTGCTGCCCTTCTACCATGCCTTTTTAATGCGTTTCCGCAGCTGCAAAAACGCTGCAGAAACGCATTAAAAACGCATCGTGGGCACACAGCCTAACATTGGAAAATCAACATCATCCAGAGCTGCTGGTCCTGGTCTGATGGTCCAGATCATTTCATATCATCCTTCTCCAGAACGTTTGAGATTTTGGTAATAATTATTTTTTTGTTTGTTTTATAGCCAACTAAAGCTCATCACAGTTCTCGACCACACCATCTGGAGAAATTAGAAGCAGCAGAGGCCAAAAAGTCACCTCTATCAGCAAAGGACCAGGCCATGTTCAAGGGATTTTCTTTTGACAACGTGGAAACCCTTGACAAGACACCAGCTCCATAGTCATCAGAGCCAGCTGTCTTCCTCAGCCTCCAGTAGACCTTGAAGAACTGAAGATTGGACATCACTTTGATGATCATCTGAAAGCACTGCTGGAATGAAGATGACCATGGATACGACACTGAGGGACCCAAAACACAGACCCCAAAGATGAAGAAGCCAGACAATGTAATCATGCGCTGGCAGTAAGTATAAGCGCCACAACATCTGCGCTTCACTATAATCATAGGCATGTGCAGAACATTTTACACTAACCGGTAATTGGATTTCCTCTTGCTCATGACAGCTCCATCTTTCGGTGCTGTCTTGGGCTAAGAAGAAATAACATGGTGTGCGATGGCCGGCTATTAAGGGGAGGAAGGAGGCCGGATTTTTTTTTTTTAAAACAAACATCATTGCACATGTCTATGATCATTTTTATCATTACCGGTAGTAAGATTTCCTCACACTCATGAAAGTGCTGTCATGGGTGTCGGGAAGAGGTGTGTGATGGCCGGCTATTAAGGGGAGGAAGGAGGCCGGATTTTTTTTTTTTAAATGATCAGTTAATAATGAAGATAAGCATAGCAATGACAGAGGATCCCAATATATGACACCAAAGACAGAGATGCCAGCAGATCTACTCCTATTCTGGCAGTAAGTATAAGCGCCACAACATCTGCGCTTCATTATACTCATAGGCATGTGCAGAACATTTTACCTTAACTGGTAATTGGATTTCCTCTTGCTCATAACAGCTCCAGTCTTTGGTGCTGTCTTGGGCTAAGAAGAAATAACATGGTGTGCGATGGCCGGCTATTAAGGGGAGGAGGAGGCCAGATTTTTTTTAACTAACATTGCACATGTCTATGATCATTTTTACCAGTAACAGTAGTAAGATGACTCCTGAGACCCAACAACAAAATTTCCCCAAAAAGTCCCATGTAATAACGACAACATACAGAATTTAACCAAAACTCCTTTTAATGGTTAGAGGTCGGTCACAGCCAAAAAGGACGTGCTCAACGCGTAACTGGTATAAAACCCGGTTAAGGCACTATTGGCCAGCTGAAACGAGTACAAATCCATATGCCACTGCCGGACTCCCGGCGCATATCATACTTCGTACTGGAGAAAAACATCAAGATAGAGCAAATGACTGCTGCTGTGACTTAAATACAGAACAACCAAATAATACCAACAAAACACACTGTACATGGGAAAAAAGGGGAGGGGTGGTGGGAAACGCAGACTGCGGGTCCCATGCTTGTGTGGAGAGAGGCAGGAAGAGGCAGGTGACTAGCCCAGGGGATGGGGGAAGACTCGGTTACCCGGGCCTTTAGCCTTAAGGAGGTCGCAGTGGTCGGCTCCCGAGCCCGTACTCTGGGGTCTCTCTTTAAAAAGGCGTTGATAGATGTTAAGTTTATAAAAGTTCGTGACGCCACCTGTGGCTTCTGGTGAGGATCACCAGCGCTGCGCAGTCCACTGAGGCCGATGATAAGGCAGCTGGATGGTATAGCTCCCCACAGGTGGAGCTAGGCCTCAGGGCAGTGTATGACGGGGTATGCAGGACAGAGAGACTCAGCCGCGTCAGAGCCAGAACAGGGACAGACACGATAGTCACTTCAGTACTTTTTACTGATGGAAATTCAGGCACTCCCCAGAGCACTGTAGGGTGAAGGGTGTATGTCCGGATCCTCCCCAATGAGCGGGTTTTGGGCCTCCTGTTCCTTGCCTCTACGTAGTAAGTTTCTGACCTGCCTGGAGCTAGGCCTAACTTTGTCTCTGTCCTGCGCTGGCTGACTGGCTGACCTTGTGGTAGGGCCTTCTCTTGGAGTGCACACTCCCAACCTACGGGGCCTATGTGTCTCCTGGCTCTGGTACGTATCAGCACTTTAGCGATCCTGGGACTTGTAGTTCTCCAGGGATTCCGGTTATATCTTACTGGGTCGTGGATATCCCGGTAAGCTTCGGACCCGATGTCCGGTAAATTCTTCTTCAAGGTGAGCTAGTTAAGCTCCTCTGCCCCCTATGTACTAACTCTCTCTACTCGCCTTCGACCTACTCGGGCCCTCAATAGGCTACTCACACTAACGGCAGCTTGCCGCGCTTCACCGATTTTATGGCGCCAGCACACCTAAGCTCACTATTCTGAGCTACGACTCAACCGGGCTCAACTCTGTATTCAGGCTTGCACTAACTAAACTCTCCAGAGGAATTGCTGAGTCACTGAGCTCCACTGCAGACTGACCTGTTTCTGTGTCTCACTCTGCAGGAACTGACTGCCTGGCTCCACCTTCCCTTCTTTATATATCCCTAACGGGCTCCCTCTGGTGGTCTGAGGTGGAAGGTGGAGATGTGTGAATGGTTATGGGGGCCTCTTGTGGAGGAATCCGTCAATACACCCTTCTAGGATCTGTGATACCAAGCACAGCTGGGCTTCACATTCCCCCCTAGTTAATCTCAGCACTCCCGGGCTGAAGTACATTTTATAAAACAATAACAATAGTAAACGTAAGCAATACATGAACAATCTTCCCTTTATGGGAGGCACGAATCTTAAACGTTGCATAACAAAACAATTACAGAGTGTCCTCAAAATCCAAGTCTCCTGTGGTGAGGTTCCCAGCAAGGATGTTCATCTCACAAGGTAGAGTACTTTGGTAGTTTTGAGGGACCTGTCCTAAACCTTCTACGTTGGCCCTGGGGTGGCTGCAGGGCATGAAGATCCCGAGTTGGACCTCCAAAAGAGCCACTCCAAACAGGTTTTCCTTCTGAGGTCACCTAAAGGGCACTCCAGGGAGCGCAATTATATACAGTAAGAGTTTTTGGGCTGCACACAGTCCTCAGCCACGAAGTTCTTAGGCAAATAAAGAATTAATGAGAAAAAAGCACAAATGGATAAGCATGCATAAAAATAAACAGTCATGCAGTACATTACAATTTAATATACAATACCCCAGGGGTAACTATATATATTTTCAGAGATTTTTATCTATCTACTGAGTGTACCTAACAGGAGGTTTACCTTTTGTACTACGTATTGACCTGCTTAGTGCTGTGGTTGGTGGAGTGTCAGTGTCTGTATCCTCAGTTACTCTACCAGTTCTACGTGTAACCATGTTGTAAAACTGCCTTAACCTCTCTCTTGGACTGGCAAGTCTACCATTGGCTGGGCCCTGTTGCTCTGCTCCTGCCGGGGATCCTTCATCCGGGGATACTTCTTGAGCTGACTCTTCTACAGCACTTACAGGTTTAACTTGCTGTGAAGGGTTTGCTGGCTGTTCATAGAATTGGAGTACTGGAATAATTACTGCACCTCCTATTTGAGGCCAATCCGCTGGTAAGTCTCCTAGGTCAGTGTGGATCACTGCTTCTTTAGGTTCTTCCTGGGTTGTGAGAGGCACTTTTTCTTGGTGTTTCTGTAAGTCTGGACACAACTTTAGGTGGTCCCTGGACACTGTAGCAGATGTTCTTCCTCCATCACGACTAATTATGCATGTCTTTTTGTTGTCAAACCGTGACGGTAACACAGTGTAGGGGTCTTTTTCACACTGGTCATAGAGTTTGTGGTTACGTCTTTTTCTTTTTAATACTGTTTCACCTGGTGTGAAAGGTTCTGCGGGTGCGTTTTTGTTGTATTGAACTTCCTGCTTTTCTCTCACCCGAGTAAGACTGTCCTTGACACAAGCTTGTACCCTTCTGTACTGCTCTTGTCTGGTTTTGTCCCAGTCCTCAGTGGTCATATCAGCTTCAGGTTCAACAACACCAAGCTCCAGATCCATGGGCAGCTTTCCTGGCCTTGCCCGCATGAGATATGCTGGAGTGCAGTTGGTGGAACTCACTGGTATATGATTCTACAGATCCACTAGGTCAGGTAGTAGGTCTGGCCACTGGTTTCTCTCCTCAAGTGGTATGGTCTTTAGCAGGTCGATGATAATGTTGTTCATCTTTTTGCAGAGACCGTTTGTTTGCGGGTGATACGGTGTAGTTCTTATCTTTTTACACCCGTAGAGATGGCAGAACTCCTTAAACAGCTCAGCCTCAAAGGCCGGGCCCTGGTCCGTCAGCACCTGCTCAGGGTAACCATGGGGTCTGCAGAAATACGCTTGGAACGTCTTTGCTGCTGTCTCTGCCGTCAGGTCTTTGACGGGGGCGACCACCAAGAAACGTGAGTAGTGATCCACCATGGTCAGAGCATAGGAGTACCCTGACCTGCGGGGGGAGAGCTTAACATGGTCCAGGGCCACGATCTCCAGGGGTCGAGTCGTCTTGATGGGTTGCAGGGGTGCCTTCTGGCTGCTGAAGTCTTTCCTTCTTAGGCCGCAGGGTCCACAGTCCCGGCACCACCTCTCAATGGAGCTGCTCATTCCTACCCAGTAGAATCGACATTTCAGCAGGGTCTCTAGCTTTTTCCAGCCAAAGTGCCCCGCCTGATCGTGGTAAGCCTCTAATACCATCTGGATGTCTGTATTAGGGACTACTATCTGCCATACCATCTCATGAGTCTTTGGATTGATGTACCTCCGGCACAGCTTCTCACGGTAGATAAACAGCCGGCTTCGCTCATTCCACAGCTGCTTTGCTTGCAGAGACGCATCTTTCTCCAGGGAGGCACCTTCTTGAGTTATCAGATGTTTGATGCGGCTGACAACCGGGTCGCTATCCTGGGTCTCTTTCCAACTGTGCTGAGGCAGGGGGTTTAACGTCTTTCCACGCTGATTCCTGGAGGCTCGTTGCTCATGGATCATCCCACTTCGATGAAGGGCAGGTAGCTCAATCTCTTCCAGATCATCCACTTCTTCTTCTGTGTCTGACTGGTGAGGCATCCTAGACAGGGCATCGGCGTTGGCGTTCTTGCAGCCCGCCCGGTATTTGATTGTAAATTGGTAGTTTGACAGCCGAGCCATCCATCGTTGTTCCAGAGCTCCCAACTTAGCTGTTTCAAGATGGGTCAAGGGGTTGTTATCAGTAAAGGCAGTGAACTTGCTGGAAGCCAGATAGTGCTTGAATCTTTCAGTGATGGCCCAGACCAAGGCCAGGAACTCCAACTTGAAGCTGCTATAGTTCTCTGGGTTCCTCTCAGTCGGGCGGAGCTTCCTACTTGCGTATGCGATCACCTTCTCCTGCCCATTCTGCTTCTGACTTAGAACAGCACCCAGGCCTTCGTTGCTGGCATCTGTATACAGCAGGAACGGTTGGCTGTAGTCAGGGTAGGCTAGGATCTCATCACCTGTCAGGATCTCCTTCATCTCCTGAAACGACTCGGCTTGCTCCTTACCCCAGTGGAATGGGAGGTTTTTGCCTTTGGGGGACTGTCCTACCAGGAGGTCTTGCAGAGGAGCTGCTCTCTTAGTGTAGTCCTTTACGAACCTCCGGTAGTATCCTACTAGTCCCAAGAACTGACGCACCTCCTTGAGGTTCTTCGGCTCTGGCCACTTCTGGATGGCTGTGACTTTCTCCGAGTCTGGTGCTACCCCTTCCGGACTGACAATGTGCCCCAGGTACTGTACCTTTCTCTTGAGCAGGTGGCACTTTGAGGGCTTCAACTTCATCCCGTACCGGGACAGTGACTCAAATACCTCTGCCAGGTGTTTCAAGTGGTCCTCGTACGTTCTGGAGTACACAATGACATCGTCCAGGTAAAGTAATACAGTCTCGAAGTTGCGGTGTCCCAGGCAGCACTCCATCAATCTCTGGAACGTTCTGGGGGCATTGCAGAGTCCAAATGGCATACTGTTGAACTCGCAGAGTCCCATCGGGGTGGTGAAGGCCGTCTTCTCCCGATCCTCCTCAGCCACAGCTACTTGCCAGTACCCACTAGTGAGGTCAAGGGTGGAAAAGTAATTTGCAGACTTTAAGGCAGCTAGGGACTCCTCTATGCATGGTAAAGGGTATGCATCTTTATGTGTAATGCGATTTACTTGACGATAATCTACACACATTCTCATGCTCCCGTCCTTCTTCCTAACCAGCACTAGGGGAGCTGCCCAGGGACTACAACTATCCCTTATCACTCCCGCCTTCCTCATGTCATGCAGCATTTATTTTGCCTTCTGGTAGTGAGCTGGGGGTATAGGCCTATAACGTTCTTTGATTGGGGAATGGTTGCCTGTGGGGATATGATGTTGAACCCCCTTAACCCTTCCGAAGTCTAGTGGATTTTTACTGAACACCTGCGAGTACTCTTGAACCACCCGGTGTACACCCTGTTTTTGGTGGGTAGGAGTGGTGTCCAACCCAACATGGAGCTGTTGACACCAATCCTCCACCTGGGTTGCAGGGTCATTATCCTCCACTTCTTCTGGTGAAGTTAAGGACTCCGCCTCATGGATGCAGTTCTTGTTGACAGCATGTAATTTGGCAACAGTGGCATAACGTGGCAGTTTGACCTCATCTTCCCCTAAGTTGAGAAGACGGACGGGCACCCTCCCATTACGTACATCTACCACTCCCCTGGCAGTTAAGAGCGTGGGTCTGTGCTCAGAGCAAAGGGGTTCTACTACCACCTGGTAGCTCTGTCCTCTAAGACCTATGGCAGCTCTACACCAGATGAGCATTTCACTCATTGGGGGAACGACAATGGGTATGGGGTCTGTTACCCGCACGTTACCGATTTCACCATCTGTTAACTTTACTTGCTGTTGATACATCAGGACGCGGATCTCCCTCTGCAGTGCCCTCCTCTCTCTCGGTCCGGCAGTGTCGGCGATCTGTTGGAGCAAGAACACAACTTCTCCCAAACAGTTACCAACAACGTTAGTGCCCAATACCATATACGGGTTGCTGTCATCAGGGTTAGTCTCCACTACAATTAGTCCCTGGTCCTTCAGCTCCACTCTCCCCACCTTTACAGTCACATTCTTAACCCCGAGTAGGTTAAGGGGGAGTCCATTTGAGGCATATACAGACAGATTTGGAGCTGGTGGACGTAGGTCGTCCATGGACCAGAACCTCTTGTAGAGGACTTCAGGCATGATGGTTACCTGAGATCCTGTGTCCTGCAGGGCATGCATCGGGATCCCATCCAGTACAATGGACAGGAAAGGTCTTCCTCCGACGAACCTGTTGTACCAGTCTGATGGGCCTGGTGAGTCTACTCCTGGGTGTCGGCCCTCGGACCCAGGGTTTTCTCGTTTAAAGGACAATTCTGGGCGATGTGTCCGGTCTTGCGGCAGCGGTAGCAGGCTGGGTCCTTTGGTGGACGGCGCTAGTCACTGGTCCTCGGCGAGGGTGGTGTTGGTCTCCTCCTCCTTCGCATCCAGGGGACATCCTCAGGGCTATCGGCTAACAGGATCTTCCCTCCTTCCTCAGGCTCCGTCCGCAACTGCAGAGCACTCAGCACAGTGGTCAGGGTTTTACTCAACTGACGCACCTCAGAGCGCAGACTGTCCAGTTCTTTAGGGGACGTTGCTGGAACTTTAGCTTCAGCAGCCACCGGGGAAAAGGTACGCCCCTTATTTTCCCGTGGTTACGCCCTTCTTCTTGCTCAATGGCCCAACAATGGCGGCAACCTTCACCACAACTTTACGTAGACAGTTCAGAATAAAGGCGCACAGTACCCGGTGGCAACGGGCACAACACTCTGTCGTTGCAGCGGGCACGTAATCCTGTTCGTGATGCCAGTTGGAGATGACTAGCCCAGGGGATGGGGGAAGACTCGGTTACCCGGGCCTTTAGCCTTAAGGAGGTCGCTGTGGTCGGCTCCCGGGCCCGTACTCTGGGGTCTCTCTTTAAAAAGGCGTTGATAGATGTTAAGTTTATAAAAGTTCGTGACTCCGCCTGTGGCTTCTGGTGAGGATCACCAGCGCTGCGCAGTCCACTGAGGCTGATGATAAGGCAGCTGGATGGTATAGCTCCCCACAGGTGGAGCTAGGCCTCAGGGCAGTGTATGACGAGGTATGCAGGACAGAGAGACTCAGCCGCGTCAGAGCAAGAACAGGGACAGACACGATAGTCACTTCAGTACCTTTTACTGATGGAAATTCAGGCACTCCCCGGAGCACTGTAGGGTGAAGGGTGTATGTCCGGATCCTCCCCAATGAGCGGGTTTTGGACCTCCTGTTCCTTGCCTCTGCGTAGTAAGTTTCTGACCTGCCTGTAGCTAGGCCTAACTTTGTCTCTGTCCTGCGCTGGCTGTCCTTGTGGTAGGGCCTTCTCTTGGAGTGCACGCTCCCGACCTACGGGGCCTATGTGTCTCCTGGCTCTGGTACGTATCAGCCCTTTAGCGATCCTGGGACTTGTAGTTCTCCAGGGATTCCGGTTATATCTTACTGGGTCGTGGATATCCCGGTAAGCTTCGGACCCGGTGTCCGGTAAATTCTTCTTCGGGGTGAGCTAGTTAAGCTCCTCTGCCCCCTATGTACTAACTCTCTCTACTCGCATTCGGCCTACTCGGGCCCTCAATAGGCTACTCACACTAATGGCAGCTTGCCGCGCTTCACCGATCTTATGGCGCGGCACACCTAAGCTCACTATTCTGAGCTACGACTCAACCGGGCTCAACTCTGTATTCAGGCTTGCACTAACTGAACTCTCCAGAGGAATTGCTGAGTCACTGAGCTCCACTGCAGACTGACCTGTTTCTGTGTCTCACTCTGCAGGAACTGACTGCCTGGCTCCACCTTCCCTTCTTTATATATCCCTAACGGCTCCCTCTGGTGGTCTGAGGTGGAAGGTGGAGATGTGTAAATGGTTATGGGGGCCTCTTGTGGAGGAATCCGTCAATACACCCTTCTAGGATCTGTGATACCAAGCACAGCTGGGCTTCACACAGGGTCTGGACTTATAAAGAGGGGAAGAGGGAGGAAGAAGAGGATTATTGGGTGAAATCCAGGAGGAGAGGAGAAAAAGAACATGGGACACACAATTTAACCCCTTCAGCAGGGCACACCAGTCAAGGGGCATTCAATTAAAGATTGACGTGCCCTGCAGACTGCTGAGACCCAACAACAATATTTCCTCAAAAAGTCCCATGGAATAACGACAACACACAGATCTTAACCAAAACTCCTTTTAATGGGTAGAAGTCGGTCACAGCCAAAAAGGACGTGCTCAGTACGTAACTGGTATAAAACTCGGTTAAGGCACTATTAGCCAGCTGAAACGGGTGCAAATCCATATGCCGCAGCGCAAGTCAGACTTCGTACCGGAAAAAAACATCAAGATGGAGCAAATGACCCCTAAGGAGGAGTGGAGTATTTATACTGCGCTCCGCCCCCCACCCATTTAGTAAAAAGCTTGTTCTATGCTATCCTGGAGACCGGAGAGAAAAATATCCAGCCCTATTTCCGTCAGATAGACTCCATCGGGTAGCATAAGACTGGAATTGTCTCCCTCAAGTTAGTGATGCCTCATGACCACTCCGGCCTTAAAACGGATAAAGCGGGACAAGCGGGCATTAAGCGTGCGCACAGAACGTTCAACTGCCGCCGCATCTCTCGCGCCCTGCCATGCAACACGTGACATGACCTCTGACCAAATCAGAGTAAGCTCTGGAAAAAGTCTGTGGAATTTATCCACGTCGGAGCGCATGATTGTGAGGAGCTCCGCTAGGTGAAAGGAGCAGAGATCATTCCCGCCCGCATGCAGGACTAGAATTAAGGGACAGGAAGCAGTCTGAGCTATCCGCACCACCTCGGGAAGAACCTGAGGCCCGGTCAAGCCTCTTATTCCTCTCCAAAAAACATTGATGCCGTGGAACCCAAGACCTCTGCCACCTGGTCGACGTTCTGCTCTTTGGGATGCCCAGAAGATGTAAGAGTGGCCCAGTATCCACACTGTGTGTTTTACACCACCTATGAAGAGATAATAAAGTTAGTGAAGCAATAAATTCGGTCTGATGTATCTTGCAAAACAGGAGGAACGCCATCTACCAATGCGCTGGATCTCGGAGTTAGGCAAACCAGCACGGGCTGCTTCGGTAGCAGCTGCTATCCTAAAGGAGTACGTACCAAATACCTTGAGAGGAAGGCCTACGAAAGCTAAACATTTCCAAAAAAGGGATTGAAATTCAAAAACCGTAAGAGGAGAACCATCCTCATGTGAGAAAAAGGAGTCACCAGATCGCCAGAACGATAAGTAATTATTAACAAGGGTTAAAGGACAAATAGGACCGGGGATGGTAAGAAGGGGAACCCATGAACAAATACCGGACGGGTCAATTTTCGATTTCCGAAAGTGGATACGGAGACCTCGGTCACAGGGAGTGATACCATCATACTGGAGTCCTCCTGAAGTGCGCTTGGATGGGGACACCAATTCACTAATGCGCAAAGCACCAAACCAAAAAACACGAGTCAAAAAGCGGCAGAGAGTAGAGCAAACTTGAAAGGAGAAGAGCGGACAGCGGGAGTGGGTTGATTAGGCAGGTAAGTAAACTGAAAGAAATGGGCCGTCTGTTCTCCTGACGAGTGTGCTCCCTCCTCCAACCCATAATAGCCTGCTGAATGATGAAAACCTTAGTAACATCGTTCCAACCTAAGAGGCGAAAATAAACACCGAGATCAGATAGGCGGTTCTGTGCAACGGCTCCTGAAACACCCATGCTACGCAAGTAAAGTAAATATTCGATTGTGACCTCCAGACGGGCAGCGTCGGATGCTGCTGCTGATCTATCCCCAAATAGGTTATGCCACTCATTCCATGCCTTACCGTAAGAACGCCATGTAGACGAGGCCACTGAAGATCTCACCAACTCCATCAATCTTTCTCTACCACCTCCCACATGAGGGATGGGCATGGATGCCCATCTGGTTTGACCGCGGGGAAACATTCCCGGAATTTCTGCCAATCGAAACGAGAAAGAGAATCAGCAATGACATTATTTGTACCCGGAACATGGCGGGCTTAAAACCAGATGTTTAAACTTAAGCATTTTAATACCAGGAATCTGAGTAATTTGATAACCAGGGGAGATGAGGATGACAAGTGATTTATGGCGTGTACAATACTCATATTGTCAGTCCAATAACAGATCCGTTTATCCCTGAGGGATGGGCCCCATAAAGAAATGGCTGTGATGATAGGAAATAACTCTAACCAAGTAAGGTTTTTAACCCAGCCCTCAGTGCGCCAAGATTCCGGCCAAGGTTCGGCACACCATTGGTCTCCAAAAATGACACTGAAACCAGTAGATCCAGCGGCATCGGAAAAAAGGGAGAGATCCTCATTAGTCAATTCCGATGACTAAAAGCATGTATATCCATTATAGGATAAGAGGAACTCCTTCCCAACCAGCAAGTCTGCTTTCAAAGGAGGTTTTATCCGAATTCTATGATGGGGAAGCTTGATGCTTTTGGTCGAGAGGGATAAACGTCTGGAAAAAATTCTCCCCATAGGCATTACTGTGCAAGCAAAGTTAAGGAGGCCTAGCATGGACTGCATTTGACATAGTGTTACTTTGAGGACAGAACAGAATCCTTCAATCTGGGACAGCAATTTTGAATTTTTTTCTGAGGGAAGGCGAAAAACCATGGCAACGGAATCAATCTCAATTCCTAAAAAGGATAGCGAAGTAGTAGCAAAAGTTTTTCAACTGGATAAGGGAACGCCAAAATACGAAAAAATACGAAAAAAATAAAATTGTCTAGCAAAAATTGACAGGACCTGGAATCTGGTGGTCCCACAAAAAGAAAATCGTCAAGATAATGGATTATAGCGGAGGAACCTGTTTCATACTTAACCACCCATTCTAGGAAAGAACCAAGTAATTCAAAATAATAGCAAGAGATGGAACAACCCATGGGAAGGCAGGTAGATCTCACATCACCGTTACTTTCTGAGTAGCAACGTCTTCGGAAAGTTTATGAAGCTACATTTACAGAAAACATGGGTCCACTGGCTTTACTAAACGCCATCTACAAATTCGAGCTTCAAGATTTGGAGAGGTGTGTATTGCAAGAATTTTTATCACCCAACCACTTTGAGTAGCAGAAGGAGAGATAGCATTAGCAAACTCTCAAGAACTATCTGCATTCTACAATGACGGAACAACGGTTAAACAGCCGAGCCCTTCTGTTAATTGAGCATGAGCTCGTCAGACACCTGAATATTAAAGACCTGATTAAGGATTTTTCTAACCAGCAGGTAAAACGACTGCCTGTTCCATACATGTAAATTTGCATCTTCACATCTTCTACATTGCAGCCAGTTTTACATTAGTGTGTTATTGCCATGTATGTTCCCCTGTATTATGGATGAGTGTCCTAGCCTGACTGCGGGATTACTGACCCAAAGTCCTAGCATTAGACAGATGTAACAGATCGGATAGTAATGTTTCAGTTCTGAGACCTGCACCTGACTGACCCTGCGATGCACTATCAGTACCCCAGATGGGAATACCCATTTAATATTAGGGCTCAGTTTTTAGGATAGAGCGCACTATTGTTTGTTGTTCTTGAATTTATGGAAATACGTCTTTATTATTATGGTTCATTCCTTAGATCGTGTGCAAAACTGTTTGTTGTTTTAATATGTTTTCTGACCTCACAAAATGACCTTATTTTCATTGTATTAATTGGTTATACGTTTTGTCTTTGTTTTGTTACATTATAATTTTGCACTTTACATAATTGACCAAAGGATTTAACTAAATGACTCTTATGAAAAATAGATTTAATTAGCGAAATGTTTAGTGGGAATGTTTTACAAAACTTTTATGTTAAGGGCATTGACCATGCTCTGGTTATTCTTAACCAATGTGTGTGTGAGATGAATAAAAGGCCCTTAATGCAGAAATTCAACATAGAAATATAGTCTATTTCCCATATTTCGTATTTAGTGCCGAAGTTCAAGAAAGACCATAATACTAAGTGCTTTATCATCATCTCAAACACATTGGTCAAGAATAACCAGAAAATTGCCAATCCTTTTAATCATAGTTTAACTTTTTGGAAGAATTTACTTTAAAGTTTGTCACCCCTTATATCATAAATAATAAATAAACAGAAATTGCTTTTCTAATAGAATAACACGTCCAGAAGAGATTCCTTTTCAGCAGTCACCTCATTATCATAGCCAGCAGGATTACAATGAGAGATAACAGAATCCACCATTCACATTAGGTCGTGTCACAGCTCACCTCTTCCCCTTTCCTGCACAATGACATCTGCATGTCACTAAACATGAGAACATGTATAGAAAACTCTGTCTAGGAATTAAAGTCCCCTGTTTTGTCTTGTGATATATATACATCCATATGTCTATTGTTCATATCTCCAAACAGGCAAGACAGCAGATTTCCATAAATGTACAGAAAACAGGATACAATAATCTGAAGTCAGAAATACAGATTATAAAAAAATGATCACAATCTGGTTTCAATTAGTTTAAAAAATGTATGTGACTCATTCCCTTAAAGAAAAATAAGCAAAATATACCTAAAAAGAATATTGGATAGTTTAAGAAATGTTTAATAGGTTAGAGTAGAGTAGGGCCCTGCCAAAAGAGTCTACCTTGTCGTGGTGGCAGGCTTAAAAAATCTTTTGGCCAAAACAAAAGCTGATGGCTGTGTATGTGATATGGTGTTCGATGGGAACTGTTTATGTGTGATTGGTGAAACCGAGGTGCAGAAGCCGAGTTTTTCCAAGAGTGGGAGGTGGGACAGTGGAAAGTTCGAGGGGTGGAGGCGGGGCTGGTGTGGAATCTCAAGGGTGCCCGGAAATGTTGCCAGTATGGGGTGTTGAAATTCCTGGTGGCAACCCTGCTTCAGTATATAGCAAAAATCACAGTCTCCTACTCTCCACAGGCATGTGTTCAAAGGAGTATGTTACGGATCCGGGTGGTGGAACCTCTGTGCTGCGGTGCAAGGAGGGACCAGAGGGGCGTAACTAGGTATCAACTCGGACTGACCAAGGTCATACGGCGGCTCAATCGACTCCGTGACCAGGGAAGGACCGAGCAGAGGGACCAGGTGGTACTCTGGGACCGACCTTGTATGAGAGCAGGTGACTCCCACGGGTCAGAAGGCAGGAACTGACCGGTACAGCAGATGAGCACGGCAGGCAGGCTGACGGGTGATCCGGGTAGGCGGACTGGCAGACACGGCAGGTAACAAGCAGGAGCCTCCAGGTAGGCTGGCTGGTAGGCACGGCAGGTAACAGGCAGGTGCTTCCAGGTAAGCGGGCTGGCAGGCACGGCAGGTAACAGGCAGGTGCTTCAATGTAAGCAGGCGGGCAAGGCCCATAGACAGACTGGCGGACGCGACTGTAGACAGACTGTCGGGCTGGAGAGTAGACAAGCTGGCGGACTGGACTTGTAGTCAGGCTGGCGGGCTGGACTTGTAGTCAGGCTGGCGGGCTGGACTTGTAGCCAGGCTGGCGGGCTGGACTTGTAGCCAGGCTGGCGGGTTGGACTTGTAGTCAGGCTGGCGGGCTGGACTTGTAGTCAGGCTGGCGGGCTGGACTTGTAGTCAGGCTGGCGGGCTGGACTTGTAGTCAGGCTGGCGGGCTGGACTTGTAGTCAGGCTGGCGGGCTGGACTTGTAGTCAGGCTGGCGGGCTGGACTTGTAGTCAGGCTGGTGGACTGGACTTGTAGTCAGGCTGGCGGACTGGACTTGAAGCCAGGCTGGCGGGCTGGACTTGTAGTCAGGCTGGCGGGCTGGACTTGTAGTCAGGCTGGCGGGCTGGACTTGTAGTCAGGCTGGTGGACTGGACTTGTAGTCAGGCTGGCGGGCTGGACTGGTAGTCAGGCTGGCAGTGGGACCTGAGGGCTGAAGCAGAGTTTAACACACAAAGCTACAACCTTGCACGGGCACCTCCATCTTGGAGGAGGTGCCTTTTATATGAGAGGTCCTCCGGCCATTGGCCGGGGACTCCTTAGGACGGCGCGCGGCCCCTTTTAGAGGGAGGGAGCGTGCACGCGCCCTAAGCACAGTGTTAGAGGCAGATGATGGCTGAATAACGCAGCCATCATTTGTCGGCTCAGTTCCCAAGTCCACATCAAAGAACGGGACCTGGGATTTGTGTTATTTTTTTCTATAAACCATTTTGTTTTTTACTTTTTTTACTTTAGTCCCTTTACAGAACGTGAACCTGGTTGAGCTTTATTGCACGATGCTGCGAGGCATGATTTACAATTGCAGCTGTGGGGGCCATTGTGTAGAGTTGGTTGACTAAAAGAGCCCCCTACCTTTATTTGACAACCTAGATGCCACTGATACTATAGGCTGCGGCATCAAAGGCGTTAAAGATAACAGCTAGGATCAAAGACATTGACTGTTCAGTTCCTGCGGTAGCCCCTCAGTGATCCAGCTGGAATAGTGCCAGCACCGGAGGTGAGTATAGCTCCTATTATTTTACTTTGTGGAAACATAGTGATTGAGAAGGGTTGGTCCTAGTAGTGAACATCAGAGAGAGACTTGCGGCCTAGCCGGAAAACCCAGTGATCCCTGCTAGGGCCAGAGCTTCATAGAGAACTTACATGGAAACTCACACGACTGGGCACACCACCTTTGTGAAGAGAACATTAACGTTAAATAGTGAAAGACTTTCTCTGCTATCCCAAGCTTACTGTTATTAGTTCTACTGTTGATTTGCCTTGTTACTAACACTTTACAGTTTAAAGTATATACTCGAGGATAAGCCAACTTTTTCAGCACACTGAACTCATCATCTTTCCTTTATCTCGCATATCTTCCCCACCTGATCTTTCTATCACAATAAATGACATCACAATTTCCCCTGTCCCCGGAGTAACCCTTGACTCTGCCCTGTCCTTCAAACCCCACATCCAAGCTCTTGCCACCTCCTGTGGCCTCCAGCTCAAAAGTATTCCCAGAATCCATCCTTTCCTCAACCCTCAATCTATTAAACTGCTTGTTCATGCCCTCATCATCTCCCGCCTCGACTACTGCAACACCCTCTGTAGCATCGGCGTCTCTGCCCCGTACTAGGCAGAGACGCCGTCCCTCTCACCTCCCCGCTCCTGGCGCGGCGTCCTCCAGCGCTTCTCTCCCCGCTGCTTCCGGCACGCGCTCCTTCCCCGGCAGTGTGCTTAGGGCGCGCGCGCGCTCCCCCTCTCTTAAAGGGACCGCGCGCGCCGTCCTAAGGAGTCCCCGGCCAATTGCCGGAGGACCTCCCATATATAAGGCACCTCCTCCAAAATGGAGGTGCCCGAGCAATGTTGTTGCAAAGCCTTCACTCTGCTTCAGCCCTCAGGTCCCGCTACCAGTTACCTGCCAGTCACCTGCCAGATTCCTGCCTGTTACCTGCCAGTCACCTGCCAGATTCCTGCTTGATACCTGCCTGATATCCGCTTACCTGCTTGCAAGCCTGCGGTCCGACGGTCTGCCCTCCGACACCTGTCAGTCTGTCTATGGACCAGCCTGCCCGCTCACCTGGGAGCGCTCACCTGATACCTGCCTGCTAGCCTACCTGGAGGCTCTGCCGTCACTTGCCGTGACCACCTGCCTGTCCAGAGACTCTGGCCCGCTCACTTGGGAGCTCTCACCAGCCACCAGCCCGCTGCCCTTCTACCCAGAGACTGTCCCTGTCACTTGCCTTGACTACCTGCCCTTCTACCCAGAGACTGTTCCTGTCACTTGCCGTGACTACCTGCCCGTCTTCCCTGGGAGCCACCCGCTTCCTTACAAGGACTGCCCCCTTGTATAGTTGCTCAGAGGTTCCACCTCCCAGACCCGTTACTGTTTGCTCGGACCATGGAACCCGGTGGCCCCCAGATCTCCGATCTGCACCAGGAAGTCTTACGTCAGAAAACTCAGCAGGAGTTGGTACTGTCCTATCTACGGTCCGTTAACTTTCGTCTAGGCGCATTGTGTGACTCGTCTCTGTCTACCTTTGGTCCAGCCGTGCCCATTCCTGCGGTACCGCAATCCAGTCCCTTCATGGTACCCGGCTATGGACCTCGGCTTCTGGCACCTCCACGCTTTGCCGGCGAACCTACCTTAGCTCGGTGTTTCATAAACCAGTGCACCCTGCACTTTGAGCTATTTGCATACCAGTTCATCTCCGACCGGGCCAAGGTGGCCTTCATCATGTCCCATCTCACTGGGGAGGCACTGGCATGGCTAAATCCCCTGTGGGAGAGAGGGGATCCCCTGGTGTCCCACCTGCCGTCTTTCCTCGCTGCTTTATGGAAAGTCTTCGATGAACCTGGACGGAAAACCTCTTCTGCCTCCTCTCTGCTACGTCTCCGCCAAGGGAGTCTCACCGTGGGCCAATATGCCATACGGTTCCGCACCCTCGCTTCTGAGCTTGCCTGGGAAAATGAGGCTCTGGTGTCCGTCTTCTGGGAGGGTCTTTCCGGTCGGATTAAGGACGAGTTAGCTGGTTGGGACATTCCTACCACTCTGGATGACCTGGTGTCACTAGCTACCCGGATTGGCATCCGGTTCCAAGAACGTGCCAAAGAGACTGCCTGGGAGAAAGACTTTTCTTGCTCTGCTCCTACTTCCCTGAGACCTGCCTCTCAACCAGTCACTCCGCGGGCGCTCTCGCCTGAACCTATGCAGATCGACCAGACCAAGATGGTCAGATCTCGCCAAGAATCTCGCCGAACCGAGGGAAGCTGTTTCTATTGTGGCAGTATGGAGCACTTCATCCGTTCCTGCCCGGAAAAGCCAGGAAACGCCAGTGTCTAGGACCGCTCGGAGAGGTCGTCCTAGACAAAAGTAAGCCCTCTCCGTCTCTGATTTTACCGGTCTCTATTGCTTGGGGAGAAAACCGTCACTTTGAACTCGCCCACCTGGATTCTGGAGCTGCTGGAAACCTCATCTCCCAGTCTCTGGTAGAGAGATACCGTATTCCCACCAAGTCCCTGGCTGAACCATTGTCAGTCGCCTCCGTGGATGGAAGACTTCTCTCGGAGACCATCCTGCTCTTCACTGAACCCATAACCCAGCAGGTGGGAATGCTGCACTCTGAGGAAATCTCATTCCATGTGCTGTCCGGACTTTCTCACTCCCTGTTGCTAGGTCTACCTTGGCTCCAGACACACGAACCCGTATTGAACTGGCGATCCGGTGAAGTACTCCGATGGGGTCCAGACTGCCATAGGACCTGCCTGGTTCCGGTCCGCCCAGCTCGCCCTCCGTCTACTCCAGCTAATTTACCAGGTCTCCCGGCTCCTTACTGGCCCTATGCGGACGTCTTCGGTAAGAAGGAAGCAGAGACTTTGCCACCCCATAGGCCATATGACTGCCCGATCGACCTGGTACCTGGCACCACTCCTCCCCGTGGGCGTATCTACCCGTTGTCTGCAGCCAAGACCCGGGCCATGTCTGAGTACATTGAAGAGAATCTGGCTAGGGGATTTATCCGAAAATCTACCTCCCCGGCTGGAGCCGGATTCTTCTTTGTCAAAAAGAAAGACGGCTCGCTACGTCCCTGTATTGACTACAGAGGACTCAATCTCATCACAGTAAAAAACAAATACCCCCTGCCGCTCATCTTCGAATTGTTTGACCGTCTCAAGGGCGCCAGGATCTTCTCCAAGCTGGATCTACGAGGAGCATATAACCTGGTCCGTATCCGTCAAGGAGACGAGTGGAAGACGGCATTCAATACCCGGGACGGTCACTATGAGTACCTTGTGATGCCCTTCGGTCTCTGTAATGCTCCTGCTGTCTTTCAAGAACTAGTCAACGACATCTTCCGCGACCTCCTGTACTCCTGCGTAGTGGTATACCTGGACGATATCTTGGTCTTCTCTCCGGATCTCCCCACACACCGAAGGGATGTTCGTCAGGTCCTGCTTAGGCTTCGGCAGAACCACCTCTATGCCAAATACGAGAAGTGCCTCTTCGACCAGACCTCCCTACCGTTCTTGGGCTATGTCATCTCCCAGACAGGTCTGCAAATGGATCCCGAGAAGCTCTCTTCTGTTCTAAAATGGCCTCGTCCTGAAGGTTTGAAGGCGATACAGCGATTCCTGGGCTTTGCTAATTACTATCGTCTTTTCATCCCACACTTCTAGTCTCGGACTGCTCCCATATCTGCACTTACCCGTAAGGGGGCTAATCCCAGGACATGGTCGCCTGAAGCCGAGGAGGCCTTCCTTTCCTTAAAGAAAGCCTTCGCCTCTGCTCCCGTCCTGCACCGTCCGGACTGTAATAAACAATTCTACCTGGAGGTTGATGCCTCCTCCTCCGGAGCCGGAGCGGTACTCACCCAAAAATCTTCTACCGGGAGAATGGTAACCTGCGGCTTCTTCTCCAAAATCTTCTCCTCGTCTGAGCGCAACTACTCCATAGGAGACCGTGAATTGTTAGCCATCAAATTGGCACTGGGGGAGTGGCGCTATCTGCTTGAAGGGGCTCTCTACCCGGTAATTATCTACACGGATCACAAAAACCTGGCATATCTCCAAAATGCCCAGAGACTCAATCCTTGCCAGGCCCGGTGGTCGTTGTTTTTTGCCTGCTTCGACTTCATTCTTCATTTCCGTCCGGCGGACAAGAACGTCAAAGCTGATGCCTTGTCCCGGTCCTTCCTGTCCACCGATCAAGAGGAGGAGCCTACGCACGTCATCGACTCCTCCAAGGTGATGAATGTGGCCCCCTTGGATCTGACTCGTCTCCCACCCGGTAAGACGTTTGTAGCTGTACCAGATCGGGAGAGGGTTCTTCGCTGGGGACATTCTTCTAACCTAGCTGGCCATGCTGGCCATGCCGGCATTACTGGTGGCCTACCCTGCGTAAGGACGTGGTAGACTTCGTCACGACCTGCTCATCCTGTGCCCGTAAAAAAAAGTTCCCAGACATCTACCAGCCGGCCATCTCCTGCCCCTTCCCGTACCTGCTGCTCCTTGGCAGCACATTGCTATGGACTTTATCACCGATCTTCCTATTTCTGCCGGTTGTACAGTCATTTGGGTTGTCGCTGACCGCTTTTCTAAGATGGCTCACTTCATTCCCCTGCCTGGTCTCCCATCTGCACCCGAGCTGGCTAAAGACTTTATCCGCCACATCTTCCGTCACCATGGCCTGCCCCTCCACATCGTGTCGGATCGTGGGGTTCAGTTCACCTCACGCTTCTGGAGAGCCACATGTAAGCTGCTAGACATCACCCTGGACTTCTCCTCCGCTTACCACCCACAGTCCAATGGTCAAGTGGAGCGGATCAATCAGATCCTGACCAGTTACCTCCGGCACTTCGTTAATGCACACCATTCGGACTGGGTCGATCTCCTACCATGGGCCGAGTTCTCTTACAATAACCATGAGAGCGAATCCTCTTCCAAATCCCCGTTCTTTATAGTCGGTGGCCAACATCCCCGGATTCCACTTCCTGTCTCCGTTTCTGTGGACAACCCTGCTGCGGAGTCTCTTGTCAGCGAATTTTCTACTATTTGGGAGAGTACCAGGTCCGCTCTTCTTCTGTCCTCTGAGCGGATGAAGAGATATGCTGATAAGAGACGTCTGGATCCGCCTCAATTCCGTCCGGGAGACAAGGTTTGGCTCTCGTCCAAACATGTGCGGCTCAAAGTACCCTCCTTCAAGTTGGGCCCTCGATTCATCGGTCCCTTCGAAGTCCTCAGGCAAATTAACCCTGTGGCCTAAAAATTAAAACTCCCGGCCACCCTACGGATTCCCAACTCCTTCCACGTATCTCTCCTCAAACCCGTTGTCTTTAACTCTTTTTCCAATAATCCAGGTGCCCCTCCTGCTCCGGTTTCCGCTGGTGACGTCTTTGAGGTAGAGAGTATTCTGGCCTCCAAGAGGGTAAGAAGAAAGACCTTTTTTCTGGTAGATTGGAAGGGGTTTGGTCCTGAGGAGAGAACTTGGGAACCCAGGGAGAACATCAACGCCCCGCTTCTCCTTGAAAAATTTCTTTCTGGCCAAAAAAAGAGGGGGCCTAAAGGGGGGGGTACTGTAGCATCGGCGTCTCTGCCCCGTACTAGGCAGAGACGCCGTCCCTCTCACCTCCCCGCTCCTGGCGCGGCGTCCTCCAGCGCTTCTCTCCCCGCTGCTTCCGGCACGCGCTCCTTCCCCGGCAGTGTGCTTAGGGCGCGCGCGCTCCCCCTCTCTTAAAGGGACCGCGCGCGCCGTCCTAAGGAGTCCCCGGCCTATTGCCGGAGGACCTCCCATATATAAGGCACCTCCTCCAAAATGGAGGTGCCCGAGCAATGTTGTTGCAAAGCCTTCACTCTGCTTCAGCCCTCAGGTCCCGCTACCAGTTACCTGCCAGTCACCTGCCAGATTCCTGCCTGTTACCTGCCAGATTCCTGCTTGTTACCTGCCTGATATCCGCTTACCTGCTTGCAAGCCTGCGGTCTGCCCTCCGACACCTGTCAGTCTGTCTATGGACCAGCCTGCCCACTCACCTGGTAGCGCTCACCTGTTACCTGCCTGCTAGCCTACCTGGAGGCTCTGCCGTCACTTGCCGTGACCACCTGCCTGTCCAGAGACTCTCGCCCGCTCACTTGGGAGCGCTCACCAGCCACCAGCCCGCTGCCCTTCTACCCAGAGACTGTCCCTGTCACTTGCCGTGACTACCTGCCCTTCTACCCAGAGACTGTTCCTGTCACTTGCCGTGACTACCTGCCCTTCTACCCCGAGACTGTCCCTGTCACTTGCCGTGACTACCTGCCCGTCTTCCCTGGGAGCCACCCGCTTCCTTACAAGGACTGCCCCCTTGTATAGTTGCTCAGAGGTTCCACCTCCCAGACCCGTTACACCCTCCTCTGTGGCCTACCTGTTAACACTCTCGCACCCCTCCAGTCCATCCTCAACTCTGCTGCTCGACTAGTTCATCTCTCGCCTCACTATTCCTCTGCTACCCCCCTTTGCAAATACCTTCACATGTTAATAATAATAATAATAATAATAATAATAAAAAGTAATTTTTCATTTAACTTTGCATGAAGCCCTGTGGGTTATACAAAATTTCTGAATACGGTTTTGAATATTTTGAGGTGTATACATGACATATAGATCCCTCAAAATCTTTTCAAATGTGTAGATGGTCCTGAAAAACTGAGGGATGGGACATTTCATTGGCATACAAAATTCAAAGTTCAAAATTTAGACTTTTTCTAAATATTTGTCAAATTTCCGATATTTTTATATAAATGTCTATCATATTGACCTAAATTTACCACAAACATAAACTACAATGTGTCAAGAAAAAAATTATTACCACATAAAATGGCACATATTAGTTTAAAAAATCTGGCTTGGTCAGGAAAGTAAAAACTACCTTAAGTGGGAAGGGGTTAAAGAGTTATTCCCAATATATGTAATAACTCTGAAGTGGAGCAGACTCCACAATACAAACTGTTTATTTTATTAAAATAAATACATTTCTTAGACCTGATGAGGCTTGTTTGGTTGCATTAAAAATCCACTTGCTTTTGAGCCGAAACATTGGCACCTGTTCACACGGGCCAATAAATACACCATTTTTTATGTAATTTTCTATTAAGTGCTACCATCTTTTTTGCTTACTTATGTGCCGACACTGGGGTATCGTGTTCCGGGACTCTTGGAGCTCTCACAGCCATAAAAACTGAACGGCCGTGCAGTCCCTCCGCCTCTTATGGGACGTGCTGGTGAAGGTGCGTACGCAATGACATCATCGCGTACGCGTCTGCATAGAGGGCCAAGATGCAGAAGTGCAGCTGCAGGGGATTATATAAGAGGTAAGTATCACATTTTTTTTTTAATAGAATTAATTAAATAGTCTTGGGGAAGAGCACATGGTGAACTGGGAGTGGGGGGGGGGAGCACATGGTGAATTGGGGGTAGGGAGAGCAAGTGATGACTTTGGAGTGGGGGTGGGGAGAGCAAATGGTGAAGTGGGGGGTGGGGAAAGCACATGATGAACTGAGAGTCAGGGGTGGGGAGAGAACATCGAGAATTGGAAGTGGGGGGTGAGGAGAGCACATGGCAAACTGGAATTAAGGGGTGGGGAGAGCACATGGTGAACTGGGAGTGTGTGGTGAGGAGAGCACATGGTGAATTGGGAGTGAGGAGTGGATATAGCACATTATTAATTGGGGGTGGGGAGAGCAAATTATTAATTGAAGGTGGGGGTGGAGAGAGCAAATGGTGAATTGCGAGTGGGGGGTGGGGAGAGCACATGGTGAATTGGGGGTGGGGAGAACAGATAATGATCTGGAGGGTGGGGAGAGTACATGGTGAATTGGAAGTGGGGGGTGGGGAGAGCAAATGATGAATTGGGAGTGGGTGGGGAGAGCAAATGATTAATTGAGAGAGGTGAGTGGGGAGAGTAAATGATGAAGTTGGGGTGGGGAGAGCAAATGGTGAATTGGGGTGGGGAGAGCAAATGGTGAATTGGGAGTGGGGGGTGAGGAGAGCAAATGGTGCATTGGGAGTGGGGGTGGGGAGAGCTAATGGTAAATTGGGAGTGGGGAGAGCAAATGGTCAATTGGGAGGGAGCGGTAGTGAGAGCTAATGGTCAATTGGGAGTGTGGAGAGCACATGATGAATTGGGGGTGGGAAGAGCAAATGGTGAATTGGGAATAGGGGGTGGGGAGAACTAATGGTGAATGGAGCAAATAGTGAGTGGGGGGGTGGGGAGAGCAAACGTTGAATTGGAAGTGGGGGTAGAGAGCAGATGGTGAATTAGGAGTGCGGGTGGGGAGAGCAAATGGTGAATTGGGAGTGGAGGGTGGGGAGAGCAAATGGCGAATTGGGAGTGGAGGGTGGGGAGAACAAATGGTGAACTGGGAGTGGGGAGAGCAAATGATGAGTTGGGAGTGGGGGTGGGGAGAGCAAATGGGGAGTGGGGGTGGGGGGAGCAAATGGTGAATTGGGAGTGGGGGTGGGGAGAGGTAGTGGTGAATTGGGAGTGGGGAGAGCTAATGGTGAATTGGGAGTGGGGGAGAGCAAATAATGAATTGGGAGTGGGGGAGAGCAAATGATGAATTGGGAGTGGGGGAGAATAAATGATTATGAATAGAGGTTGGGAGAGAGCACGAATATGACATAATGAATTGGAGTGGAGGGGTTCATGTAAATATAATGAATTGGGGGAGCGGGAGGTACAGAGTGGGGGGTGTTGAGGATGCAGGAGTGTGACTGGTAATGAATTGGGAAAGAGTACAGGTGCTATTTAATTTATATATTTATTGGGTGGAGAAAGTGGCTATTTACAGTTAGTGGGGGGGCCGTGGTGGATTACAATTTGTATTTGGAATGGTGGGTTGCATAATAACTAATTATATATTAATGGTGGGTGCACATCTGTATTCAGCTGCGTAATGTAGAAATTGGGGAATGTACTCTAGATAATTGTGTGCTATTTTATGCAGAGACGAGTCCTGGCTGGAAGAAGTGAGGTCGGTCTGCGCTGGATGAAAGCAAAAAAAAGCGAAGATGAAGGACTTCAACTAGAGACCTCACTTGTGAGTCAATGTGTTCTTTGTACAATGACACTATATACTAATGTACAGAGCTCCTGTGTATGTCACTGGTGATCACTGTATTACCTGTACACTATACACTATATGCAGAGCTCCTGTGTATAATGTCACTGGTGATCACTGTATTACCTGTACACTGACACTATATACAGAGCTCCTGTGTATAATGTCACTGGTGATCACTGTATTACCTCTACACTTACACTATACACCGTCTACTATGTAGAGAGCTCCTGTGTATAATGGCACTTATGGTAATATTAGTATTTTTTTTTTTTTTTTATTAATGATCAGTATTGTAGTATTCAGTCACTATGTGGTCTGGTCATGGTGTGGTGGTATTTGTTCCTTGCTTGTGGTATTATTCGGTCACTATGTGGTGGTAATATGTGGTCTGGCCATGGTGTGGCGGTATTTGTTCCTTGTATGTGGTATTATTTGATCACTATGTGGTGGTAATATGTGGACTGGTCATGGTGTGGCAGTATACCTTGTATGTGGTATTATTTGGTGACTATGTGATGGTAAAATGTGGTCCGGCCATGGTGTGATGGTATTTGTTCCTTGAATGTGATATTATTAGTCATTTTAAAAAATTTGTGACACATTCCTTTAAAGAAAAAGAAATAAAAATATACCTAAAAAGAGTATTGGATATTTTAAGAAAGGTTTAATAAATTAGAGTAGAGTAGGGCCCAGCCAAAAGAGTCTAACTTGTCGTGGTGGTTGATTAAAAAAATCTTTTGGCCAAAACAAAAGTTGCTGGCTATGTATACGATATATGGTTGAGTGGGAACTGTAAATCTGTGATTGGTGAGGGCGTGGTGCAGAAGTGGAGTTTTTCCAAGATTTGGTGGTGGGACTGTGGAAGTTTCGAGGGGTGGAGGTGGAGCTGGGGTGGAGCCTGGGCGGAGTCTCAAGAGAGCTTGAAAATGTTGCCAATATTGGGCCCTGAAATTCCTGGTGGCAGCCCTCTATCTATCTATCTGTCTATCTAAATAACAAAGTAAGGCTATGTGTGTTGTGATCTGCAAGAAGAACTAAGGAAAGATAGGGGAAAGCTGTCCCTACAGTAAGACTAAGCTGAATCCCTACGATGTAGCGGGCTGCCTGTTTTTAGTGAACAGACCCACCTTCGTCATCGGCTAGTCTGAACGAAGACCTATAGAATTAAGGAGGGGGTCCCTAAAGAACTAAGGACTGGGACAAAAATGGGACACCTCCTAAACAGAAATTGTTGTAGAACACAAAAGACAAACTGACAAAAAGTACTAGAGGTCCAAGAGGACCAAGCGAACTGACAGAGAAAGGCACAGAAGCACCTGGCTAGCAAAGCAGTCAACGCTGAAGTCCAGCAAAGCCAGAAGGGTGGAGCTGGAATATATAGGCAGATGGTCACGTGACCGCAAAACACAATATAGCAAAAATTAACAGGAGGGTTCTAACAATGTGCCCACAATGCAGAAATGCTTCGGATTTTTCCTGAGCGTTTCTGCATCTCCCCTGGCAGAAAAAACGCATGCGGATTGTACATGCGGATTGTACATGCGGATTGTACATGCGGATTGTACATGCATTTTTCCTGTCAGGGACATGTGGATGTCAAGCTTTCTTCACATGCATTTCCGCATGCGGGTTGACAAGCGCTTTCCAAGCGATTTTAGCATCACTTGGAAAGTGCTTGACAACTTGGTCACACTATATAAATCCATGCAAACGGCATGGATTTATATAGTGTGACCCGAGAGAATGTCAAAAAATAAAAAATAAATATATACTTGCCTTCCGATGGCCCCCGGTGTCTAGCTTCACTGTCCCGGCTGCCGGCAGATCATGTTACACTGAAGGACCTGCCGACGTCAGCGTCGCGTGACCCGTCACACGACTATGACGTCAGCGCAGGTCCTTAAGTCCATCGTGAACTGCCGGCATGAGAGGAGGAGCGCATCGGGGGCCGCCAGAAGGTAAAAAATAAATATATACTTATTTTATTCTTTTTTTTTTTCCAGCTTTCTATGGTACGCGGGTCCGGAGGAGAGTCTCTTCTTCTCTAGACCTGGGTACGATCCGCACATTAGAACGCATGGAATGCGCATCTACATATACAGTGATGCGTAATCCATGCGATCTAATGCAAGTCAATGGCGGCGAAAACGCAGCACTTCCGCAAAATAATTGGTAGTGCTGCGTTTTTTTCCGTAGTGGAAATTTCCGCAGCATGTGCACAGTACATGCGGATTATCATTGGGGAACATGGCAGGCCTTCTACCATGCGTTTTTTAAGCGTTTCTGCAGCGTTTTTGCCGCTGCGGAAAAGCTTAAAAAACGCATCGTGGGCACACAGCCTTATGGAGACCAATCTCTGTGATGGGGGAAGGGCACTAAAATAGTGTATGTCCTACACAACAAACTACCTGATAGAAGACTGAAGACGACACAGAGCCACCGAATACAAGAGACACAAGCAGTGTCTGACTGGTGCCAGGGGCCCCCACTATCCAACTCTAGGGCCCCACTTCTCAACTACATGCAAATGTGACATTATCCTCAATCACAAATTTATATAACAATGAACTGGGTAGATTGGTAAATGAATAAGATGCTGCCTTTGTCTGCACATAGTGAGTAAAGTATATTGTGCCAAGTGCTGCTCATATAAGAGGGTGGTGGCCACTCTGCACAGGGGCCCACTGGAGGATTCTCCTGTTCTCCTGTCGGCCAGTCCAAGCCTGAGCACAGAGCTGGCACAAAAATGCTCCCATCCCATCCAAAGTTCTGGCCAGAAGTGGTCTTCATGGAAGAATTGTAATCAAAAACAATATCTTAGTCATAGAAACAAGGGTGCCAAAAAATGTCAACCTTGGCTATGGACTAATGAGCAAAAATGTGAAATATTTGCCGGTCACAGAAGACAGTTAGTTTGTCAAAGGGCTGGAGAGTGGAACAATATAGAGGATCTGCAAGCAACAATGAAGTATGGTGAAGGTGTAAGGGACGAGACAAGGGGTTCCTCGTTGTGTGCACATATTACTGATTCAGCTGATGGCACATTCAGACTATGTTCTGCCACAGTTGGTGAGACACTGGGACTCTTTAACTCCGCAAAGAAGAAGACAGACATGTTTACAAAAATAAACTCTCATTTACTAGGTCTGGAAAAAATGTACAATGGGTAGCAGGAATAATGCTTTAAACTTTCATCTGTATAGTATGACAGAGGTTCACACTTGATGGTTGAGGACGGTGGCGCAATACTTGTGTAGAACACTGCAAATGAACAACAAGCTCCACCGAGGGCCTTCATATTCCCAGTACAGGGCTACATGGGTCGATGTATTGCGCTGTGACCATTGTACCAGCCTGGCTGATCCCATATTTTTTCACAAAGACCTCCGGGTCTGGCTAACACTGAGACTAGCTTTAAAATGATTTATTTTTCAGTGGGTGCCCCAACTTGCCTTTGGTATGGAGTACTGCTGCCACTGTTACTTGAATGCTGAAATGTATTCCCTAGTATGTCTGCTCTTCGCACACGCAAAATTATGGCTAGATCCGATTGAAGTTGTCCTTTCTTCTCTGCAGCTCTACTCAGACTCTCTATTAAAACAGGAACTAACTCCTGGTGCCCACTTACTCCTCCCCAAACTATGGGCTGGCCCTACAGTTAACCATGTCCACCCCTGTACAGAGGAAAACTGGAGCCTACATAAGGATAAAACACATAAAACCACAGGTCACACTAACTATACAGTCAGGAGTCTTCAGAGAGGGTGTTCAGACATCTTCTACACCATTACAGAGGGACCTAGCATATTTGGAACTCCAGTTCAACAAATGGAGTTGGGGATTTGGTCATCATTAATGGTGTCTTCAATGCAGAGAAATATAGCAGATAATTATTAGTGTTGAGCGAGTATGTTCCCATGTGCATGATTTGCGACTGTTTGGACAACTTTAGTACATTTGAGGAATGTGTAAAAATAGACATTCCTTACATGTACTAAAGCTGTCAAACAGTCGCAAATCATGCACACGGGAGTGATTCAAACATAACACCGAGCAGCTGTAGCTACTCGGTGCTCGGCCAAAGCATACTCGGCGAAAGGGTTAACAGAACATACTCGCTCAACACTAAGGGTATGTGCACACGATGCAGAAATGCTCAGGATTTTTTCCTGAGCGTTTCTGCATCTCTCTGGCAGGAAAAAACGCATGCGGATTGTACATGCGGTTTCCTGCCAGGGACATGCGGAAATGAAGCGGTCTTCACTTTCATTTCCGCATGTGGGTTGACAAGCGCTTCCCAAGCGATTTTAGCATCACTTGGAAAGTGCTTGTCAACTTCACACTATATAAATCCATGCAACCGGCATGGATTTATATAGTGTGTGATGTCAAAAAATAAAAAATAAATCTATACTTTACCCTCTGATGGCCCCCGGTGTCCTGCTTCATCGGTCCCGGCTGCCGGCAGTGAAGACTGTAGGACCTTCCGACGTCAGCGTCACGTGACCCGTCACATGACTCTGACGTCAGCGAAGGTCCTTCTTCATTCAACCGCGAAGTGCGCGGGAAGCCGGCAGGACGCAGCGCGGGCCGTCAGAAGGTGAGAATATATATATTTTTTATTTTATTCTTTTTTTTTTAATGGTACCTGGGTCTGGATGAGAGTCCTCTCATCCACACCCGGGTACCATCCGCACATTAGACCGCATGAAAAGCGCATCAACATATACAGTGATGCGGATTCCATGCGGTCTAATGCAAGTCAATGGCGGCAAAAGAGCAGCGTTTCCGCAAAATTAATTGACATGCTGCGGATTTTTGACCGCAGCGTTTACGCTGCGGAAAAATCCGCATCATGGGCACAGCACATGCGGATTTCCATTGGGGAACATTGCTGCCCTTCTACCATGCGTTTTTCATGCGTTTCCGCGGCGTTTACGCAACTGCAAAAACGCCGCGGAAACGCATGAAAAACGCATCGTGTGAACTCAGCCTAATAATTATCCATCATGCAATACCATCAGTTAAGCGTCTGACTGGCTCTAAATTTATTATTCAGCAGTGTAATGCGCTAACGCAGAAAGACCCAGCAAGACTGGCACCAAACCAGCAAATCCGCAGGGACAGACGCACTTGGCACAAGCTGCCCAGCTAGGTGAGCTCTTTAGGACTGGGAACACTTTTCACTCAGCTCCCAGTGATGGAAGGGGGACTTTGGCAGAGCCTTCCCAGGCCCACTGTCACCAGCCAGCTGGTGTCTGGTGACACGGCCGGTGCCTAGTCAAGAACCGGGTGGGTACCTCTGTAAGAACACCTAGGAAAAATTAAAAGGGAAAGAGAAGACTCCTAAGACAAAACGCTGGAAAGATAACAACTAATAATGATAGCACCCCTCACCACCACAGCACATTGAAACTGTAATAAACAGCAAAGGACTGAGCAGGGAACAGGGTTAAATAGCCCACCTAATGATCAGGTGTTGAATACCTCCCAATCATCCCAAGACAACCACTTCCTGCTAACTTGCACAGCAGCTTGGACCCAATCCCACCACTGCCTAGTGCCAGACACCGCAGTATCGTGTGTTGCCTGGCAACCGGGGGAACACAGCATCCCATGTTAACCGGGCATTATATCAGTGGGAGATACGGTGTCCCGCGTCCTCACAAATCCTACTACTCCAGAGCGCAATGCTCCATACGATTGAGACGGTTTTCCTGCATGCGTAGTAGCTTCGCCTGCAGAGTCAGGACAATGGTGGCCCCTGCGACCGGAGTAGCGTAGCACTGGACTTGATCCATTCCCAGGTGGGAGCACAGAACCACAATACCTAACAAGTAGGACAATGACCCCAAACATAAAGCCAATGTGACTAAGTACTATCTACAGTATAAAAAAGAACAACGAACCTGGAAGTGATGATATGGCCCCCACAGAACACTGATCTCAAAATCATCAAGTCTGTCTTGGATTACATAGAGAGACAGAAGTATTTTTGTCCAAGCCTACATCCACAGATCTGTGGTTATTTTTTAGTGAGCCAAGATATTGGGAACAGTCTCCCTGTTGAGGTCCTTTACAAAACTGTATGCAAGTGTACCTGATGCTTTGATGTTGTTTTGCAGCATTTTTCCATACCTGCTTAAAAATATTGCACAGTACTGTATGTACCAATTTGACTGACTGGTTATAGCTGCAGGCAGTGGCGTAACTGGAGTCTTATGGGCCCAAGTGCAAGATCTGGACCGGGCCCCCCTTCCATCTTGAATAAATTATTATATTATATTATATATATATGCGCGTCCTCCATCCTGATATATACCGTATATCACTCATCCTGGTATATATGTACCTCATCCTGGCCCCATCCTGGTATTTATATCGCCCATTCTGGTATATGTCCCTTATCCCGGGCCCATTCTGGTATATACAGTATATCCCTCATCCTGGTACATTTTCCCCATTCTGCTACTGTTCTTTAATGTATAGAAGAAAATAAACTATGCTCATCAGGGGCGTACATAAAAGTCACGGGGCTCCATAGAAGAAGTATAATGGACATCTCATAGTCCTTTATATTGTATAATACATCCCATAGTACTCCATATAATACACTGCACAGCCCATAGTCATCCATATTAGCATGATACACAGCCCATATTCTTCATATAATATAATACACAGCCATTAGTCCTCCATAAAGTATAATGTACAGCCCATAGTCATCCATGTAGTATAGTGCACCCCATAGTCATCCATAAATTATAATGCACAATTCATAGTCATTCATAACGTATAATGCACAGCCCATAGTCATACATGTACTATAATGCAGCCCCATAGTCATCCATAAAGTATAATGCATCTCCATAGTCATCCATGTAGTAGCGTGGCGCCCCTGAGGGTTCGGTCGCCACAGAGGTACTGCACCTCACCCAGAGGTGTGGTGTCTCCCTTCTCTCAGGTAAGGAGGGAGTGCTGCACGGAACCTCAACACCTACATCCAACACTACACTACCCCAGGCCAGCAGGAGGGGCAAGAGGCAATGTAGTTTTCTGCTGAGCCCTGACCCTGGCTGGGGTGGGGGGAACCCAAAGTTAGGGGAAAACAGTAGTGGGTGTGGGTGGAGGAAGTAGTTTATGGGAGCACTCATACTGTAGATATATAAAAGGGCAGACTTCTTAACAAGAGCGGGGAGTTGAGGAGTGTGGTTCAGAGGAACAGTCTGGGAGCAGAGTCTCTGTAGGAGCTCTGCTCCACTACAAGGGCCCAGGACTGAGGCCCAGGAGGGGAGCAGGGAGTAAGCTCTGTTCTGTAGAAGGGATCCTAGGGTAGTACGGCGAGTGCAGGCGGCACCCGTACACACCGAACCTGCCAAGTGTCAGGAGGATCTAGGCCGCAAGAAGTGGACCGGCCCCTGGCCCAGTCGTGCAGCTTCAGGCCTCGGCTGGAAAAACTGGATGCTTCTGACTTCTATAGCCAGGAGCCAATTCCCCACTTCAATCCAAGTAGGGTCAAGCAGGTCTGTGCAACTCCGACGGACAGGGGGGACCTCGCAGCCACCCGAACAGGATTCACAGTGGGAAGCGCAGGGGAGGAGGGAGTAAGACCCAGCGTGAAGTCGGTCTAGAGAGGTACATAAGAAAGTGGGGTTCTGCCAGGTACACCCGAGCTGCCTGAGGAAGGACTGAACCCCTGCCCGTTGAACGCGACGCGGGAGGCTTGCACCAGTACTGTGCACCTGTGGACTGTCTAAGAACTGTGAGTAAATCTTGGATGACTGCACTGAGCTGCCTCCGCTCCTACTTTCGCCGGTGCCATTTCCCTCCCTGCACTACAACGCCCAGCGCACCTCCATTTATTCTACACTGCCCTGAGGCCTGCTCCACCTGTGGGGAGCCGTTCCATCTCAAGCTGCCATATCATCTGCCTCAGAGGACTGTCGCAGCGCTGGTGATCCTCACCAGACACCACAGGTGGCGTCACGACAAATCCCCTATAAATATCCCCTTTTTGCACTGACCGCCCTGGGTCACGGCAACGGGCCAGCCACCGTGATCTCTCCCCCGAAAGCAGCCATAAGGCCCGACTGCCGAGTACTCCACGGCCCTGGAGGCGAGTCAATAGCATGACCACTTATTTAAAATAAATCAATAAATACTCACCTGCCCCTCGCTCTCCCGCCGTGCAGCGTCCTCTTGTAAAGCCGGCAGCTGACTTTGGCAGGCGACAGGAGTGTATGACGTCACTGCCATGCTCGCGTCACATGCATGCCGACGTCAGCTGCTGCCTCTGATAGGCCATCAGCATGTATTGTCGCCAGGGGCTCTCTGGCACAAAGAATTGGCCCATGATTGGCAATCTATATTGGCTCAGATTCATTAAAGGGGTGGTCCAAAACCAAATTTTATTTTACTCCTAAATCTCTAGCTATTTAATGTCATAATCTGATCTTTTTTCTAATATACTTTAATTTAAAATTCCCTATCCTTCCCTCACTACTCTGATTTATTTATATTACTTTCTCTTTGATGATGAAACGAATCGTCATCAGGGGGCAGAGGCTACAGTCATTGCCACAGCCTTTGCCCACTACCTGAAATGAAGCGTCATTAGTGGCCTCCGTTTCGGGGGCTGGGCTAGTCCCTGCTTTACCGAGCATGTGTTGGTTGTCAGTTCTGATATATGCTCAGTAGATTCCGGTCACTGTGCACTGTTCTTCTTCTCACCCATTAGTATGGGTGAAATCTGCAGCAAAAACTCTGAAAGAATTGACATGCTGCAGATTTAAATCTGTAAGGAAAAAATAAGCAACATGTGCATGAGACTTCAGGATTCTCTTTCACTCTGCTGACATCCGGAAACCCTTCAGGTTTTGTGACAAATCTGTGCAGAAAAATCTGCGACAATCTGCAACGTCTGCACAGGCCCTCACACATACAGGATAATATATGATTTATATGACTGACTGATTTGATATACTGTTATACATTATACACATTGTATGTATATACAGATATATGACAGTGCGTATAATGTATAGCAGCTGATGTCTGTATTATTCTTTATACTATAGTGTAAACACTAAGAGAGTACACATATGGATATTAATAAAAGAATTACGTTGTTATGTTATTATGTATTGTAAGATGGCAGCCGGACAGGTCCTTGAGGGGAGATATGCGTTACCAAGGTTAGTAGCTTCGGTGATATAAACCCAGAGAGAGTTAATTGGGCGTATCAGGGCTGGTTTTTACGAGCAGTCATTAGAGTTGGGAAGGATTGGCTGCTCACATATCCCCACCCAAGGGCCTGTGTATAAAATGGAGACAGAGTTTCTCATTCAGTGTCTGTGGCTGGAGGTGTGGAGACCTCCAGCGTGTCTGTGCTACAGGACACTGACCGTGAGCAGGTGAACCTGCAGTATTGTATGGACTAGTTATGTTCTGTTTTGTTACTTTGTGCTGGACAAGGCTGTCTTTTGTTTACTTTGCAAGTGCGGTTTATGAGGTCTGAATAAACTTGCCTTGGACATTTTTAAAGAAACAGTATCCTGTGCCTACCTCTAACACGGCTGAGTACAATTCTCTACAGTATATATATGTATTAATATTATCTTTTTAGTTTTTCCTCACGTTCACCTTTTCCCCCTCCCGTCCACACCTCTCCCCTCCTTTTTTTCCTTCCCTTCCCCTTTATTAATTGTTCACGTCCCTGAAATTTTATTATTTTATACATTTTTTTTCTTTTATATATTTTTCACCCTTTATTTATTGTTCACGTCACTGCACTTTTATATATTTATATAAACATATTCACTATTGATTTTCACGATTTCGATATATGTATTAAAGGGGTTTTCCCACAAACAGAAGTAATTGTAATGAATGGCTGTGTCTGATGGTGTACAGAACATGGTCTGATCATACCACATCTCCTGGGCAGGGGAGGAAGCAAAGGAGTATACAGACATTACAGCAGGGAATAACAGAGGATTCATTTTGTGAGGGAAAATATAGTTTAAATCAGGCAGTGAAATGTTTTACCTCAGAAAATGAATCCTCTGCGATCCCCGGCTGTAATGTCTGTATTGTCTTTTGCTCCCCCCCTGCCCAGGAGCTGTGGTATGTTCCGTACAGGGTCAGACACAGACAATGATTCAAATGAACTTTTGTTTGTGGGAAAACCCCTTTAATAATGACTTAGTATTTATTCCCCCTTTTTCTCCATCTATTATAATGGATATTTTTAGTCTAATTCATTAATCTTTGTATTGTATATGGGGACTAATATCCGTATAATATACAGTATATATTATTTATTTATCACCTGATCACACATAATAATTTATGATATTCTTTATATTCTTATATACGTGTAACACTCACTACCCCCTATTCCTGTGTATTGCTGTAATATATAACCTATACTCGTTATCCATCATTATAAATTAAGAAGATTTTCCACTTTATCCGATATATCCACACTCAATCAGTAGATTAGATGTCTGCTGAAGAGGCGATACGCATGAACGTCTCCACGTCATCCTCCCCGACTGTATCTATATGTGCCCCGTGACCCCCGATCATGTGTCTCCATCACGTGATCGCAGCGTCACAGGTCACATGTCGCCGTAGTTGCCTCGTAGCGTTGGTGCGCGTTGTGTATCGCGCCACGCCTCCTCAGCACCCATTGGTTGGTGGAGACATACCTCCATCCTGATTGGCTATAGTTGGCCGTTTAACTCTTAGCTCTTTCCGAATGATGCCACCCCCTGACGAAGACAAGAAGCCGAAACATACATCGGGTGGACGCCATTCAGGAGTGGGATCTGCATCTGCTATAGCGTGATTACAATGCACATGTGGTCACCTTTTCTAAAAACGCTTAAAGTGGATACAAATACATATCTGTCAACAGCACATATGCCCAAGTCAGTGCCCTACTCTCTACAGGATTCACACCGACATCCAAATAATAAGGGACCAGCCCTTGTATATATACATATACAGGTGCATCTCACTAAAATAGAATATCATCAAAAAGTTACTTTATTTCAGTTCTTCAATATAAAAAAGTGAAACTCGTATAGCCATAATCATCAGCATTAACAGAAATAAACAATAGATCACTCTGTAATGAATCTATATAATATATGAGGTTCACTTTTTGCATTGAAGAACTGAAATAAATTAACTTTTTGATGATATTCTAATTTAGTGAGAAACACCTGTATTTGTTCACATATGAGATATATAATTTATATATATTTATACTTCGGAGGCACTTGTGTGGCGCCCCTGAGGGTTCGACCGCCACAGGAATGCTGCACTTCTTTAGTGGGTGTAGTGTTCCTCCTCCGAGGTAAGGCCAGTGTGATAGTTGTGACCTAACCTTTTGCATCCAACACCACACTTCTCCACCAGAGGGAGCTAGTATGCACTAGGTGCTGCTCCCCTGGTTACAGGGAGACTGGGGAACACAAAGTGGTAGGAACCAGTTAGTGGGCGAGGGTGGAGGACTTACAAGTTAGTTACACTTTAGATCTAATATTTAATGAAAAGCCATTTTTGATCTTAGTCCTTTTCTGCTAGTCGTTCATTGGTCCTAGTTAGTCAAGTCCTAGTGGTCGTACTGTGCTGTCAAACTACTACGTGTTAATGTGACTTCCCTCCGCGAGCGCAGATCCTGTGTGGGCCTGCACCGGTAAGGGACACAGCCCTCGTACCCTGGCCTTGGGACGAGAGGTAGGTTGCAGACAAGGAACGTGGAGTGTGGCTCCCCAGCAAATGGGTCCCGGGGAGGATGCAGACGGAGCGGAGTACGCCACCTGTCCTCGCCTACCTGATCTATTCAGAGGGATTCTGGCTGCATGAGGGGTACCGGCTCCCGACACCCGACCTTGTACCTTATGTCTTGGACGGGAAAGCCCGGTTAGGCCCTGAGGATCCCACCGGGCATCGGATGGAGAGGAATTGCCACCCGTGCCTTAGTCCTGAGAGGAGCTCAGAGGGAGACCCGGCCTATCTACACACGCACAGACGGGAAAGGGTGAAGTCTGTAGTGCAGGAACACTCTGGTGTAGGGTCGCTACAGAACACTGGACTTTCTCGGAGGTAGTCGGACCCCCGTCCCTGGTGGCCGCAGGACTCGGCGGGGAGCAGGGAGTCGCCTTCCCACTGTCATCTCTAAGTGAGTAAAACCTTGGAAGTTCACCCCTATGGCCTCCGGACTGTTCATTATGCGCCATACCATGCGACGCGGTGCCCGTACTCCTCGCACTACTACCCCGCTTCCATCCTGTCTGCCTGCCCTGAGGCCCTGCTCCGCCTGTGGGGAGCAGTGAGAACTTTGGCCGCCATGACACCGGGCCTCAGCGGACTGTAGCGGCGCTGGTGACCCTTCACCAGGCACCACAGGTGGCGTAGTCGTTAATCAGCCACTCAACCCGGACAAGCCCACACCATCTCTTTCTAATGTGACGGCCCTGAGCACGGGTCGGGCCCGGGCCACGGCTGCATCCCACTTCTCCATCACAGGGCCCGACACCGAGTCCCCCAACACCCAGGGTAAAACACGGGCTTTACGAGTAGAGGCGTCACAACCTGGCGTAGTCGGCAGGATCGCGTGCCCGCAGCAAAGGAAGAAGTACCCATGGCTACCGGGTACTGTGTGCCTTACACCTTGAACTGTCGTTTACACTTAAAATGGCGCCCGCCCAAGAAGAACAGGCGCCATAATGCTGTGAAAAGACTGCCATTGAACGCCTCCCATCGTGGGCTGGGCTCCTGCTTGGCGCCAAAAATGTGGACTGCCCCTTCCATCAGAGACTGTCCGCGGGGTAATGCCCGTCAAACTGGATGGGCTGAACGAAGGCGGGCCTGTCAGCATTCCGCCCAGGAACCGCCCCGAAAGAGGAGGAAGAAGAAAAGCAACAAGGTGCAGCCATTGCAGTCGGAGCTTGGCAGTCAACAGAGGCAGACATGGATGCCTCTGGGGAGCAAGACCACGCGTCTACTGAACCCGGTTCAGGCCCTTCATCCGGCAGAGGGCAAGGCGGCAGCGTGTTGACCCCGGAAGATATCGCATTTCTCCAGCAGGAAGCTCCGGGACTCTTAAGAAAGCAAAGAGAGGCCCAGGAGGCGGGGACGGCTGCGTGGCGGGAGGAGATGCTGCTGCGTATTCGGGACCGCCGCCAAGGAGTTGAGGTCCCAGGACAAGTCGACTCAGTAACAGAGGTCGAGGGCGGCCCAGCGGCGGGTGAGTGTGCAACCCCTGCCCCGGCTGCAGAGCCTACCGTGAATATTCCGGACCTCATGACGGAGTATCTAATTCCCCACGCGGTCACTTGGGAGCAAGCGTTGGCTCCAGAGCAGCAATCGGCAGCCATCGGTGGGGACCTGCGATGCCGCCCAAACCCTGACACGGAGGTGCTGAAGCTGCGGAGGAAACTACCGGCTCCAACCCGGACTGGTTCGCGCCTACAGAGGACTCTCAGCAACCCGTTCGTACTCCGCTACCCGCATCAGCAGTAACCTGGCCCGAGGCTGAGGAGTGGGCCTGGGAAAACCAGGGGGGCGACCTGATGGGCTTCCCCGGGGAGACCCGGGCTGAAGCGCGGAGGAGCCAGTGGTGCAGCGACCAGATATTCTAGCTTGCATGGGAGCAGCGTCGGCGGGAGCAGCGCTGCGAGCGCCTCGAGGTCCGGACCAAAGCTGCCAAATCTCGGGCGCGTCAGGAGGAGGCCACCTGTCCCAGTCCCCGGTACGAAGGCCAAGTCGTCCGTTTTCATCATGAGGCGGGGTGGGGGTTCATCCGGTGTCCCCAGTTCCAGGACGATGTGTTCGTCAGCTGGCGAGACGTTGAGCCGCGCCTCAAGAAGGGACACCCCAGTCGGAACCTCTTCCCGGGCGACACAGTGACTTTCTCTCGCCACCAGGGGGAGCGTGAGTGGTACGCCCTGGACGTACACAAAGTGTCCGGGAGCGACGCCACCCCGCGATCAGCCTCAGGGGACCGGCTAGCCTCCGTCGGGAGGAATGAGCCCTTTCCAAGAAGACAGCCCGAGGTTTAAAGCAGCCCCCGGCTGTTGTTGCAATTTGTTTACGAGTTTTAGTGTGTGTTGACTTTCTCCTATTATTGTTTGATTTCTACCCGGTTTTTCTAGAGACACGTGTCCCTGAGGACTGGCAGCAGACAGACTCTTTAAAATTGTACATAGTTTGCATCTGTTTAGGTGCTCCATATTGGTTTTATACAAAACCGCGGATATTCTCTACCTCAAAGCCTCAGACGAAAAACCTGTCGGGGTGGCTCTCCGGGAGGGCCAACCCGGGATCTTCATGCCCTGCAGCCACCCCAGGGCCCACGTTGGGGGTTTAGGACAGGTCCCTCGCACTTCTGAAGTGACTCGGCTACCTTGCACTTTACCTGTCTGTTTGTACAAAATGTCTCTGGAAAAATGCTAGCACTTTTATAATTTTAAACTTTTGTATTTTTATACCTGTTATGCAACATTTAAGAAATGTGCCTCCCATAAAGGGAAGATAGTTTTGTTATTATAAAAAGAAAATTTCCTGGGTGTTACTTCTTTTTCAGCCCGCGGACGTGCTGTGTTTTACCAGGGGGGAATGTGGCGCCCCTGAGGGTTCGACCGCCACAGGAATGCTGCACTTCTTTAGTGGAGTGTAGTGTTCCTCCTCCAAGGTAAGGCCAGTGTGATAATTGTGACCTAACCTTTTGCATCCAACACCACACTTCTCCACCAGAGGGAGCTAGTATGCACTAGGTGCTGCTCCCCTGGTTACAGGGAGACTGGGGAAGACAAAGTGGTAGGAACCAGTTAGTGGGTGAGGGTGGAGGACTTACTAGTTACACTTTAGATCTAATATTTAATGAAAAGCCATTTTTGATCTTAGTCCTTTTCTGCTAGTCGTTCATTGGACCTAGTTAGTCAAGTCCTAGTGGTTCATACTGTGCTGTCAAACTACTACGTGTTAATGTGACTTCCCTCCGGGAGCGCAGATCCTGTGTGGGCCTGCACCGGTAAGGGACACAGCCCTCGTACCCTGGCCTTGGGACGAGAGGTAGGTTGCAGACAAGGAATGTCTCAACCCGGCCAAGGACCAGGATCAAGAAGGCCCGGGAGCTGTAGAGTGTGGCTCCCCAGCAAATGGGTCCCGGGGAGGATGCAGACGGAGCGGAGTACGCCACCTGTCCTCGCCTACCTGATCTATTCAGAGGGATTCTGGCTGCATGAGGGGTACCGGCCCCCGACCTTGTACCTTATGTCTTGGACGGGAAAGCCCGGTTAGGCCCTGAGGATCCCACCGGACATCGGATGGAGAGGAATTGCCACCCGTGCCTTAGTCCTGAGAGGAGCTCAGATGGAGACTCGGCCTATCTACACACGCACAGACGGGAAAGGGTGAAGTCTGTAGTGCAGGAACACTCTGGTGTAGGGTCGCTACCAAACACTGGACTTTCTCGGAGGTAGTTGGACCCCCGTCCCTGGTGGCCGCAGGACTCGGTGGGGAGCAGGGAGTCGCCTTCCCGCTGTCATCTCTAAGTGAGTAAAGCCTTGGAAGTTCACCCCTATGGCCTCCGGACTGTTCATTATGCGCCATACCATGCGACGCGGTGCCCGTACTCCTCGCACTACTACCCCCCTTCCATCCTGTCTGCCTGCCCTGAGGCCCTGCTCCGCCTGTGGGGAGCAGTGAGAACTTTGGCCGCCATAACACCATGCCTCAGCGGACTGTAGCGGCGCTGGTGACCCTTCACCAGGCACCACAGGTGGCGTAGTCGTTAATCAGCCACTCAAGCCGGACTAGCCCAAACCATCTCTTTCTAATGTGACAGCCCTGAGCACGGGTCGGGCCCGGGCCATGGCTGCATCCCACCTCTCCATCACAGGGCCAGACACCGAGTCCCCCAACACCCAGGGTAAAACACGGGCTTTACGAGTAGAGGCGTCACACTTGCACTTTATGTAAAGTTTATGATAATTAAACAATCATATGTACAGATATATCTAACTAATGATATGTATATATATTTTTATATACTGGATTAATTTGTGGCTTGATTCTCTGTATTATCCCTTTGCTGTTCTAATCATGATCCATTCCCACTGGTGTTAATTGTAATTCCTGTCTCGACGTCCCCTTTGCGTATAGTTTTTAATTCCCCCCTTCTTTTGCATTTCCTCCTCTTCCACCTGGTTATCAATATAATAATTATGTGCATCACCCACATGCCTGGACTCTTCTGGTCGGTGTCTCCTTTCTGCTATACACTAGAGTGGTATACTATGTGCACAGATACATGGAGTGCCATATACTTCTCAGGAGGTGCGCAGCGTCCACCTCCTCACCGCACAGGCCCACAAGCTCCTCTCCGGCAGGAAGAAGATGCATTCAGGCGGCTCCTACCACTGCAGCAGACGGCAGTGCACAAGTATACAGGGTGCAGTGTGGATGTGTCTGCACCACTGGGATGTGGCCGACCTGCATGTATACATATGCCCCTCTGCAGGGGGGACTGGCCGACCGGAGGATCGGGAAAACCCCCGGGGCCCGATGGCCCCGTCCCCTACCCTCCTGGGCCCTGTACAGAGAACAGATGCGCCCCCCCCGGTTCGCAGCACTGCCGATATGATTAGTGATGGGCCCTCTGCCTCCTCTGCGCAGCACGACACTGCCGGCGCGTGCGCAGGAGGTCAGTCTCAGGGTGATGACGTCATTGCCCTGGGACTGCTTCCTGTGCGCGCTGTGGAGTACGGACCCTGCGTCGCTCCAGGCAGCGGCTGCAGCTCATCTCGACGCGTGAGTATCAAACGGGGAGGGGTGGGGGGAAGGGATAGGGGGGAGGGGTGACTGGGAGGACCCCTGGCCGAGGCTGGCAGTAAATACTACTGGACAATGGGCATGATTATCATCATGCCCATTGCCCAGCATGTCCTGCTGCCAGCCTCTGGTTACTGGTACTATGCCCAGCAGCATGTACTACCACCAGTGGCTGGGCAATGGGCATGCATGATGGTACCACCAGGGGCTGGCAGGACATAGTGGGTGGGCATGATATTACCACAGAGGCTGGCAAGACATACAAGGCATGAATCATGCCCAGCATGTCCTGCCAGCCACTGTTGGTACCATCCTGCATGCCCATTACCCAGCCACTGGTGGTGTGGTACTATCATGCTAGTACTAACACCAGTGGCTGGCTGGCAGGACATGCCATGTGAGCTTGAATGCTAATACCACAGAGGCTGGCAGTACATACTGGGCAATGGGCATGATAGTACCAGCAGTAGACTGACTAGGCGGTCTCCAGGGCTCCGTCTCCCCTTCTCGCTGCTGTTAGGCTGGGTTAACATTGCGTTTATGCTGTGCGTTACAACGCATCCGTTGTAAATCAGCGCAGACGCAATGTACTGTAGACTTGCATAGCAAAAATAGGCATGTGTTTGAAAGTATGCATTATTTGCAACGCACAGGAAAACATGGTCGGCGGCTGGAGGCCAGCTGAGCACTTCTCTGACAACTGGGTTCTAGTGTTATTCTGTGCCTGCTCATCTCTGATATTTGTCTGATGGCAAAGATGTAGCAGAGCTGGAGACAGAAGATCCGTGGATTACGTCAGAGCGAGGGTTTTGTCTTTTTATTAAAGATGGAGTCCCTACATGTGTTTTGTGTTTTATTTTTATTAAAAAAAAAATTCTGTGTTGTGTTTTTTTCTGTTTACTGGAAATTCATGGTGGCCATGTCTAGTTTGGTGTGACTCCATGAATTTCAGGCTTAGTGCCAGCTGATAATACAAAGCTGGTACTAACCCCATTATTACCCAGCGTGCCACCCCCCACCAGGGCCGTTGGAAGAGCCGGATAAAGTGCCTGGAAATGGCGCTACGATGAATGCGCCAATTCCAGGGGTGGCTGCTGGCTGCCGTTTTCAGCGTGGGGGGCCCAGAATGCTTGGGCCTTACCATGCTGAGAATCCCAGCCCCCCGATCAAAATATGGCGGGAGCCCACGCATTTTTTGTTTTAATTATTGTTTTAAATAATTTAAAAAAACATTGGGCTTTCCTGACTTTTGATCGCCAGTCAAGGTAAAACCAGGCAGATAAAGCAGACAGCTACGGGCTGCCACCTCTATCTGCGCTGAGAATCAAAATTTCTGCAGAGCGCTATGTCATTTTTGTTTTATTATTTATTTATTTTCACACTTCTATATGTGTGACAGTCCCAACAGCCAATCACAGAGGCTGACACAGAGAATGGGTGTCTGTGACTGGCTGCTTGAGTAACCTGAAAGCAGCCCATACATAGTACCATACTAGAATGTATGGGCTGATTGTACATTACTCAAACAGCCAATCACAGAAGCCCATCCTCTTTGACAGCATCTGCGATTGACTGTTGGGTCTGTCACATATAGAAGTGTGAAAAGAAAATTTTAAAAACGAATTTTTGATTCTCACCGCAGATAAAGCAGACAGCTACGTACTGCCACCCCCAGCTGCCTGGCTTTACCTTGGCTGGCGATCAAAAGACAGAGACTCCGAATATTTGTTTTAAACTTAACTTTTTTTTTTCCCGCCATATGTTGATCGCCAGCCAGATAAAACCAGGCAGCTGGGGGCTGGGATTCGCAGCATGGTAAGGCCCAAGCGTTCTTGGCCCTCCACGCTGAAAATCGCAGCCCACAGCCACCCCTGAAAATGGCGCATTCATCATGGCACCATTTCCAAGTGCTTTACCCGGCTCTTCCAGCGGCCCTGGTGGTGAGTGGCACACTGGGTAATAATAGGGTTAGTACCAGGCCATCTTTGCCTTATCAGCTGGTACTAAGCCCGAAATTCATGGTTTCATGCCAAATTAGACATAGCCACCATCAATTTCTAGTAAACAGAAAAAAAAAGACAGAATTTTTTTTTTTTATTATTAAAAATAAAACACATTTAGGGACTCCATCTTTAATAAAGAAAAATCCTCACTCCCAACGTAATCCATAGGTCTTCTGTCTTCATCTCTCTTAGATCTTTGCCATCAGACAAATATGTCTGCTGACAGATGAGCAGGCACAGAATGACACTGGAGCGCTGTTACTGTGTAGTGCAGTGCTATGTTTCTTTTTTTGTCATTTCATGCAGTGTAGAAATCTTGGGAAAAGTGTGGATTGTGCTCTGGAAGTGATCAGTTATAGCTAACTATGTTATTTTCTGCAGAGATAAGTCCTGTATAGAAGATGTGATATATCGGTCTGCAGTTAAAGAACTTCACCTAGAGACATCACTGGTGAGTATGTGTATTACCTATACACACACACACTGACACTATATACAGAGCTGTGCATAATGTCACTGGTGATCCCTGTATTACCTGTACACTGACACCATACACAGAGCTCCTGTGTATAATGTCACTGGTAATCACTATATTACCTGTACACTGACACTATATACAGAGCTCCTGTGCATAATGTCACTGGTGATCACTATATTACCTGTACACTGACACTATATACAGAGCTCCTATGCATAATGTCACTGGTGATCACTATATTACCTGTACACTGACACTATATACAGTGCTCCTGTGTATAATGTCACTGGTGAACACTGTATTACCTGTACACTGACACTATATGCAAAGCTCCTGTGTATAATGTCAATGGTAATCGCTATATTACCTGTACACTGACACCAAACACAGAGCTCCTGTGTATAATGTCACTGGTGATCCCTGTATTTCCTGTACACTGACACTATATACAGAGCTCCTATGTATAATGTCACTGGTGATCACTGTATTACCTGTACACTGACACTATATACAGAGCTCCTGTGTATAATGTCACTGGTGAACACTATATTACCTGTACACTGACACTATATACAGAGCTCCTGTGTATAATGTCACTGATGATCACTGTATTACCTCTACACTGACACTATACACAGAGCTCCTGTGTATAATGTCACTGATAATCTCTACATTATCTGTACACTGACTCTATATACAGAGCTTTTTTACATTTTCATTATCAGTCACTATCTGGTGCCATTATGTGCCATGGTCATGGCGTGGCGGTATTTGTCCCTTGTATGTGGTATTATTCAGACAGTCACTATGTTGTGGTAATATGTGGTCTTCTCATGTTGTGGCAGTATATATACCTTGTACTTGGTAGTATTTGATCACTATGTGGTGGTATGTGTTCTGGTCATGGCGTGGCGGTATTTGTCCCTTGTATGTGGTATTATTCAGACAGTCACTATGTGGTGGTAATATGTGGTCTTCTCATGGTGTGGCAGTATATGTACCTTGTACTTGGTAGTATTTGATCACTATGTGGTGGTATGTGTTCTGGTCATGGTGTGGCGGTATTTCTCTCTTCTATATGGTATTATTAGTCTAGGTATAGTGGATGGTTGTCAGTCATTTGTTTTTTTCGGATATTAAGAATGGGAACATTCTTTATTTGCAATACATATTAAATACTTGGATGTTTAACCTCTCCCTGTGTTGTGACTACTACACATCAGCAGAGATTTATTGGTTAATAAAGTTGATTCATTTTGAAAGAGTTTGTGGACTTATGTTATTCCTATATACGGTAACTGCATGGTGCTGGTGGGCCCCAAGATTGATTTTTTCCTGGTGGGCCCCAGGTACTCCAGTCCGGCGCTGGTCCCAGACAGTTACCTCCTCATCTGTCCTGCTGTCGGCTGGGAGTCCTGTACAGCGCAGCATGTAGTGTGATGTGAATGCCACACTATGGAGATGCTGCTCCTACTACTGCCAAGTGAGGATCTCACCTCGCCAGTATGGTGCCCTCAGGAGCTCCCACAGGGCATCACAGGCCTTAGTATGAAGCAATTCCACAAGTCTTCTAGTATTGCTTCATACTAAGGCCTGTGATGCCCTGTGAGAGCTCCCTGAGGGCACCATACTGGGGAGGTAAGAGCCTCACCTCATGGGGCCCCATGATCTCTATGTACGATCCCTGACTGGGCCCCATGATCTCTATGTACGATCCCTGACTGGGCCCCATGATCTCTATGTACGCCGCTGACTGGGCCCCATGATCTCTATGTAAGCCAGCTGACTGGGCCCCATGATCTCTATGTACGCCGCTGACTGGGCCCCATGATCTCTATGTACGCCGCTGACTGGGCCCCATAATCTCTGTGTACACCGCTGACTGGGCCCCATGATCTCTATGTATGCCGCTGACTGGGCCCCATGATCTCTATGTACTCCGCTGACGGGGCCCCATGATCTCTATGTACGCCACTGAGGGGGCCCCATGATCTCTATGTACACCCCTAACGTGATTGGCCCCATGATCTCTATGTACGCCGCTGACTGGGCCCCATGATCTCTATGTACGCCGCTGACTGGGCCCCATGATCTCTATGTACACCCCTAACCTGATTGGCCCCATGATTTCTATATACGGCCCTGACTGGGCCACATGATTTCTATGTACGATCCCTGACTGGGCCCCATAATCTCTGATCTCTCATGATGTTTTTTTTTTTTATTAAAGATGGAGTCCCTAAATGTATTTTGTGTTTTATTTTTACTGTGTAGTGCGGCACTATGTTGCATTTTGTCATTTCATGCAGTGTAGAAATCTTGGGAAAAGTGTGGCTTGTGCTCTGGAAGTGATCAGTTATAGCTAACTATGTTATTTTCTGCAGAGATAAGTCCTGTATAGAAGATGTGATATATCGGTCTGCAGATAAAGAACTTCACCTAGAGACATCACTGGTGAGTATGTGTATTACCTATACACACACACACTGACACTATATACAGAGCTCCTATGTATAATGTCACTGGTGATCACTGTATTACCTCTACACTGACTCTATATACAGAGCTCCTGTGTATAATGTCACTGGTGATCACTGTATTACCTGTACACTGACACTATATACAGAGCTCCTGTGTATAATGTCACTGGTGATCACTGTATTACCTGTACACTATATACAGAGCTCCTGTGTATAATATCAATGGTGATCATTGCATTACCTGTACACTGACACTATGTACAGAGCTTCTGTGTATAATGTCACTGGTGATGACTGTATAACCTGTACACTATATACAGAGCTCCTGTGCATAATGTCACTGGTGATCACTGTATAACCTGTACACTGACCCAATATACTGAGCTTTTTTACATTTTTATTATTTTAGCATTATTTGTCACTATGTGGTGGCATTATGTGCTTTGGTCATGACATGACGATATTTGTCCCTTCTATGTGGTATTATTCAGTCACTATGTGGTGGTAATATGTGGTCTCATGGTGTGTCAGTATTTATACCTTGTATCTGGTAGCATTTGATCACTATGTGGTGGTATTATGTGCTTTGGTCATGGTGTGGCGGTATTTGTGCCTTGTATGTGGCATTATTTGGGCACTATGTGGTGGTAATATGTGATCTGGTCACGGTGTGGTGGTATTTCTGCCTTCTATCTGGTAATATTGGTCTTGATAGAGTGGATTGTGGTTGGTCATTTGTTTTATCTGATATCAATAAGGGGAAACCTCTTTATTTCCAATAGATATTAAATACTTGGATGTTTAACCCCTCCCTGCCCTGTAACTATTACACAGCAGCAGAGATGCAGTTACAGAGGTTCACCAGTGAAAGCAAGTTGGCATTTGGTGAGATTTTCACCTCTGTATTTATAAGACAAAACCAGGAGTGGATGAGAAATGCATAAAACATGACCTCGGATTGCTCCACTCCTGGTTTTGTAAATACAGAGGTAAAAATCTCACCAAATAGTCAAAGTGCCACAATCTTCTGACAGTGCGGATTCCACCAATAAATAAGTGATCACCTTCCCAACCTGTGCATCGCTGAGAACTTGTTTTCACCAATAAAAACCCTTTAATGCAAACTACAGTAATTGTACATCGCAGTTCTGGTGAGCGCACAGTGATGGGCAGGAGCCGCCAATATAATGGGTATAAAGGCTAACAGGTATTTGCAAATAGCTGAAGGGTGGGTGGGCCCCTGGAGTCAATGTCCCTCGTGGGCCCCAGACACCCCAGTCCGGCTCTGCCCCCGACCCAGTCCGCCCCTGATTTGTCACGCACGGACCCGAAGCGACTGTGCACTGCGATACACACATCCTGTTGAAATTTCTGCTGGCGTTTACAAGCCCCAACCCCCCCTGGGCCCGGTCGCAGTGACTGCCACTGCGACCGCGGACATTACGCCCCTGGCTACGTGAATCATATGTCCCATTTTGGTGCTCCTCACCATTTGCATGGCACAGTCATGCATGCTTCTCTATCACCATAGCATGCTGCAAACAATCAGGATGGCTTCTGCTACATCTCTATATAAAAAGATAGTACATCTGTATTTCTATGATACGTAGAGTGGATGGAAATCATACATCTTGCTAATATTTATTATATTACATTCATCTGATGCTCTGTAGTAACAATGAGTAACAATGTAAATTAAATTGGCGACTTAGTGCAGTTCTATTACTCTTAGTAAATGTGGCACCTTGTGTTCCACAAAATATCTGAATATTACCTGAATATTTAATCTCAGCTAATGTTCATTTATCGCTTAAATATCATTGGTCAGATGCTGATCACATGACCAGTGGTGGTGCATGCATGATGATTCCATATGAAGTGCACTGAGTGACAGTTGGAAGTGACAGTTGGAATTGACCAACAACAGTGGAGGAGATGTCGGCTAACTCTAAGCAAAGCAATAATATGGATATAAAAGAGGAGGAGATTGTGGTGAGCAGAGAAAGAGTGAAGAGACGAAGACCTTCCCATGACACATCTGATGATGAGAGGAAGTCTTCAGTCAACAGGACAAAACCACCAGTCCAGAAGAAAGAAGAAGTAGAGGAGAACGTGGTGAGGAGAGAAGGAGCGAAGAGACTAAGACCTTCCCATGACACATCTGATGATGAGAGGAAGTCTTCAGTCAACAGGACAAAACAACCAGTCCAGAAGAAAGAAGAAGTGGAAGAAATGGAGAAGGTAGAAAGTCAGAAGATGGGAGCCAAGAAGAGAGGAGCCATCTTCATCTCATCAGGAGACAAAAAGGAGAAGAAAAGAAGAAGGATTACATTAGGACAGAAACCCATGGATCTAAAACAGAAGGCTGAAGAAGCTGAAGGAAGCAGCAGTGTTCGGCCAACCGGCTCCAAAAGCACAGTCTCTGATACCATCAAGAGGAGATTATTATTCCATCAAGTGCTTGGCCGGGGATGCTATGGAACGGTCCTGCTGGCGGAAGATTCATCTACCCGCAAACATTTTGCTGTTAAGATCATCTGCAAAAGAGCCCTGCTTGCTGACGGTGATGAGCATGTGATGGTGGAGCGACGGGTTTTACAGCTGGCATCTGGGAGCCCCTTCCTTGTCCACGCAGACTTTGCATTCCAGACCAAGGTACAGTATTGATTGCTCGATATTAGGAAATGTCACACGTACCACACACTGCTCTGCCTCATGGACCCCACTGATATCATCTTACATTTCAATATAGCATGTCCCAAGGTAACCGCAGACAATAAGATGAATGTGATGACTATACACATGGGATATTGTGGCCCCTACTGTAATCAATAACATTTATGGCGGGGCTTGGTACATTGGGAATCATTTATTAAAACAGCCTTTTTACTTATCCCAGCCAATCACAGAACAGCTTTTACTTTTCCAGGTCAGTTAAAACAACCTTAGCTGAGCTCTAATTGGTTAGTATGGGCAACTAGTTTTCTAGTGAGCAGATTTATTAATGAGGCCCAATGTACCCCGCTCTATAAATGATTGAAAATATTAGATGTCATCATAGAGGTCAATGAACTGTAGAAAATCACTTGCCCGGACCTCATGTTTCTAATTGGGTGACTGGTAATATTTGTATCATTTACAGCATTAGCTGGGCATTATCTTGTTTGGAGGCATCATCGCCATGTAGTAGTCTCTAGCTCATTTCTTTGACACTGTAGAATGTTACATATTATTATCTTGTATAGACATGGGATTTCAGAATAGATTAAATGTATTTGTTATTTTTGGTTATTTCCTGGATGACATTGTATTTTGTGTATACCATATGGGGGGGACGGGACCCTGTGTACACTATATGTCAGGGCTATTGACTTTTGTGCACTTTATATACAATTTGAAAATGTGTTAATATTTTTGTATACAAGTATTATCTGTATCTTAAAGGTTTTTTTAATTAATGTTGGGACATTTTTATGCACGTGCATCTACTTGTTTTTCATTGCCATGTTTTCTATGTATAAATATACTGGAATAAAGTACAAAATCCACTGTCTTGGAGTGAAATTTCTTCTAACCTCACTAACTAATGAAAAAGATGGTATCATATTGACCAGGGGCGAGGTGGGCCAGAGGGGCACATGCCCTCCAAGCCGGTGGCCAAGCAGCTGCTTCTTTACAGACTGCAGGGCGGCCCTGTATCTTTCATTGTGTACATGTGCCAGCTGGGCATCTGCAGCCCAGAACAGCCGGCACAGGCCACGTTCTTATGCCTGCCGGAGAGAAGCTTCAGCCGCTGAGCAGTACGAGAGGGCAGACATCTTTGATTCTTGTAAGGCCACGGCCCCACTATCAGTATTTGGTCAGTATTCGGTCAGTGTTTTTTCACAGGAGTGGGAGACAAAACCAGGAGTTGGTGATAAATACAGAATTGGTGACTTGTTTCTATTATACCTTTTCTCTGATTGTTACTGACCTGGTTTTGGCTCCCACTCCTGAGAAAATATACTGACCAAATACTGATAGTGGGGCCGTGGCCTTAGCCTGAGCTCCGGATAGTGGTCAGGACAGGAGATTTATACTTTTTGTAGAGTGTGGAAGTGGCAGGATGTTGCTCACCTCCTGACAAGTCCAGGGCCAGATCCTGAATGTTATCTATGGTCGCTCTGCTGAGGATCAGAAAGATTTATTGTAGCAGATGGACCCTTCAAGCAGGTTGGGGTCGTGCTGTCAGTGTGAGATCATCGGCTCTCGATCTGTATGAATGTTCAAATCACATCGGACCTGAGATCGAGACACTTCAGACCTTACTATACAGACCCCTGCCCCAGACTGATCCTGCACCAGCTACAGGGCCAGAGCCGGCATAACCACCCATTGCACCAGGGCAAGTGCCAGGGCCCTGGGCAAGAGGGGGGCCCCACTCACAGTTGGGGACACTGGAACGCTATTGGGCCTGTGAGTTGGGGGGGCCCGGTGTAACCCCCCCCGTGCTTTACGGTGTTTGAAATATTCACCTCTCGTCATACCCTGCTGGCCGCAGGTCCAGTCTCCTCTGCGTCTTCTGACTCTGTCACGTCTCAGTGTTGAAGAGACAGGACCTGTAGCCAGCAGGGTATGAGGAGAGGTGAGTATTTTATTATTTATTTTTTATGTATGGAGCCCATTCTCTATGGAGCATTATATGGGGCCCATTCTCTATGGAGCATTATATGGGGCCCATTCTCTATGGTGCATTATATGGGGCCCATTCTCTATGGTGCATTATATGGGGCCCATTCTCTATGGAGCATTATATGGGGCCCATTCTCTATGGAGCATTATATGGGGCCCATTATTCTGTATGGCATATTACATGACGCCCATTATTCTTCATGGAGTAATATATGGGGTCAATTATGGTGTAATGAGCATTATATGGGGTTCATTATTCTGTATAGAGCATTATATGGGGCCTATTATTCTGTATGGAACATTATATGGGGTCCATTATTCAGTATGGAGCCCATTCTGTATAGAGGACTATGTGGTGCCCATAATACTGTATGGAGTGCTATGTAGTGCCCATAATACTGTATGGAGGACTATGTGGTGTCCACAATACTGTATGGAGGACTATGTGGTGCTCATACTACTGTATGGAGGACTATAATGTACAGTCTAAAATGAAAACTTTTGAATCCCCCCATGACACGCCCCATGCACTGTGAGGATTCGCCGGTTTCTGAGCTATTATAGAATTTACAATAGATATCACTCATGTAATGTAAGAAGTACCGTATTTTTCGGACTATAAGATGCACCGGACCATAAGACGCACCTAGGTTTTAGAGGAGGAAAATAAAAATAAAAAAATTTAAGCCAAAAATGTGTTCCTGATGCACTTTTAAGGGGGAGGGGGTCTTCTGCTGACACTGGTATAGGGGTAATGTCCCCCAATTCTGACAATATCCCCCATCCTGGTATATATGCCCCCCCCCCTTCCTTTTATACGTGGTCCCCATCCCCATCCTGGTATGCATGGCACCCCTCATCCCTATCCCGGTATGCATGGCACCCCTCATCCCTATCCCGGTATGCATGGCACCCCTCATCCCTGTCCCGGTATGCATGGCACCCCTCATCCCTGTCCCGGTATGCATGGCACCCCTCATCCCTGTCCCGGTATGCATGGCACCCCTCATCCCTGTCCCGGTATGCATGGCACCCCTCATCCCTGTCCCGGTATGCATGGCACCCCTCATCCCTGTCCCGGAATGCATGGCACCCCTCATCCTTGTCCCGGTATGCATGGCACCCCTCATCCTTATCCTGGTATAGTGGTATGCATGGCACCCCTCATCCCTGTCCTGGTATAGTGGTATGCATGGCACCCCTCATCCCTGTCCTGGTATGTATGGCACCTCTAATCCCCATCATGCTGCACATGGCCCCCTCAGCGTTACCCTGGTATGTATGGCCTCCTCATCCCCCATCCTGGTATGCATGGCTCTCTCATCCCCAATCCTGGTATGCATGACTCTCTCATCCCCAATCCTGGTACATATGGCCTCCTCATCCCCCAATCCTGGTATGCATGGTTCCCTCATCCCCCAATCCTGGTATGCATGGTCCCCTCATCCCCCAATCCAGGTATGCATGGTCCCCTCATCCCCCAATCCAGGTATGCATGGTACCCCTCATCCCTATTCTGGTATGCATAGAACCCCACTTTCCTATCCTTGTATGCATGGTACCCCTCACCCCCCAATCCTGGTATGTATGGCACCACTCACCCCCCAATCCTGGTATGTATGGCACCCCTCACCCCCAATCCTGGTTTTCATGGTTCAGTCACCCCCCAAATCCTGGTATGTATGGCACCCCTCACCCCCCAATCCTGGTATGTATGGCATCCCTCACCCCCCAATCCTGGTTTTCATGGTTCAGTCACCCCCCAAATCCTGGTATGCATTGTACCCCTCATCCCCCAATCCTGGTATGCATGGTCCCCTCACACCCCTTTCCTGGTATGTATGGTACCCCTCACCCCCCATTCCTGGTATGTATGGCACCACTCACCCCCCAATCCTGGTATGTATGGCACCCCTCACCCCCAATCCTGGTTTTAATGGTTCAGTCACCCCCCAAATCCTGGTATGTATGGCACCCCTCACCCCCCAATCCTGGTATATATGGCACCCCTCACCCCCAATCCTGGTATGTATGGCACCCCTCACCCCCCAATCCTGGTTTTCATGGTTCAGTCAGCCCCCAAATCCTGGTATGCATTGTACCCCTCACACCCCTTTCCTGGTGTGTATGGTACCCCTCACACCCCTTTCCTGGTATGTATGGTACCCGTCACACCCCATTCCTGGTATGTATGGCACCCCTCATCCCTTTCACGGTGCACAGATACAAAAAAATAAACACATACTCACCTTTCTTCCCTGTGCTCCAGCGCTTCTGTATCCTGTTCTGCCGGGGAGCAGTGCGGCGCCATAGTACGCGTGTGCGCATACCGTGCTGTTCAACGCCATTTTGCTGAAGACACACTGCAAATATGTCTTCAGTAAAATGGCGCCGGATAGAGCTATGCATATGTGCCGATTCCAACACCTTCACTCCTGCCCTGGTCTCCGGCGAGAAGAGAAGCACCGCTGCAACGCTCCTCCCGGTCAGGTAAGTATGGCGCCGGAGATCGCGGTATGTGTTCAGTGTCTACGCATACCGCAATCTCCGGCGCCATACACACTCCTCTTACCTGTAACGTAATGGGTTCTTCTGTCTAGAGCCAGACTGCGCAGGCATGTAGCACTTGCCAAGTCTTTAAAGGCTTCAGACAGAGGGAGGCTTGTAGTGTTATATTATATGTACAGTACAGACCAAAAGTTTATTTAAAGATTTTTCTGTATTTTCATGACTCTGAATATTGTACATTCACACTGAAGGCATCAAAACTATGAATTAACACATGTGGAATTATATACTTAACAAAAAAGTGTGAAACAACTGAAAATATGTCTTATATTCTAGGTTCTTCAAAGTAGCCACCTTTTGCTTTGATGACTGCTTTGCACACTCTTGGCATTCTCTTGATGAGCTTCAAGAGGGAGTCACCGGAAATGGTCATCCAACAATCTTGAAGGAGTTCCCAGAGATGCTTAGCACTTGTTGGCCTTTTTGCCTTCACTCTGCGGTCCAGCTCACCCCAAACCATCTCGATTGGGTTCAGGTCTGGTGACTGTGGAGGCCAGGTCATCTGGCGTAGCACCCCATCACTCTCCTTCTTGGTCAAATAGCCCTTACACAGCCTGGAGGTGTGTTTGGGGTCATTGTCCTGTTGAAAAATAAATGATGGTCCAACTAAACGCAAACCGGATGGAATAGCATGCCGCTGCAAGATGCTGTGGTAGCCATGCTGGTTCAGTATGCCTTAAATTTAGAATAAATCCCCAACAGTGTCACCAGCAAAGCACCCCCACACCATCACACCTCCTCCTCCATGCTTCACGGTGGGAACCAGGAATGTAGAGTCCATCCGTTCACCTTTTCTGCGTCGCACAAAAACACAGTGGTTGGAACCAAAGATCTCAAATTTGGACTTATCAGACCAAAGCACAGATTTCCACTGGTCTAATGTCCATTCCTTGTGTTCCTTATCCCAAACAAGTCTCTTCTGCTTGTTGCCTGTCCTTAGCAGTGGTTTCCTAGCAGCTATTTTACCATGAAGGCCTGCTGCACAAAGTCTCCTCTTAACAGTTGTTGTAGAGATGTGTCTGCTGCTAGAACTCTGTGTGGCATTGACCTGGTCTCTAATCTGAGCTGCTGTTAACCTGCGATTTCTGAGGCTGGTGACTCGGATAAACTTATCCTCAGAAGCAGAGGTGACTCTTGGTCTTCCTTTCCTGGGGCGGTCCTCATGTGAGCCAGTTTCTTTGTTTTCTTGATGGGTTTTGCAACTGCACTTGGGGATACATTCAAAGTTTTCCCAATTTTTCGGACTGACAGACCTTCATTTCTTAAAGTAATGATGGCCACTCGTTTTTCTTTACTTAGAATTTGTATTATGGTAAGAAAAAAGCAGCTAACAGTCTATTCAGTAGGACAATCAGCTGTGTATCCAGCTGATTTCTGCACAACACAACTGATGGTCCCAACCCCATTTATAAGGCAAGAAATCCCACTTATTAAACCTGACAGGAAACACCTGTGAAGTGAAAACCATTTCCGGTGACTACCTCTTGAAGCTCATCAAGAGAATGCCAAGAGTGTGCAAAGCAGTCATCAAAGCAAAAGGTGGCTACTTTTAAGAACCTAGAATATAAGACATATTTTCAGTTGTTTCACACTTTTTTGTTAAGTATATAATTCCACATGTGTTAATTCATAGTTTTGAAGCCTTCAGTGTGAATGTACAATTTTCATACTCAAGAAAATACAGAAAAATCTTTAAATGAGAAGGTGTGTACAAACTTTTGGTCTGTACAGTATATATATATGTGACTACTATGTCTCTATAAATGTGATACTCATGTGTTTGTGATCCTCCATTGCTATACTCTGTACAATTGTCTTTTAATTTTTGCAATATTTAATAAAGATTTATTTTAGCGGCAATAAGCGCCTATTGTTTCATTTTGGTGGTGTCTATAGTTTTGGTGTTGCCTGTAGTGATAAAGTCTTGGATTACTCATGCTCCTTATGTTGGTAGTCATATATATGACAGTGTATCTACTGTAAAACATCTGATGTCTGTATCACAGTATTTGATATACCAGTCACATATTATTGGCTGGCAAATTTTAGCCTGGGGGGCAAGCACAATGCAGCGGCCCATGAGTGTCGCGGCCATCTTTAGGCTTGAGTTTCATGTAGCACCTGATGAGTATAGCATGTGTGCGACCAAGGTACATCTGCTAACAACCCATTTCATAAAGATCACAGCTTTTTTCAGCTGTACTGGTAGAAATTAATTACAAATGGTTCACTTATTGTTAATGGCTGCACAGGTTTTGCAAAAGCGTGCGGCCATTACCAAGAAACAAGCAATTTGCACTTAATATCTAATCATATAGTGGAAAAACAGTAGTTAAATGATTGGCAGTGAGCTCCTGTGCTTGGTTTGCACAGTCATGCTGAAAGAGTCCTATTAAAAGCATAACTATAGCTTCCAAATTAGTTTTACATGTTGGATAAACCCTTTATTTGTCCTGCTTATTCTTTTCTTTTAAACATCTTTTTATTAAGGTTTTTTTTAAAGAAGGTTAACAATTGAACAAAGAAAAGTCACATTGTTAATGAAACAAATCAAAGATAACGATATCACATAGATTATAAGAGCAGAAATTGACCAGACTGCATAAATTTCAGCCAAACATTGACACGTTTCGGAAGAGAAAAAAAATATAAGAGAGAGGTTCAATTCTTTTGAACATGTCGTAGTACAAAATTGTGGTCACATAACATGTTATCATATTCAAGAAGGTTTATTGTGATATCCTGGAAATAAAAACTTCAGAAGAGAAAAAGAAAAAAAAAAACCTGGAGAAGGGGGGAAGGTTGAAAGGGAAGTGGGATGAACGGGGAGATGAGATGGAGGGGGGGGACTACAAAGATATAGATGATGGGAGGGGGGGGGGGGACTACAAAGATATAGATGATGGGAGGGGGAGGGGGAGTTGGGATTAGAATGGGCTAGCGATCTGAGTATTTTAGGTTAGTATTGTGCGGTCTGTAATATATTTGTGCCAGGGACGCCATATCAACGAGAATTGTTTATGCCTTTTTTCATCCCAACTAGTCAATTCTTCTAGCCTGTATACTTGTTCAACCTTCATTTCCCAGAGTGAGATATTTGGGGTCTTCGCAGATTTCCATAAGGATGTCACAAGTAACTTAGCCGAGGCCAGGAGCTGTCTAAGAAGGGTTAATTTTATTTTAGGGAAGTTATCTAGGAACAGAAACAGAAGGCAGATCTCCGGCGAGGTCAAGAGTTGCAAGTTTAAAATTGTATTAATAGTTTGAATTATTTTTGTCCAGAAGGGCTTAATCAATGTACAGTTCCACCACATGTGGAGCATAGTGCCCACATCAGAAGAGCATCTCCAGCAGTTAGGATCAAGTCCTTTGTAACATTTCTGAAGTTTTGATGGAGTCATATACCACCTGGAGAGAACTTTATAGCCATTCTCTTGTACTCTAACACATCTAGAGGAGACTTTAGGTGCTAGTAGTCATCTTTTAATTTCAGATGGGGTGAAAGGCCTATTCAGATCCTGTTCCCACTTCATTACATATGGCAGTTTCTTAGGGGCTCTGGCTAGGCATAATTGTTTTTGTAGAGCTGATAACGTTCTTTTTTAGGGGTTTTTTGCAGCTATAAGTTTTTCAAAATCAGTCATTTCCCTAATATAATTTGGAGTTTTAAAGACTAGTTTTAAGTTAGACATAAATTTCTGGTACATAAAGGGGTGAAAAGAGATAGTATCTAGCATTTGATTGAGTTCTGCCAAGCAGGGCATGACCCCATTATCTGTAATTTTTTGGAGTGGTGTTATCAAGTTGCGAATTGAGTTGTGTATTGTGGCATTATGGGCTGGAGAAAGGAGAGAACTAGGTCTCTAACTTGTAGGAGAGGGGAGGGAAACGGGGAGCATATTTGTCTTATATGGGGATTGGACCAGATTTTAAAAGTAGTGGCGGTGAAAGGGTTTTTAATTGATGTATACCTAGTACTACTTGAGGGCGTGAGGATGAGCTGTCTAAGGGGGAATTTAAGGATTGTTTCTTCTACTTTAATCCATTGCTTCTGTGGTGGGAGCCTGATCCATCCACGACTCTTTGGAGATGAGTGGCTTGTTGAAGTATCTTTAGATCTGGCAGATCTATACCTCCTTCAGAGTGTGGGAGGGATAATATTTGTAAGGGAAGTCTGGGTTTTTGGTTGTGCCACAGAAAACGGCTGAGGAGTTTTCGTATGTCAATGAAAAAAGAATTAGGTAGGTGGATTGGAAGGGCTTGCACTAGATAAGTTATTTTTGGCCATATCATACATTTAAGGAGATTTTTCCTACCCAACCAGGAGATGTATGAGATATTCCAGTTGGGGGTAAGTTTCTGGATTTTCTGCAATAGCGGTGGGAAGTTTAACTTATAAAGTTCTTGTAGGTTTGGAGAAATCTCAACTCCCAAGAAACGTATTGATGGGGGGGACCAGGTAAAGGGGGACCCGATTGCCATTTGTGTTTTTTGTAGTTCTGGGATATTTATATTTAAGACTTGAGATTTGCTAAGATTCACCTTAAAATTTGATAGTGCACCGTATTCCTTGAGTAATGTCAGGATAACTGGGACAGATATTCTCGGGTTAGAGGTCATGATAAGTAGATCGTCTGCGTATGCTGCGATTTTATGTTCAGTACCAGCTGATTTGATGCCAACGATCCTCCCCTCCTCTCTGAGCTTTTGTAGTAAAGGTTCTAGTGTAAGAATAAAAAGGAGAGGGGAAAGCGGGCATCCCTGCCTGGTGCCGTTAGAAATATTAAAAGATGAAGACATAACATGAGAGAGGATTAGATACACTGCTCAGCAGACAGTATCACACCGGATAGGATTAGATACACAGCTCAGCAGACAGTATCACACCGGATAGGATTAGATACACTGCTCAGCAGACAGTATCACACCGGAGAAGATTAGATACACTGCTCAGCAGACAGTATCACACCGGAGAAGATTAGATACACTGCTCAGCAGACAGTATCACACCGGATAGGATTAGATACACAGCTCAGCAGACAGTATCACACCGGATAGGATTAGATACACAGCTCAGCAGACAGTATCACACCGGATAGGATTAGATACACAGCTCAGCAGACAGTATCACACCGGATAGGATTAGATACACTGCTCAGCAGACAGTATCACACCGGATAGGATTAGATACACTGCTCAGCAGACATTATAACACAGGAGAGGATTAGATACACAGCTCAGCAGACAGTATCACACAGGAGAAGATTAGATACACAGCTCAGCAGACAGTATCACACAGGAGTGGATTAGATACACTGCTCAGCAGACAGTATCACACCGGATAGGATTAGATACACAGCTCAGCAGACAGTATCACACAGGAGAAGATTAGATACACAGCTCAGCAGACAGTATCACACAGGAGAGGATTAGATACACGGCTCAGCAGACGGTATCACACAGGAGAGGATTAGATACACGGCTCAGCAGACAGTATCACACAGGAGAGGATTAGATACAATGCTCAGTAGACAGTATCACACAGGAGAGGATTAGATACACGGCTCAGCAGACAGTATCACACAGGAGAGGATTAGATACACGGCTCAGCAGACAGTATCACACAGGAGAGGATTAGACACACGGCTCAGCAGATGGTATCACACAGGAGAGGATTAGAGATACAGCTCAGCAGACAGTATCACACAGGAGAGGATTAGATACACGGCTCAGCAGACAGTATCATACAGGAGAGGATTAGATACACAGCTCAGCAGACAGTATGACACAGGAGAGGATTAGATACACGGCTCAGCAGACAGTATCATACAGGGTAGGGTTAGATACACAGCTCAGCAGACAGTATCACACAGGAGAGGATTAGATACACGGCTCAGCAGATAGTATCACTCAAGATAGGATTAGATGCACGGCTCAGCAGACAGTATCACACAGGACAGGATTAGATACATAGCTCAGCAGACAGTATCACACAGGGTAGGATTAGATACACAGCTCAGCAGACGGTATCACACAGGACAGGATTAGATACACAGCTCAGCAGACATCACACAGGAGAGGATTAGATACACAGCTCAGCAGACATTATCACACAGGACAGGATTAGATACATAGCTCAGCAGACGGTATCACACAGGAGAGGATTAGATACACGGCTCAGCAGACAGTATCACACAGGAGGGGATTAGATACACAGCTCAGCAGACAGTACCACACAGTATAAGATTAGATACACTGCTCAGCAGACAGTATCACACAGGAGAGGATTAGATACACAGCTCAGCAGACAGTATCACACAGGAGGGGATTAGATACACAGCTCAGAAGACAGTATCACACAGTATAAGATTAGATACACTGCTCAGCAGATTATCACAGCATAGGATTAGATACACGGCTCAGCAGACAGTATCACACAGGAGAGGATTAGATACACAGCTCAGCAGACAGTATCACACAGGAGAGGATTAGATACACAGCTCAGCAGACAGTATCACACAGGAGAGGATTAGATACACAGCTCAGCAGACAGTATCACACAGTATAAGATTAGATACACTGCTCAGCAGACAGTATCACACAGGAGAGGATTAGATACACAGCTCAGCAGACAGTATCGCACAGGAGAGGATTAGATACACAGCTCAGCAGACGGTATCGCACAGGAGAGGATTAGATACACGGCTCCACAGACAGTATCACACAGGGTAGGATTAGAGATACAGCTCAGCAGACAGTATCACACAGGAAAGGATTAGATACATAGCTCAGCAGACGGTATCACACAGGACAGGATTAGATGCACAGCTCAGCAGACAGTATCACACAGGAGAGGATTAGATACACAGCTCAGCTGACAGTATCACATAGGACAGGATTAGATACACAGTTCATCAGACAGTATCACACAGGAGTGGATTAGATACACGGCTCAGCAGACAGTATCACGAAAGATAGGATTAGATACACAGTTCATCAGACAGTATCACACAGGAGACGATTAGATACACAGCTCAGCAGACAGTATCACACATTACATGATTAGATACACAGCTCAGCAGACAGTATCACACAGGATGGGATTAGATACACGGCTCAGCAGACAGTATCACACAGGAGAGGATTAGATACACAGCTCAGCACACAGTATCACACAGGAGAGGATTAGATACACGGCTCAGCAGACAGTATCACACAGGAGAGGATTAGATACACAGCTCAGCAGACAGTATCACACAGGATAGGATTAGATACACTGCTCAGCAGATGGTATTACACAGTATAGGATTAGATACACAGCTCAGCAGACAGTATCACACAGGATAGGATTAGATACACGGCTCAGCAGACATTTTCACACAGGAGATGATTAGATACACAGCATAGGATTAGATACACAGCTCAGCAGACAGTATCACACAGGACAGGATTAGATACACAGCTCACAAGACAGTATCACACAGCATAGGATTAGATACACAGGTCAGCAAACAGTATCACACAGGATAGGATTAGATACACGGCTCAGTAGACAGTATCACATAGGAGAGGATTAGATACACGGCTCAGTAGACAGTATCACACAGGAGAGGATTAGATACACAGCATAGGATAAGATACACAGCTCAGCAGACAGTATCACACAGGAGTGGATTAGATCCACGGCTCAGCAGACAGTATCGCACAGGGCGGGATTAGATACACTGCTCAGCAGACAGTATCACACAGGATAGGATTAGATACACTGCTCAGCAGACAGTATCACACAGGAGAGGATTAGATACACAGCTCAGCAGACAATATCGCACAGGAGAGGATTAGATACATAGCTCAGCGGACTGTATCACACAGGACAGGATTAGATACACAGCTCAGCAGACGGTATCACACAGGAGAGTATTAGATACACTGCTCAGCAGACAGTATCACATAGGATAGGATTAGATACACAGCTCAGCACACAATATCACACAGGAGAGGATTAGATACACAGCTCAGCAGACAGTATCACACAGGATAGGATTAGATACACTGCTCAGCAGATGGTATCACACAGGACAGGATTAGATACACTGCTCAGCAGATAGTATCACAGGAGAGGATTAGATACACAGCTCAGCAGACAGTATCACAAAGGATAGGATTAGATACACAGCTCAGCAGCTGGTATCACACAGGATAGGTTTAGATACACTGCTCAGCAGATGGTATCACACAGGATATGATTAGATACAGGGCTCAGCAGACAGTATCACACAGGAGAGGATTAGTTACACGGCTCAGCAGATGGTATCACACAGGATAGGATTAGATACACATCTCAGTAGACAGTATCACACAGGGCAGGATTAGATACACGGTTCAGCAGACAGTATCACACAGGGTAGGATTAGATACACGGCTCAGCAGACAGTATCACACAGGAGAGGATTAGATACACAGCTCAGCAGACAGTATCACACAGGAGAGGATTAGATACACGGCTCAGCAGACAGTATCACACAGGAGAGGATTAGATACACTGCTCAGCAGATAGTATCACACAGGATAGGATTAGATGCACAGCTCAGCAGACAGTATCACACAGGAGAGGATTAGATACACGGCTCATCAGACAGTATCGCACAGGAGAGGATTAGATACATAGCTCATCAGACAGTATCACACAGGACAGGATTAGATACACAGCTCAGTAGACAGTATCACACAGCATAGGATTAGATACACGGCTCAGCAGACAGTATCACACAGGAAAGGATTTGATACACAGCTCAGCAGACAGTATCACACAGGAGAGGATTAGATACACAGCTCAGCAGATGGTATCACACAGGATAGGATTAGATACACTGCTCAGCAGACAGTATCACACAGGGCAGGATTAGATACACGGTTCAGCAGACAGTATCACACAAGGTAGGATTAGATACACGGCTCAGCAGACAGTATCACACAGGAGAGGATTAGATACACAGCTCAGCAGACAGTATCACACAGGAGAGGATTAGAAACACAGCTCAGCAGATGGTATCACACAGGATAGGATTAGATACACTGCTCAGCAGACAGTATCACACAGGGCAGGATTAGATACACGGATCTGCAGACAGTATCACACAGGGTAGGATTAGATACACGGCTCAGCAGACAGTATCACACAGGAGAGGATTAGATACACAGCTCAGCAGACAGTATCACACAGGAGAGGATTAGATACACGGCTCAGCAGACAGTATCACACAGGAGAGGATTAGATACACTGCTCAGCAGATAGTATCACACAGGATAGGATTAGATGCACAGCTCAGCAGACATTATCACACAGGAGAGGATTAGATACACGGCTCATCAGACAGTATCGCACAGGAGAGGATTAGATACATAGCTCATCAGACAGTATCACACAGGACAGGATTAGATACACAGCTCAGTAGACAGTATCACACAGCATAGGATTAGATACACGGCTCAGCAGACAGTATCACACAGGAAAGGATTTGATACACAGCTCAGCAGACAGTATCACACAGGAGAGGATTAGATACACAGCTCAGCAGATGGTATCACACAGGATAGGATTAGATACACTGCTCAGCAGACAGTATCACACAGGGCAGGATTAGATACACGGTTCAGCAGACAGTATCACACAAGGTAGGATTAGATACACGGCTCAGCAGACAGTATCACACAGGAGAGGATTAGATACACAGCTCAGCAGACAGTATCACACAGGATAGGATTAGATACACAGCTCAGCAGACAGTATCACACAGGAGAGGATTAGATACACGGCTCAGCAGACAGTATCACACAGGAGAGGATTAGATACACGGCTCAGCAGACAGTATCACACAGGAGAGGATTAGATACACTGCTCAGCAGATAGTATCACACAGGATAGGATTAGATGCACAGCTCAGCAGACAGTATCACACAGGAGAGGATTAGATACACAGCTCAGCAGACAGTATCACACAGGAGAGGATTAGATACACAGCTCATCAGACAGTATCGCACAGGAGAGGATTAGATACATAGCTCATCAGACAGTATCGCACAGGACAGGATTAGATACACAGCTCAGCAGACAGTATCACACAGGAGAGGATTAGATACACAGCTCATCAGACAGTATCACACAGGACATGATTAGATACACGGCTCAGCAGACAGTATCACACAGGAGAGGATTAGATACACAGCTCAGCAGACAGTATCACACAGGAGAGGATTAGATACACAGCTCAGGAGATAGTATCACACAGGATAGGATTAGATACACAGCTCAGCAGACAGTATCACACAGGAGTGGATTAGATACACAGCTCAGCAGACAGTATCACACAGGATAGGATTAGATACACAGCTCAGCAGATGGTATCACACAGGATAGGATTAGATACACTGCTCAGCTGATGGTATCACACAGGATAGGATTAGATGCACAGCTCAGTAGGCAGTATCACACAGGAGAGGATTAGATACACGGCTCAGCAGACAGTATCACACAGGAGAGGATTAGATACACAGCTCAGCTGACAGTATCACACAGGAGTGGATTAGATACACAGCTCAGCAGACAGTATCGCACAGGGAGGGATTAGATACACGACTCAGCAGACAGTATCACACAGGATAGGATTAGATACACAGCTCAGTAGACAGTATCACAGAGGATAGGATTAGATGCACAGCTCAGTAGGCAGTATCACACAGGAGAGGATTAGATACACAGCTCATCAGACAGTATCACACAGGAGAGGATTAGATACACAGCTCAGCTGACAGTATCAAACAGGAGTGGATTAGATACACGGCTCAGCAGACAGTATCGCACAGGGCGGGATTAGATACACGACTCAGCAGACAGTATCACACAGGATAGGATTAGATACACAGCTCAGCAGACAGTATCACACAGGAGAGGATAAGATACACGGCTCAGCAGACATTATCACAAAGGAGAGGATTAGATACACGGCTCAGCAGACATTATCACACAGGAGAGGATTAGATACACGGCTCAGCAGACAGTATCACACAGGATAGGATTAGACACACAGCTCAGCAGACAGTATCACACAGGAGAGGATTAGATACACTGCTCTGCGGATAGTATCACACAGGATAGGATTAGATGCACAGCTCAGCAGACAGTATCACACAGGATTAGATACATAGCTCAGCAGACAGTATCACACAGGAGAGGATTAGATACACAGCTCAGCAGACAGTATCACACAGGAGAGGATGAGATACACAGCATAGGTTTAGATACACAGCTCAGCAGACAGTATCACACAGCATAGGATTAGATACACGGCTCAACAGACAGTATCACACAGGAAGGGATTAGATACACAGCTCAGCAGACAGTATCACACAGGAGGGGATTAGATACACAGCTCAGCAGACAGTATCACACAGGATAGGATTAGATACACAGCTCAGCAGACAGTATCACACAGGAGGGGATTAGATACACAGCTCAGCAGACAGTATTACACAGGAGAGGATTAGATGCACAGCTCAGCAGACAGTATCACACAGGAGAGGATTAGATACACAGCTCAGCAGACAGTATCACACAGGAGAGAATTAGATATACAGCTCAGCAGACAGTATCACACAGGAGAGGATTAGATACACAGTTCATCAGACAGTATAGCACAGGAGAGGATTAGATACACAGCTCAGCAGACAGTATCACACAGGAGAGGATTAGATACACAGTTCATCAGACAGTATAGCACAGGAGAGGATTAGATATACAGCTCAGCAGACAGTGTCACACAGGAGAGGATTAGATACACAGCTCAGCAGACAGTATCACACAGGACAGGATTAGATACACAGCTCAGCAGACAGTATCACACAGGAGAGGATTAGATACACAGCTCAGCAGACAGTATCACACAGGATAGGATTAGATACACAGCTCAGCAGACAGTATCACACAGGATAGGATTAGATACACAACTCAGCAGACAGTATCACACAGGAGAGGATTAGATACATGGCTCAGCAGACAGTATCACACAGCATAGGATTAGATACACGGCTCAGCAGACAGTATCACACAGGAGGGGATTAGATACACAGCTGAGGAGACAGTGTCACACAGGAGAGGATTAGATACACTGCTCAGCATACAGTATCACACAGCATAGAATTAGATACACAGCTCAGCAGGCAGTATCACACAGTATAAGATTAGATACACAGCTCAGCAGACAGTATCACACAGCATAGGATTAGATACACGGCTCAGCAGACAGTATCACACAGGACAGGATTAGATACACAGCTCAGCAGACAGTATCACACAGGAGAGGATTAGATACACAGCTCAGCAGACAGTATCACACAGCGTAGGATTAGATACACAGCTCAGCAGACAGTATCACACAGGAGAGGATTAGATACACTGCTCAGCAGATAGTATCACACAGGATAGGATTAGATGCACAGCTCAGCAGACAGTATCACACAGGAGAGGATTAGATACACAGCTCAGCAGACAGTATCACACAGGAGAGGATTAGATACACTGCTCAGCAGACAGTATCACACAGGAGAGGATTAGATACACAGCTCAGCTGACAGTATCAAACAGGAGTGGATTAGATACACGGCTCATCAGACAGTATCGCACAGGACAGGATTAGATACACAGCTCAGCAGACAGTATCACACAGGAGAGGATTAGATACACAGCTCATCAGACAGTATCACACAGGAGAGGATTAGATACACAGCTCAGCTGACAGTATCAAACAGGAGTGGATTAGATACACGGCTCAGCAGACAGTATCGCACAGGGCGGGATTAGATACACGACTCAGCAGACAGTATCACACAGGATAGGATTAGATACACAGCTCAGCAGACAGTATCACACAGGAGAGGATTAGATACACAGCTCAGCAGACATTATCACAAAGGAGAGGATTAGATACACGGCTCAGCAGACATTATCACACAGGAGAGGATTAGATACACTGCTCTGCGGATAGTATCACACAGGATAGGATTAGATGCACAGCTCAGCAGACAGTATCACACAGGATTAGATACATAGCTCAGCAGACAGTATCACACAGGAGAGGATTAGATACACAGCTCAGCAGACAGTATCACACAGGAGAGGATGAGATACACAGCATAGGTTTAGATACACAGCTCAGCAGACAGTATCACACAGCATAGGATTAGATACACGGCTCAACAGACAGTATCACACAGGAAGGGATTAGATACACAGCTCAGCAGACAGTATCACACAGGAGGGGATTAGATACACAGCTCAGCAGACAGTATCACACAGGATAGGATTAGATACACAGCTCAGCAGACAGTATCACACAGGAGGGGATTAGATACACAGCTCAGCAGACAGTATTACACAGGAGAGGATTAGATGCACAGCTCAGCAGACAGTATCACACAGGAGAGGATTAGATACACAGCTCAGCAGACAGTATCACACAGGAGAGAATTAGATATACAGCTCAGCAGACAGTATCACACAGGAGAGGATTAGATACACAGTTCATCAGACAGTATAGCACAGGAGAGGATTAGATATACAGCTCAGCAGACAGTGTCACACAGGAGAGGATTAGATACACAGCTCAGCAGACAGTATCACACAGGACAGGATTAGATACACAGCTCAGCAGACAGTATCACACAGGAGAGGATTAGATACACAGCTCAGCAGACAGTATCACACAGGATAGGATTAGATACACAGCTCAGCAGACAGTATCACACAGGATATGATTAGATACACAACTCAGCAGACAGTATCTCACAGGAGAGGATTAGATACATGGCTCAGCAGACAGTATCACACAGCATAGGATTAGATACACGGCTCAGCAGACAGTATCACACAGGAGGGGATTAGATACACAGCTGAGGAGACAGTGTCACACAGGAGAGGATTAGATACACTGCTCAGCATACAGTATCACACAGCATAGAATTAGATACACAGCTCAGCAGGCAGTATCACACAGTATAAGATTAGATACACAGCTCAGCAGACAGTATCACACAGCATAGGATTAGATACACGGCTCAGCAGACAGTATCACACAGGACAGGATTAGATACACAGCTCAGCAGACAGTATCACACAGGAGAGGATTAGATACACAGCTCAGCAGACAGTATCACACAGCGTAGGATTAGATACACAGCTCAGCAGACAGTATCACACAGGAGAGGATTAGATACACAGATCAGCAGACAGTATCACACAGCATAGGATTAGATACACAGCTCAGCAGACAGTATCACACAGGAGAGTATTAGATACACAGCTCAGCAGACGGTATCACACAGGAGAGAATTAGATACACAGCTCAGCAGACAGTATCACACAGGATTAGATACATAGCTCAGCAGACAGTATCACACAGGAGAGGATTAGATACACAGCTCAGCAGACAGTATCACACAGGAGAGGATGAGATACACAGCATAGGTTTAGATACACAGCTCAGCAGACAGTATCACACAGCATAGGATTAGATACACGGCTCAACAGACAGTATCACACAGGAGGGGATTAGATACACAGCTCAGCAGACAGTATCACACAGGAGGGGATTAGATACACAGCTCAGCAGACAGTATCACACAGGATAAGATTAGATACACAGCTCAGCAGACAGTATCACACAGGATAAGATTAGATACACAGCTCAGCAGACAGTATTACACAGGAGAGGATTAGATGCACAGCTCAGCAGACAGTATCACACAGGACAGGATTAGATACACAGATCAGCAGACAGTATCACACAGCATAGGATTAGATACACAGCTCAGCAGACAGTATCACACAGGAGTGGATTAGATACACGGCTCAGCAGACAGTATCGCACAGGGCGGGATTAGATACACGGTTCATCAGACAGTATCACACAGGAGAGTATTAGATACACTGCTCAGCAGACAGTATCACACAGGAGAGTATTAGATACACAGCTCAGCAGACGGTATCACACAGGAGAGAATTAGATACACAGCTCAGCAGACGGTATCACACAGGAGAGGATTAGATACACGGCTCAGCAGACAGTGTCACACAGGGTAGGATTAGATACACAGCTCAGCAGACAGTATCACACAGCATAGGATTAGATACACGGCTCAGCAGACAGTATCACACAGGATACGATTAGATACACGGCTCAGCAGACAGTATCACACAGGAGAGGATTAGATACACAGCTCAGCAGACAGTATCACACAGGGGATGATTAGATACACTGTTTAGCAGATAGTATCACACAGGATAGGATTAGATGCACAGCTCAGCAGACAGTATCACACAGGACAGGATTAGATACACAGCTCAGCAGACAGTATCACACAGGATAGGATTAGATACACTGCTCAGCAGACAGTATCGCACAGGAGAGGATTAGATACACAGCTCATCAGACAGTATCACACAGCATAGGATTAGATACACAGGTCAGCAAACAGTATCACACAGGATAGGATTAGATACACTGCTCAGCAGATGGTATCACACAGGATAGGATTAGATACACAGCTCAGCAGACAGTATCACACAGGATAGGATTAGATACACGGCTCAGCAGACAGTATCACAGGAGAGGATTAGATACACGGCTCAGTAGACAGTATCACACAGGAGAGGATTAGATACACAGCTCAGCAGACAGTATCACACAGGAGGGGATTAGATACACAGCTCAGCAGACAGTATCACACAGGATAAGATTAGATACACTGCTCAGCAGACAGTATCACACAGGAGAGGATTAGATACACGGCTCAACACACAGTATTACACAGAGGATTAGATACACGGCTCAGCAGACAGTATCACACAGGAGAGGATTAGATACACAGCTCAGCTGACAGTATCACACAGCATAGGATTAGATACACAGCTCAGCAGACAGTATCACACAGGAGTGGATTAGATACACGGCTCAGCAGTCAGTATCGCACAGGAGAGGATTAGATACACAGTTCAGGAGACAGTATCACACAGGATAGGATTAGATACACAGCTCAGCAGACAGTATCACACAGGATATGATTAGATACACAGCTCAGCAGACAGTATCACACAGGAGTGGATTAGATACACAGTTCATCAGACAGTATCACACAGGAGACGATTAGATACACAGCTCAGCAGACAGTATCACACAGGAGAGGATTAGATACACAGCTCAGCAGACAGTATCACACAGGATGGCATTAGATACACAGCTCAGCAGACAGTATCACACAGGATAGGATTAGATACACGGCTCAGCAGACAGTATCACAGGAGAGGATTAGATACACGGCTCAGTAGACAGTATCACACAGGAGAGGATTAGATACACAGCTCAGCAGACAGTATCACACAGGAGAGGATTAGATACACAGCTCAGCAGACAGTATCACACAGGATTTGATTAGATACACAGCTCAGCAGACAGTATCACACAGGAGTGGATTAGATATACAGCTCAGCTGACAGTATCACACAGGAGAGGATTAGATACATGGCTCAGCAGACAGTATCACACAGCATAGGATTAGAAACACAGCTCAGCAGACAGTATCACACAGGAGAGGATTAGATACACAGCTCAGCAGACAGTATCGCACAGGGCGGGATTAGATACACAGCTCACCATCACTGCGTCATAATAGCACTGCAGTATGTGGTGAGGGACTACAACTCCCAGCAAGTGACAGAGCAGGCACCGATCATGTAACTAAACCATCACTGCGTCATAATAGCACTGTAGTATGTGGTGAGGGACTACAGCTCCCAGCAAGTTTATTTCTTTTTATTTTACACGCTGCTGTTTTCCACAGTGAATTACCAGAAAGATCTGCACCAAAATCATGCAGTGCAAATTTGCTGTTGTGGATTTTCTTGCGGATTTTTGCTAATTTGCTCTGATTTTCTATGGAAATCCTCCAGGAACAATCTGCCACATTTGAACAGATCTTCAGGCCTCATTCAGACATCTGTACTTTTCTGGTACATTAAAAAAAAAGCAAAAAAAACCAAAACTGATTTTCATCAAAGGGATCGATCCGAATTGTAGCAATGTTTGTTACTATATGCAGATAAAAAATATATATATATATATATGGATATGTGAGCTGCCCCATAGATGATAAAGGTGCGTATTATGTCTGTCAATAACATGGATGTAAAAAAACAGACGTCTGAATGAGACGTTCACCCCACAAGATCATCTAGCAATAGTGCAGCTCTGACCTGACACATAGCATTCACAGAAAGGCTCCTGATCAGCACATATGATGTCTGTGATCTATAAAGAGTCCTCCACATTGTACCCACTACATATACATTCACAATAAAGCTGCCCCCGTAACATCAACTGCCCCACACCTACCACATATAGCCAGGTCCCCGCTCCCCCACACACAGTATATAGCCAGGTCCCCGCTCCCCCACACACAGTATATAGCCAAGGTCCCCGCTCCCCCACACAAAGTATATAGCCAAGGTCCCCGCTCCCCCACACAAAGTATATAGCCAGGTCCCCGCTCCCCCACACACAGTATATAGCCAGGTCCACGCTCCCCCACACACAGTATATAGCCAGGTCCCCGCTCCCCCACACACAGTATATAGCCAGGTCCCCGCTCCCCCACACACAGTATATAGCCAGGTCCCCGCTCCCCCACACAAAGTATATAGCCAGGTCCCCACTCCCCCACACAAAGTATATATCCAGGTCCCCGCTCCCCCACACAAAGTATATAGCCAGGTCCCCGCTCCCCCACACAAAGTATATAGCCAAGGTCCCCTCCTCCATGTATAGCATATTTATCCAGGTCCCCGCTCCCCCACATATAGCAAAGAGAACCAAGTCCAGCACCCCCTCCCCCACCACACAGCATACGGTATATAGACAAGTCCCCCACACACAGCATACGGTATATAGACAAGTCCCCCACACACAGCATACGGTATATAGACAAGTCCCCCACACAGCATACAGTATATAGACAAGTCCCCCACCACACAGCATACGGTATATAGACAAGTCCCCCACACACAACATACGGTATATAGACAAGTCCCCCCCACACAGCATACGGTATATAGACAAGTCCCCCACACACAGCATACGGTATATAGACAAGTCCCCCACACAGCATACAGTATATAGACAAGTCCCCCACACACAGCATACGGTATATAGACAAGTCCCCCACACACAGCATACAGTATATAGACAAGTCCCCCACACACACCATACGGTATATAGACAAGTCCCCCACACACAGCATACGGTATATAGACAAGTCCCCCACACACAGCATACGGTATATAGACAATTCCCCCCACACAGCATACGGTATATAGACAAGTCCCCCCCACACACAGCATACAGTGTATAGACAAGTCCCCCACACACATCATACGGTATATAGACAAGTCCCCCATACACAGCATACGGTATATAGACAAGTCCCCCCCACACAGCATACAGTATATAGACAATTCCCCCCACACAGCATACGGTATATAGACAAGTCCCCCCCACACACAGTATACAGTGTATAGACAAGTCCCCCACACACATCATACGGTATATAGACAAGTCCCCCATACACAGCATACGGTATATAGACAAGTCCCCCCACACAGCATACAGTATATAGACAATTCCCCCCACACAGCATACGGTATATAGACAAGTCCCCCACACATCATACGATATATAGACAAGTCCCCCACACACAGCATACGGTATATAGACAAGTCCCCCACACACAGCATACAGTATATAGACAAGTCCCCCCGACACACAGCATACGGTATATAGACAAGTCCCCCACACAGCATACGGTATATAGACAAGTCCCCCCGACACACAGCATACGGTATATAGACAAGTCCCCCCACACAGCATACAGTATATAGACAAGTCCCCCACACACAGCATACAGTATATAGACAAGTCCCCCCCACACAGCATACGGTATATAGACAAGTCCCCCCCACACAGCATACAGTATATAGACAAGTCCCCCACACACAGCATACGGTATATAGACAAGTCCCCACACACAGCATACGGTATATAGACAAGTCCCCCACACACAGCATACAGTATATAGACAAGTCCCCCACACACAGCATACGGTTTATAGACAAGTCCCCCACACACAGCATACGGTATATAGACAAGTCCCCCACACACAGCATACGGTATATAGACAAGTCCCCCCACACACAGCATACGGTATATAGACAAGTCCCCCACACACAGCATACGGTATATAGACAAGTCCCCCATACACAGCATACAGTATATAGACAAGTCCCCCACACACAGCATACGGTATATAGACAAGTCCCCCACACACAGCATACAGTATATAGACAAGTCCCCCACACACAGCATACAATATATAGACAAGTCCCCCACACAGCATACGGTATATAGACAAGTCCCCCACACACAGCATACGGTTTATAGACAAGTCCCCCACACACAGCATACAGTATATAGACAAGTCCCCCACACACAGCATACAGTATATAGACTAGTCCCCCACACACACAGCATACAGTATATACACAAGTCCCCCCCACACAGCATACGGTATATAGACAAGTCCCCCACACACAGCATACGGTATATAGACAAGTCCCCCACACACAGCATACAGTATATAGACTAGTCCCCCACACACACAGCATACAGTATATAGACAAGTCCCCCCCACACAGCATACGGTATATAGACAAGTCCCCCACACACAGCATACAGTATATACACAAGTCCCCCCCACACAGCATACGGTATATAGACAAGTCCCCCCCACACAGCATACGGTATATAGACAAGTCCCCCACACACAGCATACAGTATATAGACAAGTCCCCCACACACAGCTTACGGTATACAGACAAGTCCTCCCCATACGGTATATAGACAAGTCCCCCCCACACAGCATACGGTATATAGACAAGTCCCCCCCCCACACAGCATACAGTATATAGACAAGTCCCCCCCACACAGAATACAGTATATAGACAAGTCCCCATCACACAGCATACGGTATATAGACAAGTCCCCCCCACACAGCATACGGTATATAGACAAGTCCCCCCCACACAGCATACGGTATATAGACAAGTCCCCCCCACACAGCATACGGTATATAGACAAGTCCCCCCCACACAGCATACGGTATATAGACAAGTCCCCCTCACACAGCATACGGTATATAGACAAGTCCCCCCCACACAGCATACGGTATATAGACAAGTCCCCCCCACACAGCATACGGTATATAGACAAGTCCCCCCCACACAGCATACGGTATATAGACAAGTCCCCCTCACACAGCATACGGTATATAGACAAGTCCCCCCCACACAGCATACGGTATATAGACAAGTCCCCCACACACAGCATACGGTATATAGACAAGTCCCCCCCACACAGCATACGGTATATAGACAAGTCCCCCCCACACAGCATACGGTATATAGACAAGTCCCCCACACACAGCATACGGTATATAGACAAGTCCCCCACACACAGCATACGGTATATTGACAAGTCCCCCATACACAGCATACGGTATATAGACAAGTCCACCACACACAGCATACGGTATATAGACAAGTCCCCCACACACAGCATACGGTATATAGACAAGTCCCCCACACACAGCATACGGTATATAGACATGTCCCCCCCACACAGTATACGGTATATAGACAAGTCCCCCACCACACAGCATACAGTATATAGACAAGTCCCCCACACACAGCATACGGTATATAGACAAGTCCCCCACACACAGCATACGGTATATAGACAAGTCCCCCACACACAGCATACGGTATATAGACAAGTCCCCCACACACAGCATACGGTATATAGACAAGTCCCCCACACACAGCATGCGGTATATAGACAAGTCCCCCACACACAGCATACGGTATATAGACAAGTCCCCCACACACAGCATACGGTATATGGACAAGTCCCCACACACAGCATACGGTATATAGACAAGTCCCCCACACACAGCATACGGTATATAGACAAGTCCCCGATACACAGCATACGGTATATAGACAAGTCCCCCCCACACAGCATACAGTATATAGACAAGTCCCCCACACACAGCATGCGGTATATAGACAAGTCCCCCACACACAGCATACGGTATATAGACAAGTCCCCTACACACAGCATACGGTATATAGACAAGTCCCCCCCACACAGCATACGGTATATAGACAAGTCCCCCCCACACAGCATACGGTATATAGACAAGTCCCCCCCACACAGCATACGGTATATAGACAAGTCCCCCTCACACAGCATACCGTATATAGACAAGTCCCCCCCACACAGCATACGGTATATAGACAAGTCCCCCACACACAGCATACGGTATATAGACAAGTCCCCCCCACACAGCATACGGTATATAGACAAATCCCCCCCACACAGCATACGGTATATAGACAAGTCCCCCACACACAGCATACGGTATATAGACAAGTCCCCCACACACAGCATACGGTATATAGACAAGTCCCCCATACACAGCATACGGTATATAGACAAGTCCACCACACACAGCATACGGTATATAGACAAGTCCCCCACACACAGCATACGGTATATAGACAAGTCCCCCACACACAGCATACGGTATATAGACAAGTCCCCCCCACACAGTATACGGTATATAGACAAGTCCCCCACCACACAGCATACAGTATATAGACAGGTCCCCCACACACAGGATACGGTATATAGACAAGTCCCCCACACACAGCATACGGTATATAGACAAGTCCCCCACACACAGCATACGGTATATAGACAAGTCCCCCACACACAGCATGCGGTATATAGACAAGTCCCCCACACACAGCATACGGTATATAGACAAGTCCCCCACACACAGCATACAGTATATGGACAAGTCCCCACACACAGCATACGGTATATAGACAAGTCCCCCACACACAGCATACGGTATATAGACAAGTCCCCGATACACAGCATACGGTATATAGACAAGTCCCCCCCACACAGCATACAGTATATAGACAAGTCCCCCACACACAGCATACGGTATATAGACAAGTCCCCCACACACAGCATACAGTATATAGACAAGTCCCCCCACACACAGCATACGGTATATAGACAAGTCCCCCACACACAGCATACGGTATATAGACAAGTCCCCCACACACAGCATACAGTATATGGACAAGTCCCCACACACAGCATACGGTATATAGACAAGTCCCCCACACACAGCATACGGTATATAGACAAGTCCCCCACACAGCATACAGTATATAGACAAGTCCCCCACACACAGCATACGGTATATAGACAAGTCCCCCACACACAGCATACGGTATATAGACAAGTCCCCCACACACAGCATACGGTATATAGACAAGTCCCCCACACAAAGCATACGGTATATAGACAAGTCCCCCACACACAGCATACGGTATATAGACAAGTCCCCCACACACAGCATACAGTATATGGACAAGTCCCCACACACAGCATACGGTATATAGACAAGTCCCCCACACACAGCATACGGTATATAGACAAGTCCCCCATACACAGCATACGGTATATAGACAAGTCCCCCCCACACAGCATACAGTATATAGACAAGTCCCCCACACACAGCATACGGTATATAGACAAGTCCCCCACACACAGCATACAGTATATAGACAAGTCCCCCACACACAGCATACAGTATATAGACAAGTCCCCCACACACAGCATACGGTATATAGACAAGTCCCCCACACACAAAATACGGTATATAGACAAGTCCCCCCCCACACAGCATACGGTATATAGACAAGTCCCCCCCCACACAGCATACGGTATATAGACAAGTCCCCCATACACAGCATACGGTATATAGACAAGTCCCCCCCACACAGCATACAGTATATAGACAAGTCCCCCACACACAGCATACGGTATATAGACAAGTCCCCCCACACAGCATACAGTATATAGACAAGTCCCCCACACACAGCATACGGTATATAGACAAGTCCCCCACACACAGCATACGGTATATAGACAAGTCCCCCATACACAGCATACGGTATATAGACAAGTCCCCCCCACACAGCATACAGTATATAGACAAGTCCCCCACACACAGCATTCGGTATATAGACAAGTCCCCCACACAGCATACAGTATATAGACAAGTCCCCCACACACAGCATACAGTATATAGACAAGTCCCCCACACAGCATACAGTATATAGACAAGTCCCCCACACAGCATACGGTATATAGACAAGTCCCCCACACACAGCATACGGTATATAGACAAGTCCCCCACACACAGCATATGGTATATAGACAAGTCCCCCACACACAGCATACGGTATATAGACAAGTCCCCCACACACACCATACAGTATTTAGATAAGTCCCACACACAGCATACGGTATATAGACAAGTCCCCCACACACAGCATACGGTATATAGACAAGTCCCCCCCACACAGCATACGGTATATAGACAAGTCCCCCCCACACAGCATACGGTATATAGTCAAGTCCCCCCCACACAGCATACGGTATATAGACAAGTCCCCCACATAGCATACGGTATATAGACAAGTCCCCCACATAGCATACGGTATATAGACAAGTCCCCCCCTCACAGCATACAGTATATAGACAAGTCCCCCACACACAGCATACGGTATATAGACAAGTCCCCCACACACAGCATGCAGTATATAGACAAGTCCCCCACACACAGCATACAGTATATAGACAAGTCCCCCACACACAGCATACGGTATATAGACAAGTCCCCCACACACAGCATACGGTATATAGACAAGTCCCCCATACACAGCATACGGTATATAGACAAGTCCCCCCCACACAGCATACAGTATATAGACAAGTCCCCCACACACAGCATACGGTATATAGACAAGTCCCCCCCACACAGCATACAGTATATAGACAATTCCCCCACACACAGCATACGGTATATAGACAAGTCCCCCACACACAGCATACAGTATATAGACAAGTCCCCCACACACAGCATACAGTATATAGACAAGTCCCCCACACACAGCATACAGTATATAGACAAGTCCCCCACACACAGCATACGGTATATAGACAAGTCCCCCACATAGCATACGGTATATAGACAAGTCCCCCACATAGCATACGGTATATAGACAAGTCCCCCCCTCACAGCATACAGTATATAGACAAGTCCCCCACACACAGCATACGGTATATAGACAAGTCCCCCACACACAGCATGCAGTATATAGACAAGTCCCCCACACACAGCATACAGTATATAGACAAGTCCCCCACACACAGCATACGGTATATAGACAAGTCCCCCACACACAGCATACGGTATATAGACAAGTCCCCCATACACAGCATACGGTATATAGACAAGTCCCCCCCACACAGCATACAGTATATAGACAAGTCCCCCATACACAGCATACGGTATATAGACAAGTCCCCCCCACACAGCATACAGTATATAGACAAGTCCCCCACACACAGCATACGGTATATAGACAAGTCCCCCCCACACAGCATACAGTATATAGACAAGTCCCCCACACACAGCATACGGTATATAGACAAGTCCCCCACACACAGCATACGGTATATAGACAAGTCCCCCACACACAGCATGCGGTATATAGACAAGTCCCCCACACACAGCATACGGTATATAGACAAGTCCCCCACACACAGCATACAGTATATGGACAAGTCCCCACACACAGCATACGGTATATAGACAAGTCCCCCACACACAGCATACGGTATATAGACAAGTCCCCGATACACAGCATACGGTATATAGACAAGTCCCCCCCACACAGCATACAGTATATTGACAAGTCCCCCACACACAGCATACGGTATATAGACAAGTCCCCCACACACAGCATACAGTATATGGACAAGTCCCCACACACAGCATACGGTATATAGACAAGTCCCCCACACACAGCATACGGTATATAGACAAGTCCCCGATACACAGCATACGGTATATAGACAAGTCCCCCCCACACAGCATACAGTATATAGACAAGTCCCCCACACACAGCATGCGGTATATAGACAAGTCCCCCACACACAGCATACGGTATATAGACAAGTCCCCCACACACAGCATACGGTATATAGACAAGTCCCCCCCACACAGCATACGGTATATAGACAAGTCCCCCCCACACAGCATACGGTATATAGACAAGTCCCCCCCACACAGCATACGGTATATAGACAAGTCCCCCTCACACAGCATACCGTATATAGACAAGTCCCCCCCACACAGCATACGGTATATAGACAAGTCCCCCACACACAGCATACGGTATATAGACAAGTCCCCCCCACACAGCATACGGTATATAGACAAGTCCCCCCCACACAGCATACGGTATATAGACAAGTCCCCCACACACAGCATACGGTATATAGACAAGTCCCCCACACACAGCATACGGTATATAGACAAGTCCCCCATACACAGCATACGGTATATAGACAAGTCCACCACACACAGCATACGGTATATAGACAAGTCCCCCACACACAGCATACGGTATATAGACAAGTCCCCCCCACACAGTATACGGTATATAGACAAGTCCCCCACCACACAGCATACAGTATATAGACAGGTCCCCCACACACAGGATACGGTATATAGACAAGTCCCCCACACACAGCATACGGTATATAGACAAGTCCCCCACACACAGCATACGGTATATAGACAAGTCCCCCACACACAGCATATGGTATATAGACAAGTCCCCCACACACAGCATGCGGTATATAGACAAGTCCCCCACACACAGCATACGGTATATAGACAAGTCCCCCACACACAGCATACAGTATATGGACAAGTCCCCACACACAGCATACGGTATATAGACAAGTCCCCCACACACAGCATACGGTATATAGACAAGTCCCTCACACACAGCATACAGTATATAGACAAGTCCCCCCACACACAGCATACGGTATATAGACAAGTCCCCCACACACAGCATACGGTATATAGACAAGTCCCCCACACACAGCATACAGTATATGGACAAGTCCCCACACACAGCATACGGTATATAGACAAGTCCCCCACACACAGCATACGGTATATAGACAAGTCCCCCACACAGCATACAGTATATAGACAAGTCCCCCACACACAGCATACGGTATATAGACAAGTCCCCCACACACAGCATACGGTATATAGACAAGTCCCCCACACACAGCATACGGTATATAGACAAGTCCCCCACACACAGCATACGGTATATAGACAAGTCCCCCACACACAGCATACGGTATATAGACAAGTCCCCCACACACAGCATACGGTATATGGACAAGTCCCCACACACAGCATACGGTATATAGACAAGTCCCCCACACACAGCATACGGTATATAGACAAGTCCCCCATACACAGCATACGGTATATAGACAAGTCCCCCCCACACAGCATACAGTATATAGACAAGTCCCCCACACACAGCATACGGTATATAGACAAGTCCCCCACACACAGCATACAGTATATAGACAAGTCCCCCACACACAGCATACAGTATATAGACAAGTCCCCCACACACAGCATACGGTATATAGACAAGTCCCCCACACACAAAATACGGTATATAGACAAGTCCCCCCCCACACAGCATACGGTATATAGACAAGTCCCCCCCCACACAGCATACGGTATATAGACAAGTCCCCCATACACAGCATACGGTATATAGACAAGTCCCCCCCACACAGCATACAGTATATAGACAAGTCCCCCACACACAGCATACGGTATATAGACAAGTCCCCACACACAGCATACAGTATATAGACAAGTCCCCCACACACAGCATACGGTATATAGACAAGTCCCCCACACACAGCATACGGTATATAGACAAGTCCCCCATACACAGCATACGGTATATAGACAAGTCCCCCCCACACAGCATACAGTATATAGACAAGTCCCCCATACACAGCATACGGTATATAGACAAGTCCCCCCCACACAGCATACAGTATATAGACAAGTCCCCCACACACAGCATACGGTATATAGACAAGTCCCCCACACAGCATACAGTATATAGACACGTCCCCCACACACAGCATACAGTATATAGACAAGTCCTCCACACAGCATACAGTATATAGACAAGTCCCCCACACAGCATACGGTATATAGACAAGTCCCCCACACACAGCATACGGTATATAGACAAGTCCCCCACACACAGCATATGGTATATAGACAAGTCCCCCACACACAGCATACGGTATATAGACAAGTCCCCCACACACACCATACAGTATATAGATAAGTCCCACACACAGCATATGGTATATAGACAAGTCCCCCACACACAGCATACGGTATATAGACAAGTCCCCCCCACACAGCATACGGTATATAGACAAGTCCTCCCCACACAGCATACGGTATATAGTCAAGTCCCCCCCACACAGCATACGGTATATAGACAAGTCCCCCACATAGCATACGGTATATAGACAAGTCCCCCACATAGCATACGGTATATAGACAAGTCCCCCCCTCACAGCATACAGTATATAGACAAGTCCCCCACACACAGCATACGGTATATAGACAAGTCCCCCACACACAGCATGCAGTATATAGACAAGTCCCCCACACACAGCATACAGTATATAGACAAGTCCCCCACACACAGCATACGGTATATAGACAAGTCCCCCACACACAGCATACGGTATATAGACAAGTCCCCCATACACAGCATACGGTATATAGACAAGTCTCCCCCACACAGCATACAGTATATAGACAAGTCCCCCACACACAGCATACGGTATATAGACAAGTCCCCCCCACACAGCATACAGTATATAGACAATTCCCCCACACACAGCATACGGTATATAGACAAGTCCCCCACACACAGCATACGGTATATAGACAAGTCCCCCCCACACAGCATACAGTATATAGACAAGTCCCCCACACACAGCATATGGTATATAGACAAGTCCCCCACACACAGCATACGGTATATAGACAATTCCCCCACACACACCATACAGTATATGGATAAGTCCCACACACAGCATACGGTATATAGACAAGTCCCCCACACACAGCATATGGTATATAGACAAGTCCCCCACACACAGCATACAGTATATAGACAAGTCCCCCACACACAGCATACGGTATATAGACAAGTCCCCCCCACACAGCATACGGTATATAGACAAGTCCCCCCCACACAGCATACGGTATATAGATAAGTCCCCCACATAGCATACGGTATATAGACAAGTCCCCCACATAGCATACGGTATATAGACAAGTCCCCCACATAGCATACGGTATATAGACAAGTCCCCCCCACACAGCATACAGTATATAGACAAGTCCCCCACACACAGCATACGGTATATAGACAAGTCCCCCACACACAGCATACAGTATATAGACAAGTCCCCCACACACAGCATACGGTATATAGACAAGTCCCCCACACACAGCATACGGTATATAGACAAGTCCCCCACACACAGCATACGGTATATAGACAAGTCCCCCACACACAGCATACAGTATATAGACAAGTCCCCCACACACAGCATACGGTATATAGACAAGCCCCCCCCCCCACACACACAGCATACGGTATATAGACAAGTCCCCCCCCACACACACAGCATACAGTATATAGACAAGTCCCCCCCACACACAGCATACGGTATATAGACAAGTCAAACCACACACCCCCACACACACAGCATACGATGTATAGACAAGTGCATAGCTGTGCTAGGGTAAGAGTGGGAGGAGCCTTCCTTCACTTGTCAGTGCTGGCCCTGCAGTGGAGCCCACCGGGGAATTCCCCAGCAGGCCAGTCCGAGCCTGGTCACATGCTGACTAGAGTCTCAGACACCTCTCTGAGTAGCCCACTGATAGAAGTGGATGAGAATCTAGTCGGCATTTGACCTCAACTATTACATCATAACACCGGCTTTATCTTTTTAAAGCTTTGTAACCTTTACTCACTTTCTGAATCAGCCACAGATAAAACTCAGTAAGGATGGGTTGCTACTGTGTGCAATTTGCCAGCCAGCCCAGAACAGCGGTGACCTGAGCCGACAGCAGCGACTTGAGTAGACTGTGGCCACCTGAGCCAACAGCAGCATTTAAATTGAGCTATCGCCAGGAAATGGATGACAATGGCAGTCAGGGGAATGGTGAAGGCCTGCATGGCTGCCATCTTGGTACTCCTGTGAAGTTCATCCACAGTCTGAACTTAATCTTATAAACTGTATACTGCATTACTAGAGGATTACTGTATATAGAATAAGCAGTCAAGAGATTGCAGGTTCAAGTGCACTAAGGGGACATAAAAAAAGAAAGTAAAAATGGAAAAAAAAGAAAAAAGTTTTATAAAGGAAAAAAAATAAACAAAAATGTTAAATCACCCCTATTTTCCGAGGTAAAAAAAAAGAAATTAAAAAAGAAACATTTTATATTGTCGTGTCTGTAAAAGTCCGACCTATCAAAGCCCAAATTATTTAAACCGCACGTTAAATAGCGGAAAAATAAATTAAGAAGCCAGAATTGCCGTATTATGGTGTCACCAAACAGTAATAAATAACCCGGTATTGTGTCACCATTTTGTGAGACCCGGCATTTGTTCCATGTTTCTGCTGATGAATCTGGGCGAGGTTCGCTTTCTGCTCGCCGACCTGCGGGGGTTATTGATGCCATTCTCTGCCGTCTAAAAACTTTTCATCTCTTTTTGATGCATTTTTTGGGAGGTAAAATTACCCAAAAAGAAAAAAAAATTGGGTGTTTAGATTATCTTTGCTGTTGGGCATTTGCTGTAGGGGTTAATATATTTATGATTTGATAGATCGGACTTTTTGTCAGTGTGTCAATACTAAATAAATAAATATATATATATATAATCTTTTAGTCTTGCTTTGTATTGACAAATGGAGGGAGGAAATTTCAAAGGATTTTTTTATATATATAAATTTCAATTTTAATCCTTTTCTATCACATTATTTTTTGGTCCCGTTGGGCAACTTGAATCAAAAATCCACAACTCATTGGAATTGCGACACTTAAATTCTGCGGATGTCGGGAAGGGGATAAAGAGAATAAAGTAACTTTGCAGAATGCTTCCGTTTTGTGTACACAGCTCCTGTGCTGACTTAGTGTTCTCTTTGGTTACACCACACACCCATTCTGTGTCCGGCCCCCACAGATCGCCATCTCCATATATATGGGGGGATTTCCTCATGTGACGACCCCTCTGCCGATGTATACAGATCACATGTGGCTTCACCTTCAGCTTTGATCTTCCAGTCTTCAGTTCCGGATCCTCCAGGATGAGGATAAATCTTTCTTGCTCTTCATTCCCCTCCGTAGCTGATACAGCAGCTCCACCGCGCCGACGTTCCCCTCATAGGGAGGAATCGCTCCGCAAAGACTGTTCTCAGCCACAGGACGATCCGCCGGATACAGGAGGAAAGTTCTCCTCTCTGCAATGAAGGATTATTCAACTTTTCTGCCATTTGTAAGATCTCTGCTTGTTGTCTGAGAATAAAATCATTCTTGTTAATATCCAGAACCTGAAAAAAATCTAATCCTGACAGCAGCGGAGCATTTATTACAATGGTATTCAGTCTAGACATCCCCCTCCTGTCCTGACCGTTTGCTACAATGTATCAGTGCAGGGAAAATCTATCAGTTTGGACTTGGTTTCCCTTACAGAGGATTGTCCAGGCCAGACACCATTGTACCCAGTGGCGTCCCGCCAATGGTGGCAGGCCACGCGACTGCTATGGGGCCCGTGAGCTGGGGGGGCCCCATAGCAGTCGTCTGCACTGTGTACCCCCGCATCGGGTCCCCCTCCTGCACCCAGGCAAGAGGCGAGGCCCTGAGCAGGCGGGGGGCTTACTCGCCGTCGGGCATCCCAGCGCACTATGGGCCCCCCCGCCTGCTCAGGGCCCCGGCCGGCACAATACTTACCTCTTCCCGTGCCCTAGACGCTAGAATGTATGGGATCCTTCCAGGTGTGATGTCATTTCCGGGGGTGTGTTCTAGTTCAGCACCAGACGCCAGAGTCTCATGCAGAGACAGAGCTGCCGGTGAAGCTGCAGGAGGAGGTCAGTATCCTAAGCTGAGAAACAGGAGATTGTTCTATTAATTGCTGGTCTGATGTCTTTTCTTCTTGTTGTTTTTGGGGTGAGGGGGCTTGATACTTGCGAGTGAGGGATTTGAGGGGGTTAATGCTGGAGGGCAGTCTGGTGGGGTTAATTAATGCTTGTGGAGATCTTAGGGGGCTCTGGGGAATAATGCAGGGATAATGCGTGCTTGTGGGGGCCCTAAGGGAATGCTGCGGGCTTATGAGGGCTCTGGGGGGGATGCTGCGGGCTTGTGGGGGCCCTAAGGGGGATTCTGCGGTCTTGTGGGGGCTCTGGGGGGGGATGCTGCGAGCTTGTGGGGCCCTGGGGTGGGGGGATGCTGCGGGCTTGTGGGGGCTCTGGGGGCGGAATGCTGTGGGCTTGTGAGGCCCTGGGGGGGATGCTGTGGGCTTGTGGGGCCCTGGGGGGGATGCTGTGGGTTTGTGGGTGCTCTGAGGGGGATGGTGCGGGCTTGTGGGGCCCTGGGGGGATGCTGTGGGCTTGTGGGGGCCCTGGGGGGGATGCTGTTGGCTTGTGGGGCCCTGGGGGGGATGCTGTGGGCTTGTGGGGGCCCTTGGTGGGATACTGCGGGCTTGTGGGTGCTCTGGGGGGATGCAGCGGGCTTGTGGGACCCTGGGGGGGATGCTGCGGGCTTGTGGGGCCCTGGGAGGGATGCTGTGGGCTTGTGGGTGCTCTGGGGGGGGGGGATGCTGCGGGCTTGTGGGTGCTCTGGGGGGATGCTGCGGGCTTGTGGGGGCTCTGGGGGGGGATGCTGCGGGCTTGTGGGAGCTCTGGGGGGATGCTGCAGGTTGTGGGAGCTCTGGGGGGGGGGTGCTACAGGCTTGTGGGGGCTCCAGGGGGATGCAGCAGGCTTGTGGGGGCCCCGGGGGGGATGCAGCGGGCTTGTGGGGCCTCTGTATGGGGTCCAGCCTGCATATGGCATTACATGGGGACCAGGCAGTATTCTCTATGGTGAATTATATGGGGTCCAGTATTTTGTATGGATCATTATATGGGGCTCATAATACTGTATGGAGGACTATGTGGTGCCCATAATATTGTATGGAGGACTTAGTGGTGCCATAACACTGTATGGAGGACTATACTGTCCGGTCTGCACTGTGCGCTGTGAGGATTCACCGGTTTCTGAGCTATTGTAGAATTTACAGTAGATATCACTCATGAAATGTAAGAAGTCAGTGACATTTTTGGCATTGTACTATATCTATATCTATAATTTCTCTGCTGTATCTGTGCATCATGAATGGTTGGATGTGTTAAAGGGGCCACTGAGACTCTTTCGCCCGGGGCCCATGAAAACCTGGAGGAGGGAGCATCATGTGACACTCCCTCTCCCATCATTCCTCCTCTGCGTCTGACGCAGCGGCATGATGACGCGCCACGCTGTGTCAGACAGTGGAGCTGGCAGCTGCTGAGGTGATCAGCTGCAGAGACTGAAGCAGCGGGGAACAAGGAGCGGTAAGTATGTATTTATTTATAAATCAGTGTGTACTGATAATACTGGAGGACTGGGGCTGCATTTTACCCTACGGGTGGGGGTGCTGCATTTTACCCTATGGGGGGCTGCATTATACTGCGTACAGTACCATGGGGGAATGCATTATACTGAGCGGGGAGCCATGGCGAGTGTCTTATACTGTGTGGAGGACCATGGGGGAGTGCATTGTACTGTGTGGAGGACCATGGATGAGTGCATTATACTGTGTGGAGGACCATGGGGGAGTGCATTGTACTGTGTGGAGGACCATGGGGGAGTGCATTGTACTGTGTGGAGGACCACGTGGGAGTGCATTATACTGCGTAGAGGACCACGAGGGAGTGCATTATTCTGCGTGGAGGACCACGAAGTTGTGCATTATACTGCGTGGAGGACCATGGGGAGTGCATTATACTGCGTGGAGAACCATGGCGAGTGCCTTATACTGTGTGGAGGACCATGGCGAGAGTCTTATACTGTGTGGAGGACCATGGCGAGTGCATTGTACTCTATGGAGTGTGGAGAGGTGTGGGGCAGTTGGGGGATCATACTTTACCCTGGGAGTTGAGGTCGGGTACAGTAGGGTCATTATACTGCGCATATGGAGGAATTCACCATGGGGGTATCATACTGTGTTTGGGGGGCACTTTTGTTGGCACCACACTTTATGGGCAATGAAAAAGGGATCTAGGACTTCAGCAGGAGGAAAATTACTATGTAAAGGCTGGAAGGTTGTGAGATCTGCTCTCCTGTGACCCCGACAATTATTTACATTTTTACATTGTTTTGTTTGGGGGGGGGCCCAATTAGAACTTCTGCTATGGGGCCCCATGATTCCTATGTACGCCCCTGATTATACCAAATCCTCAGCTGTGCTGGTACTAAGGATATGGACACTCAGACATTTTGGGCTAAATATATACATACAAATATTTTTTCAATAACGTTTCATAAACAATTTGGCTTTTTTATTTCCTTTGCATTGCTAGTTGCAGAATGAGCTCACTGAGAATTTATCAGTGAGCTCATTCTGACCTTCTCTGTGCTGATTATGTTCACAGCAGACCAGCATGAAAGTTGGGCTGATCTCTGATGCAGTCATAAATCATCGCAGAAATAAAAGAGCTGGAAACTCCACATCATAAGAAGCTCACTGACTGAATCTCAAGTTAACTCATTCTGCAGCCATCAATGTGCTGCTGGGAAACAAAAAGCTGGTAAAGGCCGAACAGAGCAAATGTTACAAGAAGCAAAATAGTAAAAAGTCTTTTTAGAGCAATATACATGTATTTAAAGGGATTGTCTGGTGTGAAGCTGAAGGCCTGCAGTCATCTGTGTGACTCTCTGTGACTGCAGACTTGTAATCCTCACATCATGTAGACTGCGCGCTGCCAGCATTATTCTCAGCCCAGAGAGGGCAGAAGCCCCTGTATCATGTGTACAGGAATTGTGCCCCCTCTCCCCGAGGAGCAGCAGTGCCTCGTCCTCCAGATACATGAGGGTCCCATCGGGGAGATCCGCATGTACCGGCCATGATGTCATCTCCATGGATACGGCATCAATGTGCAGAGCAGAAGACCCCTGTAAGGGAGAGCTCAGACGTGGGGGGATTGATGTGGATGTGAGGAGCAGATCCCCCCCATATTCACAGATTATCGCACAATACATGTGGCCTTGCACAGGAAAAACTGTGAGGAAAGAAGAAATCAGATTTCTTACAATATAGAATAATGTCCTCCTGCCCTCGCTCATGTCCAGTATTATTTATCCCCTGACCTTTTGGGTGGGGAACCCCTCCTGAGCCCCCTCCATTATATAGGAGCCATATATCTGCTCCATTACTGGCAGAAGGTAAGGAGCCAATCACACTGCACGGCTTCTACTTCCTGCTCTAAGCCCCGCCCACCTGCCTTCCCTTGAGATCTCCATGACAACCCTTGTGTGACTACAGTGACAGGCCACGTCCCCGAGGATTCTGATCAGTGCGGATGTCTCCATATTGCTGAGGACTGTGAGCGGCTGATGGGCGGAGCCAGCAGCGATGTGAGGGGCGGAGCCAGCAGCGATATGAGGGGCGGAGCCAGCAGCGACATGAGGGGCGGAGCCAGCAGCGATATGAGGGGCGGAGCCAGCAGCGATATGAGGGGCGGAGCCAGCAGCGATATGAGGGGCTGAGCCAACAGCGACATGAGGGGCGGAGCCAGCAGCGATATGAGGGGCGGAGCCAGCAGCGATATGAGGGGCTGAGCCAACAGCGACACGAGGGGCGGAGCCAGCAGCGATGTGAGGAGCGGAGCCAGCAGCGATGTGAGGGGCGGAGCCAGCAGCGATATGAGGGGCGTAGCCAGCAGCGATATGAGGGGCGGAGCCAGCAGCGATATGAGGGGCGGAGCCAGCAGCGATATGAGGGGCGCTCACAGCACTGACAGGAGCAGGTGTGTGTGCAGCCAGTTCCTCTGCTGTGGGTGTTGTGGTGTGTGAGCTTCGCCGTGTATATAATATCCACATATATATATATATATATGTACACAGGTGAAATCAGAAGTTTCCATACACTGTATAAATAGACACATCTGCAGGTTTTTCTCAATATCTGACATGAAATCAGAATAAACCTTTCCCATTTTAGGTCAATTAGGATTACCATCATTTTTAATATTTGCCAAATGCCAGAATAATGAGAGAGAGAGAATGTTTTAGGACATTTTTATTACTTACTGCTAAGTCAAAAGTTTCCCTCTTTCCCTCTCCTCATTCATTGGGAGTGGGGCGCGGAGGATGCTGGGTGGGACGCGCGGGGTAACCCCCGCCCACAGCCCGGCATCCACCGCGGGGTCCGCGACACTAATGTCACCCCTCATTTGACGTGACATCAGCGGAAGAAAGAGCCGGCTGCAGCCGGGAGGTCACGTGAAGCCTGTGAGTGGCGCTATCGCCAGTCCCTCCTACAGGAAATCAACCCCACATGATGCTGCCACCCCCATGTTTCACAGTTGGGATGGTGTTCTTAGGCTTCCAAGCTTTTCCTTTTTTCTTCCAAAAGTAACGATGGTCACTATGCTCAAAAAGTTCAATTTTAGTTTCATCAGACCACGGGACATGTCTCCAAAAATTAAGGTCTTTGTTCCTGTGTGCATTTGCAAACATCAATCTGGCTTTTTTATCTTTCTTTTGGAGTAATGGCTTCTTCCTGGCACAGTGGCCTTTCAGCCTATATTGATACAGTACTCATTTCACTGTGGATATTGACACAATCTTATCAGCTTTCCCTATCATCTTCACAAGATCTTTTGCTTTTGTCCTTGATATGCACATATCGGACCAAAGCACGTTCATCTCTGGGACACAGAACCCGTCTCCTTCCTGAGCGGTATGATGGCTGGACATTCCCATCGTGTTTGTACTTGCATATAATTGTTTGTACAGATTAACGAGACACCTTCAGGTATCTTGAAATTGTACCCAAGGATGAGCCAGACTTGTGCAAGTCCACAATTCTCTTCCTGATATCTTGGTTGATTTCTTTAGACTTCACCATGATGCTACACAAAGAAGCAGTGTGTTTCAGGTGTGCATTAAAATACATCCACAGGTGTGTCTCTAATTAACTGAGATGTTGCCAAAAAAGCTATCAGAAGTTTCCAAACACATGACATCATCATATGGGCAGTCCAGAATTTTTTAAAGGTATAGCAATATTAGTGTATGTAAACTTATGACTTTGCAGTAAGTAATAAAAATGCTTTAAAACATTCTCTCTCTCTCTTATTATTCTGGCATTTGGCAAATCTTAAAAATGATAGTAATCCTAATTGACCTAAAACGGGAAGGTTTATTCTGATTTCATGTCAGATATTGAGAAAAACAGGCAGATGTGTCTTTTTATTGTTATGATCTGCAACAAGTACTAAGGAAAGAAAGGAGAAAGCTATCCCTACAGTAAGACTAAGCTGAATCCCTACGATGTAGCGGGCTGCCTGTTCCTAGCGAACAGACCCGCCTTAGTCCTCGGCTAGTCTGAACGAAGACCTATAGCATAAAGGAGAGGGGTCCCAAAAAGAACTAAGGACTGGAACAAAAATGGGACATCTCCTAAACAGAGAAGTTGTTACAGAACACAAAAAGATAAACTGTCAATAAGGTACTAGAGGTCCCAGAAGGACCAAGCGAACTGACAGAGAAAGGCACAGAAGCACCTGGCTAGCAAAGCAGTCAAACAACACTGAAGTCCAACACAGCCAAAAGGGCGGAGCTGGAATATAAAGGCAGATGGTCACGTGACCGCAAAACACAAGATGGAAAAAACAAACAGGAGGGTTCTAACATTTATATAGTGTATGTAAATTTCTGGTTTCAACTGTGTATACAGGTGACAGGAGCAGGTGTGTGTGCAGCCAGGTCCGCTCTTTTTGTGGCGCCGCAGCGGAGCGTGTTGTGGTGTGTGAGCTCTGTCGTGTATATAGTACAGAGGAGTATATATATATGTGTATATATATATATACATACACACACACACGGGGCATGCAGGAGTTTTTAGTTTACCAGTTTGGGTCCATGCGGAGCAGCTATAGGATTCACTGGTAACATTTTGGGGAACAGACAACGTTTTTATAATTTTTATTCCATTTTTCTTTTGCCTGAGATTAATAAAAAAACAATTCTGCTGATGTTTTTTTATTTTTTCCAGCATTCAATGGCAAAACCCCAGGAACGGTTGTTATATTTTTTCTTTCCAGCGTTTATCGTGCAGTATAGAGACAAAATGAACAAAAGCTACAATTTTGCCATTAATTATTACTATTTTATTCTTATGCTGTTTTTCGTGCCGGATAAATCATGTGATCGTTGTACAGTTTGGGTTGTTGTTCTCTGCGATGTTAATCAGGTTTAGTTTTTTTGTTCTTGTTTTTTGGGGGTTTATTTTAATAAAATCAAGTTTTAATGTAAGAAAAAAAATTATATTTGAGTTTTTACTTTGTATATTTCCAAATATTTTATTGAAACGGAGTAAAGGAAAGAAGGATGAACTAGTGGGAGAACAACTGTAAAGGACCCCTGCCAGTCCCTAAAACTAAAGGGGCCTGTGACGACACAGCATTTAATCGTAATTATCCAGATGTAAATTCCATAGGCCCAGAATGATAGACTATTGCCTGAATTATTAACTATTGAATTTATGTGTTTCTTTCTTCGGTTGGTCAACGCACATGATCTTTTGTCATGAGTCTGAATGTTGACTCATCTTTTAGGTTGAGGTGATATTTGTTAATTGATAAATGGTTATTTACCTCTTATATCAACTCTTCTGGTTTATTGTACTGTTATCTTTGCAATACAGGGACGCAGGCTCTTTGAACAATGGATGTTTGCTAAATATGTTGATTACCATTTTATAAGTCCATGCAATTTGTTGACTTGCATTGTTTCGGAATTTAGTTTATCCTTCAATGTTTGCAATGTTTGCAAGTCAACATTGGGGGATGAACTGTGGATGCTCCAGTAATGAGAATTAGTAACACCACCCCTTTCTCTTGACCTGTGGATGAAGTCTTGAAGAAGGACAGTTGTGAACTACATAAAGGAGTCTTTTTACAAAACCACTGTCAGGAACACTCTATGAGACAGCTCTACAGAACACCATGAATCCATTAAGAGGGACACAGATTTGGTTTCTACAGGATGCCAGCTTAAGGGACCACAGCCCTGGCTGGAGGAATACAGATCTGCTCCATTGACTACTATAGAACCCATGGATACATCTGGGAAAACCAGGTTGGGACCCACCAGTCACCTGGTCCTATGGAGATGTTTGGAGTAGCCAGGTTGGGACACTCCGGCCACCTGGAACTCGTGAATATGCTTGGAAAAAGCCAAGTCGGGACCTTCCGGTCACCTAGTTCCATGGATATGTTCAGAGAAGCCAGGTTGGAACTTTCTGGTCTCCTGGCCACGTACCTCAATGGACTGTCTGCTTTCTAAGCTTGTTGTTACCTCCTCTTTGTGGGTGCTCTTTGGTGGGGGTGCCATTGGTGGGGGTAGTCAGCCCCAGAACCCCCTCGGATTGGCAGCTGCTTTAATCCCAGCGAGTCAGCGGAAGGGTGAGACTCTGTAATTTGCACCATATTAGGTATTTGCTGGGACTGTTCGATATGTTTATTGTGTGTTTGGTGGCTCAATAAAATATTACCTCACTGTTTTACAATCATCCTGTGTTGTTGTTTGTGTATCTTCTATCAGTGATGGATTATAATGAGTGTGATCTGCTCCACCATGAGGGGCCCGATCCTCCCGGGGGCCCACGTTCAAAGATCCCAGCACGGCTCAGGACGGATTCTTGTAGTGCTGATGTTTGATAAATAGGATAATAGAGCGCTCATAGAAAATAAATGTCTGACCTCTTCTTTCTGATGGGCATTTTAGAGCGAGGAGCTGCGCTCTGGACTCACCGCTGCACTCCCCATGCCATTGCGGTGGCCATCTTAATATCGATCTGTGCGGAGGAGACTGTGGGAGTCAGACGGAGGTGTCAAATGTATGGAACCTTTTAATCGCAGGATGGAGGGTCACTGTGAATATTAATTCATGAACCACTGTGCATAGTGACTCGCCCCCAGGTCCGTGGGGCACTCGGCAGCCGGGCCTCTTGTTGCTGGGGGATATCACGGTGGCTGGCCCAGTCCGTGGCCCAGGGCGGTCACTCAAAGGGGGGGGGGATGCTTATAGGGGAAATTTTCGCGACACCACCTGTGGATTCTGGTAAGAGGTTACGAGCGCTGCGACAGTCCACTGAGGCTGATGTTAGGGGCAGCTATGATGGGACGGCTCCCCACAGGTGGAGCAGGCCTTAGGGCAGTGTAGAGGTGTAGAAAGATGGTGGAAGCAGGAGGGAGACGGCAGGACGGTCCCAAAGGAAGTACAGGCACACACACAAGGGTAAACTTCAATACCTTTACTGGTGGTGATGCAGGTACAGTCCAGGGCTTGTGGGGGCCCCGGGGGGATGCTGCGGGCTTGTGGGGGCCCTAAGGGGATGCTGCGGGCTTGTGGGGCCCTGGGGGGGATTCTGCGGGCTTGTGGGTGCTCTGGGGGGGATGCTGCAGGCTTGTGGGGTCTCTGGGGGGGATGCTGCAGGCATGTGGGGGCTCTGGGGGGGGTGATGCAGGCTTGAGGGGGGCCCTGGGGGGATGCAGCCGGCTTGTGGGGGCCCCGGGGAGGATGCAGCGGGCTTGTGGGGCCTCTGTATGGGGTCCAGCCTGCATATGGCATTACATGGGGACCAGGCAGTATTCTCTATGGTGAATTATATGGGATCCAGTATTTTGTATGGAGCATTATATAGGGCTCATAATACTGTATGGAGGACTATGTGGTGCCATAACACTGTATGGAGGACTATACTGTCCGGTCTGCACTGTGCGCTGTGAGGATTCACCGGTTTCTGAGCTATTGTAGAATTTACAGTAGATATCACTCATGAAATGTAAGAAGTCAGTGAAATGTTTGGCATTGTACTATATCTATATCTATAATTTCTCTGCTGTATCTGTGCATCATGAATGGTTGGATGTGTTAAAGGGGCCACTGAGACTCTTTCGCCCGGGGCCCATGAAAACCTGGAGGAGGGAGCATCATGTGACACCCCCTCTCCCATCATTCCTCCTCTGCGTCTGACGCAGCGGCATGATGACGCGCCACGCTGTGTCAGACAGTGGAGCTGGCAGCTGCTGAGGTGATCAGCTGCAGAGACTGAAGCAGCGGGGAACGAGGAGCGGTAAGTATGTATTTATTTTTTAAATCATTGTGTACTGATAATACTGGAGGACTGGGGCTGCATTTTACCCTACGGGTGGGGGGGGGGCTGCATTTTACCCTATGGGGGGCTGCATTATACTGCGTACAGGACCATGGGGGAATGCATTATACTGAGTGGAGAACCATGGCGAGTGTCTTAAGGCCCCGTCACACTAAGCGATGCAGCAGCGATCCCGACAACGATACGACCTGTCAGGGATCGTTGCTGCATCGCTAATGCATCGCTGGTGAGCTGTCAAACAGGCAGGCTCACCAGCGATCAGGGGAGCAGCGATATCGTGGAAAGAATCGTTCCACGATGTCCTGCTCCTGTTACCAGCCTGCTGCTTAAGCAGGAGCAGGCTGGTAACTATGGTAAACATCGGGTTACTAAGTGCGCGTGTGCCCCTAGTAACCCGCTGTTTATCATGGATACCACTCTGCTAAGGTGAACGGTAGCCTCCGCGCACCGTAGCAGAGTGGTATCCATGGTAAACGGCAGGTTACTAAGTGCGCGCGTGCCCCTAGTAACCCGATGTTTACCATGGTTACCAGCCAGATCGTTGGTCCCGCTGGTCACACACAGCGATGTGTGCTGGCCAGCGGGAGGCCAACGACCAAAAAATGGTCCAGGACACTTTGCAGCGATCAGCGACCTCACAGCAGGGGCCTGATCGTTGCAAAGTGTCACACATAGCGACATCGCTGGTGAGGTCGCTGGTGAGTCACCAAAACCGTGACACAGCAGCGATCTCGCTAGCGATATCGCTATGTGAGACGGGGGCTTTATACTGTGTGGAGGACCATGGGGGAGTACATTGTACAGTGTGGAGGACCATGGGGGAGTGCATTGTACTGTGTGGAGGACCATGGGGGAGTGCATGGTACTGTGTGGAGGACCATGGGGGAGTGCATTATACTGTGTGGAGGACCACGGGGAGTGCATTGTACTGTGTGGAGGACCACGAGGGAGTGCATTATACTGCGTGGCGGACCACGTGGGAGTGCATTATACTGCGTGGAGGACCACGAGGGAGTGCATTATACTGCGTGGAGGACCATGGCGAGTGCCTTATACTGTGTGGAGAACCATGGCGAGAGTCTTATACTGAGTGCATTATACTCTATGGAGTGTGGAGAGGTGTGGGGCAGTTGGGGGATCATACTTTACCCTGGGAGTTGAGGTCGGGTACAGTAGGGTCATTATACTGCGCATATGGAGGAATTCACCATGGGGGTATCATACCGTGTTTGGGGGGCACTTTTGTTGGCACCACACTTTATGGGCAATGAAAAAGGGATCTAGGACTTCAGCAGGAGGAAAATTACTATGTAAAGGCTGGAAGGTTGTGAGATCTGATCTTCTGCGACCCCGACAATTATTTACATTTTTGTTGCTGGGGGGGGGGGGCCCAATTAGAACTTCTGCGTCCTATGTACGCCCCTGATTATACCAAATCCTCAGCTGTGCTGGTACTAAGGATATGGACACTCAGACATTTTGGGCTAAATATATACATACAAATATTTTTTCAATAACGTTTCATAAACAATTTGGCTTTTTTATTTCCTTTGCATTGCTAGTTGCAGAATGAGCTCACTGAGAATTTATCAGTGAGCTCATTCTGACCTTCTCTGTGCTGATTATGTTCACAGACCAGCATGAAAGTTGGGCTGATCTCTGATGCAGTCATAAATCATCGCAGAAATAAAAGCGCTGGAAACTCCACATCATAAGGAGCTCACTGACTGAATCTCAAGTTAACTCATTCTGAAGCCGTCAATGTGCTGCTGGGAAACAATAAGCTGGTAAAGGCCGAACAGAGCAAATGTTACAAGAAGCAAAATAGTAAAAAGTATTTTTAGACCAATATACATGTATTTAAAGGGATTGTCCGGTGTGAAGCTGAAGGCTGCAGTCATCTGTGTGACTCTCTGTGACTGCAGACTTGTAATCCTCACATCATGTAGACTGCGCGCTGCCAGCATTATTCTCAGCCCAGAGATGGCAGAAGCCCCTGTATCATGTGTACAGGAATTGTGCCCCCTCTCCCCGAGGAGCAGCAGTGCCTCGTCCTCCAGATACATGAGGGTCCCATCGGGGAGATCCGCATGTACCGGCCATGATGTCATCTCCATGGATACGGCATCAATGTGCAGAGCAGAAGACCCCTGTAAGGGAGAGCTCAGACGTGGGGGGATTGATGTGGATGTGAGGAGCAGATCCCCCCATATTCACAGATTATCGCACAATACATGTGGCCTTGCACAGGAAAAACTGTGAGGAAAGAAGAAATCAGATTTCTTACAATATAGAATAATGTCCTCCTGCCCTCGCTCATGTCCAGTATTATTTATCCCCTGACCTTTTGGGTGGGGAACCCCTCCTGAGCCCCCTCCATTATATAGGAGCCATATATCTGCTCCATTACTGGCAGAAGGTAAGGAGCCAATCACACTGCACGGCTTCTACTTCCTGCTCTAAGCGCCGCCCACCTGCCTTCCCTTGAGATCTCCATGACAACCCTTGTGTGACTACAGTGACAGGCCACGCCCCCGAGGATTCTGATCAGTGCGGATGTCTCCATATTGCTGAGGACTGTGAGCGGCTGATGGGCGGAGCCAGCAGCAATGTGAGGGGCGGAGCCAGCAGCGATATGAGGGGCGGAGCCAGCAGCGATATGAGGGGCGGAGCCAGCAGCGATGTGAGGGGCAGAGCCAGCAGCGATATGAGGGGCGGAGCCAGCAGCAATATGAGGGGCGGAGCCAGCAGCGATATGAGGGGCTGAGCCAACAGCGACATGAGGGGCGGAGCCAGCAGCGACATGAGGGGCGGAGCCAGCAGCGACATGAGGGGCGCTCACAGCACTGACAGGAGCAGGTGTGTGTGCAGCCAGTTCCTCTGCTGTGGGTGTTGTGTTGTGTGAGCTTCGCCGTGTATATATTATACACACATATATATATATATATATATATATACATACACAGTTGAAATCAGAAGTTTCCATACACTGTATAAATAGACACATCTGCAGGTTTTTCTCAATATCTGACATGAAATCAGAATAAACCTTTCCCATTTTAGGTCAGTTAGGATTACCATCATTTTTAATATTTGCCAAATGCCAGAATAATGAGCGTCTCTTGTAAGGGGCATTAAAAGAGTCTTGTTATACCACTCTGACCTCCACGTGTCTTGTAAGGGGCATTAAAACCGTCTTGTTATACCACTCTGACCTCCACGTGTCTTGTAAAGGGCATTAAAACCGTCTTGTTATACCACTCTGACCTCCACGTCTCTTCAGAGGGGCATTAAAACCGTCTTGTTATACCACTCTGACCTCCACGTCTCTTCTGAGGGGCATTAAAACCATCTTGTTATACCACTCTGACCTCCACGTCTCTTGTAAGGGGCATTAAAACCGTCTTGTTATACCACTCTGACCTCCACGTCTCTTCTGAGGGGCATTAAAAGCGTCTTGTTATACCACTCTGACCTCCACGTGTCTTGTAAGGGGCATTAAAACTGTCTTGTTATGCCACTCTGACCTCCACGTCTCTTGTGAGGGGCATTAAAAGCGTCTTGTTAAGCTACTGGGATCTCCACGACTCTTCGAACGGGCATTGCATTTCCTCATAATTTTTGGAAGCTTTTGCTTGGAAGGCATAAGCAAATACTATGGGAGACCCACTCCCCAATAATGGGAATAATGTTTTTAAGATGCTGTACTGTATGGCTCTTGTAAGGGGCATTAAAACCGTCTTGTTAAGCTACTGTGACCTCCACGTCTCTTCAAAGGGGCATTAAAAGCGTCTTCTTAAGCCACTCTGAACTCCACAGCTCTTCCAAGGGGCATTGAAATGTTGTTTTTAATTACCTTACCTCTAATCTCCACGACTCTTCCAACGGGCATTGCATTTCCTCCTAATTTTAGTCAGCTTTTGCTTTTCAATGCAAAGGTGAAAACTAAGGGAGACACACTCCCCAATAATGGGTAGAAGGTTTTTAGTACGCTGTAATCCACGTCTGTTTCCAGGGGCATTGCAGTTCCTTATAATTTTTGGAAAGCCTTCCATTCACTGCTTAGGCCAACAATGCACAGGAGACCCAGTTGCCATAAATGGAAAAAAAGGTTTAGTTAAGGCCCTCTGACCTCCATGTCATTTCCAAGGGGCATTGGAGTGCCTCAAAAGTTTTGGTAGGCATTGCACTCACTGTATGCCCTATAACTGTGTAGCCAAACCGCTCCTTTTGTTACAGAAACATATCCTACAAGACATATGTGGTTGACTGGCCTGATATTGATGTAAATGGTCCCTGTTCCTCCTGCTCTTTCTCCTTTGCCACTACCTCATCCATCATTTATCACTTGAAGCTTTGTTTTAACGAGAGTCATAGAACTTGGATAGTAGCAGGAAAACATCCAGCAATCCTCGGAGGAGGTAGGATATGCGCCAAAACGCTGACCACCTCAGGCCTAGCCGCTACTACATACATGCGCTTGCATTCCTTGAAAACAAAGCAGATGCTAACTTCTATCATCCTCATCATGCTCCTCACCTTGGCACTCTCAACTCCCCTGATAGAGAAGCCAGGGCCCACCGGAGAAGTCGGGTTCTTTGGTGGGCTCGTCCAATGCTGCCCTAAAGCAGGCCAGTCTAAGAAAAGTGTGTGGGGATGTTCCGCGGAGAAATCGGGGTGGCTTGGAACCGTTTATGGACACCTGGCCGCCGGGCGGCTGGGGACCGAGTGTGGACACCCGGCCGCCCCCTGGCGGCTGGGGACCGAGCATGGACACCCGGCCGCCGGGCGGCTGGGGACTGAGTATCGATACCTCGCTGCCGAAGCAGCCATGAGGTAGTGGCCAGCTCTGGCCTCCACATGCCTAAAAGGCCCAATTTCAAGTGCACGCATGCTAGCAGTATGGTATTGCAGCCTCGGGGTGGGTTGGTGGCAGGTTGCACACTTATGCTTGCATTCCAACAAAACAAAGCAGATGCTAACTTCTATCATCATCATGCTCCTCACCTTGGCATTCTCACCTCCCCTGATGGAGTCGGGTTCTCTAGTGGGCTCGTCCAATGCTGCCCTAAAGCAGGCCAGTCTAAGAAAAGTGTGTGGGGATGTTCCGCGGAGAAATCGGGGTGGCTGGGGACCGTCTATGGACACCCCGCTGCCCCCAGGCGGCTGGGGACCAGGTGTGGACACCCGGCCACTGGGCGGCTGGGGACTGAGTATGGATACCTCGCTGCCGAAGCAGCCATGAGGTAGTGGCCAGCTTCGGCCTCCTCAAAACTAAAAGGCCCAATTTCAAGTGCAAGCTAGCAGTATGGTATTGCAGCCTGGGGGTGGGTGGGTGGTTGGCTGCATATTTGCGCTTGCATTGCAAGGAATGGGGGAGGTACAATTGAACACTGCCCTGGGACAAGGACTTGCACGGGGATAGTTGCAAGTCTGCATCTTCTGATGCGGCAAGGATCACTTTTGATGGGCACACTTTTAGGCAGTGACCTGGGAGTCAGAGATCCTTCCAGGGGTCTTCCCCATGCTGTTCCCATGTCTTTTCAGCACTGTATGCATGTGTCACACAGCATATGGCCAGATAAGGTTGTAAAATGTTAAAATGACATTTCCCGGTGAATGCATTTGTCACAGTTGAAAGCAATACAAACGTGCAAAAACGCATAAAAAATGCTACTTGTGAACATAGCCCAAGGTGTGGAGGAGTATTTTTGTTTTTGGTTATTTATTTTACCTTATACACAAGTCTTTACCCTGGAAAAGAAATTCCTTAACATATTTCACAGGAAAAAAGTTTCACTTTCGTTTTTGAACATTTTCTTATGAGCCTGTAAAAGTGGCTTAATACCTCTGACCACGTTGTTGACAACAGTGACCTGGGGGTCAGAAATGCTTCCTGGGGCGATCCCCATGCTGTCCCCATGTCATCTGAGCACTGTCACTATCATTTTGGGCACTTTTTAGGCTTTCTACAGACTGCCGGGGGTGCCTCCGCAAAAATGCTCGGGTCTCCCATAGACTAACATGGGCTCGTTGCTCGGGTCGAGCACCCGAGTATCACGGCGAGCTCGGGCCGAGCTTCGAGCATTTTAGTGCTCGCTCAACACTATTTATAATGGGAGCACAAGCTAGTGACTGATTTATATTCTCAGTGGAGCAGACTTCATTGCGGTGAATGATATACTCATGGGCACAGTGTGGCACATATTTGCATTTGGTGGCACAGTGGGCGGCATTATTTATTTAAGTCGCTTATATTTGTAACATTTTTGTTTTTCAGGAGTGCGGTGATCTGCTGAAAAGTGCGGAGCAGCCGAAACCTGGACAGCAAACTGCAAAGACGAATCATGGCGGGAAGTCGTCACGAAAGACTGGACTAGGTAAAGAAGAGAAGAAAGAGAGCGACTGCAGTGTATAAACTGGAGGGTTAGGTGGGGCCCATTATATTATAATAAATCTATGTGGGGCCCATTATATTATAATAAATCTATGTGGGGTCCATAATATTATAATAAATCTATGTGGGGTCCATAATATTATAATAAATCTATGTGGGGCCCATTATATTATAATAAATCTATGTGGTGCCCATTATATTAAAGGGAAAGCTATGTGGGGCCAATTATATTAAGGGGAAAGCTATGTGGGGCCCGTTATATTAAAGGGAAAGCTATGTGGGGCCCATTATATTAAAGAGAAAGCTATGTGGGGCCCATTATATTAAAGGGAAAGCTATGTGGGGCCCATTATATTAAAGAGAAAGCTATGTGGGGCCCATTATATTAAAGAGAAAGCTATATGGGGCCCATTATATTAAAGGGAAAGCTATGTGGGGCCCATTATGTTAAAGAGAAAGCTATGTGGGGCCCATTATATTAAAGAGAAAGCTATGTGGGGCCCATTATATTAAAGAGAAAGCTATGTGGGGCCCATTATATTAAAGAGAAAGCTATGTGGGGCCCATTATATTAAAGAGAAAGCTATGTGGGGCCCATTATATTAAAGAGAAAGCTATGTGGGGCCCATTATATTAAAGAAAAAGCTATGTGGGGCCCATTATATTAAAGAAAAAGCTATGTGGGGCCCATTATATTAAAGGGAAAGCTATGTGGGGCCCATTATGTTAAAGGGAAAGCTATGTGGGGCCCATTATATTAAAGGGAAAGCTATGTGCGGCCCATTATATTAAAGAGAAAGCTATGTGGGGCCCATTTTATTAAAGAGAAAGCTATGTGGGGCCCATTATATTAAAGAGAAAGCTATGTGGGGCCCATTATATTAAAGGGAAAGCTATGTGGGGCCCATTATATTAAAGGGAAAGCTATGTGGGGCCCATTATATTAAAGGGAAAGCTATGTGGGGCCCATTATATTAAAGAAAAAGCTATGTGGGGCCCATTATATTAAAGGGAAAGCTATGTGGGGCCCATTATATTAAAGGGAAAGCTATGTGGGGCCCATTATATTAAAGGGAAAGCTATGTGGGGCCCATTATATTAAAGAGAAAGCTATGTGGGGCCCATTATATTAAAGAGAAAGCTATGTGGGGCCCATTATATTAAAGGGAAAGCTATGTGGGGCCCATTATATTAAAGAAAAAGCTATGTGGGGCCCATTATATTAAAGAAAAAGCTATGTGGGGCCCATTATATTAAAGGGAAAGCTATGTGGGGCCCATTATATTAAAGGGAAAGCTATGTGGGGCCCATTATATTAAAGGGAAAGCTATGTGGGGCCCATTATATTAAAGAAAAAGCTATGTGGGGCCCATTATATTAAAGGGAAAGCTATGTGGGGCCCATTATATTAAAGGGAAAGCTATGTGGGGCCCATTATATTAAAGGGAAAGCTATGTGGGGCCCATTATATTAAAGAGAAAGCTATGTGGGGCCCATTATATTAAAGGGAAAGCTATGTGGGGCCCATTATATTAAAGGGAAAGCTATGTGGGGCCCATTATATTAAAGGGAAAGCTATGTGGGGCCCGTTATCTTAAAGGGACATCTACGTAGGGCCCATTATATTAAATGGATGGCTATGTGGGGCCCATTATATTAAAGAGAAAGCTATGTGGGGCCCATTATATTAAAGAGAAAGCTATGTGGGGCCCATTATATTAAAGAGAAAGCTATGTGGGGCCCATTATATTAAAGGGAAAGCTATGTGGGGCCCATTATATTAAAGAGAAAGCTATGTGGGGCCCATTATATTAAAGGGAAAGCTATGTGGGGCCCATTATATAATAATAAAATCTATGTGGGGCCCATTATATTAAAGGGAAAGCTATGTGGGGCCCGTTATCTTAAAGGGACATCTACGTATATGATAAATTCTATATGGGGCCCATGATATTTAATGGAAGGCTATGTGAGGCCCATTATATTAAATAGAGAGCTATGTGGGGACCAATACATTAAAAAGAAAGCTATATTGGGGCCCACTATGTTATCTGGAAGGTTTTGTGGGGCCCTCTGTATTAAATTGAGGGCTATGTGAGGCCTATTAAATTAAATGGAAAGCGTTGCGGGGCCCATAATATTATATGGAGGGCTATGTGAGGCGCATTTATCAAATAAAGGGCTATGTAGCGCCAATTATATTAAATGGAAGCCTGTGTTTTGTCCATTATATTAAATAGAGATGTATCTTGGCTCCATTATAATAAATGGAAGGCAATGTGGGGACCATTATATTAAATGGAGGGTTATGTGGGGCCCATTATATTAAATGGAAGCCTATATGGAGCCCAGTAAATTAAATGTAAAGCTATGTGGGGCCCAATATTTTAAATGGAAGGTTAAGTGGGGCCAATTGTATTAAATAGAGGGCTATGTGGTGCCCAATATAAAACATGGAAGGCTTTTTGGTGCCCATTATATTAAATAGAGGGATATTTTGGCCCCATTTTATTAAATGGAAGGCTATGTCAGGTCCAATATATTAAATGGAGTCCAGTGCGGCCTATTATATTAAATTGACGGTTATGTGGGGTTCAATAAATTAAATGAAAAGCTATGTGGAGCCCAATAAATTAAATTATAGTACACGGAAGGCAATGTGCGGCTCATTATACTATATAGAGGGCTATGTGGGGGCCATTATACTTTATAGAATTCTATGTGGGGGTCCATTATACTTTTGCCAATGGCAAATTGTGTGTTCCGGTGGCACTCCAAAGGTAAAGGGTGTGCTCCGGTGGCACTCCAACGTCATAGGGTGTGCTCTGGTGGCACACCAATGGCAAAAAGGCCAAAGAGTAGACTCTGGTGGCAGACTGAGCAGCCCTAGAGTGCGCCCCAGTGATAAGCAATAAGGCCAAAGAATGTACCCTGGTGGTAGGCTAATAAGCCCTACAGTGCGCCCTAGTGGTAAGCAATAAGGCCAAAAAGTGCACCCCGGTGGCAGGCTAAAAAAGCCTAACATGAGTGCCCCGGTGGTAAGCAAAATGGTCAGAGTGTACCCCGGTCGCAGTTAAAAAGCCCAAGTTGGGTGCCCCGGTGGTAAGCTAAAAGGCCAAAGAGTGCACCCCGGTGGAAGCTAAAAAACCCAAGATGGGTGCCCCGGTGGTAAGCAAAAATGGTCACATATTGGGCCCCTCTGGTAGGCCTACGGGAAATAGAGTTCTCCGATGGCACACCAACGGTAAAGGGTGTGCCCGATGGTACTCCAATGGTAAAGGGTGTGCTTCAGTGGCATGCCAGTGGCAAAAAGTGTACTCCGGTGGCATGCTAATGGTGAAAGGTGTGCTCTGTTAGCACTCCAACTGTAAAGAGTGTGTTCCAGTGGCACCCCAGCAGCCAATGGTGTACTTCGGTGGCAGATCATCGGGAAATGGTGTGATATGTAAGGCTCATCATAACAAAAGGGAGGGCTATGTGGGACCCATTATTTTATATGGAAAGCAAGGTGGGGCCCATTATATTAATTAGGGGCTTATGTGGGGCTCTTTATATTAAATAAAAACATATGTGGGTCCCATTAAATAAAATGGAAGGCTATGTGGACCCCATTAAATTAAATGGAAGGCTATGTGGACCCCATTAAATTAAATGGAAGGCTATGTGGGGCCCATTATATTAAATGGAAGCCTATATGGGGCCCAATAAATTAAATGAAAAGCTACAGTATGTACAGCAATAATAAAAATGGTAATAATACAGGGTGGGCTATTTATATGGATACACCTAAATTAAATGGGAATGGTTGGTGATGTCAACTTCCTGTTTATGGCACATTAGTATATGGGAGGGGGAAACTTTTCCAGATGGGTGGTGACTATGGCGGCCATTTTGAAGTCGGCCATTTTGGATCTAACTTTATTTTTTTCAATGGGAAGAGGGTGATGTGACACATCAAACTCATTGAGAATTTCATAAGAAAATACAATGGTGTGCTTGGTTTTAACATAACTTTATTCTTTCATCAATTTTTTACAAGTTTATGACCACTTATAAAATGTGTTTAAAGTGCTGCCCATTGTGTTGGATTGTCAATGCAACCCTCTTCTCCCACTCTTGACACACTGATAGCAACACCGCAGAAGAAATGCTAGCACAGGCTTTCAGTATCCGTTGTTTCAGATGCTGAAAGGTTATATGGGGCCTATTAAAATAAATGGAAGACTATGCAGGACCTCTTGTAATAACTAGAAGGCAATTTGTGGCCCATTATATTAAACTAGATGGTGGCCCGATTCTAACTCATCGGGTATTCTAGAATATGTATGCGGCCGGCCGCGACCAATCAGCGAACCGTGTTAGTGAGGACCGGAGAGCATGTTTAAATTTGGCGCCAAAACCGGTGATTGGTCACGGCTGGCGGCCGCGACCAATCAGCGAATCGTATTAGTGAGAACCGGGGAGCGGGTACTTCCACTGTGAGCAGCCGGGAGATGACCGGCTGCTCGCAGCAGAAGTATCCCAACCGGCGACGCCGCTCCCCGGTCCTCCCTTCACACTTGCCGTCGGGAGATCAGCGGCCCTAGCCGCTGATCTAGCGACGGTAGCCGCATGGAGGTCAGCGGCGCCGCAGGTCAGGGTACTTCTGCTGCAAGCAGCCGGGAGATGACCGGCTGCATCGCCACTGACCTCTGTGCAGAGCGGTGTTTAAATTTGGAGCCAATATCGCTGATTGGTCGTGGCCGCCGAATCGTATTAGTGAGGACAGGGGAGCGGCGCTGCCTGTGCGGGTACTTCCACTGCGAGCAGCCGGGAAATGACCGGCTGCTCGCAGCAGAAGTATCCCGACCGGTGGCGCCGCTCCCCGGTCCTCCCTTCACACTTTCCGTCGGAAGATCAGCGGCCCTAACCGCTGATCTCCCGACGGTAGCCGCATGGAGGTCAGCGGCGCCGCTGGTCGGGGTACTTCTGCTGCGAGCAACCGGGAGTTGACCGGCTAGCGCCGGTCATCTCCCGGCTACATCGCCGCTGACCTCCGTGCGGCAGATGAGCTGCTAATGGCCGCCATCTTTTTCTGAAATCCCACGTCGCTGATTGACCACGGTCGGACCAATCAGCGACGCAGGACTTCCTGGACAGAAGGACAGACAGACAGACATGATAAGACGATTATATATATTAAATGTAAGGTTATGTAGGGCCCAATATATTCAATGAAAAACTATATGGGCCCATTGTATAAAAGAAAAAGCTAAGTGTGGCCCATTTTATTAAATGGATGATGGCGTGCTCCCTTGGCAAGCCAGCGGGAAAGTGGCGTGCTTCCGGTGGCAAGCCAGCGGGACAGTGGCGTGCTCCGGTGGCAAGCCAGCGGGAAAGTGGCGTGCTCCGGTGGCAAGCCAGCGGGAAAGTGGCATGCTCCGGTGGCAAGCCAGCGGGAAAGTGGCGTGCTGCGGTGGCAAGCCAGCGGGAAAGTGGCGTGCTCCGGTGGCAAGCCAGCGGGAAAGTGGCGTGCTCCGGTGGCAAGCCAGCGGGAAAGTGGCGTGCTCCGGTGGCAAGCCAGCGGGAAAGTGGCGTGCTCCGGTGGCAAGCCAGCGGGACAGTGGCGTGCTCCGGTGGCAAGCCAGCGGGACAGTGGCGTGCTCCGGTTGCAAGCCAGCGGGACAGTGGCGTGCTCCGGTGGCAAGCCAGCGGGAAAGTGGCGTGCTCCGGTGGCAAGCCAACGGGAAAGTGGCGTGCTCCGGTGGCAAGCCAACGGGAAAGTGGCGTGCTCCGGTGGCAAGCCAACGGGAAAGTGGCGTGCTCCGGTGGCAAGCCAACGGGAAAGTGGCGTGCTCCGGTGGCAAGCCAACGGGAAAGTGGCGTGCTCCGGTGGCAAGCCAACGGGACTGTGGCGTGCTCCGGTGGCAAGCCAACGGGAAAGTGGCGTGCTCCGGTGGCAAGCCAACGGGAAAGTGGCGTGCTCCGGTGGCAAGCCAACGGGAAAGTGGCGTGCTCCGGTGGCAAGCCAACGGGAAAGTGGCGTGCTCCGGTGGCAAGCCAACGGGAAAGTGGCGTGCTCCGGTGGCAAGCCAACGGGACAGTGGCGTGCTCCGGTGGCAAGCCAACGGGACAGTGGCGTGCTCCGGTGGCAAGCCAACGGGACAGTGGCGTGCTCCGGTGGCAAGCCAACGGGACAGTGGCGTGCTCCGGTGGCAAGCCAACGGGACAGTGGCGTGCTCCGGTGGCAAGCCAACGGGAAAGTGGCGTGCTCCGGTGGCAAGCCAACGGAAAAGTGGCGTGCTCCGGTGGCAAGCCAACGGGAAATTGGCGTGCTCCGGTGGCAAGCCAACGGGAAAGTGGCGTGCTCCGGTGGCAAGCCAACGGGAAAGTGGCGTGCTCCGGTGGCAAGCCAACGGGTAAGTGGCGTGCTCCGGTGGCAAGCCAACGGGAAAGTGGCGTGCTCCGGTGGCAAGCCAACGGGAAAGTGGCGTGCTCCGGTGGCAAGCCAACGGGAAAGTGGCGTGCTCCGGTGGCAAGCCAACGGGAAAGTGGCGTGCTCCGGTGGCAAGCCAACGGGAAAGTGGCGTGCTCCGGTGGCAAGCCAACGGGTAAGTGGCGTGCTCCGGTGGCAAGCCAACGGGAAAGTGGCGTGCTCCGGTGGCAAGCCAACGGGAAAGTGGCGTGCTCCGGTGGCAAGCCAACGGGAAAGTGGCGTGCTCCGGTGGCAAGCCAACGGGAAAGTGGCGTGCTCCGGTGGCAAGCCAACGGGACTGTGGCGTGCTCCGGTGGCAAGCCAACGGGAAAGCGGCGTGCTCCGGTGGCAAGCCAACGGGAAAGCGGCGTGCTCCGGTGGCAAGCCAACGGGAAAGCGGCGTGCTCCGGTGGCAAGCCAACGGGAAAGCGGCGTGCTCCGGTGGCAAGCCAACGGGACAGCGGCGTGCTCCGGTGGCAAGCCAACGGGACAGCGGCGTGCTCCGGTGGCAAGCCAACGGGACAGCGGCGTGCTCCGGTGGCAAGCCAACGGGACAGCGGCGTGCTCCGGTGGCAAGCCAACGGGACAGCGGCGTGCTCCGGTGGCAAGCCAACGGGAAAGCGGCGTGCTCCGGTGGCAAGCCAACGGGAAAGCGGCGTGCTCCGGTGGCAAGCCAACGGGAAAGCGGCGTGCTCCGGTGGCAAGCCAACGGGAAAGCGGCGTGCTCCGGTGGCAAGCCAACGGGAAAGCGGCGTGCTCCGGTGGCAAGCCAACGGGAAAGTGGCGTGCTCCGGTGGCAAGCCAACGGGAAAGTGGCGTGCTCCGGTGGCAAGCCAACGGGAAAGTGGCGTGCTCCGGTGGCAAGCCAACGGGACAGTGGCGTGCTCCGGTGGCAAGCCAACGGGACAGTGGCGTGCTCCGGTGGCAAGCCAACGGGACAGTGGCGTGCTCCGGTGGCAAGCCAACGGGAAAGTGGCGTGCTCCGGTGGCAAGCCAACGGAAAAGTGGCGTGCTCCGGTGGCAAGCCAACGGGAAAGTGGCGTGCTCCGGTGGCAAGCCAACGGGAAAGTGGCGTGCTCCGGTGGCAAGCCAGCGGGACAGTGGCGTGCTCCGGTGGCAAGCCAGCGGGACAGTGGCGTGCTCCGGTGGCAAGCCAGCGGGACAGTGGCGTGCTCCGGTGGCAAGCCAGCGGGAAAGTGGCGTGCTCCGGTGGCAAGCCAACGGGAAAGTGGCGTGCTCCGGTGGCAAGCCAACGGGAAAGTGGCGTGCTCCGGTGGCAAGCCAACGGGAAAGTGGCGTGCTCCGGTGGCAAGCCAACGGGAAAGTGGCGTGCTCCGGTGGCAAGCCAACGGGAAAGTGGCGTGCTCCGGTGGCAAGCCAACGGGACAGTGGCGTGCTCCGGTGGCAAGCCAACGGGACAGTGGCGTGCTCCGGTGGCAAGCCAACGGGACAGTGGCGTGCTCCGGTGGCAAGCCAACGGGAAAGTGGCGTGCTCCGGTGGCAAGCCAACGGAAAAGTGGCGTGCTCCGGTGGCAAGCCAACGGGAAATTGGCGTGCTCCGGTGGCAAGCCAACGGGAAATTGGCGTGCTCCGGTGGCAAGCCAACGGGAAAGTGGCGTGCTCCGGTGGCAAGCCAACGGGTAAGTGGCGTGCTCCGGTGGCAAGCCAACGGGAAAGTGGCGTGCTCCGGTGGCAAGCCAACGGGAAAGTGGCGTGCTCCGGTGGCAAGCCAACGGGAAAGTGGCGTGCTCCGGTGGCAAGCCAACGGGAAAGTGGCGTGCTCCGGTGGCAAGCCAACGGGAAAGTGGCGTGCTCCGGTGGCAAGCCAACGGGAAAGTGGCGTGCTCCGGTGGCAAGCCAACGGGAAAGTGGCGTGCTCCGGTGGCAAGCCAACGGGAAAGTGGCGTGCTCCGGTGGCAAGCCAACGGGAAAGTGGCGTGCTCCGGTGGCAAGCCAACGGGACTGTGGCGTGCTCCGGTGGCAAGCCAACGGGAAAGTGGCGTGCTCCGGTGGCAAGCCAACGGGAAAGTGGCGTGCTCCGGTGGCAAGCCAACGGGAAAGTGGCGTGCTCCGGTGGCAAGCCAACGGGAAAGTGGCGTGCTCCGGTGGCAAGCCAACGGGACAGTGGCGTGCTCCGGTGGCAAGCCAACGGGACAGTGGCGTGCTCCGGTGGCAAGCCAACGGGAAAGTGGCGTGCTCCGGTGGCAAGCCAACGGGAAAATGGCGTGCTCCGGTGGCAAGCCAACGGGACAGTGGCGTGCTCCGGTGGCAAGCCAACGGGACAGTGGCGTGCTCCGGTGGCAAGCCAACGGGACAGTGGCGTGCTCCGGTGGCAAGCCAACGGGACAGTGGCGTGCTCCGGTGGCAAGCCAACGGGAAAGTGGCGTGCTCCGGTGGCAAGCCAACGGGAAAGTGGCGTGCTCCGGTGGCAAGCCAACGGAAAAGTGGCGTGCTCCGGTGGCAAGCCAACGTGAAAGTGGCGTGCTCCGGTGGCAAGCCAACGGGACTGTGGCGTGCTCCGGTGGCAAGCCAACGGGAAAGTGGCGTGCTCCGGTGGCAAGCCAACGGGAAAGTGGCGTGCTCCGGTGGCAAGCCAACGGGACAGTGGCGTGCTCCGGTGGCAAGCCATCGGGAAAGTGGCCTGCTTCGGTGGCAAGCCAACGGGAAAGTGGCGTGCTCCGGTGGCAAGCCAACGGGAAAGTGGCGTGCTCCGGTGGCAAGCCAACGGGACTGTGGCGTGCTCCGGTGGCAAGCCAACGGGAAAGTGGCATGCTCCGGTGGCAAGCCAACGGGAAAAGGTGTGCTCCGGTGGCATGTTAATGGTAAAGGTGTGCTCCAGTGGCATTCTAACGGTAAAGGTGTGCTGCAGTCACATGCTAATGGTAAAGGTGTGCTCCGGTGGCATGCTAACGGGAATAGGTGTGCTCCAATGGCATGCTAACGGGAATTGGTGTGCCCGGTGGCATACTAACGGGAAAAGGTGTGCTACGGTGGCATGCTAGCCGGAAATGGTGTGCTTCGGTGGCATGATAACGAGAAATGGGGTACTCCATTGGCACCACAATGGTCAAGGGACTTGGAAATGTCACATGTGAAGTCATACTCGCATAGTGTCTGTTGTTGCAGGGATCAAAAGAGCGACCCGGTGGAACAAGATGTGGACAGATGGTGGTTTAAGGACAGCAAACAGCAAAATAAGACCAAGCAACAGCAAGAAAACAATCCAAGAATTACCGCAGCAGACAAGTAAGTGATTGTGATTCTTTTAAACGGTGATGTATGATCAGATGAAGTGGAATGCAGTAAGTTTGGAAATATGATTAACATGTTAATAAAGTGTCTGAAATGTATGAGCGAGAAAGAGAAAAAGGTGGATTGTTACAGGGGGACAGCTGAGAGTAGGGAGTTGCAGAGAAAGTTCTTGTGACAGGTTTAGGATGTATACAGCGGTTTATTGCCTCCTCCACATACAAAGGCAGGAGATGAGACTATCAAACTATTGAACTTGGAGTTGTCAGTAATGTTGGAGGTGAAATTAATAAAGCAAGTAAAATGGGAAAGAAAAAAAGGGGTTGTATGTTTGCCTGGTCAGAGGGATGTTTGCCTGGTCATGGGGATGTTTGTCTGGTCAGGGGGATGTTTGCCTGGTCAGGGGGATGTTTGCCTGGTCAGGGGGATGTTTGCCTGGTCAGGGGGATGGTTGCCTGGTCAGGAGGATGTTTGCCTGGTCATGGGGATGTTTGTCTGGTCAGGGGGATGTTTGCCTGGTCAGAGGGATGTTTGCCTGGTCAGGGGGATGTTTGCCTGGTCAGGGGGATGTTTGCCTGGTCAGGGGGATGTTTGTCTGGTCAGGGGGATGTTTGTCTGGTCAGAGGGATGTTTGCTTCACGTTGGGGAAGAGGGAAAGGACTGAATGATCCGGCACCTGTCCTATCCACAGGATGGTCAGCTAGTGCCGCCATAGGGAAAGAGCTGACCTAGTGTCACTATCAATCATCTGAGTCTGCAGTACAACTGATTAGGGGTCCAGTAGGGGGGCACTCATGACACAGGTGGACCTTGGGGCGGTTTTCCGGTTGCGGACGCTGCACCTAGAGGGTTTTCTTCATGTAATTATCCTCCTCACATTGCAGACTTGTGAACTTTATAAATATTCTTCATTTGCTTATTTTCTTCCTTCTCTCCCAAACACGTTGCTGAAGTGCTGTCTCACCCCCACTGCCCCCATCCAGAAGCTTCTTGTGGCTGCTGTTCAGTGAGATTTGTCCTCTATATACCAGCAGTCTGTGTATGGGCCTGTCCCTGTCTGATCCTCTCTGCTCTCCACCCCTGCACTCAGACATGGGAAACCCTGTACTCGGATTACTTCACATCTTGGTGAACAACAGCTGAAAGGACCCTATAAAGGAGCCTGTACCAGGCAGGTGACAGCGGTGCAGCATTGTGCTTGTGGGGGCAATCGGGCGGTGGAGTCAGAAATTGGGGAATACTTGGGTGCTCTCTGGACGGACAATATTAGTGCTGCAGTAATTTCCCACAAGTTTTTGCACAGAGCGGCCACTAATATAGAATAAAGTAAAACAATTGTGCTGTGTAAATAATGGCTGTGCTTTGCTACAAATGCTTCATGTTTGCAGGAGGTTTTTTTTTCTTTAATAAATTTTATTTAGTTTATAATTGATTTTTTCTCTTTCTGCTAGATATCAGCACATGATAGAGGCCGTACGGGACTGGTATAAGAAGTTCTTGGCTGAGAAGGAAAGAAGCTTCATTCCTCCATGAGCTGCAGTTCTTTGTGTCCAGTCGGGAACTCTATTAGTAAGTAGATTTTATCACCGGCGCAGACATTTCCGGGAAGGTTCCAATTGGCCGAATACAAGACGTTCATTAAACTCTTCATTAGAAATAAACGTCTGGTTATCATCCACAATACTTAATACCGGTCACTTGTCACAAATTTGTATATTTTTTACCTGTTATAAAATGCTGCTCATCCCTTGAATCTTTTCTTTTTTTTTGTCATTTTAGACAAAACATTACATATTCCTGACAAGTCCCAGGTCTTTTCACACCACTCGTTTTGCAGGTTCTTTAATGCTACAGCACTTATGTTATTGGGGTCATTTTTGTGCAGTTTGCAGTTACATGATTTTTTTATACATGTTTTTTTTTAGCTTTGTCTTGTTATTACATCACATTCATCTTTTTCCTCTCTTGCTTTCCTGGACTGAAGGAAACATATCTCCAAGTCACTCTGAGCTGCCGGCAGGAGAGATGGACCCTCAGGAGCCTCCTAGTCTTCAGAATCCACATGAAGGAGAAGTTCAAGAACAAGAAAGGCCTCCGACAGCAGAGCAACCTGTCCGCCAAAAAGTCCCAGAAGAAGAAGCGATGGTCCCGCAGCTCATCTGTGTTTTTCCTAAATGTGGTTTATACTTTTACTGATTGTAATTTTCTTGGTCGATACCAGATAAAGTTTTGGATGACAACTGTCTGGACTTGTGTCTTATTTTACATTTCTCCTTTTTTCTTCTTGCTTCCCCTCCAGTGAGATCTGGCTTAGGTGATAAAAGCCTTTATCCAGCATTTTTGCAGCAGGCTGGAGAATTACTTTCTGGATGATAACTTGCCTTAGTCTCAGGTGCCCATACACTAGTTAGCTTTAGACCGGACGCTTGTCCACACAACACATCCCGACTCCCCCATATACATGAATGTGGTTATATGTGTGGGGGAGATGGCCCCATACACAGCACATGGTCGGCTGCTCCAGCAAAAATCCTTGGGTTTGACCTACCTTCCTGTAATATATATGGGGGGCCATTAGTTGGATGTTTGCAGGACCCCTCTTTGTCCGACAGCTTCCCTCCCCCACACATAGCAAGCAGTGTACATACAAGCTCCCTTCCCGCACATACAGTATATATAGCATATAAAGAAAAAACCTAGAAGTCTGAACTGAAACATAAATTGATGTGCATGCAAAATGTAAATGCATGTTCACACAAGGCCACTAGACAAAGAAAAACCAAAGACAAGCAAAATACCCAAGTAACCGGAAGTGAATGGGTAAATCGCAAAGTGCAAAAATAATAAATAATGAAGGGTATTTAGTTAACATAATTTTGATAAAAATAATGCAAAAGCTATCCCGCCACATCACGGCAACCCTTATGGGACAGTCCTAACTCTAATATTAAAACCTTACCATTTGTCAAGTGACGTACATATGGCTAAGGGCAGAGAGACTGACCCCCTAGTAGAAGCATAGACCTGAGGCAGAATAAACATTTCAGCTCAGACAAAGGGTGGCCACACCCTAATATGCACTAAAGCACACTGAACTACAAAGAAAAAACCTAGAAGTCTGAACTGAAACATAAATTGCAGGCAAAATGTAAATGCATGTTCACATAAGGCCACTAGACAAAGAAAAACCAAAGGCAAGCAAAATACCCAAGTAACCGGAAGTAAATGGGTAAATCGCAAAGTGCAAAAATAATAAATAATGAAGGGTATTTAGTAGTGAAGAGCGAGCACTAAAATGCTCGGGTGCTTGAAGTTCGGGCCGAGCTCGCCATGATACTCGGGTGCTCGACCTGAGCCACGAGCCCAATGTTAGTCTATGGGAGACCCCAGCATTCTCGCGGCGGCATCCCCGGATGTCTTTTAAAAGCCTAACAAGTGCCCAAAACGATAGTGACAGTGCTCAAATGACATGGGGACAGCATGGGGATCGCCCCAGGAAGCATTTCTGACCCCCAGGTCACTGCTGTCAACAATGTGGTCAGAGGTATTAAGCCACTTTTAAGGGCTCACAATAAAACGTTCAAAAACTAAACTGAAACTGCTTTCCTGTGAAATATGTTAAGGAAGTTCCTTTCCAGGGTAAAGACTTGTGTATAAGGTAAAATAAATAACCAAAAAAAAAAATACTCCTCCACACCTTGGGCTATGTTCACAAGTAGCATTTTTAATGCGTTTTTGCACTTTTGTATTGCTTCAATCGTGACAAATGCATTCACTGGGAAATGTAATTTTAACATTTTACAACCTTATCTGGCCATGTGCTGTATGACACATGCATACAGTGCTGAAAAGACATGGGGACAGCATGGGAAAGACCCCTGGAAGCATCTCTGACTCCCCAGTCACTGCCTAAAAGTGTGCCCATCAGAAGTCATCCTTGCCGCATCAGAAGATGCAGACTTGCAACTATCCCCGTGCAAGTTCTTGTCCCAGGGCAGGGTTCAATTGTACCTCCCCCATTCCTTGCAATGCAAGTGCAAATATGCAGCCAACCACCCACCCACCCACCCCCAGGCTGCAATACCATACTGCTTGCTTGCACTTGAACTTGGGCCTTTTAGGCATGTGGAGGCGGAATCTGGCCACCATGTCATGGCAGCGTTGGCGGCCTGGTATCCATACTCAGTCCCCAGCCGCCCGGCGGCGGGGTGTCCACACTCGGTCCCCAACCGCCAGGTGGCGGCCGGGTGTCCATACTCAGTCCCCAGCCGCCTGGGGGCAGCCGGGTGTCCATAAACGGTCCCTAGCCGCCCCTATTTCTCCTTGGAACATCCCCTCACACACTTTTCTTAGCCCGGCCTGCTTTAGGGCAGCATTGGACGAGCCCACCAGAGAACCAGACTCCTCCGGTGGGCCCTGGCTTCTCCATCAGGGGAGTTGAGAGTGACAAGGTGAGGACCATGATGATGATGATACAAGTTAGCATCTGCTTTGTTTTCTTGGAATGCAAGCGTAAGTGTGCAGCCTGCCACCCACCCACCGCCAGGCTGCATTACCATACTGCTTGCTTGCTTGCACTTGAAATTGGGCCTTTTTAGGCACGTGGAGGCGGAATCTGACCACCGAGTCATGGCAGCATTGGCGGCCTGGAATCCATACTCAGTCCCCAGCCGCCCGGCTGCCAGGTGTTCACACTCGGTCCCCAGCCGCCAGGGGGCGGCCGGGTGTCCATACTCGGTCCCCAGCCGCCCCGCGGCCGGGTGTTCACACACAGTCCCCAGCCCCCTGAGGGCAGCCGGGTGTCCATAAACGGTCCCCAGGGGCCCCTATTTCTCCTTGGAACATCCCCCCACACACTTTTCTTAGCCTGGCCTGCTTTAGGGCAGCATTGGACGAGCCCACCAGAGAACCAGACTCCTCCGGTGGGCCCTGGCTTCTCCATCAGGGGAGTTGAGAGTGCCAAGGTGAGGACCATGATGATGATGATACAAGTTAGCATCTGCTTTGTTTTCTTGGAATGCAAGCGCATGTATGTAGTAGCGACTAGGCCTGAGGTGGTCAGCGTTTTGGCGCATATCCTACCTCCTCCGAGGATTGCTGGATGTTTTCCTGCTACTATCCCAGTTCTATGACTCCCATTAAAACAAAGCTTCAGGTGATGAATGATGGATGAGGTGGTGGCAAAGGAGAAAGAGCAGGAGGAACAGGGACCATTCACATCAATATCAGGCCAGTCAACCACATATGTCTTGTAGGATATGTTTCTGTAACAAAAGGAGCGGTTTGGCTACACAGTTATAGGGCATACAGTGAGTGCAATGCCTACCAAAACTTTTGATGTAAAGGGAGGAGAGAACAAGGCGCAATGGGTGACTCAGTATTGCAATTTGTAGAGGGGTGTGGGGATGGCTACTAACCTTATGAAGTTGTGCACCTCTGCACAACCCCAGTGTAAAGCTCCACAAGCTCCGCTCTGTTGGTGGCTGTCATCTATTTCCAGCGGCGTTCACAGATCCTGATCTCTTGGTGGTATATCACGTGGTCAGGTTAGTAGCATGTAATGCCGAGATGGACGCCCAGCTTCACCAACACCCCAGGCAGCGCTCCGGAGGGGTTAAGGCAGCGCAGCTTGGAAAACCAGGGTAGTAATTTTAATTAAATTGCTCCCACAGGTGAAAAAACAATAGATTAAAGGCAGCTCTACCGCACCCCAACAGGGGGAAAAGGACAATCAGTGAATATGAATAGCGGTACCAGAGCGCCAATAACAGGGCAAAAATATTAAAAGGACTGATTTATTAATATACACACAACGCGTTTCGGTGGACACAGCCACCTTCATCAGGTGTGACAAGCAGCAAACAATTGATCCTTATATACATTTGACTAGGTATACAATTACTTAAAAGGGGCGGGGCCAGATACAGAGTAATACCTCTATATTAACCCCTTGAGTTCATATATGCTCAATAGAGTAAAAAGGATTGTTATAAAATAATGCCTAATGAAGCATATAGGGTTCTTATAAAAAGGATTCGCTGTAAAAAAACAACAACTTGTGAATCCTATAATCTTAATACTTCATAGGATATATTGTCATCTACCACCCTATATTTTAGATTATATAAAAAAATAATAATAATAATTTTTACATACAACATAAAACAATGCATAAATATAAAGTATAAAATTACAATCAGTTTCTATCATTATAATTAGGAAAAGTAGACGAAGAAAGGAAAGAGAAAAAAAAGAGAAAAAAAAAAAAAAAAAATTCCAAAAAAATCCCCCCCAAAAAAAAAAAAAATTCCAAAAAAAAACCAAAAATAAAAAAAAAATAAAAATTTTTTCTTTAAATTTTTTCTCCCTTCTCTCTCTCTCCTCCCTCCTCCCCTCCCTCTCTCCTTTCCCCTCTTCCCTCCTTCTCTCTCTCCTCCCCCCTCCTCCTCCATATAAAAGATATATATAATAAATTTGCTAAAATATGAAAACAGTTATTTAAAAAGTTGTCTTCTCTATATTAAGGTTCAAACCTTCAGGAGACAAGGTTCCCATTTTGAAAATCCAATAATTTTCACGTGTAATGAGACGATTTAGTCTATCAGGGTGTGTATCAACTATATGATCAATGATAGTTAGTTTTAGGTTATTAGGATTTTTTTGATGTTCTTTTAAGAAATGATTAGAAACACTATGTAGGGGAAAGCCGTTTCTAATATTTTGGCGATGTTTATTTAATCTGGAGTGCATTTCCTGGATAGTGCGGCCAATGTATTGCAGGCCGCAGGTGCACTGGAGCAGATAGATCACATATGAGGACTGACATGTAAGTCTAAAGCGAATGGGATATATCTCTCCAGTGACCGCAGAGACGAATGTTTTAGCTCCGTTATCAATGGATTGACCGCATAAGCATTTAGGGACGTTGCATTTATAACATCCATTATTGCTAGTAGTAGCTGAATTTAAATGGTTCGGTCTTCTACCAATTGTTGTATTGCTAGGGGCTATATAGTTTCCTAGATTTTTACTCCTCCGATATATGACATGAGGAAATTCCGGTAAATGACCAGTTAATATTGGATCATTACTTAAAATGAACCAGTATTTTTTTAATAAACTGGATAACACTTGCGTAGGTTTACCATAGGTAGTAATCAGATTTAAACTGAAATCGTTGTTTGGCTCTTGGCTGGTATTCTTGGATTTGTTGATACACAGGTTCTGTGATAGGGATCTAGTTTTGGAGAAAGCATCCTTTAATAATTTCTGGGGGTATCCCTTAGCTCTAAAACGTTTTTGTAAGACCTTAGATTCCAGAAAAAAATCCGAATCATGTGTACAATTTTTGCTGACACGCCAATATTGACCATATGGAATATTTCTAATCCAGCTGGGTAGATGGCCACTGTCAAATTCAAGATAGCTATTTACATCCACTTCCTTAAAGTGGGTAGATGTGGATATTTTACCCGAATTGTCTATATTTATTTGAAGGTCAAGATATTGAATATTACTCTCAGATATGGTAGAGGTAAAGGAAAGACCCCAGTCGTTAGAGTTTAATTCATCAATAAATTTGGCAGCCTCCACAGTATTTCCCCTCCATATGATAAACAGATCATCTATAAAGCGGCGGTACATAACGATGGGTTTATCGGCGCCGAGGGATTGCGCGATGTGGATAGACTCGAATGCCCCCATATATAGATTTGCATAACTGGGGGCAAACCTCGTCCCCATCGCGCAGCCCCTCAGCTGCCGATACATCACCCCCTCAAAAGAAAATACATTGTTCTCAAGAATGAAAGTTATACCCCTCAATAAAAAGTTTTTTTGAGGATCTTGTAAGTTAGGGTCCTCATCTAGGAATATTTTAATTGCCTGTAAACCCAATACATGTGTGATATTGGAATAAAGAGAGCTTATATCGAGTGTAATAAGAAGACAGCCTGGAAGAGGGGGTAATTCTCTCAATAGTCTAATTAAATGTGTAGAATCCTTTAAATGAGAATCTAGGGATAAAACGTACTTCTGTAAAAAAAGATCAATATAGTGGGATAAGTTGGATGTGATAGAATTAATACCAGAAATAATAGGACGTCTAGGGGGATTAAATTTATCTTTATGAATTTTGGGTAAAAAATAAAAATAAGGGACTTTGAATTTTTTAATGTCTAAAAAGGATTTTTCTTTTTTATTGAGGAAGCCAGCTGTAGAGGCCCCTGCTACCAGTCCTTTGTACTCCAAAAAAATGGTTACAGATGGGTCTGCTTCTAATTTCACGTAGTAGTTTGAGTCGTCTAAGATTCTGAGGCCCTCCTTGATGTACCAGCCCCTGTTCATTATCACAGTCCCCCCTCCCTTATCTGCTCTCTTTATAATTATTTCTTTATTATCCTGAAGGGTTTTTAATGCACATTTCTCCTGGTAGCTCAAGTTATTCACTTTTTTTGAAATTGGGGGGAATGTCCTAAGGTCCCTCAAAATTAATTGTTGGAAAGTTTCAAGGTGTGAACCTTTGTGATGTAATGGATAAAAATTATTTTTCCCCTTCACATTTACATGAGTGAAAGGGTCCAGTAATGGGGGGCCTGGTATATTAGATTCTTGAATGGAGGGGGATACTGTTGAGCATGAACTAATAGGATGTGATTTTCTCTTATCTTCCAATAGAAAATGCCTTTTTAGTGTCAATTTCCTTATAAATTCATTTAAATCACAGAACAAAGTGAAATTATTAAATGGGACAGCTGGACAGAAAGATAATCCTCGACCTAACAAGGATCGTTCAGCTTCAGATAGCACATAGCTAGAAATATTAAAAATACCCCCACAACCGATAGGGGTTTCTATCTGCAGGGAATTTGTATTCTGCTTCATTGGCAAGATTTCATTTTCTTTATATTTGGATTGTGTCTCAATTTCGGCATTTGGACTATTTTTGTTATTGAGGCCTCGGGTTTTTCCACTCCCTCTACATCCCCTAAATTTCTTTTTCGTTTTGGACAACGTCCGGGGACCACGTGAAAAAAATGTGTAATTTTCGTTTTATTAGTTTGGGATGCAACTGCATTCTGTGTTTGAGGATTTATCAAGATACTATTCTCATACAAAATCGGAGATAATTCCAAGGATGTCATTCTGTTTATAGGGGGTTTTATGTGGTTTATACCATTTGTTTTATCAGAAGGTCTCCCTTGATTTAAAATATTCAGTGTATCCGCTAACGGGATCTGACCAGATGACTCCCCAGCAATAGGAGTCTGTATTGCACTAGAAAGCTCTGAGATATTAGATCCACTATGGGATATCTCCTGTGTGTTAATATGTAATGTGAAGTTCATCAATATCTGCTACTTGTGTGGAAATAGTAGGCGGATTAGCAATAAATTCTACATCTGCTGCTTGTGTGGATAAAATAGGTGGATCAGTGATCAATATGGAGGGAGGAGTAATTTCCATACACATTCCCTCTATTATAAGGTCATTATTTTTTTCCAAATTAGAATTAAATGCAGTATTTTTCTTGTAATTATTGTTAATGGATAACTTCTTTTTATGAGTCTCATATATTGCTTGTTGTTTTTTATTCATAAAAAACTGTTTTTGAAAACGATTCACTTGTTTTGTATGGTTATCAGGATCATTGCTTAGAATAGGGGATGATGGATTATCCCTAGTTGTTCTCCGCATAGGGATGATGGGAACAGGTGAAATTTGAAGTGGTGATTGGATTTTTTCTTTTTTAGAGTCTTTTATATCTCTTTCATATTTTTTGGCTTTTTTATTTATTAAATCATTTTCAAACTTAGCCAGTCTTAGTTTTACCTCATTATCTGTGGCAAAATATTCCGCAGATGAAGAAAAGAACTCCAAATCCCCTTTAATTTTAGCTATTGTTTCTAAAGCATGCATAGCCAGAGTATTCCTTTTATCAATCAACAATCTGATCAGTGCTGTTGAGCAATCAGAAATACACCTGTCCCATCTTTCAGTAAAAACAATATCCTGAGGAAAGGATGAATTGAGATTCATTCTCAATCCCTTGGGTATTATGTTATCCTTAATGTAATGTTCTAAAAACATCGTGTCTACGTGATTAGTTATTTCTATTTTGCTATTATTTTCTAAGTTCAAAAACAGTCCACGTAACCTTTTTTGATCTATATCATTCAGCATAGTTGGATTAGTATATATGCATCTGTCGCCATCTTTAGAGTCTTTACTAAGGGCTGTAATGATCAGAGATAATCTAAATTTCTCTCTATTGGTCACATAAAAGTCCATAATGATCCAGCAATTTAGATTTTAAAGTTTTAAACACAGTTCTTATCTGTTGACGATTCTGCAAGATTTTTCCGTCTCTCGATGTGTTGAATAATCTGAGTCGCCCAATTTGCAGCTCCTGGTCTTGAGGCTAAGCCCCCAGCAATAGCAGACTCAATATGTAAAGAGAGGAGAGAACAAGGCGCAATGGGTGACTCAGTATTGCAATTGTTAGAGGGGTGTGGGGATGGCTACTAACCTTATGAAGTTGTGCACCTCTGCACAACCCCAGTGTAAAGCTCCACAAGCTCCGCTCTGTTGGTGGCTGTCATCTAATTCCAGCGGCGCTCACAGATCCTGATCTCTCGGTGGTGGATCACGTGGTCAGGTTAGTTGCATGTAACGCCGAGATGGACGCCCAGCTTCACCAACACCCCCGGCAGCGCTCCGGAGGGGTTAGGGCAGCGCAGCTTGGAAAACCAGGGTAGTGATTCTAATTAAATTCCTCCCACAGGTGAAAGAACAATAAATTAAAGGCAGCTCTACCGCACCCCAACAGGGGGAAAAAGGACAATAAATGGATATGAATAGCGGTACCAGAGCGCCAATAACAGGGCAAAAATATTAAAAGGACTGATTTATTAATATACACACAACGCGTTTCGGTGGACACAGCCACCTTCATCAGGTGTGACAAGCAGCAAACAATTGATCCTTATATACATTTGACTAGGCATACAATTACTTAAAAGGGGCGGGGCCAGATACAGAGTAATACCTCTATATTAACCCCTTGAGTTCATATATGCTCAATAGAGTAAAAAGGATTGTTATAAATTAATGCCTAATGAAGCATATAGGGTTCTTATAAAAAGGATTCGCTGTATAAAAACTTGTGAATCCTATAATCAAATAATAATTTTTACATACAACATAAAACAATGTATAAATATAAAGTTATAAAATTACAATCAGTTTCTATCATTATAATTAGGGAAAAGTAGACGAAGAAAGGAAAGAGAAAAAAAAATACACAGGAGATAACCCATAGTGGATCTAATGTTTCAGAGCTTTCTAGTGCAATACAGATTCCTATTGCTGGGGAGTCATCTGGACAGATCCCGATAGCGGATACACTGAATATTTTAAATCAAGGGAGACCTTCTGATAAAACAAGTGGTATAAACCACATAAAACCCCCTATAAACAGAATGACATCCTTGGAATTATCTCCGATTTTGTATGAGAATAGTATCTTGATAAATCCTCAAACACAGAATGCAGTTGCATCCCAAACTAATAAAACGAAAATTACACATTTTTTTCACGTGGTCCCCAGACGTTGTCCAAAACGAAAAATAAATTTAGGGGATGTAGAGGGAGTGGAAAAACCCGAGGCCTCAATAACAAAAATAGTCCAAATGCCGAAATTGAGACACAATCCAAATATAAAGAAAATGAAATCTTGCCAATGAAGCAGAATACAAATTCCCTGCAGATAGAAACCCCTATCGGTTGTGGGGGCATTTTTAATATTTCTAGCTATGTGCTATCTGAAGCTGAACGATCCTTGTTAGGTCGAGGATTATCCTTCTGTCCAGCTGTCCCATTTAATAATTTCACTTTGTTCTGTGATTTAAATGAATTTATAAGGAAATTGACACTAAAAAGACATTTTCTATTGGAAGATAAGAGAAAATCACATCCTATTAGTTCATGCTCAACAGTATCCCCCTCCATTCAAGAATCTAATATACCAGGCCCCCCATTACTGGACCCTTTCACTCATGTAAATGTGAAGGGGAAAAATAATTTTTATCCATTACATCACAAAGGTTCACACCTTGAAACTTTCCAACAATTAATTTTGAGGGACCTTAGGACATTCCCCCCAATTTCTAAAAAAGTGAATAACTTGAGCTACCAGGAGAAATGTGCATTAAAAACCCTTCAGGATAATAAAGAAATAATTATAAAGAGAGCAGATAAGGGAGGGGGGACTGTGATAATGAACAGGGGCTGGTACATCAAGGAGGGTCTCAGAATCTTAGACGACTCAAACTACTACGTGAAATTAGAAGCAGACCCATCTGTAACCATTTTTTTGGAGTACAAAGGACTTGTAGCAGGGGCCTCTACAGCTGGCTTCCTCAATAAAAAAGAAAAATCCTTTTTAGACATTAAAAAATTCAAAGTCCCTTATTTTTATTTTTTACCCAAAATTCATAAAGATAAATTTAATCCCCCTGGACGTCCTATTATTTCTGGTATTAATTCTATCACATCCAACTTATCCCACTATATTGATCTTTTTTTACAGAAGTACGTTTTATCCCTAGATTCTCATTTAAAGGATACCACACATTTAATTAGACTATTGAGAGAATTACCCCCTCTTCCAGGCTGTCTTCTTATTACAATCGATATAAGCTCTCTTTATTCCAATATCACACATGTATTGGGTTTACAGGCAATTAAAAAATTCCTAGATGAGGACCCTAACTTACAAGATCCTCAAAAAAACTTTTTATTGAGGGGTATAACTTTCATTTTTGAGAACAATGTATTTTCTTTTGAGGGGGTGATGTATCGGCAGCTGAGGGGCTGCGCGATGGGGACGAGGTTTGCCCCCAGTTATGCAAATCTATATATGGGGGCATTCGAGTCTATCCACATCGCGCAATCCCTCGGCGCCGATAAATCCATAGTTATGTACCGCCGCTTTATAGACGATCTGTTTATTATATGGAGGGAAAATACTGTGGAGGCTGCCAAATTTATTGATGAATTAAACTCTAACGACTGGGGTCTTTACTTTACCTCTACCATATCTGAGAGTAATATTCAATATCTTGACCTTCAGATAAATATAGACAATTCGGGTAAAATATCCATATCTACCCACTTTAAGGAAGTGGATGTAAATAGCTATCTTGAATTTGACAATGGCCATCTACCCAGCTGGATTAGAAATATTCCATACGGTCAATATTGGCGTGTCAGAAAAAATTGTACACATGATTCGGATTTTTTTCTGGAATCTAAGGTCTTACAAAAACGTTTTAGAGCTAAGGGATACCCCCGGAAATTATTAAAGGATGCTTTCTCCAAAACTAGATCCCTATCACAGAACTTGTGTATCAACAAATCCAAGAATACCAGCCAAGAGCCATACAACGATTTCAGTTTAAATCTGATTACTACTTATGGTAAACCTACGCAAGTGTTATCCAGTTTATTAAAAAAATACTGGTTCATTTTAAGTAATGATCCAATATTAACTGGTCATTTACCGGAATTTCCTCATGTCATATATCGGAGGAGTAAAAATCTAGGAAACTATATAGCCCCTAGCAATACAACAATTGGTAGCAGACCGAACCATTTAAATTCAGCTCCTACTAGCAATAATGGATGTTATAAATGCAACGTCCCTAAATGCTTATGACGCACCCCTGGGCCTGTGTCGCGCTGCGTTGCGCACGCGGGAGCTTACCCGGAGCCGGATCTCTTGAGGGTTGTAGTCTCGTGGCGGTGACCCGGTCCGTGCCCAGGGAGTCAAACTGAGCGGCGATGTAACAGCGGTAGATGCAGGACGACTACGCCACCCGTTGAATGCAGCTATGGAGCTGCCGCTGCAGGACAGTCCGCTGAGGCCGGTGGATGGATGGTGCAGCGTAGATGGTATAACCCCCAACGGGAGGGGTATGGCCTCAGGGCAGCAGATGTGGATGATGGGGGTAGCAGGAACCACTCAGAGACGGTGCGGTGTAATTCAGGGTCTTTACTGGTAACAACGATAGACCCTCCCGGAGTACTTGCTAGTGAACGGGGCCTGGTCAGTCCTTGAGCAGATGGGATCTCCCCTGGCCAGGCGGAGTTGTAGGCCCCCCAAACTGACTGTACTCTTCTGGCTACCTTGCTAGAAGCGGATATAAGTAGCCCACGTCCCTGAGTGTACCGTGTGGTGCTCACCCGTATGGCCGGTGACTTGGGGCCTTCTAATGGCTTCCGCTCCACGATGGCGGTGCTGGTCCCACGCGTGTGACCGTGCCTTCGGGTTTCTGGGCCTGAGGACCTGAAATCCCCTGCCGGTCGGCTTCTGCTGCTGGGTAAGAGTTAGTCCCCACAGCCTCGGACGCCGGGTCCGGTAAGAAAGCTTCTCAGTCAGGGCGAGCTCTGCAGCTGCCAGCCCCTGACTCGTAGTATTATTGCTTCTGCTGTTTCTTGTCTCTACTCTCCTTGACTGACTAACCCTGCTTCAGCCCCGGGTTTATATAGGGGAAGGTCTTCCCCTCCCAAGACTGGGCAGGAGGTGTGGCATGCACAGGATCCCTGACCAAAGGACCTCCCACCTGCTCTCAGACATAACATTACATTACTGTGGGAAACCAGACCCCTGGGGTGCCACATTCCCCCCTAGTAAAATTTAGTACTCCGGGACTAAACACATTTTAGAAAAACATAACAAGATATAACAATAACAATACAATAAGAAACACATAAAGGTGGTCACGGCATGTCCGTAACCGGGTGCAGTCTTTGAAGAAAGCAAGGTGTCCATTTCACCAAAACAGGGAGACGTAACCAGGTAGGGGTCTGTCCTACCCCGAGTCCTTAACAGTCTCTAGTCCATCCTGGGTTACGCTCCAACTATGTACAAGGATTCCCGGTAAATCCACCAAGGACTCCTAAAAATAACTGGAAACACAAAATTATACACAAGCAACAATACACAGATAAACATAAATAAAACAATTTATACACTTCAAATCCTCCAGCGTGCGGGTAACTGGCCTCTAGTGGCCCTAGTGGACCTACGGAGCTGACTGTCTGGCCCTGAACTACAGGGTGTAGGAGCTGTCAAGGGTAAACTGGGCAGCTGTCTACCGGCTCTTTGTCTCACTAGGGGTACGGCAGGCTCACTATAAGCAGAGGGTTGATCCTCCTGTTCTGCTTGTGTGGAGTCTTCTGCCTCCTGGACCGGCTGTTCTTCCAGCTCTACCTGTTGCTCCGTAGGTGCTTGGGATGCTGGTTGGAGGAAGGTGAGTACGGGTACCACAACTGCACCATTGACTTGAGTCCAAGACCGAGGGAAGTCCCCGAGCACAGTACTAACCATATCTTCCCTTTCCTCTACGGGTCGATGGTCTTCTTGTTCCTCTTCAGGGTTCCTCAGTTGTTCGGGACACTTCTTCAGGTGGTCCCGGGATACAATGGCTGTGGTTTCCCCTCCGTCTTTACTGATGGTACAAACCTTCGGGTTCTCGTGGCTTGAGGGCAGTACGGTGTACGGGTCCTTCTCCCACTGGTCATCCAACTTGTGGAGCCGTCTCTTCCTCTTCAAGACCTGCTCTCCGGGTACCAGGGGAACAGCGGGAGCATACTGGTTGTAAGTTTTCTCTTGTCTTTCCCTAGCCTGACAGAGACTTCGCTCCACGCTCTCCTGTACTCTCCGGTACTGCTGCTGCCTCTCTGTGAACCAGTCTGTTTCTGGTGAAGTGTCCTCGGGTGTCAGGACTCCCATTTCCAGGTCAACAGGTAACTTACCAGGTCTTGCCCTCATTAGGTAAGCCGGGGTACAGTTGGTGGAACCTACCGGGATGTGGTTGTATAGGTCCACCAGATCGGGCAACTTCTCAGGCCACAGACTGCGTTCTTCCAGGGGCAACGTTTTTAGAAGATCCATTACCACCTGGTTCATTTTCTCACAAAGTCTATTAGTTTGCGGATGGTAGGGTGTCGTCCTTATCTTCCGGCAGCCATACAGATTGCAGAATTCCTGGAAGACCTCCGCTTCAAAGGCAGGTCCCTGGTCCGTCAGCACTTGGTCCGGGTACCCGTGTGGACGGCAAAAGTGCTGCTGGAAGGCTCTAGCTGCTGTTTGAGCCGTTAAGTCCTTGACGGGGACGACAACCAGAAACCGGGAGTAATGATCCACGATGGTTAACGCGTAGACGTAGCCACTTCTGCTTGGGGTCAGTTTTACATGATCCAAGGCTACCAGTTCCAACGGTTGCCGGGTGACGATGGACTGCAGGGGAGTCTTCTGGCTGGCACGGTCCTTCCTTCTCAGGTTGCACGGGCCACAGTCTCTGCACCACTTCTCGATGGTTCCCCTCATGCCTACCCAGTGGAACCGCTCGCACAGCAGGAACTCCAGCTTCTTCCACCCGAAGTGTCCAGCTCCGTCGTGGTATGCCTCCATCACCATGGCTGCGTCTCTTCGTGGCACCACTACTTGCCAGAGTAATTCATGCGTCCGGGAGTTAACCATTCTGCGGCACAACTTCCCTTTGTAAAGGAACAGTCGACTCTTCTCTGCCCATAGTTGTTTGGCTTCCTCCGGAGCGTCTGGTTCAAGGCGAGCCTCCGGCCGAGTCAGCATCTCCTTCACCAGTCGGACGGCAGGGTCGCTGTCTTGCGTTTCCGCCCAGTTGTAGTGGGGTAAGGGGTTCAACGTAGCAGCCTGCTTACTCCTTACCCGGTGGGAATACTGGATAGTCCCATGACGGCGGAACGCAGGGAGTTCAACTTCTTCCAGTCCCTCCGGATCTTCTCCTCCGTCCGGCAGGTTGGGCATCCTGGACAGGGCGTCCGCGTTGGTATTGGAGCGTCCTGCCCGGTATTTGATTGTGAACTCGTAGTTGGACAGACGGGCCATCCACCTCTGCTCCAGGGCACCGAGTCTTGCCGTGTCCAGGTGTGTCAACGGGTTGTTATCCGTGTACACGGTGAACCGGGAAGAAGCGAGGTAATGCTTAAAGCGCTCGGTGACTGCCCATACTACGGCCAGGAACTCTAACTTAAATGAGCTGTAATTCTCGGGGTTCCTTTCGGTGGGTCGCAGTTTTCGGCTGGCGTAGGCGATTACTCGTTCCTTCCCCTGCTGGATCTGGGACAGTACGGCTCCTAGCCCGATGTTACTGGCGTCGGTGTAGAGGATAAAGGGCTGGCTATAATCCGGGTACGCCAGGATTTCGTCCCCCGTGAGGGCCATCTTCAGCTGGCGGAAGGACTCTTCTTCCAGCTCCTCCCATTTGAAGGGCGGCTTCTGGTTCTTGGCCTTCCGGGACTGGCCTATCAGGAGGTCCTGCATAGGTGCTGCCTTTTTGGTGAAACCGGGAATAAACCTTCGGTAGTAGCCTACCAACCCGAGGAACTGCCGCACTTCTTTTACGCTGGAGGGGCTTGGCCATTCCTTAATTGCGGTGATCTTATCAGGGTCGGGAGCCACTCCGTCAGCGCTCACCACGTGTCCCAGGTACTGCACCTTTGGTTTCAGGAGGTGACACTTGGAGGGTTTCACCTTTAGGCCGTAACTTGCCAGAGCTTCGAACACTTCCGCCAGGTGTTTCAGGTGGTCCTCATACGTCTTGGAATATACGATGACATCGTCCAGGTACAACAGGACCGTCTCGAAGTTTCTGTGGCCCAGACAACACTCCATTAGTCGTTGGAAGGTTCCCGGTGCGTTGCAGAGTCCGAACGGCATGCAGGTGAACTCGCTAAGTCCCATCGGGGTGGTGAATGCGGTCTTCTCCCGGTCCGCCTCTGCTACAGGAACCTGCCAGTACCCGCTAGTGAGATCCAAGGTAGAGAAGAAGTTAGCAGATCTTAAAGCAGCCAATGACTCCTCTATCCTTGGTAAGGGGTACGCATCCTTGTGTGTGATACGATTGATTTTCCGGTAATCTACACACATCCTCATGGTGTTGTCTTTCTTTCGGACTAAGACTAGTGGAGCTGCCCAGGGGCTACAGCTATCCCTGATCACCCCAGCCTCCTTCATGTCTCTAAGCATCCCCTTGGCGTGTTGGTAGTGGGCAGGGGGTACGGGTCGATACCTCTCTTTTATAGGAGGACGGTCTCCCGTGGGGATGTGGTGTTCTACCCCCTTGACTCGCCCGAAGTCTAACGGGTGTTTACTGAACACTCTCTCGTACTCCTGAACCACCCGATAGACTCCTTGTTTCTGGTGTGCGGGAGTGGAGTCAGTACCCAGATGTAGTTACTGACACCAGTCCTCCATGTTTTTCTTAGAGCCGTTATCTTCCTCCGAGTGAGATGGAGGCAAGGGTTCCACAGATTGTATAGAATTTTGGTTAATGGTATATAATTTGGCTAGCGTGGCATACCGGGGCAGGTACACTTCCCTCTCCCCGATATTTATTATGCGAACGGGCACCCTCCCATGGCGTACATCAACCACCCCCCGTGCTGTCAAAATGGTGGGCCTACTGTCCGAGTAAACTGGTTCTACCATTGCCTGGTAATCTCTACCTCTCAGACCAATAGCTGCCCGGCACCAAATCATCATTTCACTTTTTGGGGGCATGGCAATAGGAAAAGGGTCACACATTCTTACGCTACCAATCTCACCGCCGGAGAGTTCCACCTGTTGCCGTCGCATCAGTGCCCGGATCTCTTTCTGGAGCACCCGCTGCTCGCCGGAGCTGGCGTTCTTGGCAACCTGCTGTAAAAGGAAAATCACCTCTGCAAGACAATTTTCAATTACATTAGTTCCTAGAGTTATTTTTGGGTGACTCTCATGTTTGTCAATATGTACAATGATCAGTCCCTGTGCTGCCAGTTCGACTCTACCGATTTTGATGGTCACCTCTTTAAATCCGATCTGTGGCACGGGCTGGCCATTGCTGGCGATGATACTCAAGTCGTCGTCAGGGTAGCGGGTAATATCCGAGTCATTCCAGTACTGCTTAAAGAGCACGTACGGGATGGTGGTGACCTGTGACCCGGTGTCCAGTAGGGCACTCATGGGGATGCCATCCAGTACCACGGGCAAGACTGGACGTCCTCCCACATATCTGTCGCGCCAGTTCGATGGACCTGGTGATCTTTTTCCTGGGGGTTGGCCCTCTACCCCAGGTTGTGCCCGTTTAAAGAACAGTACCTTGCCATATGTCCGTGTTGATTGCAGCGGCGGCAGATGGGTCGTCCGTCTTCGCTGTATCGGTCACTGGGTCTTCCTCTGGCCGGTGGGGTCCTCCTTGGTCGACGCCACGGGATGTCCTCCGGTCCGGATGCCAGCTGGATCTTCCCTGGGGTGGAAACCTGTAAAGACTGCACAGTTCGGGTTAGCGCAGCAACGCTCTTAGCTAGCTCTTGGACCTGATGGTGTAGGTCTGGAGCCGGGTCATTGTCCAAAGCCTGCGCATCAGCTCCCACAGGCCCTGCCGACAAGGGCGCCGCCTCCTGGTGGTAAGTGATAGCTGGGCGCCTGTGGGTCACAACGCCACCCGGTGCCGGTTCTCGGAGCACCCGGATGGCTCTGTCCTTGAACTGTGCAAAGCCCAGATGGGGATCCTGTAAGGCCATCGCCCGCAACTGGGTTCGGTGGGCATTACAATATAGTCCCTCTATAAATTGTTCGGTCAACAGCCTGTCCTCGTTTCCCACTCCATCAGGGTCGGTCTGCTTAATGGCCCTCAGGGCCTCTTGTAGGTTTAGTGCATAGTCCCTTATACTCTCATGCGCTCGCTGCTTGCACCCGTAGAATCTAAGCTTAATCTCGGCTGAGGTGCGGGTATCAAAGGTATCCTTCAGCCGGGTTAGTATCCCTGCGACAGTCTTCCTCCCAGGTGGCCAGGATTTTACTTCCCTTTTGGCTGCCCCGGTTAGTTGGGCCACCAGGATGCTCACTTTTTGCTCTTCTGTGAGGGGGTACACCTGGAAGAGGCTATCCAGCTTTTCTCTAAAGTCATGCAGGGTATGTGACTCCACTGAGTACTGGGGTAGCCAAGCTGCTCCCGGGATATAGGGCATGGTGAAGGGCATAACTGCAGCAGCGGTGGCGCTGGCGGGGGTTGAGGCAATGAAGCTCTCCTCCGCATCCGACATCTTCCTCCCCCCTAGTGGACCGTGGCCTACCTTGCGATGATCCTGTTCCGTAGGCCGCGGCTCTGCAGTAGATCGTCAGGGTTGAGGACCTTCCGTCGCGCTCCGGTGACGTCGGCGTCTGCTGGGCTCCTTCCAGGACCTTACGCAACGTCCGGACGTGAGGCGGGGCTTCAGTTCTCGCGCGCTTTCGGAGTCCACGCCCCTCTTCTTCCCGCGCGGCGTCCTCAAGATGGCGTCCAACGGCGGGAAAACTCCACGGATGGCTGGAAGAAGGCTGAAGATGGCGCCGGATGGCGGGAATCTTCACAGATGGCGGGAAGAAGGCTGAAAATGGCGCCGGATGGCGGGAATCTTCACCGATGGCGGGAAAACTTCACGGATGGTAAGTTTTAAAAGTCTCTTTTTTCAGGCACGCAGTACCCGGTGGTTGCGGGCACGAAATCCTGCCGACTACGCCAAAGTTGACGCGCCCCTGGGCCTGTGTCGCGCTGCGTTGCGCACGCGGGAGCTTACCCGGAGCCGGATCTCTTGAGGGTTGTAGTCTCGTGGCGGTGACCCGGTCCGTGCCCAGGGAGTCAAACTGAGCGGCGATGTAACAGCGGTAGATGCAGGACGACTACGCCACCCGTTGAATGCAGCTATGGAGCTGCCGCTGCAGGACAGTCCGCTGAGGCCGGTGGATGGATGGTGCAGCGTAGATGGTATAACCCCCAACGGGAGGGGTATGGCCTCAGGGCAGCAGATGTGGATGATGGGGGTAGCAGGAACCACTCAGAGACGGTGCGGTGTAATTCAGGGTCTTTACTGGTAACAACGATAGACCCTCCCGGAGTACTTGCTAGTGAACGGGGCCTGGTCAGTCCTTGAGCAGATGGGATCTCCCCTGGCCAGGCGGAGTTGTAGGCCCCCCAAACTGACTGTACTCTTCTGGCTACCTTGCTAGAAGCGGATATAAGTAGCCCACGTCCCTGAGTGTACCGTGTGGTGCTCACCCGTATGGCCGGTGACTTGGGGCCTTCTAATGGCTTCCGCTCCACGATGGCGGTGCTATGAACTCAAGGGGTTAATATAGAGGTATTACTCTGTATCTGGCCCCGCCCCTTTTAAGTAATTGTATACCTAGACAAATGTATATAAGGATCAATTGTTTGCTGCTTGTCACACCTGATGAAGGTGGCTGTGTCCACCGAAACGCGTTGTGTGTATATTAATAAATCAGTCCTTTTAATATTTTTGCCCTGTTATTGGCGCTCTGGTACCGCTATTCATATTCACAGCTTGTCAGCATTGTCAGTTGACAGGCGAGTGCGCTTATCAGTTATAATTCCTCCAGCAGCACTAAAAACACACTCCGATAACACGCTAGCGGCAGGGCAGGCCAGGACCTCCAAAGCGTACAGAGCGAGTTCATTCCAAGTGTCCAGCTTGGATACCCAATAATTAAAAGGCACAGAGGAATCACGGAGGACGCTGGTACGGTCGGCAAGGTACTCCCTCACCATCTTTTGAAACTTTCCACTCCTTGTGAGAGTACCCCGCGCCTCAGGGCCTGTAAGCTGGGCGGGTCTCAGAAAACTGTCCCAGAACGTTGACAGTGTTCCCCTGCCTCTGCTGGATTGGAGTTGCGTCTCTTTCGCATGTACGCCTTGGTTGGGCAACAAATTGTGACCCCTGCCGCTAGCGTGTTCAGATAGGAATTTTTTTAACAGTTCTGCAGCAAGGACCTTTTGGTACTGCCCCATTTTTGTAGACCTCTCCACCTCAGGAATAAGAGAGTGAAAGTTCTCCTTGTAGTGGGAGTCTAAAAGTGTCACCAACCAGTAATTACAGTCACCCAACATTTGGACAACGCGAGGGTCACGGTTAAGGCAGCGTAACATAAAGTCAGCCATGCGTGCCAGACTGGTAACGGGCAAGACTTCCGTGTACTCACCAAGATGACGACTGACCATGCTCTCCTTCTCCTCCTCCTCCTCCCCCCTGTCCTCAGGCCACCCACGCTGAACCGACGGTATGTCAGTTGTACAGGTACTACCGTCTACAGCGCATGATACCAGCTCCTGTTCTTCCTCCTCCTCCTCTCTCTCATTGTCCCCAATGCACGTTAGGATGAGATGAGGCTTGGCTGTGTGTAATTGCCCGCTACGGCTTCTTGATCCATCTCATCATACTCTGGCTGCAATGCCTCCTCTTTAATTCTCTGCAGAGAGCATTGCAAAATACAGACAGGTGGGATGCTGACGCTAATGATGGCGTCATCGCCACTCACCATCTTGGTGGACTCCTCAAAGTTTGTCAGGATGGTACATATGTCAAACATCCAGGTCCACTCCTGAGGTCTTATGTGTGAAGTCTGACCTGAATATCGACGGCCTTGTTGAAGCTGGTACTCCACAACTGCTCTCTTCTGCTCACAAATCCTTTGCAACATGTGGAGGGTAGAGTTCCAATGTGTGGGGACATCACACACCAGTCGGTGTGCCGGAAACTGCAAACGCTGCTGCAACACAGCAAGGGTGGCGGAAGCTGTAGCCGACTTCCGAAAATGAGCTGAGAAACTGCCATAACAAGTGAAGACTAAGAGGAGGGGGCATCTTTGCATGCAGTATGGACAGGGGATTGCCTTGCACGCACAACAGGGGGTTCTCTTACATGCACAACAGAGGAAGAAGCAGTGGTGATACCCACTGACGCTGGTCGTGGACCCAAAGGTTCACCCCACAAAGTCGGGTGCTTTGCTGACATGTGCCTGATCATGCTGGTGGTGGTCAGGCTGGTAGTTTTGTCACCCCTGCTGATGCTGGCCTGGCAGGTGGTACAAATGGCCTTTTTGGGGTTATTAACAGAGTCTTTAAAAAAATTTCAGACTCTGGAAGACCTACCGGTTGTAGTGGCAACGTCCCTCGTGTTGGTGTTACAGGGAACGGTTGCCCGCCTTCTGTCTGCGGCCACCACACTGCTTCTTCCTGCCTGTTGGGGTACTCTGTCTCCCTCCCCCTGTGTGCTGCTTGCCTCGCTCTGCGTGTCCTCCTGCCACGTTGGGTCAGTTACTAGATCATCCACCACCTCCTCCTCTTCCACTTCCGCACCACGGTCCTCCTCCTCACTTCGTGGCAATTGTGTCTCGTCATCGTCCACCTCTTGTGACAAATTGCCAGCGTCGCCTTCCTGTGGCCGTGGCTGTTCAAATATTTGGCCATCGCTACATGGGATCTCCTCTTTCACCACTTCAAGCGGAGCAGGCGAGGGGCCCAAATATGGAAATGGACCAGTGAACAGCTCTTCAGAGTGTTCAAGTGTGGGATCAGTTGCTGTCTGAGGACACTCGGCATGGTGGGAGGAAGGAGCATCAGGGTGAGGAGGAGTATGCGGTCGAGACTCACGGCTACTAAGACTTGATCGTGTGGAAGACAGACTGGAGATGGTGGTGCCAGGGTGACTGGAAGTATTATCTGCTATCCAATTAATAATCTGTTCACACTGATCAGTTGGCAAAAGTGGTGTTGTTGTTGTGTGCTTCCCTAGTAATTCGGTCAAGAACTGGAAGCGAGAAGATGTGGCTGTTGGTTGTGGCACATTTTCACCTTGGCCACGGCCCCGTCCTCTGCATGCCCCATCACCAGAACGTCCAGTTCGACGTCCCTTGCCACGCGCCTTGCCCATTGTAAATGAAGTAAAATAGCTTACGCTCGCACTATCAATGGCAAAAGGGTAATAAAAAGGAGATTAGAACAGTGGAAGAGGAAAACCACAGTTCTAGTTATTTGGCCTACACCAGAATCTTTTAAACAGATATATTTGTGTCTGAACAGTCAGCGAGACACTCAAATTGTTTTTTTCTATGTAAAAAAGGCAAAAAGGTGGATTACACCCAGATTTGAACCGTGGAAGAGGAAAACCACAGTTCTAGGATATTAGAGCTGTATTAGAGTATATGAGCTGTATATTATAATATTCTGCAGTAGATGAGCTGTACATTATAATATTCTGCAGTAGATGAGCTGTATATTATAATAATCTGCAGCAGGTGAGCTGTATATTATAATATTCTGCAGAAGATGAGCTGTATATTATAATATTCTGTAGTAGATGAGCTGTATATTACAATATTCTGCAGAAGATGAGCTGTATATTATAATATTCTGCAGTAGATGAGCTGTATATATAATATTCTGCAGAAGATGAGCTGTATATTATAATATTCTGCAGTAGATGAGTTGTATATTATAATATTCTGCAGAAGATGAGCTTTATATTATAATATTCTGCAGAAGATGAGCTGTATATTATAATATTCTGCAGTAGATGAGCTGTATATATAATATTCTGCAGAAGATGAGCTGTATATTATAATATTCTGCAGAAGATGAGCTGTATATTATAATATTCTGCAGTAGATGAGCTGTATATATAATATTCTACAGTAGATGAGCTGTATATATAATCTGCAGAAGATGAGCTGTATATTATAATATTCTGCAGTAGATGAGCTGTATATTATAATATTCTGCAGTAGATGAGCTGTATATATAATATTCTGCAGAAGATGAGCTGTATATTATAATATTCTGCAGAAGATGAGCTGTATATTATAATATTCTGCAGTAGATGAGCTGTATATATAATATTCTACAGTAGATGAGCTGTATATATAATATTCTGCAGCAGGTGAGCTGTATATTATAATATTCTGCAGTAGATGAGCTGTATATTATAATATTCTGCAGTAGATGAGCTGTATATATAATATTCTGCAGAAGATGAGCTGTATATTATAATATTCTGCAGTAAATAAGCTGTATATTATAATATTCTGCAGAAGATGAGCTGTATATTATAATATTCTGCAGAAGATGAGCTGTATATTATAATATTCTACAGTAGATGAGCTGTATATATAATATTCTGCAGAAGATGAGCTGTATATTATAATATTCTGCAGTAAATGAGCTGTATATTATAATATTCTGCAGTAGATGAGCTGTATATTATAATATTCTGCAGTAGATGCGCTGTATATTATAATATTCTGCAGTAGATGAGCTGTATATTAGAATATTCTGCAGCAGGTGAGCTGTATATTATAATATTCTGCAGTAGATGAGCTGTATATTATAATATTCTGCAGTAGATGAGCTGTATATTATAATATTCTGCAGTAGATGAGCTGTATATATAATATTCTGCAGTAGATGAGCTGTATATTAGAATATTCTGCAGCAGGTGAGCTGTATATTATAATATTCTGCAGTAGATGAGCTGTATATATAATATTCTGCAGAAGATGAGCGGTATATTATAATATTCTGCAGTAGATGAGCTGTATATTATAATATTCTGCAGCAGGTGAGCTGTATATATAATATTCTGCAGTAGATGAGCTGTATATATAATATTCTGCAGTAGATGAGCTGTATATTAGAATATTCTGCAGTAGATGAGCTGTATATTATAATATTCTGCAGTAGATGAGTTGTATATTATAATATTCTGCAGCAGATGAGCTGTATATTATAATATTCTGCAGTAGATGAGCTGTATATATAATATTCTGCAGTAGATGAGCTGTATATTATAATATTCTGCAGTAAATGAGCTGTATATTATAATATTCTGCAGCAGGTGAGCTGTATATTATAATATTCTGCAGTAGATGAGCTGTATATTATAATATTCTGCAGTAGATGAGCTGTATATTATAATATTCTGCAGTAAATGAGCTGTATATTATAATATTCTGCAGCAGGTGAGCTGTATATTATAATATTCTGCAGTAGATGAGCTGTATATTATAATATTCTGCAGAAGATGAGCTGTATATTATAATATTCTGCAGTAGATGAGCTGTATATTATAATATTCTGCAGAAGATGAGCGGTATATTATAATATTCTGCAGTAAATGAGCTGTATATTATAATATTCTGCAGTAGATGAGCTGTATATATAATATTCTGCAGCAGATGAGCTGTATATTATAATATTCTGCAGAAGATGAGCTGTATATTATAATATTCTGCAGTAGATGAGCTGTATATATAATATTCTACAGTAGATGAGCTGTATATATAATATTCTGCAGCAGGTGAGCTGTATATTATAATATTCTGCAGTAGATGAGCTGTATATTATAATATTCTGCAGTAGATGAGCTGTATATATAATATTCTGCAGAAGATGAGCTGTATATTATAATATTCTGCAGTAAATAAGCTGTATATTATAATATTCTGCAGAAGATGAGCTGTATATTATAATATTCTGCAGAAGATGAGCTGTATATTATAATATTCTACAGTAGATGAGCTGTATATATAATATTCTGCAGAAGATGAGCTGTATATTATAATATTCTGCAGTAAATGAGCTGTATATTATAATATTCTGCAGTAGATGAGCTGTATATTATAATATTCTGCAGTAGATGCGCTGTATATTATAATATTCTGCAGTAGATGAGCTGTATATTAGAATATTCTGCAGCAGGTGAGCTGTATATTATAATATTCTGCAGTAGATGAGCTGTATATTATAATATTCTGCAGTAGATGAGCTGTATATTATAATATTCTGCAGTAGATGAGCTGTATATATAATATTCTGCAGTAGATGAGCTGTATATTAGAATATTCTGCAGCAGGTGAGCTGTATATTATAATATTCTGCAGTAGATGAGCTGTATATTAGAATATTCTGCAGTAGATGAGCTGTATATTAGAATATTCTGCAGTAGATGAGCTGTATATTATAATATTCTGCAGTAGATGAGCTGTATATTATAATATTCTGCAGCAGGTGAGCTGTATATTATAATATTCTGCAGTAGATGAGCTGTATATATAATATTCTGCAGAAGATGAGCGGTATATTATAATATTCTGCAGTAGATGAGCTGTATATTATAATATTCTGCAGCAGGTGAGCTGTATATATAATATTCTGCAGTAGATGAGCTGTATATATAATATTCTGCAGTAGATGAGCTGTATATTAGAATATTCTGCAGTAGATGAGCTGTATATTATAATATTCTGCAGTAGATGAGTTGTATATTATAATATTCTGCAGCAGATGAGCTGTATATTATAATATTCTGCAGTAGATGAGCTGTATATTATAATATTCTGCAGTAGATGAGCTGTATATTATAATATTCTGCAGTAAATGAGCTGTATATTATAATATTCTGCAGCAGGTGAGCTGTATATTATAATATTCTGCAGTAGATGAGCTGTATATTATAATATTCTGCAGAAGATGAGCTGTATATTATAATATTCTGCAGTAGATGAGCTGTATATTATAATATTCTGCAGAAGATGAGCGGTATATTATAATATTCTGCAGTAAATGAGCTGTATATTATAATATTCTGCAGTAGATGAGCTGTATATATAATATTCTGCAGCAGATGAGCTGTATATTATAATATTCTGCAGAAGATGAGCTGTATATTATAATATTCTGCAGTAGATGAGCTGTACATTATAATATTCTGCAGCAGATAAGCTGTATATTATAATATTCTGCAGCAGGTGAGCTGTATATTATAATATTCTACAGTAGATGAGCTGTATATTATAATATTCTGCAGTAGATGAGCTGTATATTATAATATTCTGCAGCAGATAAGCTGTATATTATAATATTCTGCAGTAGATGAGCTGTATATTATAATATTCTGCAGTAGATGAGCTGTATATTATAATATTCTGCAGCAGGTGAGCTGTATATTATAATATTCTACAGTAGATGAGCTGTATATTATAATATTCTGCAGCAGATAAGCTGTATATTATAATATTCTGCAGTAGATGAGCTGTATATTATAATATTCTGCAGAAGATGAGCTGTATATTATAATATTCTGCAGTAGATGAGCTGTATATTATAATATTCTGCAGTAGATGAGCTGTATATATAATATTCTGCAGTAGATGAGCTGTATATATAATATTCTGTAGTAGATGAGCTGTATATTATAATATTCTGCAGTAGATGAGCTGTATATTATAATATTCTGCAGCAGGTGAGCGGTATATTATAATATTCTGCAGTAGATGAGCTGTATATTATAATATTCTGCAGAAGATGAGCTGTATTTTATAATATTCTGCAGCGGAGGACAGAGGAGCGGAGGACGGAGGGGAGGCCAGAGCGGAGGACGGAGGGGAGGACGGAGGGGAGGCCGGAGCTGAGGCCGGAGGGGAGGACGGAGGGGAGGACGGAGCAGAGGCCGGAGGGGAGGACGGAGGGGAGGACGGAGGGGAGGGCGGAGGGGAGGACGGAGCGGAGGGCGGAGCGGAGGCCGGAGGGGAGGACAGAGGGGAGGCCGGAGCGGAGGACAGAGCGGAGGCCGGAGGGGAGGCCGGAGCGGAGGCCGGAGGGGAGGCCGGAGGGGAGGGCCGGAGGGGAGGCCGGAGGGGAGGGCCGGAGCGGAGGCCGGAGGGGAGGCCGGAGCGGAGGCCGGAGGGGAGAGCGGAGGACGGAGGGGACACTTCTCCGCGGCTTGATAAGAGACGTGTCTGAGCCGCCATGGGCCCCGCGGGGGAGTACAGAGACGCCGTCTATTCCTGGCAGCGGCCTCCGGCTTCCTCAGGGGCTTTCTGTGGCGGAAGCCGCCTGTGAGAGGCGCAATGTGAACACAGCCTTACTGGCAGACACTGCGAGACTCTGCGCTGGACCCCACAATGTAACATGGGTATCCTCCGCTGAGAATAACCACAAGAGCCCAGCAGGGACACAGGAAACCCCGTGCTTTTATGTATCCTGGAGCCTACAGATTTACGTTACATAAGATAAAACAGATGAGACCCCCCAGGGATGAAATCCTATACCCCCCCCCTATAAAGCGCAGCCAAGCTCCTCCCCTGTACAGTGATAACAGGACTATTATAGCGCTATTACAGGCGAGTAGGTAACGTGTCTCCAGCCAATAAGAGCGGCCCGTCCATTATCCAATCAGATTACAGAGGTGCCGGGGCAGCGACCAATCAGGACGCGCTGATGACAGTTCTGGATCGGCGGTCCCGGCTTCCCGTCCGTGCTCTTTATCGGTGTCCGCTCCGCTCTCAGGAGCGGCTGTCAGGCGGTGTCTAGTAACCGTCTGTGAATACGTTCCCGGCTTCCCTGCCTGTGACGCTGCTGGTGGAGGGCGGTTTGTGTTATGGCGTCTTATTACCTCCGTTACATGACAAGCGCTGGCTTGTCAGCTGCCGTGAGACTACAACTCCCAGCATGCCCCCCTATGTCCTGATGGTGCTGGTGTGCCGGGAGCTGTAATGTCTCCATGTTGGCTCTCCTGTGGCTTACTCTAGTCTTGCGCTGCTGCTAGACACCAGTAGGGGGAGCCCTGTGCATAGGATTTCATATATGGGCTCTATAACCCAAGTCTGTTCCCCGGGCTCCCCCTGGTGGTGGATGCAGGTATAGCATGGGGCTGAATGATGAGCTGCTCTTCGCCCGGCTTCTGTAGTTAGAGAGAAACCTCCCTACTAATTCTCTGGGGTTTCCTCTTCTCCTTGTCTCTACAGTCTGTGGTAGTGCAGATGAATCATGTACTGCTGAATACATGGACCTGATGCATGAAGACTAGTGATGAGCGAGCATGCTCTCTACTGCTCGGTGCTCGCCCCAGCATCTCACTGCTGGAGATGCTCCACGCTCCCCGAGTATTTCCGGGGTTGCTCGGCGGGAGCTCGAGTCCCCTCCCTGCATGTTTGTTGCTCTTTACCGAGCTAATGAACATGCAGGGATTGCCTGTTACTCATTGTAATGCCGCGGCCATGTTGGTTGTGGCATTACAGTGATTGGCTGGCCACACAGAGTCATCAGGTCTATATCAGACCTGGGGCCGCTGTGCTCGTCAGTCACTCCGGAATCAGACAGTGGAGGGAGAGCAGGTAGATCTGTGGCTCACACCGCCGAGCCTAAAGCCAGGCATGGTCGTGTGTGACAATGGCCGGACCCTGGTGGCAGCTCTGAGGCGAGCTCACACACGTACCATGCCTGGCCCATGTGCTTAACCTCGTGGTTCAGCGCTGTCTCAAATCCTACCTGGAGCTGCCGGATCTGCTTGTTAAAGTACGCCGCCTGTGTGCCCATTTTAGAAAATCACCTCCAGCTTCCGCCACCCTTGCCGTGTTTCAGCAGCGTTTGCAGCTTCCGGCTCATAGACTGATATGTGATGTCCCTACGCGTTGGAACTCTACACTGCAGATGTTGGGAAGGATTTGTGAGCAGAAGACGGCAGTTGTTGACTACCAGCATCAACAAGGCCGTCGGTATTCAGTTCAGACTCCACACATAACACCTCAGGAGTGGACATGGATGTCAGACATATCCTCCAAAACTTTGAGGACTCCACCAAGATGGTGAGTGGCAATGACGCCATAATTAGGCTATGTGCCCACGATGCAGAAATGAAGCAGAAAATTTCTGCATCATTTCTGAATCTCCCTGGCAGATTATGCATGCGTTTTTCCTGCCAAATACATGCGGATTTGAAGCGTTCTTCACATGCATTTCTGCATGCGGATTCACAAGCGCTTTCCAGGCGATTTTAGCATCACTTGGAAAGTGCTTGACAACTACGTCACACTATATAAATCCATGCAACCGGCATGGATTTATATAGTGTGACTGTAAGAATGTTTAAAAATAAAGAAATAAACCTATACTTACCCTCCGATGGCCCGGCGTGTGTAGCTGCGCTCGCTTCTGTCTGCCAGCTGATCGCGGGACACTGCACTGAAGGGCCTGCGGTCACATGACTGTGACGTCACCGCAGGTCCTTCAGTCCTGCCCGCAAGCAAAGGGAAGGAGACCGGGGGCCGTCGGAAGGTGAATATAAACTTTATTTTTTATTTTATTCTTTTTTTAACAGGTACAATGGTACCCAGGTCTGGATGAGAGTCTCCTCTCCTCCAGAACTGGGTACCATCCACACATTGAAACGCATATAATCCGTGAGTACAAATGTACTGACACGGATTATGTGCGTCTCAATGCAAGTCAATGGCGGCGATTACGCCGCTCTTCCGCAAAGTTAATGGACATGCTGCGGATTTTTGAGCTCAGCATATACGCTGCGGAAACATCCGCAGCATGGGCATAGAACTTGCGGAATCCCCTTGGGGACCATGGGGGGCGGATTACCTAGCGTTTAACAAGCGTTTATGCTGCGGAAATTCCACAGCATATACGCTTGAAAAACACTACGTGGGCACTTAGCCTTAGCGTCACCATCCTGCTTCTGTCTTCTGAAATGCTCTCTGCTCACAATAAAAGAGTATGCACTGCTGGCGGAGCACAATGAGATGGAGCAAGGAACCATACAGGGTGATTACACACAGCCCAGCCTCATCTCATCCCAATGTGGATTGGGTGACAATGAGGAAGAGAAGGAGTAAGAACAGGAGCTAGTTTCCTGCGCTATAGATGGTACTATCTGCACTACTGTCATACCGTCTGTTCAGCGTGGATGGTCTGAGGACAGAGAGGAGGAGAGCATGGTCAGTGGTCCTATTGGTGAGGACACAGAAGTATTGCCTGTTAGCAGTCTGGCACGCATGGCTGAGTTTGTTACGCTGCCTTTCCCATGACCCTCGCGTTCTCAAAATTTTGGGTGACCGTCATTACTGGTTGGTGACACTTCTAGACCCACGCTACAAGTAGAACTTTCTATCTCTTATTCCTGAGGCGGACAGGTCTACAAAGATGGGGCAGTACCAGAAGGCCCTTGTTGCGGAACTATTAAAAATCTGAAAATGCTGGTGGCAGAGGTCACAGTTCGTTGGACAACCAAGGAGCAGAGGCGAGAGACACAACTCCAATCCAGCAGAGGCAGTGGAACACTGTCCAAGTTCTGGGAGAATTTTCTCAGCCCCTCCCAGGCCCTGAGGCTCGGGGTACTCTCACAAGGAGAGCAAAGTTTGGGAAGATGCTGAGGGAGTACCTTGCCGACCGTACCAACGTCCTCTGCAATTCCTCTGTGCCTTATAATTGTTTGGTATCCAAGCTGGATACGTGGAATGAACTGGCTCTCTACGCCTTGGAGGTCCTGGCCTGCCCTGCCGCTAGCGTTTTATCAGAGCGGGTTTTTAGTGACGTTGGTGGAATTATAACTGATAAGCGCATCCACCTGTCAACTGAAAATGCTGACAGGCTGACTCTGATAAAAATGAACAAGGGCTGGATTGGGCCAGACTTCTCAACATCACAGAATGAAAGCAGCGTAACATAAACTCAAATCCAGTGTCTTTTTTTGGGAGGTGTATTCACATGCACCTTTTCACACCCACACATTGGTATAAGCTTCCTGATTTTGGTGGCTATTTTCTCTTGTCCTCCTCCTTCTCCTCATCATCCACCACCATATCACCAGGGTGACCGTGGTCCGTGATGCAACACCCACAAATTTTTTTAAAGGGTGTTTATGTTGCCCGCAAAATTTTTTTTTATATCGTATGTTATCTGTCAGGACCCTGTAATGGGTAATTGCTGCAGTGTAGACATGGCTGCTGATCGGTGCTGCTCATGGCTCTATGGATCTGTCAGGACCCTGTAATGGTAATTGCTGCAGTGTAGACATGGCAGCTGATCAGTGCTGCTCATAGCACTATGGATTTGTCAGGTCCCTGTAATGGGTAATTGCTGCAGTGTAGACATGGCTGCTGATCAGTGCTGCTCATAGCACTATGGATCTGTCAGGTCCCTGTAATGGGTAATTGCTGCAGTGTAGACATGGCTGCTGATCAGTGCTGCTCATAGCACTATGGATCTGTCAGGACCCTGTAATGGGTAATTGCTGCAGTGTAGACATGGCTGCTGATCAGTGCTGCTCATAGCACTATGGATCTGTCAGGACCCTGTAATGGGTAATTGCTGCAGTGTAGACATGGCGGCTGATCAGTGCTGCTCATAGCACTATGGATCTGTCAGGACCCTGTAATGGGTAATTGCTGCACTGTAGACATGGCTGCTGATCAGTGCTGCTCATAGCACTATGGATCTGTCAGGACCCTGTAATGGTAATTGCTGCAGTGTAGACATGGCTGCTGATCGGTGCTGCTCATAGCACTATGGATCTGTCAGGACCCTGTAATGGTAATTGCTGCAGTGTAGACATGGCGGCTAATCAGTGCTGCTCATAGCACTATGGATCTGTCAGGACCCTGTAATGGTAATTGCTGCAGTGTAGACTTGGCTGCTGATCGGTGCTGCTCATAGCACTATGGATCTGTCAGGACCCTGTAATGGTAATTGCTGCAGTGTAGACATGGCTGCTGATCAGTGCTGCTCATAGCACTATGGATCTGTCAGGACCCTGTAATGGGTAATTGCTGCAGTGTAGACATGGCGGCTGATCAGTGCTGCTCATAGCACTATGGATCTGTCAGGACCCTGTAATGGGTAATTGCTGCACTGTAGACATGGCTGCTGATCAGTGCTGCTCATAGCACTATGGATCTGTCAGGACCCTGTAATGGTAATTGCTGCAGTGTAGACATGGCTGCTGATCGGTGCTGCTCATAGCACTATGGATCTGTCAGGACCCTGTAATGGTAATTGCTGCAGTGTAGACATGGCGGCTAATCAGTGCTGCTCATAGCACTATGGATCTGTCAGGACCCTGTAATGGTAATTGCTGCAGTGTAGACTTGGCTGCTGATCGGTGCTGCTCATAGCACTATGGATCTGTCAGGACCCTGTAATGGTAATTGCTGCAGTGTAGACATGGCTGCTGATCAGTGCTGCTCATAACACTATGGATCTGTCAGGTCCCTGTAATGGGTAATTGTTGCAGTGTAGACATGGCTGCTGATCAGTGCTGCTCATAGCACTATGGATCTGTCAGGTCCCTGTAATGGGTAATTGCTGCAGTGTAGACATGGCTGCTGATCAGTGCTGCTCATAGCACTATGGATCTGTCAGGTCCCTGTAATGGGTAATTGCTGCAGTGTAGACATGGCTGCTGATCAGTGCAGCTCATAGCACTATGGATCTGTCAGGTCCCTGTAATGGGTAATTGCTGCAGTGTAGACATGGCTGCTGATCAGTGCTGCTCATAGCTGAATGGATCTGTCAGGACCCTGTAATGGGTAATTGCTGCAGTGTAGACATGGCTGCTGATCAGTGCTGCTCATAGCACTATGGATCTGTCAGGTCCCTGTAATGGGTAATTGCTGCAGTGCAGACATGGCTGCTGATCAGTGCTGCTCATAACACTATGGACCTGTCAGGACCATGTAATGGGTAATTGCTGCAGTGTAGACATGGCTGCTGATCAGTGCTGCTCATAATACTATGGATCTGTCAGGACCCTGTAATGGGTAATTGCTGCAGTGTAGACATGGCGGCTGATCAGTGCTGCTCATAGCACTATGGATCTGTCAGGTCCCTGTAATGGGTAATTGCTGCAGTGTAGACATGGCTGCTGATCAGTGCTGCTCATAACACTATGGATCTGTCAGGTCCCTGTAATGGGTAATTGCTGCAGTGTAGACATGGCTGCTGATCAGTGCTGCTCATAGCAGAATGGATCTGTCAGGACCCTGTAATGGGTAATCGCTGCAGTGTAGACATGGCTGCTGATCAGTGCTGCTCATAACACTATGGATCTGTCAGGTCCCTGTAATGGGTAATTGCTGCAGTGTAGACATGGCTGCTGATCAGTGCTGCTCATAGCACTATGGATCTGTCAGGTCCCTGTAATGGGTAATGGCTGCTGATCAGTGCTGCTCATACCACTATGGATCTGTCCGGACCCTGTAATGGGTAATTGCTGCAGTGTAGACATGGTGGCTGATCAGTGCTGCCCATAGCAGAATGGATCTGTCAGGACCCTGTAATGGGTAATTGCTGCAGTGTAGACATAGCTGCTGATCAGTGCTGCTCATAGCACTATGGATCTGTCAGGTCCCTGTAATGGGTAATTGCTGCAGTGTAGACATAGCTGCTGAGCAGTGCTGCTCATAGCACTATGGATCTGTCAGGTCCCTGTAATGGGTAATTGCTGCAGTGTAGACATGGCTGCTGATCAGTGCTGCTCATAACACTATGGATCTGTCAGGTCCCTGTAATGGGTAATTGCTGCAGTGTAGACATGGCTGCTGATCAGTGCTGCTCATAACACTATGGATCTGTCAGGTCCCTGTAATGGGTAATTGCTGCAGTGTAGACATGGCTGCTGATCAGTGCTGCTCATAGCACTATGGATTTGTCAGGTCCCTGTAATGGGTAATTGCTGCAGTGTAGACATGGCTGCTGATCAGTGCTGCTCATAGCAGAATGGATCTGTCAGGTCCCTGTAATGGGTAATTGCTGCAGTGTAGACATGGCTGCTGATCAGTGCTGCTCATAGCACTATGGATCTGTCAGGTCCCTGTAATGGGTAATTGCTGCAGTGTAGACATAGCTGCTGAGCAGTGCTGCTCATAGCACTATGGATCTGTCAGGTACCTGTAATGGGTAATTGCTGCAGTGTAGACATGGCTGCTGATCAGTGCTGCTCATAGCACTATGGATGTGTCTGGTCCCTGTAATGGGTAATTGCTGCAGTGTAGACATGGCTGCTGATGAGTGCTGCTCATAACACTATGGATCTGTCAGGTCCCTGTAATGGGTAATTGCTGCAGTGTAGACATGGCTGCTGATCAGTGCTGCTCATAGCACTATGGATCTGTCAGGTCCCTGTAATGGGTAATTGCTGCAGTGTAGACATAGCTGCTGAGCAGTGCTGCTCATAGCACTATGGATCTGTCAGGTCCCTGTAATGGGTAATTGCTGCAGTGTAGACATAGCTGCTGAGCAGTGCTGCTCATAGCACTATGGATCTGTCAGGTCCCTGTAATGGGTAATTGCTGCAGTGTAGACATGGCTGCTGATCAGTGCTGCTCATAGCACTATGGATCTGTCAGGTCCCTGTAATGGGTAATTGCTGCAGTGTAGACATAGCTGCTGAGCAGTGCTGCTCATAGCACTATGGATCTGTCAGGTCCCTGTAATGGGTAATTGCTGCAGTGTAGACATGGCTGCTGATCAGTGCTGCTCATAGCAGAATGGATCTGTCAGGTCCCTGTAATGGGTAATTGCTGAAGTGTAGACCTGGCTGCTGAGCAGTGCTGCTCATAGCACTATGGATCTGTCAGGTCCCTGTAATGGGTAATTGCTGCAGTTTAGACATGGCTGCTGATCAGTGCTGCTCATAGCACTATGGATCTGTCAGGTCCCTGTAATGGGTAATTGCTGCAGTGTAGACATAGCTGCTGAGCAGTGCTGCTCATAGCACTATGGATCTGTCGTCAGGTCCCTGTAATGGGTAATTGCGGCAGTGTAGACATGGCTGCTGATCAGTGCTGCTCATAGCATTATTGATCTGTCAGGACCCTGTAATGGGTAATTGCTGCAGTGTAGACATGGCTGCTGATCAGTGCTGCTCATAGCACTATGGATCTGTCAGGTCCCTGTAATGGGTAATTGCTGCAGTGTAGACATAGCTGCTGAGCAGTGCTGCTCATAGCACTATGGATCTGTCAGGTACCTGTAATGGGTAATTGCTGCAGTGTAGACATGGCTGCTGATCAGTGCTGCTCATAGCACTATGGATGTGTCTGGTCCCTGTAATGGGTAATTGCTGCAGTGTAGACATGGCTGCTGATGAGTGCTGCTCATAACACTATGGATCTGTCAGGTCCCTGTAATGGGTAATTGCTGCAGTGTAGACATGGCTGCTGATCAGTGCTGCTCATAGCACTATGGATCTGTCAGGTCCCTGTAATGGGTAATTGCTGCAGTGTAGACATAGCTGCTGAGCAGTGCTGCTCATAGCACTATGGATCTGTCAGGTCCCTGTAATGGGTAATTGCTGCAGTGTAGACATAGCTGCTGAGCAGTGCTGCTCATAGCACTATGGATCTGTCAGGTCCCTGTAATGGGTAATTGCTGCAGTGTAGACATGGCTGCTGATCAGTGCTGCTCATAGCACTATGGATCTGTCAGGTCCCTGTAATGGGTAATTGCTGCAGTGTAGACATAGCTGCTGAGCAGTGCTGCTCATAGCACTATGGATCTGTCAGGTCCCTGTAATGGGTAATTGCTGCAGTGTAGACATGACTGCTGATCAGTGCTGCTCATAGCAGAATGGATCTGTCAGGTCCCTGTAATGGGTAATTGCTGCAGTGTAGACATGGCTGCTGATCAGTGCTGCTCATAGCACTATGGATCTGTCAGGTCCCTGTAATGGGTAATTGCTGAAGTGTAGACCTGGCTGCTGAGCAGTGCTGCTCATAGCACTATGGATCTGTCAGGTCCCTGTAATGGGTAATTGCTGCAATTTAGACATGGCTGCTGATCAGTGCTGCTCATAGCACTATGGATCTGTCAGGTCCCTGTAATGGGTAATTGCTGCAGTGTAGACATAGCTGCTGAGCAGTGCTGCTCATAGCACTATGGATCTGTCGTCAGGTCCCTGTAATGGGTAATTGCGGCAGTGTAGACATGGCTGCTGATCAGTGCTGCTCATAGCATTATTGATCTGTCAGGACCCTGTAATGGGTAATTGCTGCAGTGTAGACATGGCTGCTGATCAGTGCTGCTCATAGCACTATGGATCTGTCAGGTCCCTGTAATGGGTAATTGCTGCAGTGTAGACATGGCGGCTGATCAGTGCTGCTCATAGCATTATTGATCTGTCAGGACCTTGTAATGGGTAATTGCCGCAGTGTATACATGGCGGCTGATCAGTGCTGCCCATAGCACTATGGATCTGTCAGGTCCCTGTAATGGGTAATTGCTGCAGTGTAGACATGGCTCCTGATCAGTGCTGCTCATGGCTCTATGGATCTGTCCGGTTCCGGTAATGGGTAATTGCTGCAGTGTAGACATGGCTGCTGATCAGTGCTGCTCATGGCTCTATGGATCTGTCCGGTTCCTGTAATGGGTTGTTGCTGTGGTTGGAGGCACAGGCCTCTATTCTCTGGTCCTGGCATCTGTAGGAGGATCATCGCTATAACACTGGGCACCTGCTTACAAGGAATGGCTTCCTCTCCTGAGCTCACGCTATACTCCTCCTGACAAGGACCAGCATTATGAAGGGCTCCTCTAATATTCCTGAGTTGTGGTGTCAGGAGATTGTCCAGGGGTTGGTGAGGAGATCACTACTTGTTGGTTTGTTCTAAAATGAAACGTGGCTCATTCTTATATTTTGCCTGCAGAATCTGACTATAATGGCGACCGTGATCTACACTGACCAGGAGAACGGTGATGTTAATGCTGCCCTGTTGTCCAGAGATCGTGCACAACTATCAGGTGCCGGTAAGTGGTTTCTAAAGGTAACGGCCGATCTGGCCCCAATTCATCAAGGGGTTTAATAGATTTCTAGCAGAACTCTGACAAGTCAAAACTTTTATGCAACTAGATGTTAATTTATATATATATTTATTTATTTATTTAAGCACTTTCACTCCAGCTCTGCCAAGTGGACGGAGCATGGTGAAGCCACCTAAGTCACAACTTTCCATAAATTAAGTGCACCCCATCACTATGGTGCGCCTCACCAGAAGTGTTAAGTGGAGTCCACCTCATAATAAACTTTGCTTTTACTTTTGCCCACCCATCTTTAAAGAATCTCTCCCATCAGTTTTTATTCTCTATATATTGCAGTCATCATATTATATAGCACTGTGTACTTACAATTGCTCATTTTGCCTTTCTACCCAGCTTATTGTCATTTACCTAATGGAAAAGAGATGTGATTAAAAACTAACTAGCTGAATCCTTCTAATCTCTATGTTAACACAAGGTGAACTTTTCCTGCATGAGTCATAAGTCGCTGCAGAGGAGGAGGGAGCAGCTGGGTCAGGAGGTGAAGAGGAGAATGATTTTTGCAGGGAAGAGGCTTCCTGTTTCTACATAGAAAAGAATTTACTGGGTAGAAAGGTAAAGTGAGCAATTGTTAGTACACAGTTCTATATAATTACAATATACTAAGAGGATAAGCTCTGATGGGAGAGGTTCTTTAAGCCGGTCATGTATTGGGTAATGAGTTGGGGTGTCAGTCTCCATCAGTGCTGGCTGAACACTGACTATCCTGCTCAGATTACTACACATGGCGCTGCTCCTCCCTGTAGTATGGGCTACGCAGGACGGTGCCGAGGCTCCAGATTCTACCTGCACAGCAACAAGGTCCCAACACTTCTACCTCTATAACTTGCCTAATGCAGACGCAAACCTGCAGCCTTTCCACTGAGATCTTGTCGGCCTTCTACACTGCCATGGCTTTGTCTGCACAATGTAGCTTAAAGGGAATGTCCACTTCTTAAGCATCCTAGAAGTCTACAATATAAGGTCAGTATTCCTCTAACCCTCTGCCTTATTTAGCTGCCATTGAAGGCAGTCAGCGAAATGGGTTCAATTTTCTATAGAAGTGGCAGAATTTAACCCCTTCCTGACCGTGTTATTTCCCATCTCTGCATTTTTCTTATTCTTCTAAGAGCAGTAACTTTATGTTTCTGTCAATACAGCCATATGAGGGTTTTTGTTTTTATGCCGTTCACTGATCAGGTTAATTATTTTTATATTTTGATTGGACTTTTACAGAAGTAACGCCCATATGTTTTATTTTAAAATGGGTCATAGAGGGGCAGGGGTGATTTGAATGTTCAGATTATACTTTTTCCTTTTTGTCCCCTTAGGCTGTGTGCCCACGATGCATTTTTTAAGCGTTTCCGCAGCGGCAAAAATGCTGCAGAAACGCTTAAAAAACACATGGTAGAAGGCCTGCCATGTTCCCCAATGATAATCCGCATGTGCTGTGCACATGCTGCGGAAATTTCTGCTGCGGATTATCATTGCGGAAAAAAAACGCAGCACTACCAATTATTTTGCGGAAGTGCTGCTTTTTCGCCGCCACTTACTTGCATTAGAACGCATGGATTACGCATCACTGTATATGTAGATGCGCAATCCACGCGTTCCAATGTGCGGATGGTTCCCAGGTCTAGAGGAGAGGAGACCGTCCTCCGGACCCGGGTACTATAGAAACTGTGAAAAAAAGAATAAAATAAAAACTAAATATGATACTTACCTTCTGGCGGCCCCCGCTGCGCCCCTCCTCTCATGCCGGCAAATCGCGATGGACTGAAGGACCTGCGCTGATGTCATAGTCATGTGATGGGTCACGCGACGCTGACGTCGGCAGGTCCTTCAGTGCAGTGTACCGCGATCTGCCTGCAGTCAGCACCGAGTGAAGCAAGACTCTGGGGTCCATCGGAAGGTAAGTATAGATTTATTTTTTATTTTTTGACATTCTCTCGGGTCACACTATATAAATCCATGCCGTTTGCATGGATTTATATAGTGTGACCAAGTTGACAAGCACTTTCCAAGTGATGCTAAAATCGCTTGGAAAGCGCTTGACAACCCGCATGCGGAAATGCATGTTAAGAACTCTTCATTTCCGCATGTCCCTGGCAGGAAAATGCATGTACAATCCGCATGTACAATCCGCATGTACAATCCACATGTACAATCCACATGCGTTTTTTCTGCCAGGGGAGATGCAGAAACGCTCAGGAAAAATCCGGAGTATTTCTGCATCGTGGGCACATAGCCTTAGGGGACTTGAACTTGCAATCATCTGATTTCTTGTTACGTACAGCAATACTGCAGTATATAGCCAGCATTCACAGATCTGTCATGACAGGCATGGGTCTTTTCAGCAGACTCCTTTCTGGCAGTGATGGCATCCCACGATCGTGTTACAGGGGCACAGATGGGCACATGGCATGACTCCCTTCTCAGTTCGCTGTTAATGCCGCTGTCCATCTCTAACAGGTGGAGTTCTGCCCTACATGTGGCTATTAGAGAATGATGATGGCCAAATATCACAGCTGGCATATGATGTAACTGCAAATCATGTTGGTAAGGGGTTAAAGTGCCACTCCAGTGGGGTTTTTTTTCTTTCACTTTTAGTGCAGAAATGATTTTCAAGTATGTGCTCAGATTGGGCATGGGTGCTGGGATTACTAGTACACCTGACATCCAGGTGGGCATAATTCTGTTCCTTGTGCATTGGAAGACTCTGCCTCTGCTGCTTTGGTGTTGGCAATCTTTCAGTTTCTTGCCCATTGATGCTCGGGAACAGTCCTCAAAGTATCTATTTATCGGTCGACCATGACTGCACCACGAGAGAGGGAATCCGCCCACCATGTACAAGAAACCTACAGGCTTAAAAGGGGCGGCACCTCTCGCCTCAGTTTGGTTTCCTGTCCTTGATGAAGGGAACCTGTGGCAGGCTTACCTGTTGAAGATGTACGGATTCTGAAGAATCGAGCTGTTGAGCAGCGCCCACAGCCTGGGGTCGGCAGCTCCAGCATCGCTCTGCGTCAGTGGCTGTGGAGCGGCGCCTATGTCTGGGGTTGGCAGCCCCAGCATCGAATGGGCGCTGGATGGCAGCAGGGGCTGTGCCCCTGTCTGGGGTTGGCAGCCCCAACATCATGCTGGTGCCAGATGGTAAGGGGGAGCTGCGCCCCTGTCTGGGCTGGGCCGCCCCAGTGTCGTTCTGGCGCCAGGCAGCGGTGTCCCTGTGGGAAGTTGCAGCTTCAGTGCCGCATGATACGGCGGGGCCACACGCTTCTGGTCTCTCTATGTAGCCGGAGGCGTGGCATGATGCTGCTGTGCGCCCCGGTGGTCACGTGACCGGACCAGGAAGTTCCGGCCACATGTGTGCAGACTCCAAAGGGAGTGCTGCAATAACCTCTACGGCCAGCAGGTGGCACACCCAGTGGTAGAATTAGCAACCCTTAAATCCCTCTCCCTTAAAACAGCACTACTAATAGCTTTAACCTCTGCTAGGAGGATTGGTCACATTCAGGCTCTGTCTACGGCCTTACCATTTACTCAAATCCTGGATGATAGGCAGGATCAGGTTTAAGAATGACTCTATCTCCCTAAGGTAGCTACTCATTTCCACTGACTTCAGGAAGTAGTACTACCCTCCTTCTGTCCTAATCCGAGTAACCAGAAGGAAGCAGAGTTGCATACATTAGATGTAAGGAGTTGTGTGGTTAGGTACCTCACGGTTACCAAAGACTTTAGGAAAAAGAGCTCATTATTTATATCCTACCAAGGGGTTAGGAAAGGGTTTAAAGTCAAGGTCCCCGTAGCTAGATGGATGAGGGAGGCTATTTCTCTAGCTTATGCGTTTAGTGGCGAAGAAGTATCACAAGGGTTGAACGCTCACTCCACCCGGGCTGTCTATCTCCTGGGCAGAGAAGACGGGTGTCTCGATAGACATATGTAAGGCTGCTACCTGGTCTTCTCCCTCTACATTCTATAGGCACTATAGACTGGATATGGGTGTTTCATCTGACCTCACCTTTGGGAGATGGGTGCTCCAAGCTGTGGACCCTCCCTAGACTTCTTAATCTCTACAATTCTCTCGTGGTGCTGTCATGGTCGACCGATGGTCATAAGTTACTTACCGGTAACGGGATTTTCTGAGACCATGACAGCACCCTTATATTTCCTCCCTTCATGTTTGTGGGAGCACTCTGTTTGTTAGAATTTCACACTTAATGGGTGGTGTATGATAGAGTCATTTTGTGATTGTTTGCTATGTTTATCCTGGCAGTCCTCTCAATACTCTGTAATCCAGACTGAGGCGAGAAGTGGCACCCCTTGTTAAGCCTGTAGGTTTGCTGTCCTTGGTGGGCTAACCCCCCCCCCCCCCCCCCCTTCATGGTGCTGTCATGGTCTCCGAAAGATCCTGTTACCGGTAAGTAACTTGACTTTTTCCCTATAGGAAAGTCGCTTGTCAAAAGCCACCAGGGCAAAGTGCGCGGTTCTGCATCAAGTGGGAAAACATCAAGAAAAGCTCTGGGAAATGTCAACAAGCAAGTAATGACCCAGAAGAACGGGCAGCCTCTGAAAGGAGACCGGAAAGTGCCAAAGCCTGCACCAGCTGTTATACAGGTATAATGTATTACCGCAGCTCTGATCATACACCGCTCTTGTGTTCTGCCCTGTACTGATGTACAGACTTGTATCTACATAATCCTAAAATGCCACAGGAACATCTGCAAGAAGATCACATGGCATGTTCTACTATTACAAGTCCCATTATTATCTGATGGATTAAAGTGGGCTAATATCTGGCTAATCTAGCTGTGTAATGTGTATGGGGGTCTCCTGGCTGCCCTAACAAATATTCAGTTCAAATACCCGCTCCTTGTTCTCTAGGCACAAATTGCTTAGAGGCAGCAGATTACCCTCCTCCCCACAGAACACATGAGAGCTCATCTGTATGTTGGGAGAGATGGCTGCTAGCCAAACAGTGTATGGCCAGGCCACAGCTATGCCACAGGGGCTAGGCTGACTCCTTTTCAGATCATATATGGAGAACCTAATGGCAAACACTGGATAAATGAAGCTTGTGACCTGGTTCCTGTTCCCCTCTAGGTTTCTGGCTCTTCTGATAAGACAGACGAGCAGCAGTACCCCGACATTGAGAAGTTTGTTCCCTACAATCCTGCAGGTAACTCTTCCACACCTTGCTGTACCTATTGCCTGCCATTAGCCACTTGCCTTTACATTTAATTTTGAGCATGAGAATCAATTCTAATACTTGCACCTGAAGCTGGATGGGGTTAGTGAATTTGTCACCAGGATTTTGCTGCCCCATCTGAGAGCAGCATGACTTAGTGGCAGAGACCCTGATTACGGTGATGGATCACTTGGTGCAGTTCAGAGTAACTGTGTCTGCTGCAGATCTACAAATGCTCTGAATGCTGGGCTCTGTATAACCCCACCCACATCACTGATTGGTAGCTTTCTGCCTATGCACAGTGTACAGAACTATCCATCCATTGTGGGGACAGGGTTGGACTACATGGCAGAAGCTTTACTAGTCATCTGGTGGCAGTCTCCTGCTTGTGGAGGATCTCTTATCAAAACTACAGCAATCAGCCCAGAAAGCAGCACGTCACTGGAATTGGGGATCTTTGTCCCCACGTTGTGCTGCTCTCAGATCAGGTGGCAATAAACCTGGTGACAGATTCCCTTTAAATGCAGTTTAGGGCCATCTCTGTTACACTCTTACTCTCTATTAGCTGCAATGTCCCATCTGCCTAATGCAGCCACAGATCTCATGGCTGCAGTATCCGGATCTTCAGAAACTCGCTGACATCGTGTCAGTTAATCCAATGAGTGTTTGCAGTAACAGCAATGTCTGTTAGCTGGGCTTCTGCTGCTGCTCAGTTGTGGAGGAGAGCAGACAGATGTCAGTGTGGTGTTCGGAGGCTCCTGGGGCCCCTGCACGTGACATCAGGAGTGCCAGAGATCCAGAGTGTGGTCTTGGGCTCCACTATACAGGTGGGACTTTGCAGCTATTTGGGGGTGGGGAGAGGAGGGCACAACACTGACGTGTGCAGTGAAGGTGGTTAAAGTTCATTGACGCTAGATGACTCATTTTGTTGCATTGAGCCCATAGACAAACTAGGAATGCCAAAGAACCAATCAAGAACAACCGAACAAAATAGTCAAATTCTGCAAAAATAGGAAATTTAAAAAACCTATAATGAATACACGGTTAAGTAAGTGACACCGTAGAGACAGGCACTCACACCAATGTACATACAATAGTTAAAATAGAAAAATATAGAATAGATGTATACTACCAGGAGTAGTTCTAGAACCGCCCGCCAGGGTTAGTACTGGAACCACCCACTGGCGCCAGGGGTAGTACTGGAACCGCCCACTGGCGCCAGGGGTAGTACTGGAACCGCCCACTGGCGCCAGGGGTAGTACTGGAACCGCCCACTGGCGCCAGGGGTAGTACTGGAACCGCCCACTGGCGCCAGGGGTAGTACTGGGACCGCCCACTGGCGCCAAGGGTAGTACTGGGACCGCCCACTGGCGCCAAGGGTAGTACTGGGACCGCCCACTGGCGCCAAGGGTAGTACTGGAACCGCCCACTGGCGCCAGGGGTCATACTGGAACCGCCCACTGGCGCCAGGGGTCGTACTGGAACCGCCCACTGGCGCCAGGGGTCGTACTGGAACCGCCCACTGGCGCCAGGGGTCGTACTGGAACCGCCCACTGGCGCCAGGGGTCGTACTGGAACCGCCCACCAGGAGCATACCAGGAACAGTACTAGAACCGCCCACGAGGACTTGCACGCTAGGAGTAATTCTAGAACCGCCCACCGGCACCAGGGGTTGTTCAGGAACCGCCCGCCAGGGGTAGATCTAGAACCGCCCTCCAGCACCAGGAGTAATTCTAGAACCGCCCACCATCACCAGGGGTTGTTCTGGAACCGCCCACCAGGGGTAGTTCTAGAACCGCCCACCAAAACTAGGGGTAGTTCTAGAACCAACCACCAGGAGTAATTCTAGAACCGCCCACCATCACCAGGGGTTGTTCAGGAACCACCCGCCAGGGGTAGTTCTAGAACCGCCCACCAAAACTAGGAGTAGTTATAGAACCGCCCACCAGGAGCAGTACTAGAACTGCACACTAGGAGTAGTTCTAAAACCGCCCATCAGCACCAGGGGTTGTTCCAGAACCGCCCGCCAGGGGTTGTTCTAGAACCACCAGCACCAGGAGCAGTACTAGAGCTGCCAGCCCCAGGAGCAGTACTACAGTAGAACCGGCAGCACCAGGAGCAGTACTAGAACCGCCATCACCAGGAGCAGTACTAGAACCGCCATCACCAGGAGCAGTACTAGAACCGCCCCGCCAGGAGCAGTACTAGAACCGCCAGCACCAGGAGCAGTACTAGACCCGCCATCACCAGGAGCAGTACTAGACCCGCCCCGCCAGGAGCAGTACTAGACCCGCCCCGCCAAGAGCAGTAATAGACCCGCCCCGCCAGGAGCAGTACTAGAACCGCCGCACCAGGAGCAGGACTAGAACCGCCAGCACCAGGAGCAGGACTAGAACCGCCAGCACCAGGAGCAGGACTAGAACCGCCAGCACCAGGAGCAGGACTAGAACCGCCAGCACCAGGAGCAGCACTAGAACCGCCAGCACCAGGAGCAGCACTAGAACCGCCAGCACCAGGAGCAGGACTAGAATCGCCCCGCCAGGAGCAGTACTAGACCCGCCCCGCCAGGAGCAGTACTAGACCCGCCCCGCCAGGAGCAGTACTAGACTCGCCCCGCCAGGAGCAGTACTAGACCCGCCCCGCCAGGAGCAGTACTAGACCCGCCCCGCCAGGAGCAGTACTAGACCCGCCCACCAGGAGCAGGACTAGAACCGCCAGCACCAGGAGCAGAACTAGAACCGCCCCGCCAGGAGCAGTACTAGAGCCGCCCCGCCAGGAGCAGTACTAGAGCCGCCCCGCCAGGAGCAGTACTAGAGCCGCCCCGCCAGGAGCAGTACTAGAGCCGCCCCGCCAGGAGCAGTACTAGAGCCGCCCCGCCAGGAGCAGTACTAGAACCTCCCCGCCAGGAGCAGTACTAGAACCCTCCCGCCAGCACTAGGAGTAGTTTGAGAACCGCCCACAGTCAGCAGAGGGTAGTTTTTTGACCGCCCCACAGTCAGCCGAGGGGGTAGTTTTTTGACCGCCCCACAGTCAGCCGAGGGGGTAGTTTTTTGACCGCCCCACAGTCAGCCGAGGGGGTAGTTTTTTGACCGCCCCACAGTCAGCCGAGGGGGTAGTTTTTTGACCGCCCCACAGTCAGCCGAGGGGGTAGTTTTTTGACCGCCCCACAGTCAGCCGAGGGGGTAGTTTTTTGACCGCCCCACAGTCAGCCGAGGGGGTAGTTTTTTGACCGCCCCACAGTCAGCCGAGGGGGTAGTTTTTTGACCGCCCCACAGTCAGCCGAGGGGGTAGTTTTTTGACCGCCCCACAGTCAGCCGAGGGGGTAGTTTTTTGACCGCCCCACAGTCAGCCGAGGAGGTAGTTTTTTGACCGCCCCACAGTCAGCAGAGGGTAGTTTTATGACCGCCCCACAGTCACCAGAGGGTAGTTTTATGACCGCCCCACAGTCACCAGAGGGTAGCCCCTAACCTATTAGTCCCCTGTGCAGCTGCACTGGTTGCACCAATGATATCCACTTAGCCTAGTAAAATTTATCATCCCTTATCAAAGCTGAGCAACAAAAAACTCTCCTAGTTACCCATAGCAATCAGAAATTAAAAGGGTATTCCCATCTCCAAGATCCTATCCCAATATATAGTAGGTGTAATAATAATAATATTAGCAAATACCTCCAATAAGAAATGTAGAATAGTTTTTCTGATTCGCTATGTTTCTTTCCTCATGTGCAGGCATTGCAGGACCTTAGGTATCTATGGTTACGACCACTAGCAACTAGATAACTATCGCTATAAGTTGTTGTAAGCATGGATAGCTAAGGTCCTGTAATGCCTGCACATGAGGGAAGAGACATGGCGAATCAGAAAAACTATTCTACATTTCTAATTGGAGGTATTTGCTAACATTATTATTATTACACCTACTCCATATTCCACAGTGATATAAAAAAAGAATAAAAAGGGGAGACAAGGGGCGCAGAGTCTAAGTGTAGATGAATATGTGCATTTGCCACAACAATATTTGTTTTTTGCACTCACCCTTTAGATGTCTTGTATTTTCACTCAAATGATCTGTATAGTGGATCAGCTCTTTGCAATCCTCTGGTCTGCAGCACAAATGCGGGAACTATGTCAGCCCTGGTATAAGGCTTGCATGTTGGATATTGTAGTGGAGAGAAGATTTCCCTTTTTCGGCGCTTCCAGAGGATAAGGATCGTTACAGATGAATTCTTTTTCTCAAAATCAGATTTATTCGGACACTATATTAAGAGCAAACAACGTGTTTCTGCCAGCAACGGCCTTCATCAGGTATAATATGCACTTGTAAGGACTTTAAGGGAAGACAATCTTTATAGACTAGTTACTCTTAAGATGTCGTGTTTTTTTTTTTTTTTCTTTCCTTGACTTGGTTGAATTGATTAGGATTGACACCACACCCCAATTAAGTTAGGAGAGTGGGTAGTTGTTCAGCATTACGTTCTAGCACCATTCTGTGTACTAGAATGGTATATTTTTTGATATTAGAATGAACATATATATAATAAAATTCCTTTCTCTTATAATTTCCTTCACTTTCCCCTCCTTATATATATAGAAAGAGAAAGTGATATATAATAGTAATTTTAGAATACATAGTTGTGATTAAAATATACCTGGTGATGGTTATATTTATATATAAAAAAATAATAATAAATAAATTACATAGTACTGATCATAAAAATACATAATTGTTAGTCTAGTATATAAAAAAATTCATAAAATATAAGTTATTTTTACAGGAATGAAATCTTACAATAAAACAAATATTATTTTCAGTATTGGTAAATAGGGCTGTGCATTATTAAATATACATTTTTTTTCTTCTTTTTCCCCCTCACACATTTTCCACTATATCATTAAGACCATCTGGATATAGGGTTTTCAATCTAAAGATCCAATAAGACTCTTTTCTGTTTAGTTTCTGGAGTTACCTTTATGTCAAATTGTTTGTGGTGTTTAACTAAAAGGTGTCTGGACAAACTGTGTTTTAAAAAACCTTTTTTGGTGTTGTGTCTGTGGCCATTCATACGCGACCGCAGTGGCTGTGTAGTGCGGCCCACGTATTGAAGACCACAGGCACAATTGATCACGTAGATAACGTGATCACTCTCACAAGTAAGGTGCTGCTTTATATTTATTGTCTCTCCTGTGCTTCTTGATGTGATACATTTTTGTTTGTGACTAATGATATTGCAGCAATGACATTTTTTTGATCCACATCTAAAAACTCCAAGGGGATTTTGTATAGGAGTCTTTTTTGGTCTTAAAGGAGAGAGGGGTTTCCCTAAGACACTAGGCGCAATAATGTTCCCAATAGTAACCCCCCTCCGGAATGTGATACCAGGATTCTCCAGTAGCCACTTTTTGAGAAAGGAATCCCTTCTTAGAATGTACCAATACTTTTTTAAAATCTGTCTTACTTTCACACTTCCCTGATTAAAAGCAGTAATAAAATTATATTGCCATCTTGTATTATTTTCTTTATCTCTCTTTTTGTACGTATTTGTTTGTTCATTGTCTATAACAGAGCACTGTTTTTTTTCTGTGAATTTTTCATACAGACATTCATTTTGATTTTTTTTCAGGTTGGTTTCATAGGCTTCTGCTATCAATTTTTTTTGGGTATTTTTTATCCAAGAATTTTTTAGTCCGAATTTTGGATTGTTCCACATAATCTTTGTCTTTCAGATGCGCAGGTATTGGCTGAACAGTATGTTCTGCTTCCATTTTGGATAATGTGCGCTCCGAAAGTCCAAAAATCCATTAGAATCCGTTTTTTTTAAAAAAGGTTTTACTTATAATTTTATTATTAGAGTGACTGATTTCCATGTCCAGATAATGGATTTTTTCTTTATCCATGTTATATGTGAATGAAATACCCCAACTATTTTTGTTAAGTTCCTCTATAAGAGAAATAGCTTGTTTTTCTGTGCCCTTCCAGAAGATGATTAAATCATCTATATAGCGCCTATATAGCAATATGTGTTCCTTATATGGTGTTTGGCTTATGGGCGATGAGGACTCGAATCGCCCCATAAAAAGATTAGCGAAACTTGGCGCGACCCGAGTCCCCATCGCGGTGCCAAACTGCTGCAGGAACAATTCACCCTGGAATTCAAAAACATTATGCTCCAATATAAACTTTAAGCCTGATAGAAGGAAATCTCTCTGGGCCGACGGCATATTTGGAATCTCAGATAAATAGTGTGATACTGCTTCAACTCCCATATTATGTTCTATATTGGAGTACAGAGCATTCACGTCCAGTGTAATGAAAAGATAATCATTTTCCCAGTTTAAAGAACTACATTCCTTTATAAGTTGGTAAGAATCATGGAGGAAAGACGGTAGCTTTTTTACAAGGTCCTGAAGATGTAAGTCTATATAGTGAGATAACTGACTAGTTAGAGATCCAATACCAGAAATAATCGGTCTACCTGGTGGTACTACAGGGTTTTTGTGGACCTTTGGTAAATGATAAAAAATTGCTGTGTTTGGGTTTTTGTTTGTCAGGAAACGTTTTTCTTTTTTATTGATAATATTTTGTGAATATGCTACATTTATGAACATGTATTCTGATTTAAATGTTTTTGCAGGATCTGTATCTAATTTTTTATAGTATTTTTTATCTGCTAGGATATTGTGAGCTTCCTGCAGATATGTTTCCCTGTCCTGAATGACCACTCCACCTCCTTTTATCAGCTTGTCTGATGACTATTTTTTTTATTATTTTTCAATTGTTTGAGAGCTAACTTCTCTGATTTTGAAATATTGTCTTTGGTATTGAATGATATTTTTTCAGTAGTTTTGTATTTATTATTTTTAAAAAAAGTATTGGTACATTCTAAGAAGGGATTCCTTTCTCAAAAAGTGGCTACCGGAGAATCCTGGTATCACATTCCGGAGGGGGGTTACTATTGGGAACATTATTGCGCCTAGTGTCTTAGGGAAACCCCTCTCTCCTTTAAGACCAAAAAAGACTCCTATACAAAATCCCCTTGGAGTTTTTAGATGTGGATCAAAAAAATGTCATTGCTGCAATATCATTAGTCACAAACAAAAATGTATCACATCAAGAAGCACAGGAGAGACAATAAATATAAACCAGCACCTTACTTGTGAGAGTGATCACGTTATCTACGTGATCAATTGTGCCTGTGGTCTTCAATACGTGGGCCGCACTACACAGACACTGCGGTCGCGTATGAATGGCCACAGACACAACACCAAAAAAGGTTTTTTAAAACACAGTTTGTCCAGACACCTTTTAGTTAAACACCACAAACAATTTGACATAAAGGTAACTCCAGAAACTAAACAGAAAAGAGTCTTATTGGATCTTTAGATTGAAAACCCTATATCCAGATGGTCTTAATGATATAGTGGAAAATGTGTGAGGGGGAAAAAGAAGAAAAAAAATGTATATTTAATAATGCACAGCCCTATTTACCAATACTGAAAATAATATTTGTTTTATTGTAAGATCTCATTCCTGTAAAAATAACTGTTATATTTTATGATTTTTTTTTATATACTAGACTAACAATTATGTATTTTTATGATCAGTACTATGTAATTTATTTATTATTATTTTTTTATATATAAATATAACCATCACCAGGTATATTTTAATCACAACTATGTATTCTAAAATTACTATTATATATCACTTTCTCTTTCTATATATATATAAGGAGGGGAAAGTGAAGGAAATGATAAGAGAAAGGAATTTTATTATATATATGTTCATTCTAATATCAAAAAATATACCATTCTAGTACACAGAATGGTGCTAGAATGTAATGCTGAACAACTACCCACTCTCCTAACTTAATTGGGGTGTGGTGTCAATCCTAATCAATTCAACCAAGTCAAGGAAAAAAAAAAAAAAAAACACGACATCTTAAGAGTAACTAGTCTATAAAGATTGTCTTCCCTTAAAGTCCTTACAAGTGCATATTATACCTGATGAAGGCCGTTGCTGGCAGAAACGCGTTGTTTGTTCTTAATATAGTGTCCGAATAAATCTGATTTTGAGAAAAAGAATTAATCTGTAACGATCCTTATCCTCTGGAAGCGCCGAAAAAGGGAAATCTTCTCTCCACTACAACCTACTCCATATTGGGAGAGGATTTTGGAGATGGGAATACCCCTGTAATAAAAGCTGAGCTCTGACTGGTTGCTATGGGTAACGAGAATAGTTGTAATTCTGCTCCATAATCTACATAATTTCTCCCCTTTCTCATCATTCAGGTGGATGTGACGGGGTCCTGGGTCTCCTCCTCCGCTTCCATCCGGTCAGTCTTGTCATGGCTCAGTGAAGGCTAAGAAGCGGGTTATTCTGTTCTTCTTGGCTTTCTCCTGTCCCTATTCTCCAATCGATTCTTCTTGCCTTCCTTGTGGTTTGTGAGCTCCCGTGTGTCTCCTCTCACCTGCGCTCCTGTGTATGCAGGCACCTGCCATTGTGATGTCATCGCTATGTCATAGATTCCACATTCCGGCGCCTGCCATTGTGATGTCATCGCTATGTTGCCATGCTTCCACATGCTGGTATGTGCCTCTGTGATATCACAGCTTTGGCCAATATGGCTGTAGTCCTGGGGCAGCATAAGTCACATGACTGGTACCAGTCGTATGGTTCAGGACATTGCAGTCCAATTGAAGAAATCATTGCTGGATTACAATCCGGTTTTCCACACAATTTACCTCACACACATTATTTACACCAGTGCATTATTAATGGCCGTACAGAACTAGGCCTCAAAAAGGCTGGGTTTATTGAGGTCCTGACAAGACCAGGTAATGAAGGGTTTATTACAGGGTTTGATATGGAGGTTGGATGTGGAACTAGGAATGTGATAGGCTGGTGGTGGACTTATAGTGAGATTTATATAATAGGAGGGCTGCCATATTTGGCGTGACATTCAGTGCTGGCTTCACTTTCCTCTCCTACAGACATCATTGACATCTGGAGGAGGTGGGAGAGCAGCTGCAGCGGTCAATTCCTCCAAAGTACGAGAGAGTGACGACACCTCTGATTGGCCACAGGGATCGCGGGGCCCCGGGAGAGCCAGTGCTGACACTGCTGGAATGGCCAAACCAGGTCTTCATAGGTAATTGAATAAAATGGAGGTTTATTTAGAATAAAGTTACAAGTAAAGGTATAGATAAGGATAAGATATAAAAACCTTATACAGAAACCCCTATGAATGAGAAGTGGGTCTGCCTTCTTGCAAAAGGGTGCAGTATTTAAATGTAAATTTCTCTCATGCATGGAGTTTCCACGCACGCCCAGACAATATAATGAAATGACATGGAAATCTGTATTCCAAGCAAAACATCCATATTCACAGGTGATTAGAATGAGAGAAAAATGTATTTTGAATAATAGTTACAGTTCAGAGATGGAGATGAGACATAAAATGCGTATACAGGACCCCTATGAATGAGAGAGGGACCTACTCTGTTACAGAAGAGTGCAGGATCTAAACCAAAGTTCTGGCTCACAGTAACAAAGTTTCCATGCATGTTCAGATTAAACATTACAATTCTTAGTTCTCAAGGATAAGTCTGTTGCAGGAGACCTCCAGACGCCTGGTTTCTGTGAGTACATTTTATCTATGGAATAACATGGTACAGAACTTTCTAACAATATCTGCAGGCTCAGCCTTGATTTCCCTTACAGAAACAAAACATGATTTAATAAAGCTAGACTATATCAGACGTATCACAAGTAATATAACATATTGGAAAATTATGGATTATAATTACTGTATTGATTATTTTCTTTATTAGAAATATTTAAAGTAAAATATAATTAGTACTTAAGCATAAATCTGACAAGGAGGCTTCCAGGCGGTTTGTTTCTGAAAGAATATCTGATCTATAGTGCAAGGTCTTACAGAACCTTCTGACCATATCGGAAGCTTAGCACAGAGGCAGATCTGTTTTCCGGCACCCGGAGCAAGAATTCAGTTTGGCGCCCCCCACACACACCACTCATGCTGTTTGAATAGTAGTCATGTGACCGCTCATATACGATTTGCTTTTTGACAGTCACGTGACTAGCTGCTCTTCCTAATTCTCTCAATTTCAGTGAAAAACGACAGCCCCTATTTCATGAAGAGAAGCAGGATTAAAGGCTAGTTGTCACATAACCGTAAGTATGAAAATCACATACGAGTGGTCATGTGGTGTCTGCTGGACCCAGCTAGCAGAGCTGAATCCTGACATTGAGTATATTGCACGCTGTTAAGGTTGGGCATGCTACAGTACTTAATTTTATAATTAAAAGGGTTGTCCAGGTTTGTGATTAAAGTCGGCAGTAACTCTAGGTGGCTGCAGACTTCTGAATACTCGCAGCGCATGCACTGCACACTTTCACCTTTCCTCCAGCACAGGAGAATCCTGAAAGGTCATGTGAGTGCAAGTATGAGATTTTCATACTTCTGGCCACATTCCAACTAAACGTGACCAGCCTCACTCAAGTCATTTGTATAGAATGAGGCCACGCATGTCTAGTTGGCATGTGACCAAGTGTATGCAAATCGCATAATTGTGGTTTCAAGATTTCCTGCTCTCACCACTAGCGCCAGAGAATCCTGACTGCATGCAGTGCACATGCGCACGGTGAAAATTCAGAGGTCTGCTGTCAGTGATTGCAGACTTTCATCACAAATTTGAACAACCCTTTTAATTTTCCTAAAACAAATAAAAACAGAGTAACTCTTGTCAGACAGCACAACACTTTATTAATATGGCCATGTATCATGTAATTTTATAAGTTATGGACTGTTCAATGTGTACAGGATCAGAACCAATAACTGCACAAAAATACATCAACATAACTACCAGCAGTATGCAAAAATACAGCATCACAACCCTCATCAGTACAGTACAACACCAGAACCACCATCAGTACATGTACTGTCTCCTCCTTGGTATGTCCTCACACTGTCTCTTCATGTTACCCCTTTCCCCACATTACCCAGTCTCTATTATGTGCCCGCACTAACTTTTCTCCTCCTATACTGTCTCCTGACACCCCCCCCACCATTCCTTATACTATTTCTGCACACATCCCCCCCCCCGTTCCTCATTATTTCCACACACCCATTCACGCTTGCTCCTCGCACATTCCCTCCCCGCAGTGTTTCCACACCCATTCCTCACCCCCGCTCACTATTCTGTTTCCTCACACATTCTCCTCTCGCTCTCCATACTGTTTTTTCACACATTCTCTCCATACTGTCTCCTCAAATTCACCCAGCATTACAATAATTCTTTGGTTCCTTCAGCTTAATTGGAGCGCTTGCCACACCAACAGACATTCTTCACGCCTATGTGTCGCTGAAGAGTGTCATCAGCAGTGTAATCAGATGACATGATGACGCTGCTGACGTCGCCCTGACCCAGAAGTGCGGGAAGTCAGTGCTTGAATTGTTCTTGTGCATGAAAGACGTGAGTAAAGTTGATTGCTGGGAGCCGTTGTTGCACCTTCTCTGAGCCGGCCATCAAGCTAATAGCTGAATCCCACTATGGGGGCGGCAGAGACACGTCTGACCGCGACTTTAGGTGGCCCGATGGCGCCCCCTGGCCGGCTGCACTGAAGTTTAATGCCACACCTGCACCCCCATAGATACGCCCCTGATTAGAATTGGTTTCTTTTAGCTGAAACAAAACATCACTTTATAAAGCTGACATATAATCCATCATTTGCCAATATGTTATATTACTTGTTATAATAGCTATACGGATTATTTTCATCAGTTCCCACCTTTGTTTTGCACGTAAACAACTCTATGAATCACAAAATTAAAAGCAATAGCTACTTTTTCAAGCTTAAAAGTACAGTTTCTATTTTGAATATTCATGTGTATTTGCAATGTCTAGAATTATAATAACACAAATTGCAACAATAGGTTTTGAGGAATGAAACAAAGAACTCAATCAACTGAGCTCCTAGGGAACCTATTTTGGATGCTATCACTTGGAGCTCTTTTACATTCTTGAGATGCTCAATCACAACTTCAGAGCTATCAAAGATACAACATTAATCCTCCACGAATGAACACACAACCTTGAGCTGCCAGTAAGAAATCTGCTACTCTACATGTCTGTTCTAATTCTAAAGAGATTTCTGCCAGAGCATCAGAAGTCTCATTGATAACTTGGTCCATAATATTACTATACAGATTTAGCTTTTTCATAATGAGGATACCCCAACCTATCAAAATTGGGGCCATTGAATAGAATCATAGATTCGTAGCTGTAAGTGACCTCCAGGTTCATCGTGTTCAACCCCCTGCTCAATGCAAGATTCAATAAACCATCTCCGGACAGATGTCTGTCCAGCCTCTGTTTGAAGACTTCTATTGAAGGCGAACTCGCCACCTCTCGTGGCAGCCTGTTCCACTCATTGATCACCCTGTCAAAATGTTTTTTCTAATATCTAATCTGTATCTGCTCCCTTTTCAGTTTTATTCCATTGCTTCTCGTGTTTCCATGTGCAAATTAGAATAAAGATGATCCCTCTACACTGTCCCATCCCTTCAGATATTTGTAGACAGCTATTAAGTCTCCTCTTGGCCTTCTTTTTGCAAGCTAAACATTCTCAGATCCTTTAACCGTTCCTCGTTGGACATAGTTTGCAGTCCGCTCAATATCCTCGTGGATCTTCTCTGAACTTGTTCCAGTTTTTCGATGTCTTTTTCAAATGTGGTGCCCAGAAGTGGACACAGTATTTCAGATGAGGTCTGACCATGGAGGAGTAGAGGGGGATAATTACTTCCCTTTATCTAGATTCTATGCTTCTCTTAATACATCCCAGAACTGTTTGCCTTTATTTCTGCTGCATCACACGGTTGACTTATGTGCAATCTGTGATCTATTATTATACCCAAGTCTTTTTCACATGTGCTGTTGCTTGGTTCTATTCTTCCCATTCTGTAGATGTCCTTTTCGCTTTTTTCTTGCCCAATGAATGTAATTTTAAAAGTGGTAAAAATATCCCTTCTGATAATGATAGCCATGTCATGTAAAGAGCTAATCAGTTCTTTAACCCCTTCACCCTTGTTTCACCTTCATGACTAGGCCAACTTGTACAATTTAGACCACTGCCACTTTATATTGTAGTAACTCTGAACGCTTCAAATCCCAATGATTGAGATTGGGTTGTTTGTTTTTGACACATTGTACTTTTAGTGGTAAACTTACAGTTAGGTCCATATATATTTGGACAGAGACAAAATTTTTCTAATTTTGTTTCACAATATTTTTATTGAATTTTATCAACATTTAAACACGAACTCAAACATGGTTCGTATGGGGGGGGGTGGGGAGGGAGGGAAAGGGGGGGGGGGAATTTGTGAAAGGGGAAGGAGGGTAATCAGGTACATTAGCATTGTTTATCCAAGATAATATAAATCAAAACAAAACAGAACAAGTAAAAGCGAATACGCTTAGCAATGACACATTGGAACAACATGTTAAACCTGTGTGAAAGGTTTGGGAATGACGATTGTCTGTCTATGGTTTCTCTTTAATCGGGGAATTTTTTTGACCATAATGACCATTTTTTTAAGTTTCTTGTTGAGCCATTTATGCTGGAAGCATATCTGAACTCATACGATTTATGGAGTGAGATTCTGCCTAGAAGTTCGAAGAAACGAGGGGGATCTGGTTTCTTCAAGTTATATGCGATTGAATTTTTTATTACCAAACATATGTGGATGATAAGGTATCTAGTGTGTGAGGTCAGTGATTCCAACTCTAAGGACCAGAGAGCCTTCTGAGGTGTAAGGGCGATTTCTTGGTTGGTTAGGTTATTAATTAGTTTAGACGTCTGAGCCCAGATTTTTTTAATTTTGGGGCAGTTCCAGAAAATGTGGATCAGATCTCCGTATTGCCTGCAATTTCTCCAACAGAGAGGGGAATTGTTGGGGTCTATATGCGAGGGTCTTAAAGGGGTATAGTACCAACGTGATAACGTTTTATAGTATCCCTCATGTAACGCCATGCAAATGTTGGAGGAATATGATGAGCAGAGGGCGTTTTCCCACATCTCCATTGTGAAGGATGTATTTAAGTCTACTTCCCATTTTTTCATGAATGTAGTTTTTTTAAAAAATGCGTCTTTGTTAAAACTTGAGTAAATATATTTCAGACTCCAGAAGATGTTATGGTTTGTATTACGAAGTAAGTTTATAGAGGCCTCAGACATTGATTTCCTGCTGGATAGAAATATTCCAATCATGTCCTTAGTCATTGAGTAGTAGAAGAACTCGTCGGATGTCAATTTAAATTTGGATTTTAGTTTTGCGAAGGGAATAAAATTGCTACTGTTAAAAATGTCTTTGATTTTGCTTATGCCTATGATGGGCCAATGAGAGGGGAATGGGTGATTGTAGATTGCTGCGATATATGAAAGAGGAAAATTCAGTGAGTTATTTGAATTGTTTTTGCTTCTATTGAGAGTAATGAACTTTCCCCAAGCAAATAAAGCAGCTTGGAAGATAGGGTGGGATGGAGTATACCGGGATTTTTTGAAAAGATTATTAAGGAGTAGATTTTGGGGAAGAAGGTTACCATTGAGCAATGTCTCCAATTCAATCCATGCTGGAGGGTGTTTTGAATGTAACCAGTATTGGCTTTGTTTAATTAAATTTGCTAAATAGTAAGCGTTCACATTGATGAGACCAATGCCACCGTTAACTTTGCTTTTATATAGCAAAGCTGTCGGGGTCCTCACTTTTTTACCGCTCCAAAAGAATGTATTGATAAGGCATTGCATCTTGGTTATGTATGGGGCGGGAATAATTAAGGGAAGGTTTCTTAGTACGTATAAGATTTTAGGAAGTACAAATGCTTTCAGGATTAGCGACTTGCCTAGCCACGATAGGTCTTTGTCGTTAAAGTATTGTAAGTCTTTATTGTTTCTGTAATTGAAACCATATTTTTGGTGATAATTGAGTTTATATTTTTTGTGATGATGATTCCTAGGTATGTGAATTCTTCCTCTTCCCAATCGTAGTTAAAGTCTTTTTTGATTTTATTTATTATGCAGTTGCTTAGGTTGATTTGGATTATTTTTGATTTTTTGTTGTTTATTTTGAAATACGATATTTCTGAGAATTTTTCCAGGGTGTTTGTTACCTCTTTGACCGAATTGAGGGGGTCAGCTAGTGTAAGGAGGATATCGTCTGCAAACAGACTAATTGTAAATTGTCGGGAGCCTGCCTGTATCCCTTTGATATTTTCATTTTCCCTGATTTTTTGTGCGAGGGGTTCAATTGCCAAAGCAAACAAAAGAGGTGATAGGGGGCAACCCTGCCTGGTTCCGTTATTTATTTTTATTGGGCTAGATAAGTGATTGTTGGCGTATATTTTGGCAGAGGGGTTAGAGTATAACGCAAGGATGGAAGACAAAATTTTTTCGTCAAAACCAAATTTCATTAGTGCAAGTTTTAAATATAGCAAGTTGAGACGATCGAACGCTTTTTCAGCGTCAAGAGTCAGGAGGATTGATGGGGTTTTGGATAAATTCAATAATTTAATAATATTAATGAGGCGTCTCGTTCCGTCTGTAGATTGTCTTTTTTCGACAAAGCCAATTTGATCGTTGTTTATTAAGGTAGGTAATATAGATTTTAATCTATTTGCCAACACTTTGGAGTATAGTTTGGCATCGGTGTTTATAAGGGAGATGGGCCTGAAGTTTTTGACATCCTCCGGATTTCCTTTGGGTTTGGGTATAAGTATGATTATGGCTTCCAGCATTTCGTCTGGGAATGAGCCCTGAGACGCTGCCTTATTGAATACTTGGGTGAGGTGAGGGGTAAGAATAGATTCGAACGTTTTGAAATATTCGTTGGTGAATCCGTCGGGGCCTGGGGATTTATAAGGTTTTAGTTGTGTTATTGCCTCGACGACCTCTTTTTCTGTAAAGGGGGATGATAACGTTTCTAAGTCATGTTTACTGGCTTTTGGTAGATTAATTGAGGAAAGGAATTTGTTGATGAGTTCTTTGTTAGGCTTTGGTATGGAATCATTTGTGTTAATATTATATAGTCTATGATAGTCTCCACTTTTGAGAAATACTATCTCTTTTGGGTGATGTCTAAGTGTGCCATCCTCCGATAGAACTTTATTAATCCTGTTTTGTATCCTCTTTTTCTTAATACGGTTCATCATAAATTTAGTCGGTTTGTTCAAGGATGCATATACTTTAAATTGTGAGTTCTTGACTAGAGATTCAAAGGGGGCAAATAATTCTTTTTTGAGTTCTACTCTTAAATTATTAATTTCTTGGCCAATTTTTCGAGAGGGTGGGTAAGTGTTGGTTTGGATCTCCTCCTTAGATCTAATTAAGGCTTGGAGTTCTATAATTTTAGCCCTATTCTTCTTTTTGATGGAGGATGACAGTTTCAGCAATGTCCCTCTGAGGACTGCCTTATGAGCATTCCAGAGAGTAAATGGACTAATGGTTTCATCTTCATTTTCATTGAAGTATTGTTTTAAATTTTCCTCAATTATAGATCTGTACTCTGGTGAATAAAGGAGGGACGGGTTGCATTTCCAAAGAAAGCTATTAGTGAGGGGTGGGCCTAACCTAATTTCTCCCAGCTAAGGGGAGTGGTCAGAGATAGTTTTTGGGAGAATTTCAATTTTTTCAATTTTTAAGATGGAAAAGACATCAGTTAGAATAAGGTCTATTCTGGACGCAGTCTGGTGGACGTCTGAAAAAAACGTGTACTCTTTTGAGGTAGTGTTGATACACCTAAATGCGTCAAACAGCTCGTTTTTTATTAGCCACGGGTTTAGGGAAGCAGATAGACATCTTCTGGGGGATGAGGAGTCCATATGACCATCAGGAACCATATTGAAATCACCCAGTATAAACAGTTCTCCCTTCTTGATTTTGGAAATCTTTTTCATCACCTTGTTAAGAAAGCTGATTTGTCTTTTGTTGGGAGCATAAATGTTTACAATTGTACAAATCTTGTTATTGACCCCACAAACAAGAATGTGATATCTGCCATTAGGGTCAGAAACCTCTTCTTCAAGTTTAAAGGGGACGGTATTTTTGATTATAGTGGCGACCCCCGCTTTTTTTTTATTCTTGTTTGTAGACTCAAAAATGTTAGTAAAGTTTTTGTGGCCGAATTTGGGATGATTGGATTCAGAGAATTTTGTCTCTTGTAGACAGATAATATCCGCTTTTTGGGAGTTAATTTCTTTCCAGAGGGAGAATCTTTTATTCGGGCTATTTAGTCCCTTAACATTATATGATGATATTTTAATACTCAAGTTGGAGAATGCTTATATTCAATTGGGAAAGGTGGAGAGATTTAGGAGTTGGAATCAGGTAGTATGTTAAAGCTTTTTAGATGACTACACAGGTGAGTTATTATAAATGTGTCATAAAATGTGTGAACAATTCACAATGCAAACAACAAACAAATGAGAACAATAACACAACTTTAGGATTGTACGTGATAAGCGAAGTGAATATTTGTGTAATAAAATCACGACTTCTAGACAAACCTCCAGGGGATACCTACTAGTCCGTAGGGTTTTTTTCTGGGGGAAAAAAGTTCGTGAAATTGTCCAATGTAGAACAACCAAGTTGTTAGAAGAGAAAATCCCAGTGTGAAAGAGGTCCAGTTAGGATTGCATACAGTTGGTATATAACACACTACGAAACGCATAATACCTGTATGATGAAAAGGTTATATAATTATAACATAACATTAAATCCTTCAACAACGTGGAGGGAAACTGCAGCTTTAAGCAGTAAACAAATTTTTAGAAAAGGTAATGGTTAGCCGGAAGTTCAACGATTGTCCCTTTGGGAGAGAGGAGGGACTTTAAATGAGGAATCGTCCTTCAGCGAGGCAATAAATTTACGCCCTTCCTCGGGGGAGAAAAGAACGATGGTTTTTCCTTTGTGAAAAACTAATAGTTTTAGCGGGAAGCCCCATCTGTAGGGCACTCCCGATTCTCTCAAATATGTCATGGTGTCTCTGAAGGATTTTCTGGCGTCTATTGTTTCCTTAGACAGGTCTGTGTAGAATTTTAGATCTTTAAATGGTTCAGGAAAGGTTTTTTCTACCTTGATAAAGTTTTGAATTTTTTCTTTTGTTTGGTAGAAGTGAATTCGTAAGATTGTATCTCTTGGGGTGTCGGCTGCAACTGAGTTGGGACGGGGTAGTCTGTGGATCCTGTCTATAGTGAGTTCTTGATTGGATAATAAGGGCAGAGCTTTTTTGAACACTGATTTAGCGTATTCAGATAGATCTTGTGGTGGGACTGTCTCCGGGATACCTCGTATTTTGAGGTTGTTCATGCAGTTACGGTCCTCCAAATCCGCAAGTTTTGCTCTGAGCTTGTTGATCTCTGCGTGGGTATTATACTGGTCGTTTGTTGTTTTTTCGGTTTTGACTTCTACAAGAGTAAGTCTTTTTTCATAATCCTCCAGTCTTTTATTGAAAACTTGGAAAGTGGAATTTATTGTTTCTGTTTGTTTGTCCAGAGTAATTTTCATATTATCGTTGATCACTCTGGCCAATTCTAACATGTAAGATTCAGTGTTATTTGAGGGAGGTGGAAATTCCTTGAAAATGCCTGAATTGTAAGAAGCTTTATCGGGGGTCTTGGGCCCGTGATCTGTTTTCTGCTTATTTTTTTCCGGGCTATGATTTGGGGATGAGTCTGTGAAGACAGAGTCTGAGTCAGACTCAGCGTGATCCTGGCACACTGTGCCCTTGTGACCCCAGCTTTCAGGTTTTGATCTTTTATGAGATATTGAGGTGTCCATTCCCTCAAAGTTCAGATTGTTAGGTGCGATTGAAGGAGGATGGTCCTTGTTTATGACTGTTGGAGGGGATAGGATAGAGGAAGAGGGATTTTGGAAAGAAGTTTGTGACACTTCTTTTTGGGAATTTTTTCTGGAGGTTGATTTTTCTTCCCTTTTGAGGGGAGATCTGGACTTGAGAGGGCTGGCTGTATTTGGAGAGTCCTCCAGGGTATTACAGTATGTGTGGTAATGAGGATTTTTCTCGGCAGGATTTTTAGATTTATTTGTAGAATTAGAGGATTTGCTACTTGCAGTAGCACTTTTTTTGGTAGAGCTCATGTTTGACTGTGTCAGTTAGAGCAAAATTTGAAATTTTTAGACAGGATTTGATTTTGAAATGAGTTTATCCGACACGTCTGTAGTTTATAGGTTTTTGTAAAGAAAAAAAAATGTTATTGGATATTAAATGATAACAACCAAGCAGAGGTAATCTGTCAGAGATATAATTAACCTGTATTACTAAGTGAGAAAAATACAAGTTAGACGGTTGGAAATAAGTCCGTGGGACTCTGTAATCCTAACGTTTAATATGATTTTCCTTCTTTTCCAGTGACAGGTTGAGACCTATTGCCTGAACATAGGAGAGTTTTGTAGGGGATCCAAGTAAATGATACGAGAATTGAACCTTAAGAGATCAGTAGCACTGATTTATTGTGCCAAAATTGAGGAAGTCACAACTTTGTCGTGTTATATGTGTCATAGATTTTGCATTCAGATGTGATCTATGCTCAAGATTGGCAGTTGGCAGAAGTAATTCTGTAGATTCAAGTAGGGAACAGTGTTACGTTTTGCAATTCCAATTAGTGCTGCGAGATGCACTTAGATTCTGCTGTTGAGGCAGTTGACTGTCAGGTGTAACACTGTAGGTGTTAGGGGAGTTGTAGCTGTGATATGCAGATGGCAATCTGTATTCACACTCTGAGTTCCAAAAGAGACAGAACTGCAATGTATATATGCAATGTGCCACAAGGGCCAGTTAATATTTAAATGCAGAGCAGTCAGCAGTCTGTATTCACACTGTGGGAGCTGAGAAGGACGCCATGATTCCTTCGTTCGCCGGATAATAGGGGGGGACGGGACGGGGGAGTATGTACTAGCCTGTACTATGTCTCCGCTGATCCGGTGTCCTCTTCGCTCCCTCCGTGCAGTCTGCGCTGTCCTCCTCCCCGTGGTGCTGGATCTTCTCCTCCGTGCCTTCCTGTGTGGGACCTCGGTCGGCCTTTTCGTGATCCAAGGGTGTCAGGAAGGATGTGGGTTTGTGATGAGGCACAGCTTGTTAATGGTGCCTGAGGTGCTGTCGCCTTCCCTCTTCTCCCTTGGGAACTTGAGCTGTGCTTCTGATGGTGGGAAAGTGCAGCCGCCGGCTTCAAGTAGCTGGAACAACTTCAATTTTGGTGCGATTTCTTCAGGGAAGGTCTCAAAATACTCCTGAGAAGTTCCCCAGACGGATTTTGTAGGAGCATTTGGGATTTCCTCATTTAAATTGCTTTGAGGTAGCTTTGATTTGGCTGCCTGTACGGAGCTCAGCTCTTCTGCAACCTACATCAGCCAAGCCCAGGCCACACTCCCCCACTTCTACTTTTTAAACCATTTTCACTATGCAGCATTTTTCCACACCTGCCTGTCTAGTTGATTGGAGGGGTTTCGGTCCTGAGGAAAGGTTTTGGGAGCCTGCCGACAGCATCGTTCTCCCCCCTGCGATTTTTGAGCAGTTTCTCTGTCGGGTTGGCCTAAAGAACAGTGGGGCGTAAGGGGGGTGCTGTCACAGCAGTAACTCACGTGCCTCCTCAGCGTCGTCCTACTCTCCATCGTCAGCGTTCGGTGTCTCCTCCCATCAGATCGGCTCGCTGAGGTTTGCCTCTTGCCGCTCTCCTCTGCACAGCTGCAACAGCATGGTGTTTTCCATTTGGCCTTAGGGGGCGTGGCCGGTCTCTGCAGGAATTTAACCCTGCTTTGTCCTGCAGAGATCAGGAGTGGTACCTGGCGACTACCTGCGGCCGAGACTATCCTCGCCACCAGAGGCGCTAGTGAAAACCAGTTAGTTGCTTAGTGACGCCACTCCAGGGTAAGCCCGGCCCCAGGAGCAGTGGGTCCACACCCAGCCGTGTTACAGGAAGTTTCAGCAGTTTTTATTTTAAGGACATTAAGACTTTTTCTGTTGAACAACTTCCTTTGTAGAGAAGCTGTCACTTGACATAAATGTGTAATTTTTTACGTTCTCATGAATCTGCGTCATTTTGTTTTTCTTTCCTGTGCCCCTTCGTTTCTAAGATATGGCACTTTACGCCTTGTGTAAAGTAGTCTTTTTAGCCAACTCGGAGTGGTCTTTAACCCCTTACTGGCCCAGGCCATCACCCCCGGTTCAGCACTGAGCCCGCACTGAACCAGGCACATGTCAGCTGATTCTTACAGCTGACATGTGGCTGCAACAGCCGTTGGTGGAACTGCGATCCACCCGCAGCTGTTAACCACTTAAATGCCGCAGTCAATCTCCGACAGCGGCATTAGCCCCGCCCATCTGTGACCTGTCACGTGATCGCGGGTTACCGATGCGTGGGCATGGCAACCCGGGGTCTGCAGCAGACCCCTGTGGTTGTCATGTCTTGCTTGCTATGAGCGCCACCTAGTGGTTGGCACTCATAGCACATGAGCATTTCTGCTACATAGAGGCAATCTGCTCATCGCCTTTCTGAAGCCGAGCCGATCAGGTAACTGCAGTTTCTGGTCTCCTGCGGAGACTATTGACGCATGCAGAAAGTGGGAAAAAATGTTTTTAAAAATATGAAAAAGGTAAAACAATATATAAAAGTTTAAATCGCCCCCCTTTCACCCCATTCAAAATAAAATAATAATAATAAAGAAAAAACACATACACATATTTGGTATTGCTGCGTTCACAATCGCCCATTCTATCAATATAAAAAAAAGAATTAATCCGATCGGTAAACGGTGTAACGAGAAAATTCTAAATGCCACAATTATGTTTTTTGGTCGTCACAACATTGAAATAAAATGAAATAACGGGCGATCAGCTCGACACGCAAAAAATAAGCCCTCACTTGGCCCCAGATCCCGAAAAATGGAGACTCTACGGGTCTCGGAAAATGGCGCCATTTTTAGCAAACTTTGGATTTTTTTCACCACTTAAATAAAAAAGAACCTATACATGTTTGGTGTCTACAAACTCGTAATGACCTGGAGAATCATAATTGCAGGTCAGTTATAGCATTCAGTGAACGTGGTAAAAAAAAACAACCGTGGAATTGCATTTTTTTTGCAATTTCACCGCGCTTGGAATTTTTGTCCCCGTTCTCCAGTACATGATATGGTAAAACCAGTGATGGCGTTTAAAAGTACAACTTGTCCTGCAAAAAATAAGCCCTCACATGGCAATATTGTACTAAAAATAAAAAGGCTATGGGTCTGGGAAGAAGGGGAGCAAAAAATGAAAGCGCAAAAATGGAAAATGCTCCGGTCATTAAGGGGTTAAAAAGACCCCCATGTAGAGGAGTTTTGTATCACTACCACTTAGCTAAAGGGACAAGATGAATATATAAGTAAGAGGAGTGGAGTGGCCGATGGAAAAGGGAATAAAACCAATCCCAGATCCAGAAGAACAGCGGCATTTACACCAAATAAATGTTCTAGATTTATGACAAGTGACAGATCCTATTTAATGTGATTGTTTCTGTGACAAAACAGACATTTTCTGCTATTCTAGAACTCCTTTCCATATAAATGTATTGTGGCTCTAGATGGTACCGTGTCTGCGATCATTGTAATCTCCATTACTGGATAGAATTAGAGGAGAAAGACTAAGGCTCGAAGCTGTGACCAAAAATGATCAAAAGTGACTGCAGATTTTATTTGTATTTTTTTTAGGCAAAAGGAGTTAATAACAGCGATCACCTGACCGGGGTCTTACATCTTCAAGCAACTATTCCCAATCATCTGGGAATCTACAAGAAGAAATGTCTTGTTTGCAGCCACTGATTTCTCTGCCTCCATTCAGTCCACAGTTGTGGATTTGTCCGGCTGAATCTTCCATGAGGCTTTTCCTCCATCACTGACTGCGAGGATCCATCACAGAACTGCCATAGATTCAGCTTATGTGCTCAGCCATCACTGGGAGCCCCCCAGCAATGTATACATGACATTGCCAGAACAGACCACCCCACTGTATCCAGAGCTGATCACTCCGTACTAGGACCCTGGAATAGAAGTGGACGGCCCCCACACACAGGGGGCAGCTGTGGACGTGGTCCTGTGCCGGCTTCATTAGGGCAAGGTATATAGAGGATCTCATCTGTACCGAGAAGCCGGACAAGCAGTCCTGCAGCAGAAGTGACCGAACACTGCGAGGGTCAGTACCTAGGACCACCTCTTGGGAGGAGGAGGATGTTTTAATGAAGTATAAAAACTTAGGACACTATAGTCCTGATTGATCAATGCAATTATGCCAGAATTCTGGTGTAAATCACTTTGAAAAGTCACAATTTTTATGCATTGTTGAGTTGATTAAAAATGTTGTGACATTTGGTGTTTTCACGTCAGTTTTGCCCAGCTTCACCAAAATGGGCAGAGTTGGGGCAGTATGGAAGTGTGGCACCACAGCTTGTCTAATTCATAGCGAACTGTGGCTTCCCTTACACCAGAAATCTTACTCCAGTCTGTGACTGGAGTAAGATTTGTGGCAAGGTGCACACACCACTTGTCAGAAGCGCATAATTCATGCTCCACTTAATGAATCTGGACCGTCTGACTCCAGCACGCTCCCTCATCAAGAGCAGCTTGAATATGGCCAGTCTTAATGAATCCGTGTCCTAAGTGCTTTACTAGTTAAAGAATAACCGTTGTTTTAATTTTTGTTTTGTAAATTAATATTACACATGAAAATAAGTAATTTTATAATCTTATCAGAGAAGTCTTCTTTTTCCTGCTGGATTGATCTTTCAGTCTCAATTCGCGGTAACATCTGTAAAATCTGTATTCAGTGAAGACAAACTTTCCTATTAGTGAGATAGATGACAGTTAGTGCTATTAATACTCTTTACAGAAGGAAGGGGAGGAGCTAGCGGAAGGGGGAGGAGCTAGCGGAAGGCACAGACCTTCTGCTGCAAGTTCTCCTGAAACCACAGTTACTTCTCCATGGAAGATTGCAGCTGGTGTTTATACATAGAATCCTAGAACATTAGAATTGGAGGAACCTCCAGGGTCCTAGTGTCCAACCCCTGCTCAATGCAGGATTCACTAAAGCATCTCAGACAAATGTCTGTCCAGCCTCTGTTTGAAGACTTCCATTGAAGGAGAATTCACCACCTCTCGTGGCAGCCTGTTCCATTGAAAAACGCACCAAATCTGCAGCGTGTGCACACAGCCTTGTTGTTCTTTTGGTCACAGGCAGGTCTTTGCACAGTCCTGAATGATAAGTACAGCACATACACGCTAAGGCTATGTGCCCACGTAGCAGATTTACATGCATTTTTCCTGCCAGAGAGAAGTGTTTTTTCAGCATTTTTTCAGCGTTTTTTCAAGCACTTTTCCAAGTGATTTTGAGCATCACTTGGAAAAGTGCTTGACAAGTTGGTCACACAATATAAATCCATGCAACCGGCAACCGGCATGGATTTATATTGTGTGACCAACTTAGATGCTTTAAATGCTGCATCTATAGTAACAAAAAAAAAAAGAATTAAAAAGTTAAAAATAAAACCCCTGTATACTCACCTCTCCAGTCTCCTCCCGGCGGCGTTCTCTCTCTTCAGCGTCCCGCGGTATACTGGCAGGACCTGCGGTGACGTCATTTAGTCAGCTGATGGTCACGCGACCATCACCTGACCTCTGACGTCAGCGGTCGCGTGACCATCAGCTGACTAGATGACGTCACCGCAGGTCCTGCCAGTACACCGCTGGACGCCGAGGAGAGAGGATCGCCGCCGGGAGCAGACCGGAGAGGGGAGTATACAGGTTTTTTTATTTTTAACTTATTTCTTTCTTTTTTTCACCGCTTGGTAGCCGGGATGAAGAGGAGTTGTAGTCTCTTCTTCATCCTGGGTACCACACGCACCCCGATTACGCTGCAAATTCTCGGCCATTGAATTTAATTGAAACGCAGCAAATCCACATATACCTGCGGGTTTGCTGCTTTTCAATGGCCGTGTAATCGCGGTAGAAATGGTCATGCTGCGTTTTGCAACGCAATGTGAATTCGGCGCGCTAATTAGCGCATCATGTGCACAGCACATCCCAATTCACATTGCTTTGCATGGCAGACGGTTTTACATGGGCACATAGCCTAAGAGCGGGGAGCGGCTCTAGTGTCACCTGCTGGGATGGCACAATCACTGTCAGCAGGATACAGGGGACATTATCAGAAAGGAGGAGATGACGTCTCTGCCCTCTCGCCTATCAGAGAATAGATTGCTGTATACGGGGGCCTTATCCTCCTCTATTACACAGCACTCAGCTCCTAAAGGGAATGATTTGACCATAATACAATATATTTGAGTGGGGCCAGTGCTCCAGTTTTACCTTCATAATGTTGAATGGAGAGTGATCAGTTCCAGTGTGTCTGAACAGGGTCCGAGCCCACATCTCCTGAGCTCAGGCTTTACACTGAGCATCACTGTCACGGAGGTCAGATTAGAAGGGCATGGAGCACGATGTGGATGGTTGCCTCCGTATCCGCCATTACCTGGACTGCTAGCTTTACCTGGACACTCTGGATCAGCTCCTCCGTCTTGTCGAGACCTCTAAGGGCCTGTTCACACAAGCAGATAAAATATCATTCAGAGTTTCATCCAGAAAAGTGGGAGAATTCTTTCCTCACTTGTCGTCCATGTGCAGTCCAGATCTAATCTGGCTTTTTAACCATTTACAGTTTCCAGGGCTACAGGATTGCAATGTATCTGTATAAAGCAGATTTTTTTCTGTACCCATAGACTTGAATGGGTGAATCTTGTCTGACGGATGAAACGAGGACATGCTGCCATTTTCTTTCTTTATTTTTTGCTCACACACAGATTCGATCAGTGACAAAAAAGAAAAATGACTCCTCTGCACTTTCCCATTGAATCCCATTGGTCTGAGTGCCGTCCATTTGTTCCACAGACAACTTTCCTACTGAAAATACATTCGTGTGAACGAGTCCTAAGAAAGACATTGTAATTGGTTATTAGATGTTGACTGAAGTCTGGCTGTGAAAATGCAGGGCTCTTAAAGACGTTCTCTAATGCTTTAATGCAGATGATTTATGCATAAAATAGGTGGTCTATATCAGATCGTTGTAGGTCCGACTCTTGGCTCCCCACCAATAAGCTGTTTATAGCTCTGGCAATGGCCAGATGTAACTTGTGAACAGAGCGCACCCCAGTGGCCACTGCCTGGTGCTGCAGATCACCTCCGGTACTCCTCAATATCTGGTCTGCACCCGGCAGCGGCCGCAGTGTACGGAGCGGTTTTGTTCCACTTTGAACATTGCCTGCATCTTGCCAGAGGTGATGGCGGCTGATCATCGGGGGGCCGATGGTTGGACCCCCACCTATCTTATATTAATGACCTATCCAGTGGAGTATAAAAGTGTTAGATAACTCCTTTTAAAATCTTTTTTCCATCCCATTGTCTTATACAGCGTGTATCTGTGTTCTTTCTGTAACCAGATGGGCCTGACCTCTGATGGTTCTTCTAGGCTTCTATTACAGCTCTTACAGCCCCAGCATGCATCATTTGTGCTGGAGAGGAATATGAAGACGCAGGAGCAAATAGAAGAACAATTAGGAAAGCTTGGATTATTAGAAGAGCAAAAAATGCTCATAGTGGAGGGGAGCCTATTATTATTATTATTTTAATTTTTTTAACTTTCATTTTTCTATTTTTTTATTTTTAGGACATTTGTTTCCTCTCTTCAGAAAATAACAGTAGATAAGATTGATTAAAGCTTCTGGAAAGGTGTTCAATAACGTCTGATCAGGTGGCTGGTTACCAATCCCTCTCTTCTACCATGAATGTGACATTGTGGGATGAATATATATATATATATATATATGTATATGTGTATGTGTGAAAAGTTGTTTGCCCCTTCCTGATTTCTCATTCTTTTGCATGTTTGTCATACTTAAATATTTCAGATCTCAAAACAAATTTTAATATTAGACAAAGATAACACAAGTAACCACAAAATGCAGTTTTTAAATGAAGACCCGAATTATTAAGGGAAAAAGAAATCCAAACCTACAGGGCCCTGTGTGAAAAAGTGATTGCCCTCTAAACCTAATAACTGGTTGAAGCACCCTCAGCAACAACAACTACAATCAAGTGTTTGGGATAATTGGCAATGAGTCTTTTACAACACTCTGGAGGAATTTTTGCCCACTCATCTTTGCAAAATTGTTGTAATTTAGCCACATTGGAGGGTTTCCGAGCATGAACCGCTTTCTTAAGGTCAGGACTTTGACTAAGCCACTGCAAAGTCTTAATTTTGTTTTCCTTAAGCCATTCAGAGGTGGACTTAATAGTGTGTTTTGGATCATTGTCCTGCTGCATAACCCAAGTGCACTTCAGCTTGAGGTCATGAACAGATGGCCGGACATTCTCTTTCAGGATTTTTTGGTTAACCAGCAGAATTCATGGTTCCATTTACCACAGCAAGTCTTCCAGGTCCTGAAGCAGCATAACAGTCCCAGACCATCACGCTACCGCCACCATATTTTACTGTTGGTATGATGTTCCTTTTTAGAAATGCAGTGTTACTTCTACGCCAGATGTAATGGGACATACACCTTCCAAAAAGTTCAACTTTTGTCTTGTCAGTCCACAGAGTATTCTCCCAAAAGTCTTGGCGATCATCAAGATGTTTTCTGCCAAAACTGAGATGAGCCTTTGTTCTTATTGCTCAGCAGTGGTTTTTGTCTTGGAACTCTGCTATGCGTGTCATTTTTGCCCAGTCTCTTTCTTATGGTGGAGTCATGAACACTGTCCTTAACTGAGGCAAGTGAGACCTGCAGTTCTCTGGATGTTGTTGTGGGGTCTTTTGTGACCTCTTGGATGAGTCGTTGCTGCGCTCTTGGGGTAATTTTGATCAGCCGGCCACGCCTAGGAAAGTTCACCATTGTTCCATATTTTCGCCTATTGTGGATAATGACTCCCACTGTGGTTTGCTGGAGTCCCAAATCTTTAGAAATGGCTTTAGACCTTTTTCCAGACTGATAGATCTCAATTACTTTGTTTATCATTTTGTCCTGAATTTCTTTGGATCGCAGCATGATGTCTAGCTTTAGAGGATCTTTTGTTCTAGGGTTAAGATAATTGTGTAAATTCGCGCTAATGGTAGTGGGTTTGGAGAAAGAAAACCAGAGGTGGATAACTTAATTTGCTTGAAGCTTTTATTAAGATATAAAATATATGGGGGTGGGAAAAAAAAAAGTTTTAAAAGGGTGATATGTATCACCAGGATTAGTGTACAAATTTCTTTAAAAATGCACCAGGCTAATATGATAAAAACATAAAACATAGAAAGAAATTTGATGATTGAAATTAATCTTCCTTCTCAGGTGCGACGGGTAGGTTAGATCGGCTGGGCCTGTTATTGAGTACTTGTAGAATGTGGATAGGGACTCTCGTAGGAGAGGATTAGATACACAGCTCAGCAGACTGTATCACACAGGATAAGATTAGATACACGGCTCAGCAGACAGTATCACACAGGAGAGGATTAGATACACGGCTCAGCAGACAGTATCACACAGCATAGGATTAGATACACAGCTCAGCAGACAGTAGAACACAGGAGAGGATTAGATACACAGTTCATCAGACAGTATCACATAGGAGAGGATTAGATACACGGCTCAGCAGACAGTATCACACAGCATAGGATTAGATACACAGCTCAGCAGACAGTATCACACAGCATAGGATTAGATACACAGCTCAGCAGACAGTATCAAAAAGGAGTGGATTAGATACACAGCTCAGCAGACAGTATCACACAGGAGAGGATTAGATACACAGTTCATCAGACAGTATCACATAGGAAAGGATTAGATACACGGCTCAGCAGACAGCATCACACAGCATAGGATTAGATACACAGCTCAGCAGACAGTATCACACAGCATAGGATAAGATACACAGCTCAGCAGACAGTAGAACACAGGAGAGGATTAGATACACAGTTCATCAGACAGTATCACATAGGAGAGGATTAGATACACGGCTCAGCAGACAGTATCACACAGCATAGGATTAGATACACAGCTCAGCAGACAGTATCACACAGCATAGGATTAGATACACAGCTCATCAGACAGTATCACACAGGATGGGATTAGATACACAGCTCAGCAGATGGTATCACACAGGATAGGATTAGATACACAGCTCAATAGACAGTATCACACAGGATAGTGTTATAGCAGAAGATGGAGTCCCTCAAGTTTAAAGGCCCCATCTATGCTATATAAGTCTGACAGTTATTTTAGGTGAAAACAACAGCTATGAATGTTCCTTCTTGTATCATTGTGAGAAGATAAAGCATACTCCCTGGCCAGATGTTTCTTCTTGTAGCAATAATGTGTTCTTGCAGAAAGATGAAATGACCTTGCTAACTAGATAAGTCTAATTAAATATTTTAAAGCATACAGAAACTAGCTTTTTTTCGCTTGTTCAGCTAAACTGTATAATCGAACCATATATGGCAAATCTGTTTCCTGCCTTTTAGGGTGTATATTAGCCCTGTGTTTTGTAATAAAGTTTTTAGAGTATGTTTAGACACAAACATCCTGTCCTGTGTCTTCATTCTCTCCGAGCTCGTAATCCAAAGGATAGAAGACCCAAAATTCAGTGACGACAATAGGATTAGATACACAGCTCAGCAGACAGTATCACACAGGAGAGGATTAGATACACAGCTCAGCAGACAGTATCACACAGGAGGAGATTAGATACACAGCTCAGGAGACAGTATCACACAGTATAAGATTAGATACACTGCTCAGCAGACAGTATCACACAGGAGAGGATTAGATACACAGCTCAGCAGACAGTATCTCACAGGAGAGGATTAGATACACTGCTCAGCAGACAGTATCGCACAGGAGAGGATTAGATACATGGCTCCGCAGACAGTATCACACAGGGTAGGATTAGAGATACAGCTCACCAGACAGTATCACACAGAAAAGGATTAGATACATAGCTCAGCAGACGGTATCACACAGGACAGGATTAGATGCATAGCTCAGCAGACAGTATCACACAGGATAGGATTAGATACACAGCTCAGCAGACAGTATCACACAGGAGGGGATTAGATACATAGCTCAGCAGACAGTATCACACAGGAGAGGATTAGATACACAGCTCAGCAGACAGTATCGCACAGGAGAGGATTAGATACACGGCTCAGCTGACAGTATCACACAGGAGAGGATTAGATACACAGCTCAGCAGACAGTATCACACAGGAGAGGATTAGATACACAGTTCATCAGACAGTATCACACAGGAGTGGATTAGATACACGGCTCAGCAGACAGTATCGCACAGGGCGGGATTAGATACACGACTCAGCAGACAGTATCACGCAAGATAGGATTAGATACACAGTTCATCAGACAGTATCACACAGGATGGGATTAGATACACAGCTCAGCACACAGTTTCACACAGAAGAGGATTAGATACACGGCTCAGCAGACAGTATCACACAGGAGAGGATTAGATACACAGCTCAAAAGACAGTATCGCACAGGAGAGGATTAGATACACAGCTCAGCAGAAGGTATCACACAGCTTAGATACACTGCTCAGCAGATGGTATCACACAGGAGAGGATTAGATACACGGCTCAGCAGACAGTATCACACAGGAGAGGATTAGATACACTGCTCAGCAGACAGTATCACACAGGGTAGGATTAGAGATACAGCTCAGCAGACAGTATCACACAGGAGAGGATTAGATACACGGCTCAGCAGACAGTATCACACAGGAGAGGATTAGATACACGGCTCAGCAGACAGTATCACACAGGAGAGGATTAGATACACAGCTCAGCAGACAGTATCACACAGGAGAGAATTAGATACATGGCTCAGCAGAAAGTATCACACAGGAGAGGATTAGATACACAGCTCAGCACACCAGTATCACACAGGAGAGGATTAGATACACGGCTCAGCAGACAGTATCACACAGGAGAGGATTAGATACACAGCTCAGCAGACAGTATCACACAGGATAGGATTAGATACACTGCTCAGCAGATGGTATTACACTGGATAGGATTAGATACACAGCTCAGCAGACAGTATCACACAGGATAGGATTAGATACACGGCTCCGCAGACAGTATCACACAGGAGAGGATTAGATACATGGCTCAGCAGACATTATCACACAGGAGAGGATTAGATACACAGCATAGGATTAGATACATAGCTCAGCAGACAGTATCACACAGCATAGGGTTAGATACACGGCTCAGCGGACAGTATCACACAGGAGGGGATTAGATACACAGCTCAGCAGACAGTATCGCACAGGAGAGAATTAGATACATGGCTCAGCAGACAGTATCACACAGCAGGGGATTAGAGACACTGCTCAGCAGACAGTATCGCACAGGAGAGAATTAGATACATGGCTCAGCAGACAGTATCACACAGCATAGGGTTAGATACACGGCTCAGCAGACAGTATCACACAGGAGGGGATTAGATACACAGCTCAGCAGATAGTATCACACAGGAGTGGATTAGATGCATAGCTCAGCAGACAGTATCACACAGGAGAGGATTAGATACACAGCTCAGCAGACAGTATCACACAGGAGAGGATTAGATACACAGGAGAGGATTAGATACACAGCATAGGATTAGATACACAACTCAGCAGATGGTATCACACAGCATAGGATTAGATACATGACTCAGCAGACAGAATCACACAGGAGGGGATTGGAGACACAGCTCAGCTGACAGTATCACACAGGAGGGGATTAGATACACAGCTCAGCAGACAGTATCACACAGGAGAGGATTAGATACACTGCTCTGCAGACAGTATCACACAGGAGAGTATTAGATACACAGCTCAGCAGACAGTATCACACAGGAGAGGATTAGATACACAGCTCAACACACAGTATTACACAGGAGAGGATTAGATACACAGCTCAGCACACAGTATCACACAGGAGAGGATTAGATACACATCTCAGCAGACAGTATCACACAGGAGAGGATTAGATACACAGCTCAACTCACAGTATTACACAGGAGAGGATTAGATACACGGCTCAGCAGACAGTATCACACAGGAGAGGATTAGATACACAGCTCAGCTGACAGTATCACACAGGAGAGGATTAGATACATGGCTCAGCAGACAGTATCACACAGGAGAGGATTAGATACACGGCTCAGCAGACAGTATCACACAGGGTAGGATTAGAGATACAGCTCAGCAGACAGTATCACACAGGGTAGGATTAGATACACGGCTCAGCAGACAGTATCACACAGGAGGGGATTAGATACACAGCTCAGCAGACAGTATCATACAGGAGGGGATTAGATACACAGCTCAGCAGACAGTATCACACAGGATAAGATTAGATACACACCTCAGCAGACAGTATCACACAGGAGAGGATTAGATACACGGCTCAGCAGACAGTATCACACAGGGTAGGATTAGAGATACAGCTCAGCAGACAGTATCACACAGGGTAGGATTAGATACACGGCTCAGCAGACAGTATCACACAGGAGGGGATTAGATACACAGCTCAGCAGACAGTATCATACAGGAGGGGATTAGATACACAGCTCAGCAGACAGTATCACACAGGATAAGATTAGATACACAGCTCAGCAGACAGTATCACACAGGAGAGGATTAGATACACGGCTCAGCAGACAGTATCACACAGGAGAGGATTAGCTACACAGCTCAGCAGACAGTATCACACAGGAGAGGATTAGATACACAGCTCAGTAGATAGTATCACACAGGAGATGATTAGATACACTGCTCAGCAGACAGTATCACACAGGATAGGATTAGATGCACAGCTCAGCAGAAAGTATCGCACAGGACAGGATTGGATACACAGCTCAGCAGACAGTATCACACAGAAGAGGATTAGAGATACAGCTCAGCAGACAGTATCGCACAGGGCGGGATTAGATACACGGCTCAGCAGACAGTATCACACAGGATAGGATTAGATACACAATTCACCATCACTGAGTCATAATAGCTCAGCGGTATGTGGTGAGGGACTACTACTCCCAGCAAGTGACAGCGCAGGCACCGATCATGTAACTAAACCATCACTGCGTCATAATAGCACTGCAGTATGTGGTGAGGGACTACAACTCCCAGCAAGTGACAGCACAGGCACCGATCATGTAACTAAACCATCACTGCATCATAATAGCACTGCAGTATGTGGTGAGGGACTACAACTCCCAGCAAGTGACAGCGCAGGCACCGATCATGTAACTAAACCATCACTGCATCATAATAGCCCTGCAGTGTGTGGTGAGGGACTACAACTCCCAGCAAGTGACAGCGCAGGCACCGATCATGTAAATAAACCATCACTGCGTCATAATAGCACTGCAGTATGTGGTGAGGGACTACAACTCCCAGCAAGTGACAGCGCAGGTACCGGTCATGTAACTAAACCATCACTGCGTCATAATAGCACTGCAGTATGTGGTGAGGGACTACAACTCCCAGTAAGTGACAGCGCAGGCACCGATCATGTAACTAAACCATCACTGCGTCATAATAGCACTGCAGTATGTGGTGAGGGACTACAACTCCCAGCAAGTGACAGCGCAGGCACCGATCATGTAACTAAACCATCACTGCATCATAATAGCACTGCAGTATGTGGTGAGGGACTACAACTCCCAGCAAGTGACAGCACAGGCACCGATCATGTAACTAAATCATCACTGCATCATAATAGCATTGCAGTTTGTGGTGAGGGACTACAACTCCCAGCAAGTGACAGCGCAGGCACCGATCATGTAACTAAACCATCACTGCATCATAATAGCACTGCAGTATGTGGTGAGGGACTACAACTCCCAGCAAGTGACAGTGCAGGCACCGATCATGTAACTAAACCATCACTGCATCATATAGCACTGCAGTATGTGGTGAGGGACTACAACTCCCAGCAAGTGACAGAACAGGCACCGGTCATGTAACTAAACCATCACTGCATCATAATAGCACTGCAGTATGTGGTGAGGGACTACAACTCCCAGCAAGTGACAGCGCAGGCACCGATCATGTAACTAAACCATCACTGCATCATAATAGCCCTGCAGTATGTGGTGAGGGACTACAACTCCCAGCAAGTGACAGCGCAGGCACCGATCATGTAACTAAACCATCACTGCATCATAATAGCACTGCAGTATGTGGTGAGGGACTACAACTCCCAGCAAGTGACAGCGCAGGCTCCGATCATGTAACTAAACCATCACTGCATCATAATAGCACTGCAGTATGTGGTGAGGGACTACAACTCCCAGCAAGTGACAGCACAGGCACCGATCATGTAACTAAATCATCACTGCATCATAATAGCATTGCAGTGTGTGGTGAGGGACTACAACTCCCAGCAAGTGACAGCGCAGGCACCGATCATGTAACTAAACCATCACTGCATCATAATAGCCCTGCAGTATGTGGTGAGGGACTACAACTCCCAGCAAGTGACAGCGCAGGCACCGATCATGTAACTAAACCATCACTGCATCATAATAGCACTGCAGTATGTGGTGAGGGACTACAACTCCCAGCAAGTGACAGCGCAGGCTCCGATCATGTAACTAAACCATCACTGCATCATAATAGCACTGCAGTATGTGCTGAGGGACTACAACTCCCAGCAAGTGACAGCGCAGGCACCGATCATGTAACTAAACCATCACTGCGCCATAATAGCATTGCAGTATGTGCTGAGGGACTACAACTCCCAGCAAGTGACAGCGCAGGCACCGGTCATGTAACTAAACCATCACTGCGTCATAATAGCACTGCAGTATGTGGTGAGGGACTACAACTCCCAGCAAGTGACAGCGCAGGCACCGGTCATGTAACTAAACCATCACTGCGTCATGATAACACTGCAGTATGTGGTGAGGGACTACAACTCCCAGCAAGTTTATTTCTTTTTATTTTACACGCTGCTGTTTTCCACAGTGAATTACCAGAAAGATCTGCACCAAAATCATGGAGTGCAAATTTGCTGTTGTGGATTTTCTTGTGGATTTTTGCTAATTTGCTCTGATTTTCTATGGAAATCCTCCAGGAACAATCTGCCACATTTGAACAGATCTTCAGGCCTCATTCAGACATCTGTAGTTTTCTGGTACATTAAAAAAAAGGAAAAAAAACAAAACTGATTTTCATCAAAGGGATCGATCCGAATTGTATCAATGTTTGTTACTATATGCAAATAAAAAAATATATATATATATGGATATGTGAGCTGCCCCATAGATGATAAAGGTGCGTATTATGTCTGTCAATAACATGGATGTAAAAAAACAGACGTCTGAATGAGACGTTCACCCACAAGATCATCTAGCAATAGTGCAGCTCTGACCTGACACATAGCATTCACAGAAAGGCTCCTGATCAGCACATATGATGTCTGTGATCTATAAAGAGTCCTCCACATTGTACCCACTACATATACATTCACAATAAAGCTGCCCCCGTAACATCAACTGCCCCACACCTACCACATATAGCCAGGTCCCCGCTCCCCCGCACACAGTATATAGCCAGGTCCCCGCTCCCCCACACACAGTATATAGCCAAGATCCCCGCTCCCCCACACAAAGTATATAGCCAGGTCCCCGCTCCCCCACACACAGTATATAGCCAGGTCCCCGCTCCCCCACACAAAGTATATAGCCAGGTCCCCGCTCCCCCACACACAGTATATAGCCAAGCTCCCCTCCTCCATGTATAGCATATTTATCCAGGTCCCCGCTCCCCCACACACAGTATATAGCCAGGTCCCCGCTCCCCCACACACAGTATATAGCCAGGTCCCCGCTCCCCCACACAAAGTATATAGCCAGGTCCCCGCTCCCCCACACAAAGTATATAGCCAGGTCCCCGCTCCCCCACACACAGTATATAGCCAAGCTCCCCTCCTCCATGTATAGCATATTTATCCAGGTCCCCGCTCCCCCACACACAGTATATAGCCAGGTCCCCTCCTCCATGTATAGCATATTTATCCAGGTCTCCCTCCCCCACACAAAGTATATAGCCAAGATCCCCTCCTCCATGTATAGCATATTTATCCAGGTCCCCGCTCCCCCACACAAAGTATATAGCCAAGGTCCCCTCCTCCATGTATAGCATATTTATCCAGGTCTCCCTCCCCCACATATAGCAAAGAGAACCAAGTCCAGCACCCCCTCCCCCACCACACAGCATACGGTATATAGACAAGACCCCCACACACAGCATACGGTATATAGACAAGTACCCCACACACAGCATACGGTATATAGACAAGTCCCCCACACACAGCATACAGTATATAGACAAGTCCCCCACCACACAGCATACGGTATATAGACAAGTCCCCCCCACACAGCATACGGTATATAGACAAGTCCCCCACACACAGCATACGGTATATAGACAAGACCCCCACACACAGCATACAGTATATAGACAAGACCCCCACACACAGCATACGGTATATAGACAAGACCCCCACACACAGCATACGGTATATAGACAAGTCCCCCCCACACAGCATACGGTATATAGACAAGTCCCCCCCACCCAGCATACGGTATATAGACAAGTCCCCCACACACAGCATACGGTATATAGACAAGTCCCCCACACACAGCATACAGTATATAGACAAGTCCCCCACACACAGCATACGGTATATTGACAAGTCCCCCACACACAGCATACGGTATATAGACAAGTCCCCCATACACAGCATACAGTATATAGACAAGTCCCCCACACACAGCATACGGTATATAGACAAGTCCCCCACACACAGCATACGGTATATAGACAAGTCCCCCACGCACAGCATACGGTATATAGACAAGTCCCCCACACAGCATACGGTATATAGACAAGTCCCCCACACACAGCATACGGTATATAGACAAGACCCCCACACACAGCATACGGTATATAGACAAGTCCCCCCCACACAACATACGGTATATAGACAAGTCCCCCCCACACAGCATACGGTATATAGACAAGTCCCCCACACACAGCATACGGTATATAGACAAGACCCCCACACAGCATACGGTATATAGACAAGACCCCCACACAGCATACGGTATATAGACAAGACCCCCACACACAGCATACGGTATATAGACAAGTCCCCCACACAGCATACGGTATATAGACAAGTCCCCCACACAGCATACGGTATATAGACAAGTCCCCCACACAGCATACGGTATATAGACAAGTCCCCCACACAGCATACGGTATATAGACAAGACCCCCACACACAGCATACGGTATATAGACAAGTCCCCCCCACACAACATACGGTATATAGACAAGTCCCCCCCACACAGCATACGGTATATAGACAAGTCCCCCACACACAGCATACGGTATATAGACAAGTCCCCCATACACAGCATACAGTATATAAACAAGTCCCCCATACACAGCATACGGTATATAGACAAGTCCCCCATACACAGCATACAGTATATAGACAAGTCCCCCACACACAGCATACAGTATATAGACAAGTCCCCCACACACAGCATACGGTATATAGACAAGTCCCCAACACACAGCATACGGTATATAGACAAGTCCCCCATACACAGCATACGGTATATAGACAAGTCCCCCACACACAGCATACAGTATATAGACAAGTCCCCCACACACAGCATACAGTATATAGACAAGTCCCCCGCACACAGCATACGGTATATAGACAAGTACCCCACACAGCATACGGTATATAGACAAGTCCCCCACACACAGCATACAGTATATAGACAAGTCCCCCACCACACAGCATACGGTATATAGACAAGTACCCCACACAGCATACGGTATATAGACGAGTCCCCCCCACACAGCATACAGTATATAGACAAGTCCCCCACACACAGCATACGGTATATAGACAAGTCCCCCATACACAGCATACAGTATATAGACAAGTCCCCCACACACAGCATACGGTATATAGACAAGTCCCCCCCACACAGCATACGGTATATAGACAAGTCCCCCCCACACACAGCATACGGTATATAGACAAGTCCCCCCCACACAGCATACAGTATATAGACAAGTCACCCACACACAGCATACGGTATATAGACAAGTCCCCCACACACAGCATACAGTATATAGACAAGTCACCCACACACAGCATACAGTATATAGACAAGTTCCCCACACACAGCATACAGTATATAGACAAGTCCCCCTCACAGCATACGGTATATAGACAAGCCCCCACACACAGCATACGGTATATAGACAAGTCCCCCACACACAGCATACAGTATATAGACAAGACCCACACACAGCATACAGTATATAGACAAGTTCCCCACACACAGCATACAGTATATAGACAAGTCCCCCTCACAGCATACGGTATATAGACAAGCCCCCACACACAGCATACGGTATATAGACAAGTCCCCCACACACAGCATACAGTATATAGACAAGTCCCCCACACAGCATACGGTTTATAGACAAGTCCCCCACACACAGCATACAGTATATAGACAAGTCCCCCACACACAGCATACGGTATATAGACAAGTCCCCCACACAGCATACGGTATATAGACAAGTCCCCCACACACAGCATACAGTATATAGACAAGTCCCCCACACAGCATACGGTATATAGACAAGTCCCCCACACACAGCATACAGTATATAGACAAGTCCCCCATACACAGCATACAGTATATAGACAAGTCCCCCACACACAGCATACAGTATATAGACAAGTCCCCCACACAGCATACGGTATATAGACAAGTCCCCCACACACAGCATACAGTATATAGACAAGTCCCCCATACACAGCATACAGTATATAGACAAGTCCCCCACACACAGCATACAGTATATAGACAAGACCCACACACAGCATACAGTATATAGACAAGTCCCCCACACACAGCATACAGTATATAGACAAGACCCACACACAGCATACAGTATATAGACAAGTCCCCCACACACAGCATACAGTATATAGACAAGACCCACACACAGCATACAGTATATAGACAAGTCCCCCATACACAGCATACAGTATATAGACAAGTCCCCCACACACAGCATACAGTATATAGACAAGTCCCCCACACAGCATACGGTATATAGACAAGTCCCCCACACACAGCATACAGTATATAGACAAGTCCCCCATACACAGCATACAGTATATAGACAAGTCCCCCACACACAGCATACAGTATATAGACAAGACCCACACACAGCATACAGTATATAGACAAGTCCCCCACACACAGCATACAGTATATAGACAAGTCCCCCACACAGCATACAGTATATAGACAAGACCCACACACAGCATACGGTATATAGACAAGTCCCCCACACACAGCATACAGTATATAGACAAGTCCCCCACCACACAGCATACGGTATATAGACAAGTACCCCACACAGCATACGGTATATAGACAAGTCCCCCCCACACAGCATACGGTATATAGACAAGTCCCCCACACACAGCATACGGTATATAGACAAGTCCCCCACACACATCATATGGTATATAGACAAGACCCCCACACACAGCATACAGTATAAAGACAAGACCCCCACACACAGCATACAGTATATAGACAAGTCCCCCACACACAGCATACAGTATATAGACAAGTCCCCCACACACAGCATACAGTATATAGACAAGTCCCCCACACACAGCATACAGTATATAGACAAGTCCCCCATACACAGCATACAGTATATAAACAAGTCCCCCACACACAGCATACGGTATATAGACAAGACCCCCACACACAGCATACGGTATATAGACAAGTCCCCCCCACACAGCATACGGTATATAGACAAGTACCCTACACACAGCATACGGTATATAGACAAGTACCCCACACACAGCATACGGTATATAGACAAGTCCCCCATACACAGCATACGGTATATAGACAAGTCCCCCACACAGCATACGGTATATAGACAAGTCCCCCACACACAGCATACGGTATATAGACAAGTCCCCCAGACACAGCATACAGTATATAGACAAGTCCCCCACACAGCATACGGTATATAGACAAGTCCCTCCCACACAGCATACGGTATATAGACAAGTCCCCCCCACACAGCATACAGTATATAGACAAGTCCCCCACACACAGCATACAGTATATAGACAAGTCCCCCACACACAGCATACAGTATATAGACAAGACCCCCACACAGCATACGGTATATAGACAAGTCCTCTACACATACAGTATATAGACAAGTCCCCCACACACAGTATACGGTATATAGACAAGTCCCCCACACACACAGCATATGGTATATAGACAAGTCCCCCACACACAGCATACAGTATATAGACAAGTCCCCCCCACACAGCATACAGTATATAGACAAGTCCCCCACACACAGCATACGGTATATAGACAAGTCCCCCATACACAGCATACAGTATATAGACAAGTCCCCCACACACAGCATACGGTATATAGACAAGTCCCCCCCACACAGCATACGGTATATAGACAAGTCCCCCCCACACACAGCATACGGTATATAGACAAGTCCCCCCCACACAGCATACAGTATATAGACAAGTCACCCACACACAGCATACAGTATATAGACAAGTCACCCACACACAGCATACAGTATATAGACAAGTTCCCCACACACAGCATACAGTATATAGACAAGTCCCCCTCACAGCATACGGTATATAGACAAGCCCACACACACAGCATACGGTATATAGACAAGTCCCCCACACACAGCATACAGTATATAGACAAGACCCACACACAGCATACAGTATATAGACAAGTCCCCCACACACAGCATACGGTATATAGACAAGTCCCCCACACACAGCATACAGTATATAGACAAGTCCCCCACACACAGCATACGGTATATAGACAAGTCCCCCACACAGCATACGATATATAGACAAGTCCCCCACACACAGCATACGGTATATAGACAAGTCCCCCACACACAGCATACGGTATATAGACAAGTCCCCCACACACAGCATACGTTATATAGACAAGTCCCCCACACAGCATACGATATATAGACAAGTCCCCCACACACAGCATACGGTATATAGAGAAGTCCCCCACACACAGCATACGGTATATAGACAAGTCCCCCACACACAGCATACGGTATATAGACAAGTTCCCCACACACAGCATACAGTATATAGACAAGTCCCCCACACAGCATACAGTATATAGACAAGTCCCCCACACAGCATACAGTATATAGACAAGTCCCCCACACACAGCATACAGTATATAGACAAGTCCCCCACACAGCATACGGTATATAGACAAGTCCCTCATACACAGCATACAGTATATAGACAAGTCCCCCATACACAGCATACGGTATATAGACAAGTCCCCACCACACAGCAAACAGTATATGGACAAGTCCCCCACACACAGCATACAGTATATAGACAAGTCCCCCACACAGCATACGGTATATAGACAAGTCCCTCATACACAGCATACAGTATATAGACAAGTCCCCCATACACAGCATACGGTATATAGACAAGTCCCCACCACACAGCAAACAGTATATGGACAAGTCCCCCACACACAGCATACGGTATATAGACAAGTCCCCCACACACAGCATACGGTATATAGACAAGTCCCCCACACAGCATACAGTATATAGACAAGTCCCCCAAACAGCATACAGTATATAGACAAGTCCCCCACACAGCATACAGTATATAGACAAGTCCCCCACACACAGCATACAGTATATAGACAAGTTCCCCACACAGAGCATACAGTATATAGACAAGTCTCCCACACACAGCATACAGTATATAGACAAGTTCCCCACACACAGCATACAGTATATAGACAAGTCCCCCTCACAGCAAACGGTATATAGACAAGCCCCCACACACAGCATACAGTATATAGACAAGTCCCCCACACACAGCATACGGTATATAGACAAGTCCCCCACACACAGCATACAGTATATAGACAAGTCCCCCACACACACAGCATACAGTATATAGACAAGTCCCCCACACACAGCATACAGTATATAGACAAGTCCCCCACACACAGCATACAGTATATAGACAAGTCCCCCACACAGAGCATACGGTATATAGACAAGTCCCCCACACAAAGCATACGGTATATAGACAAGTCCCCCACACAGCATACGATATATAGACAAGTCCCCCCCACAGAGCATACGGTATATAGACAAGTCCCCCACACACAGCATACGGTATATAGACAAGTCCCCCACACACAGCATACAGTATATAGACAAGTCCCCCACACACAGCATACAGTATATAGACAAGTCCCCCACACAGAGCATACGGTATATAGACAAGTCCCCCACACACAGCATAGAGTATATAGACAAGTCCCCCACACAGAGCATACGGTATATAGACAAGTCCCCCACACACAGCATACAGTATATAGACAAGTCCCCCACACACAGCATACAGTATATAGACAAGTCCCCCATACACAGCATACAGTATATAGACAAGTCCCCCATACACAGCATACAGTATATAGATAAGTCCCCCATACACAGCATACGGTATATAGACAAGTCCCCCACACACAGCATACGGTATATAGACAAGTCCCCCACACACAACATACAGTATATAGACAAGTCCCCCACACACAGCATACGGTATATAGACAAGTCCCCCACACACAGCATACGGTATATAGACAAGTCCCCCACACACAGCATACAGTATATAGACAAGACCCCCACACAGCATACGGTATATAGACAAGTCCCCCACACACAGTATACAGTATATAGACAAGTCCTCCACACACAGCATACAGTATATAGACAAGTTCCCCACACACAGCATACAGTATATAGACAAGTCCCCCACCCCCTCCCCCTCCACACACAGCATACGGTATATAGACAAGTCCCCCACACAGCATACAGTATACAGACAAGTTCCCCACACACAGCATACAGTATATAGACAAGTCCCCCACACACAGCATACAGTATATAGACAAGTCCCCCACACAGCATACGGTATATAGACAAGTCCCCCATACACAGCATACAGTATATAGACAAGTCCTCCACACACAGCATACGGTATATAGACAAGTCCCCACCACACAGCAAACAGTATATAGACAAGTCCCCCCCACACAGCATACGGTATATAGACAAGTCCCCCACACACAGCATACAGTACATAGACAAGTCCCCCACACACAGCATACAGTATATAGACAAGTCCCCCACACACAGCATACAGTATATAGACAAGTCCCCCACACAGCATACGGTATATAGACAAGTCCCCCACACACAGCATACAGTATATAGACAAGTTCCCCACACAGAGCATACAGTATATAGACAAGTCCCCCACACACAGCATACGGTATATAGCCAAGTCCCCCACACACAGCATACGGTATATAGACAAGTCCCCCCACACACAGCATACAGTATATAGACAAGTCCCCCACACACAGCATACAGTATATAGACAAGTTCCCCACACAGAGCATACAGTATATAGACAAGTCCCCCACACACAGCATACAGTATATAGACAAGTCCCCCACACACAGCATACGGTATATAGACAAGTCCCCCCACACAGAGCATACAGTATATAGACAAGTCCCCCACACACAGCATTCGGTATATAGACAAGTCCCCCCACACACAGCATACGGTATATAGACAAGTCCCCCACACAGCATACGATATATAGACAAGTCCCCCCCCACACAGCATACAGTATATAGACAAGTCCCCCCACACACAGCATACAGTATATAGACAAGTCCCCCACACACAGCATACAGTATATAGACAAGTCCCCCACACACAGCATACGGTATATAGACAAGTCCCCCCACACACAGCATACAGTATATAGACAAGTCCCCCACACACAGCATACAGTATATAGACAAGTCCCCCACACAGTATACAGTATATAGACAAGTCCCCCACACACAGCATACGGTATATAGACAAGTTCCCCACCTCCCACACACGGTATACAGACAAGTCCCCCCCACACACAGCATACAGTATATAGACAAGTCCCCCACCTCCCACACACGGTATACAGACAAGTCCCCCCCACACACACACAGCATACAGTATATAGACAAGTCAAACCACACACCCCCACACACACAGCATACGGTATATAGACAAGTGCATAGCTGTGCTAGGGTAGGAGTGGGAGGAGCCTTCCTTCTCTTGTCAGTGCTGGCCCTGCAGTGGGGCCCACCAGGGAATTCCCCAGCAGGCCAGTCCGTGCCTGGTCACATGCTGACTAGAGTCTCAGACACCTCTCTGAGTAGCCCACTGATAGAAGTGGATGAGAATTTGACCTCAACTATTATATCATAACACCGGCTTTATCTTTTTAAAGCTTTGTAACCTTTACTCACTTTATGAATCAGCCACAGATAAAACTCAGTAAGGATGGGTTGCTACTGTGTGCAATTTGCCAGCCAGCCCAGAACAGCGGTGACCTGAGCCGACAGCAGCGACTTGAGTAGACTGTGGCCACCTGAGCCAACAGCGGCATTTAAATTGAGCTATCGCCAGGAAATGGATGACAATGGCAGTCAGGGGAATGGTGAAGGCCTGCATGGCTGCCATCTTGGTACTCCTGTGAAGTTCATCCACAGTCTGGACTTAATCTTATAAACTGTATACTGCATTACTAGAGGATTACTGTATATAGAATAAGCAGTCAAGAGATTGCAGGTTCAAGTGCCCTAAGGGGACATAAAAAAATAAAGTAAAAATGGAAAAAAAAGAAAAAAGTTTTACAAAGGAAAAAAAATAAACAAAAATGTTAAATCACCCCTATTTTCCAAGGTAACAAAAAATGAAATTAAAAAAGAAACATTTTATATTGTCATGTCTGTAAAAGTCCGACCTATCAAAGCCCAAATTATTTAAACCGCACGTTAAATAGCGGAAAAATAAATTAAGAAGCCAGAATTGCCGTATTATGGTGTCACCAAACAGTAATAAATAACCCGGTATTGTGTCACCATTTTGTGAGACCCTGCATTTGTTCCATGTTTCTGCTGATGAATCTGTGCGAGGTTCGCTTTCTGCTCGCCGACCTGCGGGGGTTATTGATGCCATTCTCTGCTGTCTACAAACTTTTCATCTCTTTTTGATGCATTTTTTGGGAGGTAAAATTACCCAAAAAGAAAAAAAAACTGGGGTGTTTAGATTATTTTTGCTGTTGGGCATTTGCTGTAGGGGTTAATATATTTATGATTTGATAGATCGGACTTTTTGTCAGTGTGTCAATACTAAATAAATAAATATATATATATAATCTTTTAGTCTTGCTTTGTATTGACAAATGGAGGTAGGAAATTTAAAAGGATTTTTTTTATATATATAAATTTCAATTTTAATACTTTTCTATCACATTATTTTTTGCTCCCGTTGGGCAACTTGAACCAAAAATCCACAACTCATTGGAATTGCGACACTTAAATTCTGCGGATGTCGGGAAGGGGATAAAGAGAATAAAGTAACTTTGCAGAAGGCTTCCGTTTTGTGTACACAGCTCCTGTGCTGACTTAGTGTTCTCTTTGGTTACACCACACACCCATTCTGTGTCCGGCCCCCACAGATCGCCATCTCCATATATATGGGGGGATTTCCTCATGTGACGACCCCTCTGCCGATGTATACAGATCACATGTGGCTTCACCTTCAGCTTTGATCTCCGCAGTCTTCAGTTCCGGATCCTCCAGGATGAGGGATAAATCTTTCTTGCTCTTCATTCCCCTCCGTGGCTGATACAGCAGCTCCACCGCGCCGACGTTCCCCTCATAGGGAGGAATCGCTCCGCAAAGACTGTTCTCAGCCACAGGACGATCCGCCGGATACAGGAGGAAAGTTCTCATCTCTGCAATGAAGGATTATTCCACTTTTCTGCCATTTGTAAGATCTCTGCTTGTTTTCTGAGAATAAAATCATTCTTGTTAATATCCAGAACCTGAAAAAAATCTAATCCTGACAGCAGCGGAGCATTTATTACAATGGTATTCAGTCTAGACGATCCCCCTCCTGTCCTGACCGTTTGCTACAATGTATCAGTGCAGGGAAAATCTATCAGTTTGGACTTGGTTTCCCTTACAGAGGATTGTCCAGGCCAGACACCATTGTACCGAGTGGCGTCCCGCCAATGGCGGCAGGCCACGCGACTGCTATGGGGCCCGTGAGCTGGGGGGGCCCCATAGCAGTCGCCTGCACTGTGTACCCCCGCATCGGGTCCCCCTCCTGCACCCAGGCAAGCGGCGGGGCCCTGAGCAGGCGGGGGGCTTACTCGCCATCGGGCATCCCAGCGTACTATGGGCCCCCCGCCTGCTCAGGGCCCCGGCCGGCACAATACTTACCTCTTCCGGTGCCCTAGACGCTAGAATGTATGGGATCCTTCCAGGTATGATGTCATTTCCGGGGGCGTGTTCTAGTTCAGCACCAGACTCCGGAGTCTCATGCAGAGACAGAGCTGCCGGTGAAGCTGCAGGAGGAGGTCAGTATCCTAAGCTGAGAAACAGGAGATTGTTCTATTAATTGCTGGTCTGATGTCTTTTCTTCTTGTTGTTTTTGGGGTGAGGGGGCTTGATACTTGCGAGTGAGGGATTTGGGGGGGTTAATGCTGGAGGGCAGTCTGGTGGGGTTAATTAATGCTTGTGGAGACCTTAGGGGGCTCTGGGGAATAATGCAGGGATAATGTGTGCTTGTGGGGGCCCTAAGGGGATGCTGTGGGCTTGTGAGGGCTCTGGGGGGGATGCTGCGGGCTTGTGGGGGCCCTAAGGGGGATTTTGCGGTCTTGTGGGGGCTCTGGGGGGGATGCTGCGAGCTTGTGGGGCCCTGGGGGAGATGCTGCGGGCTTGTGGGGCCTTGGGGGGGATGCTGTGGGCTTGTGGGTGCTCTGGGGGGGGGTGCTGCGGGCTTGTGGGGCCCTGAAGGGGTGCTGTGGGCTTGTGGGGGCCCTGGGGGGATGCTGTGGGCTTCTGGGGCCCTGGGGGGGATGCTGTGGGTTTGTGGGGGCCCTTGGGGGGATACTGTGGGCTTGTGGGTGCTCTGTGGGGGATGCTGCTTGCTTGTGGGGCCCTGGGCGGGGATGCTGTGGGCTTGTGGGTGCTCTCGGGGGGATGCTGCAGGCTTGTGGGTGCTCTGGGGGGGATGCTGTGGGCTTGTGGGGGTTCTGGGGGTATGCTGCAGGCTTCTGGGTCCTCTGCGGGGGGGGTGCTGCAGGCTTGTGGGGGCCCCGGGGGGAAGCAGAAGGCTTGTGGGGGCCCCGGGTGGGATGCAGCGGGCTTGTGGGGCCTCTGTATGAGGTCCAGCCTGCATATGGCATTACATGGGGACCAGGCAGTATTTTCTACGGTGAATTATATGGGATCCAGTATTTTGTATGGAGCATTATATGGGGCTCATAATACTGTATGGAGGACTATGTTGTGCCCATAATATTGTATGGAGGACTTAGTGGTGCCATAACACTGTATGGAGGACTATACTGTCCGGTCTGCACTGTGCGCTGTGAGGATTTACCGGTTTATGAGCTATTGTAGAATTTACAGTAGATATCACTCATGAAATGTAAGAAGTCAGTGAAATGTTTGGCATTGTACTATATCTATAATTTCTCTGCTGTATCTGTGCATCATGAATGGTTGGATGTGTTAAAGGGGCCACTGAGACTCTTTCGCCCGGGGCCCACGAAAACCTGGAGGTGGGAGCATCATGTGACACTCCCTCTCCCATCATTCCTCCTCTGCGTCTGACGCAGCGGCATGATGACGCGCCACGCTGTGTCAGACAGTGGAGCTGGCAGCTGCTGAGGTGATCAGCTGCAGAGACTGAAGCAGAGGGGAACGAGGAGCGGTAAGTATGTATTTATTTTTTAAATCATTGTGTACTGATAATACTGGAGGACTGGGGCTGCATTTTACCCTACGGGTGGGGGGGGGCTGCATTTTACCCTATGGGGGGCTGCATTATACTGCGTACAGGACCATGGGGGAATGCATTATACTGAGTGGAGAACCATGGCGAGTGTCTTAAGGCCCCGTCACACTAAGCGATGCAGCAGCGATCCCGACAACGATACGACCTGTCAGGGATCGTTGCTGCATCGCTAATACATCGCTGGTGAGCTGTCAAACAGGCAGGCTCACCAGCGATCAGGGGAGCAGCGATATCGTGGAAAGAATCGTTCCACGATGTCCTGCTCCTGTTACCAGCCTGCTGCTTAAGCAGGAGCAGGCTGGTAACTATGGTAAACATCGGGTTACAAAGTGCGCGTGTGCCCCTAGTAACCCGCTGTTTATCATGGATACCACTCTGCTAAGGTGAACGGTAGCCTCCGCGCACCGTAGCAGAGTGGTATCCATGGTAAACAGCGGGTTACTAAGTGCGCGCGTGCCCCTAGTAACCCGATGTTTACCATGGTTACCAGCCAGATCGTTGGTCCCGCTGGTCACACACAGCGATGTGTGCAGGCCAGCGGGAGGCCAACGACCAAAAAATGGTCCAGGACACTTTGCAGCGATCAGCGACCTCACAGCAGGGGCCTGATCGTTGCAAAGTGTCACACATAGCGACATCTCTGGTGAGGTCGCTGGAGAGTCACCAAAACCGTGACACAGCAGCGATCTCGCTAGCGATATCGCTATGTGAGACGGGGGCTTTATACTGTGTGGAGGACCATGGGGGAGTACATTGTACAGTGTGGAGGACCATGGGGGAGTGCATTGTACTGTGTGGAGGACCATGGGGGAGTGCATTGTACTGTGTGGAGGACCATGGGGGAGTGCATGGTACTGTGTGGAGGACCATGGGGGAGTGCATTATACTGTGTGGAGGACCACGGGGAGTGCATTGTACTGTGTGGAGGACCACGAGGGAGTGCATTATACTGCGTGGAGGACCACGTGGGAGTGCATTATACTGCGTGGAGGACCACGAGGGAGTGCATTATACTGCGTGGAGGACCATGGCGAGTGCCTTATACTGTGTGGAGAACCATGGCGAGAGTCTTATACTGAGTGCATTATACTCTATGGAGTGTGGAGAGGTGTGGGGCAGTTGGGGGATCATACTTTACCCTGGGAGTTGAGGTCGGGTACAGTAGGGTCATTATACTGCGCATATGGAGGAATTCACCATGGGGGTATCATACCGTGTTTGGGGGGCACTTTTGTTGGCACCACACTTTATGGGCAATGAAAAAGGGATCTAGGACTTCAGCAGGAGGAAAATTACTATGTAAAGGCTGGAAGGTTGTGAGATCTGATCTTCTGCGACCCCCGACAATTATTTACATTTTTGTTGCTGGGGGGGGGGCCCAATTAGAACTTCTGCGTCCTATGTACGCCCCTGATTATACCAAATCCTCAGCTGTGCTGGTACTAAGGATATGGACACTCAGACATTTTGGGCTAAATATATACATACAAATATTTTTTCAATAACGTTTCATAAACAATTTGGCTTTTTTATTTCCTTTGCATTGCTAGTTGCAGAATGAGCTCACTGAGAATTTATCAGTGAGCTCATTCTGACCTTCTCTGTGCTGATTATGTTCACAGACCAGCATGAAAGTTGGGCTGATCTCTGATGCAGTCATAAATCATCGCAGAAATAAAAGAGCTGGAAACTCCACATCATAAGGAGCTCACTGACTGAATCTCAAGTTAACTCATTCTGCAGCCATCAATGTGCTGCTGGGAAACTAAAGGCTGGTAAAGGCCGAACAGAGCAAATATTACATGAAGAGAAATAGTAAAAAGTCTTTTTAGAGAAATATACATGTATTTAAAGGGATTGTCCGGTGTGAAGCTGAAGGCTGCAGTCATCTGTGTGACTCTCTGTGACTGCAGACTTGTAATCCTCACATCATGTAGACTGCGCGCTGCCAGCATTATTCTCAGCCCAGAGATGGCAGAAGCCCCTGTATCATGTGTACAGGAATTGTGCCCCCTCTCCCCGAGGAGCAGCAGTGCCTCGTCCTCCAGATACATGAGGGTCCCATCGGGGAGATCCGCATGTACCGGCCATGATGTCATCTCCATGGATACGGCATCAATGTGCAGAGCAGAAGACCCCTGTAAGGGAGAGCTCAGACGTCGGGGGATTGATGTGGATGTGAGGAGCAGATCCCCCCATATTCACAGATTATCGCACAATACATGTGGCCTTGCACAGGAAAAACTGTGAGGAAAGAAGAAATCAGATTTCTTACAATATAGAATAATGTCCTCCTGCCCTCGCTCATGTCCAGTATTATTTATCCCCTGACCTTTTGGGTGGGGAACCCCTCCTGAGCCCCCTACATTATATAGCAGCCATATATCTGCTCCATTACTGGCAGAAGGTAAGGAGCCAATCACACTGCACGGCTTCTACTTCCTGCTCTAAGCCCCGCCCACCTGCCTTCCCTTGAGATCTCCATGACAACCCTTGTGTGACTACAGTGACAGGCCACGCCCCCGAGGATTCTGATCAGTGCGGATGTCTCCATATTGCTGAGGACTGTGAGCGGCTGATGGGCGGAGCCAGCAGCGATGTGAGGGGCGGAGCCAGCAGCGATATGAGGGGCGGAGCCAGCAGCGACAAGAGGGGCGGAGCCAGCAGCGATATGAGGAGCGCTCTCAGCACTGACAGGAGCAGGTGTGTGTGCAGCCAGTTCCTCTGCTGTGGGTGTTGTGGTGTGTGAGCTTCGCCGTGTATATAATATACACACATATATATATATACACAGTTGAAATCAGAAGTTTCCATACACTGTATAAATAGACACATCTGCAGGTTTTTCTCAATATCTGACATGAAATCAGAATAAACCTTTCCCTTTTTAGGTCAATTAGGATTACCATCATTTTTAATATTTGCCAAATGCCAGAATAATGAGAGAGAGAGAATGTTTTAGGACATTTTTATTACTTACTGCTAAGTCAATAGTTTACCTCTTTCCCTCTCCTCATTCATTGGGAGTGGGGCGCGGAGGATGCTGGGTGGGACGCGCGGGGTAACCCCCGCCCACAGCCCAGCATCCACCGCGGGGTCCGCGACACTAATCTCACCCCTCATTTGACGTGACATCAGCGGAAGAAAGAGCCGGCTGCAGCCGGGAGGTCACGTGATGCCTGTGAGTGGCGCTATCGCCAGTCCCTCCTACAGGAAATCAACCCCACATGATGCTGCCACCCCCATGTTTCACAGTTGGGATGGTGTTCTTAGGCTTCCAAGCTTCTCCTTTTTTCTTCCAAAAGTAACGATGGTCACTATGCCCAAAAAGTTCAATTTTAGTTTCATCAGACCACGGGACATGTCTCCAAAAATTAAGGTCTTTGTTCCTGTGTGCATTTGCAAACATTAATCTGGCTTTTTTATCTTTCTTTTGGAGTAATGGCTTCTTCCTGGCACAGTGGCCTTTCAGCCTATATTGATACAGTGCTCATTTCACTGGGGATATTGACACAATCTTATCAGCTTTCCCTATCATCTTCACAAGATCTTTTGCTTTTGTCCTTGATATGCACATATCGGACCAAAGCACGTTCATGTCTGGGACACAGAACCCGTCTCCTTCCTGAGCGGTATGATGGCTGGACATTCCCATCTTGTTTGTACTTGCATATAATTGTTTGTACAGATTAACGAGGCACCTTCAGGTATCTTGAAATTGTACCCAAGGATGAGCCAGACTTGTGCAAGTCCACAATTCTCTTCCTGATATCTTGGTTGATTTCTTTAGACTTTCCCATGATGCTACACAAAGAAGCAGTGTGTTTCAGGTGTGCATTAAAATACATCCACAGGTGTGTCTCTAATTAACTGAGATGTTGCCAAAAAAACTATCAGAAGTTTCCAAACACATGACATCATCATATGGGCAGTCCAGAATTGTTTAAAGGTATAGCAATATTAGTGTATGTAAACTTATGACTTTGCAGTAAGTAATAAAAATGCTTTAAAACATTCTCTCTCTCTCTTATTATTCTGGCATTTGGCAAATCTTAAAAATTATGGTAATTCTAATTGACCTAAAACGGGAAGGTTTATTCTGATTTCATGTCAGATATTGAGAAAAACCTGCAGATGTGTCTTTTTATTGTTATGATCTGCAACAAGTACTAAGGAAACAAAGGAGAAAGCTATCCCTACAGTAAGACTAAGCTGAATCCCTACGATGTAGCGGCTGCCTGTTCCTAGCGAACAGACCCGCCTTAGTCCTCGGCTAGTCTGAACGAAGACCTATAGCATAAAGGAGAGGGGTCCCAAAAAGAACTAAGGACTGGAACAAAAATGGGACATCTCCTAAACAGAGAAGTTGTTACAGAACACAAAAAGATAAACTGACAAAAAGGTACTAGAGGTCCCAGAAGGACCAAGCGAACTGACAGAGAAAGGCACAGAAGCACCTGGCTAGAAAAGCAGTCAAACAACACTGAAGTCCAACACAGCCAAAAGGGCGGAGCTGGAATATAAAGGCAGATGGTCTTGTGACCGCAAAACACAAGATGGAAAAAACAAACAGGAGGGTTCTAACATTTATATAGTGTATGTAAATTTCTGGTTTCAACTGTGTATACAGGTGACAGGAGCAGGTGTGTGTGCAGCCAGGTCCGCTCTTTTTGTGGCGCCGCAGCGGAGCGTGTTGTGGTGTGTGAGCTCTGTCGTGTATATAGTACAGAGGAATATATATATATGTGTATGTATATATATATATATACATACACACACACGGGGCATGCAGGAGTTTTTAGTTTACCAGTTTGGGTCCATGCGGAGCAGCTATAGGATTCACTGGTAACATTTTGGGGAACAGACAACGTTTTTATAATTTTTATTCCATTTTTCTTTTGCGTGAGATTAATAAAAAACAATTCTGCTGATGTTTTTTTATTTTTTCCAGCATTCAATGGCAAAACCCCAGGAATGGTTCTTATATTTTTTCTTTCCAGCGTTTATCGTGCAGTATAGAGACAAAATGAACAAAAGCTACAATTTTGCCATTAATTATTACTATTTTATTCTTGATGCTGTTTTTCGTGCCGGATAAATCATGTGATCGTTGTACAGTTTGGATTGTTGTTCTCTGCGATGTTAATCAGGTTTAGTTTTTTTGTTCTTGTTTTTTGGGGGTTTATTTTAATAAAATCTAGTTTTAATGTAAGAAAAAAAATTATATTTGAGTTTTTACTTTGTATATTTCCAAATATTTTATTGAAACGGAGTAAAGGAAAGAAGGATGAACTAGTGGGAGAGCAACTGTAAAGGACCCCTGCCAGTCCCTAAAACTAAAGGGGCCTGTGACGACACAGCATTTAATCGTAATTATCCAGATGTAAATTCCATAGGCCCAGAATGATAGACTATTGCCTGAATTATTAACTATTGAATTTATGTGTTTCTTTCTTCGGTTGGTCAACGCACATGATCTTTTGTCATGAGTCTGAATGTTGACTCATCTTGTAGGTTGAGGTGATATTTGTTCATTGATAAATGGTTATTTACCTCTTATATCAACTCTTCTGGTTTATTGTACTGTTATCTTTGCAATACAGGGACGCAGGCTCTTTGAACAATGGATGTTTGCTAAATATGTTGATTACCATTTTATAAGTCCATGCAATTTGTTGACTTGCATTGTTTCGGAATTTATAGTTTATCCTTCAATGTTTGCAATGTTTGCAAGTCAACATTGGGGGATGAACTGTGGATGCTCCAGTAATGGGAATTAGTAACACCACCCCTTTCTCTTGACCTGTGAATGAAGTCATGAAGAAGGACAGTTGTGAACTACATAAAGGAGTCTTTTTACAAAACCACTGCCAGGAACACTCTATGGGACAGCTCTACAGAACACCATGAATCCATTAAGAGGGACATAGATTTGGTTTCTACAGGATGCCAGCTTAAGGGACCACAGCCCTGGCTGGAGGAATACAGATCTGCTCCATTGACTACTATAGAACCCATGGATACATCTGGGAAAACCAGGTTGGGACCCACCAGTCACCTGGTCCCATGGAGATGTTTGGAGTAGCCAGGTTGGGACACTCCGGCCACCTGGAACTCGTGAATATGTTCGGAAAAAGCCAAGTCGGGACCTTCCGGTCACCTAGTTCCATGGATATGTTCGGAGAAGCCAGGTTGGAACTTTCTGGTCTCCTGGCCACGTACCTCAATGGACTGTCAGCTTTCTAAGCTTGTTGTTACCTCCTCTTTGTGGGTGCTCTTTGGTGGGGGTGCCATTGGTGGGGGTAGTCAGCCCCAGAAGCCCCTCGGATTGGCAGCTGCTTTAATCCCAGCGAGTCAGCGGAAGGGTGAGACTCTGTAATTTGCACCATATTAGGTATTTGCTGGGACTGTTCGATGTGTTTATTGTGTGTTTGGTGGCTCAATAAAATATTACCTCACTGTTTTACAATCATCCTGTGTTGTTGTTTATGTATCTTCTATCAGTGATGGATTATAATGAGTGTGATCTGCTCCACCATGAGGGGCCCGATCCTCCCGGGGGCCCACGTTCAAAGATCCCAGCACGGCTCAGGACGGATTCTTGTAGTGCTGATGTTTGATAAATAGGATAATAGAGCGCTCATAGAAAATAAATGTCTGACCTCTTCTTTCTGATGGGCATTTTAGAGCGAGGAGCTGCGCTCTGGACTCACCGCTGCACTCCCCATGCCATTGCGGTGGCCATCTTAATATCGATCTGTGCGGAGGAGACTGTGGGAGTCAGACGGAGGTGTCAAATGTACGGACCCTTTTAATCACAGGATGGAGGGTCACTGTGAATATTAATTCATGAACCACTGTGCATAGTGACTCGCCCCCAGGGCCGTGGGGCACTCGGAAGCCGGGCCTCTGGTTGCCGGGGGATATCACGGTGGCTGGCCCAGTCCGTGGCCCAGGGCGGTCACTCAAAGGGGGGGGGAATGCTTATAGGGGAAATTGTCGTGACGCCACCTGTGGATTCTGGTAAGAGGTTACCAGCGCTGCGACAGTCCACTGAGGCTGATGTTAGGGGCAGCTATGATGGGACGGCTCCCCACAGGTAGAGCAGGCCTCAGGGCAGTGTGGAGGTGTAGAAAGATGGTGGAAGCAGGAGGGAGATGGCAGGACGGTTCCAGAGGAAGTACAGGCACACACACAAGGGTAAACTTCAATACCTTTACTGGTGGTGATGCAGGTATGGTCCAGGGCTTGTGGGGGCCCCGGGGGGATGCTGCGGGCTTGTGGGGGCCCTAAGGGGATGCTGCGGGCTTGTGGGGCCCTGGGGGGGATTCTGCGGGCTTGTAGGGCCCTGGAGGGGATGCTGTGGGCTTGTGGGTGCTCTGGGGGGGATGCTGCAGGCTTGTGGGGTCTATGGGGGGGATGCTGCAGGCATGTGGGGGCTCTGGGGGGGGTGATGCAGGCTTGAGGGGGGCCCTGGGGGGATGCAGCCGGCTTGTGGGGGCCCCGGGGAGGATGCAGCGGGCTTGTGGGGCCTCTGTATGAGGTCCAGCCTGCATATGGCATTACATGGGGACCAGGCAGTATTCTCTATGGTGAATTATATGGGATCCAGTATTTTGTATGGAGCATTATATAGGGCTCATAATACTGTATGGAGGACTATGTGGTGCCATAACACTGTATGGAGGACTATACTGTCCAGTCTGCACTGTGCGCTGTGAGGATTCACCGGTTTCTGAGCTATTGTAGAATTTACAGTAGATATCACTCATGAAATGTAAGAAGTCAGTGACATTTTTGGCATTGTACTATATCTATATCTATAATTTCTCTGCTGTATCTGTGCATCATGAATGGTTGGATGTGTTAAAGGGGCCACTGAGACTCTTTCGCCCGGGGCCCACGAAAACCTGGAGGAGGGAGCATCATGTGACACTCTCTCTCCCATCATTCCTCCTCTGCGTCTGATGCAGCGGCATGATGACGCGCCACGCTGTGTCAGACAGTGGAGCTGGCAGCTGCTGAGGTGATCAGCTGCAGAGACTGAAGCAGCGGGGAACGAGGAGCGGTAAGTATGTATTTATTTATAAATCAGTGTGTACTGATAATACTGGAGGACTGGGGCTGCATTTTACCCTACGGGTGGGGGGGGCTGCATTTTACCCTATGGGGGGCTGCATTATACTGCGTACAGGACCATGGGGGAATGCATTATACTGAGTGGAGAACCATGGCGAGTGTCTTAAGGCCCCGTCACACTAAGCGATGCAGCAGCGATCCCGACAACGATACGACCTGTCAGGGATCGTTGCTGCATCGCTAATGCATCGCTGGGGAGCTGTCAAACAGGCAGGCTCACCAGCGATCAGGGGAGCAGCGATATCGTGGAAAGAATCGTTCCACGATGTCCTGCTCCTGTTACCAGCCTGCTGCTTAAGCAGGAGCAGGCTGGTAACTATGGTAAACATCGGGTTACTAAGTGCGCGTGTGCCCCTAGTAACCCACTGTTTATCATGGATACCACTCTGCTAAGGTGAACGGTAGCCTCCGCGCACCGTAGCAGAGTGGTATCCATGGTAAACAGCGGGTTACTAAGTGCGCGTGTGCCCCTAGTAACCCGATGTTTACCATGGTTACCAGCCAGATCGTTGGTCCCGCTGGTCACACACAGCGATGTGTGCTGGCCAGCGGGAGGCCAACGACCAAAAAATGGTCCAGGATACTTTGCAGCGATCAGCGACCTCACAGCAGGGGCCTGATCGCTGCAAAGTGTCACACATAGCGACATCGCTGGTGAGGTCGCTGGTGAGTCACCAAAACCGTTACACAGCAGCGATATCGCTATGTGAGACGGGGGTTTTATACTGTGTGGAGGACCATGGGGGAGTACATTGTACAGTGTGGAGGACCATGGGGGAGTGCATTGTACTGTGTGGAGGACCATGGGGGAGTGCATGGTACTGTGTGGAGGACCATGGGGGAGTGCATTATACTGTGTGGAGGACCACGGGGAGTGCATTGTACTGTGTGGAGGACCACGAGGGAGTGCATTATACTGCGTGGCGGACCACGTGGGAGTGCATTATACTGCGTGGAGGACCACGAGGGAGTGCATTATACTGCGTGGAGGACCATGGCGAGTGCCTTATACTGTGTGGAGAACCATGGCGAGAGTCTTATACTGAGTGCATTATACTCTATGGAGTGTGGAGAGGTGTGGGGCAGTTGGGGGATCATACTTTACCCTGGGAGTTGAGGTCGGGTACAGTAGGGTCATTATACTGCGCATATGGAGGAATTCACCATGGGGGTATCATACCGTGTTTGGGGGGCACTTTTGTTGGCACCACACTTTATGGGCAATGAAAAAGGGATCTAGGACTTCAGCAGGAGGAAAATTACTATGTAAAGGCTGGAAGGTTGTGAGATCTGCTCTTCTGTGACCCCGACAATTATTTACATTTTTACAATTTTTTGTTGGGGGGAGGGGGGGGCCCAATTAGAACTTCTGCTATGGTGCCCCATGATTCCTATGTACGCCCCTGATTGTACCAAATCCTCAGCTATGCTGGTACTAAGGATATGGACACTCAGACATTTTGGGCAAAATATATACATACAAATATTTTTTCAATAACGTTTCATAAACAATTTGGCTTTTTTATTTCCTTTGCATTGCTAGTTGCAGAATGAGCTCACTGAGAATTTATCAGTGAGCTCATTCTGACCTTCTCTGTGCTGATTATGTTCACAGACCAGCATGAAAGTTGGGCTGATCTCTGATGCAGTCATAAATCATCGCAGAAATAAAAGAGCTGGAAACTCCACTTCGTAAGGAGCTCACTGACTGAATCTCAAGTTAACTCATTCTGCAGCCATCAATGTGCTGCTGGGAAACAAAAAGCTGGTAAAGGCCGAACAGAGCAAATGTTACAAGAAGCAAAATAGTAAAAAGTATTTTTAGACCAATATACATGTATTTAAAGGGATTGTCCGGTGTGAAGCTGAAGGCCTGCAGTCATCTGTTTGACTCTCTGTGACTGCAGACTTGTAATCCTCACATCATGTAGACTGCGCGCTGCCAGCATTATTCTCAGCCCAGAGATGGCAGAAGCCCCTGTATCATGTGTACAGGTATTGTGCCCCCTCTCCCCGAGGAGCAGCAGTGCCTCGTCCTCCAGATACATGAGGGTCCCATCGGGGAGATCCGCATGTACCGGCCATGATGTCATCTCCATGGATACGGCATCAATGTGCAGAGCAGAAGACCCCTGTAAGGGAGAGCTCAGACGTGGGGGGATTGATGTGGATGTGAGGAGCAGATCCCCCCCATATTCACAGATTATCGCACAATACATGTGGCCTTGCACAGGAAAAACTGTGAGGAAAGAAGAAATCAGATTTCTTACAATATAGAATAATGTCCTCCTGCCCTCGTTCATGTCCAGTATTATTTATCCCCTGACCTTTTGGGTGGGGAACCCCTCCTGAGCCCCCTCCATTATATAGGAGCCATATATCTGCTCCATAACTGGCAGAAGGTAAGGAGCGAATCACACTGCACGGCTTCTACTTCCTGCTCTAAGCCCCGCCCACCTGCCTTCCCTTGAGATCTCCATGACAACCCTTGTGTGACTACAGTGACAGGCCACGCCCCCGAGGATTCTGATCAGTGCGCATGTCTCCATATTGCGGAGGACTGTGAGCGGCTGATGGGTGGAGCCAGCAGCGATGTGAGGGGCAGAGCCAGCAGCGATATGAGGGGCGGAGCCAGCAGCGACATGAGGGGCGGAGCCAGCAGCGATATGAAGGGCGGAGCCAGCAGCGATATGAGGGGCAGAGCCAGCAGCGATATGAGGGGCGGAGCCAGCAGCGACATGAGGAGCGCTCACAGCACTGACAGGAGCAGGTGTGTGTGCAGCCAGTTCCTCTGCTGTGGGTGTTGTGTTGTGTGAGCTTCGCCGTGTATATATTATACACATATATATATATATATATATATATACATACACAGTTGAAATCAGAAGTTTCCATACACTGTATAAATAGACACATCTGCAGGTTTTTCTCAATATCTGACATGAAATCAGAATAAACCTTTCCCATTTTAGGTCAATTAGGATTACCATCATTTTTAATATTTGCCAAATGCCAGAATAATGAGCGTCTCTTGTAAGGGGCATTAAAAGAGTCTTGTTATACCACTCTGACCTCCACGTGTTTTGTAAGGGGCATTAAAACCGTCTTGTTATACCACTCTGACCTCCACGTGTCTTGTAAAGGGCATTAAAACCGTCTTGTTATACCACTCTGACCTCCACGTCTCTTCAGAGGGGCATTAAAACCGTCTTGTTATACCACTCTGACCTCCACGTATCTTCTGAGGGGCATTAAAACCATCTTGTTATACCACTCTGACCTCCACGTCTCTTGTAAGGGGCATTAAAACCGTCTTGTTATACCACTCTGACCTCCACGTCTCTTCTGAGGGGCATTAAAAGCGTCTTGTTATACCACTCTGACCTCCACGTGTCTTGTAAGGGGCATTAAAACTGTCTTGTTATGCCACTCTGACCTCCACGTCTCTTGTGAGGGGCATTAAAAGCGTCTTGTTAAGCTACTGGGATCTCCACGACTCTTCGAACAGGCATTGCATTTCCTCATAATTTTTGGAAGCTTTTGCTTGGAAGGCATAAGCAAATACTATGGGAGACCCACTCCCCAATAATGGGAATAATGTTTTTAAGATGCTGTACTGTATGGCTCTTGTAAGGGGCATTAAAACCGTCTTGTTAAGCTACTGTGACCTCCACGTCTCTTCAAAGGGGCATTAAAAGCGTCTTCTTAAGCCACTCTGAACTCCACAGCTCTTCCAAGGGGCATTGAAATGTTGTTTTTAATTACCTTACCTCTAATCTCCACGACTCTTCCAACGGGCATTGCATTTCCTCCTAATTTTAGTCAGCTTTTGCTTTTCAATGCAAAGGTGAAAACTAAGGGAGACACACTCCCCAATAATGGGTAGAAGGTTTTTAGTACGCTGTAATCCACGTCTGTTTCCAGGGGCATTGCAGTTCCTTATAATTTTTGGAAAGCCTTCCATTCACTGCTTAGGCCAACAGTGCACAGGAGACCCAGTTGCCATAAATGGAAAAAAAGGTTTAGTTAAGGCCCTCTGACCTCCATGTCATTTCCAAGGGGCATTGGAGTGCCTCAAAAGTTTTGGTAGGCATTGCACTCACTGTATGCCCTATAACTGTGTAGCCAAACCGCTCCTTTTGTTACAGAAACATATCCTACAAGACATATGTGGTTGACTGGCCTGATATTGATGTGAATGGTCCCTGTTCCTCCTGCTCTTTCTCCTTTGCCACTACCTCATCCATCATTTATCACTTGAAGCTTTGTTTTAATGAGAGTCATAGAACTTGGATAGTAGCAGGAAAACATCCAGCAATCCTCGGAGGAGGTAGGATATGCGCCAAAACGCTGACCACCTCAGGCCTAGCCGCTACTACATACATGCGCTTGCATTCCTTGAAAACAAAGCAGATGCTAACTTCTATCATCCTCATCATGCTCCTCACCTTGGCACTCTCAACTCCCCTGATAGAGAAGCCAGGGCCCACCGGAGAAGTCGGGTTCTTTGGTGGGCTCGTCCAATGCTGCCCTAAAGCAGGCCAGTCTAAGAAAAGTGTGTGGGGATGTTCCGCGGAGAAATCGGGGCGGCTTGGAACCGTTTATGGACACCTGGCCGCGGGGCGGCTGGGGACCGAGTGTGGACACCCGGCCGCCCCCTGGCGGCTGGGGACCGAGCATGGACACCCGGCCGCCGGGCGGCTGGGGACTGAGTATCGATACCTCGCTGCCGAAGCAGCCATGAGGTAGTGGCCAGCTCTGGCCTCCACATGCCTAAAAGGCCCAATTTCAAGTGCACGCATGCTAGCAGTATGGTATTGCAGCCTCGGGGTGGGTTGGTGGCAGGTTGCACACTTATGCTTGCATTCCAACAAAACAAAGCAGATGCTAACTTCTATCATCATCATGCTCCTCACCTTGGCATTCTCACCTCCCCTGATGGAGTCGGGTTCTCTAGTGGGCTCGTCCAATGCTGCCCTAAAGCAGGCCAGTCTAAGAAAAGTGTGTGGGGATGTTCCGCGGAGAAATCGGGGTGGCTGGGGACCGTCTATGGACACCCCGCCGCCCCCAGGCGGCTGGGGACCAGGTGTGGACACCCGGCCGCCGGGCGGCTGGGGACTGAGTATGGATACCTCGCTGCCGAAGCAGCCATGAGGTAGTGGCCAGCTTCGGCCTCCTCAAAACTAAAAGGCCCAATTTCAAGTGCAAGCTAGCAGTATGGTATTGCAGCCTGGGGGTGGGTGGGTGGTTGGCTGCATATTTGCGCTTGCATTGCAAGGAATGGGGGAGGTACAATTGAACACTGCCCTGGGACAAGGACTTGCATGGGGATAGTTGCAAGTCTGCATCTTCTGATGCGGCAAGGATCACTTCTGATGGGCACACTTATAGGCAGTGACCTGGGAGTCAGAGATCCTTCCAGGGGTCTTCCCCATGCTGTTCCCATGTCTTTTCAGCACTGTATGCATGTGTCACACAGCACATGGCCAGATAAGGTTGTAAAATGTTAAAATGACATTTCCCGGTGAATGCATTTGTCACAGTTGAAAGCAATACAAACGTGCAAAAACGCATAAAAAATGCTACTTGTGAACATAGCCCAAGGTGTGGAGGAGTATTTTTGTTTTTGGTTATTTATTTTACCTTATACACAAGTCTTTACCCTGGAAAAGAAATTCCTTAACATATTTCACAGGAAAAAAGTTTCACTTTCGTTTTTGAACATTTTCTTATGAGCCTGTAAAAGTGGCTTAATACCTCTGACCACGTTGTTGACAACAGTGACCTGGGGGTCAGAAATGCTTCCTGGGGCGATCCCCATGCTGTCCCCATGTCATCTGAGCACTGTCACTATCATTTTGGGCACTTTTTAGGCTTTCTACAGACTGCCGGGGGTGCCTCCGCAAAAATGCTCGGGTCTCCCATAGACTAACATGGGCTCGTTGCTCAGGTCGAGCACCCGAGTATCACGGCGAGCTCGGGCCGAGCTTCGAGCACTCGAGCATTTTAGTGCTCGCTCAACACTATTTATAACGGGGGCACAAGCTAGTGACTGATTTATATTCTCAGTGGAGCAGACTTCATTGCGGTGAATGATATACTCATGGGCACAGTGTGGCACATATTTGCATTTGGTGGCACAGTGGGCGGCATTATTTATTTAAGTCGCTTATATTTGTAACATTTTTGTTTTTCAGGAGTGCGGTGATCTGCTGAAAAGTGCGGAGCAGCCGAAACCTGGACAGCAAACTGCAAAGACGAATCATGGCGGGAAGTCGTCACGAAAGACTGGACTAGGTAAAGAAGAGAAGAAAGAGAGCGACTGCAGTGTATAAACTGGAGGGTTAGGTGGGGCCCATTATATTATAATAAATCTATGTGGGGCCCATTATATTATAATAAATCTATGTGCGGTCCATAATATTAAAGGGACGGATATGTGGGGCCCATTATATTATAATAAATCTATGTGGTGCCCATTATATTAAAGGGAAAGCTATGTGGGGCCAATTATATTAAGGGGAAAGCTATGTGGGGCCAATTATATTAAGGGGAAAGCTATGTGGGGCCCGTTATATTAAAGTGAAAGCTATGTGGGGCCCATTATATTAAAGAGAAAGCTATGTGGGGCCCATTATATTAAAGAGAAAGCTATGTGGGGCCCATTATATTAAAGGGAAAGCTATGTGGGGCCCGTTATATTAAAGTGAAAGCTATGTGGGGCCCATTATATTAAAGTAAAAGCTATGTGGGGCCCATTATATTAAAGGGAAAGCTATGTGAGGCCCATTATATTAAAGAGAAAGCTATGTGGGGCCCATTATATTAAAGGGAAAGCTATGTGGGGCCCATTATATTAAAGAGAAAGCTATGTGGGGCCCATTATATTAAAGGGAAAGCTATGTGGGGCCCGTTATATTAAAGTGAAAGCTATGTGGGGCCCATTATATTAAAGAGAAAGCTATGTGGGGCCCATTATATTAAAGAGAAAGCTATGTGGGGCCCATTATATTAAAGGGAAAGCTATGTGGGGCCCATTATATTAAAGAGAAAGCTATGTGGGGCCCATTATATTAAAGAGAAAGCTATGTGCGGCCCATTATATTAAAGGGAAAGCTATGTGGGGCCCATTATATTAAAGAGAAAGCTATGTGGGGCCCATTATATTAAAGAAAAAGCTATGTGGGGCCCATTATATTAAAGGGAAAGCTATGTGGGGCCCATTATGTTAAAGAGAAAGCTATGTGGGGCCCATTATATTAAAGAGAAAGCTATGTGGGGCCCATTATATTAAAGAGAAAGCTATGTGCGGCCCATTATATTAAAGGGAAAGCTATGTGGGGCCCATTATATTAAAGAGAAAGCTATGTGGGGCCCATTATATTAAAGGGAAAGCTATGTGGGGCCCATTATATTAAAGAGAAAGCTATGTGGGGCCCATTATATTAAAGAAAAAGCTATGTGGGGCCCATTATATTAAAGGGAAAGCTATGTGGGGCCCATTATATTAAAGGGAAAGCTATGTGGGGCCCATTATATTAAAGGGAAAGCTATGTGCGGCCCATTATATTAAAGAGAAAGCTATGTGGGGCCCATTTTATTAAAGAGAAAGCTATGTGGGGCCCATTATATTAAAGAGAAAGTTATGTGGGGCCCATTATATTAAAGGGAAAGCTATGTGGGGCCCATTATATTAAAGAAAAAGCTATGTGGGGCCCATTATATTAAAGAAAAAGCTATGTGGGGCCCATTATATTAAAGGGAAAGCTATGTGGGGCCCATTATATTAAAGGGAAAGCTATGTGGGGCCCATTATATTAAAGGGAAAGCTATGTGGGGCCCATTATATTAAAGAGAAAGCTATGTGGGGCCCATTATATTAAAGGGAAAGCTATGTGGGGCCCATTATATTAAAGGGAAAGCTATGTGGGGCCCGTTATCTTAAAGGGACATCTACGTAGGGCCCATTATATTAAATGGATGGCTATGTGGGGCCCATTATATTAAAGAGAAAGCTATGTGGGGCCCATTATATTAAAGAGAAAGCTATGTGGGGCCCATTATATTAAAGAGAAAGCTATGTGGGGCCCATTTTATTAAAGGGAAAGCTATGTGGGGCCCATTATATTAAAGAGAAAGCTATGTGGGGCCCATTTTATTAAAGAGAAAGCTATGTGGGGCCCATTATATTAAAGAGAAAGCTATGTGGGGCCCATTATATTAAAGGGAAAGCTATGTGGGGCCCATTATATTAAAGAAAAAGCTATGTGGGGCCCATTATATTAAAGAAAAAGCTATGTGGGGCCCATTATATTAAAGGGAAAGCTATGTGGGGCCCATTATATTAAAGGGAAAGCTATGTGGGGCCCATTATATTAAAGGGAAAGCTATGTGGGGCCCATTATATTAAAGAGAAAGCTATGTGAGGCCCATTATATTAAAGGGAAAGCTATGTGGGGCCCATTATATTAAAGGGAAAGCTATGTGGGGCCCGTTATCTTAAAGGGACATCTACGTAGGGCCCATTATATTAAATGGATGGCTATGTGGGGCCCATTATATTAAAGAGAAAGCTATGTGGGGCCCATTATATTAAAGAGAAAGCTATGTGGGGCCCATTATATTAAAGAGAAAGCTATGTGGGGCCTATTATATTAAAGGGAAAGCTATGTGGGGCCCATTATATTAAAGAGAAAGCTATGTGGGGCCCATTATATTAAAGGGAAAGCTATGTGGGGCCCATTATATAATAATAAAATCTATGTGGGGCCCATTATATTAAAGGGAAAGCTATGTGGGGCCCGTTATCTTAAAGGGACATCTACGTATATGATAAATTCTATATGGGGCCCATGATATTTAATGGAAGGCTATGTGAGGCCCATTATATTAAATAGAGAGCTATGTGGGGACCAATACATTAAAAAGAAAGCTATATTGGGGCCCACTATGTTATCTGGAAGGTTTTGTGGGGCCCTCTGTATTAAATTGAGGGCTATGTGAGGCCTATTAAATTAAATGGAAAGCGTTGCGGGGCCCATAATATTATATGGAGGGCTATGTGAGGCGCATTTATCAAATAAAGGGCTATGTAGCGCCAATTATATTAAATGGAAGCCTGTGTTTTGTCCATTATATTAAATAGAGATGTATCTTGGCTCCATTATAATAAATGGAAGGCAATGTGGGGACCATTATATTAAATGGAGGGTTATGTGGGGCCCATTATATTAAATGGAAGCCTATATGGAGCCCAGTAAATTAAATGTAAAGCTATGTGGGGCCCAATATTTTAAATGGAAGGTTAAGTGGGGCCAATTGTATTAAATAGAGGGCTATGTGGTGCCCAATATAAAACATGGAAGGCTTTTTGGTGCCCATTATATTAAATAGAGGGATATTTTGGCCCCATTTTATTAAATGGAAGGCTATGTCAGGTCCAATATATTAAATGGAGTCCAGTGCGGCCTATTATATTAAATTGACGGTTATGTGGGGTTCAATAAATTAAATGAAAAGCTATGTGGAGCCCAATAAATTAAATTATAGTACATGGAAGGCAATGTGCGGCTCATTATACTATATAGAGGGCTATGTGGGGGCCATTATACTTTATAGAATTCTATGTGGGGGTCCATTATACTTTTGCCAATGGCAAATTGTGTGTTCCGGTGGCACTCCAAAGGTAAAGGGTGTTCTCCGGTGGCACTCCAACGTCATAGGGTGTGCTCTGGTGGCACACCAATGGCAAAAAGGCCAAAGAGTAGACTCTGGTGGCAGACTGAGCAGCCCTAGAGTGCGCCCCAGTGATAAGCAATAAGGCCAAAGAATGTACCCTGGTGGTAGGCTAAAAAGCCCTAGAGTGCGCCCCAGTGGTAAGCAATAAGGCCAAAAAGTGCACCCCGGTGGCAGGCTAAAAAATCCTAAAATGAGTGCCCCGGTGGTAAGCAAAATGGTCAGAGTGTACCCCGGTCGCAGTTAAAAAGCCCAAGTTGGGTGCCCCGGTGGTAAGCTAAAAGGCCAAAGAGTGCACCCCGGTGGAAGCTAAAAAGCCCAAGATGGGTGCCCCGGTGGTAAGCAAAAAAGGTCACATATTGGGCCCCTCTGGTAGGCCTACGGGAAATAGAGTTCTCCGATGGCACACCAACGGTAAAGGGTGTGCCCGATGGTACTCCAATGGTAAAGGGTGTGCTTCAGTGGCATGCCAGTGGCAAAAAGTGTACTCCGGTGGCATGCTAATGGTGAAAGGTGTGCTCTGTTAGCACCCCAACTGTAAAGAGTGTGTTCCAGTGGCACCCCAGCAGCCAATGGTGTACTTCGGTGGCAGATCATCGGGAAATGGTGTGATATGTAAGGCTCATCATAACAAAAGGGAGGGCTATGTGGGACCCATTATTTTATATGGAAAGCAAGGTGGGGCCCATTATATTAATTAGGGGCTTATGTGGGGCTCTTTATATTAAATAAAAACATATGTGGGTCCCATTAAATAAAATGGAAGGCTATATGGACCCCATTAAATTAAATGGAAGGCTATGTGGACCCCATTAAATTAAATGGAAGCCTATGTGGGGCCCATTATATTAAATGGAAGCCTATATGGGGCCCAATAAATTAAATGAAAAGCTACAGTATGTACAGCAATAATAAAAATGGTAATAATACAGGGTGGGCTATTTATATGGATACACCTAAATTAAATGGGAATGGTTGGTGATGTCAACTTCCTGTTTATGGCACATTAGTATATGGGAGGGGGAAACTTTTCCAGATGGGTGGTGACTATGGCGGCCATTTTGAAATCGGCCATTTTGGATCTAACTTTATTTTTTCAATGGGAAGAGGGTGATGTGACACATCAAACTCATTGAGAATTTCATAAGAAAATACAATGGTGTGCTTGGTTTTAACATAACTTTATTCTTTCATGAATTTTTTACAAGTTTATGACCACTTATAAAATGTGTTTAAAGTGCTGCCCATTGTGTTGGATTGTCAATGCAACCCTCTTCTCCCACTCTTGACACACTGATAGCAACACCGCAGAAGAAATGCTAGCACAGGCTTTCAGTATCCGTTGTTTCAGATGCTGAAAGGTTATATGGGGCCTATTAAAATAAATGGAAGACTATGCAGGACCTCTTGTAATAACTAGAAGGCAATTTGTGGCCCATTATATTAAACTAGATGGTGGCCCGATTCTAACTCATCGGGTATTCTAGAATATGTATGCGGCCGGCCGCGACCAATCAGCGAACCGTGTTAGTGAGGACCGGAGAGCATGTTTAAATTTGGCGCCAAAACCGGTGATTGGTCACGGCTGGCGGCCGCGACCAATCAGCGAATCGTATTAGTGAGAACCGGGGAGCGGGTACTTCCACTGTGAGCAGCCGGGAGATGACCGGCTGCTCGCAGCAGAAGTATCCCAACCGGCGGCGCCGCTCCCCGGTCCTCCCTTCACACTTGCCGTCGGGAGATCAGCGGCCCTAGCCGCTGATCTAGGGACGGTAGCCGCATGGAGGTCAGCGGCGCCGCAGGTCAGGGTACTTCTGCTGCAAGCAGCCGGGAGATGACCGGCTGCATCGCCACTGACTTCTGTGCAGAGCGGTGTTTAAATTTGGAGCCAATATCGCTGATTGGTCGTGGCCGCCGAATCGTATTAGTGAGGACAGGGGAGCGGCGCTGCCTGTGCGGGTACTTCCATTGCGAGCAGCTGGGAAATGACCGGCTGCTCGCAGCAGAAGTATTCGGACCGGTGGCGCCGCTCCCCGGTCCTCCCTTCACACTTTCCGTCGGAAGATCAGCGGCCCTAACCGCTGATCTCCCGACGGTAGCCACATGGAGGTCAGCGGCGCCGCTGGTCGGGGTACTTCTGCTGCGAGCAACCGGGAGTTGACCGGCTAGCGCCGGTCATCTCCCGGCTACATCGCCGCTGACCTCCGTGCGGCAGATGAGCTGCTAATGGCCGCCATCTTTTTCTGAAATCCCACGTCGCTGATTGACCACGGTCGGACCAATCAGCGATGCAGGACTTCCTGGACAGAAGGACAGACAGACAGACATGATAAGACGATTATATATATTAAATGTAAGGTTATGTAGGGCCCAATATATTCAATGAAAAACTATATGGGCCCATTATATAAAAGAAAAAGCTAAGTGTGGCCCATTTTATTAAATGGATGATGGCGTGCTCCCTTGGCAAGCCAGCGGGAAAGTGGCGTGCTTCCGGTGGCAAGCCAGCGGGACAGTGGCGTGCTCCGGTGTCAAGCCAGCGGGAAAGTGGCGTGCTCCGGTGGCAAGCCAGCGGGAAAGTGGCGTGCTGCGGTGGCAAGCCAGCGAGAAAGTGGCGTGCTCCGGTGGCAAGCCAGCGGGAAAGTGGCGTGCTCCGGTGGCAAGCCAACGGGAAAGTGGCGTGCTCCGGTGGCAAGCCAGCGGGACAGTGGCGTGCTCCGGTGGCAAGCCAGCGGGACAGTGGCGTGCTCCGGTGGCAAGCCAGCGGGACAGTGGCATGCTCCGGTGGCAAGCCAGCGGGACAGTGGCGTGCTCCGGTGGCAAGCCAACGGGAAAGTGGCGTGCTCCGGTGGCAAGCCAACGGGAAAGTGGCGTGCTCCGGTGGCAAGCCAACGGGAAAGTGGCATGCTCCGGTGGCAAGCCAACGGGAAAGTGGCGTGCTCCGGTGGCAAGCCAACGGGAAAGTGGCGTGCTCCGGTGGCAAGCCAACGGGAAAGTGGCGTGCTCCGGTGGCAAGCCAACGGGAAAGTGGCGTGCTCCGGTGGCAAGCCAACGGGACTGTGGCGTGCTCCGGTGGCAAGCCAACGGGAAAGTGGCGTGCTCCGGTGGCAAGCCAACGGGAAAGTGGCGTGCTCCGGTGGCAAGCCAACGGGAAAGTGGCGTGCTCCGGTGGCAAGCCAGCGGGAAAGTGGCGTGCTCCGGTGGCAAGCCAGCGGGAAAGTGGCGTGCTCCGGTGGCAAGCCAGCGGGAAAGTGGCGTGCTCCGGTGGCAAGCCAGCGGGACAGTGGCGTGCTCCGGTGGCAAGCCAGCAGGACAGTGGCGTGCTCCGGTGGCAAGCCAGCGGGAAAGTGGCGTGCTCCGGTGGCAAGCCAGCGGGAAAGTGGCGTGCTCCGGTGGCAAGCCAACGGGAAAGTGGCGTGCTCCGGTGGCAAGCCAACGGGAAAGTGGCGTGCTCCGGTGGCAAGCCAACGGGAAAGTGGCGTGCTCCGGTGGCAAGCCAATGGGAAAGTTGCGTGCTCCGGTGGCAAGCCAACGGGAAAGTGGCGTGCTCCGGTGGCAAGCCAACGGGACTGTGGCGTGCTCCGGTGGCAAGCCAACGGGAAAGTGGCGTGCTCCGGTGGCAAGCCAACGGGAAAGTGGCGTGCTCCGGTGGCAAGCCAACGGGAAAGTGGCGTGCTCCGGTGGCAAGCCAACGGGAAAGTGGCGTGCTCCGGTGGCAAGCCAACGGGAAAGTGGCGTGCTCCGGTGGCAAGCCAACGGGAAAGTGGCGTGCTCCGGTGGCAAGCCAACGGGACAGTGGCGTGCTTCGGTGGCAAGCCAACGGGACAGTGGCGTGCTCCGGTGGCAAGCCAACGGGACAGTGGCGTGCTCCGGTGGCAAGCCAACGGGAAAGTGGCGTGCTCCTGTGGCAACGGGAAAGTGGCGTGCTCCGGTGGCAAGCCAACGGGACTGTGGCGTGCTCCGGTGGCAAGCCAACGGGACTGTGGCGTGCTCCGGTGGCAAGCCAACGGGACTGTGGCGTGCTCCGGTGGCAAGCCAACGGGAAAGTGGCGTGCTCCGGTGGCAAGCCAACGCGAAGGTGGCGTGCTCCGGTGGCAAGCCAACGGGAAAGTGGCGTGCTCCGGTGGCAAGCCAACGGGAAAGTGGCGTGCTCCGGTGGCAAGCCAACGGGACAGTGGCGTGCTCCGGTGGCAAGCCAACGGGAAAGTGGCGTGCTCCGGTGGCAATCTAACGGGAAAGTGGCGTGCTCCGGTGGCAAGCCAACGGGAAAGTGGCGTGCTCCGGTGGCAAGCCAACGGGAAAGTGGCGTGCTCCGGTGGCAAGCCAACGGGAAAGTGGCGTGCTCCGGTGGCAAGCCAACGGGAAAGTGGCGTGCTCCGGTGGCAAGCCAACGGGAAAGTGGCGTGCTCCGGTGGCAAGCCAACGGAAAAGTGGCGTGCTCCGGTGGCAAGCCAACGGGAAAGTGGCGTGCTCCGGTGGCAAGCCAACGGGACAGTGGCGTGCTCCGGTGGCAAGCCAACGGGAAAGTGGCGTGCTCCGGTGGCAAGCTAACGGGAAAGTGGCGTGCTCCGGTGGCAAGCCAACGGGAAAGTGGCGTGCTCCGGTGGCAAGCCAACGGAAAAGTGGCGTGCTCCGGTGGCAAGCCAACGGGAAAGTGGCGTGCTCCGGTGGCAAGCCAACGGGACTGTGGCGTGCTCCGGTGGCAAGCCAACGGGACAGTGGCGTGCTCGGTGGCAAGCCAACGGGAAAGTGGCGTGCTCCGGTGGCAAGCTAACGGGAAAGTGGCGTGCTCCGGTGGCAAGCCAACGGGAAAGTGGCGTGCTCCGGTGGCAAGCCAACGGGAAAGTGTCGTGCTCCGGTGGCAAGCCAACGGGAAAGTGGCGTGCTTCGGTGGCAAGCCAACGGGAAAGTGGCGTGCTTCGGTGGCAAGCCAACGGGACTGTGGCGTGCTCCGGTGGCAAGCCAACGGGACTGTGGCGTGCTCCGGTGGCAAGCCAGCGGGAAAGTGGCGTGCTCCGGTGGCAAGCCAGCGGGAAAGTGGCGTGCTCCGGTGGCAAGCCAACGGGAAAGTGGCGTGCTCCGGTGGCAAGCCAACGGGAAAGTGGCGTGCTCCGGTGGCAAGCCAACGGGAAAGTGGCGTGCTCCGGTGGCAAGCCAACGGGAAAGTGGCGTGCTCCTGTGCCAACGGGACTGTGGCGTGCTCCGGTGGCAAGCCAACGGGACAGTGGCGTGCTCCGGTGGCAAGCCAACGGGAAAGTGGCGTGCTCCGGTGGCAATCTAACGGGAAAGTGGCGTGCTCCGGTGGCAAGCCAACGGGAAAGTGGCGTGCTCCGGTGGCAAGCCAACGGGAAAGTGGCGTGCTCCGGTGGCAAGCCAACGGGAAAGTGGCGTGCTCCGGTGGCAAGCCAACGGGAAAGTGGCGTGCTCCGGTGGCAAGCCAACGGGAAAGTGGCGTGCTCCGGTGGCAAGCCAACGGAAAAGTGGCGTGCTCCGGTGGCAAGCCAACGGGAAAGTGGCGTGCTCCGGTGGCAAGCCAACGGGACAGTGGCGTGCTCCGGTGGCAAGCCAACGGGAAAGTGGCGTGCTCCGGTGGCAAGCTAACGGGAAAGTGGCGTGCTCCGGTGGCAAGCCAACGGGAAAGTGGCGTGCTCCGGTGGCAAGCCAACGGAAAAGTGGCGTGCTCCGGTGGCAAGCCAACGGGAAAGTGGCGTGCTCCGGTGGCAAGCCAACGGGACTGTGGCGTGCTCCGGTGGCAAGCCAACGGGACAGTGGCGTGCTCGGTGGCAAGCCAACGGGAAAGTGGCGTGCTCCGGTGGCAAGCTAACGGGAAAGTGGCGTGCTCCGGTGGCAAGCCAACGGGAAAGTGGCGTGCTCCGGTGGCAAGCCAACGGGAAAGTGTCGTGCTCCGGTGGCAAGCCAACGGGAAAGTGGCGTGCTTCGGTGGCAAGCCAACGGGAAAGTGGCGTGCTTCGGTGGCAAGCCAACGGGACTGTGGCGTGCTCCGGTGGCAAGCCAACGGGACTGTGGCGTGCTCCGGTGGCAAGCCAGCGGGAAAGTGGCGTGCTCCGGTGGCAAGCCAGCGGGAAAGTGGCGTGCTCCGGTGGCAAGCCAACGGGAAAGTGGCGTGCTCCGGTGGCAAGCCAACGGGAAAGTGGCGTGCTCCGGTGGCAAGCCAACGGGAAAGTGGCGTGCTCCGGTGGCAAGCCAACGGGAAAGTGGCGTGCTCCGGTGGCAAGCCAACGGGAAAGTGGCGTGCTCCTGTGCCAACGGGACTGTGGTGTGCTCCGGTGGCAAGCCAGCGGGAAAGTGGCGTGCTCCGGTGGCAAGCCAGCGGGAAAGTGGCGTGCTCCGGTGGCAAGCCAACGGGAAAGTGGCGTGCTCCGGTGGCAAGCCAACGGGAAAGTGGCGTGCTCCGGTGGCAAGCCAACGGGAAAGTGGCGTGCTCCGGTGGCAAGCCAACGGGACTGTGGCGTGCTTCGGTGGCAAGCCAGCGGGAAAGTGGCGTGCTCCGGTGGCAAGCCAACGGGAAAGTGGCGTGCTCCGGTGGCAAGCCAACGGGAAAGTGGCGTGCTCCGGTGGCAAGCCAACGGGAAAGTGGCGTGCTCCGGTGGCAAGCCAACGGGAAAGTGGCGTGCTCCGGTGGCAAGCCAACGGGAAAGTGGCGTGCTCCTGTGCCAACGGGACTGTGGCGTGCTCCGGTGGCAAGCCAGCGGGAAAGTGGCGTGCTCCGGTGGCAAGCCAGCGGGAAAGTGGCGTGCTCCGGTGGCAAGCCAACGGGAAAGTGGCGTGCTCCGGTGGCAAGCCAACGGGAAAGTGGCGTGCTCCGGTGGCAAGCCAACGGGACTGTGGCGTGCTTCGGTGGCAAGCCAGCGGGAAAGTGGCGTGCTCCGGTGGCAAGCCAACGGGAAAGTGGCGTGCTCCGGTGGCAAGCCAACGGGAAAGTGGCGTGCTCCGGTGGCAAGCCAACGGGACAGTGGCGTGCTTCGGTGGCAAGCCAACGGGACAGTGGCGTGCTCCGGTGGCAAGCCAACGGGACAGTGGCGTGCTCCGGTGGCAAGCCAACGGGAAAGTGGCGTGCTCCTGTGGCAACGGGAAAGTGGCGTGCTCTGGTGGCAAGCCAACGGGACTGTGGCGTGCTCCGGTGGCAAGCCAACGGGACTGTGGCGTGCTCCGGTGGCAAGCCAACGGGACTGTGGCGTGCTCCGGTGGCAAGCCAACGGGAAAGTGGCGTGCTCCGGTGGCAAGCCAACGGGAAAGTGGCGTGCTCCGGTGGCAAGCCAACGGGAAAGTGGCGTGCTCCGGTGGCAAGCCAACGGAAAAGTGGCGTGCTCCGGTGGCAAGCCAACGGGAAAGTGGCGTGCTCCGGTGGCAAGCCAACGGGAAAGTGGCGTGCTCCGGTGGCAAGCCAACGGGAAAGTGGCGTGCTCCGGTGGCAAGCCAACGGGAAAGTGGCGTGCTTCGGTGGCAAGCCAACGGGAAAGTGGCGTGCTTCGGTGGCAAGCCAACGGGACTGTGGCGTGCTCCGGTGGCAAGCCAACGGGACTGTGGCGTGCTCCGGTGGCAAGCCAGCGGGAAAGTGGCGTGCTCCGGTGGCAAGCCAGCGGGAAAGTGGCGTGCTCCGGTGGCAAGCCAACGGGAAAGTGGCGTGCTCCGGTGGCAAGCCAACGGGAAAGTGGCGTGCTCCGGTGGCAAGCCAACGGGAAAGTGGCGTGCTCCGGTGGCAAGCCAACGGGACTGTGGCGTGCTTCGGTGGCAAGCCAGCGGGAAAGTGGCGTGCTCCGGTGGAAAGCCAACGGGAAAGTGGCGTGCTCCGGTGGCAAGCCAACGGGAAAGTGGCGTGCTCCGGTGGCAAGCCAACGGGAAAGTGGCGTGCTCCGGTGGCAAGCCAACGGGACTGTGGCGTGCTCCGGTGGCAAGCCAACGGGAAAGTGGCGTGCTCCGGTGGCAAGCCAACGGGAAAGTGGCGTGCTCCGGTGGCAAGCCAACGGGAAAGTGGCGTGCTCCGGTGGCAAGCCAACGGGAAAGTGGCGTGCTCCGGTGGCAAGCCAACGGGAAAGTGGCGTGCTCCAGTGGCAAGCCAACGGGAAAGTGGCGTGCTCCGGTGGCAAGCCAACGGGACAGTGGCGTGCTTCGGTGGCAAGCCAACGGGACAGTGGCGTGCTCCGGTGGCAAGCCAACGGGACAGTGGCGTGCTCCGGTGGCAAGCCAACGGGAAAGTGGCGTGCTCCTGTGGCAACGGGAAAGTGGCGTGCTCCGGTGGCAAGCCAACGGGACTGTGGCGTGCTCCGGTGGCAAGCCAACGGGACTGTGGCGTGCTCCGGTGGCAAGCCAACGGGACTGTGGCGTGCTCCGGTGGCAAGCCAACGGGAAAGTGGCGTGCTCCGGTGGCAAGCCAACGCGAAGGTGGCGTGCTCCGGTGGCAAGCCAACGGGAAAGTGGCGTGCTCCGGTGGCAAGCCAACGGGAAAGTGGCGTGCTCCGGTGGCAAGCCAACGGGAAAGTGGCGTGCTCCGGTGGCAAGCCAACGGGACAGTGGCGTGCTCCGGTGGCAAGCCAACGGGACAGTGGCGTGCTCCGGTGGCAAGCCAACGGGAAAGTGGCGTGCTCCGGTGGCAAGCCAACGGGAAAGTGGCGTGCTCCGGTGGCAAGCCAACGGAAAAGTGGCGTGCTCCGGTGGCAAGCCAACGGAAAAGTGGCGTGCTCCGGTGGCAAGCCAACGGAAAAGTGGCGTGCTCCGGTGGCAAGCCAACGGGAAAGTGGCGTGCTCCGGTGGCAAGCCAACGGGACTGTGGCGTGCTCCGGTGGCAAGCCAACGGGACAGTGGCGTGCTCCGGTGGCAAGCCAACGGGAAAGTGGCGTGCTCCGGTGGCAAGCTAACGGGAAAGTGGCGTGCTCCGGTGGCAAGCCAACGGGAAAGTGGCGTGCTCCGGTGGCAAGCCAACGGGAAAGTGGCGTGCTCCGGTGGCAAGCCTACGGGAAAGTGGCGTGCTCCGGTGGCAAGCCAACGGGAAAGTGGCGTGCTCCGGTGGCAAGCCAACGGGAAAGTGGCGTGCTCCGGTGGCAAGCCAACGGAAAAGTGGCGTGCTCCGGTGGCAAGCCAACGGGAAAGTGGCGTGCTCCGGTGGCAAGCCAACGGGAAAGTGGCGTGCTCCGGTGGCAAGCCAACGGGAAAGTGGCGTGCTCCGGTGGCAAGCCAACGGGAAAGTGGCGTGCTTCGGTGGCAAGCCAACGGGAAAGTGGCGTGCTTCGGTGGCAAGCCAACGGGACTGTGGCGTGCTCCGGTGGCAAGCCAACGGGACTGTGGCGTGCTCCGGTGGCAAGCCAGCGGGAAAGTGGCGTGCTCCGGTGGCAAGCCAGCGGGAAAGTGGCGTGCTCCGGTGGCAAGCCAACGGGAAAGTGGCGTGCTCCGGTGGCAAGCCAACGGGAAAGTGGCGTGCTCCGGTGGCAAGCCAACGGGAAAGTGGCGTGCTCCGGTGGCAAGCCAACGGGACTGTGGCGTGCTTCGGTGGCAAGCCAGCGGGAAAGTGGCGTGCTCCGGTGGAAAGCCAACGGGAAAGTGGCGTGCTCCGGTGGCAAGCCAACGGGAAAGTGGCGTGCTCCGGTGGCAAGCCAACGGGAAAGTGGCATGCTCCGGTGGCAAGCCAACGGGACTGTGGCGTGCTCCGGTGGCAAGCCAACGGGAAAGTGGCGTGCTCCGGTGGCAAGCCAACGGGAAAGTGGCGTGCTCCGGTGGCAAGCCAACGGGAAAGTGGCGTGCTCCGGTGGCAAGCCAACGGGAAAGTGGCGTGCTCCGGTGGCAAGCCAACGGGAAAGTGGCGTGCTCCGGTGGCAAGCCAACGGGAAAGTGGCGTGCTCCGGTGGCAAGCCAACGGGACAGTGGCGTGCTTCGGTGGCAAGCCAACGGGACAGTGGCGTGCTCCGGTGGCAAGCCAACGGGACAGTGGCGTGCTCCGGTGGCAAGCCAACGGGAAAGTGGCGTGCTCCTGTGGCAACGGGAAAGTGGCGTGCTCCGGTGGCAAGCCAACGGGACTGTGGCGTGCTCCGGTGGCAAGCCAACGGGACTGTGGCGTGCTCCGGTGGCAAGCCAACGGGACTGTGGCGTGCTCCGGTGGCAAGCCAACGGGAAAGTGGCGTGCTCCGGTGGCAAGCCAACGCGAAGGTGGCGTGCTCCGGTGGCAAGCCAACGGGAAAGTGGCGTGCTCCGGTGGCAAGCCAACGGGAAAGTGGCGTGCTCCGGTGGCAAGCCAACGGGAAAGTGGCGTGCTCCGGTGGCAAGCCAACGGGACAGTGGCGTGCTCCGGTGGCAAGCCAACGGGACAGTGGCGTGCTCCGGTGGCAAGCCAACGGGAAAGTGGCGTGCTCCGGTGGCAAGCCAACGGGAAAGTGGCGTGCTCCGGTGGCAAGCCAACGGAAAAGTGGCGTGCTCCGGTGGCAAGCCAACGGAAAAGTGGCGTGCTCCGGTGGCAAGCCAACGGAAAAGTGGCGTGCTCCGGTGGCAAGCCAACGGGAAAGTGGCGTGCTCCGGTGGCAAGCCAACGGGACTGTGGCGTGCTCCGGTGGCAAGCCAACGGGACAGTGGCGTGCTCCGGTGGCAAGCCAACGGGAAAGTGGCGTGCTCCGGTGGCAAGCTAACGGGAAAGTGGCGTGCTCCGGTGGCAAGCCAACGGGAAAGTGGCGTGCTCCGGTGGCAAGCCAACGGGAAAGTGGCGTGCTCCGGTGGCAAGCCTACGGGAAAGTGGCGTGCTCCGGTGGCAAGCCAACGGGAAAGTGGCGTGCTCCGGTGGCAAGCCAACGGGAAAGTGGCGTGCTCCGGTGGCAAGCCAACGGGAAAGTGGCGTGCTCCGGTGGCAAGCCAACGGGAAAGTGGCGTGCTCCGGTGGCAAGCCAACGGGAAAGTGGCGTGCTCCTGTGCCAACGGGACTGTGGCGTGCTCCGGTGGCAAGCCAGCGGGAAAGTGGCGTGCTCCGGTGGCAAGCCAGCGGGAAAGTGGCGTGCTCCGGTGGCAAGCCAACGGGAAAGTGGCGTGCTCCGGTGGCAAGCCAACGGGAAAGTGGCGTGCTCCGGTGGCAAGCCAACGGGACTGTGGCGTGCTTCGGTGGCAAGCCAGCGGGAAAGTGGCGTGCTCCGGTGGCAAGCCAACGGGAAAGTGGCGTGCTCCGGTGGCAAGCCAACGGGAAAGTGGCGTGCTCCGGTGGCAAGCCAACGGGACAGTGGCGTGCTTCGGTGGCAAGCCAACGGGACAGTGGCGTGCTCCGGTGGCAAGCCAACGGGACAGTGGCGTGCTCCGGTGGCAAGCCAACGGGAAAGTGGCGTGCTCCTGTGGCAACGGGAAAGTGGCGTGCTCTGGTGGCAAGCCAACGGGACTGTGGCGTGCTCCGGTGGCAAGCCAACGGGACTGTGGCGTGCTCCGGTGGCAAGCCAACGGGACTGTGGCGTGCTCCGGTGGCAAGCCAACGGGAAAGTGGCGTGCTCCGGTGGCAAGCCAACGGGAAAGTGGCGTGCTCCGGTGGCAAGCCAACGGGAAAGTGGTGTGCTCCGGTGGCAAGCCAACGGAAAAGTGGCGTGCTCCGGTGGCAAGCCAACGGGAAAGTGGCGTGCTCCGGTGGCAAGCCAACGGGAAAGTGGCGTGCTCCGGTGGCAAGCCAACGGGAAAGTGGCGTGCTCCGGTGGCAAGCCAACGGGAAAGTGGCGTGCTTCGGTGGCAATCCAACGGGAAAGTGGCGTGCTTCGGTGGCAAGCCAACGGGACTGTGGCGTGCTCCGGTGGCAAGCCAACGGGACTGTGGCGTGCTCCGGTGGCAAGCCAGCGGGAAAGTGGCGTGCTCCGGTGGCAAGCCAGCGGGAAAGTGGCGTGCTCCGGTGGCAAGCCAACGGGAAAGTGGCGTGCTCCGGTGGCAAGCCAACGGGAAAGTGGCGTGCTCCGGTGGCAAGCCAACGGGAAAGTGGCGTGCTCCGGTGGCAAGCCAACGGGACTGTGGCGTGCTTCGGTGGCAAGCCAGCGGGAAAGTGGCGTGCTCCGGTGGAAAGCCAACGGGAAAGTGGCGTGCTCCGGTGGCAAGCCAAAGGGAAAGTGGCGTGCTCCGGTGGCAAGCCAACGGGAAAGTGGCGTGCTCCGGTGGCAAGCCAACGGGACTGTGGCGTGCTCCGGTGGCAAGCCAACGGGAAAGTGGCGTGATCCGGTGGCAAGCCAACGGGAAAGTGGCGTGCTCCGGTGGCAAGCCAACGGGAAAGTGGCGTGCTCCGGTGGCAAGCCAACGGGAAAGTGGCGTGCTCCGGTGGCAAGCCAACGGGAAAGTGGCGTGCTCCAGTGGCAAGCCAACGGGAAAGTGGCGTGCTCCGGTGGCAAGCCAACGGGACAGTGGCGTGCTTCGGTGGCAAGCCAACGGGACAGTGGCGTGCTCCGGTGGCAAGCCAACGGGACAGTGGCGTGCTCCGGTGGCAAGCCAACGGGAAAGTGGCGTGCTCCTGTGGCAACGGGAAAGTGGCGTGCTCCGGTGGCAAGCCAACGGGACTGTGGCGTGCTCCGGTGGCAAGCCAACGGGACTGTGGCGTGCTCCGGTGGCAAGCCAACGGGACTGTGGCGTGCTCCGGTGGCAAGCCAACGGGAAAGTGGCGTGCTCCGGTGGCAAGCCAACGCGAAGGTGGCGTGCTCCGGTGGCAAGCCAACGGGAAAGTGGCGTGCTCCGGTGGCAAGCCAACGGGAAAGTGGCGTGCTCCGGTGGCAAGCCAACGGGAAAGTGGCGTGCTCCGGTGGCAAGCCAACGGGACAGTGGCGTGCTCCGGTGGCAAGCCAACGGGACAGTGGCGTGCTCCGGTGGCAAGCCAACGGGAAAGTGGCGTGCTCCGGTGGCAAGCCAACGGGAAAGTGGCGTGCTCCGGTGGCAAGCCAACGGAAAAGTGGCGTGCTCCGGTGGCAAGCCAACGGAAAAGTGGCGTGCTCCGGTGGCAAGCCAACGGAAAAGTGGCGTGCTCCGGTGGCAAGCCAACGGGAAAGTGGCGTGCTCCGGTGGCAAGCCAACGGGACTGTGGCGTGCTCCGGTGGCAAGCCAACGGGACAGTGGCGTGCTCCGGTGGCAAGCCAACGGGAAAGTGGCGTGCTCCGGTGGCAAGCTAACGGGAAAGTGGCGTGCTCCGGTGGCAAGCCAACGGGAAAGTGGCGTGCTCCGGTGGCAAGCCAACGGGAAAGTGGCGTGCTCCGGTGGCAAGCCTACGGGAAAGTGGCGTGCTCCGGTGGCAAGCCAACGGGAAAGTGGCGTGCTCCGGTGGCAAGCCAACGGGAAAGTGGCGTGCTCCGGTGGCAAGCCAACGGAAAAGTGGCGTGCTCCGGTGGCAAGCCAACGGGAAAGTGGCGTGCTCCGGTGGCAAGCCAACGGGAAAGTGGCGTGCTCCGGTGGCAAGCCAACGGGAAAGTGGCGTGCTCCGGTGGCAAGCCAACGGGAAAGTGGCGTGCTTCGGTGGCAAGCCAACGGGAAAGTGGCGTGCTTCGGTGGCAAGCCAACGGGACTGTGGCGTGCTCCGGTGGCAAGCCAACGGGACTGTGGCGTGCTCCGGTGGCAAGCCAGCGGGAAAGTGGCGTGCTCCGGTGGCAAGCCAGCGGGAAAGTGGCGTGCTCCGGTGGCAAGCCAACGGGAAAGTGGCGTGCTCCGGTGGCAAGCCAACGGGAAAGTGGCGTGCTCCGGTGGCAAGCCAACGGGAAAGTGGCGTGCTCCGGTGGCAAGCCAACGGGACTGTGGCGTGCTTCGGTGGCAAGCCAGCGGGAAAGTGGCGTGCTCCGGTGGAAAGCCAACGGGAAAGTGGCGTGCTCCGGTGGCAAGCCAACGGGAAAGTGGCGTGCTCCGGTGGCAAGCCAACGGGAAAGTGGCATGCTCCGGTGGCAAGCCAACGGGACTGTGGCGTGCTCCGGTGGCAAGCCAACGGGAAAGTGGCGTGCTCCGGTGGCAAGCCAACGGGAAAGTGGCGTGCTCCGGTGGCAAGCCAACGGGAAAGTGGCGTGCTCCGGTGGCAAGCCAACGGGAAAGTGGCGTGCTCCGGTGGCAAGCCAACGGGAAAGTGGCGTGCTCCGGTGGCAAGCCAACGGGAAAGTGGCGTGCTCCGGTGGCAAGCCAACGGGACAGTGGCGTGCTTCGGTGGCAAGCCAACGGGACAGTGGCGTGCTCCGGTGGCAAGCCAACGGGACAGTGGCGTGCTCCGGTGGCAAGCCAACGGGAAAGTGGCGTGCTCCTGTGGCAACGGGAAAGTGGCGTGCTCCGGTGGCAAGCCAACGGGACTGTGGCGTGCTCCGGTGGCAAGCCAACGGGACTGTGGCGTGCTCCGGTGGCAAGCCAACGGGACTGTGGCGTGCTCCGGTGGCAAGCCAACGGGAAAGTGGCGTGCTCCGGTGGCAAGCCAACGCGAAGGTGGCGTGCTCCGGTGGCAAGCCAACGGGAAAGTGGCGTGCTCCGGTGGCAAGCCAACGGGAAAGTGGCGTGCTCCGGTGGCAAGCCAACGGGAAAGTGGCGTGCTCCGGTGGCAAGCCAACGGGACAGTGGCGTGCTCCGGTGGCAAGCCAACGGGACAGTGGCGTGCTCCGGTGGCAAGCCAACGGGAAAGTGGCGTGCTCCGGTGGCAAGCCAACGGGAAAGTGGCGTGCTCCGGTGGCAAGCCAACGGAAAAGTGGCGTGCTCCGGTGGCAAGCCAACGGAAAAGTGGCGTGCTCCGGTGGCAAGCCAACGGAAAAGTGGCGTGCTCCGGTGGCAAGCCAACGGGAAAGTGGCGTGCTCCGGTGGCAAGCCAACGGGACTGTGGCGTGCTCCGGTGGCAAGCCAACGGGACAGTGGCGTGCTCCGGTGGCAAGCCAACGGGAAAGTGGCGTGCTCCGGTGGCAAGCTAACGGGAAAGTGGCGTGCTCCGGTGGCAAGCCAACGGGAAAGTGGCGTGCTCCGGTGGCAAGCCAACGGGAAAGTGGCGTGCTCCGGTGGCAAGCCTACGGGAAAGTGGCGTGCTCCGGTGGCAAGCCAACGGGAAAGTGGCGTGCTCCGGTGGCAAGCCAACGGGAAAGTGGCGTGCTCCGGTGGCAAGCCAACGGAAAAGTGGCGTGCTCCGGTGGCAAGCCAACGGGAAAGTGGCGTGCTCCGGTGGCAAGCCAACGGGAAAGTGGCGTGCTCCGGTGGCAAGCCAACGGGAAAGTGGCGTGCTCCGGTGGCAAGCCAACGGGAAAGTGGCGTGCTTCGGTGGCAAGCCAACGGGAAAGTGGCGTGCTTCGGTGGCAAGCCAACGGGACTGTGGCGTGCTCCGGTGGCAAGCCAACGGGACTGTGGCGTGCTCCGGTGGCAAGCCAGCGGGAAAGTGGCGTGCTCCGGTGGCAAGCCAGCGGGAAAGTGGCGTGCTCCGGTGGCAAGCCAACGGGAAAGTGGCGTGCTCCGGTGGCAAGCCAACGGGAAAGTGGCGTGCTCCGGTGGCAAGCCAACGGGAAAGTGGCGTGCTCCGGTGGCAAGCCAACGGGACTGTGGCGTGCTTCGGTGGCAAGCCAGCGGGAAAGTGGCGTGCTCCGGTGGCAAGCCAACGGGAAAGTGGCGTGCTCCGCTGGCAAGCCAACGGGAAAGTGGCGTGCTCCGGTGGCAAGCCAACGGGAAAGTGGCGTGCTCCGGTGGCAAGCCAACGGAAAAGTGGCGTGCTCCGGTGGCAAGCCAACGGGAAAGTGGCGTGCTCCGGTGGCAAGCCAACGGGAAAGTGGCGTGCTCCGGTGGCAAGCCAACGGGAAAGTGGCGTGCTCCGGTGGCAAGCCAACGGGAAAGTGGCGTGCTCCGGTGGCAAGCCAACGAGAAAGTGGCGTGCTTCGGTGGCAAGCCAACGGGAAAGTGGCGTGCTCCGGTGGCAAGCCAACGGGAAAGTGGCGTGCTCCGGTGGCAAGCCAACGGGAAAGTGGCGTGCTCCGGTGGCAAGCCAATGGGACTGTGGCGTGCTCCGGTGGCAAGCCAACGGGACTGTGTCGTGCTTCGGTGGCAAGCCACCGGGAAAGTGGCGTGCTCCGGTGGCAAGCCATCGGGAAAGTGGCGTGCTCCGGTGGCAAGCCAACGGGAAAGTGGCGTGCTCCGGTGGCAAGCCAATGGGAAAGTGGCGTGCTCCGATGGCAAGCCAACGGGAAAGTGGCGTGCTCCGGTGGCAAGCCAACGGGAAAGTGGCGTGCTCCGGTGGCAAGCCAACGGGAAAAGGTGTGCTCCGGTGGCATGCTAATGGTAAAGGTGTGCTCCAGTGGCATTCTAACGGTAAAGGTGTGCTGCGGTCACATGCTAATGGTAAAGGTGTGCTCCGGTGGCATGCTAACGGGAATAGGTGTGCTCCGATGGCATGCTAACGGGAATAGGTGTGCCCGGTGGCATACTAACGGGAAAAGGTGTGCTACGGTGGCATGCTAGCCGGAAATGGTGTGCTTCGGTGGCATGATAACGAGAAATGGGGTACTCCATTGGCACCACAATGGTCAAGGGACTTGGAAATGTCACATGTGAAGTCATACTCGCATAGTGTCTGTTGTTGCAGGGATCAAAAGAGCGACCCGGTGGAACAAGATGTGGACACTGTGCGACAGATGGTGGTTTAAGGACAGCAAACAGCAAAATAAGACCAAGCAACAGCAAGAAAACAATCCAAGAATTACCGCAGCAGACAAGTAAGTGATTGTGATTCTTTTAAACGGTGATGTATGATCAGATGAAGTGGAATGCAGTAAGTTTGGAAATATGATTAACATGTTAATAAAGTGTCTGAAATGTATAAGCGAGAAACAGAAAAAGGTGGATTGTTACAGGGGGATAGCTGAGAGTAGGGAGTTGCAGAGAAAGTCCTTGTGACAGGTTTAGGATGCATACGGCGGTTTATTGCCTCCTCCACATACAAAGGCAGGAGATGAGACTATCAAACTATTGAACTTGGAGTTGTCAGTAATGTTGGAGGTGAAATTAATAAAGCAAGTAAAATGGGAAAGAAAAAAAGGGGTTGTATGTTTGCCTGGTCAGAGGGATGTTTGCCTGGTCAGGGGGATGTTTGCCTGGTCAGAGGGATGTTTGCCTGGTCATGGGGATGTTTGTCTGGTCAGGGGGATGTTTGCCTGGTCAGGGGGATGTTTGCCTGGTCAGGGGGATGGTTGCCTGGTCAGGAGGATGTTTGCCTGTTCATGGGGATGTTTGTCTGGTCAGGGGGATGTTTGCCTGGTCAGAGGGATGTTTGCCTGGTAAGGGGGATGTTTGCCTGGTCAGGGGGATGTTTGCCTGGTCAGGGGGATGGTTGTGTGGTCAGGAGGATGTTTGTCTGGTCAGGTGGATGTTTGTCTGGTTAGAGGGATGTTTGTCTGGTCAGAGTGATGTTTGTCTGGTCAGAGGGATGTTTGCTTCACGTTGGGGAAGAGGGAAAGGACTGAATGATCCGGCACCTGTCCTATCCACAGGATGGTCAGCTAGTGCCGCCATTGGGAAAGAGCTGACCTAGTGTCACTATCAATCATCAGAGTCTGCAGTACAACTGATTAGGGGTCCAGCAGGGTGCGCTGATGACACAGGTGGACCTTGGGGCGGTTTTCCGGTTGCGGACGCTGCACCTAGAGGGTTTTCTTCATGTAATTATCCTCCTCACATTGCAGACTTGTGAACTTTATAAATTTTCTTCATTTGCTTATTTTCTTCCTTCTCTCCCAAACACGTTGCTGAAGTGCTGTCTCACCCCCACTGCCCCCATCCAGAAGCTTCTTGTGGCTGCTGTTCAGTGAGATTTGTCCTCTATATACCAGCAGTCTGTGTATGGGCCTGTCCCTGTCTGATCCTCTCTGCTCTCCACCCCTGCACTCAGACATGGGAAACCCTGTAGTCTTATTACTTCACATCTTGGTGAACAACAGCTGAAAGGACCCTATAAAGGAGCCTGTACCAGGCAGGTGACAGCGGTGCAGCATTGTGCTTGTGAGGGCAATCGGGCGGTGGAGTCAGAAATTGGGGAATACTTGGGTGCTCTCTGGACGGACAATATTAGTGCTGCAGTAATTTCCCACAAGTTTTTGCACAGAGCGGCCACTAATATAGAATAAAGTAAAACAATTGTGCTCTGTAAATAATGGCTGTGCTTTGCTACAAATGCTTCATGTTTGCAAGAGGTTTTTTTTTTCTTTAATAAATTTTATTTAGTTTATAATTGATTTTTTCTCTTTCTGCTAGATATCAGCACATGATAGAGGCCGTACGGGACTGGTATAAGAAGTTCTTGGCTGAGAAGGAAAGAAGCTTCATTCCTCCATGAGCTGCAGTTCTTTGTGTCCAGTCGGGAGCTCTATTAGTAAGTAGATTTTATCACCGGCGCAGACATTTCCGGGAAGGTTCCAATTGGCCGAATACAAGACGTTCATTAAACTCTTCATTTGAAATAAACGTCTGGTTATCATCCACAATACTTAATACCGGTCACTTGTCACAAATTTGTATATTTTTTACCTGTTATAAAATGCTGCTCATCCCTTGAATCTTTTTTTTTTTTGTCATTTTAGACAAAACATTACATATTCCTGACAAGTTCCAGGTCTTTTCACACCACTCGTTTTGCAGGTTCTTTAATGCTACAGCACTTACGTTATTGGGGTCATTTTTGTGCAGTTTGCAGTTACATGATTTTTTATACATGTTTTTTTTAGGTTTGTCTTGTTATTACATCACATTCATCTTTTTCCTCTCTTGCTTTCCTGGACTGAAGGAAACATATCTCCAAGTCATTCTGAGCTGCCGGCAGGAGAGATGGACCCTCAGGAGCCTCCTAGTCTTCAGAATCCACATGAAGGAGAAGTCCAAGAACAAGAAAGGCCTCCGACAGCAGAGCAACCTGTCCGCCAAAAAGTCCCAGAAGAAGAAGCGATGGTCCCGCAGCTCATCTGTGTTTTTCCTAAATGTGGTTTATACTTTTACTGATTGTAATTTTCTTGGTCGATACCAGATAAAGTTTTGGATGACAACTGTCTGGACTTGTGTCTTATTTTACATTTCTCCTTTTTTCTTCTTGCTTCCCCTCCAGTGAGATCTGGCTTAGGTGATAAAAGCCTTTCTCTATCCAGCATTTTTGCAGCAGGCTGGAGAATTACTTTCTGGATGATAACTTGCCTTAGTCTCAGGTGCCCATACACTAGTTAGCTTTACACCGGACGCTTGTCCACACAACACATCCCGACTCCCCCATATACATGAATGTGGTTATATGTGTGGGGGAGATGGCCCCATACACAGCACATGGTCGGCTGCTCCAGCAAAAATCCTTGGGTTTGACCTACCTTCCTGTAATATATATGGGGGGCCATTAGTTGGATGTTTGCAGGACCCCTCTTTGTCCGACAGCTTCCCTCCCCCACACATAGCAAGCAGTGTACATACAAGCTCCCTTCCCGCACATACAGTATATATAGCATATAAAGAAAAAACCTAGAAGTCTGAACTGAAGCATAAATTGATGTGCATGCAAAATGTAAATGCATGTTCACACAAGGCCACTAGACAAAGAAAAACCAAAGACAAGCAAAATACCCAAGTAACCGGAAGTGAATGGGTAAATCGCAAAGTGCAAAAATAATAAATAATGAAGGGTATTTAGTTAACATAATTTTGATAAAAATAATGCAAAAGCTATCCCGCCACATCACGGCAACCCTTATGGTACAGTCCTAACACTAATATTAAAACCGTACCATTTGTCAAGTGACGTACATATGGATAAGGGCAGAGAGACTGACCCCCTAGTAGAAGCATAGACCTGAGGCAGAATAAACATTTCAGCTCAGACAAAGGGTGGCCACACCCTAATATGCACTAAAGCACACTGAACTACAAAGAAAAAACCTAGAAGTCTGAACTGAAACATAAATTGCAGGCAAAATGTAAATGCATGTTCACATAAGGCCACTAGACAAAGAAAAACCAAAGGCAAGCAAAATACCCAAGTAACCGGAAGTAAATGGGTAAATCGCAAAGTGCAAAAATAATAAATAATGAAGGGTATTTAGTAGTGAAGAGCGAGCACTAAAATGCTCGGGTGCTCGAAGTTCGGGCCGAGCTCGCCATGATACTCGGGTGCTCGACCTGAGCCACGAGCCCAATGTTAGTCTATGGGAGACCCCAGCATTCTCGCGGCGGCATCCCCGGATGTCTTTTAAAAGCCTAACAAGTGCCCAAAACGATAGTGACAGTGCTCAAATGACATGGGGACAGCATGGGGATCGCCCCAGGAAGCATTTCTGACCCCCAGGTCACTGCTGTCAACAATGTGGTCAGAGGTATTAAGCTACTTTTAAGGGCTCACAATAAAACGTTCAAAAACTAAACTGAAACTGCTTTCCTGTGAAATATGTTAAGGAAGTTCCTTTCCAGGGTAAAGACTTGTGTATAAGGTAAAATAAATAACCAAAAAAAAAAATACTCCTCCACACCTTGGGCTATGTTCACAAGTAGCATTTTTAATGCGTTTTTGCACTTTTGTATTGCTTCAATCGTGACAAATGCATTCACTGGGAAATGTAATTTTAACATTTTACAACCTTATCTGGCCATGTGCTGTATGACACATGCATACAGTGCTGAAAAGACATGGGGACAGCATGGGAAAGACCCCTGGAAGCATCTCTGACTCCCCAGTCACTGCCTAAAAGTGTGCCCATCAGAAGTCATCCTTGCCGCATCAGAAGATGCAGACTTGCAACTATCCCTGTGCAAGTTCTTGTCCCAGAGCAGGGTTCAATTGTACCTCCCCCATTCCTTGCTATGCAAGTGCAAATATGCAGCCAACCACCCACCCACCCCCAGGCTGCAATACCATACTGCTTGCTTGCACTTGAACTTGGGCCTTTTAGGCATGTGGAGGCGGAATCTGGCCACCATGTCATGGCAGCGTTGGCGGCCTGGTATCCATACTCAGTCCCCAACCGCCAGGTGGCGGCCGGGTGTCCATACTCAGTCCCCAGCCGCCTGGGGGCAGCCGGGTGTCCATAAACGGTCCCCAGCCGCCCCTATTTCTCCTTGGAACATCCCCTCACACACTTTTCTTAGCCCGGCCTGCTTTAGGGCAGCATTGGACGAGCCCACCAGAGAACCAGACTCCTCCGGTGGGCCCTGGCTTCTCCATCAGGGGAGTTGAGAGTGACAAGGTGAGGACCATGATGATGATGATACAAGTTAGCATCTGCTTTGTTTTCTTGGAATGCAAGCGTAAGTGTGCAGCCTGCCACCCACCCACCGCCAGGCTGCATTACCATACTGCTTGCTTGCTTGCACTTGAAATTGGGCCTTTTTAGGCACGTGGAGGCGGAATCTGACCACCGAGTCATGGCAGCATTGGCGGCCTGGAATCCATACTCAGTCCCCAGCCGCCCGACTGCCAGGTGTTCACACTCGGTCCCCAGCTGCCAGGGGGCGGCCGGGTGTCCATACTCGGTCCCCAGCCGCCCCGCGGCCGGGTGTTCACACACGGTCCCCAGCCCCCTGGGGGCAGCCGGGTGTCCATAAACGGTCCCCAGGGGCCCCTATTTCTCCTTGGAACATCCCCCCACACACTTTTCTTAGCCTGGCCTGCTTTAGGGCAGCATTGGACGAGCCCACCAGAGAACCAGACTCCTCCGGTGGGCCCTGGCTTCTCCATCAGGGGACTTGAGAGTGCCAAGGTGAGGACATGATGATGATGATACAAGTTAGCATCTGCTTTGTTTTCTTGGAATGCAAGCACATGTATGTAGTAGCGACTAGGCCTGAGGTGGTCAGCGTTTTGGCGCATATCCTACCTCCTCCGAGGATTGCTGGATGTTTTCCTGCTACTTTCCCAGTTCTATGACTCCCATTAAAACAAAGCTTCAGGTGATGAATGATGGATGAGGTGGTGGCAATGGAGAAAGAGCAGGAGGAACAGGGACCATTCACATCAATATCAGGCCAGTCAACCACATATGTCTTGTAGGATATGTTTCTGTAACAAAAGGAGCGGTTTGGCTACACAGTTATAGGGCATACAGTGAGTGCAATGCCTACCAAAAATTTTGAGGCACTCGAATGTACCTTGGAAATGACATGGAGGTCAGAGGGCCTTAACTAAACTGTTTTTTCCATTTATATCAACTGGGTCTCCTGTACACTGTTGGCCTAAACAGTGAATGGAAGGCTTTCCAAAAATTATGAGGAACTGCAATGCCCCTTGAAACAGACGTGGATTACAGCGTACTAAAAACCTTCTACCCACTATTGGGGAGTGGGTCTCCCTTAGTTTTCGCCTTTGCATTGAAAAGCAAAAGCTGACTAAAATTAGGAGGAAATGCAATGTCCGTTGGAAGAGTCGTGGAGGTTAGAGGTAATTAAAAACAACATTTCAATGCCCCTAGGAAGAGCTGTGGAGTTCAGAGTGGCTTAAGAAGACTTTTGATATCCCTTTGAACAGACGTGGAGGTCACAGTAGCTTAACAAGATGGTTTTAATGCCCCTCGGAAAAGACGTGGAGGTCCCAGTAGCTTAACCAGACGTTTTGAATGCCCCTCGGAAAAGGGGCTTTTAATGCCCCTACCAAGAGCCATACAGTACAGCATAGTACAAACATTATTCCCATTATTGGGGAGTGTGTATCCCATAGTCATAGCTTATGCCTTCCAAGCAAAAGCTGCCAAAAATTAGGATGGAGAAACTTGCAATGCCCCTTACAAGAGCCATGCAGTACAGCATATTCCAAACATTATTCCCATTATTGGGGAGTGGGTCTCCCATAGTCTTTGCTTATGCCTTCCAAGCAAAAGCTGCCAAAAATTAGGAAGAAGGAGCTTGCAATGCCCCTTACAAGAGCCATGCAGTACAGCATATTACAAACATTATTCCCATTATTGGGGAGTTGGTCTCCCATAGTCTTTGCTTATGCCTTCCAAGCAAAAGCTGCCAAAAATTAGGACGGAGGAACTTGCAGTGCCCCTTACAAGAGCCATGCAGTACAGCATATTACAAACATTATTCCCATTAATGGGGAGTGGGTCTCCCATAGTATTTGCTTATGCCTTCCAAGAAAAAGCAGCCAAAAATTAAGAGGAAATGAAATGCCCGTTCGAAGAGTCGTGGAGGTTAGAGTTAATTAAAAACAACATATCAATGCCCCTTGGAAGAGTTGTGGAGTTCAGAGTGGTTTAACAAGACACTTTTAATGCCCCTCAAAAGAGATGTGGAGGTCCCAGTAGCTTAACAAGACGGTTTTAATGCCCCTCAGAAAAGTGGTGGAGGTCACAGTAGCTTAAGAAGACGCTTTTAATGCCCCTCAGAAGAAACGTGGAGATCCTAGTAGCTTAACAAGATGGTTTTAATGCCCCTTGGAAAAGTGGTGGAGGTCGCAGTAGCTTAACAAGACGGTTTGAATGATCCTTGGAAGAGACGTGGAGGTCACAGTACCTTAACAAGACGGTTTGAATGCCCCTTGGAAGAGACGTGGAGGTCGCAGTAGCTTAACAAGACGCTATTAATGCCCCTCAGAAGAGACGTGGAGGTCCCAGCAGCTTAACAAGACGGTTTTAATGCTCCTCAGAAAAGTGGTGGAGGTCCCAGTAGCTTAACAAGATGATTTTAATGCCTCTCAGAAACGTGGTAGAGGTCCCAGTAGCTTATCAAGACTGTTTGAATGCTCCTTGGAAGAGACGTGGAGGTCCCAGTAGCTTAACTGGCCGGTTTAAATGCCCCTCGGAAAAGTGGTGGAGGTCACAGTAGCTTAACAAGACACTATTAATGCCCCTCAGAAGAGAAGCGGAGGTCCCAGTAGCTTAACAAGACAGTTTGAATGCCCCTTGGAAGAGACGAGGAGGTCCCAGTAGCTTAACAAGACACTTTTAATGCCCCTCGGAAGAGACGTGGAGGTCCAAGTAGCTTAACAAGACGGTTTGAATGCCCCTTGGAAGAGACGTGGAGGTCCCAGTAGCTTAACAAGACGGTTTGAATGCCCCTCGGAAGAGACGTGGAGGTCCCAGTATCTTAGCAAGGTGGTTTTAATGCCTCTCGAAAAAGTGGTGGAGGTCACAGTAGCTTAACAAGACGCTTTTAATGTCCCTCAGAAGAGACGTGGAGGTCCCAGTAGCTTAACAAGACGGTTTGAATGCCCCTTGGAAGAGACGTGGAGGTCCCAGTAGCTTAACAAGACGGTTTTCATGCTCCTCAGAAAAGTGGTGGAGGTCCCAGTAGCTTAACAAGATGCTTTTAATGCCCATCGGAAAAGTGGTGGAGGTCCCAGAAGCTTAACAAGACGGTTTTAATGCCCCTTGGAAAAGTGGTGGAGGTCGCAGTAGCTTAACAAGACGGTTTGAATGCCCCTTGGAAGAGACGTGGAGGTCCCAGTAGCTTAACAAGACGCTTTGAATGCCCCTCGGAAGAGACGTGGAGGTCCCAGTAGCTTAACAAGACGGTTTTATTGCCCCTTGAAAAAGTGGTGGAGGTCACAGCAGCTTAACAAGACACTTTTAGTGCCCCTCAGATAAGTGGTGGAGGTCCCAGTAGCTTAACAAGACGGTTTGAATGCCCCTTGGAAGAGACGTGGAGGTCCCAATAGCTTAACGAGATGGTTTTAATGCCCCTCGGAAAAGTTGTGGAGGTCACAGTAGCTTAACAAGATGCTTTTAATGCCTATCAGAAGAGACGTGGAGGTCCCAGTAGCTTAACAAGATGGTTTGAATGCCCCTTGGAAGAGACGTGGAGGTCCCAGTAGCTTAACAAGACGGTTTGAATGCCCCTTGGAAGAGACGTGGAGGTCCCAGTAGCTTAACAAGACGGTTTTAATGCTTCTCGGAAAAGTGGTGGAGGTCCCAGTAGCTTAATAAGGCGCTTTTACTGCCCCTCGAAAAAGTGGTGGTCGCAGTAGCTTAACAAGACGGTTTGAATGCCCCTTGGTGGAGACGTGGAGGTCCCAGTAGCTTAACTGGCCGGTTTAAATGCCCCTCGGAAAAGTGGTGGAGGTCACAGTAGCTTAACAAGACACTATTAATGCCCCTCAGAAGAGAAGTGGAGGTCCCAGTAGCTTAACAAGACAGTTTGAATGCCCCTTGGAAGAGACGAGGAGGTCCCAGTAGCTTAACAAGACGGTTTTAATGCTCCTCGGAAAAGTGGTGGAGGTCACAGTAGCTTAACAAGACGCTTTTAATGCCCCTCGGAAGAGACGTGGAGGTCCAAGTAGCTTAACAAGACGGTTTGAATGCCCCTTGGAAGAGACGTGGAGGTCCCAGTAGCTTAACAAGACGGTTTGAATGCCCCTCGGAAGAGACGTGGAGGTCCCAGTATCTTAGCAAGGTGGTTTTAATGCCCCTCGAAAAAGTGGTGGAGGTCACAGTAACTTAACAAGACGCTTTTAATGTCCCTCAGAAGAGACGTGGAGGTCCCAGTAGCTTAACAAGACGGTTTGAATGCCCCTTGGAACAGACGTGGAGGTCCCAGTAGCTTAACAAGACGGTTTTCATGCTCCTCAGAAAAGTGGTGGAGGTCCCAGTAGCTTAACAAGATGCTTTTAATGCCCATAGGAAAAGTGGTGGAGGTCCCAGAAGCTTAACAAGACGGTTTTAATGCCCCTTGGAAAAGTGGTGGAGGTCGCAGTAGCTTAACAAGACGGTTTGAATGCCCCTTGGAAGAGACGTGGAGGTCCCAGTAGCTTAACAAGACGGTTTGAATGCCCCTTGGAAGAGACGTGGAGGTCCCAGTAGCTTAACAAGACGGTTTTATTGCCCCTTGAAAAAGTGGTGGAGGTCACAGCAGCTTAACAAGACACTTTTAGTGCCCCTCAGATAAGTGGTGGAGGTCCCAGTAGCTTAACAAGATGCTTTTAATGCCTATCAGAAGAGACGTGGAGGTCCCAGTAGCTTAACAAGATGGTTTGAATGCCCCTTGGAAGAGACGTGGAGGTCCCAGTAGCTTAACAAGACGGTTTGAATGCCCCTTGGAAGAGACGTGGAGGTCCCAGTAGCTTAACAAGACGGTTTTAATGCTTCTCGGAAAAGTGGTGGAGGTCCCAATAGCTTAATAAGACGCTTTTACTGCCCCTCGAAAAAGTGGTGGTCGCAGTAGCTTAACAAGACGGTTTGAATGCCCCTTGGTGGAGACGTGGAGGTCCCAGTAGCTTAACAAGACGGTTTGAATGCCCCTTGGAAGAGACGTGGAGGTCCCAGTAGCTTAACAAGACGGTTTTAATGCCCCTCGGAAAAGTGGTGGAGGTCACAGTAGCTTAACAAGTTGCTTTTAATGCCCCTGAGAAGAGAAGTGGAGGTCGCAGTAGCTTAACAAGACGGTTTGAATGCCCCTTGGAAGAGACGTGGAGGTCCCAGTAGCTTAACAAGACGGTTTTAATGCTTCTCAGAAAAGTGGTGGAGGTCCCAGTAGCTTAATAAGACGCTTTTACTGCCCCTCGAAAAAGTGGCGGAGGTCGCAGTAGCTTAACAAGACGGTTTGAATGCCCCTTGGTAGAGACGTGGAGGTCGCAGTAGCTTAACAAAACGGTTTGAATGCCCCTTGGAAGAGACGTGGAGGTCCCAGTAGCTTAACAAGACAGTTTGAATGCCCCTCGGAAGAGACGTGGAGGTCCCAGTAGCTTAACAAGACGGTTTTATTGCCCCTCGAAAAAGTGGTGGAGGTCACAGCAGCTTAACAAGAAGCTTTTAATGCCCCTCAGATAAGTGGTGGAGGTCCCAGTAGCTTAACAAGACGGTTTGAATGCCCCTTGGAAGAGACGTGGAGACGTGACATGCTAATGGTAAAGGTGTGCTCCGGTGGCATGCTAACGGGAATAGGTGTGCTGCGATGTCATGCTAACGGGAATAGGTGTGCCCGGTGGCATACTAACGGGAAAAGGTGTGCTACGGTGGCATGCTAGCGGGAAATGGTGTGCTTCGGGGGCATGATGATGAGAAAAGGGGTACTCCATTGGCACCACAATGGTAAAGGGACTTGGAAATGTCACATGTGAAGTCATACTCGCATAGTGTCTGTTGTTGCAGGGATCAAAAGAGCGACCCGGTGGAACAAGATGTGGACACTGTGCGGCAGATGGTGGTTTAAGGACAGCAAACAGCAAAATAAGACCAAGTAACAGCAAGAAAACAATCCAAGAATTACAGCAGCAGACAAGTAAGTGAGTGTGATTCTTTTAAACGGTGATGTATGATCAGATGAAGTGGAATGCAGTAAGTTTAGAAATATGATTAACATGTTAATAAAGTGTCTGAAATGTATGAGCGAGAAAGAGAAAAAGGTGGATTGTTACAGGGGGACAGCTGAGAGTAGGGAGTTGCAGAGAAAGTCCTTGTGACAGGTTTAGGATGTATACGGCTGTTTATTGTCTCCTCCACATACAAAGGCAGGAGATGAGACTATCAAACTATCGAACTTGGAGTTGTCAGTAATGTTGGAGGAGAAATTAATAAAGGAAGTAAAATGGGAAAGAAAATAAGGGGTTGTATGTTTGCCTGGTCAGAGGGATGTTTGCCTGGTCAGAGGGATGTTTGCCTGGTCAGGGGGATGTTTGCCTGGTCAGGGGGATGTTTGCCTGGTCAGGGGGATGTTTGTCTGGTCAGGGGGATGTTTGTCTGGTCAGGGGGATGTTTGCCTGGTCAGGGGGATGTTTGCCTGGTCAGGGGGATGTTTGCCTGGTCAGGGGGATGTTTGTCTGGTCAGGGGGATGTTTGTCTGGTCAGGGGGATGTTTGTCTGGTCAGAGGGATGTTTGCTTCACGTTGGGGAAGAGGGATAGGACTGAATGATCCGGCACCTGTCCTATCCACAGGATGGTCAGCTAGTGCCGCCATAGGGAAAGAGCTGACCTAGTGTCACTATCAATCATCAGAGTCTGCAGTACAACTGATTAGGGATCCAGCAGGGGGGCGCTGATGACACAGGTGGACCTTGGGGCGGTTTTCCGGTTGCCGACGCTGCACCTAGAGGGTTTTCTTCATGTAATTATCCTCCTCACATTGCAGACTTGTGAACTTTATAAATATTCTTCATTTGCTTATTTTCTTACTTCTCTCCCAAACACGTTGCTGAAGTGCTGTCTCACCCCCACTGCCCCCATCCAGAAGCTTCTTGTAGCTGCTGTTCAGTGAGATTTGTCCTCTATATACCAGCAGTATGTGTAGGGGCCTGTCTCTGTCTGATCCTCTCTGCTCTCCACCCCTGCACTCAGACATGGGAAACCCTGTACTCGGATTACTTCACATCTTGGTGAACAACAGCTGAAAGGACCCTATAAAGGAGCCTGTACCAGGCAGGTGACAGCGGTGCAGCATTGTGCTTGTGGGGGCAATCGGGCGGTGGAGTCAGAAATTGGGGAATACTTGAGTGCTCTCTGGACGGACAATATTAGTGCTGCAGTAATTTCCCACAAGTTTTTGCACACAGCGGCCACTAATATAGAATAAAGTACAACAATTGTGCTCTGTAAATAATGGCTGTGCTTTGCTACAAATGCTTCATGTTCGCAGGAGGTTTTTTTTTCTTTAATAAATTTTATTTAGTTTATAATTGATTTTTTCTCTTTCTGCTAGATATCAGCACATGATAGAGGCCGTACGGGACTGGTATAAGAAGCTCTTGGCTGAGAAGGAAAGAAGCTTCATTCCTCCATGAGCTGCAGTTCTTTGTGTCCAGTCGGGAACTCTATTAGTAAGTAGATTTTATCACCGGCGCAGACATTTCCGGGAAGGTTCCAATTGGCCGAATACAAGACGTTCATTAAACTCTTCATTTGAAATAAACGTCTGGTTATCATCCACAATACTTAATACCGATCACTTGTCACAAATTTGTACATTTTTTACCTGTTATAAAATGCTGCTCATCCCTTGAATCTTTTCTTTTTTTTTGTCATTTTAGACAAAACATTACATATTCCTGACAAGTCCCAGGTCTTTTCACACCACTCGTTTTGCAGGTTCTTTAATACTACAGCAGTTACGTTATTGGGGTCATTTTTGTGCAGTTTGCAGTTACATGATTTTTTATACATGGTTTTTTTTAGCTTTGTCTTGTTATTACATCACATTCATCTTTTTCCTCTCTTGCTTTCCTGGACTGAAGGAAACATATCTCCAAGTCATTCTGAGCTGCCGGCAGGAGAGATGGACCCTCAGGAGCCTCCTAGTCTTCAGAATCCACATGAAGGAGAAGTCCAAGAACAAGAAAGGCCTCCGACAGCAGAGCAACCTGTCCGCCAAAAAGTCCCAGAAGAAGAAGCGATGGTCCCGCGGCTCATCTGTGTTTTTCCTAAATGTGGATTATACTTTTACTGATTGTAATTTTCTTGGTCGATACCAGATAAAGTTTTGGATGACAACTGTCTGGACTTGTGTCTTATTTTACATTTCTCCTTTTTTCTTCTTGATTCCCCTCCTGTGAGATCTGGCTTAGGTGATAAAAGCCTTTCTCTATCCGGCATTTTTTCAGCAGGCTGGAGAAAGACTTTCTGGATGATAACTTGCCTTAGTCTCAGGTGCCCATACACTAGTTAGCTTTAGACCGGACGCTTGTCCACACAACACATTCCGACTCCCCCATATACATGAATGTGGTTATATGTGTGGGGGAGATGGCCCCATACACAGCACATGGTCGGCTGCTCCAGCAAAAATCCTTGGGTTTGACCTACCTTCCTGTAATATATATGGGGGGCCATTAGTTGGATGTTTGCAGGACCCCTCTTTGTCCGACAGCTTCCCTCCCCCATACATAGCAAGCAGTGTACATACAAGCTCCCTTCCCGCACATACAGCATATATAGCATATAAAGAAAAAACCTAGAAGTCTGAACTGAAACATAAATTGATGTGCATGCAAAATGTAAATGCATGTTCACACCAGGCCACTAGACAAAGAAAAACCAAAGACAAGCAAAATACCCAAGTAACCGGAAGTGAATGGGTAAATCGCAAAGTGCAAAAATAATAAATAATGAAGGGTATTTAGTTAACATAATTTTGATAAAAATAATGCAAAAGCTATACTGCCACATCACGGCAACCCTTATGGGACAGTCCTAACTCTAATATTAAAACCTTACCATTTGTCAAGAGACGTACATATGGATAAGGGCAGAGAGACTGACCCCCTAGTAGAAGCATAGACCTGAGGCAGAATAAACATTTCAGCTCAGACAAAGGGCGGCCACACCCTTATATGTACTAAAGCACACTGAACTACAAAGAAAAAACCTAGAAGTCTGAACTGAAACATAAATTGATGTGCATGCAAAATGTAAATGTATGTTCACACAAGGCCACTAGACAAAGAAAAACCAAAGACAAGCAAAATACCCAAGTAACCGGAAGTGAATGGGTAAATCGCAAAGTGCAAAAATAATAAATAATGAAGGGTATTTAGTAGTGAAGAGCGAGCACTAAAATGCTCGGGGGCTCGAAGCTCGGGCCGAGCTCGCCATGATACTCGGTTGCTCGACCTGAGCCACGAGCCCAATGTTAGTCAATGGGAGACCCGAGAATTTTCGCGGCGGCATCCCCGGCTGTCTGTTAAAAGCCTAACAAGTGCCCAAAACGATAGTGACAGTGCTAAAATGACATGGGGACAGCATGGGGATCGCCCCAGGAAGCATTTCTGACCCCCAGGTCACTGCTGTCAACAACGTGGTCAGAGGTATTAAGCCACTTTTAAGGGCTCACAATAAAACGTTCAAAAACGAAACTGAAACTGCTTTCAGTTAAGGAAGTTCCTTTCCAGGGTAAAGACTCGTGTATAAGGTAAAATAAATAACAAAAAAAAAAATACTCCTCCACACCTTGGGCTATGTTCACAAGTGGCATTTTTTATGCGTTTTTGCACTTTTGTATTGCTTCAACCGTGACAAATGCATTCACCGGGAAATGTCATTTTAACATTTTACAACCTTATCTGGCCATGTGCTGTGTGACACATGCATACAGTGCTGAAAAGACATGGGGACAGCATGGGGAAGACCCCTGGAAGCATCTCTGACTCCCCGGTCACTGCCTAAAAGTGTGCCCATCAGAAGTCATCCTTGAAGCATCAGAAGTTGCAGACTTGCAATTATCCCCGTGCAAGTTCTTGTCCCAGGGCAGGGTTCAATTGTACCTCTCTCATTCCTTGCAATGCAAGCGCAAATATGCAGCCAACCACCCACCCACCCCCAGGCTGCAATACCATACTGCTTGCTTGCACTTGAAATTGGGCCTTTTAGGCATGTGGAGGCGGAATCTGGCCACCATGTCATGGCAGCGTTGGCGGCCTGCTATCCATACTCAGTCCCCAGCCGCCCGGCGGCGGGGTGTCCACACTCGGTCCCCAACCGCCAGGGGGCGGCCGGGTGTCCATACTCGGTCCCCAGCCGCCTGGGGGCAGCCGGGTGTCCATAAACGGCCCCCAGCCGCCCCTATTTCTCCTTGAAACATCCCCCCACACACTTTTCTTAGCCCGGCCTGCTTTAGGGCAGCATTGGACGAGCCCACCAGAGAACCAGACTCCTCCGGTGGGCCCTGGCTTCTCCATCAGGGGAGTTGAGAGTGACAAGGTGAGGACCATGATGATGATGATACAAGTTAGCATCTGCTTTGTTTTCTTGGAATGCAAGCGAAGTGTGCAGCCTGCCATCCACCCACCCACCGCCAGGCTGCAATACCATACTGCTTGCTTGCTTGCACTTGAAATTGGGCCTTTTTAGGCACGTGGAGGCGGAATCTGACCACCGCGTCAAGGCAGCATTGGCGGCCTGTAATCCATACTCAGTCCCCAGCCGCCCGGCTGACAGGTGTCCACACTCGGTCCCCAGCCGCCAGGGGGCGGCCGGGAGTCCATACTCGGTCCCCAGCCGCCCCGCGGCCGGGTGTTCACACATGGTCCCCAGCCGCCTGGGGGCAGCCGGGTGTCCATAAACGGTCCCCAGTCGCCCCTATTTCTCCTTGGAACATCCCCCCACACACTTTTCTTAGCCTGGCCTGCTTTAGGGCAGCATTGGACGAGCCCACCAGAGAACCAGACTCCTCCGGTGGGCCCTGGCTTCTCCATCAGGGGAGTTGAGAGTGACAAGGTGAGGACCATGATGATGATGATACAAGTTAGCATCTGCTTTGTTTTGTTGGAATGCAAGCGCATGTATGTAGTAGCGGCTAGGCCTGAGGTGGTCAGCGTTTTGGCGCATATCCTACCTCCTCCGAGGATTGCTGGATGTTTTCCTGCTACTATCCCAGTTCTATGACTCCCGTTAAAACAAAGCTTCAGGTGATGAATGATGGATGAGGTGGTGGCAAAGGAGAAAGAGCAGGAGGAACAGGGACCATTCACATCAATATCAGGCCAGTCAACCACATATGTCTTGTAGGATATGTTTCTGTAACAAAAGGAGCAGTTTGGCTACACAGTTATAGGGCATAAAGTGAGTGCAATGCCTACCAAAAATTTCGAGGCACTCCAATGTACCTTGGAAATGACATGGAGGTCAGAGGGCCTTAACTAAACCGTTTTTTTCCATTTATAGCAACTGGGTCTCCTGTACACTGTTGGCCTAAGCAGTGAATGGAAGGCTTTCCAAAAATTATGAGGAACTGCAATGCCCCTTGAAACAGACATGGATTACAGCGTACTAAAAACCTTCTATCCACTATTGGGGAGTGGGTCTCCCTTAGTTTTCGCCTTTGCATTGAAAAGCAAAAGCTGACTAAAATTAGGAGGAAATGCAATGTCCGTTGGAAGAGTCGTGGAGGTAAGAGGTAATTAAAAACAACATTTCAATGCCCCTAGGAAGAGCTGTGGAGTTCAGAGTGGCTTAAGAAGACTTTTGATGTCCCTTTGAACAGACGTGGAGGTCACAGTAGCTTAACAAGATGGTTTTAATGCCCCTCGGAAAAGACGTGGAGGTCCCAGTAGCTTAACCAGACGATTTGAATGCCCCTTCCAAGAGCCATACAGTACAGCATAGTACAAACATTATTCCCATTATTGGGGAGTGGGTCTCCCATAGTATTTGCTTATGCCTTCCAAGCAAAAGCTGCCAAAAATTAGGATGGAGGAACTAGCAATGCCCATTACACGAGCCATGCAGTACAGCATATTACAAACATTATTCCCATTATTGGGAATGTGTCTCCCATAGTCTTTCCTTATGCCTTCCAAGCAAAAGCTGCCAAAAATTAGGACGGAGGAACTTGCAATGCCCCTTACAAGAGCCATGCAGTACAGCATATTACAAACATTATTCCCATTATTGGGGAGTGGGTCTCCCATAGTCTTTGCTTATGCCTTCCAAGCAAAAGATGCCAAAAATTAGGACGGAGGAACTTGCAGTGCCCCTTACAAGAGCCATGCAGTACAGCATATTACAAACATTATATTAAGAGGAAATGCAATGCCCGTTCGAAGAGTCGTGGAGGTTAGAGTTAATTAAAAACAACATATCAATGCCCCTTGGAAGAGCTGTGGAGTTCAGAGTGGTTTAACAAGACACTTTTAATGCCCCTCAAAAGAGATGTGGAGGTCCCAGTAGCTTAACAAGACGGTGTTAATACCCCTTGGTAAAGTGGTGGAGGTCCCAGTAGCTTAACAAGACGGTTTTAATGCCCCTCGGAAAAGTGGTGGAGGTCACAGTAGCTTAAGAAAAAGCTTTTAATGCCCCTCAGAAGAAAAGTGGAGATCCCAGTAGCTTAACAAGACGGTTTTAATGCCCCTTGGAAAAGTGGTGGCGGTCACAGTAGCTCAACAAGACGCTATTAATGCCCCTCAGAAGAGACGTGGAGGTCCCAGTAGCTTAACAAGACGGTTTGAATGCCCCTTGGAAGAGACGTGGAGGTCCCAGTAGCTTAACAAGACGGTTTGAATGCCCCTTGGAAGAGACGTGGAGGTCCCAGTAGCTTAACAAGATGGTTTAAATGCTCCTCAGAAAAATGGTGGAGGTCCCAGTAGCTTAACAAGATGCTTTCAATGCCCCTCGGAAAAGTGGTGGAGGTCCCAGTAGCTTAACAAGACGGTTATAATGCCCCTTGGAAAAGTGGTGGAGGTTGCAGTAGCTTAACAAGATGGTTTGAATGCCCCTTGGAAGAGACGTGGAGGTCCCAGTAGCTTAACAAGACGGTTTGAATGCCCCTCGGAAGAGACGTGGAGGTCCCAGTAGCTTAACAAGACGGTTTTAATGCCCCTAGAAAAAGTGGTGGAGGTCACAGTAGCTTAACAAGACGCTTTTAATGCCCCGAAGATAAGTGGTGGAGGTCCCAGTAGCTTAACAAGACGGTTTGAATGCCCCTTGGAAGAGACATGGAGGTCCCAGTAGCTTAACAAGACGGTTTTAATGCCCCTCGGAAAAGTGGTGGAGGTCACAGTAGCTTAACAAGACGCTTTTAATGCCTCTCAGAAGAGACGTGGAGGTCCCAGTAGCTTAACAAGATGGTTTGAATGCCCATTGGAAGAGACGTGGAGGTCCCAGGAGCTTAACAAGACGGCTTGAATGCCCCTTGGAAGAGACGTGGAGGTCCCAGTAGCTTAACAAGACGGTTTTAATGCTTCTCGGAAAAGTGGTGGAGGACCCAGTAGCTTAATAAGACGCTTTTACTGCCCCTTGAAAAAGTGGTGGAGGTCGCAGTAGCTTAACAAGACGGTTTGAATGCCCCTTGGTAGAGACGTGGAGGTCCCAGTAGCTTAACAAGACGGTTTGAATGCCCCTTGGAAGAGACGTTGAGGTCCCAGTAGCTTAAAAAGACGGTTTTAATGCCCCTCGGAAAAGTGGTGGAGGTCACAGTAGCTTAACACGTCGCTTTTAATGCCCCTCAGAAGAGAAGTGGAGGTCCCAGTAGCTTAACAAGACGGTTTGAATGCCCCTTGGAAGAGACGTGGAGGTCCCAGTAGCTTAACAAGACTGTTTTAATGCCCCTCGGAAAAGTGGTGGAGGTCCCAGTAGCTTAACAAGACGGTTTTAATGCCCCTTTGAATAGTGGTGGAGGTCGCAGTAGCTTAACAAGACGGTTTGAATGCCCCTTGGAAGAGACATGGAGGTCCCAGTAGCTTAACAAGACGGTTTTAATGCCCCTCGGAAAAGTGGTGGAGGTCACAGTAGCTTAACAAGACGCTTTTAATGCCTCTCAGAAGAGACGTGGAGGTCCCAGTAGCTTAACAAGATGGTTTGAATGCCCCTTGGAAAAGTGGTGGAGGTCCCAGTAGCTTAACAAGACGCTTTTAATGCCCCTTGGAAGAGACGTGGAGGTCCCAGTAGCTTAGCAAGACGGTTTTAATGCTTCTCGGAAAAGTGGTGGAGGTCCCAGTAGCTTAATAAGACGCTTTTAATGCCCCTCGAAAAAGAGGTGGAGGTCGCAGTAGCTTACCAAGACGGTTTGAATGCCCCTTGGAAGAGACGTGGATGTCCCAGTAGCTTAACAAGACAGTTTGAATTCCCCTTGGAAGAGACGTGGAGGTCCAACTAGCTTAACAAGACGTTTTTAATGCCCCTCGGAAAAGTGGTGGAGATCGCAGTAGCTTAACAAGACGGTTTGAATGCCCCTTGGAAGAGACGTGGAAGTCCCAGTAGATTAACAAGACGGTTTTAATGCTCCTCGGAAAAGTGGTGGACGTCCCAGTAGCTTAACAAGACGCTTTTAATGGCCCTCGGAAAAGTGGTGGAGGTCACATTAGCTTAACAAGACGCTTTTCATGCTCCTCGGAATAGTGGTGGAGGTCGCAGTAGCTTAACAAGACGCTTTTAATGCCCCTTACAAGAGCCATACAGTACAGCATTTTAAATATATTATTCCCATTATTGGGGAGTGGGTCTCCCACAGTCTTTGCTTATGCCTTCCAAGCAAAAGCTGACAAAAATAAGGACTGAGGAACTTTCAATAATGGCAACACGGACCACGGTCACCCTGGTGGTATAGTGGTGGTGGAGGCTGAGGATAAGGAGAAGAACATAAAACAGCCGAAATGAGGAAGCGTATACCCATGTGTGGGTGTGAAGTGGTGCATTTGAATACACCTCCCGAAATAACACAGTGGATATGACTTTATGTTACTCTGCTGTCATTTGGTGGTGATGAGAAGTCTGGCCCAATCCAGCTCTTGTTCATTTTGATAAGGGTCAGCTTGTCAGCATTGTCAGTTGACAGGCGAGTGCGCTTATCAGTTATAATTACCCCAGCAGCACTAAAAACACGCTCCGATAACACGCTAGCGGCAGGGCAGGCCAGGACCTCCAAGGTGTACAGAGCGATTTCATTCCAAGTGTCCAGCTTGGATACCCAATAATTAAAAGGCACAGAGGAATCACGGAGGACGCTGGTACGGTCGGCAAGGTACTCCCTCACCATCTTTTGAAACTTTCCACTCCTTGTGAGAGTACCCCGCGCCTCAGGGCCTGTAAGCTGGGCAGGTCTCAGAAAACTGTCCCAGAATGTTGACAGTGTTCCCCTGCCTCTGCTGGATTGGAGTTGCCTCTCTCTCGCTTGTACGCCTTGGTTGGTCAACGAACTGTGACCTCTGCCGCTAGTGTCTTCAGATGGAATTTTTTTTTAACAGTTCTGCAGCAAGGGCCTTCTGGTACTGCCCCATTTTTGTAGACCTCTCCACCTCAGGAATAAGAGAGTGAACGTTCTCCTTGTAGCGGGGGTCTAAAAGTGTCACCAACCAGTAATGACTGTCACCCAACATTTTGACAACGCGAGGGTCACGGTTAAGGCAGCGTAACAAAGTCAGCCATGCGCGCCAGACTGGTAACGGGCAAGACTTCCGTGTCCACACTAAGATGACGAATGACCATGCTCTCCTCCTCCTCCTCCCCCCTGTCCTCAGGCCACCCACGCTGAACCGACGGTATGACAGTTGTACAGGTACTACCGCCTACAGCGCATGATACAAGCTCCTGTTCTTCCTCCTCCTCCTCTCCCTCATTGTCCCCCAATGCACGTTGGGATGAGATGAGGCTGGGCTGTGTGTAATAGACCGCTACGGCTTCTTGATCCATCTCATCATACTCTGGCTGCAATGCCTCCTCTTTAATTCTCTGCAGAGAGCATTGCAAAAGACAGACAAGTGGAATGCTGACGCTAATGATGGAGTCATCGCCACTCACCATCTTGGTGGACTCCTCAAAGTTGGTCAAGATGGTACATACAGTACAGACCAAAAGTTTGGACACACCTTCTCATTTAAAGATTTTTCTGTATTTTCATGACTATGAAAATTGTACATTCACACTGAAGGCATCAAAACTATGAATTAACACATGTGGAATTATATACTTAACAAAAAAGTGTGAAACAACTGAAAATATGTCTTATATTCTAGATTCTTCAAAGTAGCCACCTTTTGCTTTGATGACTGCTTTGCACACACTTGAGAGACTGCCATAAAGACTGAGAGGAGGGGGCATCTTTGCATGCAGTATGGACAGGGGATTGCCATGCACACACAACAGGTGACACCTGCTGACACTGGTCGTGGACCCTGGGGTTCGCCCCACAAAGTCGGGTGCTTTACTGCCATGTGCCTGATCATGCTGGTGGTGGTCAGGCTGGTAGTTTTGTCACCCCTGCTGATGCTGGCATGGCAGGTGGTACAAATGGCCTTTTTGGGGTTATCAGCAGAGTCTTTAAAAAAATTCCAGACTCTGGAAGACCCACAGGTTGTACTGGCAATGTCCCTCGTGTTGGTGTTACGGGGAACTGTTGCCGGCCTTCTGTGTGCGGCCACCACACTGCTTCTTCCTGCCTGTTGGGGTACTCTGTCTCCCTCACCCGGTCTGCTGCTGGCCTTGCTCTGCATGTCCTCCTGCCACGTTGGGTCAGTTACTAGATCATCCACCACCTCCTCCTCTTCCACTTGCGCACCACGATCCTCCTCCTCACTTCTTGGCAATTGTGTTTCGTCATCGTCAACCTCTTGTGACAAATTGCCAGCGTTGACTTCCTGTGGCCGTGGCTGTTCAAATATTTGGGCATCTCTACATGGGATCTCCTCTTCCACCACTTCAAGCGGAGCAGGCGAGGGGCACAAATCTGGAAATGGACCAGTGAACAGCTCTTCAGAGTGTCCAAGTGTGGGATCAGTTGCTGTCTGACGATACTCGGCATGGTGGGAGGAAGGAGCATCAGGGTGAGGAGGAGTATGCGGTCGAGACTCACGGCTACTAAGAGTTGACCGTGTGGAAGACAGACCGGAAGTGGTGGTCTGCTATCTAATTAATAACCTGTTCACACTGATCAGTTCGCAATACTGGTGTTGTTCTGTGCTTCCCTAGTAATTCGGTCAAGAAGTGGGAGCGAGAAGATATGGCTGTTGGTTGTGGCACATTTTCACCTTGGCCACAGCCCCGTCCTCTGCATGTACCATCACCAGAACGTCCACTTCCATGTCCCTTGCCACGCGCCTTGCCCATTGTAAAGTAAGTAAAATAGCTTACACTCGCACTATCAACGGAAAAAGGGTAATAAAGTAGATTAGAACCGTGGAAGAGGAAAATCACAGTTCTATTTCTCTGGCCTACACCCGACTCTTTTAAACAATCTGAACAATCAGGGAGAAACTATTACTGTTTTTCTTTACGGAAAAAATACCAAAAGGTGAATAATAGAGATTTTTACCGTGGAATGGCAAAACCACAGTTATTGTTTACTGGGGTATACCAGAAAATTTTGAATAGATATATTTGCGGCTGAACAATGAGCGACACACTCAAACTGTTTATTTTTAGGTAAAAATGGCCCAAAAGTGGATAATACAAAGATTTGACCCGTGGAACTGCAAAACCACACTTGTATTTCTCGGGCCCACACCAGACTATTTTCAACAGATATATTTGTGTCTGAAAAATCAGGGAGACACTATTAGTTTTTTTTTACGGCAAAAAATGCCAAGATCAGGATAATAGAGATTTTTACCGTGGAACAGCAAAACCACAGTTATAATTTAGTGGTGTATACCAGACTATTTTCAACAGATATATTTGTGTCTGAACAATCAGGAGACACTACTACTGTTTTTCTTTGCGGCAAAAAATGCCAAAAGCAGGATAATAGAGATTTTTTACCGTGGAACAGCAAAACCACAGTTATAATTTACTGGTGAATACCAGACTATTTTCAACAGATATATTTGTGTCTGAACAATCAGGAGACACTATTAGTTTTTTTTTTAAGGTGACACATATTACTATAACTTGCACCCATAGTGCAAAAAAAAAAAAAAAACCCTAAAAAAACACAATGGGTTCAACCGTACTCAAATTGTTAACTAGGAGCAATGATTATTGTGAATAATATAATATTTTGATTGGAGATGATCCACCCTCTGGTTCCACCACTGATCCTGAGAATGAAGGAATGGGGAACCTATCAGCTTTTTTTTTCCTGCACAGCTGTGCTCCCAACCGCCCACAGTGCAAAAAAAAACCCTAAAAAAACAATAGGTATAACCGTACTCAAATTGATAATTGGGAGCAACGATTAGTGTGAAGGATATAATATTGTGATTGGTGATGTTCCATCCACTGATTCTGAGAATGAAGAAATGGGGAACCTATCAGCTTTTATTCCTGCACAGTTGTGCTCCCACCCATTGAGCAAAAATACCCTAAAAAAAATACCCTAAAAAAATGCACGTACTCAAATTGTTAATTGTAAGCAATGATGAGTGTGAAGGGATATAATATCTTGATTGGCGATGGTCCGACCTGTGGTTCCGCCACCGATCCCAAGAATGAAGGAATTGAGAACCTATAAGCTTTTTTTTTCCTGCACAGCTGTGCTCCCAAACACCCACCCATAGTGCAAAAAATAAAAAAAACAATAGATCCAACTGTACTCAAATTGTTAAATTGGGAGCGCGAAAAAAATAATGCATCCACTTCTTTCTAAATTAGGCTGTCAGACCCCCAAGAATGACATCCTAGTAATATGCCATGACTTATACCTCTTTAAATGTATGCAAAGGATAAACCTGGATATCCAGGTATACGTTCTATTGATTGATTTCTATAAGGGCCTATTTCCACACGTAAATGTGTATCTGCTACGGACATGAATGATCGGCTGCAGCCCTTCCACTTGGCCAGTCAATGGATCCGCAAATCACAACAAGTAATTCAAGGAAATGGAAAAGTAAAAAAAAAAATTCTAGTAACATTGCATAGCGTACCGGTGATTGCGCTATTTAACTTGCCATCAGTGATTGACGGCATATAAATGGTTAAACAGCAGTGATTGACGCTCCGCTCTGGCCGCTGCTGTTACAGCAAGATGTCAGCTGTGTAGGATGGGGGCTCTGCTCCTGAGCCCACCCGAAACAGCAATCCAATGGACGGTTTCACACACCACATTATCCAGTGGTGTTTAATTTGCTTTTCTATTTAGGAAACAAAACCGTTTTAATAACGTTTTCCTTCTCTGGTATCTAGGAGCCATTTCAGCTATTTGTAAAGGGAATCTGTCAGCAGGTTTTTCTTGGCTATTCTGAGAGCAGCATGATGTGGTGAGCGCCACACTAGGAGTAGGACCACCGAGCCCAGAGCTATTGCAAGACGTGCAGACAATATATACCAGGTATGAATGAATCCAATACAACATTATTGTTACTTAGGAATGAACCTACTTGGATATAATACATCCCTTGATATGTATATACCAAAAGGTCATTATCTTGGGAATGCCTATATTGGCTTTTATTATTTGGGATTATATCCTTTTACTATGTGACCTAGGATATACTATCAGTATGCATTAGCACAATTGGAGCTACTACTATTTAGCCCTGGTGTCTCTGCAATTCAAATATTTACATTATACCTCCTCACTATTATATGGTATTACTATATATATGTGTGTGTGCTCTTTTCTTTCCCGCCATGTACCCAAATTGTTATAATAAAGGTCTTTTTTAACACATTGACCCCTTGTCGGATGTACTATATATTGGTTGTTGTTGAGAGCAGCATGATGTAGAGACAAAGACCCTGATTCTAGGGACGTCTCACTTACAGGGCTGCTTGTTGTAGTTTTGATAAAAATCACACTTTTATTAGCAGAAGATTATCACTAGAGGACTAGTAAACCTGCAGCCAGGTAGTCCAACCACGCCCCCCACCACTGATTGGCAGTTTATATACAGTGTACACAGAAAGCGGCCAATCAGAGGTGTGGGTGGGGTTATTATACAGAGCTCAGCATTCAGAGATCTGCATGAGAAAAAAAAAACTGCAATTTTATCAAAATAACACCAAGCAGCCCAGTAAGTGATACATCGTTGGAATCAGGGCCTCGGATTATGCTGCTCTCAAATGGGATAGCAAAAACCTGCTGACATATTCCATTTAAAGGGGCAGCTGCTACTAAATCCAGACATGGTGCAAAATGTAAATTCTGCTGCAGATTTACTGCTGTAGATTTTTAATTCCTAAAAATCCCTGTAGATTCAGAGGATCTCAACCTTTTCAATGCAAATTATTTTCAAGACTTATTCACAGATATTATGAAATATTACAGTAGAAATAAAAAAAAAAAGCACAATACCTAAACCCCTTCCTTGGGAAAAATATACGGCAAGTATAAGAAAGACAAAAATTTATTCTGGAGTCATATTGAAGTGTAAATAGAATTGTAACCATACAATGTAAACAGCAGCGAATGTAAGTAGGATCCACTGGATCTATATAAGAGGAACGTTTTCCAAAGCTGATCTTCTGAGCCCACCGCTATGCTGGCTGGACCGGCATTGTGATCGTCAGCACCTGGAATATACGTCACGTTTTACTGCAGCTCATAGAACCAAATGATAAGACGCAGAGCAGTGCGAGGCTTGTGACTCGCTATACACAAAATATACGACATGTTTGATGAATGGCATAAAGGAAAGCCGATGCATTCAGATGTCTCAGGGCAACTATATGTTGTGATAGATAAGTTCCTGTCAGGGTGAGGGGCAGCATCCTATCTGCTCACTCATCATGACAGGTTTACAACATGTTGACTCATGGACGTGATCAGTCAGTCAATCGATGACATAGATGCACGTTCTTGATTCCGACAGGTAGGTCAGAGAAGTCCGTCTCAAACAGTTTACTTTCACCCATCTAGGATGGATGGCTGCTGACATCGTTGGCCATTATGTCCATACACAATTATTATCCCCTAATTGTGATGTACAATACAAATTTATATTGTGGTACCGTGTTAGCCAGAAAATTTGATGGAAATAATTTTATGCCCAAAAATGGCAAAAGTATTCTCGGAGTGATACCTTTATTGGCTAACCAGAAAAATATATATATATATGCAAACTTACAGAGCACACAGGCTCCTTCTTCAGGCAGGATTACAAATGTTAAGAATTCATTTGTAATATTGCCTGAAGAAGGAGCCTCTGTGCTCTGAAAGCTTGCATATATATATTTTTTTTCTGGTTAGCCAATAAAGGTATCACTCCGAGAATACTTTTGCCATTTTTGGGCATAAAAGTATTCACATAGAATTATCCACTAATTAAAAGAATTTATTTTTGCTAAATAAATGTATACATTTTTTAAAATTTTATTTTATACATTTTCTCAGAGAACCTCTTTAAGAAGATGATTTCAGAATGGGCTATAAGACATGTCCAGCTTTGCTTAATTGTCTCACCTTACTGTCCTTGTTGAACTGAGCTCCACTTTGTTCTTGGATGATATTGTAAGGAATGAAGACGTCTAGATGATACAAATCGGGACGTCTGACTATTCTGTCTTCACCCAAGTCCAACACAAGAGATCTAGCAGAAGACTGTAAAGAGAAGACCAGCGTGGTAACAACGCTTATGTCGCTGAATGCTTCTGTACGGGAAAGAAAGTTGTAACCAACAAGTGCACAAAAATCTAAACTTTTATCTTGATACGTGGCCAACTAGAAGTTGCTGTGTAGCTCCACACGTCTCATACATTAAATCTGACACGTGGAGGAACTGCTCACAGAAAATGCTGAAAAATATTTTTTAGGATTCACACTGCATTAAAAGGGGTTGTCCACCACTTTAATACTAATGGAATATCCTTAGGATAGGTCATCAATATTAAAGTGCCAGGCAACCCCTTTAAGTGAGGCATAATGAATGGTACCAGAATTTCACATAATGTAGCCTTCATTAGGCAGAAGGCCCACTCGGTTATATGAAGAAATCTGGGGTCCCCAAAAGCAAACCCAGTAATCACCAGATTCCCGTGTGGTGACTACTTAATCTGCTTTTTGGGAAGACCAGAACTGACCCCTATATTTAACCAAGTGGGTCCCCTTAAGCTACATTATCCTGTCTGATGAAGGCTACATTAGCTGAAACATTCTTCATCTTCATTATGCCTCATTTAACGCAATGTGAATCATGGACATGAGAAAAATCAAATTAAAAAATAAATACATTTAAAGCATTTTCTGTGCGATTCCTCCAAATGTCGCATTAATATAGAAAAAATAAAGAGCGGTGTGTTCTACACTATTGCAACAAGCCACTTTCATCATTTATATCATCATTATAACATCATTTATATGCACCAGCACCATGGAATCAATGGCACTATATAATTAAATAATAATAATAAGATATACATCTTCCCACCAGCTTGTTTTCCCTCTATCTCCTCTCTGGATCTATGAAGCCAGAACTGTCAAAGAAGAGGTGATGGTGGAGATGGAGGGGAAACAAGCAGGGGGGGAGGCTTATATAAATGACTGGTCCCGCCGTGAAGCACTGGGTGTCTGTGCTTGGTTTGAACAGTCGTTCTCTGCTGACAGAGTCGTTTACAGAGATCTTCTTTCCCATTCCAACAGCTTGCAAACAACCCACCATGGTATGAAAAAAAAATTAGATCATCATCATCCAGCAAATGTGTCACAGCTGCCAGCGATTGGCTACTGTGGACACATCAAAGCTGTGATGATAAAAGTTGGAAGAGGAGGACCGGTAGCACGAGGTTGGCACAGACTTTTAATAAGGGAAGACTATTGGAAATCACATGAAATACAAAAAGGTCACAATCCTAAACCACATCTAAGGGTCTCACCATTTTAGGTAAAGAGATTTCAGCCACCAGAAAACTTGGGTGTCCTACAGGAGGTTCCGCCACAATCATGTAATCTGGTTTCACGGGTGAACTGATAAAAAAAAGGAAGGCAGCAGTATATTGCAAGGGTACACCATCAATTTATGATCTGTTGGGGTCGATCTCTAATATAATAAAGGGGCACTGATGCTGGTAATGAGGAACAGCCCCTTTCACAGTCATTCCCTGCACATTGGCATCATGGCCTCCACTGTGCAGCGGAACGACAGCATAGATCCAGCAAAGTGAATGGGCTTAGCTGCAGTTCTCCTGCATAGTGAATATCCGGGTAGCTGCCCCACACCAGCATATTCTTTAAAAAGGGCAGCGGGGTTACTTCCAGGCTGCAGCCCCCTTATTCTTGGAGTCCAAGAAGTTGGATATCCTATATCTTTTGTAAGATGGGATTCTAAAAAAAGTAAATGCATGCATTAAACCTCAAAGAAACCCAAACCTTTCAACTTCTGAGATGAGGGACTTGCTTGGAGTTAGCTGGGAGGGTCTGTAGGAAAAAAATAAAGAACATAAAGGCATAATAGTTAAAACAAAAACAAAAAAAAACAATGTCCACATTGTTCTTGCACCATAACAAGCCATTCTGCAACTTCCCCCATCTGTTGGGTTTAACCCATCACCACGAGGAGTGGGGCTCCCCCATCTGTTGGGTATAACCCATCACCACGAGGAGTGGCACTCCCCCATCTGTTGGGTATAACCCATCACCACGAGGAGTGGCGCTCCCCCATCTGTTGGGTATAACCCATCACCTCAAGGAGTGAAGCTCCCCCATCTGTTGGGTGTAACCCATCACCACAAGGAGTGGAGCTCCCCCATCTGTTGGGTGCAGCCCATCACCACGAGAAGTGGCGCTCCCCCATCTGTTGGGTATAACCCATCACCACGAGGAGTGGCGCTCCCCCATCTGTTGGGTATAACCTATCACCTCAAGGAGTGGTGCTCCCCCATCTGTTGGGTATAACCCATCACCAAGAGGAGTGGAGCTCCCCCATCTGTTGGGTGTAACCCATCACCACGAGGAGTGGCGCTCCCCCATCTGTTGGGTGTAACCCATCACCACGAGGAGTGGCGCTGCCCCATCTGTTGGGTATAACCTATCACCAGGAGGAGTGGCGCTCGTCATACTTTGTGTCCCTAGGGGAAATGTGGTATTATAAGATATCCAATCAATTGAATGGCCGACTATGTACTGCATGGATGAGCGAGGAACATCAGAGAAGAAGCCGTTGATGCTCAACAGCACCCTACTCTGTCGTCTTTTACAGACTGTATGCCATAGACTTGTACCTTAGAGTTGGGACTTACCCCTATTATGAATCATCGGTTTTGATTTGGTTCTGATATTCTGTTCAAAAATGGATCCCAGGAACTTCCGATTTTTCAGCATTTTCCACTCTGAAGGGAAACCATAGATGATTAACAGGGTCGGACTGGAACTGAAACTCAGCCCTGGCATGTGAGAGGACGCAGGCCCGCCCGACGCGCGTTGAATGTGAAATATTTTCATGAATGATTTGGGTATATGTCACAATAAAAATTGCTGCAAACTGCACTTTATCATCGATAGACAAAAACTGACATAATGTAAAATATAAACTTCCCTCCAGGAAAATGTTAATTTCTTTCAACTGGAGGGACGGACATATTTGTAATATAGAGCTCCAAGTTCCCAAAAACGCTATGCTTGATAGTACCAGGAAAAGCAGGAAAAGTGAATCCTTGCAGATTTGAAGCAGTTTCATGTCTATTCTTTCAGTATTTTTGCAGCGTTTCTAAAGAAAGGGAAAAAAAAATCTCAAAAAACGCAACATCAACGGGATTTTCCTGCCGAGCGACACGTTTTTTGTGCAGAAATGTTCTTTCCTTTCTTTTTTGTTTATATTTTGTGTTATACACTAGTGGCCAAAATTGAGGCAACACTTTCAGTTTTTCACCATCACCAATATTTAATGGAGGATTTCACTGACCTACTTACTTGTACACACGCCCTCTTCTGCGATATGTATTCTATGTTGGTTTATAGTGACCTGGGTGTGGGTTGTAAGACAGATATTGTGCGATTAAAATGCGGTTTTTATATTTTAAAGCCAGTTTGTCATCAGAAGGTAAGCAATTACATGTTTTCGTTCTCAAAGTGTGCAAGCGGTTTCAAGAGACTGGTTCGATAAAGAATAAACCAGGTAGAGAAAGGAAGAAGGCTACAACTCCTCAGACTGATAGAAGAATTGTTAGAATCGCCCTAAATAACAGGGAATAAACTGCTGTTAACATCAACAAGGAGCTTGTCAACACCGGAGTGACAGTGTCTGATCGGACGGTTCGACGACGATTGGTAAATGCAGGGTTAAGAGCCAGAATACCAGGTAAAAAGCCATTTCTGAATGCCTCACAGCGTCAGAAACGTCTGCAGGGGCCAAAGAACATTGTAAATGGACCATTGAACAATGGAGAAATGTTATATGGAGCGATGAGACACGCATATCCATCTTTGGCAGCGACGGTGTCCGCTACGTTCGACGACGACCTGGAGAGGACTGGTTGCCAGAGGGTACAATACCCACCATGAAGCCTCCTCTGAGTGTTATGGTAGGGGGCTGCGTGTCCAGAGATGCAGGTGGTCGGCTGCAGGTAATTGAAGAAACAGTTAATGCTGAAAAGTACATCAAGGACGTCCTTCAGCCTAAACTCATTCCTTCGGCACGTGATGTATTTAGTGAAGGGACACCGTTTATTTTTCAGCAAGATGGAGCCCCATGCCATACAGCTAAAAAATGTCTCTCTTGGTTCAAGGACAAAAATGTCCAGCTATTGAATTGGCCAGGAAACAGCCCAGATCTCAATCCTATTGAGAATCTCTGGGCTCGGCTCAAAAGAGCGGTGTCAAAACAGCGGGCTTCACACAAGTAGGAACTCATTGCAGCCATCATCAAATCATGGCTTCATATCATCACACCATCTGATTTACACAAACTGGTAGATAGCATGCCAAGTAGATGCCAGGCCGTCATCAAGGCTGAGGGCTATCCAACTGAGTATTAACATTTAGTGTTAGATATGAAAATAGGACAAATCAATGGCTTTTCTCCCACAGTCATCTGAGTGACAATAGTGTCCAATTTGTTGACAAATGAACAAATTTCCTGCTAATATTGTGTTTCTATATGAGATTTTATTTCTACTTAAAAACTTTGCTGTGAAATCAAAAACATTCATGAAATTTGTATTTGTATTGGCAAAATGCTAAAAATTCATAAATCTTGGGGGTTTTGCCTCAATTTTGGCCACTAGTGTATAGAGTTCCTCAGTATATTTATATGTTGTCCTCCATCACCTTTTTCATCTCTCCTTACAAGTATGCCTTGTATCTTAGCTAAAACATGGTAGTAAGTAGCATATGAAACCCTTTTATAATGGGTAGTGTAGAATCGCTGCATATTTCAGGGTTATGCGCTCCTGAGGACTCATTAGTGCTGCCCTCCTCAGGCGAAACCTGGTTGTGACCTTGTATAATATGGGGCTAGCCGGTCTCACCTACCAGTTTGGGTCACAAACCCTTTTTCGTTTGCTTTGATGTTTTACTCATTGTTTATTACGTTTACACCCCAAATCTCTCCTAATCCTGGAGATCAAACCTATGAAAGCAATTTATGAATGATCATAACACCTCTATGAAGGGTAATTATCATCTCCTTCATAAATATACATTTATATGTATAAATACATATGTGGTCAATGCATAGTACTGGCACATGACTTATCACTTTCCAGGACCTTACAAAGCACCAGGAACATTCATAACAAGCGGAGGAGAAGCGATTCTGGCAACTTAATAGGAAAGGATTCTTTACAGTTAGAGCAGTCAGACTGTGGAATGCCAACCACAAGATATAGTAATGGCAGATAGTATAACAGCATTTATAGAAGGGCTGGATACTTTTTTAACAAAACATGACATTGTGGGTTATAAATAATCTAGTAAAAAGAAAATGGATAACTTTGGAGATAGACCAAGGACATTAAAGTTCAAACTTTTTCAACCTATGTAACTATGCAAGTATGCAGAATGCACATTAGGAAAATGCTTGAAATGCAATTCCCTATAATATTATTTTACAAGTAATTTCCTCTTAATTTTCTGCGTTGTAAAGTGCTAGTTATAAGCCCAATCTATGGATCTAAAAAGTGCAAAACACTCCTGAAACACTTGTACGTATGTTCTATAATCTATGTTTCTTATGGTGCCTAAGGGAAGCCGTAATTATAAGACTCCTGCTTGGTAACAAGTGCAGTTATTTGCCTCCATAATGAAAGTGAATTACCAATGATGAAAGGGTTAATACTTGGACCCTGCATCAGTAATAGCCCTTGTAGTAATCATGACAACTATTGTGAGGGCATAAACAAGTGTCATAAAGAAGATTCCATAAAAGAATGCCACGCTGCCACGATCAGCGCCATTACTGATGATGCGCCTGAGGACCTTGAGCTTGACCACCCCACGTAATGTGCCAACGTTGGTGTAATTTGGAGGTTCTAGCAGGGAAAGGGGTTGTCTTCTTAGACACCCCGGGGGGAAGGGAAGGTAACAGAACGGGGGTCCCCAAAACAGGATCCCCTTCTGTTACTATGTACAAACAGCTGCTCTTCTTTGGGAGTTCATGGATGGATCCTTGACTTTAATGGGTGATAAATTGGGAGGAGGAGGGGATACTCATCCTATTAGGGGTTATCCATAATGAGCAACCCCTGTAACCAAGTACCCAACTTCTTGAGAGACGGAGCTGGATCTGTAAGGGAGAAGTGGTAGATCCATCTGGGAAATCAGATCAACTAAATTCGTTCCAGCAACAAATGTGGTGACAGATATCGCAGCCAGATCTCTCCCACATCCAGTTTATCACATTAATAGTCTATATTTGTTATGTCGTTCTCTGTAAATATGTAGAAATTCTAAAACTCCGTCATATATCGGCACTAACTCTCTAAGCCCAAGGGAAGGGCAGCCCTCCAGCCATGGTTCCCTAGAGGTTTCCTCCACAGGGGGTTTTCCTCTCCTGAGTGCTGGAGGGTGACTCTTCGTGAGTCGAGGGTTGTGCCATTTTCGGTGTCATGTAAATTTAAATAAAGTTGAGAACGTTTGACACCTAATTGCAATGCTTTGTGTATTTATTTTGTATGTGTCTGATTCATTTTGTTTGGGAGTCGGGGTCCATCACACTTCACTGAGTCATACGTCTGGACATCTGCTGCCAGCAGTTTTGCCCCAGGGGTTGCCCCTGCTCTGGGGAGTTTGATGGAGCAGAGAAGACAAGAATTATAGCACTCATCCTCAGAATAAGGACTTCTATTACAGTACTACAAGCAGCTTCCTCGCCTCATTCACACAGTGAGTATTTTGGGCACTAATTTACATCAGTATTTGTAAGCTGAAAACCAGAGGGGAACAAACACAGTGAAAAATAGTAACTGAAACACTTTCACCTCTTCTGTTTTGGATCCACTCCTGGCATCTGCTAACAAATACTGATGCAAAATATCGCCATGGAAGTGCCCTAAATTCTTACTGACTGATTTGACTGTTTGAGTTGCAGTCAAGCAACAGAGGTTGCAAGCGTTAAAGGAGTTTTCTGGTATCAAAAACCCCTGTCCCCCTTGCCATTTTTCTCTATCCTAAACCTGTGCTGCCTGCCCCGATCTCAGACTGTCTGACCTAGTCCTTGTCTGGTACCCTGGTACCTCCGGAATGCTGCTACAGTCCCGGGGACTGCCCTGAAGTGGTACCTGGTGTCTATCGGCGGCCCAGTCTATCCTCACCACCAGAGGTTCTAGTGGAGACCCAGTAGACACCTAGTCACAACCCTCCCATGGGGCAGTGGGTCCATATCCACCAGTGTTACACCCACATAGCAAATGTGGTACCAATATTCAAGAAGGGGATAACATCTGAGCCTGGAGTTTAACTTGTACTGTGGGCAACATCTTTGAGGGTTTGAGGGTTTGCTAAGAGATACTAACCTGGAGCACCTCAATAAGAATAACCTAAACATATGATTATGAGGGATCTGTCCTGCAAACTAATCTGAAAAGATTCTATGGGGAGGTAAGTTCTAGGTTGGACCATGGAAACTTAGTGGATGTTGTCTATCTGGACTTTTCAAAGGCATTTGATACGGTGCCATACAATAGGTTGGTACATAAAAATTTTCAATATATTATATGGTAAACTTGCTCCACGAAAGAACAAGTCCTTGTGTGGTCGATGGAAAAAATCAAGGAAAATATCAGTGATGCGGTCGTTACCTCTTGACAGCTCCATTTGGTACTTGTTCTCTAGTCCCTCCATGGCCACGGTGATAAAAAATTCCCTGAAAAGCTCATTATTCTAATAAAAAAAATACAAAGTAAGGAGCTGACACAAAGGAGAGCAGACAGCTCGTATGTCGAAATAAGCAATTGCAGTTACCTTAATTTTCTCAAAGAAGGTGCCATTAATCACTATGTCGTACGCCGAGCAGCCGCCTCTACCTGTAGGACAAAGTGCACCAGGACTTAGATACTTTGCGGTGCCAACTCAATCCATTGACCTTAGTAGGGCTGCTATGAATAAGTGGTATAAGTTCTTAAAGGGGAATCCAAGTAGTGGACAATCCCTTTAAGTCCCAAATCTAAACCAAAAAAGTTCAAAAGTCAACAACAAGATGTCAAACTTTGTTCCGCAGACTGGAAGTGGACCTACCAGAACCTGTGGAGATGGCACCTTTGACCATTGAGGATTAGTAAGTTGTAATACTTGCTATTTTAACCCCTTTAAGGATATCTCTGGACTACCCCTTTAAAAAGAGACGCGCTGTATTAAAAAAAACCGTACTATTATCAACTTCAACGTGGGGCTCTCCAAGGCTCATGGGGACTCGATAGCCAGAGGGATCATCAGATTCCAGGATGCTGACTAACTCCTGCTCCGTCAGGTCCGGGGGCGCTGGGATCTGGTTCGACTTGCAGATGTTAATAAAGATTTTGGTATTTTTGGATGTGCGAGTTTTAATGCAGAAACCTAACACAGAAATAAAAACAAAAAGTGAACAAAAATACAATAAAATTGGCAAAAGCCAAGCAGCATTTACATGTAACCAACTGTATAAGAAAAAACGATGTGACCCCCCACGTTGGTTGCATCATGTGACCGTTGCAGTCAATAAGACCCCACTGCCCCACTGTGGTATCTGTCACATAATATGCACAAAGTAATCTGGATAATAATCAGAGGACGCCCATCTCACCCGATTGGGGTCTGATCTCTCTGCTTTCTGGTAAGTTCGGTATTCTGCTCTGTATCTCCTGTTTGGCCTGAAATGAGGCAACAAGTGAGAATCAGTGAGTAACATGAACAGGATGGTTCTGCAAACTGATTTTTCCTGCACCAAAATAGTACAACTGTGAGGGGTCTAAAGCCAACAATACACATTAGGTAAATGTTGGAGACTGCCGCGCCCCCGGCGGCTGACGGAGGAGACATTCACCCGGTGATTGCTGGCCTCTCCAATTCATCTTTCGTACCTTCATCAGCATCTGTTCATACAGCGCTTCCTCCATGTTCGTGTTCATTTCTACAGACAGCAGCGACTTGTCAGACGCCATTTTTTCGGTCAAAGACAGAAGCTCAGGGATCTTGTTTTATAAGAGAAAACCTGAAAAATGAAAATATGTATTAATCTTCTCCACAGACAACGACAAGGGGAGAGTGCGGGAGCCTGACAGCCGACGACATGAGGGGGTGCGGGAGCCTGACAGCCCACGGCACGACGGGGTGCGGGAGACTGACAGCCCAGGGCACGAGGGGGTGCGGGAGCCTGACAGCCCACGACATGAGGGGGTGCGGGAGCCTGGCAGCCCACGACACGAGGGGGTGCGGGAGCCTGACAGCCCACGACACGAGGGGGTGCGGGAGCCTGACAGCCCATGGCACGACGGGGTGCGGGAGACTGACAGCCCAGGGCACGAGGGGGTGCGGGAGCCTGACAGCCCACGGCACGAGGGGGTGCGGGAGCCTGACAGCCCACGACACGAGGGGGTGAGGGAGCCTGACAGCCCACAGCACGAGGGGGTGCGGGAGCCTGACGGCCTACGGCACGAGGGGGTGCGGAAGCCTGACAGCCCACGACACCAGGGGGTGCAGGAGCCTGACAGACCATGACACCAGGGGGTGCGGGAGCCTGACAGCCCATGGGACGAGGGGGCGCGGGAGCCCCACTGCCCACGACACCAGGGGGTGCAGAAAGTACAGTCCTTACATTTCCAGGAGGATTTACAGAGGAAGTGCATAAGGTAAAGTTCTTACATTTCCAGGGGGAATTAAAGAGGAAGTGCAGAAAGTAGAGTCCTTACATTTCCAGGATGGATTACAGGGGATGTGCACAAAGTAGAATTCTTACATTTCCAGGAGGATTTACAGAGGAAGTGTATAAACTAAAATTCTTACATTTCCAGGAGGGATTACAGAGGAAGTGCATAAAGTAAAGTCCTTACATTTCCAGGGGGAATTAAAGAGGAAGTGCATAAAGTAGAGTTCTTACATTTCCAGGGGGAATTAAAGAGGAACGGCATAAAGTAAAGTTCTTACATTTCCAGGAGGGATTACAGAGGAAGTGCATAAAGTAGAGTTCTTACATTTCCAGGAGGGATTACAGAGGAAGTGCATAAAGTAAAGTTCTTACATTTCCAGGAGGGATTACAGAGGAAGTGCATAAAGTAAAGTTCTTACATTTCCAGGAGGATTTACAGAGGAAATGCAGAAAGTAGAGTCCTTACTAGTGTTGAGCCACCCCCGTAGTGTTCGAGTTCGGTTCGGTTCGTCGAACACCCATGTGTTCGCCGAACTGTTAGTCGAACTGTTCGTCGAACACCTTCGAACAGCGTTAAAACCAATGGCAGGCAAACAAAAACACATAGAAACACATAGAAAACATATGTGTCTAAAAGCTGACAAACTGCTCAGAAGACACAACTAACACATGGAAAAGTGACAAGTGCATATAGTCATGCGAAAAGAAAAGAGTTGGAGGAGTAAAAGGAGGGGGAGACACAGATATAGGCATGTCATGCCCTTCTAAAATCCAAAAAGTGAGAAGCCGACACGGCCAGTCCGTTCCTGCCCGTGCCACCTCCGTGTCGCCGGGTTTGTGCCAGAGCCGCGGTGGACCCTGACGGCCAGCCCCCCTATCCCAATACTGGTGCCTGTCCGCCGGTGGGTCGAGGCCCCCCACGGTGGGGGGGGGGAGTAACATCTGCAGAAGAAAGACCATCTTCCAGCCAAACTAAGATGTCGACTTCTTTTCGTGGACAATGTGATACGATCCCATTCTTACGGACACGCCCATCGCTACAAATTCTAGATGAGGCACAAAAACAGCAGGTGCTTCTACGGATATCAAGTGCTCCTTCAAGTGGGCTCTCCATCACCTCAATTTCAACATCACAAATACTCCAGTCCTCAGAGGTGTCACCCCAATCGCACTTGCTTCCTCACAGCTCCCAAGTCTCCAGCTGCCCGTCTGAGTATGGGGTAACACAGATGGTTGAGTCTGCACAGCTGTTTACTCATACTATAGCCTGGGAATCAGAGGTCGACTCCAGCGCTTCTGTTAATCCAGATGAGGAAATGATCTGATCTGATGCCCAGAATCTTTATAAGTTGGATCCAGGACCAGATGAAGAAGGTTCTGAGCATAATGTAGACCCTCGTTCCCAAACTGTAATTCCTGTTGGTGGAGACAATGATGAAGACGATGATGAGACTCAAATACCTGATTGGAGCGACAACTTGACTTTTCGGTCAGGGCAGGAAGAGGTTGGCTCTGAGGGCGACGGGTGTGATAACGCACAGGGTGATGATGACGAGGTTGGAGATCCCACTTACTGTCAACCCACAGTCAGCCAGTCGATGAGGTCAGCAGAGGAGGTGGAGGAGGATGTGACTAGCCCTGGGGATGGGGATGACTCGGTACCCGGGCATTTGCCTGGCCTTGGGGATGTCGCGGTGGTTGGCTCCCTGGTCCGTACCCTGGGGTCTCTCTTTAAAAGGGTGGATAATTGTTAATTTTATAAGAGTTCATGACGCCACCTGTGGTATCTGGTGACAAGCACCAGCGCTGCAGCAGTCCACTGAGGCCGGTGATAAGGCAGCTCGATGGTATAGCTCCCCACAGGTGGAGCTAGGTCTCAGGGCAGCGTATGCAGGGGGAATGCAGGACAGGCGAGACCCAGCTGGGTCAGAGCAAGAACGGGAACGGACACGGTAGTCACTTCAGTACCTTTTACTGGTGGAAATTCAGGCACTTCCCGGAGCACTGTAGGGTGAAGGGTGCATATCAGGATCCTCCCCAATGAGCGGGTGTAGGGCCTCCTGTTTCTTGCCTCTGCGTAGTAAGTTTCTGACCTGCCTGGAGCTAGGCCTAACTTTGTCTCTGTCCTGCGCTGGCTGACCTTGTGGTAGGGCCTTCTCTTGGAGTTCACGCTCCCAGTATGCGGGGCCTAAGCGTCTCCTGGCTCTGTTACATATCAGCACCTTAGCGATCCTGGGACTTGTAGTTCTCCAGGGATTCCGGTTATGCCTTACTGGGTCATAGAGATACCGGTAAGCTCGGATCCTGTGTCCGGTAAATGCTTCGGGGTGAGCTGGTTAAGCTCCTCTGCCCCTTATGTACTAACTTGCCACTCGCCTTCGGCCTACTCGGGCCCTCACTAGGCTATACACACTAATGGCAGCTTGCCGCGCTTCACTGATCTTACGGCACCGGCAAACCTTAAGCTCTATCAGGGCTCCCTGAATCTAGCAAGCAAGAGCCTCGTGCTCCACTGCTGAACTATTAACTGCGTTCTCTAGACTAGACTGAGCTCCACTGCAGACTGACCTCTCTTAGGCTTCTCTACTGCAGGAACTCTTCAGAGGAACTGAACTGCCTAGCTCCACCTTCCCTATTTATATCCCTAACGGGCTCCCTCTGCTGGTCTGAGGTGGAAGGTGGAGATGTGTGAATGTTTATGGGGGCCTCTTGTGGAGGATTCCATCAATGCACTCTTCTAGGATCTGTGATACCAAGCGCAGCGGGGCATCACAGATGCTATTGACGACGAGGTTAGGTTGCGCCTTCCTGGACAGAGACGGAGTACTGGAAGCACGTCAACAACTGCATCCTCAAACACAACTCTGCCTCTGACCACAAGTCGTAGTGGCTCTTCAGGTCACATGGGCTCTAAGCCTTGCATAGCCTGGGCATTTATTCAGATCGATAAGGATGACCCAACTCGTGTTATCTGTAATATTTGTCAGCAAAAGCTAAGTAGAGGCCAAAAAATCCATAGTTTGAGTACTTCATGCATGTACCGTCACATGGATATGAAGCATAAGTTGCAGTGGGAAGCTCACTGTGCTACAATGCGGCCTAGCCGGCTGGGCCAACCACCGTCTGCCCCATCTTGTGCATCCGCAACCTCTTCATCCTCTGTGACTGGGGGGACAGCAGTCACACATGTTTTTGGACGCAGACCTGCCACCTCTTTACCCGCAACAGCCAGTGTGATTGGCAGGTCGTCAGCTCATTGGGAAGTGGAAACACCTGCTAGTGTTGAGCGCTCTCCGACATCGAGAGCACCACCTTTGGATCAAGGCAACCTAACATGTCCGCCTGCATCTTCCTCACAGACCGGCAGTTTGCCGGGGACACCCTTATCAACCCCGTCTAAGCACAATAGCCAGCCCTCGGTCCCTCAGATGTGGAAAAGTAAAAGACCATTTCCTCCTAGCCATGAGAAAGCTAAGAGGTTGAATTTCACCATCTGCAAGCTGTTGGCTACAGAAATGCTGCCTTTCCGCCTGGAGGACACAGAGGATTTTCAAGACCTTATGTCCGTCGCAGTGCCCCAGTACCAGATGCCCAGTCGGCACTACTTCTCAAAGAAAGGTGTGCCTGCGCTCCACCAGCATGTCGCACACAACATCACCGCTTCTTTGAGAAACTCTGTGTGTGACAGGGTGCATTTCACCACAGACACTTGGACGAGTAGGCATGGACAGGGGCGTTACATGTCGCTGACTGGGCACTGGGTAACTATGGTGACAGCAGGACAAGGGGCTGCTGTCCAAGTCTTACCGTCCCGAGTTGTGCGTCAATCCTCTTTATCTCGAAGTTCCTCCACTGCTTCTGCCTCCTCAACCTCCTCTCGGTCCGCCACCTGCACCCAAAGCCTGTCTGGTCATGCCACCTGCTTTCTAACTGCGCAGAAGGAATCCTGCACACCTCCTTACTATGCTGGCAGCAGGGCTCAACGGCATCAGCGTTTACTTTGAAATGTCTGGGAAATGTGAGTCACACAGCTGAGGAGTTGTGGTCAGCTCTGGAGACCCAGTTTCATGAAAGTAAAATTCTTACATTTTCAGGAGGGATTACAGAGGAAGTGGATAAAGTAAAGTTCTTACATTTCCAGGGGGAATTAAAGAGGAAGTGCAGAAAGTAGATTCCTTACATATCCAGGAGTATTTACAGAGGAAGTGCATAAAGTAGAGTTCTTACATTTCCAGGAGGGATTACAGAGGAAGTGCATAAAGTAGAGTTCTTACATTTCCAGGAGGATTTACAGAGGAAGTGCATAAAGTAAAATTCGTACATTTCCAGGAGGGATTACAGAGGAAGTGCATAAAGTAAAATTCTTACATTTCCAGGAGTAATTATAGAGGAAATGTACAAAGTAGAGTTCTTACAATTCCAGGAGGATTTACAGAGGAAGTGCAGAAAGTAGAGTCCTTTCATTTCCAGGAGGGATTACAGGGGATTTGCACAAAGTAGAGTTCTTACATTTCCAGGAGGGATTACAGAGGATGTGCAAAAAGTAAAGTTCTTACATTTCCAGGAGGGATTACAGAGGAAGTGCACAAAGTAGAGTCCTTACATTTCCAGGAGGATTTACAGAGGAAGTGCATAAGGTAAAGTTCTTACATTTCCAGGGGGAATTAAAGAGGAAGTACAGAAAGTAGAGTCCTTACATTTCCAGGATGGATTACAGGGGATGTGCACAAAGTAGAATTCTTACATTTCCAGGAGGATTTACAGAGGAAGTGTATAAACTAAAATTCTTACATTTCCAGGAGGGATTACAGAGGAAGTGCATAAAGTAAAGTCCTTACATTTCCAGGGGGAATTAAAGAGGAAGTGCATAAAGTAGAGTTCTTACATTTCCAGGAGGATTTACAGAGGAAGTGCATAAAGTAAAGTTCTTACATTTCCAGGAGGGATTACAGAGGAAGTGGATAAAGTAAAGTTCTTACATTTCCAGGGGGAATTAAAGAGGAAGTGCAGAAAGTAGATTCCTTACATATCCAGGAGTATTTACAGAGGAAGTGCATAAAGTAGAGTTCTTACATTTCCAGGAGGGATTACAGAGGAAGTGCATAAAGTAGAGTTCTTACATTTCCAGGAGGATTTACAGAGGAAGTGCATAAAGTAAAATTCGTACATTTCCAGGAGGGATTACAGAGGAAGTGCATAAAGTAAAATTCTTACATTTCCAGGAGTAATTATAGAGGAAATGTACAAAGTAGAGTTCTTACAATTCCAGGAGGATTTACAGAGGAAGTGCAGAAAGTAGAGTCCTTTCATTTCCAGGAGGGATTACAGGGGATTTGCACAAAGTAGAGTTCTTACATTTCCAGGAGGGATTACAGAGGATGTGCAAAAAGTAAAGTTCTTACATTTCCAGGAGGGATTACAGAGGAAGTGCACAAAGTAGAGTCCTTACATTTCCAGGAGGATTTACAGAGGAAGTGCATAAGGTAAAGTTCTTACATTTCCAGGGGGAATTAAAGAGGAAGTACAGAAAGTAGAGTCCTTACATTTCCAGGATGGATTACAGGGGATGTGCACAAAGTAGAATTCTTACATTTCCAGGAGGATTTACAGAGGAAGTGTATAAACTAAAATTCTTACATTTCCAGGAGGGATTACAGAGGAAGTGCATAAAGTAAAGTCCTTACATTTCCAGGGGGAATTAAAGAGGAAGTGCATAAAGTAGAGTTCTTACATTTCCAGGAGGATTTACAGAGGAAGTGCATAAAGTAAAGTTCTTACATTTCCAGGAGGGATTACAGAGGAAGTGCATAAAGTAGAGTTCTAACATTTCCAGGAGGGATTACAGAGGAAGTGCATAAAGTAAAGTCCTTACATTTCCAGGAGGGATTACAGAGGAAGTGCATAAAGTGAAGTTCTTACATTTCCAGGAGGATTTACAGAGGAAGTGCAGAAAGTAGTCCTTACATTTCGAGGAGGGATTACAGGGGATGTGCACAAAGTAGAGCTCTTACATTTCCAGGAGGGATTACAGAGGAAGTGCATAAAGTAAAATTCTTACATTTCCAGGAGGGATTACAGAGGAAGTGCATAAAGTAAAATTCTTATATTTCCAGGAGGATTTACAGAGGAAGTGCAGAAAGTAGAGTCCTTACATTTCCAGGAGGGATTACAGAGGAAGTGCATAAAGTAAAGTTCTTACATTTCCAGGGGGAATTAAAGAGGAAGTGCAGAAAGTAGAGTTCTTACATTTCCAGGAGGATTTACAGAGGAAGTGCATAAAGTAAAGTTCTTACATTTCCAGGGGGAATTAAAGAGGAAGTGCAGAAAGTAGAGTCCTTACATTTCCAGGAGGGATTACAGAGGATGTGCAAAAAGTAAAGTTCTTACATTTCCAGGAGGGATAACAGATGAAGTGCACAAAGTAGAGTTCTTACATTTCCAGGGGGAATTAAAGAGGAAGTGCATAAAGTAAAGTTCTTACATTTCCAGGAGGGATTACAGAGGAAGTGCATAAAGTAGAGTTCTTACATTTCCAGGAGGGATTACAGAGGAAGTGCATAAAGTAAAGTTCTTACATTTCCAGGAGGGATTACAGAGGAAGTGCATAAAGTAAAGTTCTTACATTTCGAGGAGGATTTACAGAGGAAATGCAGAAAGTAGAGTCCATACATTTCCAGGAGGGATTACAAGGGATGTGCACAAAGTAGAGTTCTTACATTTTCAGGAGGATTTACAGAGGAAGTGCATAAAGTAAAATTCTTACATTTCCAGGTATGATTACAGAGGAAGTGCATAAAGTAAAGTTCTTACATTTCCAGGATGGATTACAGGGGATGTGCACAAAGTAGAATTCTTACATTTCCAGGAGGATTTACAGAGGAAGCGTATAAACTAAAATTCTTACATTTCCAGGAGGGATTACAGAGGAAGTGCATAAAGTAAAGTCCTTACATTTCCAGGGGGAATTAAAGAGGAAGTACAGAAAGTAGAGTTCTTACATTTCCAGGAGGATTTACAGGGGATGTGCTCAAAGTAGAGTTCTTACATTTCCAAGAGGATTTACAGAGGAAGTGCATAAAGTAAAATTCTTACATTTTCAGGAGGGATTACAGAGGAAGTGGATAAAGTAAAGTTCTTACATTTCCAGGGGGAATTAAAGAGGAAGTGCAGAAAGTAGATTCCTTACATATCCAGGAGTATTTACAGAAGAAGTGCATAAAGTAGAGTTCTTACATTTCCAGGAGGGATTACAGAGGAAGTGCATAAAGTAGAGTTCTTACATTTCCAGGAGGATTTACAGAGGACGTGCATAAAGTAAAATTCTTACATTTCCAGGAGGGATTACAGAGGAAGTGCATGAAGTAAAATTCTTACATTTTCAGGAGGGATTACAGAGGAAGTGCATAAAGTAAAGTTCTTACAATTCCAGGGGGAATTAAAGAGGAAGAGCAGAAAGTAGAGTCCTTACATTTCCAGGAGGGATTACAGAGGAGGTGCATAAAGTAAAGTTCTTATATTTCCAGGAGGGATTATAGAGGAAATGTACAAAGTAGAGTTCTTACATTTCCAGGAGGATTTACAGAGGAAGTGCAGAAAGTAGAGTCCTTTCATTTCCAGGAGGGATTACAGGGGATTTGCACAAAATAGAGTTCTTACATTTCCAGGAGGGATTACAGAGGATGTGCAAAAAGTAAAGTTCTTACATTTCCAGGAGGGATTACAGAGTAAGTGCACAAAGTAGAGTCCTTACATTTCCAGGAGGATTTACAGAGGAAGTGCATAAGGTAAAGTTCTTACATTTCCAGGGGGAATTAAAGAGGAAGTGCAGAAAGTAGAGTCCTTACATTTACAGGATGGATTACAGGGGATGTGCACAAAGTAGAATTCTTACATTTCCAGGAGCATTTACAGAGGAAGTGTATAAACTAAAATTCTTACATTTCCAGGAGGGATTACAGAGGAAGTGCATAAAGTAAAGTCCTTACATTTCCAGGGGGAATTAAAGAGGAAGTGCATAGAGTTCTTACATTTCCAGGAGGATTTACAGAGGAAGTGCATAAAGTAAAGTTCTTACATTTCCAGGAGGGATTACAGAGGAAGTGCATAGAGTAGAGTTCTTACATTTCCAGGAGGGATTACAGAGGAAGTGCATAAAGTAAAGTTCTTATATTTCCAGGAGGGATTATAGAGGAAATGTACAAAGTAGAGTTCTTACATTTCCAGGAGGATTTACAGAGGAAGTGCAGAAAGTAGAGTCCTTTCATTTCCAGGAGGGATTACAGGGGATTTGCACAAAATAGAGTTCTTACATTTCCAGGAGGGATTACAGAGGATGTGCAAAAAGTAAAGTTCTTACACTTCCAGGAGGGATTACAGAGTAAGTGCACAAAGTAGAGTCCTTACATTTCCAGGAGGATTTACAGAGGAAGTGCATAAGGTAAAGTTCTTACATTTCCAGGGGGGATTACAGAGGAAGTGCATAAAGTAAAGTCCTTACATTTCCAGGGGGAATTAAAGAGGAAGTGCATAGAGTTCTTACATTTCCAGGAGGATTTACAGAGGAAGTGCATAAAGTAAAGTTCTTACATTTCCAGGAGGGATTACAGAGGAAGTGCATAGAGTAGAGTTCTTACATTTCCAGGAGGGATTACAGAGGAAGTGCATAAAGTAAAGTCCTTACATTTCCAGGAGGGATTACAGAGGAAGTGCATAAAGTAAAGTTCTTACATTTCCAGGAGGATTTACAGAGGAAGTGCAGAAAGTAGAGTCCTTACATTTCGAGGAGGGATTACAGGGGATGTGCACAAAGTAGAGCTCTTACATTTCCAGGAGGGATTACAGAGGAAGTGCATAAAGTAAAATTCTTACGTTTCCAGGAGGAATTACAGAGGAAGTGCATAAAGTAAAATTCTTACATTTCCAGGAGGGATTACAGAGGAAGTCCATAAAGTAAAATTCTTACATTTCCAGGAGGATTTACAGAGGAAGTGCAGAAAGTAGAGTCCTTACATTTCCAGGAGGGATTACAGAGGAAGTGCATAAAGTAAAGTTCTTACATTTCCAGGGGGAATTAAAGAGGAAGTGCAGAAAGTAGAGTTCTTACATTTCCAGGAGGATTTACAGAGGAAGTGCATAAAGTAAAGTTCTTACATTTCCAGGGGGAATTAAAGAGAAAGTGCAGAAAGTAGAGTCCTTACATTTCCAGGAGGGATTACAGGGGATTTGCACAAAGTAGAGTTCTTACATTTCCAGGAGGGATTACAGAGGATGTGCAAAAAGTAAAGTTCTTACATTTCCAGGAGGGATTACAGAGGAAGTGCACAAAGTAGAGTCCTTACATTTCCAGGAGGATTTACAGAGGAAGTGCATAAGGTAAAGTTCTTACATTTCCAGGAGGGATTACAGAGGAAGTGCATAAAGTAAAGTTCTTACATTTCCAGGGGGAATTAAAGAGGAAATGCACAAAGTAGAGTCCTTACATTTCCAGGAGGGATTACAGAGGAAGTGCAGAAAGTAGAGTCCTTACATTTCCAGGAGGATTTACAGAGGAAGTGCATAAGGTAAAGTTCTTACATTTCCAGGATGGATTACAGGGGATGTGCACCAAGTAGAGTTCTTACATTTCCAGGAGGAAGTGCAGAAAGTAGAGTCCTTACATTTCCAGGAGGGATTACAGAGGATGTGCATAAGGTAAAGTTCTTACATTTCCAGGGGGAATTAAAGAGGAAGTGCAGAAAGTAGAGTCCTTACATTTCCAGGATGGATTACAGGGGATGTGCACAAAGTAGAGCTCTTACATTTCCAGGAGGGATTACAGAGGATGTGCATAAAGTAAAATTCTTACGTTTCCAGGAGGGATTACAGAGGAAGTGCATAAAGTAAAATTCTTACATTTCCAGGAGGGATTACAGAGGAAGTGCATAAAGTAAAATTCTTACATTTCCAGGAGGATTTACAGAGGAAGTGCAGAAAGTAAAGTTCTTACATTTCCAGGAGGGATTACAGAGGAAGTGCATAAAGTAAATTTCTTACATTTCCAGGGGGAATTAAAGAGGAAGTGCAGAAAGTAGGGTTCTTACATTTCCAGGAGGATTTACAGAGGAAGTGCATAAAGTAAAGTTCTTACATTTCCAGGGGGAATTAAAGAGGAAGTGCAGAAAGTAGAGTCCTTACATTTCCAGGAGGGATTACAGGGGATTTGCACAAAGTAGAGTTCTTACATTTCCACGAGGGATTACAGAGGATGTGCAAAAAGTAAAGTTCTTACATTTCCAGGAGGGATAACAGATGAAGTGCACAAAGTAGAGTTCTTACATTTCCAGGGGGAATTAAAGAGGAAGTGCATAAAGTAAAGTTCTTACATTTCCAGGAGGGATTACAGAGGAAGTGCATAAAGTAGAGTTCTTACATTTCCAGGAGGGATTACAGAGGAAGTGCATAATGTAAAGTTCTTACATTTCCAGGGGGAATTAAAGAGGAAGTGCATAAAGTAGAGTTCTTACATTTCCAGGAGGATTTACAGAGGAAGTGCATAAAGTAGAGTCCTTACTAGTGTTGAGCCACCCCCGTAGTGTTCGAGTTCGGTTCGGTTCGCCGAACAGTTCGTCGAACAGTTCGTCGAACACCTTCGAACACCGTTAAAACCAATGGCAGGCAAACAAAAACACATAGAAACACATAGAAAACACCTTCAAAGGTGTCCAAAAGCTGACAAACTGCTCAGAAGACACAACTAACACATGGAAAAGTGACAAGTACATATAGTCATGCGAAAAGAAAAGAGGTGGAGGAGTAAAAGGAGGGGGAGACACAGATATAGGCATGTCATGCCCTTCTAAAATCCAAAAAGTGAGAAGCCGACACGGCCGTCCGTTCCTGCCCGTGCCACCTCCGTGTCGCCGGGTTTGTGCCAGAGCCGCAGTGAACCCTGACGGCCAGCCCCCCTATCCCAATACTGGTGCCTGTCCGCCGGTGAGTCGAGGCCCCCCACGGTGGGGGGGGGGGGGTAACATCTGCAGAAGAAAGACCATCTTCCAGCCAAACTAGATGTTGACTTCTTTTCGTGGACAATGTGATACGATCCCTTTCTTACGGACACGCCAATCGCTACAAATTCTAGATGAGGCACAAAAACAGCAGGTGCTTCTACGGATATCAAGTGCTCCTTCAAGTGGGCTCTCCATCACCTCAATTTCAACATCACAAATACTCCAGTCCTCAGAGGTGTCACCCCAATCGCACTTGCTTCCTCACAGCTCCCAAGTCTCCAGCTGCCCGTCTGAGTATGGGGTAACACAGATGGTTGAGTCTGCACAGCTGTTTACTCATACTATAGCCTGGGAAACGGAGGTCTGCTCCAGAGCTTCTGTTAATCCAGATGAGGAAATGATCTGATCTGATGCCCAGAATCTTTATAAGTTGGATCCAGGACCAGATGAAGAAGGTTCTGAGCATAATGTAGACCCTCGTTCCCAAACTGTAACTCCTGTTGGTGGAGACAATGATGAAGACGATGATGAGACTCAAATACCTGATTGGAGCGACAACTTGACTTTTCGGTCAGGGCAGGAAGAGGTTGGCTCTGAGGACGACGGGAGTGATAACACACAGGGTGATGATGACGAGGTTGGAGATCCCACTTACTGTCAACCCACAGTCAGCCAGTCGATGAGGTCAGCAGAGGAGGTGGAGGAGGATGTGACTAGCCCTGGGGATGGGGATGACTCGGTACCCGGGCATTTGCCTGGCCTTGGGGATGTCGCGGTGGTTGGCTCCCTGGTCCGTACCCTGGGGTCTCTCTTTAAAAGGGTGGATAATTGTTAATTTTATAAGAGTTCATGACGCCACCTGTGGTATCTGGTGACAAGCACCAGCGCTGCAGCAGTCCACTGAGGCCGGTGATAAGGCAGCTCGATGGTATAGCTCCCCACAGGTGGAGCTAGGTCTCAGGGCAGCGTATGCAGGGGGTTGCAGGACAGGCGAGACCCAGCTGGGTCAGAGCAAGAACGGGAACGGACACGGTAGTCACTTCAGTACCTTTTACTGGTGGAAATTCAGGCACATCCCGGAGCACTGTAGGGTGAAGGGTGCATATCAGGATCCTCCCCAATGAGCGGGTGTAGGGCCTCCTGTTTCTTGCCTCTGCGTAGTAAGTTTCTGACCTGCCTGGAGCTAGGCCTAACTTTGTCTCTGTCCTGCGCTGGCTGACCTTGTGGTAGGGCCTTCTCTTGGAGTTCACGCTCCCAGTATGCGGGGCCTAAGCGTCTCCTGGCTCTGTTACATATCAGCACCTTAGCGATCCTGGGACTTGTAGTTCTCCAGGGATTCCGGTTATGCCTTACTGGGTCATAGAGATACCGGTAAGCTCGGATCCTGTGTCCGGTAAATGCTTCGGGGTGAGCTGGTTAAGCTCCTCTGCCCCTTATGTACTAACTCGCCTTCGGCCTACTCGGGCCCTCACTAGGCTATACACACTAACGGCAGCTTGCCGCGCTTCACTGATCTTACGGCATCGGCACACCTTAAGCTCTATCAGGGCTCCCTGAATCTAGCAAGCAGGAGCCTCGTGCTCCACTGCTGAACTATTAACTGCGTTCTCTAGACTAGACTGAGCTCCACTGCAGACTGACCTCTCTTAGGCTTCTCTATTGCAGGAACTCTTCAGAGGAACTGAACTGCCTAGCTCCACCTTCCCTATTTATATCCCTAACGGGCTCCCTCTGCTGGTCTGAGGTGGAAGGTGGAGATGTGTGAATGTTTATGGGGGTCTCTTGTGGAGGATTCCATCAATGCACTCTTCTAGGATCTGTGATACCAAGCGCAGCGGGGTATCACAGATGCTATTGACGACGAGGTTAGGTTGCGCCTTCCTGAACAGAGACGGAGTACTGGAAGCACGTCAACAACTGCATCCTCAAACACAACTCTGCCTCTCACCACAAGTCGTGGTGGCTCTTCAGGTCACATGGGCTCTAAGCCTTGCATAGCCTGGGCATTTATTCAGATCGATAAGGATGACCCAACTCGTGTTATCTGTAATATTTGTCAGCAAAAGCTAAGTAGAGGCCAAAAAATCCATAGTTTGAGTACTTCATGCATGTACCGTCACATGGATATGAAGCATAAGTTGCAGTGGGAAGCTCACTGTGCTACAATGCGGCCTAGCCGGCTGGGCCAACCACCGTCTGCCCCATCTTGTGCATCCGCAACCTCTTCATCCTCTGTGACTGGGGGGACAGCAGTCACACATGTTTTTGGACGCAGACCTGCCACCTCTTTACCCGCAACAGCCAGTGTGATTGGCAGGTCGTCAGCTCATTGGGAAGTGGAAAAACCTGCTAGTGTTGAGCGCTCTCCGACATCGAGAGCACCACCTTTGGATCAAGGCAACCTAACATGTCCGCCTGCATCTTCCTCACAGACCGGCAGTTTGCCGGGGACACCCTACTCAACACCGTCTAAGCACAACAGCCAGCCCTCGGTCCCTCAGATGTGGAAAAGTAAAAAGACCATTTCCTCCTAGCCATGAGAAAGCTAAGAGGTTGAATTTCACCATCTGCAAGCTGTTGGCTACAGAAATGCTGCCTTTCCACCTGGAGGTCACAGAGGATTTTCAAGACCTTATGTCCGTCGCAGTGCCCCAGTACCAGATGCCCAGTCGGCACTACTTCTCAAAGAAAGGTGTGCCTGCGCTCCACTAGCATGTCGCACACAACATCACCGCTTCTTTGAGAAACTCTGTGTGTGACAGGGTGCACTTCACCACAGACACTTGGACGAGTAGGCATGGACAGGGGCGTTACATGCCGCTGACTGGGCACTGGGTAACTAGAGTGACAGCAGGACAAGGGGCTGCTGTCCAAGTCTTACCGTCCCGAGTTGTGCGTCAATCCTCTTTATCTCGAAGTTCCTCCACTGCTTCTGCCTCCTCAACCTCCTCTCGGTCCGCCACCTGCACCCAAAGCCTGTCTGGTAATGCCACCTGCTTTCTAACTGCGCACCTCCTTACTATGCTGGCAGCAGGGCTCAACGGCATCAGTGTTTACTTTGAAATGTCTGGGAAATGTGAGTCACACAGCTGAGGAGTTGTGGTCAGCTCTGGAGACCTAGTTTCATGAAAGGTTGTCTCCACAGGACCTGCAACCAGGGAAGGCCATGTGCGACAATGCTGCAAACCTGGGTGCGGCACTTCGCCGGGGCAATGTCACACACGTGCCTTGTATGGCTCACGTGTTGAACCTGGTTGTCCAGCAATTTTTAGCCCACTATCCCGGACTAGATGGCCTTCTGCAGAGGGCACGGTCGCTGTGTGCTCACTTCCGCCATTCGCATCCCGCAGCTCAGCGACTTACATCTCTACAGAAGTCGTTGGGCCTGCCAGTTCACCGGCTGAAATGCGATGTGCCGACACGGTGGAATTCAACTCTGCACATGTTGCAGCGACTGTGGCAGCACCGACAAGCCCTGGTGCAATACGTTCTGACGTATAGCCTGGGCCAACGAGATCCAGAGGTGGGGCAAATCATGCTGCAGGAGTGGTCTCAGATCAGGGACCTATGAAGTTGACGCGCCCCCTGGGCCATGGGGTACCCTGAGCCGGGCCGGTAGACGCTGGGGGTTGTAGTCACTGTGGCGGTGACCCAGTCCGTGACCCAGGGCGGTCAATCCAAGGGTAATTTGTATATATGGATTTTATAATGTCTGACTACGCCACCTGTGGAGTGCGGCCAAAGGGGCCGCCGCTGCGGAACAGTCCTCTGAAGCTGGTGGTTTTGCAGCAACGGTATTATTACTCACCACAGGAAGAGTGTAGCTTCAGGGCAGTGTGGGTGGATGATGGTGGTTGTAGTGCAGGGAGTCAGTAATGAACACAGAGTCCGTGTGATGCCGTCTCAAGATATTACTCACAGTTGTTGTAGTCCAGATTACAGGTACCAGAGCAATCTCCCCCGTCGTGCTGTGCATACTCAGTGAGGGGCTCAGTCCACCCCCAGATAGCTCCGGAGTACTTAGCAGGACCCCCTTCTGTGTGTCCTTTCTCTGGCCTTCTCCCTGCACCTCACACCCAGTGACACTTCTATCCGGTATCCTCGGGCCTTGGCGGGTGACGTGTGTTCCGTCCCCTGGGTCCTATGTGGCCACCTTCTTAGTGAGACTGGTGTGGACTTTGGCCTGCAGTACATGAAATGCAGCAGCCTCCGGTTTCTAGTTGAGCCTTGCTGTTTCTCCGCTAGTTGAGGGACCGGTTCCCCTTATCTGGCCTGACCCCTCTACCTCCTGGTAGCAGCAGGAGTACGGGTGGCCTTCTGCACGGCCCGTAGCCGTAGGGTCCCTTCGGTTCCTGGAGCCTTCCAGCTCCCACTCCTCTCTTCTCTCCTTCAGTCCTGGGCCTCCCAGGCTAGGCCCGCCTCCGGAGCAGAGCTCATGCCTAGTCTCTGCTCCTGTCACTTTTCCTCCTCTGTCTGGCTTGCTCTTTCTAAGATGGCTTCCTATTTATACTCTCCTTGTCATGTGCTCCCCTAAGCTGCTCCCCTAAGCACCCACTACATAGGACCCTCAAACCAGCTAGGGACCTGGGACTGTGCTCTCCCTTAGGAGCAATCTCGCCCTACCCCCACTGCGGGTATGTGTTGGATGCAGGTGTTAGGGTCCCGAGCCATACGCCTTCCTTACCTGAGGATGAGATACCACACCTCTGGGTGAGATGCAGTAACTCTGTGGCGACTGAACCCTCAGGGGCGCCACACACCCTTCTGCACAGTTTTGAAATGGCGACGAAGATGTTTAGTGCTGACGACGATGCCATTATCAGCATGACTATTCCGGTGATTTACATGCTGGAGCACACATTAAACAGAATTCAGAGTCAGGTGGTGGGACAAGAGGAGGTGGAGGAAGTAGAGGAGGAGTCGTATGCGGAAGGGATAACATCTCCAAGGTCCAGACGGTTGGCAGCACCAAGGCGGCAGGCATGGGAGGGTGGGGGAGAGGGATTAACCAGGGCGCATGGTAGCAGCCAAACTGTTGAGGAAGGTGCAGGAGCCGAGGAAGAAGTGGAGGACGAACTGGCGATGGGCATGGAAGACTCATCAGATGAGGGAGACCTTGATCACATTTCTGTTGTGCGAGGTTGGAGGGAGAGGGCAGAGGAAGGAAGCATGATTCTTACCTCGCTACCAACACAACAAGGACTTGGTCCTTCTGGATGCACAAGACACATGAGTGCCTTCTTGCTGCACTACCTGCAACATGACCCCCGGATTGTCAGAATTCGAAGTAATCCCGACTACTGGGTTGCCACACTCTTAGATCCCCGGTACAAAAGTATATTTGCCGAAATAATTCCTGCCATAAAAAGGTATTGACGAATGCAGGAGTATCTGCAGACGCTGTTGCAGAATCTTACATGTGCTTTTCCACAAAACACCAGTGGTGCACGTAGTGAATCTCACAGTTCTAACTTGCCAACCGTGGGACTGTCGAGTCTTCATCACTCAAACAGTAACAGTAACACAGTATCTGCTGGTAACAGCAATTTTGTGGAATCGTTTCACCACTTTTTTAGCCCATCCTTTGCAAGGCCACAGGAGACAAGAAGTCTGACACATAATCAATGCCTAGAGAGGATGGTACAGGAGTATCTCCAAGTGAACATCGAAGCCATGACTGTGTCACTGGACCCTTGCTCATTTTGGTATTCCAATCTGGAAAAATCGCCGGAGCTAGCCACTTACGCCTTGGAGATCTTGTCATGCCATGCAGCCAGCGTTCTCTCTGAACGTGTGTGCAGCGCTGCTGGTGGTGTGCTGACAGATAAGCGCACGCGGCTGTCCACTGAGAATGTAGACAGACTCACGTTCATAAAGATGAACAAATCATGGATTCGCAAGGACATTTCTACCCCTGTGTCATCCTTGGGAGACTAAAAGCTTGGGGATTTGGTAAAATCACCTCACCAACCGTTTTAAGCAACAGTGGGGCAATTGATGCCACTTAACCCTAGAGCGCATGACCATAAAAATCTACACTTTCACATACCTGGGGCCCTTTAGGCCCGTGTGCAAATAACATGGAATAACTCAAACTCAAATGACAAACAACTATATACATAAAGAATACCTAGAGTTTCAAAATTCTAACTAAAGTAATCTTGCAGAAAATAGAAAACAATTAACTGGGCGGGCCTGCAAGGCCACAGGTATGCGTTCTAGGGTTAAGTGGTGTCTGTGCCACAATTTTGGGAGTCCCCTTGCTGTGTCTTACGTGACGTTGGCATCGTCAATTCCAGTTGGGTTGGGTCGCACCCCCCCCCCCCCTTTTAACTGTAAGAAACTACATACACTATGGCTTGGGGTAACACAGATGGTTGAGTCTGAAGAGCTGTTTACTCAGAGGTCTGCTCCAAATCTTCAGTGTCTGCTAGTCAGCGTAGAATTTTTAACTGCATCTAGCCTAGGCAATACTTTGGGCGTAGTAGCCCAGCTGCGAAGCAAGCTGCACCGCCTGTGTATCTAATAAGAATTTTTAAATGAATCTAGCCTAGGCAGACTGTGGGGACCCCCAACCAAACCCAGACGCTCAGCCCCCCTACCGCCCCCCTTTCATGGACAATACAATAATGTAACTCTTACAACTGGATGGGTGAGGATCGGTCACAGCTTTATTAACTCTTTATACTCATTCCATTAGAAAGGCATTTTATTTCTAAAATAATTCAGCTTGTTGCAGCATGCCCTGGGTCCCCACTCCGGCAAGTTGGCCAACAAGTGTAACTCTCCAACATGTCCTTTCTATTTCCAGGCCACGGAGGATCCAGCGTACTCGTATGCAGGACTGACCCCCACCCATCACTCTTAACGCTTGTTCCACTCCGTCCTGGAGTCCTGACAGGACTATGTCCAGTCCAATATCTATTAAGTGAACACCGTCGGGCCGTATGAGGCCTGCTTTATCTCCTTCCAGTTGTCGGTGTCGTATCACTACACCGCCTCTGTCTCTTCTAAATTTTGCCATCCGAATATTTATTACCCGCCTTGTCCATTCGATGGCCGTGATGTCTCGCGCACCTTACCATACCGCTATCGGCACAATCTCTGACCATACTATAGCTAATTTTGTGAAAAATTCTCTGAAGCGCTCAGTGTCTAGTTTCATTACTGCCATTAGTTATGCGCTCTTGTGATGACCTAGGTTGTTTCCCCCGGCCTGTATAACTAAGATGACCGGACCTCTTGCCTCTCTCCCTACCTTGATTACCTCCATTAGTACCTGTGGCCATAGCAGGCCTCTAATACCTCTCCAGTTGAAATATGTGTTATGAAACTCTAATTTCCTCCCGCCTGGGCGGACTTTCGCCCTTTTTTGTGCCCAATATATATACGAGTGGCCTATCACTCACACTGTTGGCTTAGCGTCACCTGTAAAAGAAACAAACCACGTTAGGATAACAAGTCCGGTCTTATGTATCTCGCCAAACACGTGGATCGCCATCTCCCTATCCTCTGAACTTCCGTTTCTGACAGTCCTGCTCTTGCTGCTTCTGTGGCCGCACCTATGCGGAATGAGTGTGTCCCGTAATCTTTGGGGTGGTTCCCTGCCGATGTTATGCATTTATTAAATATAGCTTGGAACAGGTATCTTGATAATGGCGTTCCATCAATGTGTGATAGGAAGAAATTACTTTGTGATCTGATGGTTAGATATGTTTTTACTATTGTTACCCGACTCAGTGTACCGTTTGTGGGTTGTAGAAGTACCCAAGTACCCCTGCCCGCTGGAACCGTTTTCGATTGATGTATGCGTAGACGTATTGCATTATTGGCTATGACTACGTCCTGGTGTAATAAGCCTCCACTGGTGGTAATTTTGGATTGAGGGACTAATTCGCTTATACATAGCGCCCCGAAGAAGGCGATCACAAATGCAGTAGACATTAGTGTTGCTTCAAATTGTGAGTGTCATGTTAATGGTGTTAGGGATAAGATGTGAGAAATCAGTTTTAGTGACACGGGACGGGACGTCTACATTCCTGACTTGGCTGACCCCTTTTCCACCCTTTTATGGATTGTCTGATGATGAATCTTTGTCACATCTCCCCAATTCAGTAGTTGGAAGTGAAATGCTACTCCGGTCAGACACCGCTGCGCTGACGCCCCGGATATGCCCCTCATCATTAGCTGGTGGAGAAATTCTATGGTGACTTGTGATCTGGCTTGTTCACATTGGTCAACCCGTCTGCCTGCTACTAGTCGTGTCCACTCTTCCCATGCCTTACCGTATGCTTGCCACGTTGACGGGGCAACTGACGCTCTGATTAATGGCATCAACTATTCGCCACTAGATCCCATAGGGAGGGTGGGCAACTGTTGCCCGATGGGTGGGCGTTGTGGAAGAGCTCTGTGAAAATCTGCCAATTGAATTGTTATAAAGCGTTAGCAGCAGCTTTATACCCCTCAGCATAGTGGCTAGCGCGGACCCATACATTGTGTTTTAGGCACAGGAATGCTAGCCTGCCGTAGTAGGCCTAACACTGGGAGAGACGATGATGCCATCTTATTAATGCAGTGCGCTAGGCTGGTGTTTTGTGTTATGAAGCGTATATTTTTGTTAGCCAGGCACGCGCCCCATATTTCTATTGCTACCACTATTGGGAAAAATTATTTTCAGGGCTAGATGCAGCTAAAAATTATTATTAATTTCAAAGCTGGTGGAGCTTGGTATAGATGGCCTAATACAATGAGTCCCACACACTGCTAGAAGCCCAAATATTTTTTCAGAGGTAGATGCAGACAAAAAATTATATTCAGTTTGCAACCTGATGGAGGTCAGTATAGATGGACTAATACAACAAGTCCCACACACTGCTAGAAGGCCAAATATTTTTTCAGAGCTAGATGCAGAAAAAAATTATATTCAATTTGCAACCTGATGGAGGTCAGTATAGATGGACTAATAGAATGATGCTATGCCCAAAAGGTTTTACTTCACTAGGTGCAGTAAAAAAATTGGTATTCTATACACAGGTGGTATATCTTGCAACACAGATAGGCTACTCCACTGACTAACACACTCTGCAATAGGCCAAAAAGGATTAGCTTTGCTAGATTCAGCCAAATGCTGTGAAAAAAACTTGCACAGCACTGGCACAGACCTGCCTGGCAAAAACTGATAGGAACTGATGTAACCTAGTCCTGAAAAGGACTGCAATTACAATTAGTCTTTATTCCCACAATCTATCTATTTAAGAGCACAGACCTGCCTGATAAAAGTCGTAGGAAATGCTGTAACCTAGTCCTTAAAAGGACTGCAATCACAACTATTCCCTACTCCCAAGCTATCTGTATATTTGTGCGAAAATTGGCTTGAAATTAACAAGGTATAGCGCACACAGCAACAGCGGTGCCGTCTAACACGCAGCTGCAGCAGTGAGAAAATGGTGGCGACGGGGAAAATGGCTTGGTCTTATAGGGCAAGGACATGTGACATACACTGCCAATGACACATGCCCTTGCTTGTGTGAAAAAAAGCACTTCGCTCCGTGTGTGCGCTGCTGATAGGCTGACAGATTGCACCTCCCCACTGCAAATGCGGGAAAGAGAAAAAAAAATGGAGATCTTCATTATTCCTGCAGAGATCCATCCCCTGCCCCTCCCCCCACCCCGCTGTACACTCAAACTGCGTATTAACATTAATTTTCATCATTACTGAGAAAAAATCCAGTTATGATTTTGGTGCACGAACAGTTATCGAACATAACCTCGAACACCGCCCAAAACAGCTCGAATTTGAGATTGGCGAACAGTTCGAGTAGAACAACGCTCATCTCTAGTCCTTACATTTCCAGGAGGGATTACAGGGGATGTGCACAAAGTAGAGTTCTTACATTTCCAAGAGGATTTACAGAGGAAGTGCATAAAGTAAAATTCTTAAATTTTCAGGAGGGATTACAGAGGATGTGCATAAAGTAAAGTTCTTACATTTCCAGGGGGAATTAAAGAGGAAGTGCAGAAAGTAGAGTCCTTACATTTCCAGGAGGGATTACAGGGGATTTGCACAAAGTAGAGTTCTTACATTTCTAGGAGGGATTACAGAGGATGTGCAAAAAGTAAAGTTCTTACATTTCCAGGAGGGATTACAGAGGAAGTGCACAAAGTAGAGTCCTTACATTTCCAGGAGGATTTACAGAGGAAGTCCATAAGGTAAAGTTCTTACATTTCCAGGGAGAATTAAAGAGGAAGTGCAGAAAGTAGAGTCCTTACATTTCCAGGATGGATTACAGGGGATGTGCACAAAGTAGAATTCTTACATTTCCAGGAGGATTTACAGAGGAAGTGTATAAACTAAAATTCTTACATTTCCAGGAGGGATTACAGAGGAAGTGCATAAAGTAAAGTCCTTACATTTCCTGGAGGATTTACAGAGGAAGTGCATAAAGTAAAGTTCTTACATTTCCAGGAGGGATTACAGAGGAAGTGCATAAAGTAGAGTCCTTACATTTCCAGGAGGGATTACAGAGGAAGTACATAAAGTAAAGTTCTTACATTTCCAGGAGGGATTACAGAGGAAGTGCATAAAGTAGAGTTCTTACATTTCCAGGAGGGATTACAGAGGAAGTGCATAAAGTAAAGTTCTTACATTTCCAGGAGGGATTACAGAGGAAGTGCATAAAGTAAAGTTCTTACATTTCCAGGAGGATTTACAGAGGAAGTGTATAAACTAAAATTCTTACATTTCCAGGAGGGATTACAGAGGAAGTGCATAAAGTAAAGTCCTTACATTTCCTGGAGGATTTACAGAGGAAGTGCATAAAGTAAAGTTCTTACATTTCCAGGAGGGATTACAGAGGAAGTGCATAAAGTAAAGTTCTTACATTTCCAGGAGGATTTACAGAGGAAGTGTATAAACTAAAATTCTTACATTTCCAGGAGGGATTACAGAGGAAGTGCATAAAGTAAAGTCCTTACATTTCCTGGAGGATTTACAGAGGAAGTGCAGAAAGTAGAGTCCTTACATTTCCAGGAGGGATTACAGAGGAAGTGCATAAAGTAGAGTCCTTACATTTCCAGGAGGGATTACAGAGGAAGTACATAAAGTAAAGTTCTTACATTTCCAGGAGGGATTACAGAGGAAGTGCATAAAGTAGAGTTCTTACATTTCCAGGAGGGATTACAGAGGAAGTGCATAAAGTAAAGTTCTTACATTTCCAGGAGGGATTACAGAGGAAGTGCATAAAGTAAAGTTCTTACATTTCCAGGAGGATTTACAGAGGAAGTGCAGAAAGTAGAGTCCTTACATTTCCAGGAGGGATTACAGGGGATGTGCACAAAGTAGAGCTCTTACATTTCCAGGAGGAATTACAGAGGAAGTGCATAAAGTAAAATTCTTACGTTTCCAGGAGGGATTACAGAGGAAGTGCATAAAGTAAAATTCTTACATTTCCAGGAGGGATTACAGAGGAAGTGCATAAAGTAAAATTCTTACATTTCCAGGAGGATTTACAGAGGAAGTGCAGAAAGTAGAGTCCTTACATTTCCAGGAGGGATTACAGAGGAAGTGCATAAAGTAAAGTTCTTACATTTCCAGGGGGAATTAAAGAGGAAGTGCAGAAAGTAGAGTTCTTACATTTCCAGGAGGATTTACAGAGGAAGTGCACAAAGTAAAGTTCTTACATTTCCAGGAGTAATTAAAGAGGAAGTGCACAAAGTAGAGTCCTTACATTTCCAGGAGGATTTACAGAGGAAGTGCACAAAGTAAAGTTCTTACATTTCCAGGAGGGATTACAGAGGAAGTGCATAAAGTAAAGTTCTTCCATTTCCAGGAGGGATTACAGAGGAAGTGCATATAGTAAAGTTCTTACATTTCCATGAGGAAGTAAAGAGGAAGTGCAGAAAGTAGAGTCCTTACATTTCCAGGAGGGATTACAGAGGAAGTGGAAAAAGTAAAGTTCTTACATTTCCAGGGGGAATTAAAGAGGAAGTGCATAAAGTAGAGTTCTTACATTTCCAGGAGGATTTACAGAGGAAGTGCATAAAGTAAAGTTCTTACATTTCCAGGAGGGATTACAGAGGAAGTGCATAAAGTAAAATTCTTACATTTCCAGGAGGGATTACAGAGGAAGTGCATAAAGTAGAGTTCTTACATTTTCAGGAGGATTTACAGAGGAAGTGCATAAAGTAAAGTTATTACATTTCCAGGAGGGATTACAGAGGAAATGCACAAAGTAGAGCTCTTACATTTCCAGGAGGAATTACAGAGGAAGTGCACAAAGTAAAGTTCTTACATTTCCAGGAGTAATTAAAGAGGAAGTGCACAAAGTAGACTCCTTACATTTCCAGGAGGATTTACAGAGGAAGTGCATAAAGTAAAGTTCTTACATTTCCAGCAGGGATTACAGAGGAAGTGCATAAAGTAAAGTTCTTACATTTTCAGGAGGATTTACAGAGGAAGTGCATAAAGTAAAATTCTTACATTTCCAGGAGGGATTACAGAGGAAGTGCATAAAGTAAAATTCTTACGTTTCCAGGAGGGATTACAGAGGAAGTGCATAAAGTAAAATTCTTACATTTCCAGGAGGGATTACAGAGGAAGTGCATGAAGTAAAATTCTTACATTTCCAGGAGGGATTACAGAGGAAGTGTATAAAGTAAAATTCTTACATTTCCAGGAGGGATTACACAGGAAGTGCATAAAGTAGAGTTCTTACATTTCCAGGAGGATTTACAGAGGAAGTGTATAAACTAAAATTCTTATATTTCCAGGAGGGATTACAGAGGAAGTGCATAAAATAAAGGCCTTACATTTCCAGGGGGAATTAAAGAGGAAGTGCATAAAGTAGAGTTCTTACATTTCCAGGAGGATTTACAGAGGAAGTGCATAAAGTAAAGTTCTTACATTTCCAGGAGGGATTACAGAGGAAGTGCATAAAGTAGAGTTCTTACATTTCCAGGAGGGATTACAGAGGAAGTGCATAAAGTAAAGTCCTTACATTTCCAGGAGGGATTACAGAGGAAGTGCAGAAAGTAAAATTCTTACATTTTCAGGAGGGATTACAGAGGAAGTGCATAAAGTAGAGTTCTTACATTTCCAGGAGGATTTACAGAGGAAGTGCATAAAGTAAAGTTATTACATTTCCAGGTGGGATTACAGAGGAAATGCACAAAGTAGAGTTCTTACATTTCCAGGAGGAATTACAGAGGAAGTGCACAAAGTAAAGTTCTTACATTTCCAGGAGTAATTAAAGAGGAAGTGCACAAAGTAGAGTCCTTACATTTCCAGGAGGATTTACAGAGGAAGTGCATAAAGTAAAGTTCTTACATTTCCAGGAGGGATTACAGAGGAAGTGCATAAAGTAGAGTTCTTACATTTCCAGGAGGGATTACAGAGGAAGTTCATAAAGTAAAATTCTTACGTTTCCAGGAGGGATTACAGAGGAAGTGCATAAAGTAAAATTCTTACATTTCCAGGAGGATTTACAGAGGAAGTGCAGAAAGTAGAGTTCTTACATTTCCAGGAGGATTTACAGAGGAAGTGCACAAAGTAAAGTTCTTACATTTCCAGGAGTAATTAAAGAGGAAGTGCACAAAGTAGAGTCCTTACATTTCCAGGAGGATTTACAGAGGAAGTGCACAAAGTAAAGTTCTTACATTTCCAGGAGGGATTACAGAGGAAGTGCATAAAGTAAAGTTCTTCCATTTCCAGGAGGGATTACAGAGGAAGTGCATATAGTAAAGTTCTTACATTTCCATGAGGAAGTAAAGAGGAAGTGCAGAAAGTAGAGTCCTTACATTTCCAGGAGGGATTACAGAGGAAGTGGAAAAAGTAAAGTTCTTATATTTCCAGGGGGAATTAAAGAGGAAGTGCATAAAGTAGAGTTCTTACATTTCCAGGAGGATTTACAGAGGAAGTGCATAAAGTAAAGTTCTTACATTTCCAGGAGGGATTACAGAGGAAGTGCATAAAGTAAAATTCTTACATTTCCAGGAGGGATTACAGAGGAAGTGCATAAAGTAGAGTTCTTACATTTCCAGGAGGATTTACAGAGGAAGTGCATAAAGTAAAGTTATTACATTTCCAGGAGGGATTACAGAGGAAATGCACAAAGTAGAGCTCTTACATTTCCAGGAGGAATTACAGAGGAAGTGCACAAAGTAAAGTTCTTACATTTCCAGGAGTAATTAAAGAGGAAGTGCACAAAGTAGACTCCTTACATTTCCAGGAGGATTTACAGAGGAAGTGCATAAAGTAAAGTTCTTACATTTCCAGCAGGGATTACAGAGGAAGTGCATAAAGTAAAGTTCTTACATTTTCAGGAGGATTTACAGAGGAAGTGCATAAAGTAAAATTCTTACATTTCCAGGAGGGATTACAGAGGAAGTGCATAAAGTAAAATTCTTACGTTTCCAGGAGGGATTACAGAGGAAGTGCATAAAGTAAAATTCTTACATTTCCAGGAGGGATTACAGAGGAAGTGCATGAAGTAAAATTCTTACATTTCCAGGAGGGATTACAGATGAAGTGTATAAAGTAAAATTCTTACATTTCCAGGAGGGATTACACAGGAAGTGCATAAAGTAGAGTTCTTACATTTCCAGGAGGATTTACAGAGGAAGTGTATAAACTAAAATTCTTATATTTCCAGGAGGGATTACAGAGGAAGTGCATAAAATAAAGGCCTTACATTTCCAGGGGGAATTAAAGAGGAAGTGCATAAAGTAGAGTTCTTACATTTCCAGGAGGATTTACAGAGGAAGTGCATAAAGTAAAGTTCTTACATTTCCAGGAGGGATTACAGAGGAAGTGCATAAAGTAGAGTTCTTACATTTCCAGGAGGGATTACAGAGGAAGTGCATAAAGTAAAGTCCTTACATTTCCAGGAGGGATTACAGAGGAAGTGCAGAAAGTAAAATTCTTACATTTTCAGGAGGGATTACAGAGGAAGTGCATAAAGTAGAGTTCTTACATTTCCAGGAGGATTTACAGAGGAAGTGCATAAAGTAAAGTTATTACATTTCCAGGTGGGATTACAGAGGAAATGCACAAAGTAGAGTTCTTACATTTCCAGGAGGAATTACAGAGGAAGTGCACAAAGTAAAGTTCTTACATTTCCAGGAGTAATTAAAGAGGAAGTGCACAAAGTAGAGTCCTTACATTTCCAGGAGGATATACAGAGGAAGTGCATAAAGTAAAGTTCTTACTTTTCCAGGAGGGATTACAGAGGAAGTGCATAAAGTAGAGTTCTTACATTTCCAGGAGGGATTACAGAGGAAGTTCATAAAGTAAAGTCCTTACATTTCCAGGAGGGATTACAGAGGAAGTGCAGAAAGTAAAATTCTTACATTTTCAGGAGGGATTACAGAGGAAGTGCATAAAGTAGAGTTCTTACATTTCCAGGAGGATTTACAGAGGAAGTGCATAAAGTAAAGTTATTACATTTCCAGGTGGGATTACAGAGGAAATGCACAAAGTAGAGTTCTTACATTTCCAGGAGGAATTACAGAGGAAGTGCACAAAGTAAAGTTCTTACATTTCCAGGAGTAATTAAAGAGGAAGTGCACAAAGTAGAGTCCTTACATTTCCAGGAGGATTTACAGAGGAAGTGCATAAAGTAAAGTTCTTACATTTCCAGGGGGAATTAAAGAGGAAGTGCATAAAGTAAAGTTCTTACATTTCCAGGAGGGATTACAGAGGAAGTGCATAAAGTAAAGTTCTTACATTTCCAGGAGGATTTACAGAGGAAGTGCATAAAGTAAAATTCTTACATTTCCAGGAGGGATTACAGAGGAAGTGCATAAAGTAAAATTCTTACGTTTCCAGGAGGGATTACAGAGGAAGTGCATAAAGTAAAATTCTTACATTTCCAGGAGGGATTACAGAGGAAGTGCATGAAGTAAAATTCTTACATTTCCAGGAGGGATTACAGAGGAAGTGTATAAAGTAAAATTCTTACATTTCCAGGAGGGATTACACAGGAAGTTCATAAAGTAAAATTCTTACATTTCCAGGAGGATTTACAGAGGAAGTGCAGAAAGTAGTGTCCTTACATTTCCAGGAGGGATTACAGAGGAAGTGCATAAAGTAAAGTTCTTACATTTCCAGGAGGGATTACAGAGGAAGTGCATAAAGTAAAGTTCTTACATTTACAGGAGCGATTACAGAGGAAGTGCATAAAGTAAAGTTCTTACATTTCCAGGAGGATTTACAGAGGAAGTGCATAAAGTAAAATTCTTACATTTCCAGGAGCGATTACAGAGGAAGTGCATAAAGTAAAATTCTTACATTTCCAGGAGGATTTACAGAGGAAGTGCAGAAAGTAGTGTCCTTATATTTCCAGGTGGGATTACAGAGGAAATGCACAAAGTAGAGTTCTTACATTTCCAGGAGGAATTACAGAGGAAGTGCACAAAGTAAACTTCTTACATTTCCAGGAGTAATTAAAGAGGAAGTGCACAAAGTAGAGTCCTTACATTTCCAGGAGGATTTACAGAGGAAGTGCATAAAGTAAAGTTCTTACATTTCCAGGGGGAATTAAAGAGGAAGTGCATAAAGTAAAGTTCTTACATTTCCAGGAGGGATTACAGAGGAAGTGCATAAAGTAAAGTTCTTACATTTCCAGGAGGATTTACAGAGGAAGTGCATAAAGTAAAATTCTTACATTTCCAGGAGGGATTACAGAGGAAGTGCATAAAGTAAAATTCTTACGTTTCCAGGAGGGATTACAGAGGAAGTGCATAAAGTAAAATTCTTACATTTCCAGGAGGGATTACAGAGGAAGTGCATGAAGTAAAATTCTTACATTTCCAGGAGGGATTACAGAGGAAGTGTATAAAGTAAAATTCTTACATTTCCAGGAGGGATTACACAGGAAGTTCATAAAGTAAAATTCTTACATTTCCAGGAGGATTTACAGAGGAAGTGCAGAAAGTAGTGTCCTTACATTTCCAGGAGGGATTACAGAGGAAGTGCATAAAGTAAAGTTCTTACATTTCCAGGAGGGATTACAGAGGAAGTGCATAAAGTAAAGTTCTTACATTTACAGGAGCGATTACAGAGGAAGTGCATAAAGTAAAGTTCTTACATTTCCAGGAGGATTTACAGAGGAAGTGCATAAAGTAAAATTCTTACATTTCCAGGAGCGATTACAGAGGAAGTGCATAAAGTAAAATTCTTACATTTCCAGGAGGATTTACAGAGGAAGTGCAGAAAGTAGTGTCCTTATATTTCCAGGAGGGATTACAGAGGAAGTGCATAAAGTAAAGTTCTTACATTTCCAGGGGGAATTAAAGAGGAAGTGCAGAAAGTAGAGTCCTTACATTTCCAGGAAGGATTACAGTGGAAGTGCAGAAAGTAGAGTTCATACATTTCCAGGAGGACTTACAGAGGAAGTGCACAAAGTAAACTTCTTACATTTCCAGGGGGAATTAAAGAGGAAGTGCATAAAGTAGAGTCCTTACATTTCCAGGAGGGATTACAGAGGAAGTGCAGAAAGTAGAGTTCTTACATTTCCAGGAGGATTTACAGAGGAAGTGCATAAAGTAAAGTCCTTACATTTCCAGGAGGGATTACAGAGGAAGTGCAGAAAGTAAAATTCTTACATTTTCAGGAGGGATTACAGAGGAAGTGCATAAAGTAGAGTTCTTACATTTCCAGGAGGATTTACAGAGGAAGTGCATAAAGTAAAGTTATTACATTTCCAGGTGGGATTACAGAGGAAATGCACAAAGTAGAGTTCTTACATTTCCAGGAGGAATTACAGAGGAAGTGCACAAAGTAAAGTTCTTACATTTCCAGGAGTAATTAAAGAGGAAGTGCACAAAGTAGAGTCCTTACATTTCCAGGAGGATATACAGAGGAAGTGCATAAAGTAAAGTTCTTACGTTTCCAGGAGGGATTACAGAGGAAGTGCATAAAGTAGAGTTCTTACATTTCCAGGAGGGATTACAGAGGAAGTTCATAAAGTAAAGTCCTTACATTTCCAGGAGGGATTACAGAGGAAGTGCAGAAAGTAAAATTCTTACATTTTCAGGAGGGATTACAGAGGAAGTGCATAAAGTAGAGTTCTTACATTTCCAGGAGGATTTACAGAGGAAGTGCATAAAGTAAAGTTATTACATTTCCAGGTGGGATTACAGAGGAAATGCACAAAGTAGAGTTCTTACATTTCCAGGAGGAATTACAGAGGAAGTGCACAAAGTAAAGTTCTTACATTTCCAGGAGTAATTAAAGAGGAAGTGCACAAAGTAGAGTCCTTACATTTCCAGGAGGATTTACAGAGGAAGTGCATAAAGTAAAGTTCTTACATTTCCAGGGGGAATTAAAGAGGAAGTGCATAAAGTAAAGTTCTTACATTTCCAGGAGGGATTACAGAGGAAGTGCATAAAGTAAAGTTCTTACATTTCCAGGAGGATTTACAGAGGAAGTGCATAAAGTAAAGTTCTTACATTTCCAGGAGGGATTACAGAGGAAGTGCATAAAGTAAAATTCTTACGTTTCCAGGAGGGATTACAGAGGAAGTGCATAAAGTAAAATTCTTACATTTCCAGGAGGGATTACAGAGGAAGTGCATGAAGTAAAATTCTTACATTTCCAGGAGGGATTACAGAGGAAGTGTATAAAGTAAAATTCTTACATTTCCAGGAGGGATTACACAGGAAGTTCATAAAGTAAAATTCTTACATTTCCAGGAGGATTTACAGAGGAAGTGCAGAAAGTAGTGTCCTTACATTTCCAGGAGGGATTACAGAGGAAGTGCATAAAGTAAAGTTCTTACATTTCCAGGAGGGATTACAGAGGAAGTGCATAAAGTAAAGTTCTTACATTTACAGGAGCGATTACAGAGGAAGTGCATAAAGTAAAGTTCTTACATTTCCAGGAGGATTTACAGAGGAAGTGCATAAAGTAAAATTCTTACATTTCCAGGAGCTATTACAGAGGAAGTGCATAAAGTAAAATTCTTACATTTCCAGGAGGATTTACAGAGGAAGTGCAGAAAGTAGTGTCCTTATATTTCCAGGTGGGATTACAGAGGAAATGCACAAAGTAGAGTTCTTACATTTCCAGGAGGAATTACAGAGGAAGTGCACAAAGTAAAGTTCTTACATTTCCAGGAGTAATTAAAGAGGAAGTGCACAAAGTAGAGTCCTTACATTTCCAGGAGGATTTACAGAGGAAGTGCATAAAGTAAAGTTCTTACATTTCCAGGGGGAATTAAAGAGGAAGCGCATAAAGTAAAGTTCTTACATTTCCAGGAGGGATTACAGAGGAAGTGCATAAAGTAAAGTTCTTACATTTCCAGGAGGATTTACAGAGGAAGTGCATAAAGTAAAATTCTTACATTTCCAGGAGGGATTACAGAGGAAGTGCATAAAGTAAAATTCTTATGTTTCCAGGAGGGATTACAGAGGAAGTGCATAAAGTAAAATTCTTACATTTCCAGGAGGGATTACAGAGGAAGTGCATGAAGTAAAATTCTTACATTTCCAGGAGGGATTACAGAGGAAGTGTATAAAGTAAAATTCTTACATTTCCAGGAGGGATTACACAGGAAGTTCATAAAGTAAAATTCTTACATTTCCAGGAGGGATTACAGAGGAAGTGCAGAAAGTAGTGTCCTTACATTTCCAGGAGGGATTACAGAGGAAGTGCATAAAGTAAAGTTCTTACATTTCCAGGAGGGATTACAGAGGAAGTGCATAAAGTAAAGTTCTTACATTTACAGGAGCGATTACAGAGGAAGTGCATAAAGTAAAGTTCTTACATTTCCAGGAGGATTTACAGAGGAAGTGCATAAAGTAAAATTCTTACATTTCCAGGAGCGATTACAGAGGAAGTGCATAAAGTAAAATTCTTACATTTCCAGGAGGATTTACAGAGGAAGTGCAGAAAGTAGTGTCCTTATATTTCCAGGAGGGATTACAGAGGAAGTGCATAAAGTAAAGTTCTTACATTTCCAGGGGGAATTAAAGAGGAAGTGCAGAAAGTAGAGTCCTTACATTTCCAGGAAGGATTACAGTGGAAGTGCAGAAAGTAGAGTTCATACATTTCCAGGAGGACTTACAGAGGAAGTGCACAAAGTAAACTTCTTACATTTCCAGGGGGAATTAAAGAGGAAGTGCATAAAGTAGAGTCCTTACATTTCCAGGAGGGATTACAGAGGAAGTGCAGAAAGTAGAGTTCTTACATTTCCAGGAGGATTTACAGAGGAAGTGCATAAAGTAAAGTTCTTACATTTCCAGGAGGGATTACAGAGGAAGTGCATAAAGTAAAGTTCTTACATTTCCAGGGGGAATTAAAGAGGAAGTGCAGAAAGTAGAGACCTTACATTTCCAGGAGGGATTACAGGGGATTTGCACTAAGTAGAGTTCTTACATTTCCAGGAGGGATTACAGAGGATGTGCAAAAAGTAAAGTTCTTACATTTCCAGGAGGGATTACAGAGGAAGTGCACAAAGTAGAGTCCTTACATTTCCAGGAGGGATTACAGAGGAAGTGCATAAAGTAAAGTTCTTACATTTCCAGAAGGGATTACACAGGAAGTGCATAAAGTAAAGTTCTTACATTTCCAGGAGGGATTACAGAGGAAGTGCATAAAGTAAAGTTCTTAAATTTCCAGGAGGATTTACAGAGGAAATGTAGAAAGTAGAGTTCTTACATTTCCAGGAGGATTTACAGAGGAAGTGCATAAAGTAAAGTTCTTACATTTCCAGGAGGGATTACAGAGGAAGTGCATAAAGTAGAGTCCTTACATTTCCAGGAGGGATTACAGAGGACGTACAGAAAGTAAAGTTCTTACATTTCCAGGGGGAATTACAGAGGAAGTGCAGAAAGTAGAGTCCTTACATTTCCAGGAAGGATTACAGAGGAAGTGCAGAAAGTAGAGTTCATACATTTCCAGCAGGATTTACAGAGGAAGTGCATAAAGTAAACTTCTTACGTTTCCAGGAGGGATTACAGAGGAAGTGCATAAAGTAAAATTCTTAAATTTCCAGGAGGATTTACAGAGGAAATGTAGAAAGTAGAGTCCTTACATTTCCAGGAGGGATTACAGAGGAAGTGCATAAAGTAAAGTTCTTACATTTCCAGGGGGAATTAAAGAGGAAGTGCAGAAAGTAGAGTCCTTACATTTCCAGGAAGGATTACAGAGGAAGTGCATAAAGTAAAGTTCTTACATTTCCAGGAGGATTTACAGAGAAAGTGCAGAAAGTAGAGTTCATACATTTCCAGGAGGATTTACAGAGGAAGTGCATAAAGTAAAGTTCTTTCATTTCCATCCTGGCCATACACTGTTCGGCTAGCAGCCATCTCTCCCAACATACAGATGAGCTCTCATGTGTTCTGTGGGGAGGAGGGTAATCTGCTGCCTCTAAGCAATTTGTGCCTAGAGAACAAGGAGCGGGTATTTGAACTGAATATTTGTTAGGGCAGCCAGGAGACCCCCATACACATTACACAGCTAGATTAGCCAGATATTAGCCCACTTTAATCCAACAGATAATAATGGGACTTGTAATAGTAGAACATGCCATGTGATCTTCTTGCAGATGTTCCTGTGGCATTTTAGGATTATGTAGATACAAGTCTGTACATCAGTACAGGGCAGAACACAAGAGCGGTGTATGATCAGAGCTGCGGTAATACATTATACCTGTATAACAGCGGGCGCAGGCTTTGGCACTTTCCGGTCTCCTTTCAGAGGCTGCCCGTTCTTCTGGGTCATTACTTGCTTGTTGACATTTCCCAGAGCTTTTCTTGATGTTTTCCCACTTGATGCAGACCCGCGCACTTTGCCCTGGTGGCTTTTGACAAGCGACTTTCCTATAGGGAAAAAGTCAAGTTACTTACCGGTAACAGGATCTTTCGGAGACCATGACAGCACCATGGGGGGGGGGGGGTCAGCCCACCAAGGACAGCAAACCTACAGGCTTAACAAGGGGTGCCACTTCTCGCCTCAGTCTGGATTACAGAGTATTGAGAGGACTGCCAGGATAAACATAGCAAACAATCACAAAATGACTCTATCATACACCACCCATTAAGTGTGAAATTCTAACAAACAGAGTGCTCCCACAAACATGAAGGGAGGAAATATAAGGGTGCTGTCATGGTCTCAGAAAAATCCCGCTACCGGTAAGTAACTTATGACCATCGGTCGACCATGACAGCACCACGAGAGAATTGTAGAGATTAAGAAGTCTAGGGAGGGTCCACAGCTTGGAGCACCCTTCTCCCAAAGGTGAGGTCAGATGAAACACCCATATCCAGTCTATAGTGCCTATAGAATGTAGAGGGAGAAGACCAGTAGCAGCCTTACATATGTCTATCGAGACACCCGTCTTCTCTGCCCAGGAGATAGACAGCCCGGGTGGAGTGAGCGTTCAACCCTTGTGATACTTCTTCGCCACTAAACGCATAAGCTAGAGAAATAGCCTCCCTCATCCATCTAGCTACGGGGACCTTGACTTTAAACCCTTTCCTAACCCCTTGGTAGGATATAAACAATGAGCTCTCTTTCCTAAAGTCTTTGGTAACCGAGAGGTACCTAACCACACAACTCCTTACATCTAATGTATGCAACTCTGCTTCCTTCTGGTTACTCGGATTAGGACAGAAGGAGGGTAGTACTACTTCCTGAAGTCAGTGGAAATGAGTAGCTACCTTAGGGAGATAGAGTAATTCTTAAACCTGATCCTGCCTATCATCCAGGATTTGAGTAAATGGTAAGGCCGTAGACAGAGCCTGAATGTGACCAATCCTCCTAGCAGAGGTTAAAGCTATTAGTAGTGCTGTTTTAAGGGAGAGGGATTTAAGGGTTGCTAATTCTACCACTGGGTGTGCCACCTGCTGGCCGTAGAGGTTATTGCAGCACTCCCTTTGGAGTCTGCACACATGTGGCCGGAACTTCCTGGTCCGGTCAAGTGACCACCGGGGCGCACAGCAGCATCATGCCACGCCTCCGGCTACATAGAGAGACCGGAAGCGTGTGGCCCCGCCGTATCATGCGGCACTGAAGCTGCAACTTCCCACAGGCACACCGCTGCCTGGCGCCAGAACGACACTGGGCGGCCCACCCCAGACAGGGGCGCAGCTCCCCCTTACCATCTGGCACCAGCATGATGTTGGGGCTGCCAACCCCAGACAGGGGCACAGCCCCTGCTGCCATCCAGCGCCCATTCGATGCTGGGGCTGCCAACCCCAGACATAGGCACCGCTCCACAACCACTGATGCAGAGCGATGCTGGAGCTGCCGACCCCAGGCTGTGGGCGCTGCTCGACAGCTCGATTCTTCAGAATCTGTACATCTTCAACAGGTAAGCCTGCCACAGGTTCCCTTCATCAAGGACAGGAAACCAAACTGAGACGAGAGGTGCCGCCCCTTTTAAGCCTGTAGGTTTCTTGTACTTGGTGGGCGGATTCCCTCTCTCGTGGTGCAGTCATGGTCGACCGATAAATAGATACTTTGAGGACTGTTCCCGAGCATCAATGGGCAAGAAACTGAAAGATTGCCAACACCAAAGCAGCAGTGGCAGAGTCTTCCAATACGCAAGGAACAGAATTATGCCCACCTGGATGTCAGGTGTACTAGTAATCCCAGCACCCATGCCCAATCTGAGCACATACTTGAAAATCATTTCTACACTAAAAGTGAAACAAAAAAAACCCACTGGAGTGGCACTTTAACCCCTTACCAACATGATTTGCAGTTACATCATATGCCAGCTGTGATATTTAGCCATCATCAACCTCTAATAGCCACATGTAGGGCAGAGCTCCACCTGTTAGAGACGGACAGCGGCATTAACAGCGAACTGAGAAGGGAGTCATGCCATGTGCCCATCTGTGCTCCTGTAACACGATCGTGGGATGCCATCACTGCCAGAAAGGAGTCTGCTGAAAAGACAAATGCCTGTCATGACAGATCTGTGAATGCTGGCTATATACTGCAGTATTGCTGTACGTAACAAGAATTCAGATGATTGCATGTTCAAGTCCCCTAAGGCTATGTGCCCACGATGCAGAAATGCTCCGTATTTTTCCTGAGCGTTTCTGCATCTCCCCTGGCAGAAAAAACGCATGTGGATTGTACATGCGGATTGTACATGCGGATTGTACATGCGGATTGTACATGCGGATTGTCCATGCATTTTCCTGCCAGGGACATGCGGAAATGAAGAGTTCTTAACATGCATTTCCGCATGCGGGTTGTCAAGCGCTTTCCAAGCGATTTTAGCATCACTTGGAAAGTGCTTGTCAACTTGGTCACACTATATAAATCCATGCAAACGACATGGATTTATATAGTGTGACCCGAGAGAATGTCAAAAAATAAAAAATAAATCTATACTTACTTTCCGATGGACCCCAGAGTCTTGCTTCACTCGGTGCTGACTGCCGGCAGATCGCGGTACACTGCACTGAAGGACCTGCCGACGTCAGCGTCGCGTGACCCATCACATGACTATGACATCAGCGCAGGTCCTTCAGTCCATCGCGATTTGACGGCATGAGAGGAGGAGCGCAGCGGGGGCCGCCAGAAGGTAAGTGGGCCGCCAGAAGGTAAGTATCATATTTAGTTTTTATTTTATTCTTTTTTTCACAGTTTCTATGGTACCCGGGTCCGGAGGAGAGTCTCCTCTCCTCTAGACCTGGGAACCATCCGCACATTGGAACGCGTGGATTGCGCATCTACATATACAGTGATGCGTAATCCATGCGTTCTAATGCAAGTAAGTGGTGGCGAAAAAGCAGCACTTCCGCAAAATAATTGGTAGTGCTGCGTTTTTTTCCGCAATGATAATCCGCAGCAGAAATTTCCGCAGCATGTGCACAGCACATGCGGGTTATCATTGGGGAACATGGCAGGCCTTCTACCATGTGTTTTTTAAGCGTTTCTGCAGTGTTTTTGCCACTGCGGAAACGCTTAAAAAACGCATCGTGGGCACACAGCCTAAGGGGACAAAAAGGAAAAAGTATAATCTGAACATTCAAATCACCCCTGCCCCTCTATGACCCATTTTAAAATAAAACATATGGGCGTTACTTCTGTAAAAGTCCAATCAAAATATAAAAATAATTAACCTGATCAGTGAACGGCATAAAAACAAAAACCCTCATATGGCTGTATTGACAGAAAGATAAAGTTACTGCTCTTAGAAGAATAAGAAAAATGCAGAGACGGGAAATAACACGGTCAGGAAGGGGTTAAATTCTGCCACTTCTATAGAAAATTGAACCTATTTCGCTGACTGCCTTCAATGGCAGCCAAATAAGGCAGAGGGTTAGAGGAATACTGACCTTATATTGTAGACTTCTAGGATGCTTAAGAAGTGGACATTCCCTTTAAGCTACATTGTGCAGACAAAGCCATGGCAGTGTAGAAGGCCGACAAGATCTCAGTGGAAAGGCTGCAGGTTTGCGTCTGCATTAGGCAAGTTATAGAGGTAGAAGTGTTGGGACCTTGTTGCTGTGCAGGTAGAATCTGGAGCCTCGGCACCGTCCTGCGTAGCCCATACTACAGGGAGGAGCAGCGCCATGTGTAGTAATCTGAGCAGGATAGTCAGTGTTCAGCCAGGACTGATGGAGACTGACACCCCAACTCATTACCCAATACATGACAGGCTTAAAGAACCTCTCCCATCAGAGCTTATCCTCTTACTATATTGTAATTATAAAGAACTGTGTACTAACAATTGCTCACTTTACCTTTCTACCCAGTAAATTCTTTTCTATGTAGAAACAGGAAGCCTCTTCCCTGCAAAAATCATTCTCCTCTTCACCTCCTGACCCAGCTGCTCCCTCCTCCTCTGCAGGGACTTATGACTCATGCAGGAAAAGTTCACCTTGTGTTAACATAGAGATTAGAAGGATTCAGCTAGTCAGTTTTTAATCACATCTCTTTTCCATTAGGTAAATGACAATAAGCTGGGTAGAAAGGCAAAATGAGCAATTGTAAGTACACAGTGCTATATAATATGATGACTGCAATATATAGAGAATAAAAACTGATGGGAGAGATTCTTTAAAGATGGGTGGGCAAAAGTAAAAGCAAAGTTTATTATGAGGTGGACTCCACTTAACACTTCTGGTGAGGCGCACCATAGTGATGGGGTGCACTTAATTTATGGAAAGTTGTGACTCAGGTGGCTTCACCATGCTCCGTCCACTTGGCAGAGCTGGAGTGAAAGTGCTTAAATAAATAAATATATATATATATATAAAAATTAACATCTAGTTGCATAAAAGTTTTGACTTGTCAGAGTTCTGCTAGAAATCTATTAAACCCCTTGATGAATTGGGGCCAGATCGGCCGTTACCTTTAGAAACCACTTACCGGCACCTGATAGTTGTGCACGATCTCTGGACAACAGCGCAGCATTAACATCACCGTTCTCCTGGTCAGTGTAGATCACGGTCGCCATTATAGTCAGATTCTGCAGGCAAAATATAAGAATGAGCCACGTTTCATTTTAGAACACACCAACAAGTAGTGATCTCCTCACCAACCCCTGGACAATCTCCTCACACCACAACTCAGGAATATTAGAGGAGCCCTTCATAATGCTGGTCCTTGTCAGGAGGAGTATAGCGTGAGCTCAGAAGAGGAAGCCATTCCTGGTAAGCAGGTGCCCAGTGTTATAGCGATGATCCTCCTACAGATGCCAGGGCCAGAGAATAGAGGACTGTGCCTCCAACCACAGCAACAACCCATTACAGGAACCGGACAGATCCATAGAGCCATGAGCAGCACTGATCAGCAGCCATGTCTACACTGCAGCAATTACCCATTACAGGGACCTGACAGATCCATAGTGCTATGAGCAGCACTGATCAGCCGCCATGTCTACACTGCAGCAATTACCCATTACAGGGTCCTGACAGATCCATTCTGCTATGAGCAGCACTGCTCAGCAGCCATGTCTACACTGCAGCAATTACCCATTACAGGGTCCTGACAGATCCATAGAGCTATGAGCAGCACTGATCAGCCGCCATGTCTACACTGCAGCAATTACCCATTACAGGGTCCTGACAGATCCATAGTGCTATGAGCAGCACTGATCAGCAGCCATGTCTACCCTGCAGCAATTACCCATTACAGGGACCTGACAGATCCATAGTGCTATGAGCAGCACTGATCAGCAGCCATGTCTACACTGCAGCAATTACCCATTACAGGGACCTGACAGATCCATAGTGTTATGAGCAGCACTGATCAGCAGCCATGTCTACACTGCAGCAATTACTCATTACAGGGACCTGACAGATCCATAGTGCTATGAGCAGCACTGATCAGCAGCCATGTCTACACTGCAGCAATTACCCATTACAGGGTCCTGACAGATCCATAGTGTTATGAGCAGCACTGATCAGCAGCCATGTCTACACTGCAGCAATTACCCATTACAGGGTCCTGACAGATCCATAGTGCTATGAGCAGCACCAATCAGCAGCCATGTCTACACTGCAGCAATTACCCATTACATGGTCCTGACAGATCCATAGTGTTATGAGCAGCACTGATCAGCAGCCATGTCTACACTGCAGCAATTACCTATTACAGGGACCTGACAGATCCATAGTGCTATGAGCAGCACTGATCAGCAGCCATGTCTACACTGCAGCAATTACCCATTACAGGGTCCTGACAGATCCATTCAGCTATGAGCAGCACTGATCAGCAGCCATGTCTACACTGCAATTACCCATTACAGGGACCTGACAGATCCATAGAGCTATGACCAGCACTGCTCAGCAGCCATGTCTACACTGCAGCAATTACCCATTACAGGGTCCTGACAGATCCATTCTGCTATGAGCAGCACTGATCAGCAGCCATGTCTACACTGCAGCAATTACCCATTACAGGGTCCTGACAGATCCATTCTGCTATGAGCAGTACTGATCAGCAGTCATGTCTACACTGCAGCAATTACCCATTACAGGGACCTGACAGATCCATAGTGTTATGAGCAGCACTGATCAGCAGCCATGTCTACACTGCAGCAATTACCCATTACAGGGTCCTGACAGATCCATAGTGCTATGAGCAGCACCAATCAGCAGCCATGTCTACACTGCAGCAATTACCCATTACATGGTCCTGACAGATCCATAGTGTTATGAGCAGCACTGATCAGCAGCCATGTCTACACTGCAGCAATTACCCATTACAGGGACCTGACAGATCCATAGTGCTATGAGAAGCACTGATCAGCAGCCATGTCTACACTGCAGCAATTACCCATTACAGGGTCCTGACAGATCCATAGTGCTATGAGCAGCACTGACCAGCAGCCATGTCTACACTGCAGCAATTACCCATTACAGGGTCCTGACAGATCCATTCAGCTATGAGCAGCACTGATCAGCAGCCATGTCTACACTGCAGCAATTACCCATTACAGGGACCTGACAGATCCATAGAGCTATGACCAGCACTGCTCAGCAGCCATGTCTACACTGCAGCAAAAACCCATTACAGGGTCCTGACAGATCCATTCTGCTATGAGCAGCACTGATCAGCAGCCATGTCTACACTGCAGCAATTACCCATTACAGGGTCCTGACAGATCCATTCTGCTATGAGCAGTACTGATCAGCAGTCATGTCTACACTGCAGCAATTACCCATTACAGGGACCTGACAGATCCATAGTGCTATGAGCAGCACTGATCAGCCGCCATGTCTACACTGCAGCAATTACCCATTACAGGGACCTGACAGATCCATTCTGCTATGAGCAGCACTGATCAGCAGCCATGTCTACACTGCAGCAATTACCCATTACAGGGACCTGACAGATCCATTCTGCTATGAGCAGCACTGATCAGTAGCCATGTCTACACTGCAGCAATTGCCCATTACAGAGTCCTGACAGATCCATAGTGCTATGGGCAGCACTGATCAGCAGACATGTCTACACTGCAGCAATTACCCATTACAGGGTCCTGACAGATCCATAGTGCTATGAGCAGCACTGATCAGGAGCCATGTCTACACTGCAGCAATTACCCATTACAGGGACCTGACAGATCCATAGTGCTATGAGCAGCACCGATCAGCAGCCATGTCTACACTGCAGCAATTACCCATTACAGGGTCCTGACAGATCAATAGTGCTATGAGCAGCACTGATCAGTCGCCATGTCTGCACTGCAGCAATTACCCATTACAGGGTCCTGACAGATCAATAGTGCTTTGAGCAGCACCGATCAGCAGCCATGTCTACACTGCAGCAATTACCCATTACAGGGTCCTGACAGATCAATAGTGCTTTGAGCAGCACCGATCAGCAGCCATGTCTACACTGCAGCAATTACCCATTACAGGGTCCTGACAGATCAATAGTGCTTTGAGCAGCACCGATCAGCAGCCATGTCTACACTGCAGCAATTACCCATTACAGGGTCCTGACAGATCCATAGTGCTAGGAGCATCACTGATCAGCAGCCATGTCTACACTGCAGCAATTACCCATTACAGGGTCCTGACAGATCCATAGTGCTAGGAGCAGCACTGATCAGCAGCCATGTCTACACTGCAGCAATTACCCATTACAGGGTCCTGACAGATCCATAGTGCTAGGAGCAGCACTGATCAGCAGCCATGTCTACACTGCAGCAATTACCCATTACAGGGACCTGACAGATCCATAGTGCTATGAGCAGCACCGATCGGCAGCCATGTCTACACTGCAGCAGTTACCCATTACATGGTCCTCACAGATCCATAGTGCTATGAGCAGAACCGATCAGCAGCCATGTCTACACTGCAGCAATTACCCATTACAGGGTCCTGACAGATAACATACGATATAAAAACATTTTTTTGCGGGCATCATAAACACCCTTTAAAAAAATTTGTGGGTGTTGCATCACGGACCACAGTCACCCTGGTGATATGGTGGTGGATGATGAGGAGAAGGAGGAGGACAAGAGCAAATAGCCACCAAAATCAGGAAGCTTATACCAATGTGTGGGTGTGAAAAGGTGCATGTGAATACACCTCCCAAAAAAAAGACACTGGATTTGAGTTTATGTTACGCTGCTTTCATTCTGTGGTGTTGAGAAGTCTGGCCCAATCCAGCCCTTGTTCATTTTTATCAGAGTCAGCCTGTCATTTTCAGTTGACAGGTGGATGTGCTTATCAGTTATAATTCCACCAACGTCACTAAAAACCCCCTCTGATAAAACGCTAGTGGCAGGGCAGGCCAGGACCTCCAAGGCGTAGAGAGCCAGTTCATTCCACGTATCCAGCTTGGACACCAAACAATTATAAGGCACAGAGGAATTACAGAGGACGTTGGTACGGTCGGCAAGGTACTCCCTCAGAATCTTCCCAAACTTTGCTCTCCCTGTGAGAGTACCCCGAGCCTCAGGGCCTGGGAGGGGCAGAGAAAATTCTCCCAGAACTTGGACAGTGTTCCACTGCCTCTGCTGGATTGGAGTTGTGTCTCTCGCCTCTGCTCCTTGGTTGTCCAACGAACTGTGACCTCTGCCACCAGCGTTTTCAGATTTTTAATAGTTCCGCAACAAGGGCCTTCTGGTACTGCCCCATTTTTGTAGACCTGTCCGCCTCAGGAATAAGAGATAGAAAGTTCTACTTGTAGCGTGGGTCTAGAAGTGTCACCAACCAGTAATGACGGTCACCCAAAATTTTGAGAACGCGAGGGTCATGGGAAAGGCAGCGTAACAAACTCAGCCATGCGTGCCAGACTGCTAACAGGCAATCCTTCTGTGTCCTCACCAATAGGACCACTGACCATGCGCTCCTCCTCTCTGTCCCCAGGCCATCCACGCTGAACAGACGGTATGACAGTAGTGCAGATAGTACCATCTATAGCGCAGGAAACTAGTTCCTGTTCTTACTCCTCCTCTTCCTCATTGTCACCCAATCCACATTGGGATGAGATGAGGCTGGGCTGTGTGTAATCACCCTGTATGGTTCCTTGCTCCATCTCATCGTGCTCCGCCAGCAGTGCATACTCTTTTATTGTGAGCAGAGAGCATTTCAGAAGACAGAAGCAGGATGGTGACGCTAAGGCTAAGTGCCCACGTAGCGTTTTTCAAGCGTATATGCTGTGGAATTTCCGCAGCATAAACGCTTGTTAAACGCTAGGTAACCGCCCCCCATGGTCCCCAAGGGGATTCCGCAAGTTCTATGCACATGCTGCGGATGTTTCCGCAGCGTTTATGCTGCGCTCAAAAATCCGCAGCATGTCCATTAATTTTGCGGAAGCGCGGCGTAATCGCCGCCATTGACTTGCATTGAGACGCACATAATCCGTGTCAGTACATTTGTACTCACGGATTATATGCGTTTCAATGTGCGGATGGTACCCAGTTCTGGAAGAGAGGAGACTCTCATCCAGACCTGGGTACCATTGTACCTGTAAAAAAAAGAATAAAATAAAAAATAAAGTTTATATTCACCTTCCGACGGCCCCCGGTCTCCTTCCCTTTGCTTGCGGGCAGGACTGAAAGACCTGCGGTGACGTCACAGTCATGTGACCGCAGGCCCTTCAGTGCAGTGTCCCGCGATCACCTGGTAGACAGAAGCGAGCGCAGCTACACACGCCGGGCCATCGGAGGGTAAGTATAGGTTTATTTTTTTATTTTTAAACATTCTTACAGTCACACTATATAAATCCATGCCAGTTGCATGGATTTATATAGTGTGACCTAGTTGTCAAGCACTATCCAAGTGATGCTAAAATCGCCTGGAAAGCGCTTGTGAATCCGCATGCAGAAATGCATGTGAAAACGCTTCAAATCCGCATGTATTTGGCAGGAAAAACGCATGTACAATCTGCCAGGGAGATGCAGAAATGATGTAGAAATTTTCTGCTTCATTTCTGCATCGTGGGCACATAGCCCAATTATGGCGTCATCGCCACTCACCATCTTGGTGGAGTCCTCAAAGTTTTGGAGGATATGTCTGACATCCATGTCCACTCCTGAGGTGTTACGTGTGGAGTCTGAACTGAATACCGACGGCCTTGTTGATGCTGGTAGTCAACAACTGCCCTCTTCTGCTCACAAATCCTTCCCAACATCTGCAGTGTAGAGTTCCAACGCGTAGGGACATCACACACCAGTCTATGAGCCGGAAGCTGCAAACGCTGCTGAAACACGGCAAGGGTGGCGGAAGCTGGAGGTGATTTTCTAAAATGGGCACACAGGCGGCGTACTTTAACAAGCAGATCCGGCAGCTCCAGGTAGGATTTGAGACAGCGCTGAACCACGAGGTTAAGCACATGGGCCAGGCATGGTACGTGTGTGAGCTCGCCTCAGAGCTGCCACCAGGGTCCGGCCATTGTCACACACGACCATGCCTGGCTTTAGGCTCGGCGGTGTGAGCCACAGATCTACCTGCTCTCCCTCCACTGTCTGATTCCGGAGTGACTGACGAGCACAGCGGCCCCAGGTCTGATATAGACCTGATGACTCTGTGCGGCCAGCCAATCACTGTAATGCCACAACCAACATGGCTGCAGCATTACAATGAGTGACAGGCAATCCCTGCATGTTCATTAGCTCGGTAAAGAGCAACAAACATGCAGGGAGGGGACTCGAGCTCCCGCCGAGCAACCCCGGAAATACTCGGCGAGCGTGGAGCATCTCCAGCAGTGAGATGCTGGGGAGAGCACCGAGCAGTAGAGAGCATGCTCGCTCATCACTAGTCTTCATGCATCAGGTCCATGTATTCAGCAGTACATGATTCATCTGCACTACCACAGACTGTAGAGACAAGGAGAAGAGGAAACCCCAGAGAATTAGTAGGGAGGTTTCTCTCTAACTACAGAAGCCGGGCGAAGAGCAGCTCATCATTCAGCCCCATGCTATACCTGCATCCACCACCAGGGGGAGCCCGGAGAACAGACTTGGGTTATAGAGCCCATATATGAAATCCTATGCACAGGGCTCCCCCTACTGGTGTCTAGCGGCAGCGCAAGACTAGAGTAAGCCACAGGAGAGCCAACATGGCGACATTACAGCTCCCGGCACACCAGCACCATCAGGACATAGGCGGGCATGCTGGGAGTTGTAGTCTCACGGCAGCTGACAAGCCAGCGCTTGTCATGTAACGGAGGTAATAAGACGCCATAACACAAACCGCCCTCCACCAGCAGCGTAACAGGCAGGGAAGCCGGGAACGTATTCACAGACGGTTACTAGACACCGCCTGACAGCCGCTCCTGAGAGCGGAGCGGGCACCGATAAAGAGCACGGACGGGAAGCCGGGACCGCCGATCCAGAACTGTCATCAGCGCGTCCTGATTGGTCGCTGCCCCGGCACCTCTGTAATCTGATTGGATAATGGACGGGCCGCTCTTATTGGCTGGAGACACGTTACCTACTCGCCTGTAATAGCGCTATAATAGTCCTGTTATCACTGTACAGGGGAGGAGCTTGGCTGCGCTTTATAGGGGGGTTATAGGATTTCATCCCGGGGGTCTCATCTGTTTTATCTTATGTAACGTAAATCTGTAGGCTCCAAGATACATAAAAGCACGGGGTTTCCTGTGTCCCTGCTGGGCTCTTGTGGTTATTCTCAGTCCTCCTCTCCGCCCTCCCCTCCGTCCTCCCCTCCGTCCTCCGCTCCGACCTCCGCTCCTTCCTCCCCTCCGCCCTCCCCTCCGCTCCGTCCTCCCCTCCGTCCTCCGCTCCGTCCTCCGTCCTCCCCTCCGCCCTCCGCTCCGTCCTCCGCTGCAGAATATTATATATACAGCTCATCTTCTGCAGAATATTATAATATACAGCTCATCTACTGCAGAATATTATACTATACAGCTCATCTACTGCAGAATATTATAATATACAGCTCATCTTCTGCAGAATATTATAATATACAACTCATCTACTGCAGAATATTATATATACAGCTCATCTACTGCAGAATATTATAATATACAGCTCATCTACTGCAGAATATTATATATACAGCTCATCTACTGCAGAATATTATATATACAGCTCATCTTCTGCAGAATATTATAATATACAGCTTATCTACTGCAGATTATTATAATATACAGCTCATCTACTGCAGAATATTATAATATACAGCTCATCTACTACAGAATATTATAATATACAGCTCAATGCTACATAATATTATAATATACAGCTCATCTACTGCAGAATATTATAATATACAGCTGATCTACTACAGAATATTATAATATACAGCTCATCTACTGCAGAATATTATAATATACAGCTTATCTACTGCAGAATATTATATATACAGCTCATCTACTGCAGAATATTATAATATACAGCTCACCTGCTGCAGAATATTATAATATACAGCTCACCTGCTGCAGAATATTATATATACAGCTCATCTACTGCAGAATATTATAATATACAGCTCATCTTCTGCAGAATATTATATATACAGCTCATCTACTGCAGAATATTATATATACAGCTCATCTGCTGCAGAACATTATATATACAGCTCATCTACTGCAGAATAATATAATATACAGCTCATCTACTGCAGAATATTATAATATACAGCTCACCTGCTGCAGAATATTATAATATACAGCTCATCTACTGCAGAATATTATAATATACAGCTTATCTACTGCAGAATATTATATATACAGCTCATCTACTGCAGAATATTATAATATACAGCTCACCTGCTGCAGAATATTATATATACAGCTCATCTACTGCAGAATATTATATATACAGCTCATCTACTGCAGAATAATATAATATACAGCTCATCTACTGCAGAATATTATAATATACAGCTCATCTTCTGCAGAATATTATAATATACAGCTCATCTACTGCAGAATATTATAATATACAGCTCATCTACTGCAGAATATTATATATACAGCTCATCTACTGCAGAATATTATAATATACAGCTCATCTACTGCAGAATATTATAATATACAGCTCATCTACTGCAGAATATTATAATATACAGCTCATCTACTACAGAATATTATAATATACAGCTCAATGCTACATAATATTATAATATACAGCTCATCTACTGCAGAATATTATAATATACAGCTGATCTACTACAGAATATTATAATATACAGCTCATATACTGCAGAATATTATAATATACAGCTTATCTACTGCAGAATATTATATATACAGCTCATCTACTGCAGAATATTATAATATACAGCTCACCTGCTGCAGAATATTATAATATACAGCTCATCTACTGCAGAATATTATAATATACAGCTCATCTTCTGCAGAATATTATATATACAGCTCATCTGCTGCAGAATATTATAATATACAGCTCATCTACTGCAGAATATTATAATATACAGCTCATCTATTGCAGAATATTATAATATACAGCTCATCTACTGCAGAATATTATAATATACAGCTCATCTGCTGCAGAATATTATATATACAGCTCATCTACTGCAGAATATTATAATATACAGCTCATCTGCTGCAGAATATTATATATACAGCTCATCTACTGCAGAATATTATAATATACAGCTCATCTTCTGCAGAATATTATATATACAGCTCATCTACTGCAGAATATTATATATACAGCTCATCTACTACAGAATATTATAATATACAGCTCATCTTCTGCAGAATATTATAATATACAGCTCATCTACTGCAGAATATTATATATACAGCTCATCTACTGCAGACTATTATATATACAGCTCATCTACTGCAGAATATTATAATATACAGCTCATCTACTGCAGAATATTATAATATACAGCTCATCTACTGCAGAACATTATAATATACAGCTCATCTTCTGCAGAATATTATAATATACAGCTCATCTACTGCAGAATATTATATATACAGCTCATCTTCTGCAGAATATTATATATACAGCTCATCTACTGCAGAATATTATAATATACAGCTCATCTACTGCAGAATATTATAATATACAGCTCATCTACTGCAGAACATTATAATATACAGCTCATCTACTGCAGAACATTATAATATACAGCTCATCTTCTGCAGAATATTATAATATACAGCTCATCTACTGCAGAATATTATAATATACAGCTCATCTACTGCAGAATATTATAATATACAGCTCATCTACTGCAGAACATTATAATATACAGCTCATCTTCTGCAGAATATTATATATACAGCTCATCTTCTGCAGAATATTATATATACAGCTCATCTACTACAGAATATTATATATACAGCTCATCTACTACAGAATATTATAATATACAGCTCTTCTGCAGAATATTATAATATACAGCTCATCTACTGCAGAATATTATAATATACAGCTCATCTACTGCAGAATATTATAATATACAGCTCATCTACTGCAGAATATTATATATACAGCTCATCTACTACAGAATATTATAATATACAGCTCTTCTGCAGAATATTATAATATACAGCTCATCTACTGCAGAATATTATAATATACAGCTCATCTACTGCAGAATATTATAATATACAGCTCACCTACTGCAGAATATTATATATACAGCTCATCTACTGCAGAATATTATAATATACAGCTCACCTGCTGCAGAATATTATATATACAGCTCATCTTCTGCAGAATATTATATATACAGCTCATCTACTGCAGAATATTATATATACAGCTCATCTACTGCAGAATATTATATATACAGCGCATCTACTGCAGAATATTATAATATACAGCTCATCTACTGCAGAATATTATATATACAGCTCATCTACTGCAGAATATTATATATACAGCGCATCTACTGCAGAATATTATAATATACAGCTCATCTACTGCAGAATATTATAATATACAGCTCATCTACTGCAGAATATTATAATATACAGCTCACCTACTGCAGAATATTATATATACAGCTCATCTGCTGCAGAATATTATAATATACAGCTCACCTGCTGCAGAATATTATATATACAGCTCATCTACTGCAGAATATTATAATATACAGCTCATCTTCTGCAGAATATTATATATACAGCTCATCTACTGCAGAATATTATAATATACAGCTCATCTTCTGCAGAATATTATATATACAGCTCACCTGCTGCAGAATATTATATATACAGCTCATCTACTGCAGAATATTATAATATACAGCTCACCTGCTGCAGAATATTATAATATACAGCTCATCTACTGCAGAATATTATAATATACAGCTCATCTTCTGCAGAATATTATATATACAGCTCACCTGCTGCAGAATATTATATATACAGCTCATCTACTGCAGAATATTATAATATACAGCTCACCTGCTGCAGAATATTATAATATACAGCTCATCTACTGCAGAATATTATAATATACAGCTCATCTACTGCAGAATATTATAATATACAGCTCATCTTCTGCAGAATATTATAATATACAGCTCACCTGCTGCAGAATATTATATATACAGCTCATCTACTGCAGAATATTATATATACAGCTCATCTACTGCAGAATATTATAATATACAGCTCATCTACTGCAGAATATTATAATATACAGCTCACCTGCTGCAGAATATTATAATATACAGCTCATCTACTGCAGAATATTATAATATACAGCTCATCTACTACAGAATATTATAATATACAGCTCACCTGCTGCAGAATATTATAATATACAGCTCATCTACTGCAGAATATTATATATACAGCTCATCTTCTGCAGAATATTATAATATACAGCTCACCTGCTGCAGAATATTATAATATACAGCTCATCTACTGCAGAATATTATATATACATCTCATCTACTGCAGAATATTATATATACAGCTCATCTACTGCAGAATATTATATATACAGCTCATCTACTGCAGAATATTATAATATATAGCTCATCTACTGCAGAATATTATAATATACAGCTCATCTACTGCAGAATATTATAATATATAGCTCATCTACTGCAGAATATTATAATATATAGCTCATCTACTGCAGAATATTATAATATACAGCTCACCTGCTGCAGAATATTATAATATACAGCTCATCTACTGCAGAATATTATAATATACAGCTCATCTACTGCAGAATATTATAGATACAGCTCATCTACTGCAGAATATTATAATATACAGCTCATCTGCTGCAGAATATTATATATACAGCTCATCTACTGCAGAATATTATAATATACAGCTCATCTACTGCAGAATATTATAATATACAGCTCACCTGCTGCAGAATATTATAATATACAGCTCATCTACTGCAAAATATTATAATATACAGCTCATCTACTGCAGAATATTATATATACAGCTCATCTGCTGCAGAATATTATATATACAGCTCATCTACTGCAGAATATTATAATATACAGCTCATCTTCTGCAGAATATTATAATATACAGCTCATCTACTGCAGAATATTATAATATACAGCTCATCTTCTGCAGAATATTATATATACAGCTCATCTACTGCAGAATATTATAATATACAGCTCACCTGCTGCAGAATATTATAATATACAGCTCATCTACTACAGAATATTATAATATACAGCTCACCTGCTGCAGAATATTATATATACAGCTCATCTACTGCAGAATATTATAATATACAGCTCATCTACTGCAGAATATTATATATACAGCTCATCTACTACAGAATATTATAATATACAGCTCATCTTCTGCAGAATATTATAATATACAGCTCATCTACTGCAGAATATTATATATACAGCTCATCTACTGCAGAATATTATAATATAGAGCTCATCTACTGCAGAACATTATAATATACAGCTCATCTTCTGCAGAATATTATAATATACAGCTCATCTACTGCAGAATATTATAATATACAGCTCATCTACTGCAGAATATTATAATATACAGCTCATCTTCTGCAGAATATTATAATATACAGCTCACCTGCTGCAGAATATTATATATACAGCTCATCTACTGCAGAATATTATATATACAGCTCATCTTCTGCAGAATATTATATATACAGCTCATCTACTGCAGAATATTATATATACAGCTCATCTACTACAGAATATTATAATATACAGCTCTTCTGCAGAATATTATAATATACAGCTCATCTACTGCAGAATATTATAATATACAGCTCATCTACTGCAGAATATTATAATATACAGCTCACCTGCTGCAGAATATTATATATACAGCTCATCTACTGCAGAATATTATAATATACAGCTCACCTGCTGCAGAATATTATATATACAGCTCATCTACTGCAGAATATTATAATATACAGCTCATCTTCTGCAGAATATTATATATACAGCTCACCTGCTGCAGAATATTATATATACAGCTCATCTACTGCAGAATATTATAATATACAGCTCATCTACTGCAGAATATTATAATATACAGCTCACCTGCTGCAGAATATTATAATATACAGCTCATCTACTGCAGAATATTATAATATACAGCTCATCTACTACAGAATATTATAATATACAGCTCATCTTCTGCAGAATATTATAATATACAGCTCACCTGCTGCAGAATATTATATATACAGCTCAACTACTGCAGAATATTATAATATACAGCTCACCTGCTGCAGAATATTATAATATACAGCTCATCTACTGCAGAATATTATAATATACAGCTCATCTACTACAGAATATTATAATATACAGCTCACCTGCTGCAGAATATTATAATATACAGCTCATCTACTGCAGAATATTATATATACAGCTCATCTTCTGCAGAATATTATAATATACAGCTCATCTACTGCAGAATATTATATATACAGCTCATCTACTGCAGAATATTATAATATACAGCTCATCTACTACAGAATATTATATATACAGCTCATCTACTGCAGAATATTATAATATACAGCTCATCTACTGCAGAATATTATAATATATAGCTCATCTACTGCAGAATATTATAATATATAGCTCATCTACTGCAGAATATTATAATATACAGGTCACCTGCTGCAGAATATTATAATATACAGCTCATCTACTGCAGAATATTATAATATACAGCTCATCTACTGCAGAATATTATAATATACAGCTCATCTACTGCAGAATATTATAATATACAGCTCATCTACTGCAGAATATTATAGATACAGCTCATCTACTGCAGAATATTATAATATACAGCTCATCTGCTGCAGAATATTATATATACAGCTCATCTACTGCAGAATATTATAATATACAGCTCATCTACTGCAGAATATTATAATATACAGCTCACCTGCTGCAGAATATTATAATATACAGCTCATCTACTGCAGAATATTATATATACAGCTCATCTGCTGCAGAATATTATATATACAGCTCATCTACTGCAGAATATTATAATATACAGCTCATCTTCTGCAGAATATTATAATATACAGCTCATCTACTGCAGAATATTATAATATACAGCTCATCTACTGCAGAATATTATAATATACAGCTCACCTGCTGCAGAATATTATAATATACAGCTCATCTGCTGCAGAATATTATATATACAGCTCATCTACTGCAGAATATTATTATATACAGCTCACCTGCTGCAGAATATTATAATATACAGCTCATCTACTGAAGAATATTATATATACAGCTCATCTACTGCAGAATATTATTATATACAGCTCACCTGCTGCAGATTATAATATACAGCTCATCTGCTGCAGAATATTATAAAATGCAGCTCATCTTCTGCAGAATATTATAATATACAACTCATCTTCTGCAGAATATTATATATACAGCTCATCTACTACAGAATATTATAATATACAACTCATCTTCTGCAGAATATTATATATACAGCTCATCTACTGCAGAATATTATAATATACAGCTCATCTACTGAAGAATATTATATATACAGCTCATCTGCTGCAGAATATTATTATATACAGCTCACCTGCTGCAGAATATTATAATATACAGCTCATCTTCTGCAGAATATTATAAAATGCAGCTCATCTTCTGCAGAATATTATATATACAGCTCATCTACTGCAGAATATTATAATATACAACTCATCTACTGCAGAATATTATAATATACAGCTCATCTACTGCAGAATATTATATATACAGCTCATCTACTGCAGAATATTATAATATACAGCTCACCTGCTGCAGAATATTATATATACAGCTCACCTGCTGCAGAATATTATATATACAGCTCATCTACTGCAGAATATTATAATATACAGCTCATCTACTGCAGAATATTATAATATACAGCTCATCTTCTGCAGAATATTATATATACAGCTCATCTACTGCAGAATATTATAATATACAACTCATCTACTGCAGAATATTATAATATACAGCTCATCTACTGCAGAATATTATATTATACAGCTCATCTACTGCTGGATATTATATATACAGCTCATCTACAGCAGAATATTATAATATACAGCTCATCTACTGCAGAATATTATAATATACAGCTCATCTTCTGCAGAATATTATATATACAGCTCATCTACTGCAGAATATTATAATATACAGCTCATCTACTGCAGAATATTATAATATACAGCTCATCTACTGCAGAATATTATATATACAGCTCATCTACTGCAGAATATTATATATACAGCTCATCTACTGCAGAATATTATAATATACAGCTTATCTACTGCAGAATATTATAATATACAGCTCACCTGCTGCAGAATATTATATATACAGCTCATCTACTGCAGAATATTATAATATACAGCTCATCTTCTGCAGAATATTATATATACAGCTCACCTGCTGCAGAATATTATATATACAGCTCATCTACTGCAGAATATTATAATATACAGCTCATCTACTGCAGAATATTATAATATACAGCTCACCTGCTGCAGAATATTATAATATACAGCTCATCTACTGCAGAATATTATAATATACAGCTCATCTACTACAGAATATTATAATATACAGCTCATCTTCTGCAGAATATTATAATATACAGCTCACCGGCTGCAGAATATTATATATACAGCTCAACTACTGCAGAATATTATAATATACAGCTCACCTGCTGCAGAATATTATAATATACAGCTCATCTACTGCAGAATATTATAATATACAGCTCATCTACTACAGAATATTATAATATACAGCTCACCTGCTGCAGAATATTATAATATACAGCTCATCTACTGCAGAATATTATATATACAGCTCATCTTCTGCAGAATATTATAATATACAGCTCATCTACTGCAGAATATTATATATACAGCTCATCTACTGCAGAATATTATAATATATAGCTCATCTACTGCAGAATATTATAATATACAGGTCACCTGCTGCAGAATATTATAATATACAGCTCATCTACTGCAGAATATTATAATATACAGCTCATCTACTGCAGAATATTATAATATACAGCTCATCTACTGCAGAATATTATAATATACAGCTCATCTACTGCAGAATATTATAGATACAGCTCATCTACTGCAGAATATTATAATATACAGCTCATCTGCTGCAGAATATTATATATACAGCTCATCTACTGCAGAATATTATAATATACAGCTCATCTACTGCAGAATATTATAATATACAGCTCACCTGCTGCAGAATATTATAATATACAGCTCATCTACTGCAGAATATTATATATACAGCTCATCTGCTGCAGAATATTATATATACAGCTCATCTACTGCAGAATATTATAATATACAGCTCATCTTCTGCAGAATATTATAATATACAGCTCATCTACTGCAGAATATTATAATATACAGCTCATCTACTGCAGAATATTATAATATACAGCTCACCTGCTGCAGAATATTATAATATACAGCTCATCTGCTGCAGAATATTATATATACAGCTCATCTACTGCAGAATATTATTATATACAGCTCACCTGCTGCAGAATATTATAATATACAGCTCATCTACTGAAGAATATTATATATACAGCTCATCTACTGCAGAATATTATTATATACAGCTCACCTGCTGCAGATTATAATATACAGCTCATCTGCTGCAGAATATTATAAAATGCAGCTCATCTTCTGCAGAATATTATAATATACAACTCATCTTCTGCAGAATATTATATATACAGCTCATCTACTACAGAATATTATAATATACAACTCATCTTCTGCAGAATATTATATATACAGCTCATCTACTGCAGAATATTATAATATACAGCTCATCTACTGAAGAATATTATATATACAGCTCATCTGCTGCAGAATATTATTATATACAGCTCACCTGCTGCAGAATATTATAATATACAGCTCATCTTCTGCAGAATATTATAAAATGCAGCTCATCTTCTGCAGAATATTATATATACAGCTCATCTACTGCAGAATATTATAATATACAACTCATCTACTGCAGAATATTATAATATACAGCTCATCTACTGCAGAATATTATATATACAGCTCATCTACTGCAGAATATTATAATATACAGCTCACCTGCTGCAGAATATTATATATACAGCTCACCTGCTGCAGAATATTATATATACAGCTCATCTACTGCAGAATATTATAATATACAGCTCATCTACTGCAGAATATTATAATATACAGCTCATCTACTGCAGAATATTATAATATACAGCTCACCTGCTGCAGAATATTATAATATACAGCTCATCTACTGCAGAATATTATATATACAGCTCATCTGCTGCAGAATATTATATATACAGCTCATCTACTGCAGAATATTATAATATACAGCTCATCTTCTGCAGAATATTATAATATACAGCTCATCTACTGCAGAATATTATAATATACAGCTCATCTACTGCAGAATATTATAATATACAGCTCACCTGCTGCAGAATATTATAATATACAGCTCATCTGCTGCAGAATATTATATATACAGCTCATCTACTGCAGAATATTATTATATACAGCTCACCTGCTGCAGAATATTATAATATACAGCTCATCTACTGAAGAATATTATATATACAGCTCATCTACTGCAGAATATTATTATATACAGCTCACCTGCTGCAGATTATAATATACAGCTCATCTGCTGCAGAATATTATAAAATGCAGCTCATCTTCTGCAGAATATTATAATATACAACTCATCTTCTGCAGAATATTATATATACAGCTCATCTACTACAGAATATTATAATATACAACTCATCTTCTGCAGAATATTATATATACAGCTCATCTACTGCAGAATATTATAATATACAGCTCATCTACTGAAGAATATTATATATACAGCTCATCTGCTGCAGAATATTATTATATACAGCTCACCTGCTGCAGAATATTATAATATACAGCTCATCTTCTGCAGAATATTATAAAATGCAGCTCATCTTCTGCAGAATATTATATATACAGCTCATCTACTGCAGAATATTATAATATACAACTCATCTACTGCAGAATATTATAATATACAGCTCATCTACTGCAGAATATTATATATACAGCTCATCTACTGCAGAATATTATAATATACAGCTCACCTGCTGCAGAATATTATATATACAGCTCACCTGCTGCAGAATATTATATATACAGCTCATCTACTGCAGAATATTATAATATACAGCTCATCTACTGCAGAATATTATAATATACAGCTCACCTGCTGCAGAATATTATATATACAGCTCATCTACTGCAGAATATTATAATATACAGCTCATCTACTGCAGAATATTATATATACAGCTCATCTACTACAGAATATTATAATATACAGCTCATCTTCTGCAGAATATTATAATATACAGCTCATCTACTGCAGAATATTATATATACAGCTCATCTACTGCAGAATATTATAATATAGAGCTCATCTACTGCAGAACATTATAATATACAGCTCATCTACTGCAGAATATTATATATACAGCTCATCTACTGCAGAATATTATAATATACAACTCATCTACTGCAGAATATTATAATATACAGCTCATCTACTGCAGAATATTATATTATACAGCTCATCTACTGCTGGATATTATATATACAGCTCATCTACAGCAGAATATTATAATATACAGCTCATCTACTGCAGAATATTATAATATACAGCTCATCTTCTGCAGAATATTATATATACAGCTCATCTACTGCAGAATATTATAATATACAACTCATCTACTGCAGAATATTATAATATACAGCTCATCTACTGCAGAATATTATATTATACAGCTCATCTACTGCTGGATATTATAATATACAACTCATCTACAGCAGAATATTATATATACAGCTCATCTACTGCAGAATATTATATATACAGCTCATCTACTGCAGAATATTATATATACAGCTCATCTACTGCAGAATATTATATATACAGCTCATCTACTGCAGAATATTATATATACAGCTCATCTACTGCAGAATATTATATATACAGCTCATCTACTGCAGAATATTATAATATACAGCTCATCTACTGCAGAATATTATATATACAGCTCATCTGCTGCAGAATATTATAATATACAGCTCACCTGCTGCAGAATATTATATATACAGCTCATCTGCTGCAGAATATTATAATATACAGCTTATCTGCTGCAGAATATTATAATATATAGCTCAATACTACAGAATATTATAATATACAGCTCATCTACTGCAGAATATTATAATATACAGCTCATCTACTGCAGAATATTATATATACAGCTCATCTGCTGCAGAATATTATAATATACAGCTCATCTACTGCAGAATATTATAATATACAGCTCATCTACTGCAGAATATTATAATATACAGCTCATCTACTGCAGAATATTATATATACAGCTCATCTGCTGCAGAACATTATAATATACAGCTCATATACTGCAGAATATTATAATATACAGCTTATCTACTGCAGAATATTATATATACAGCTCATCTACTGCAGAATATTATAATATACAGCTTATCTGCTGCAGAATATTATAATATACAGCTCATCTACTGCAGAATATTATAATATACAGCTCATCTACTGCAGAATATTATATGTACAGCTCATCTGCTGCAGAATATTATAATGTACAGCTCATCTACTGCAGAATATTATAATATACAGCTCATCTACTGCAGAATATTATAATATACAGCTCATCTACTGCAGAATATTATATATACAGCTCATCTGCTGCAGAACATTATAATATACAGCTTATCTACTGCAGAATATTATATATACAGCTCATCTACTGCAGAATATTATAATATACAGCTTATCTGCTGCAGAATATTATAATATACAGCTCATCTACTGCAGAATATTATATATACAGCTCATCTACTGCAGAATATTATAATATACAGCTTATCTGCTGCAGAATATTATAATATACAGCTCATCTACTACAGAATATTATAATATACAGCTCATCTACTGCAGAATATTATAATATATAGCTCAATACTACAGAATATTATAATATACAGCTCATCTACTGCAGAATATTATAATATACAGCTCATCTACTGCAGAATATTATATATACAGCTCATCTACTGCAGAATATTATATATACAACTCATCTACTGCAGAATATTATAATATATAGCTCAATACTACAGAATATTATAATATACAGCTCATCTACTGCAGAATATTATAATATACAGCTTATCTGCTGCAGAATATTATAATATACAGCTCATCTACTACAGAATATTATAATATACAGCTCATCTACTGCAGAATATTATAATATATAGCTCAATACTACAGAATATTATATATACAGCTCATCTACTGCAGAATATTATAATATACAGCTCATCTGCTGCAGAACATTATAATATACAGCTTATCTACTGCAGAATATTATATATACAGCTCATCTACTGCAGAATATTATAATATACAGCTCATCTACTGCAGAATATTATAATATACAGCTCATCTACTGCAGAATATTATAATATACAGCTCATCTACTGCAGAATATTATAATATACAACTCATCTACTGCAGAATATTATAATATACAGCTCATCTACTGCAGAATATTATATATACAGCTCATCTGCTGCAGAATATTATAATGTACAGCTCATCTACTGCAGAATATTATAATATACAGCTCATCTACTGCAGAATATTATAATATACAGCTCATCTACTGCAGAATATTATATATACAGCTCATCTGCTGCAGAACATTATAATATACAGCTTATCTACTGCAGAATATTATATATACAGCTCATCTACTGCAGAATATTATAATATACAGCTCATCTACTGCAGAATATTATAATATACAGCTCATCTACTGCAGAATATTATAATATACAGCTTATCTGCTGCAGAATATTATAATATACAGCTCATCTACTGCAGAATATTATATATACAGCTCATCTACTGCAGAATATTATAATATACAGCTTATCTGCTGCAGAATATTATAATATACAGCTCATCTACTACAGAATATTATAATATACAGCTCATCTACTGCAGAATATTATAATATATAGCTCAATACTACAGAATATTATAATATACAGCTCATCTACTACAGAATATTATAATATACAGCTCATCTACTGCAGAATATTATAATATACAGCTCATCTACTACAGAATATTATAATATACAGCTCACCTGCTGCAGAATATTATAATATACAGCTCATCTACTGCAGAATATTATATATACAGCTCATCTACTACAGAATATTATAATATACAGCTCATCTACTGCAGAATATTATAATATACAGCTCATCTACTGCAGAATATTATAATATACAACTCATCTACTGCAGAATATTATAATATACAGCTCATCTACTGCAAAATATTATAATATACAGCTCATCTACTGCAGAATATTATAATATACAGCTCAATACTACAGAATATTATAATATACAGCTCATCTTCTGCAGCTGTATATTATAATATTCTGTAGTAGATGAGCTGTATATTATAATATTCTGCAGTAGATGAGCTGTATATATAATATTCTGCAGTAGATGAGCTGTATATATAATATTCTGTAGTAGATGAGCTGTATATTATAATATTCTGCAGCAGATGAGCTGTATATTATAATATTCTGCAGCAGGTGAGCTGTATATTATAATATTCTGCAGCAGGTGAGCTGTATATTATAATATTCTGTAGTAGATGAGCTGTATATTATAATATTCTGCAGTAGATAAGCTGTATATTATAATATTCTGTAGTAGATGAGCAGTATATTATAATATTCTGCAGAAGATGAGCTGTATATTATAATATTCTGCAGTAGATGAGCTGTACATTATAATATTCTGCAGTAGATGAGCTGTATATTATAATATTCTGCAGAAGATGAGCTGTATATTATAATATTCTGCAGTAGATGAGCTGTATATTATAATATTCTGCAGAAGATGAGCTGTATATTATAATATTCTGCAGTAGATGAGCTGTACATTATAATATTTTGCAGTAGATGAGCTGTATATATAATATTCTGCAGTAGATGAGCTGTATATTATAATATTCTGCAGTAGATGAGCTGTATATATAATATTCTGCAGTAGATGAGCTGTATATTATAATATTCTGCAGCAGGTGAGCTGTATATATAATATTCTGTAGTAGATGAGCTGTATATTATAATATTCTGCAGTAGATGAGCTGTATATTATAATATTTGGCAGTAGATGAGCTGTATATTATAATATTCTGCAGTAGATGAGCTGTATATTATAATATTCTGCTGTAGATGAGCTGTATATTATAATATTCTGCAGTAGATGAACTGTATATTATAATATTCTGCAGCAGGTGAGCTGTATATTACAATATTCTGCAGAAGATGAGCTGTATATATAATATTCTGCAGCAGATAAGCTGTATATTATAATATTCTGCAGAATATGAGCTGTATATTATAATATTCTGCAGTAGATGAGTTGTATATTATAATATTCTGTAGTAGATGATCTGTATATATAATATTCTGCACGAGATGAGCTGTATATTATAATATTCTGGAGAAGATGAGCTGTATATTATAATATTCTGCAGTAGATGAGCTGTATATATAATATTCTGCAGTAGATGAGCTGTATATTATAATATTCTGCAGTAGATGAGTTGTATATTATAATATTCTGCAGTAGATGAGCTGTATATTATAATATTCTGCAGTAGATGAGCTGTATATTATAATATTCTGCAGTAGATGAGCTGTATATATAATATTCTGCAGTAGATGAGCTGTATATATAATATTCTGCAGCAGATGAGCTGTATATTATAATATTCTGCAGCAGGTGAGCTGTATATATAATATTCTGCAGTAGATGAGCTGTATATTATAATATTCTGCAGTAGATGAGCTGTATATATAATATTCTGCAGCAGGTGAGCTGTATATTATAATATTCTGCAGTAGATGAGCTGTATATATAATATTCTGCAGTAGATGAGCTGTATATTATAATATTCTGCAGTAGATAAGCTGTATATTATAATATTCTGCAGTAGATGAGTTGTATATTATAATATTCTGCAGCAGGTGAGCTGTATATTATAATATTCTGCAGTAGATGAGCTGTACATTATAATATTTTGCAGTAGATGAGCTGTATATATAATATTCTGCAGTAGATGAGCTGTATATTATAATATTCTGCAGTAGATGAGCTGTATATATAATATTCTGCAGTAGATGAGCTGTATATTATAATATTCTGCAGCAGGTGAGCTGTATATATAATATTCTGTAGTAGATGAGCTGTATATTATAATATTCTGCAGTAGATGAGCTGTATATTATAATATTTGGCAGTAGATGAGCTGTATATTATAATATTCTGTAGTAGATGAGCTGTATATTATAATATTCTGCAGTAGATGAGCTGTATATATAATATTCTGCAGTAGATGAGCTGTATATTATAATATTCTGCAGTAGATGAGCTGTATATTATAATATTCTGCAGTAGATGAGCTGTATATTATAATATTCTGCAGTAGATGAACTGTATATTATAATATTCTGCAGCAGGTGAGCTGTATATTACAATATTCTGCAGAAGATGAGCTGTATATATAATATTCTGCAGCAGATAAGCTGTATATTATAATATTCTGCAGAATATGAGCTGTATATTATAATATTCTGCAGTAGATGAGTTGTATATTATAATATTCTGTAGTAGATGATCTGTATATATAATATTCTGCACGAGATGAGCTGTATATTATAATATTCTGCAGAAGATGAGCTGTATATTATAATATTCTGCAGTAGATGAGCTGTATATATAATATTCTGCAGTAGATGAGCTGTATATTATAATATTCTGCAGTAGATGAGTTGTATATTATAATATTCTGCAGTAGATGAGCTGTATATTATAATATTCTGCAGTAGATGAGCTGTATATTATAATATTCTGCAGTAGATGAGCTGTATATATAATATTCTGCAGTAGATGAGCTGTATATATAATATTCTGCAGCAGATGAGCTGTATATTATAATATTCTGCAGCAGGTGAGCTGTATATATAATATTCTGCAGTAGATGAGCTGTATATTATAATATTCTGCAGTAGATGAGCTGTATATATAATATTCTGCAGCAGGTGAGCTGTATATTATAATATTCTGCAGCAGGTGAGCTGTATATTATAATATTCTGTAGTAGATGAGCTGTATATTATAATATTCTGCAGCAGGTGAGCTGTTTATTATAATATTCTGCAGTAGATGAGATGGATATATAATATTCTGCAGTAGATGAGCTGTATATATAATATTCTGCAGTAGATGAGCTGTATATATAATATTCTGCAGCAGGTGAGCTGTATATTATATTATTCTGCAGTAGATGAGATGTATATTATAATATTCTGCAGTAGATGAGCTGTATATATAATATTCCTCAGCAGGTGAGCTGTATATTATAATATTCTGCGGTAGATGAGATGTATATTATAATATTCTTCAGTAGATGAGCTGTATTTTATAATATTCTGTAGTATTGAGCAATATATTATAATATTCAGCAGTAGATGAGCTGTATATTATAATATTCTGCAGTAGATGAGCTGTATATTATAATATTCTGCAGCAGGTGAGCTGTATATAATAATATTCTGCAGTAGATGAGCTGTATATTATAATATTCTGCAGTAAATGAGCTGTATATTATAATATTCTGCAGCAGGTGAGCTGTATATTATAATAGTCTGCAGTAGATGAGCTGTATATTATAATATTCTGCAGTAGATGAGATGTATATTATAATATTCTGCAGTGCAGAAGATGAGCTGTATATATAATATTCTGCAGTAGATGAGCTGTATATTATAATATTCTGCAGTAGATGAGCTGTATATTATAATATTCTGCAGAAGATGAGCTGTATATATAATATTCTGCAGTAGATGAGCTGTATATTATAATATTCTGCAGTAGAAGAGCTGTATATTATAATATTCTGCAGTAGATGAGCTGTATATTATAATATTCTGCAGCAGATGAGCTGTATATTATAATATTCTGCAGAAGATGAGCTGTATATTATAATATTCTGCAGCAGGTGAGCTGTATATTATAATATTCTGCAGAAGATGAGCTGTATATATAATATTCTGCAGTAGATGAGCTGTATATTATAATATTCTGCAGAAGATGAGCTGTATATATAATATTCTGCAGTAGATGAGCTGTATATATAATATTCTGCAGTAGATGAGCTGTATATTATATTATTCTGCAGTAGATGAGCTGTATATTATAATATTCTTCAGCAGGTGAGCTGTATATTATATTATTCTGCAGTAGATAAGCTGTATATTATAATATTCTGCAGCAGGTGAGCTGTATATTATATTATTCTGCAGTAGATGAGCTGTATATTATAATATTCTGCAGTAGATGAGCTGTATATTATAATATTCTGCAGCAGGTGAGCTGTATATTATAATATTCTGCAGTAGGTGAGCTGTATATTATATTATTCTGCAGTAGATGAGCTGTATATTATAATATTCTGCAGTAGATGAGCTGTATATATAATATTCTGCAGCAGGTGAGCTGTATATTATATTATTCTGCAGTAGATAAGCACGGGGGTCAGTGGGTCCTCTTGTCTGCTGGCCCAGCTATCTTTAGACCAGGGCTCATATCATTGAATGCCCGATCTCTTTTACCGTGGGCAGAACACTAAGACAACACAGAGTGATGGTAAACAGTGTGGCAATAATTTATTGAACCACCAGCAATCAATAACATATAGAACAGTCCCAGCAAATACATCAGATGGTACAAATTACAGAGTCTCACCCTTCCGCTGGCCCGCTTGGATTAGAGCCGTGAGATATGTGGCCAGGTGACCTGATTGTCCCAACCTGGATTTTTCAAATCGTCTCTGAATTTCATCAATGGTCAATGGAGCAGATCTGTATTTTTCCAGCCAGACTGTGGTCCCTTAGGCTAACATCATATAGAGTCTCCCCGATAAGACGCAGATACTCCTTTTTTATAGTTCACATTTGTCCTTTCAAGCCATTATTCAGAATTTAAGGGTCAGGGATCATGATTAGTGTTGAGCGAGCATGCTCAACACTGCTCGGTACTTGACCGAGCATCTCACTACTCGGGATGTTCGGCGAGCACCGAGCATTTCCGGGTTACTCGGGCGGGAGCTCGGGTCTCCGCCCTGCATGTTTGGCGCTCTTTACAGAGCCAATGAACATGCAGGGATTGCCAGCCAGTCACTGTAATGCCGCAGCCTTGTTGGTTGTGGGCATTACAGTGATTGGCTGGCCGCACAGCGTCACCTTGAGTATTTAAAACCGGGTGCCGCCATCTTGGACACAGTCACTCCGGATCAGACAGTGTAGGGAGAGTGCTGCTGAGCTAGGGAGAGATTTATACTGCGAAATAGGTAGTGTAGAGTCTCTAAAGCTTGCAAAATCAAACAGTCCTTCTGAGGACTAATATTCATCCCAGATATCAGGCAGGCAGGCAGGCTGTAAAGGAGACGTAGTGGTTATACCAACAAACACTGCATTACAGTCCTGTGTGCTGCTGTTGCTCAAATTGCTAGACTTAGCCCCAGGTCTCAGGGGCCAGGAAAAATTCTTTTTTTTTTATCTAAATCCTCTTTTTTTTTTTTTTTCCTCACTCAGACTGTACAAATAGCCGTCTTATTAACCTTTTGGTATTTTTTCCCCACAAAAAAAAAATTGAGTGTGTCTGTGAGTGTTCAGACACAAATATATCTGTTTAAAAGAGTCTGGTTTCGGCCAGATAGCTGGAACTGTGGTTTTGCAGTTCCACGGTTCAAATCTATGAATTATCCACTTTTTTGCCTTTTTTCCATAATAAAAAACAGTTTGAGTGTCTCGCTGACTGTTCAGGCACAAATATATCTGTTTAAAATATTCTGGTGAAGGCCAGATAACTAGAAGTGTGGTTTTCCTCTTCCACGGTTCAAATCTGGGTGTAATCCACCTTTTTGCCTTTTTTACATAAAAAAAACAGTTTGAGTGTCTCGCTGACTGTTCAGACACAAATATATCTGTTTAAAAGATTCTGGTGTAGGCCAGAGAAATAGAACTGTGGTTTTCCTCTTCCATGGTTCAAATCTGGGTGTAATCCACCTTTTTGCCTTTTTTACATAAAAAAAAAACAGTTTGGGTGTCTCGCTGACTGTTCAGACACAAATATATCTGTTTAAAAGATTCTGGTGTAGGCCAGAGAAATAGAACTGCGGTTTTCCTCTTCCACTGTTCTAATCTCCTTTTTATTACCCTTTTGCCATTGATAGTGCGAGCGTAAGCTAGTATACTTCATTTACAATGGGCAAGGCGCGTGGCAAAGGACGTCGAACTGGACGTTCTGGTGATGGTGCGTGCAGAGGACGGGGCCGTGGCCAAGGTGAAAATGTGCCACAACCAACAGCCACATCTTCTCGCTTCCAGTTCTTGACCGAATTACTAGGGAAGCACACAACAACACTTTTGCCAACTGATCAGTGTGAACAGATTATTAATTGGATAGCAGATAATACTTCCAGTCACCCTGGCACCACCATCTCCAGTCTGTCTTCCACACGATCAAGTCTTAGTAGCCGTGAGTCTCGACCGCATACTCCTCCTCACCCTGATGCTCCTTCCTCCCACCATGCCGAGTGTCCTCAGACAGCAACTGATCCCACACTTGGACACTCTGAAGAGCTGTTCACTGGTCCATTTCCATATTTGGGCCCCTCGCCTGCTCCGCTTGAAGTGGTGAAAGAGGAGATCCCATGTAGCGATGGCCAAATATTTGAACAGCCACGGCCACAGGAAGGCGACGCTGGCAATTTGTCACAAGAGGTGGACGATGACGAAACACAATTGCCAGGAAGTGAGGAGGAGGACCGTGGTGCGGAAGTGGAAGAGGAGGAGGTGGTGGATGATCTAGTAACTGACCCAACGTGGCAGGAGGACACGCAGAGCGAGGCAAGCAGCACACAGGGGGAGGGAGACAGAGTACCCCAACAGGAAGGAAGAAGCAGTGTGGTGGCCACAGACAGAAGGCGGGCAACCATTCCCTGTAACACCAACACGAGGGACGTTGCCAGTACAACCGGTAGGTCTTCCAGAGTCTGAAATTTTTTTAAGACTCTGTTAATAACCCCAAAAAGGCCATTTGTACCACCTGCCAGGCCAGCATCAGCAGGGGTGACAAAACTACCAGCCTGACCACCACCAGCATGATCAGGCACATGTCAGCAAAGCACCCGACTTTGTGGGGTGAATCCCAGGGTCCACGACCAGTGTCAGTGGGTATCACCACTGCTTCTTCCTCTGTTGTGCGTGTAAGAGAACCCCCTGTTGTGCGTGCAAGGCAATCCCCTGTCCATACTGCATGCAAAGATGCCCCCTCTTCTTAGTCTTCACTTGTTATGGCAGTTTCTCAAGAAACAGCATCAACGTCCACGTCCACGTCCCACCGCAGCATTCAATTGTCCATATCCCAGACATTTGAACGAAAGCGCAAATTCGCAGCCAAACGCCCCACAGGCCACAGTCCTAAATTTGCACATTTCACGACTGCTTGCGTTGGAAATGCTGCCTTTTAGGCTGGTGGAGACGGAATCCTTCCGCAACCTTATGGCGGTGGCCGTCCCTCGGTACTCGGTCCCCAGCCGACACTATTTTGCCCGGTGTGCCATCCCCGCACTACACAAGCACGTAACCCAAAACATCTGCCGTGCCCTCAACAACACAGTTACTGGGAGAGTCCACCCGAGAACGGACACTTGGACAAGTGCTTGTGGCCAGGGACGGTACATCTCCCTGATGGAACAATGGGTAAACATAGTGGTAGCCATGACCCAGTCGAACCTTGGGACGGAACACATCCTCCCCACACCGAGGATTGCGGGCCCTATGTCTGTCAGAGTTGCCCCCACAGTGTACAGCTCCTGCGCATCATCCTCCTCCTCCTCCTCATGTTCAGCCTCCATCTCAGATATCACCACATCAGTTACAAGCTGGAAGCACTGCAGTACTGCCTCAGCCAAGCGGCAACAGGCTGTGCTGAAACTCATAAGCTTAGGTGATAAACCTCACACTGCTTGTGAGTTGTGGACAGCTGTGAAAGAGCAGGCAGATCTGTGGCTGAGATCGCTGAACCTACATCCAGGCATGGTCATGTGTGACAATGGCTGTAACCTGGTGGCGGCTCTGAGGCGAGGCGAGATCACACACGTACCATGCCTGGCTCATGTGCATAACCTCGTGGTTCAGCGATTTCTTAAATCATACCCCGAGTTGCCAGATCTGCTCGTCAAAGTACGCCACCTGTCAGCTCATTTTCGGAACTCGGCTACAGCTTCCGCCGCCCTTGCTGTGTTGCTGCAGCGTTTGCAGCTTCCGGCACACCGACTGGTGTGTGATGGAACATTGGAACTCTACCCTCCACATGTTGCAAAGGATTTGTGAGCAGAAGAGAGCAGTTGTGGAGTACCAGCTGCAACAAGGCCGTCGATATATAGGTCAGACTCCACACATAAGACCTCAGGAGTGGACCTGGATGTCTGACATATGTACCATCCTGACAAACTTTGAGGAGTCCACCAAGATGGTGAGTGGCGATGACGCCATCATTAGCGTCAGCATCCCACTTGTCTGTATTTTGCAATTCTCTCTGCAGAGAATTAAAGAGGAGGCATTGCAGCCAGAGTATGATGAGATGGATCAAGAAGCCATAGCGGGCAATTACACACAGCCAAGCCTCATCTCATCCTAACGTGCATTGGGGACAATGAGAGAGAGGAGGAGGAAGAACAGGAGCTGGTATCATGCGCTGTAGACGGTAGTACCTGTACAACGGACATACCATCGGTTCAGCGTGGATAGCCTGAGGACAGTGGGGTGGGGGAGGAGGAGGAGGAGAGCATGGTCAGTCGTCATCTTGGTGAGGACACGGAAATCTTGCCCGTTACCAGTCTGGCACGCATGGCTGACTTTATGTTACGCTGCCTTAACCGTGACCCTCGCGTTGTCAAAATGTTGGGTGACTGTAATTACTGGTTGGTGACACTTTTAGACTCCCGCTACAAGGAGAACTTTCACTCTCTTATTCCTGAGGTGGAGAGGTCTACAAAAATGGGGCAGTACCAAAAGGTCCTTGCTGCAGAACTGTTAAAAAAATTCCAATCTGAACACGCTAGCGGCAGAGGTCACAATTTGTTGCCCAACCAAGGCGTACATGCGAAAGAGACGCAACTCCAATCCAGCAGAGGCAGGGGAACACTGTCAACGTTCTGGAACAGTTTTCTGAGACCTGCCCAGCTTACAGGCCCTGAGGCGCGGGGTACTCTCACAAGGAGTGGAAAGTTTCAAAAGATGGTGATGGAGTACCTTGCTGACCGTGCCAGCGTCCTCCGTGATTCCTCTGTGCCTTTTAATTATTGGGTATCCAAGCTGGACACTTGGAATGAACTCGCTCTGTATGCTTTGGAGGTCCTGGCCTGCCCTGCCGCTAGCGTGTTATCGGAGCGTGGTTTTAGTGCCGCTGGAGGAATTATAACTGATAAGCGCACTCGCCTGTCAACTGACAGTGCTGACAAGCTGACCCTTATCAAAATGAACAAGGGCTGGATTGGGCCAGACTTCTCATCACCACCAAATGACAGCAGAGTAACATAAAGTCAAAACCACTGTGTTATTTAGGGAGGTGTAATCCCATGCACGGCTTCACACCCACACATGGGTATACGCTTCCTCATTTCGGCTTTTCTTTGCTCTTCTCCTTATCCTCAGCCTCCACCACCACTATACCACCAGGGTGACCGTTGTCCGTGTTTCCAGCATTGCAAGTTCCTCCGTCCTAATTTTTGGCAGCTTTTGCTTGGAAGGCATAGGCAAAGACTATGGGAGACCCACTCCCCAATAATGGGAATAATGTTTTTAATATGCTGTACTGCATGGCTCTTGTAAGGGGCATTAAAATCGTCTTGTTAAGCTACTGTGACCTCCACGTCTCTTCCAAGGGTCATTGATATTGTCTTTTTATTCCACTGGGACCTCCACCACTCTTCCAAGGGGCATTGATATTGTCTTTTTCTTCCACTGCGACCTCCACCACTCTTCCAAGGGGCATTGATATTGTCTTTTTATTCCACTGCGACCTCCACCACTCTTCCAAGGGGCATTTATATTGTCTTTTGATTCCACTGTAACCTCCACCACGCTTCCAAGGGGCATTGATATTGTCTTTTTATTCCACTGGGACCTCCACCACTCTTCCAAGGGGCATTGATATTGTCTTTTTATTCCACTGGGACCTCCACGTCTCTTCCAAGGGGCATTAAAACCGTCTTGTTAAACCACTCTGAACTCCACAGCTCTTCCAAGGGGCATTAAAACCGTCTTGTTAAGCTACTGTGACCTCCACGTCTCTTCCAAGGGGCATTAAAACCTTCTTGTTAAACCACTCTGAACTCCACAGCTCTTCCAAGGGGCATTGAAATATTGTTTTTAATTACCTCTAACCTCCATGACTCTTCCAACGGGCATTGCATTTCCTCCTAATTTTAGTCAGTTTTTGCTTTTCAATGCATAGGCGAACACTAAGGGAGACCCACTCCCCAATAATGGGTAGAAGGTTTTTAGTATGCTGTAATCCACGTCTGTTTCAAGGGGCATTGCAGTTCCTCATAATTTTTGGAAAGCCTTCCATTCACTGCTTAGGCTAACAGTGTACAGGAGACCCAGTTGCTATAAATGGAAAAAAAGGTTTAGTTAAGGCCCTCTGACCTCCATGTCACTTCCAAGGGGCATTGGAGTGCCTCAAAATTTTTGGTAGGCATTGCACTCACTGTATGCCCTACAACTGTGTAGCCAAACTGCTCCTTTTGGTACAGAAACATATCCTACAAGACATGTATGGTTGACTGGCCTGATATTGATGTGAATGGTCCCTGTTCCTCCTGCTCTTTCTCCTTTGCCACCACCTCATCCATCATTCATCACCTGAAGCTTTGTTTTAATGGGAGTCATAGAACTGGGATAGTAGCAGGAAAAAATCCAGCAATCCTCAGAGGAGGTAGGATATGCTTCCTGACGAAGCCATTTCCATGCGAAACGCGCGTCGAGGCTACTGCACATCCCCAGCATCTCGCTCTAAGCTGCCCCAGACTCTGCCAACATGACCCAAGGTAATGTTAATCTTTTGATGCCACTCTCCCTGCTCCGTTGATGTGGGTGTTGTTATAACATAACAATAGAAAGCAGTACTTAGTGTCCTGCAATTAACCCCTTCAACACCTGACATCCTATACAGGGGGAATCGTTATTTGCCATATCTTTCTTTACCATAGGGTCCCACTAATGCGGATTTCTCTGACTCTAAATCACCTGACCGAATCTGGACTAGGATTTTTACTTGACTATAATCTTGTACTACCTAGCTGGCAGCACAGACTTACATCTATTACATTTAATATTTTTGGTAGGCATTGCACTCACTGTATGCCCTACAACTGTGTAGCCAAACTGCTCCTTTTGGTACAGAAACATATCCTACAAGACATGTATGGTTGACTGGCCTGATATTGATGTGAATGGTCCCTGTTCCTCCTGCTCTTTCTCCTTTGCCACCACCTCATCCATCATTCATCACCTGAAGCTTTGTTTTAATGGGAGTCATAGAACTGGGATAGTAGCAGGAAAACATCCAGCAATCCTCGGAGGAGGTAGGATATGCGCCAAAACACTGACCACCTCAGGCCTATCCGCTACTACATACATGCGCTTCCATTCCAAGGAACAGAAAGCTAAGGAGATAGATGGCCTCATGATCATGAATAATTTACTCGTTGTGTAGGAGGCCGACCACTGCTGCTGTCTACCTTCTGAACTTTGTGTTGAAGCCTGATTTACTCAGGACCCGCAATCCTCTATGTCTAGAGGACATGTTGCATCCCAGTGTTCAACTGTGTCCCGGCTTCCACAATATTAACCCAGTGTGAAGGCATCAGTGAGATGGACCATCCCTGGCCACATTCACTTGTCCACGTGTTTGTGGTTAGGCTGTCCTTCCCACTAAATGCACTGGGGAGGGCTCAGGTAATGTTTTGGTATGCGTGCTTATGTATAAGGTGCACCGGGACAAATAGGGGCGGCTGGGGACCGAGTGTGGACACCCGGCCGCCGGGCGGCTGGGGACTGAGTATGGATACCAGGCCGCCGATGCAGCCATAACATGGTGGCCGGCGTCTGCCTCCACAAGCCTAAAAGGCCTCATTTCAAGTGCAAGCAAGCTAGCAGTATGGTATTGCAGCCTGGGGGTGGGTGGGTGGCAGGCTGCACACTTACGCTCACATTCCAAGAAAACAAAGCAGATGCTAACTTCTATCATCATCATGCTCCTCACCTTGGCACTCTCAACTCCCCTGATTGAGAAGCAGCCATGAGGTAGTGGCCAGCTTCGGCCTTCTCCAAACTAAAAAGCCCCATTTCAAGTCCAAGCTAGCAGTATAGTATTGCAGCCTACAGGTGGGTGGGTGGTTGGCTGCATATTTGCGCTTGCATTGCAAGGAATGGGGGAGGTACAATTGAACACTGCCCTGGGACAAGGACTTGCACAGGGATAGTTGCAAGTCTGCATCTTCTGAAGCAGCAAGGATCACTTCCAATGGGCACACTTTTAGGAATTGACCTGGGTGTCAGAGATGCTTCCAGGGGTCTTCCCCATGCTGTTCCCATGTCTTTTCAGCACTGTATGCATGTGTCACACAGCACATGACCAGATAAGGTTGTAAAATGTTAAAATGACATTTCCTGGTGAATACATTTGTCACGGTTGAAAGCAATACAAAAGTGCAAAAAGGCATAAAAAATGCTACTTGTGAACATAGCCCAAGGTGTGGAGGAGTATTTTTGTTTTTGGTTATTTATTTTACCTTATATACAAGACTTTACCCTGGAAAGGATGTTCTTTAACATATTTCACAGGAAAACAGTTTCACTTTCGTTTTTGAACGTTTTATTGTGAGTCCAATGTGGTTGCTGTAGGAGAACTCTGCCCATAGAAGACGTTGTATCCAGTCATCCTGGTGAGCAGAAATAAAGGGGCAAGCATACTGTAGTTTTCAAGAGTTTTGTTAACTGGTTTCACTTGTCCATTGCTCTGTGGATGGCACGTGGTGGAGAAATCCAGCTGGACATTCAGCAGCTTGCAAAGATCTCTCCAAAATTTAGATGTAAACTGGACTCTGCGGTCAGAGACAATGTGGAGAGGGAAAGCATGAGGATGAAACTCATGCTGGAAGAACTATGTGGCAAGCTTGGGAGTCCAAGGTAGGCCGACCAAGGGGATAAAGTGACCCATCTTAGAGAACTGTTCCACCATGACCCAGATGGTGTTGTAACCCTCAGAGAGGGGCAGGTTCATGATGAAATCCATAGCGATATGTTGCCAGGGGGCGGAAAGAACTGGCAGAGGCTGAAGGAGACCAGCAGGCTTGTTCCTGGGAGACTTGTTTCTTGGGCACTGCGGACAAGTGGTCACAAAGTCCTGAACATCCTTGGACAGCGATGGCCACCAAAAGCGGTGTGCAATTAGCTCAGTGGATGTGAGTACTCCCACATTAGAGGCTAGCTTGGATTCTTGTCCCCACGACAGTATTTTCCTTCTTTTAGCACTAGGAACAAAGGTTTTCCCCAGATGAATGTCTTTTAGGAGGACAAGGGCTGCTTCAACAATCCTGGCTGGATCTATGATATACTGAGCCTCTTCCACGAAAATAGTCACTTCAAAATATCAAGACAGAGCATCTGCTTTAACATTCTTGTCCACTGGAAGGAAGTGTAGCTCAAAATCAAAACAAGAGACGAAGAGTGCCCACCTGGCTTGACGAGGATTTAGCCGTTGGGTTGACTGCAGAAAGGTTAAGTTCTTATGATCAGTGTATATAATAACTGGAGAGCTGGTGCCTTCCAGTAGATGACGCCATCCTTCTAGCACCATCTTAATGGCCAGTAGTTCGCAATCCCTAATAGAGTAATTACGCTCAGTCGGTGAGAACAGTTTAGAAAAGAATCCACAGGAGACAGATTCCCAGAAGAAGTTTTTTGCAGAGGAACTTCCCCAGCATCGATAAAGGAGGCATCCACTTCTAGTAGAAACTGTTTGTTAGGGTCAGGGTGATGCAGCACCGGAGTTCTCATAAAGGCCTCTTCTAAGTGCTGGAAAGAAGACACGACAGACTCATTAATTGTTCTCCCATAGACGCTGCAGAACCTGACGTACGTGTCTTCTATGGGTGGATACAGTAGATAATGAGAGAATATCAGGATGTCGTCCAAATATACAACCATTTTAATATAAAGAAGGTCCCTGAAGATGTCATCTACTCGTTGCCTTTGCATATCTGGATCAAGTTATAATACACTATTAGATCCAATTTGATGAAAATCTTAGCCCCACGGATTCTGTCAAAAAGTTCTGAAATCAAGGGCAGAGGATAATTGTTTTTGATGGTGATTTTGTTAAGGCCCTGATAGTCAATGTAGGTAACCATCCTTCTTTGTCACGAAGAAGAAGCTGGCAGCAGCAGGAGAAGAGGACTTACGAAGAAATCCCTTGGCAAGGTTCTCTTGGATATATTCTGATATGGTCTGAGTCTCTGGTAGTGATAGAGGGTATACCCAGCCTCGGGGAGGAGAGGTGCCAGACTGAAGGTCTATGGGGCAATCGTAAGGTCTATGAGGTGGCAAGACCTCTGCCTTCAATGTCAAGCCTGCAAAGGCTTGACAATAGGTGGGCAGAGAAGAACAGTTCGTAGGCATGGAAGGCAGAGACTAGGTCAAGACCTTGGCGAGGCAAGCGGTAGCGCATGACAGTCCCCACTGAAGCACTTAACCGGAGGACAAATCGACAGCTGGCACGTGTGAACGCAACCATGGCAGACCCAGCAGGACAGAGTTCACAGATTTTGACAGCACGCAGAACAAAATCTTTTCAGAATGCAGAGCTCCAATCTGGAACCTGACGAGCTATCTCATGAATTGGATAGGCTCAGCCAAGAGTTGTTCATGTATGGAAGCACTAGCCATGGGTTGATCAAGTCGTTGTGTCGGAAGTTGAAGCTCAAAAGCCATGTCCTGACAGGATGAAGTTGGCAGCCGAACTGGAATCAATATGGGCGGTAGTGTAGAGAGACTTCTCACCACAGGCCACTGTGACTTCGGTCACTAGTTTATGAGAGCAATCTTTTTCACCTAGGGTCATCTCTTTCCGACCTACCCTAGGTGTTGCAGTTTCCCGGCTTCACTGGGCACAGGTGAACTTAATGCCCTTTGCCTCCAGAATACATGCATTGGTTCTTACTTATACCTTCGCTAACTCTCCTTTACAGAAAATATGACCTGCTCCACTAGCATTGGCTCAACAGCAGGAGGTGTAACTTGCGGCAGCAAGAGATACTGGAAGGCTGTTCCCAGCAAAATGAGATTGCCTTGTTGTTGGCTTCTGGGCATGCATGAATTGGCAAAATTATGCGCAAAGCATCTCCATTTTTTCTTATTATCTAGAGTAATTCAATTTAAATTTCTAATGTTTCATGTGTACATACTATAGCACTACAGAATTCAACTTTATTTTTTTATTTGACGTGCCCCCCAGGGCAATGGGGTGCTCGGCAGCTGGGCCTTTAGATACTGGGGAATGAGATATATGTATGCCACAGTGGCTGCGGCCCGGTCCGTGGCCCAGGGCGGTCAACAAAAAGGGGATTATTTACAAGGGAGTTGTAGTTTGATCGTGACGCCACCTGTGGTTTCCGGTAATCGGTACCGGCGCTGCTGCAGACCTCTGGGGCAGTTGATAGGGCAGCTTGGTTGGAACGGCTCCCCACAGGTGGAGCCGGCTCCAGGGCAGTGTAGGATGGATGGGGATGCAGGTGAGAGGTGGCCAGGTTGGATCAGGGGGAATGACGGACACGCACACAGGGGTTCCCTTCAGTACCTTTACTGGTGTGGATAACTGGTACGGTCCAGGGAACTCGGTGGTAAGGGTGCACTTCTGGACTCTTCCCAGTGAGCGGGTATAAGGCCTCCTGGTCCGTTGCTTCCTCTTTCTAAGCTTCTGACCTGCCTGGAGCTAGGCCTGGCTTCTATGCTGTTTCTCTCTCTCTCTCTCTCTCTCTCACCTGCTGGCTTTGTAGAAGGACTTTCCTCTTGGCAACCACTCTCCCTGGATGCTGGGGCCTTCGTGGTTCCTAGTCCTGTCGATGGGTTTAGCTTCAGGTCGACCGGGGACTTGTAGTCCTCCTGGTATGCCGGTGATCCCTACTGGGTGTAGATGCCCCCGTTCTGGGGTGAGCCTATGATGCTCCTCTGCCCCCTTATCACTTCTCTCCTTCTCTCCTTGCCTCCGGCCACACTCGGGGCCCTCAACTCAGGCTTCAGCATGTGCTGCAGGCCTCAACTTGCCTCAGCACAGCAGCCAGCGTGCTGCTACTTCACTGAGCACACTCTTAACTGATCTAGCAGACTGATCTGACTACCTAACTCCACCCTCCAATATATATGTCACTGACAGACTCCCTCTGGTGGTATGAGGTGGAAGGGTGGAGGTGTTTGTATGTAGCGAGGGTCTCTTGTGGAGAAGCCCATCCATGCACCCTTTTGAGTCCTGTGGTACCTGTGAACAGCAGGGCGCCACATTCCCCCCTAGTACAATTCAGTACTCCTGGACTCAAGCATTTTGTAAAAGGTTACAACAACAACAATTATAATAACAATAATAACATTTCCTTAAAACATATAATACACCCTTCTAAAGTCTCAGTGAGATCCATTACAGGTGTCCATCTCATTGGTGAAGGTGCAAATGGAGCAGTATGAGGGACCCGTCCGAAAACCCTCAACGTAGGCCCTCGTCTTGGCTGCAGGGCATAGGTGATCCAGGTGTTGGACCACGTCTTCGGCCACTCCAAACGGGTTTTTGTTCTGAGGTCATGTGTTGCATAAATAAAATCAATAAAGGGGGCACTTTAAGGAGTACAACTATTTACAAATAAAGTTTTTGGCTGCTCACAGTCCTCAGCCTACAAGTCTTTAAACCCTTACGGGTAACTAAACACACATATATATTTTCAGTTCACATAAATAATAACAGCAGGCAATACCCAACTGGATAACTATTTACACTGCAGCCATTTTTAACTTATTCCCTATACCTGGCAGGGATTTGGCCTTGTGTGCTGCGTGTAGACCTACGTAGCACTGGGGTGTTATTAGTGTCTGTGCGTGCACTATCCGCTAACCTATCAGATCTACGTGTGGGTAAATTATAGAACTGCCTCAATCTCTCTATGGGACTGGCAAGTACAGTGTTTACTGGGCCTTCTGGCTCTGCTTCAACTGGTGATCCTTCTTCTGGGGATTCTTCTTGTTCCTGAGCAGGCTCTTCCTGGGCGCTTACAGGTTCTACTTGCTGTGGAGGTTCTTCTGGTTGCTGATAGAAGTGCATCACTGGTATGATAACTGCTCCATCAAGTTGAGGCCAGTCTGCAGGGAAATCTCCTAGAACTGTATGAAGTACATCTTCTTTGGGTTCTTCCGGTACTATAAGAGGTACTTCCTTCTCCTGTGGCTTCAATAGACCTGGGCATAATTTCAAGTGGTCTCTTGAGACTGTTGCAGTTGTCTTACCTCCGTCTTTACTGATCAGGCAGGTTTTGCTGTTATCAAATCTAGAATTTAACACAGTGTAGGGTTCTCTTTCCCACTGGTCATCGAGCTTGTGACCTCTTCTTTTCCGCTTGAGCACGATTTCTCCAGGTGCCAAGGGTTCTGCTGCTGCATGCTTATTATACTAGCCTTCTTGCTTTTCCCTTACTCTGTTTAGACTGTCTTTGACACAGGCCTGTACTCTCCTGTACTGCTCTTGTCGAGTTGTGTCCCAGTCTTCAGTGGACACATCTGCATCAGGTTCTACCACTCCGAGGTCCAGGTCCATGGGCAACTTTCCGGGTCTTGCGCTCATGAGGTACGCTGGGGTACAATTAGTAGAACTCACAGGTATGTGATTGTACATATCTACCAGGTCAGGTAGTTTGTCTGGCAACTGGTTCCTTTCTTCCAAGGATAAGGTTTTCAGCAGGTCTATGACGATGTTGTTCATTTTCTAGCACAAACCTTTGGTTTGAGGGTGATACGGTGTAGTCCGGATCTTCTTGCACCCATACAGATGACAGAATTCTTTAAACAGCTCGGCTTCAAAGGCAGGGCCTTGATCTGTCAGCACCTTGTCCGGGTATCCATGGGGCCTGCAGAAGTATGCTTGGAACGTTCTTGCTGCAGTTTCTGCTATCAGATCTTTGACAGGGGCTACCACCAGGAACCAGGAATAGTGATCCACCATGGTCAGGACATAGGAATAGCCTGACCTGCTGGGTGACAACTTGACGTGATCCAGAGCGACAATCTCCAAGGGTCGAGTTGTTTTGATGGGCTGCAGGGGTGCTTTCTGGCTGCCGTAGTCCTTCCTTCTGAGGCTACAGGGCCCACAATTCCGGCACCACCTTTCTATGGAGCTCCGCATTCCAACCAAATAAAACCGGTCTTTCAGCAGGGTTTCCAGTTTCTTCCAGCCAAAGTGACCTGCTTGATTGTGGTAGGCCTCTAACACCATCTGGATGTCTGTCCTGGGTACTACAATCTGCCACACCATTTCATGGGTTCTGGGGTTGACATACCTTCTGCACAGCTTCTCTCTGTAGATGAACAGCCGGCTTCTCTCATTCCACAGTTGCTTAGCTTGTGGAGGAGCATCCTTCTCCAGGTGAGAACCTTCTTGGGTTATCAGTAGTGTTGAGCGAGCACTAAAATGCTCGGGTGCTCGAAGCTCGGGCCGAGCTCGCCGTGATACTCGGGTGCTCGACCCGAGCAACAAGCCCAATGATAGTCTATGGGAGACTCGAGCATTTTTGCGGTGGCACCCCGGGCAGTCTTTTAAAAGCCTAACAAGTGCCCAAAACGATAGTGACAGTGCTCAAATGACATGGAGACAGCATGGGGATCGCCCCAGGAAGCATTTCTGACCCCTAGGTCACTGCTGTCAACAACGTGGTCAGAGGTATTAAGCCACTTTTACGGGCTCACAATAAAACGTTCAAAAACGAAAGTGAAACTTTTTTCCTGTGAAATATGTTAAGGAACATCCTTTCCAGGGAAAAGACTTGTGTATAAGTTAAAATAAATGACCAAAAACAAAAATACTCCTCCACACCTTCGGCTATGTTCACAAGTAGCATTTTTTATGCGTTTTTGCACTTTTGTATTGCTTTCAACTATGACAAATTCATTCACCGTGAAATGTCATTTTAACATTTTACAACCTTATCTGGCCATGTGCTGTGTGACACATGCATAAAGTGCTGAAAAGACAAGGGAACAGCATGGGGAAGACCCCTGGAAGCATCTCTGACTCCCAGGTCACTGTCTAAAAGTGTGCCCATCATAAGTGATCCTTACCGCATCAGAAGATGCAGACTTGCAACTATCCCCATGCAAGTTCTAGTCCCAGGGCAGTGTTCAATTGTACCTCCCCCATTTCTTGCAATAAAAGCTCAAGTATGCAGCCTGCCACCCACCCACCCCCAGGCTGCAATACCATACTGCTTGCTTGCTTGAACTTGAAATTGGGCCTTTTAGGCATGTGGAGGTGGAATCTGGCCACCACGTCATGGCTGTGTTGGCGGCCTGGAATCCATACTCAGTCCCCAGCCACCCGGCGGCCGGGTGTCCATACTCGGTCCCCAGCCGCCCCGCGGCCGGGTGTCCACACACGGTCCCAAGCCGCCTGGGGGCAGCCGGGTGTCCATAAACGGTCCCCAGCCGCCCCTATTTCTCCTTGGAACATCCCCCCACACACTTTTCTTAGCCCGGCCTGCTTTAGGCAGCATTGGACGAGCCCACCAGAGAACCAGACTACTCCCGTGGGCCCTGACTTCTCCATCGGTGGAGTTGAGAGTGCCAAGGTGAGGAGCATGATGATGATGACAGAAGTTAGCATCTGCTATGTTTTCTTTTAATGCAAGTGTAAGTGTGCAGCCTGCCACCCACCCACCCCCAGACTGCAATTCCATACTGCTAGCTTGCACTTGAAATGGGGCCTTTTAGTTTGGAGGAGGCCGAAGCTGGCCACTACCACATGGCTGCTTCGGCAGCGAGGTATCCATACTCAGTCCCCAGCCGCCCATATTTGTCCTGGTGTGCCTTTTACATAAGATTAAGCGCGTATACCAAAACATTACCTGTGCCCTCCCCAGTGCATTTAGTGGGAAGGAGAGCCTATTCCGCTGTAGTGTGTGCATGCCAAAACCCTGTTCATGGTACATGCGAAGATGCCTCCCACCTTGCACCTGTCATTGCAGACTTGCAACTATCCCCATTCAAGTCCTTGTCCCAGGGCAGTGTTCAATTGTACCTCTCCCATTCCTTGCAATGCAAGCGCAAGTATGCAGCCTGCCACCCACCCACCCCCAGGCTGCAATACCATACTGCTTGCTTGATTGCACTTTAAATTGGGCCTTTTAGGCATGTGGAGGCGGAATCTGGCCACCACGCCATGGCTGTGTCGACGGCCTGGTATCCATACTCAGTCCCCAGCCGCCTGGTGGCCGGGTGTCCCCGCTTGCTCCCCAGCCTCCAGGGGGTGGCCGGGTGTCCATACTCGGTCCCCAGCCACCCCTATTTATCCCGGTAACCTTTCCCACACTTTTCTTAGCCTGGCCTGCTTTAGGGCAGCATTGGCCGAGCCCACCGGACTATCAGACTCCTCCGGTGGGCCCTGGCTTCTCCATCAGGGGAGTTGAGAGTGCCAAGGTGAGGAGCATGATGAGGATGATAGAAGTTAGCATCTGCTTTGTTTTGTTGTAATGCAAGCGCATGTATGTAGTAGCAGCTAGGCCTGAGGTGGTCAGCGTTTTGGCGCATATCCTACCTCCTCCGAGGATTGCTGGATGTTTTCCTGCTACTATCCAAGTTCTATGACTCCCGTTAAAAAAAAGCTTCAGGTGATAAATGATGGATGAGGTAGTGGCAAAGGAGAAAGAGCAGGAGGAACAGGGACCATTCACATCAATATCAGGCCAGTCAACCAGATATGTCTTGTAGGATATGTTTCTGTAACAAAAGGAGCGGTTCGGCTACACAGTTATAGGGCATACAGTGAGTGCAATGCCTACCAAAAATTTCGAGCCACTCCAATGCCCCTTGGAAATGACATGGAGGTCAGAGGGCATTAACTAAACCTTTTTTTCCATTTATAGCAACTGGGTCTCCCGTGCACTGTTGGCCTAAGCAGTGAATGGAAGGCTTTCCAAAAATTATGAGGAACTGCAATGCCCCTTACAAGAGCCATGTTTGGCACCCCAGGGGTCTGGTCACCACAGTAATAGAGATATTACGTCGGAGAGCAAGTGGGAGGTTTCCTGGTCAGGATCCCTTAAACATGCAACATCCTCCTGCCCCAGTCCTGGGAGGGGAGAATTCTGCCCTTATAAACTGGATCTGGGGCGGGGTTGAGTGAGTCAGAGAACAGTCAGAGTCAGAGAGAGAGCAAGGGAAAGTAACAGCAAGGAGCTCTGTAGGAGCTAGGAGCTAAAGACCAGAGGCTGGAAGCTGAGCAGAGCTCGCCCTGGCAGAAGACAATAGGAACCGGACACAGGAGTCCGAAGCTGTGAGGACTTATATATCCAGCAGCAGAAACCAGCCGGCAGGGGATTTCAGGTCCTCTGGCCATAGAAGCCCGGTGGCTCAGTCACAAGCAAGGGACCAGCACCGCCGTCGTGGAGCAGAGGCTAACAGAAGGCCCCAAGTCACCAGCCATATGGGTGAGCACTACACGGTACACTCAGGGACGTGGGCTACTTCTACCCGCTTACAGCAAGGTAGCCAGGAAGAGTGCAGACAGACGGGGAGGCCTACAACTCCACCTGGCCAGGGGAACTCCTGCTTGCTCACAGACTGACCAGGCCTCTTATGTTAGCCAGTACTCCCGGGAGGGTCTACCTTATAATCATCAGTAAAGACCCTGAACTGCACTGCAAAGACTCTGAGTCGTTCCTGCTGCACTCGTGCACCAACACCCCCATCATCCACACTCACTGCCCTGAGGCTATACTCCTCCCGAGGGGAGTTATCCCATTCTATGCTGCGCACACAACACCAGCCTCAGCGGTCTGCCTCGCAGCGGTGGTACTCCCTGACCGCAATCCACGGGTGGCGCAGTCGGACAATTAACCTCAAAACTTAAGAAAGATTGCCACTGGTTTGACCAGCCTGAGCCACGGGACCGGGTCACTGCCACGGAGTCTACAGACCCCAGAGATCCGGCACCGGGTATCCCACACACGTGTACACACGGCCCAGGGGGCGCGTCACATGCAGTACAGCATATTACAAACATAAGTCCCATTATTGGGGAGTGGGTGTCCCATAGTATTTGCTTATGCTTTCCCAGCAAAAGCTGCCAAAAATTAGGACGGAGCAACTTGCAATGCCCCTTACAAGAGCCATGCAGTACAGCATATTACAAACATAAGTCCCATTATTGGGGAGTGGGTGTCCCATGGTATTTGCTTATGCTTTCCTAGCAAAAGCTGCCAAAAATTAGGACGGAGCAACTTGCAATGCCCCTTACAAGAGCCATGCAGTACAGCATATTACAAACATAAGTCCCATTATTGGGGAGTGGGTGTCCCATAGTATTTGCTTATGCCTTGCAAGCAAAAGCTGCCAAAAATTAGGATGGAGCAACTTGCAATGCCCCTTACAAGAGCCATGCAGTACAGCATATTACAAACATAAGTCCCATTATTGGGGAGTGGGTATCCCATTGTATTTGCTTATGCTTTCCAAGCAAAAGCTGCCAAAAATTAGGACGGAGCAACTTGCAATGCCCCTTACAAGAGCCATGCAGTACAGCATATTACAAACATAAGTCCCATTATTGGGGAGTGGGTCTCCCATAGTATTTGCTTATGCCTTGCAAGCAAAAGCTGCGAAAAATTAGGATGGAGCAACTTGCAATGCCCCTTACAAGAGCCATGCAGTACAGCATATTACAAACATAAGTCCCATTATTGGGGAGTGGGTGTCCCATAGTATTTGCTTATGCTTTCCAAGCAAAAGCTGCCAAAAATTAGGACGGAGCAACTTGCAATGCCCCTTACAAGAGCCATGCAGTACAGCATATTACAAACATAAGTCCCATTATTGGGGAGTGGGTGTCCCATGGTATTTGCTTATGCTTTCCAAGCAAAAGCTGCCAAAAATTAGGTCGGAGCAACTTGCAATGCCCCTTACAAGAGCCATGCAGTACAGCATATTACAAACATAAGTCACATTATTGGGGAGTGGGTGTCCCATAGTATTTGCTTATGCTTTCCCAGCAAAAGCTGCCAAAAATTAGGACGGAGCAACTTGCAATGCCCCTTACAAGAGCCATGCAGTACAGCATATTACAAACATAAGTCCCATTATTGGGAAGTGGGTGTCCCATGGTATTTGCTTATGCTTTCCAAGCAAAAGCTGCCAAAAATTAGGACGGAGCAACTTGCAATGCCCCTTACAAGAGCCATGCAGTACAGCATATTACAAACATAAGTCCCATTATTGGGGAGTGGGTGTCCCATAGTATTTGCTTATGCCTTGCAAGCAAAAGCTGCCAAAAATTAGGACGGAGCAACTTGCAATGCCCCTTACAAGAGCCATGCAGTACAGCATATTACAAACATAAGTCCCATTATTGGGGAGTGGGTATCCCATTGTATTTGCTTATGCTTTCCAAGCAAAAGCTGCCAAGAATTAGGACGGAGCAACTTGCAATGCCCCTTACAAGAGCCATGCAGTACAGCATATTACAAACATAAGTCCCATTATTGGGGAGTGGGTGTCCCATAGTATTTGCTTATGCCTTGCAAGCAAAAGCTGCGAAAAATTAGGACGGACCAACTTGCAATGCCCCTAACAAGAGCCATGCAGTACAGCATATTACAAACATAAGCCCCATTATTGGGGAGTGGGTGTCCCATGGTATTTGCTTATGCTTTCCAAGCAAAAGCTGCCAAAAATTAGGACGGAGCAACTTGCAATGCCCCTTACAAGAGCCATGCAGTACAGCATATTACAAACATAAGTCCCATTATTGGGGAGTGGGTGTCCCATAGTATTTGCTTATGCTTTCCCAGCAAAAGCTGCCAAAAATTAGGACGGAGCAACTTGCAATGCCCCTTACAAGAGCCATGCAGTACAGCATATTACAAACATAAGTCCCATTATTGGGGAGTGGGTGTCCCATGGTATTTGCTTATGCTTTCCAAGCAAAAGCTGCCAAAAATTAGGACGGAGCAACTTGCAATGCCCCTTACAAGAGCCATGCAGTACAGTATATTACAAACATAAGTCCCATTATTGGGGAGTGGGTGTCCCATAGTATTTGCTTATGCTTTCCAAGCAAAAGCTGCCAAAAATTAAGACGGAGCAACTTGCAATGCCCCTTACAAGAGCCATGCAGTACAGCATATTACAAACATAAGTCCCATTATTGGGGAGTGGGTGTCCCATGGTATTTGCTTATGCTTTCCAAGCAAAAGCTGCGAAAAATTAGGATGGAGAAACTTGCAATGCCCCTTACAAGAGCCATGCAGTACAGCATATTACAAACATAAGTCCCATTATTGGGGAGTGGGTGTCCCATAGTATTTGCTTATGCTTTCCCAGCAAAAGCTGCCAAAAATTAGGACGGAGCAACTTGCAATGCCCCTTACAAGAGCCATGCAGTACAGCATATTACAAACATAAGTCCCATTATTGGGGAGTGGGTGTCCCATGGTATTTGCTTATGCTTTCCAAGCAAAAGCTGCGAAAAATTAGGACGGAGCAACTTGCAATGCCCCTTACAAGAGCCATGCAGTACAGCATATTACAAACATAAGTCCCATTATTGGGGAGTGGGTGTCCCATAGTATTTGCTTATGCCTTGCAAGCAAAAGCTGCCAAAAATTAGGACGGAGCAACTTGCAATGCCCCTTACAAGAGCCATGCAGTACAGCATATTACAAACATAAGTCTCATTATTGGGGAGTGGGTGTCCCATGGTATTTGCTTATGCTTTCCAAGCAAAAGCTGCCAAAAATTAGGACGGAGCAACTTGCAATGCCCCTTACAAGAGCCATGCAGTACAGCATATTACAAACATAAGTCCCATTATTGGGGAGTGGGTGTCCCATAGTATTTGCTTATGCTTTCCAAGTAAAAGCTGCCAAAAATTAGGATGGAGCAACTTGCAATGCCCCTTACAAGAGCCATGCAGTACAGCATATTACAAACATAAGTCCCATTATTGGGGAGTGGGTGTCCCATAGTATTTGCTTATGCCTTGCAAGCAAAAGCTGCCAAAAATAAGGACGGAGGAACTTGCAATGCTGGCACCCTGGTGGTATAGTGGTGGTGGAGGCTGAGGATAAGGAGAAGAAGATAAAACAGCCGAAACGAGGAAGCGTATACCCATGTGTGGGTGTGAAGCGGTGCATGTGAATACACCTCCCGAAATAACACAGTGGATTTGACTTTATGTTACTCTGCTGTCATTTGGTGGTGATGAGAAGTCTGGCCCAATCCAGCCCTTGTTCATTTTGATAAGGGTCAGCTTGTCAGCATTGTCAGTTGACAGGCGAGTGCGCTTATCAGTTATAATTCCCCCAGCGGCACTAAAAACACGCTCCGATAACACGCTAGCGGCAGGGCAGGCCAGGACCTCCAAGGCGTACAGAGCGAGTTCATTCCAAGAGTCCAGCTTGGATACCCAATAATTAAAAGGCACAGAGGAATCACGGAGGACGCTGGTACGATTGGCAAGGTACTCCCTCACCATCTTTTGAAACTTTCCACTCCTTGTGAGAGTACCCCGCGCCTCAGGGCCTGTAAGCTGGGCGGGTGTCAGAAAACTGTCCCAGAACGTTGACAGTGTTCCCCTGCCTCTGCTGGATTGGAGTTGCATCTCTCTCGCCTATACGCCTTGGTTGGGCAACGAACTGTGACCTCTGCCGCTAGCGTGTTCAGATGGGAATTTTTTTAAGAGTTCTGCAGCAAGGGCCTTCTGGTACTGCCCCATTTTTGTAGACCTCTCCACCTCAGGAATAAGAGAGTGAAAGTTCTCCTTGTAGCGGGGGTCTACAAGTGTCACCAACCAGTAATGACTGTCACCCAACATTTTGACAACGCGAGGGTCACGGTTAAGGCAGCGTAACATAAAGTCAGCCATGCGTGCCAGACTGGTAACGGGCAAGATTTCCGTGTCCTCACCAAGATGACGACTGACCATGCTCTCCTCCTCCTCCTCCTCTTCCCCCCCCCCCCGTCCTCAGGCCACCCACGCTGAACCGACGGTATGACACTTGTACAGGTACTACCGTCTACAACGCATGATAGCAGCTCCTGTTCTTCCTCCTCCTCCTCTCCCTCATTGTCCCCCAATGCACATTGGAATGAGATGAGGCTGGGCTGTGTGTAATCGCCCGCTACGGCTTCTTGATCCATCTCATCATACTCTGGCTGCAATGCCTCCTCTTTAATTCTCTGCAGAGAGCGTTGCAAAAGACAGACAAGTGGGATGCTGACACTAATGATGGCGTCATCGCCACTCACCATCTTGGTGGCCTCCTCAAAGTTTGTCAGGATGGTACAAATGTCAGACATCCAGGTCCACTCCTGAGGTCTTATGTGTGGAGTCTGACCTGAATATCGACGGCCTTGTTGCAGCTGGTACTCCACAACTGCTCTCTTCTGCTCACAAATCCTTTGCAACATGTGGAGGGTAGAGTTCCAGCATGTGGGGACATCACACACCAGTCGGTGTGCCGGAAGCTGCAAACGCTGCTGCAACACAGCAAGGGCGGCGGAAGCTGTAGCCGACTTGCGAAAATGAGCTGACAGGCGGCGTACTTTCACGAGCAGATCTGGCAACTCGGGGTACGATTTAAGAAACCGCTGAACCACGAGGTTAAGCACATGAGCCAGGCATGGTACGTGTGTGATCTCACCTCGCCTCAGAGCCGCCACCAGGTTAAGGCCATTGTCACACACGACCATGCCGGGATGTAGGTTCAGCGGTCTCAGCCACAGATCTGCCTGCTCTTTCACAGCTGTCCACAACTCACAAGCAGTGTGAGGTTTATCACCTAAGCTTATGAGTTTCAGCACAGCCTGTTGCCGCTTGGCGGAGGCAGTACTGCAATGCTTCCAGCTTGTAACTGATGTGGTGATATCTGAGAGGGAGGCTGAACATGAGGAGGAGGAGGAGGAGGATGCGCAGGAGCTATACACTGTGGGGGCAACTCTGACTGACATAGGGCCCGCAATCCTCGGTGTGGGGAGGATGTGTTCCATCCCAAGGTCCGACTGGGTCCCGGCTTCCACTATGTTTACCCAGTGTGCCGTCAGAGAGATGTACCGTCCCTGGCCACAAGCACTTGTCCACGTGTCCGTTGTCAGGTGGACTCTCCCAGTAACTGCGTTGTTGAGGGCACGGCAGATGCTTTGGGACACGTGCTTGTGTAGTGCGGGGATGGCACACCGGGCAAAATAGTGTCGGCTGGGGACCGAGTACCGAGGGACGGCCACCGCCATAAGATTGCGGAAGGATTCCGTCTCCACCAGCCTAAAAGGCAGCATTTCCAATGCAAGCAGTCGTGAAATGTGCGAATTTAGGACTGTGGCCTGTGGGGCGTTAGCTGCGAATTTCCGCTTTCGTTCAAAGGTCTGGGATATGGACAATTGAACGCTGCGGTGGGACGTGGACGTTGATGCTGTTTCTTGAGAAACTGCCATAACAAGTGAAGACTGAGAGGAGGGGGCATTTTTACATGCAGTATGGACAGGGGATTGCCTTGCACACACAACAGGGGGTTCTATTGCACGCACAACAGTGGAAGAAGCAGTGGTGACACCCGCTGACACTTGTCGTGGACCCTGGGTTTCGCCCCACAAAGTCGGGTGCTTTGCTGCCATGTGCCTGATCATGCTGGTGGTGGTCAGGCTGGTAGTTTTGTCACCCCTGCTGATGCTGGCATGGCAGGTGGAACATATGGCCTTTTTGGGGTTATCAGCAGAGTCTTTAAAAAAATTACAGACTCTGGAAGACCTACCGCTTGTACTGGCAACGTCCCTCGTGTTGGTGTTACGGGGAACGGTTGCCTGCCTTCTGTCTGCGGCCACCACACTGCTTCTTCCTGCCTGTTGGGGTACTCTGCCTCCCTCCCCCTGTGTGCTGCTGGCCTCACTCTGCATGTCCTCCTTCCACGTTGGGTCAGTTACTAGATCATCCACCACCTCCTCCTCTTCCACTTGCGCACCACGATCCTCCTCCTCACTTCCTGGCAATTGTGTCTCGTCATCGTCCACCTCTTGTGACAGATTGCCAACGTCGACTTCCTGTGGCCGTGGCTGTTCAAATATTTGGGCATCGCAACATGGGATCTCCTCTGCCACCACTTCAAGCGTATCAGGCGAGGGGCCCAAATATGGAAATGGACCAGTGAACAGCTCTTCAGAGTGTCCAAGTGTGGGATCAGTTGCTGTCTGACAACACTCGGCATGGTGGGAGGAAGGAGCATCAGGGTGAGGAGGAGTATGCGGTCGAGACTCACGGCTACTAAGAGTTGACCGTGTGGAAGACAGACCGGAGGTGGTGGTGCCCAGGTAACTGGAAGTATTGTCTGCTATCCAATTAATAACCTGTTCACACTGATCAGTTCTCAATACTGGTGTTGTTCTGTGCTTCCCTAGTAATTCGGTCAAGAAGTGGGAGCGAGAAGATGTGGCTGTTGGTTGTGGCACATTTTCACCTTGGCCACGGCGCCGTCCTCTGCACGAACCATCACAGAACGTCCACTTCCACGTCCCTTGCCACGCGCCTTGCCCATTATAAATGAAGTAAAATAGCTTACACTTGCACTATCAATGGAAAAAGGGTAATAAAGAGTAGATTAGAACCGTGGCAGAGGAAAACCACAGTTATTGTTTACTGGGGTATACCACACTTTTTTAAATAGAGATATTTGCGGCTGAACAGTGAGCGACACACTCAAACTGCTTTTTTTTTAGATACCAAAGGCCCAAAACTGGATAGTACAGCGATTTGACCCGTGGAACTGCGAAACCACACTGGGATGTCGGGCCTACACAAGACTATTTTCAACAGATATATTTTTGTGTCACAACAGTTAGGAGACACTACTGTTTTTCTTTACGGAAAAAACTACCAAAATATGAATAATAGAGATTTTTTTACCGTGGAACAGCAAAACCACAGTTATAATTTACTGGTGTATACCAGGCTTTTTAAAATATATATATATTTGCGGCTGAACAGTGAGCGACACACTCAAACTGTTTTATTTAGATACAAATGGCCCAAAAGTGGATAATACAGAGGTTTGTACCGTGGAACTGCAAAACCACACTTGTATTTCTTGGGCCTACACCAGACTATTTTCAACAGATATATTTGTGTCTGAAAAATCAGGGAGACACTATTATTATTTTTATACAGCAAAAAATGCCAAAAACAGGATAATAGAGATGTTTTACCGTGGAACATCAAAACCACAGTAATAATTTACTGGTGTATACCAGGCTTTTTAAAATATATATATATTTGCGGCTGAACAGTGAGCGACACACTCAAACTGTTTTTTTTAGATACAAATGGCCCAAAAGTGGATAATACAGAGGTTTGTACCGTGGAACTGCAAAACCACACTTGTATTTCTCGGGCCTACACCAGACTATTTTCAACAGATATATTTGTGTCTGAAAAATCAGGGAGACACTATTTTTTTTTTTTTTACAGCAAAAAATGCAAAAAGCAGGATAATAGAGATTTTTTACCGTGGAACAGCAAAAGCACACTTCTGTCTCTCTGGCCTACACCAGACTATTTTCAACAGATATATTTGTGTCTGAAAAATCAGGGAGACACTATTATTATTTTTATACAGCAAAAAATGCCAAAAACAGGATAATAGAGATGTTTTACCGTGGAACATCAAAACCACAGTAATAATTTACTGGTGTATACCAGGCTTTTTAAAATATACATATATTTGCGGCTGAACAGTGAGCGACACACTCAAACTGTTTTTTTTAGATACAAATGGCCCAAAAGTGGATAATACAGAGGTTTGTACCGTGGAACTGCAAAACCACACTTGTATTTCTCGGGCCTACACCAGACTATTTTCAACAGATATATTTGTGTCTGAAAAATCAGGGAGACACTATTTTTTTTTTTTTTTACAACAAAAAATGCAAAAAGCAGGATAATAGAGATTTTTTACCATGGAACAGCAAAAGCACACTTCTGTCTCTCTGGCCTACACTAGACTATTTTCAACAGATATATTTGTGTCTGAAAAATCAGGGAGACACTATTATTATTTTTATACAGCAAAAAATGCCAAAAACAGGATAATAGAGATGTTTTACCGTGGAACATCAAAACCACAGTAATAATTTACTGGTGTATACCAGGCTTTTTAAAATATATATATATTTGCGGCTGAGCGACACACTCAAACTGTTTTTTTTAGATACAAATGGCCCATAGAACTGCAAAACCACACTTCTGTTTCTCTGGCCTACACCAGACTATTTTCAACAGATATATTTGTGTCTGAAAAATCAGAGGCACACTTTTTTTTGGGGGGGGACGGGACACCAAAAGGTTAATAAGATGGGTATTTGTACATTGTGAAGGAGGAAAAAAAAAAGAGGATTTTGATAAAAAAAAAAGGATTTTTCCTGGCCCCCGGGACCTGGAGCTAAGTCCAGCAATTTCAGCAACAGGAGCAGCACACAGGACTGTAATGCAGCGTTTGCTGGTATAATTACTGCGTCTCCTATACAGCCTGCCTGCCTGATATACCTGGGATGGATATTAGTCCTGAGAAGGACTGTTTGTTTGATCTGGCAGCCTTTACAGACCCTACACTATCTATTTTGCAGGATATATCTCTCCCTAAATCAGCAGCGCTGTCCCTACACTGTCTGATCCGGAGCGACTGTGTCCAAGATGGCGGCACCCGATTTTAAATACTCGAGGTGACGCTGTGCGGCCAGCCAATCACTGTAATGCCCACAAACAACATGGCTGCGGCATTACAGTGACTGGCTGGCAATCCCTGCATGTTCATTGGCTCTGTAAAGAGCGCCAAACATGCAGGGCGGAGACCCGAGCTCCCGCCCGAGTAACCCGGAAATGCTCGGTGCTCGCCGAACATCCCGAATAGCGTGATGCTCGGGCGAGTACCGAGCAGTGTCGAGCATGTTCGCTCAACACTAGTCCTTACATTTCCAGGAGGGATTACAGAGGAAGTGCGTATAGTAAAGTTCTTACATTTCCATGAGGAATTAAAAAGGAAGCGCACAAAGTACAGTCGTTACATTTCCAGGAGTATTTACAGAGGAAGTGAAAAAAGTAAAGTTCTTACATTTCCAGGAGGGATTACAGAGGAAGGGCATAAAGTAAAGTTCTTACATTTCCAGGAGGGATTACAGAGGAAGTGCATAAACTAAAGCTCTTACATTTCCAGGAGGAATTACAGAGGAAATGCACAACGTTCTTACATTTCCAGGAGGGATTACAGAGGAAGTGCACAAAGTAGATTTCTTACATTTCCAGGAGGGATTACAGAGGAAGTGCATAAAGTAAAGTTCTTACATTTCCAGGAGGGATTACAGAGGAAGGGCATAAAGTAAAGTTCTTACATTTCCAGGAGGGATTACAGAGGAAGTGCATAAACTAAAGCTCTTACATTTCCAGGAGGAATTACAGAGGAAATGCACAACGTTCTTACATTTCCAGGAGGGATTACAGAGGAAGTGCACAAAGTAGATTTCTTACATTTCCAGGAGGGATTACAGAGGAAGTGCATAAAGTAAAGTTCTTACATTTCCAGGAGGGATTACAGAGGAAGGGCATAAAGTAAAGTTCTTACATTTCCAGGAGGGATTACAGAGGAAGTGCACAAAGTAGATTTCTTACATTTCCAGGAGGGATTACAGTGTAAGTGCATAAAGTAAAGTTCTTACAATTCCAGGAGGGATTACAGAGGAAGTGCATAAAGTAAAGTTCTTACATTTCCAGGGGGGGATTACAGAGGAAGTGCATAAAGTAAAGTTCTTACATTTCCAGGAGTAATTAAAGAGGAAGTGCACAAAGTAGAGTCCTTACATTTCCAGGAGGATTTACAGAGGAAGTGCACAAAGTAAAGTTCTTACATTTCCAGGAGGGATTACAGAGGAAGTGCATATAGTAAAGTTCTTACATTTCCATGAGGAATTAAAGAGGAAGTGCAGAAAGTAGAGTCCTTACATTTCCAGGAGGGATTACAGAGGAAGTGCACAAAGTAGAGTCCTTACATTTCCAGGAGGGATTACAGGGGATGTGCACAAAGTAGAGATCTTACATTTCCAGAAGTATTTACAGAGGAAGTGCAAAAAGTAAAGTTCTTACATTTCCAGGAGGGATTACAGAGGAAATGCATAAAGTAAAGTTCTCACATTTCCATGAGGAATTAAAGAGGAAATGCACAAAGTAGAGTTCTTACATTTCCAGGAGGGATTACAGAGGAAGTGCATAAAGTAGAGTTCTTACATTTCCAGGAGGGATTACAGAGGAAGTGCAAAAAGTAAAGTTCTTACATTTCCAGGAGGGATTACAGAGGAAGTGCATAAAGTAAAGTTCTTACATTTCCAGGGGGAATTAAAGAGGAAGTGCAGAAAGTGGAGTCCTTACATTTCCAGGAGGGATTACAGGGGATGTGCACAAAGTAGAGTTCTTACATTTCCAGGAGGATTTACAGAGGAAGTGCAAAAAGTAAAATTCTTACATTTCCAGGAGGGATTACAGAGGAAGTGCATAAAGTAAAATTCTTACATTTCCAGGAGGGATTACAGAGGAAGTGCATAAAGTAAAGTTCTTACATTTCCAGGAGGGATTACAGGGGATATGCACAAAGTAGAGTTCTTACTTTTCCAGGAGGATTTACAGAGGAAGTGCATAAAGTAAAATTCTTACATTTCCAGGAGGGATTACAGGGGATGTGCACAAAGTAGAGTTCTTACATTTCCAGGAGGGATTACAGAGGAAGTGCATAAAGTAAAGTTCTTACATTTCCAGGAGGGATTACAGAGGAAGTGCATAAAGTAAAGTTCTTACATTTCCAGGACAGATTACAGAGGAAGTGCATAAAGTAAAGTTCTTACATTTCCAGGAGGGATTACAGAGGAAATGCATAAAGTAAAGTTCTTACATTTCCAGGAGGGATTACAGGGGATGTGCACAAAGTAGAGTTCTTAAATTTCAGGAGGGATTACAGAGGAAGTGCATAAAGTAAAGTTCTTACATTTCCAGGAGGGATTACAGAGGAAATGCATAAAGTAAAGTTCTTACATTTCCAGGAGGGATCACAGAGGAAATGGATAAAGTAATGTTCTTACATTTCCAGGAGGGATTACAGGGGATGTGCACAAAGTAGAGTTCTTAAATTTCAGGAGGGATTACAGAGGAAGTGCATAAAGTAAAGTTCTTACATTTCCAGGAGGGATTACAGAGGAAGTGCATAAAGTAAAATTCTTACATTTCCAGGAGGGATTACAGAGGAAGTGCATAAAGTAAAGTTCTTACATTTCCAGGAGGGATTACAGAGGAAGTGCATAAATTAAAGTTCTTACATTTCCAGGAGTAATTAAAGAGGAAGTGCACAAAGTAGAGTCCTTACATTTCCAGGAGGATTTACAGAGGAAGTGCACAAAGTAAAGTTCTTACATTTCCAGGAGGGATTACAGAGGAAGTGCACAAAGTAGAGTCCTTACATTTCTAGGAGGGATTACAGGGGAAGTGCAGAAAGTAAAGTTCTTACATTTCCAGGAGGAATTACAGAGGAAATGCACAATGTTCTTACATTTCCAGGAGGGATTACAGAGGAAGAGCACAAAGTAGATTTCTTACATTTCCAGGAGAGATTACAGAGGAAGTGCATAAAGTAAAGGTCTTACATTTCCAGGAGGGATTACAGAGGAAGTGCATAAAGTAAAGTTCTTACATTTCCAGGAGAGATTACAGAGGAAGTGCATAAAGTAGAGTTCTTACATTTCCAGGAGGGATTACAGAGGAAGTGCATAAAGTAAAATTCTTACATTTCCAGGAGGGATTACAGAGGAAGTGCATAAAGTAAAGTTTTTACATTTCCAGGAGGGATTACAGGGGATATGCACAAAGTAGAGTTCTTACTTTTCCAGGAGGATTTACAGAGGAAGTGCATAAAGTAAAATTCTTACATTTCCAGGAGGGATTACAGGGGATGTGCACAAAGTAGAGTTCTTACATTTCCAGGAGGGATTACAGAGGAAGTGCACAAAGTAAAGTTCTTACATTTCCAGGAGGGATTACAGAGGAAGTGCATAAAGTAAAGTTCTTACATTTCCAGGACGGATTACAGAGGAAGTGCATAAAGTAAAGTTCTTACATTTCCAGGAGGGATTACAGAGGAAATGCATAAAGTAAAGTTCTTACATTTCCAGGAGGGATTACAGGGGATGTGCACAAAGTAGAGTTCTTAAATTTCAGGAGGGATTACAGAGGAAGTGCATAAAGTAAAGTTCTTACATTTCCAGGAGGGATTACAGAGGAAGTGCATAAAGTAAAGTTCTTACATTTCCAGGAGGGATTACAGAGGAAATGCATAAAGTAAAGTTCTTACATTTCCAGGAGGGATTACAGGGGATGTGCACAAAGTAGAGTTCTTAAATTTCAGGAGGGATTACAGAGGAAGTGCATAAAGTAAAGTTCTTACATTTCCAGGAGGGATTACAGAGGAAGTGCATAAAGTAAAATTCTTACATTTCCAGGAGGGATAACAGAGGAAGTGCATAAAGTAAAGTTCTTACATTTCCAGGAGGGATTACAGAGGAAGTGCATAAATTAAAGTTCTTACATTTCCAGGAGTAATTAAAGAGGAAGTGTACAAAGTAGAGTCCTTATATTTCCAGGAGGATTTACAGAGGAAGTGCACAAAGTAAAGTTCTTACATTTCCAGGAGGGATTACAGAGGAAGTGCACAAAGTAGAGTCCTTACATTTCCAGGAGGGATTACAGGGGAAGTGCAGAAAGTAAAGTTCTTACATTTCCAGGAGGAAATACAGAGGAAATGCACAATGTTCTTACATTTCCAGGAGGGATTACAGAGGAAGAGCACAAAGTAGATTTCTTACATTTCCAGGAGAGATTACAGAGGAAGTGCATAAAGTAAAGGTCTTACATTTCCAGGAGGGATTACAGAGGAAGTGCATAAAGTAAAGTTCTTACATTTCCAGGAGAGATTACAGAGGAAGTGCATAAAGTAGAGTTCTTACATTTCCAGGAGGGATTACAGAGGAAGTGCAAAAAGTAAAGTTCTTACATTTCCAGGAGGGATTACAGAGGAAGTGCATAAAGTAAAGTTCTTACATTTCCAGGGGGAATTAACGAGGAAGTGCAGAAAGTGGAGTCCTTACATTTCCAGGAGGGATTACAGGGGATGTGCACAAAGTAGAGTTCTTACATTTCCAGGAGGGATTACAGAGGAAGTGCATAAAGTAAAGTTCTTACATTTCCAGGAGGGATTACAGAGGAAGTGCATAAAGTAAAGTTCTTACATTTCCAGGACAGATTACAGAGGAAGTGCATAAAGTAAAGTTCTTACATTTCCAGGAGGGATTACAGAGGAAATGCATAAAGTAAAGTTCTTACATTTCCAGGAGGGATTACAGGGGATGTGCACAAAGTAGAGTTCTTAAATTTCAGGAGGGATTACAGAGGAAGTGCATAAAGTAAAGTTCTTACATTTCCAGGAGGGATTACAGAGGAAGTGCATAAAGTAAAGTTCTTACATTTCCAGGAGGGATTACAGAGGAAATGCATAAAGTAAAGTTCTTACATTTCCAGGAGGGATTACAGGGGATGTGCACAAAGTAGAGTTCTTAAATTTCAGGAGGGATTACAGAGGAAGTGCATAAAGTAAAGTTCTTACATTTCCAGGAGGGATTACAGAGGAAGTGCATAAAGTAAAATTCTTACATTTCCAGGAGGGATTACAGAGGAAGTGCATAAAGTAAAGTTCTTACATTTCCAGGAGGGATTACAGAGGAAGTGCATAAATTAAAGTTCTTACATTTCCAGGAGTAATTAAAGAGGAAGTGCACAAAGTAGAGTCCTTACATTTCCAGGAGGATTTACAGAGGAAGTGCACAAAGTAAAGTTCTTACATTTCCAGGAGGGATTACAGAGGAAGTGCACAAAGTAGAGTGCTTACATTTTCAGGAGGGATTACAGGGGAAGTGCAGAAAGTAAAGTTCTTACATTTCCAGGAGGAATTACAGAGGAAATGCACAATGTTCTTACATTTCCAGGAGGGATTACAGAGGAAGAGCACAAAGTAGATTTCTTACATTTCCAGGAGAGATTACAGAGGAAGTGCATAAAGTAAAGGTCTTACATTTCCAGGAGGGATTACAGAGGAAGTGCATAAAGTAAAGTTCTTACATTTCCAGGAGAGATTACAGAGGAAGTGCATAAAGTAGAGTTCTTACATTTCCAGGAGGGATTACAGAGGAAGTGCATAAAGTAAAATTCTTACATTTCCAGGAGGGATTACAGAGGAAGTGCATAAAGTAAAGTTTTTACATTTCCAGGAGGGATTACAGGGGATATGCACAAAGTAGAGTTCTTACTTTTCCAGGAGGATTTACAGAGGAAGTGCATAAAGTAAAATTCTTACATTTCCAGGAGGGATTACAGGGGATGTGCACAAAGTAGAGTTCTTACATTTCCAGGAGGGATTACAGAGGAAGTGCACAAAGTAAAGTTCTTACATTTCCAGGAGGGATTACAGAGGAAGTGCATAAAGTAAAGTTCTTACATTTCCAGGACGGATTACAGAGGAAGTGCATAAAGTAAAGTTCTTACATTTCCAGGAGGGATTACAGAGGAAATGCATAAAGTAAAGTTCTTACATTTCCAGGAGGGATTACAGGGGATGTGCACAAAGTAGAGTTCTTAAATTTCAGGAGGGATTACAGAGGAAGTGCATAAAGTAAAGTTCTTACATTTCCAGGAGGGATTACAGAGGAAGTGCATAAAGTAAAGTTCTTACATTTCCAGGAGGGATTACAGAGGAAATGCATAAAGTAAAGTTCTTACATTTCCAGGAGGGATTACAGGGGATGTGCACAAAGTAGAGTTCTTAAATTTCAGGAGGGATTACAGAGGAAGTGCATAAAGTACAGTTCTTACATTTCCAGGAGGGATTACAGAGGAAGTGCATAAAGTAAAATTCTTACATTTCCAGGAGGGATTACAGAGGAAGTGCATAAAGTAAAGTTCTTACATTTCCAGGAGGGATTACAGAGGAAGTGCATAAATTAAAGTTCTTACATTTCCAGGAGTAATTAAAGAGGAAGTGCACAAAGTAGAGTCCTTATATTTCCAGGAGGATTTACAGAGGAAGTGCACAAAGTAAAGTTCTTACATTTCCAGGAGGGATTACAGAGGAAGTGCACAAAGTAGAGTCCTTACATTTCCAGGAGGGATTACAGGGGAAGTGCAGAAAGTAAAGTTCTTACATTTCCAGGAGGAATTACAGAGGAAATGCACAATGTTCTTATATTTCCAGGAGGGATTACAGAGGAAGAGCACAAAGTAGATTTCTTACATTTCCAGGAGAGATTACAGAGGAAGTGCATAAAGTAAAGGTCTTACATTTCCAGGAGGGATTACAGAGGAAGTGCATAAAGTAAAGTTCTTACATTTCCAGGAGAGATTACAGAGGAAGTGCATAAAGTAGAGTTCTTACATTTCCAGGAGGGATTACAGAGGAAGTGCAAAAAGTAAAGTTCTTACATTTCCAGGAGGGATTACAGAGGAAGTGCATAAAGTAAAGTTCTTACATTTCCAAGGGGAATTAACGAGGAAGTGCAGAAAGTGGAGTCCTTACATTTCCAGGAGGGATTACAGGGAATGTGCACAAAGTAGAGTTCTTACATTTCCAGGAGGATTTACAGAGGAAGTGCAAAAAGTAAAATTCTTACATTTCCAGGAGGGATTACAGAGGAAGTGCATAAAGTAAAGTTCTTACATTTCCAGGAGGGATTACAGAGGAAGTGCACAAAGTAGATTTCTTACATTTCCAGGAGGGATTACAGTGGAAGTGCATAAAGTAAAGTTCTTACATTTCCAGGAGGGATTACAGAGGAAGTGCATAAAGTAAAGTTCTTACATTTCCAGGAGGGATTATAGAGGAAGTGCATAAAGTAAAGTTCTTACATTTCCAGGAGTAATTAAAGAGGAAGTGCACAAAGTAGAGTCCTTACATTTCCAGGAGGATTTACAGAGGAAGTGCACAAAGTAAAGTTCTTACATTTCCAGGAGGGACTACAGAGGAAGTGCACAAAGTAGAGTCCTTACATTTTCAGGAGGGATTACAGGGGAAGTGCAGAAAGTAAAGTTCTTACATTTCCAGGAGGAATTACAGATGAAATGCACAACGTTCTTACATTTCCAGGAGGGATTACAGAGGAAGTGCACAAAGTAGATTTCTTACATTTCCAGGAGGGATTACAGAGGAAGTGCATAAAGTAAAGTTCTTACATTTCCAGGAGGGATTACAGAGGAAGTGCATAAAGTAAAGTTCTTACATTTCCAGGAGGGATTACAGAGGAAGTGCATAAAGCAAAGTTCTTACTTTTCCAGGAGGGATTACAGAGGAAGTGCATAAAGTAAAGTTCTTACATTTCCAGGAGGAATTACAGAGGAAGTCCATAAAGTAAAGTTCTTACATTTCCAGGAGGGATTACAGGGGAAGTGCAGAAAGTAAAGTTCTTACATTTCCAGGAGGAATTACAGAGGAAATGCACAACGTTCTTACATTTCCAGGAGGGATTACAGAGGAAGTGCACAAAGTAGATTTCTTACGTTTCCAGGAGGGATTACAGAGGAAGTGCATAAAGTAAAGTTCTTACATTTCCAGGAGGGATTACAGAGGAAGTGCATAAAGAAAAGTTCATACATTTCCAGGAGGGATTACAGAGGAAGTGCATAAAGCAAAGTTCTTACATTTCCAGGAGGGTTTACAAAGGAAGTGCATAAAGTAAAGTTCTTACATTTCCAGGAGGAATTACAGAGGAAGTCCATAAAGTAAAGTTCTTACATTTCCAGGAGGAATTACAGAGGAAGTGCAAAAAGTAAAGTTCTTACATTTCCAGGAGGGATTACAGAGGAAGTCCATAAAGTAAAGTTCTTACATTTCCAGGAGGAATTACAGAGGAAATGCACAACGTTCTTACATTTCCAGGAGGGATTACAGAGGAAGTGCACAAAGTAGATTTCTTACATTTCCAGGAGGGATTACGGAGGAAGTGAAGTAAAGTTCTTGCATTTCCAGGAGGGATTACAGAGGAAGTGCATAAAGTTCTTACATTTCCAGGAGGGATTACAGAGGAAGTGCATAAAGTAAAGTTCTTACATTTCCAGGAGGGATTACAGAGGAAGTGCATAAAGTAAAGTTCTTACATTTCCAGGAGGGATTACAGAGGAAGTGCATAAAGTAAAGTTCTTACATTTCCAGGAGTAATAAAAGAGGAAGTGCACAAAGTAGAGTCCTTACATTTCCAGGAGGATTTACACAGGAAGTGCACAAAGTAAAGTTCTTACATTTCCAGGAGGGACTACAGAGGAAGTGCACAAAGTAGAGTCCTTACATTTCCAGGAGGGATTACAGGGGAAGTGCAGAAAGTAAAGTTCTTACATTTCCAGGAGGGACTACAGAGGAAGTGCACAACGTTCTTACATTTCCAGGAGGGATTACAGAGGAAGTGCACAAAGTAGATTTCTTACATTTCCAGGAGGGATTACAGGGGAAGTGCAGAAAGTAAAGTTCTTACATTTCCAGGAGGAATTACAGATGAAATGCACAACGTTCTTACATTTCCAGGAGGGATTACAGAGGAAGTGCACAAAGTAGATTTCTTACATTTCCAGGAGGGATTACAGAGGAAGTGCATAAAGTAAAGTTCTTACATTTCCAGGAGGGATTACAGAGTAAGTGCATAAAGTAAAGTTCTTACATTTCCAGGAGGGATTACAGAGGAAGTGCATAAAGCAAAGTTCTTACTTTTCCAGGAGGGATTACAGAGGAAGTGCATAAAGTAAAGTTCTTACATTTCCAGGAGGAATTACAGAGGAAGTCCATAAAGTAAAGTTCTTACATTTACAGGAGGGATTACAGGGGAAGTGCAGAAAGTAAAGTTCTTACATTTCCAAGAGGAATTACAGAGGAAATGCACAACGTTCTTACATTTCCAGGAGGGATTACAGAGGAAGTGCACAAAGTAGCTTTCTTACGTTTCCAGGAGGGATTACAGAGGAAGAGCATAAAGTAAAGTTCTTACATTTCCAGGAGGGATTACAGAGGAAGTGCATAAAGTAAAGTTCATACATTTCCAGGAGGGATTACAGAGGAAGTGCATAAAGCAAAGTTCTTACATTTCCAGGAGGGATTACAGAGGAAGTGCATAAAGTAAAGTTCTTACATTTCCAGGAGGAATTACAGAGGAAGTCCATAAAGTAAAGTTCTTACATTTCCAGGAGGAATTACAGAGGAAGTGCAAAAAGTAAAGTTCTTACATTTCCAGGAGGGATTACAGAGGAAGTCCATAAAGTAAAGTTCTTACATTTCCAGGAGGAATTACAGAGGAAATGCACAACGTTCTTACATTTCCAGGAGGGATTACAGAGGAAGTGCACAAAGTAGATTTCTTACATTTCCAGGAGGGATTACAGTGGAAGTGCATAAAGTAAAGTTCTTACATTTCCAGGAGGGATTACAGAGGAAGTGCATAAAGTAAAGTTCTTACATTTCCAGGAGGGATTATAGAGGAAGTGCATAAAGTAAAGTTCTTACATTTCCAGGAGTAATTAAAGAGGAAGTGCACAAAGTAGAGTCCTTACATTTCCAGGAGGATTTACAGAGGAAGTGCACAAAGTAAAGTTCTTACATTTCCAGGAGGGACGACAGAGGAAGTGCACAAAGTAGAGTCCTTACATTTTCAGGAGGGATTACAGGGGAAGTGCAGAAAGTAAAGTTCTTACATTTCCAGGAGGAATTACAGATGAAATGCACAACGTTCTTACATTTCCAGGAGGGATTACAGAGGAAGTGCACAAAGTAGATTTCTTACATTTCCAGGAGGGATTACAGAGGAAGTGCATAAAGTAAAGTTCTTACATTTCCAGGAGGGATTACAGAGGAAGTGCATAAAGTAAAGTTCTTACATTTCCAGGAGGGATTACAGAGGAAGTGCATAAAGCAAAGTTCTTACTTTTCCAGGAGGGATTACAGAGGAAGTGCATAAAGTAAAGTTCTTACATTTCCAGGAGGAATTACAGAGGAAGTCCATAAAGTAAAGTTCTTACATTTCCAGGAGGGATTGCAGGGGAAGTGCAGAAAGTAAAGTTCTTACATTTCCAGGAGGAATTACAGAGGAAATGCACAACGTTCTTACATTTCCAGGAGGGATTACAGAGGAAGTGCACAAAGTAGATTTCTTACGTTTCCAGGAGGGATTACAGAGGAAGTGCATAAAGTAAAGTTCTTACATTTCCAGGAGGGATTACAGAGGAAGTGCATAAAGTAAAGTTCATACATTTCCAGGAGGGATTACAGAGGAAGTGCATAAAGCAAAGTTCTTACATTTCCAGGAGGGATTACAGAGGAAGTGCATAAAGTAAAGTTCTTACATTTCCAGGAGGAATTACAGAGGAAGTCCATAAAGTAAAGTTCTTACATTTCCAGGAGGAATTACAGAGGAAGTGCAAAAAGTAAAGTTCTTACATTTCCAGGAGGGATTACAGAGGAAGTCCATAAAGTAAAGTTCTTACATTTCCAGGAGGAATTACAGAGGAAATGCACAACGTTCTTAAATTTCCAGGAGGGATTACAGAGGAAGTGCACAAAGTAGATTTCTTACATTTCCAGGAGGGATTACGGAGGAAGTGAAGTAAAGTTCTTGCATTTCCAGGAGGGATTACAGAGGAAGTGCATAAAGTTCTTACATTTCCAGGAGGGATTACATAGGAAGTGCATAAAGTAAAGTTCTTACATTTCCAGGAGGGATTACAGAGGAAGTGCATAAAGTAAAGTTCTTACATTTCCAGGAGGGATTACAGAGGAAGTGCATAAAGTAAAGTTCTTACATTTCCAGGAGTAATAAAAGAGGAAGTGCACAAAGTAGAGTCCTTACATTTCCAGGAGGATTTACAGAGGAAGTGCACAAAGTAAAGTTCTTACATTTCCAGGAGGGACTACAGAGGAAGTGCACAAAGTAGAGTCCTTACATTTCCAGGAGGGATTACAGGGGAAGTGCAGAAAGTAAAGTTCTTACATTTCCAGGAGGGACTACAGAGGAAGTGCACAACGTTCTTACATTTCCAGGAGGGATTACAGAGGAAGTGCACAAAGTAGATTTCTTACATTTCCAGGAGGGATTACAGAGGAAGTGCACAAAGTAAAGTTCTTACATTTCCAAGAGGAATTACAGAGGAAGTGCACAAAGTAAAGTTCTTACATTTCCAGGAGGGATTACAGGGAAAGTGCAGAAAGTAAAGTTCTTACATTTCCAGGAGGAATTACAGATGAAATCCACAACGTTCTTACATTTCCAGGAGGGATTACAGAGGAAGTGCACAAAGTAGATTTCTTACATTTCCAGGAGGGATTACAGAGGAAGTGCATAAAGTAAAGTTCTTACATTTCCAGGAGGGATTACAGAGGAAGTGCATAAAGTAAAGTTCTTACATTTCCAGGAGGGATTACAGAGGAAGTGCATAAAGCAAAGTTCTTACTTTTCCAGGAGGGATTACAGAGGAAGTGCATAAAGTAAAGTTCTTACATTTCCAGGAGGAATTACAGAGGAAGTCCATAAAGTAAAGTTCTTACATTTCCAGGAGGGATTACAGGGGAAGTGCAGAAAGTAAAGTTCTTACATTTCCAGGAGGAATTACAGAGGAAATGCACAACGTTCTTACATTTCCAGGAGGGATTACAGAGGAAGTGCACAAAGTAGATTTCTTACGTTTCCAGGAGGGATTACAGAGGAAGTGCATAAAGTAAAGTTCTTACATTTCCAGGAGGGATTACAGAGGAAGTGCATAAAGCAAAGTTCTTACATTTCCAGGAGGGATTACAGAGGAAGTGCATAAAGTAAAGTTCTTACATTTCCAGGAGGAATTACAGAGGAAGTCCATAAAGTAAAGTTCTTACATTTCCAGGAGGAATTACAGAGGAAGTGCAAAAAGTAAAGTTCTTACATTTCCAGGAGGGATTACAGAGGAAGTCCATAAAGTAAAGTTCTTACATTTCCAGGAGGAATTACAGAGGAAATGCACAACGTTCTTACATTTCCAGGAGGGATTACAGAGGAAGTGCACAAAGTAGATTTCTTACATTTCCAGGAGGGATTACGGAGGAAGTGAAGTAAAGTTCTTGCATTTCCAGGAGGGATTACAGAGGAATTGCATAAAGTTCTTACATTTCCAGGAGGGATTACATAGGAAGTGCATAAAGTAAAGTTCTTACATTTCCAGGAGGGATTACAGAGGAAGTGCATAAAGTAAAGTTCTTACATTTCCAGGAGGGATTACAGAGGAAGTGCATAAAGTAAAGTTCTTACATTTTCAGGAGTAATAAAAGAGGAAGTGCACAAAGTAGAGTCCTTACATTTCCAGGAGGATTTACAGAGGAAGTGCACAAAGTAAAGTTCTTACATTTCCAGGAGGGATTAATGAGGAAGTGCACAAAGTAGAGTCCTTACATTTCCAGGAGGGATTACAGGGGAAGTGCAGAAAGTAAAGTTCTTACATTTCCAGGAGGAATTACAGAGGAAATGCACAACGTTCTTACATTTCCAGGAGGGATTACAGAGGAAGTGCACAAAGTAGATTTCTTACATTTCCAGGAGGGATTACGGAGGAAGTGAAGTAAAGTTCTTTCATTTCCAGGAGGGATTACAGAGGAAGTGTATAAAGTAAAGTTCTTACATTTCCAGGAGGGATTACAGAGGAAGTGCATAAAGTAAAGTTCTTACATTTCCAGGAGGGATTACAGAGGAAGTGCATAAAGTAAAGTTCTTACATTTCCAGGAGTAATAAAAGAGGAAGTGCACAAAGTAGAGTCCTTACATTTCCAGGAGGATTTACAGAGGAAGTGCACAAAGTAAAGTTCTTACATTTCCAGGAGGGATTACAGAGGAAGTGCACAAAGTAGAGTGCTTACATTTCCAGGAGGGATTACAGGGGAAGTGCAGAAAGTAAAGTTCTTACATTTCCAGGAGGAATTACAGAGGAAATACACAACGTTCTTACATTTCCAGGAGGGATTACAGAGGAAGTGCACAAAGTAGATTTCTTACATTTCCAGGAGGGATTACAGAGGAAGTGCATAAAGTAAAGTTCTTACATTTCCAGGAGGGATTACAGAGGAAGTGCATAAAGTAAAGTTCTTACATTTCCAGGAGGGATTACAGAGGAAGTGCATAAAGCAAAGTTCTTACTTTTCCAGGAGGGATTATAGAGGAAGTGCATAAAGTAAAGTTCTTACATTTCCAGGAGGAATTACAGAGGAAGTCCATAAAGTAAAGTTCTTACATTTCCAGGAGGGATTACAGGGGAAGTGCAGAAAGTAAAGTTCTTACATTTCCAGGAGGAATTACAGAGGAAATGCACAACGTTCTTACATTTCCAGGAGGGATTACAGAGGAAGTGCACAAAGTAGATTTCTTACGTTTCCAGGAGGGATTACAGAGGAAGTTCATAAAGTAAAGTTCTTACATTTCCAGGAGGGATTACAGAGGAAGTGCATAAAGTAAAGTTCATACATTTCCAGGAGGGATTACAGAAGAAGTCCATAAAGCAAAGTTCTTACATTTCCAGGAGGGATTACAGAGGAAGTGCATAAAGTAAAGTTCTTACATTTCCAGGAGGAATTACAGAGGAAGTCCATAAAGTAAAGTTCTTACATTTCCAGGAGGGATTACAGAGGAAGTGCAAAAAGTAAAGTTCTTACATTTCCAGGAGGGATTACAGAGCAAGTCCATAAAGTAAAGTTCTGACATTTCCAGGAGGAATTACAGAGTAAATGCACAACGTTCTTACATTTCCAGGAGGGATTACAGAGGAAGTGCACAAAGTAGATTTCTTACATTTCCAGGAGGGATTACGGAGGAAGTGAAGTAAAGTTCTTGCATTTCCAGGAGGGATTACAGAGGAAGTGCATAAAGTAAAGTTCTTACATTTCCAGGAGGGATTACAGAGGAAGTGCATGAAGTAAAGTTCTTACATTTCCAGGAGGGATTACAGAGGAAGTGCATAAAGTAAAGTTCTTACATTTCCAGGAGTAATAAAAGAGGAAGTGCACAAAGTAGAGTCCTTACATTTCCAGGAGGATTTACAGAGGAAGTGCACAAAGTAAAGTTCTTACATTTCCAGGAGGGATTACAGAGGAAGTGCACAAAGTAGAGTCCTTACATTTCCAGGAGGGATTACAGGGGAAGTGCAGAAAGTAAAGTTCATACATTTCCAGGAGGGATTACAGAGGAAGTGCATAAAGCAAAGTTCTTACATTTCCAGGAGGGATTACAGAGGAAGTGCATAAAGTAAAGTTCTTACATTTCTAGGAGGAATTACAGAGGAAGTCCATAAAGTAAAGTTCTTATAGTTCCAGAAGGAATTACAGAGGAAGTGCAAAAAGTAAAGTTCTTACATTTCCAGGAGGGATTACAGAGGAAGTCCATAAAGTAAAGTTCTTACATTCCCAGGAGGAATTACAGAGGAAATGCACAACGTTCTTACATTTCCAGGAGGGATTACAGAGGAAGTGCACAAAGTAGATTTCTTACATTTCCAGGAGGGATTACGGAGGAAGTGAAGTAAAGTTCTTGCATTTCCAGGAGGGATTACAGAGGAATTGCATAAAGTTCTTACATTTCCAGGAGGGATTACATAGGAAGTGCATAAAGTAAAGTTCTTACATTTCCAGGAGGGATTACAGAGGAAGTGCATAAAGTAAAGTTCTTACATTTCCAGGAGGGATTACAGAGGAAGTGCATAAAGTAAAGTTCTTACATTTTCAGGAGTAATAAAAGAGGAAGTGCACAAAGTAGAGTCCTTACATTTCCAGGAGGATTTCCAGAGGAAGTGCACAAAGTAAAGTTCTTACATTTCCAGGAGGGATTACTGAGGAAGTGCACAAAGTAGAGTCCTTACATTTCCAGGAGGGATTACAGGGGAAGTGCAGAAAGTAAAGTTCTTACATTTCCAGGAGGAATTACAGAGGAAATGCACAACGTTCTTACATTTCCAGGAGGGATTACAGAGGAAGTGCACAAAGTAGATTTCTTACATTTCCAGGAGGGATTACGGAGGAAGTGAAGTAAAGTTCTTTCATTTCCAGGAGGGATTACAGAGGAAGTGCATAAAGTAAAGTTCTTACATTTCCAGGAGGGATTACAGAGGAAGTGCATAAAGTAAAGTTCTTACATTTCCAGGAGGGATTACAGAGGAAGTGCATAAAGTAAAGTTCTTACATTTCCAGGAGTAATAAAAGAGGAAGTGCACAAAGTAGAGTCCTTACATTTCCAGGAGGATTTACAGAGGAAGTGCACAAAGTAAAGTTCTTACATTTCCAGGAGGGATTACAGAGGAAGTGCACAAAGTAGAGTCCTTACATTTCCAGGAGGGATTACAGGGGAAGTGCAGAAAGTAAAGTTCTTACATTTCCAGGAGGAATTACAGAGGAAATGCACAACGTTCTTACATTTCCAGGAGGGATTACAGAGGAAGTGCACAAAGTAGATTTCTTACATTTCCAGGAGGGATTACAGAGGAAGTGCATAAAATAAAGTTCTTACATTTCCAGGAGGGATTACAGAGGAAGTGCATAAAGTAAAGTTCTTACATTTCCAGGAGGGATTACAGAGAAAGTGCATAAAGCAAAGTTCTTACTTTTCCAGGAGGGATTATAGAGGAAGTGCATAAAGTAAAGTTCTTACATTTCCAGGAGGAATTACAGAGGAAGTCCATAAAGTAAAGTTCTTACATTTCCAGGAGGGATTACAGGGGAAGTGCAGAAAGTAAAGTTCTTACATTTCCAGGAGGAATTACAGAGGAAATGCACAACATTCTTACATTTCCAGGAGGGATTACAGAGGAAGTGCACAAAGTAGATTTCTTACGTTTCCAGGAGGGATTACAGAGGAAGTGCATAAAGTAAAGTTCTTACATTTCCAGGAGGGATTACAGAGGAAGTGCATAAAGTAAAGTTCGTACATTTCCAGGAGGGATTACAGAAGAAGTCCATAAAGCAAAGTTCTTACATTTCCAGGAGGGATTACAGAGGAAGTGCATAAAGTAAAGTTCTTACATTTCCAGGAGGAATTACAGAGGAAGTCCATAAAGTAAAGTTCTTACATTTCCAGGAGGAATTACAGAGGAAGTGCAAAAAGTAAAGTTCTTACATTTCCAGGAGGGATTACAGAGCAAGTCCATAAAGTAAAGTTCTTACATTTCCAGGAGGAATTACAGAGTAAATGCACAACGTTCTTACATTTCCAGGAGGGATTACAGAGGAAGTGCACAAAGTAGATTTCTTACATTTCCAGGAGGGATTACGGAGGAAGTGAAGTAAAGTTCCTGCATTTCCAGGAGGGATTACAGAGGAAGTGCATAAAGTAAAGTTCTTACATTTCCAGGAGGGATTACAGAGGAAGTGCATGAAGTAAAGTTCTTACATTTCCAGGAGGGATTACAGAGGAAGTGCATAAAGTAAAGTTCTTACATTGCCAGGAGTAATAAAAGAGGAAGTGCACAAAGTAGAGTCCTTACATTTCCAGGAGGATTTACAGAGGAAGTGCACAAAGTAATGTTCTTACATTTCCAGGAGGGATTACAGAGGAAGTGCACAAAGTAGAGTCCTTACATTTCCAGGAGGGATTACAGGGGAAGTGCAGAAAGTAAAGTTCTTACATTTCCAGGAGGAATTACAGAGGAAATGCACAACGTTCTTACATTTCCAGGAGGGATTACAGGGGAAGTGCAGAAAGTAAAGTTCTTACATTTCCAGGAGGAATTACAGAGGAAATGCACAACGTTCTTACATTTCCAGGAGGGATTACATAGGAAGTGCACAAAGTAGATTTCTTACATTTCCAGGAGGGATTACAGAGGAAGTGCATAAAGTAAAGTTCTTACATTTCCAGGAGGGATTACAGAGGAAGTGCATAAAGTAAAGTTCTTACATTTCCAGGAGGGATTACAGAGGAAGTGCATAAAGCAAAGTTCTTACTTTTCCAGGAGGGATTATAGAGGAAGTGCATAAAGTAAAGTTCTTACATTTCCAGGAGGAATTACAGAGGAAGTCCATAAAGTAAAGTTCTTACATTTCCAGGAGGGATTACAGGGGAAGTGCAGAAAGTAAAGTTCTTACATTTCCAGGAGGAATTACAGAGGAAATGCACAACGTTCTTACATTTCCAGGAGGGATTACAGAGGAAGTGCATAAAGTAAAGTTCTTACATTTCCATGAGGGATTACAGAGGAAGTGCACAAAGTAGAGTCCTTACATTTCCAGGAGGATTTACAGAGGAAGTGCACAAAGTAAAGTTCTTACATTTCCAGGAGGGATTACAGAGGAAGTGTATAAAGTAAAGTTCTTACATTTCCAGGAGTATTTACAGAGGAAGTGCATATAGTAAAGTTCTTACATTTCCATGAGGAATTAAAGAGGAAGTGCAGAAAGTAGAGTCCTTACATTTCCAGGAGGGATTAAAGAGGAAGTGCGTATAGTAAAGTTCTTACATTTCCATGAGGAATTAAAGAGGAAGTGCACAAAGTAGAGTCCTTACATTTCCAGGAGTATTTACAGAGGAAGTGCAAAAAGTAAAGTTCTTACATTTCCAGGAGGGATTACAGAGGAAGTGCATAAAGTAAAGTTCTTACATTTCCAGGAGGGATTACAGAGAAAGTGCATAAAGCAAAGTTCTTACTTTTCCAGGAGGGATTATAGATGAAGTGCAAAAAGTAAAGTTCTTACATTTCCAGGAGGAATTACAGAGGAAGTCCATAAAGTAAAGTTCTTACATTTCCAGGAGGGATTACAGGGGAAGTGCAGAAAGTAAAGTTCTTACATTTCCAGGAGGAATTACAGAGGAAATGCACAACGTTCTTACATTTCCATGAGGGATTACAGAGGAAGTGCACAAAGTAGATTTCTTACGTTTCCAGGAGGGATTACAGAGGAAGTGCATAAAGTAAAGTTCTTACATTTCCAGGAGGGATTACAGAGGAAGTGCATAAAGTAAAGTTCATACATTTCCAGGAGGGATTACAGAAGAAGTCCATAAAGCAAAGTTCTTACATTTCCAGGAGGGATTACAGAGGAAGTGCATAAAGTAAAGTTCTTACATTTCCAGGAGGAATTACAGAGGAAGTCCATAAAGTAAAGTTCTTACATTTCCAGGAGGAATTACAGAGGAAGTGCAAAAAGTAAAGTTCTTACATTTCCAGGAGGGATTACAGAGGAAGTCCATAAAGTAAAGTTCTTACATTTCCAGGAGGAATTACAGAGGAAATGCACAACGTTCTTACATTTCCAGGAGGGATTACAGAGGAAGTGCACAAAGTAGATTTCTTACATTTCCAGGAGGGATTACGGAGGAAGTGAAGTAAAGTTCTTGCATTTCCAGGAGGGATTACAGAGGAAGTGCATAAAGTAAAGTTCTTACATTTCCAGGAGGGATTACAGAGGAAGTGCATAAAGTAAAGTTCTTACATTTCCAGGAGGGATTACAGAGGAAGTGCATAAAGTAAAGTTCTTACATTTTCAGGAGGGATTACAGAGGAAGTGCATAAAGTAAAGTTCTTACATTTCCAGGATTAATTAAAGAAGAAGTGCACAAAGTAAAGTCCTTACATTTCCAGGAGGATTTACAGAGGAAGTGCACAAAGTAAAGTTCTTACATTTCCAGGAGGGATTACTGAGGAAATGCACAAAGTAGAGTCCTTACATTTCCAGCAGGGATTACAGGGGAAGTGCAGAAAGTAAAGTTCTTACATTTCCAGGAGGAATTACAGAGGAAATGCACAACGTTCTTACATTTCCAGGATGGATTACAGAGGAAGTGCACAAAGTAGATTTCTTACATTTCCAGGAGGGATTACAGAGGAAGTGCATAAAGTAAAGTTCTTACATTTCCAGGAGGGATTACAGAGGAAGTGCATAAAGTAAAGTTCTTACATTTCCAGGAGGGATTACAGAGGAAGTGCATAAAGCAAAGTTCTTACATTTCCAGGAGGGATTACAGAGGAAGTGCATAAAGTAAAGTTCTTACATTTCCAGGAGGAATTACAGAGGAAGTCCATAAAGTAAAGTTCTTACATTTCCAGGAGGAATTACAGAGGAAGTGCAAAAAGTAAAGTTCTTACATTTCCAGGAGGGATTACAGAGGAAGTCCATAAAGTAAAGTTCTTACATTTCCAGGAGGATTTACAGAGGAAATGCACAACGTTCTTACATTTCCAGGAGGAATTACAGAGGAAGTGCACAAAGTAGATTTCTTACATTTCCAGGAGGGTTTACGGAGGAAGTGAAGTAAAGTTCTTGCATTTCCAGGAGGGATTACAGAGGAAGTGCATAAAGTAAAGTTCTTACATTTCCAGGAGGGATTACAGAGGACGTGCATAAAGTAAAGTTCTTACATTTCCAGGAGGGATTACAGAGGAAGTGCATAAAGTAAAGTTCTTACATTTCCAGGAGGGATTACAGAGGAAGTGCATAAAGTAAAGTTCTTACATTTCCAGGAGTAATTAAAGGGGAAGTGCACAAAGTAGAGTCCTTACATTTCCAGGAGGATTTACAGAGGAAGTGCACAAAGTAAAGTTCTTACATTTCCAGGAGGGATTACAGAGGAAGTGTATAAAGTAAAGTTCTTACATTTCCAGGAGTATTTACAGAGGAAGTGCATATAGTAAAGTTCTTACATTTCCATGAGGAATTAAAGAGGAAGTGCAGAAAGTAGAGTCCTTACATTTCCAGGAGGGATTAAAGAGGAAGTGCGTATAGTAAAGTTCTTACGTTTCCATGAGGAATTAAAGAGGAAGTGCACAAAGTAGAGTCCTTACATTTCCAGGAGTATTTACAGAGGAAGTGCAAAAAGTAAAGTTCTTACATTTCCAGGAGGGATTACAGAGGAAGTGCATAAAGTAAAGTTCTTACATTTCCAGGAGGGATTACAGAGAAAGTGCATAAAGCAAAGTTCTTACTTTTCCAGGAGGGATTATAGATGAAGTGCAAAAAGTAAAGTTCTTACATTTCCAGGAGGAATTACAGAGGAAGTCCATAAAGTAAAGTTCTTACATTTCCAGGAGGGATTACAGGGGAAGTGCAGAAAGTAAAGTTCTTACATTTCCAGGAGGAATTACAGAGGAAATGCACAACGTTCTTACATTTCCATGAGGGATTACAGAGGAAGTGCACAAAGTAGATTTCTTACGTTTCTAGGAGGGATTACAGAGGAAGTGCATAAAGTAAAGTTCTTACATTTCCAGGAGGGATTACAGAGGAAGTGCATAAAGTAAAGTTCATACATTTCCAGGAGGGATTACAGAAGAAGTCCATAAAGCAAAGTTCTTACATTTCCAGGAGGGATTACAGAGGAAGTGCATAAAGTAAAGTTCGTACATTTCCAGGAGGAATTACAGAGGAAGTCCATAAAGTAAAGTTCTTACATTTCCAGGAGGAATTACAGAGGAATTGCAAAAAGTAAAGTTCTTACATTTCCAGGAGGGATTACAGAGGAAGTCCATAAAGTAAAGTTCTTACATTTCCAGGAGGAATTACAGAGGAAATGCACAACGTTCTTACATTTCCAGGAGGGATTACAGAGGAAGTGCACAAAGTAGATTTCTTACATTTCCAGGAGGGATTACGGAGGAAGTGAAGTAAAGTTCTTGCATTTCCAGGAGGGATTACAGAGGAATTGCATAAAGTTCTTACATTTCCAGGAGGGATTACATAGGAAGTGCATAAAGTAAAGTTCTTACATTTCCAGGAGGGATTACAGAGGAAGTGCATAAAGTAAAGTTCTTACATTTCCAGGAGGGATTACAGAGGAAGTGCACAAAGTAGAGTTCTTACATTTCCAGGAGGGATTACAGAGGAAGTTCATAAAGTAAAGTTCTTACATTTCCAGGAGGGATTACAGAGGAAGTGCATAAAGTAAAGTTCTTACATTTCCAGGAGGGATTATAGAGGAAGTGCATAAAGTAAAGTTCTTACATTTTCAGGAGTAATAAAAGAGGAAGTGCACAAAGTAGAGTCCTTACATTTCCAGGAGGATTTACAGAGGAAGTGCACAAAGTAAAGTTCTTACATTTCCAGGAGGGATTAATGAGGAAGTGCACAAAGTAGAGTCCTTACATTTCCAGGAGGGATTACAGGGGAAGTGCAGAAAGTAAAGTTCTTACATTTCCAGGAGGAATTACAGAGGAAATGCACAACGTTCTTACATTTCCAGGAGGGATTACAGAGGAAGTGCACAAAGTAGATTTCTTACATTTCCAGGAGGGATTACGGAGGAAGTGAAGTAAAGTTCTTTCATTTCCAGGAGGGATTACAGAGGAAGTGTATAAAGTAAAGTTCTTACATTTCCAGGAGGGATTACAGAGGAAGTGCATAAAGTAAAGTTCTTACATTTCCAGGAGGGATTACAGAGGAAGTGCATAAAGTAAAGTTCTTACATTTCCAGGAGTAATAAAAGAGGAAGTGCACAAAGTAGAGTCCTTACATTTCCAGGAGGATTTACAGAGGAAGTGCACAAAGTAAAGTTCTTACATTTCCAGGAGGGATTACAGAGGAAGTGCACAAAGTAGAGTGCTTACATTTCCAGGAGGGATTACAGGGGAAGTGCAGAAAGTAAAGTTCTTACATTTCCAGGAGGAATTACAGAGGAAATACACAACGTTCTTACATTTCCAGGAGGGATTACAGAGGAAGTGCACAAAGTAGATTTCTTACATTTCCAGGAGGGATTACAGAGGAAGTGCATAAAGTAAAGTTCTTACATTTCCAGGAGGAATTACAGAGGAATTGCAAAAAGTAAAGTTCTTACATTTCCAGGAGGGATTACAGAGGAAGTCCATAAAGTAAAGTTCTTACATTTCCAGGAGGAATTACAGAGGAAATGCACAACGTTCTTACATTTCCAGGAGGGATTACAGAGGAAGTGCACAAAGTAGATTTCTTACATTTCCAGGAGGGATTACGGAGGAAGTGAAGTAAAGTTCTTGCATTTCCAGGAGGGATTACAGAGGAATTGCATAAAGTTCTTACATTTCCAGGAGGGATTACATAGGAAGTGCATAAAGTAAAGTTCTTACATTTCCAGGAGGGATTACAGAGGAAGTGCATAAAGTAAAGTTCTTACATTTCCAGGAGGGATTACAGAGGAAGTGCACAAAGTAGAGTTCTTACATTTCCAGGAGGGATTACAGAGGAAGTTCATAAAGTAAAGTTCTTACATTTCCAGGAGGGATTACAGAGGAAGTGCATAAAGTAAAGTTCTTACATTTCCAGGAGGGATTATAGAGGAAGTGCATAAATAAAGTTCTTACATTTTCAGGAGTAATAAAAGAGGAAGTGCACAAAGTAGAGTCCTTACATTTCCAGGAGGATTTACAGAGGAAGTGCACAAAGTAAAGTTCTTACATTTCCAGGAGGGATTAATGAGGAAGTGCACAAAGTAGAGTCCTTACATTTCCAGGAGGGATTACAGGGGAAGTGCAGAAAGTAAAGTTCTTACATTTCCAGGAGGAATTACAGAGGAAATGCACAACGTTCTTACATTTCCAGGAGGGATTACAGAGGAAGTGCACAAAGTAGATTTCTTACATTTCCAGGAGGGATTACGGAGGAAGTGAAGTAAAGTTCTTTCATTTCCAGGAGGGATTACAGAGGAAGTGTATAAAGTAAAGTTCTTACATTTCCAGGAGGGATTACAGAGGAAGTGCATAAAGTAAAGTTCTTACATTTCCAGGAGGGATTACAGAGGAAGTGCATAAAGTAAAGTTCTTACATTTCCAGGAGTAATAAAAGAGGAAGTGCACAAAGTAGAGTCCTTACATTTCCAGGAGGATTTACAGAGGAAGTGCACAAAGTAAAGTTCTTACATTTCCAGGAGGGATTACAGAGGAAGTGCACAAAGTAGAGTGCTTACATTTCCAGGAGGGATTACAGGGGAAGTGCAGAAAGTAAAGTTCTTACATTTCCAGGAGGAATTACAGAGGAAATACACAACGTTCTTACATTTCCAGGAGGGATTACAGAGGAAGTGCACAAAGTAGATTTCTTACATTTCCAGGAGGGATTACAGAGGAAGTGCATAAAGTAAAGTTCTTACATTTCCAGGAGGGATTACAGAGGAAGTGCATAAAGTAAAGTTCTTACATTTCCAGGAGGGATTACAGAGGAAGTGCATAAAGCAAAGTTCTTACTTTTCCAGGAGGGATTATAGAGGAAGTGCATAAAGTAAAGTTCTTACATTTCCAGGAGGAATTACAGAGGAAGTCCATAAAGTAAAGTTCTTACATTTCCAGGAGGGATTACAGGGGAAGTGCAGAAAGTAAAGTTCTTACATTTCCAGGAGGAATTACAGAGGAAATGCACAACGTTCTTACATTTCCAGGAGGGATTACAGAGGAAGTGCACAAAGTAGATTTCTTACGTTTCCAGGAGGGATTACAGAGGAAGTTCATAAAGTAAAGTTCTTACATTTCCAGGAGGGATTACAGAGGAAGTGCATAAAGTAAAGTTCATACATTTCCAGGAGGGATTACAGAAGAAGTCCATAAAGCAAAGTTCTTACATTTCCAGGAGGGATTACAGAGGAAGTGCATAAAGTAAAGTTCTTACATTTCCAGGAGGAATTACAGAGGAAGTCCATAAAGTAAAGTTCTTACATTTCCAGGAGGAATTACAGAGGAAGTGCAAAAAGTAAAGTTCTTACATTTCCAGGAGGGATTACAGAGCAAGTCCATAAAGTAAAGTTCTGACATTTCCAGGAGGAATTACAGAGTAAATGCACAACGTTCTTACATTTCCAGGAGGGATTACAGAGGAAGTGCACAAAGTAGATTTCTTACATTTCCAGGAGGGATTACGGAGGAAGTGAAGTAAAGTTCTTGCATTTCCAGGAGGGATTACAGAGGAAGTGCATAAAGTAAAGTTCTTACATTTCCAGGAGGGATTACAGAGGAAGTGCATGAAGTAAAGTTCTTACATTTCCAGGAGGGATTACAGAGGAAGTGCATAAAGTAAAGTTCTTACATTTCCAGGAGTAATAAAAGAGGAAGTGCACAAAGTAGAGTCCTTACATTTCCAGGAGGATTTACAGAGGAAGTGCACAAAGTAAAGTTCTTACATTTCCAGGAGGGATTACAGAGGAAGTGCACAAAGTAGAGTCCTTACATTTCCAGGAGGGATTACAGGGGAAGTGCAGAAAGTAAAGTTCATACATTTCCAGGAGGGATTACAGAGGAAGTGCATAAAGCAAAGTTCTTACATTTCCAGGAGGGATTACAGAGGAAGTGCATAAAGTAAAGTTCTTACATTTCTAGGAGGAATTACAGAGGAAGTCCATAAAGTAAAGTTCTTACATTTCCAGGATGAATTACAGAGGAAGTGCAAAAAGTAAAGTTCTTACATTTCCAGGAGGGATTACAGAGGAAGTCCATGAAGTAAAGTTCTTACATTTCCAGGAGGAATTACAGAGGAAATGCACAACGTTCTTACATTTCCAGGAGGGATTACGGAGGAAGTGAAGTAAAGTTCTTGCATTTCCAGGAGGGATTACAGAGGAATTGCATAAAGTTCTTACATTTCCAGGAGGGATTACATAGGAAGTGCATAAAGTAAAGTTCTTACATTTCCAGGAGGGATTACAGAGGAAGTGCATAAAGTAAAGTTCCTACATTTCCAGGAGGGATTACAGAGGAAGTGCATAAAGTAAAGTTCTTACATTTTCAGGAGTAATAAAAGAGGAAGTGCACAAAGTAGAGTCCTTACAATTCCAGGAGGATTTACAGAGGAAGTGCACAAAGTAAAGTTCTTACATTTCCAGGAGGGATTACTGAGGAAGTGCACAAAGTAGAGTCCTTACATTTCCAGGAGGGATTACAGGGGAACTGCAGAAAGTAAAGTTCTTACATTTCCAGGAGGAATTACAGAGGAAATGCACAACGTTCTTACATTTCCAGGAGGGATTACAGAGGAAGTGCACAAAGTAGATTTCTTACATTTCCAGGAGGGATTACGGAGGAAGTGAAGTAAAGTTCTTTCATTTCCAGGAGGGATTACAGAGGAAGTGCATAAAGTAAAGTTCTTACATTTCCAGGAGGGATTACAGAGGAAGTGCATAAAGTAAAGTTCTTACATTTCCAGGAGGGATTACAGAGGAAGTGCATAAAGTAAAGTTCTTACATTTCCAGGAGTAATAAAAGAGGAAGTGCACAAAGTAGAGTCCTTACATTTCCAGGAGGATTTACAGAGGAAGTGCACAAAGTAAAGTTCTTACATTTCCAGGAGGGATTACAGAGGAAGTGCACAAAGTAGAGTCCTTACATTTCCAGGAGGGATTACAGGGGAAGTGCAGAAAGTAAAGTTCTTACATTTCCAGGAGGAATTACAGAGGAAATGCACAACGTTCTTACATTTCCAGGAGGGATTACAGAGGAAGTGCACAAAGTAGATTTCTTACATTTCCAGGAGGGATTACAGAGGAAGTGCATAAAATAAAGTTCTTACATTTCCAGGAGGGATTACAGAGGAAGTGCATAAAGTAAAGTTCTTACATTTCCAGGAGGGATTACAGAGAAAGTGCATAAAGCAAAGTTCTTACTTTTCCAGGAGGGATTATAGAGGAAGTGCATAAAGTAAAGTTCTTACATTTCCAGGAGGAATTACAGAGGAAGTCCATAAAGTAAAGTTCTTACATTTCCAGGAGGGATTACAGGGGAAGTGCAGAAAGTAAAGTTCTTACATTTCCAGGAGGAATTACAGAGGAAATGCACAACATTCTTACATTTCCAGGAGGGATTACAGAGGAAGTGCACAAAGTAGATTTCTTACGTTTCCAGGAGGGATTACAGAGGAAGTGCATAAAGTAAAGTTCTTACATTTCCAGGAGGGATTACAGAGGAAGTGCATAAAGTAAAGTTCGTACATTTCCAGGAGGGATTACAGAAGAAGTCCATAAAGCAAAGTTCTTACATTTCCAGGAGGGATTACAGAGGAAGTGCATAAAGTAAAGTTCTTACATTTCCAGGAGGAATTACAGAGGAAGTCCATAAAGTAAAGTTCTTACATTTCCAGGAGGAATTACAGAGGAAGTGCAAAAAGTAAAGTTCTTACATTTCCAGGAGGGATTACAGAGCAAGTCCATAAAGTAAAGTTCTTACATTTCCAGGAGGAATTACAGAGTAAATGCACAACGTTCTTACATTTCCAGGAGGGATTACAGAGGAAGTGCACAAAGTAGATTTCTTACATTTCCAGGAGGGATTACGGAGGAAGTGAAGTAAAGTTCTTGCATTTCCAGGAGGGATTACAGAGGAAGTGCATAAAGTAAAGTTCTTACATTTCCAGGAGGGATTACAGAGGAAGTGCATGAAGTAAAGTTCTTACATTTCCAGGAGGGATTACAGAGGAAGTGCATAAAGTAAAGTTCTTACATTTCCAGGAGTAATAAAAGAGGAAGTGCACAAAGTAGAGTCCTTACATTTCCAGGAGGATTTACAGAGGAAGTGCACAAAGTAAAGTTCTTACATTTCCAGGAGGGATTACAGAGGAAGTGCACAAAGTAGAGTCCTTACATTTCCAGGAGGGATTACAGGGGAAGTGCAGAAAGTAAAGTTCTTACATTTCCAGGAGGAATTACAGAGGAAATGCACAACGTTCTTACATTTCCAGGAGGGATTACAGGGGAAGTGCAGAAAGTAAAGTTCTTACATTTCCAGGAGGAATTACAGAGGAAATGCACAACGTTCTTACATTTCCAGGAGGGATTACATAGGAAGTGCACAAAGTAGATTTCTTACATTTCCAGGAGGGATTACAGAGGAAGTGCATAAAGTAAAGTTCTTACATTTCCAGGAGGGATTACAGAGGAAGTGCATAAAGTAAAGTTCTTACATTTCCAGGAGGGATTACAGAGGAAGTGCATAAAGCAAAGTTCTTAGTTTTCCAGGAGGGATTATAGAGGAAGTGCATAAAGTAAAGTTCTTACATTTCCAGGAGGAATTACAGAGGAAGTCCATAAAGTAAAGTTCTTACATTTCCAGGAGGGATTACAGGGGAAGTGCAGAAAGTAAAGTTCTTACATTTCCAGGAGGAATTACAGAGGAAATGCACAACGTTCTTACATTTCCAGGAGGGATTACAGAGGAAGTGCACAAAGTAGATTTCTTACATTTCCAGGAGGGATTACAGAGGAAGTACATAAAGTAAAGTTCTTACATTTCCAGGAGGGATTACAGAGGAAGTGCATAAAGTAAAGTTCTTACATTTCCAGGAGGGATTACAGAGGAAGTGCATAAAGCAAAGTTCTTACATTTCCAGGAGGGATTACAGAGGAAGTGCATAAAGTAAAGTTCTTACATTTCCAGGAGGAATTACAGAGGAAGTCCATAAAGTAAAGTTCTTACATTTCCAGGAGGAATTACAGAGGAAGTGCAAAAAGTAAAGTTCTTACACTTCCAGGAGGGATTACAGAGGAAGTCCATAAAGTAAAGTTCTTACATTTCCAGGAGGAATTACAGAGGAAATGCACAACGTTCTTACATTTCCAGGAGGAATTACAGAGGAAGTGCACAAAGTAGATTTCTTACATTTCCAGGAGGGTTTACGGAGGAAGTGAAGTAAAGTTCTTGCATTTCCAGGAGGGATTACAGAGGAAGTGCACAAAGTAAAGTTCTCACATTTCCAGGAGGGATTACAGAGGAAGTGCATAAAGTAAAGTTCTTACATTTCCAGGAGGGATTACAGAGGAAGTGCATAAAGTAAAGTTCTTACATTTCCAGGAGGGATTACAGAGGAAGTGCATAAAGTAAAGTTCTTACATTTCCAGGAGTAATTAAAGGGGAAGTGCACAAAGTAGAGTCCTTACATTTCCAGGAGGATTTACAGAGGAAGTGCACAAAGTAAAGTTCTTACATTTCCAGGAGGGATTACAGAGGAAGTGCATAAAGTAAAGTTCTTACATTTCCAGGAGTATTTACAGAGGAAGTGCATATAGTAAAGTTCTTACATTTCCATGAGGAATTAAAGAGGAAGTGAAGAAAGTAGAGTCCTTACATTTCCAGGAGGGATTACAGAGGAAGTGCGTATATTAAAGTTCTTACATTTCCATGAGGAATTAAAGAGGAAGTGCACAAAGTAGAGTCCTTACATTTCCAGGAGTATTTACAGAGGAAGTGCAAAAAGTAAAGTTCTTACATTTCCAGGAGGGATTACAGAGGAAGAGCATAAAGTAAAGTTCTTACATTTCCAGGAGGGATTACAGAGGAAGTGCATAATGTAAAATTCTTACATTTCCAGGAGGAATTACAGAGGAAATGCACAACGTTCTTACATTTCCAGGAGGGATTAAAGAGAAAGTGCACAAAGTAGATTTCTTACATTTCCAGGAGGGATTACAGAGGAAGTGCATAAAGTAAAGTTCTTACATTTCCAGGAGGGATTACAGAGGAAGTGCATAAAGTAAAGTTCTTACATTTCCAGGAGGAATTACAGAGGAAATGCACAACGTTCTTACATTTCCAGGAGGGATTACAGAGGAAGTGCACAAAGTAGATTTCTTACATTTCCAGGAGGGATTACAGAGGAAGTACATAAAGTAAAGTTCTTACATTTCCAGGAGGGATTACAGAGGAAGTGCATAAAGTAAAGTTCTTACATTTCCAGGAGGGATTACAGAGGAAGTGCATAAAGCAAAGTTCTTACATTTCCAGGAGGGATTACAGAGGAAGTGCATAAAGTAAAGTTCTTACATTTCCAGGAGGAATTACAGAGGAAGTCCATAAAGTAAAGTTCTTACATTTCCAGGAGGAATTACAGAGGAAGTGCAAAAAGTAAAGTTCTTACACTTCCAGGAGGGATTACAGAGGAAGTCCATAAAGTAAAGTTCTTACATTTCCAGGAGGAATTACAGAGGAAATGCACAACGTTCTTACATTTCCAGGAGGAATTACAGAGGAAGTGCACAAAGTAGATTTCTTACATTTCCAGGAGGGTTTACGGAGGAAGTGAAGTAAAGTTCTTGCATTTCCAGGAGGGATTACAGAGGAAGTGCACAAAGTAAAGTTCTCACATTTCCAGGAGGGATTACAGAGGAAGTGCATAAAGTAAAGTTCTTACATTTCCAGGAGGGATTACAGAGGAAGTGCATAAAGTAAAGTTCTTACATTTCCAGGAGGGATTACAGAGGAAGTGCATAAAGTAAAGTTCTTACATTTCCAGGAGTAATTAAAGGGGAAGTGCACAAAGTAGAGTCCTTACATTTCCAGGAGGATTTACAGAGGAAGTGCACAAAGTAAAGTTCTTACATTTCCAGGAGGGATTACAGAGGAAGTGCATAAAGTAAAGTTCTTACATTTCCAGGAGTATTTACAGAGGAAGTGCATATAGTAAAGTTCTTACATTTCCATGAGGAATTAAAGAGGAAGTGAAGAAAGTAGAGTCCTTACATTTCCAGGAGGGATTACAGAGGAAGTGCGTATATTAAAGTTCTTACATTTCCATGAGGAATTAAAGAGGAAGTGCACAAAGTAGAGTCCTTACATTTCCAGGAGTATTTACAGAGGAAGTGCAAAAAGTAAAGTTCTTACATTTCCAGGAGGGATTACAGAGGAAGAGCATAAAGTAAAGTTCTTACATTTCCAGGAGGGATTACAGAGGAAGTGCATAATGTAAAATTCTTACATTTCCAGGAGGAATTACAGAGGAAATGCACAACGTTCTTACATTTCCAGGAGGGATTAAAGAGAAAGTGCACAAAGTAGATTTCTTACATTTCCAGGAGGGATTACAGAGGAAGTGCATAAAGTAAAGTTCTTACATTTCCAGGAGGGATTACAGAGGAAGTGCATAAAGTAAAGTTCTTACATTTCCAGGAGTGATTACAGAGGAAGTGCACAAAGTAGATTTCTTACATTTCCAGGAGGGATTACAGTGGAAGTGCATAAAATAAAGTTCTAACATTTCCAGGAGGGATTACAGAGGAATTGCATAAAGTAAAGTTCTTACATTTCCAGGAGGGATTACAGAGGAAGTGCGTAAAGTAAAGTTCTTACATTTCCAGGAGTAATTAAAGAGGAAGTGCACAAAGTAGAGTCCTTACATTTCCAGGAGGATTTACAGAGGAAGTGCACAAAGTAAAGTTCTTACATTTCCAGGAGGGATTACGGAGGAAGTGAAGTAAAGTTCTTGCATTTCCAGGAGGGATTACAGAGGAAGTGCATAAAGTAAAGTTCTTACATTTCCAGGAGGGATTACAGAGGAAGTGCATAAAGTAAAGTTCTTACATTTCCAGGAGGGATTACAGAGGAAGTGCATAAAGTAAAGTTCTTACATTTCCAGGAGGGATTACAGAGGAAGTGCATAAAGTAAAGTTCTTACATTTCCAGGAGTAATAAAAGAGGAAGTGCACAAAGTAGAGTCCTTACATTTCCAGGAGGATTTACAGAGGAAGTGCACAAAGTAAAGTTCTTACATTTCCAGGAGGGATTACAGAGGAAGTGCACAAAGTAGAGTCCTTACATTTCCAGGAGGGATTACAGGGGAAGTGCAGAAAGTAAAGTTCTTACATTTCCAGGAGGAATTACAGAGGAAATGCACAACGTTCTTACATTTCCAGGAGGGATTACAGAGGAAGTGCACAAAGTAGATTTCTTACGTTTCCAGGAGGGATTACAGAGGAAGTGCATAAAGTAAAGTTCTTACATTTCCAGGAGGGATTACAGAGGAAGTGCATAAAGTAAAGTTCTTACATTTCCAGGAGGGATTACAGAAGAAGTGCATAAAGCAAAGTTCTTACTTTTCCAGGAGGGATTATAGAGGAAGTGCATAAAGTTCTTACATTTCCAGGAGGAATTACAGAGGAAGTCCATAAAGTAAAGTTCTTACATTTCCAGGAGGGATTACAGGGGAAGTGCAGAAAGTAAAGTTCTTACATTTCCAGGAGGAATTACAGAGGAAATGCACAACGTTCTTACATTTCCATGAGGGATTACAGAGGAAGTGCACAAAGTAGATTTCTTACATTTCCAGGAGGGATTACAGAGGAAGTGCATAAAGTAAAGTTCTTACATTTCCAGGAGGGATTACAGAGGAAGTGCATAAAGTAAAGTTCATACATTTCCAGGAGGGATTACAGAAGAAGTCCATAAAGCAAAGTTCTTACATTTCCAGGAGGGATTACAGAGGAAGTGCATAAAGTAAAGTTCTTACATTTCCAGGAGGAATTACAGAGGAAGTCCATAAAGTAAAGTTCTTACATTTCCAGGAGGAATTACAGAGGAAGTGCAAAAAGTAAAGTTCTTACATTTCCAGGAGGGATTACAGAGGAAGTCCATAAAGTAAAGTTCTTACATTTCCAGGAGGAATTACAGAGGAAATGCACAACGTTCTTACATTTCCAGGAGGGATTACAGAGGAAGTGCACAAAGTAGATTTCTTACATTTCCAGGAGGGATTACGGAGGAAGTGAAGTAAAGTTCTTGCATTTCCAGGAGGGATTACAGAGGAAGTGCATAAAGTAAAGTTCTTACATTTCCAGGAGGGATTACAGAGGAAGTGCATAAAGTAAAGTTCTTACATTTCCAGGAGGGATTACAGAGGAAGTGCATAAAGTAAAGTTCTTACATTTTCAGGAGGGATTACAGAGGAAGTGCATAAAGTAAAGTTCTTACATTTCCAGGAGTAATTAAAGAAGAAGTGCACAAAGTAAAGTCCTTACATTTCCAGGAGGATTTACAGAGGAAGTGCACAAAGTAAAGTTCTTACATTTCCAGGAGGGATTACAGAGGAAATGCACAAAGTAGAGTCCTTACATTTCCAGGAGGGATTACAGGGGAAGTGCAGAAAGTAAAGTTCTTACATTTCCAGGAGGAATTACAGAGGAAATGCACAACGTTCTTACATTTCCAGGATGGATTACAGAGGAAGTGCACAAAGTAGATTTCTTACATTTCCAGGAGGGATTACAGAGGAAGTGCATAAAGTAAAGTTCTTACATTTCCAGGAGGGATTACAGAGGAAGTGCATAAAGTAAAGTTCTTACATTTCCAGGAGGGATTACAGAGGAAGTGCATAAAGCAAAGTTCTTACATTTCCAGGAGGGATTACAGAGGAAGTGCATAAAGTAAAGTTCTTACATTTCCAGGAGGGATTACAGAGGAAGTGCATAAAGTAAAGTTCTTACATTTCCAGGAGGGATTACAGAGGAAGTGCAAAAAGTAAAGTTCTTACATTTCCAGGAGGGATTACAGAGGAAGTCCATAAAGTAAAGTTCTTACATTTCCAGGAGGAATTACAGAGGAAATGCACAACGTTCTTACATTTCCAGGAGGAATTACAGAGGAAGTGCACAAAGTAGATTTCTTACATTTCCAGGAGGGTTTACGGAGGAAGTGAAGTAAAGTTCTTGCATTTCCAGGAGGGATTACAGAGGAAGTGCATAAAGTAAAGTTCTTACATTTCCAGGAGGGATTACAGAGGAAGTGCATAAAGTAAAGTTCTTACATTTCCAGGAGGGATTACAGAGGAAGTGCATAAAGTAAAGTTCTTACATTTCCAGGAGGGATTACAGAGGAAGTGCATAAAGTAAAGTTCTTACATTTCCAGGAGTAATTAAAGGAGAAGTGCACAAAGTAGAGTCCTTACATTTCCAGGAGGATTTACAGAGGAAGTGCACAAAGTAAAGTTCTTACATTTCCAGGAGGGATTACAGAGGAAGTGCATAAAGTAAAGTTCTTACATTTCCAGGAGTATTTACAGAGGAAGTGCATATAGTAAAGTTCTTACATTTCCATGAGGAATTAAAGAGGAAGTGCAGAAAGTAGAGTCCTTACATTTCCAGGAGGGATTACAGAGGAAGTGCGTATAGTAAAGTTCTTACATTTCCATGAGGAATTAAAGAGGAAGTGCACAAAGTAGAGTCCTTACATTTCCAGGAGTATTTACAGAGGAAGTGCAAAAAGTAAAGTTCTTACATTTCCAGGAGGGATTACAGAGGAAGTGCACAAAGTAAAGTTCTTACATTTCCAGGAGGGATTACAGAGGAAGTGCACAAAGTAGAGTCCTTACATTTCCAGGAGGAATTACAGGGGAAGTGCAGAAAGTAAAGTTCTTACATTTCCAGGAGGAATTACAGAGGAAATGCACAACGTTCTTACATTTCCAGGAGGGATTACAGAGGAAGTGCACAAAGTAGATTTCTTACATTTCCAGGAGGGATTACAGAGGAAGTGCATAAAGTAAAGTTCTTACATTTCCAGGAGGGATTACAGAGGAAGTGCATAAAGTAAAGTTCTTACATTTCCAGGAGGGATTACAGAGGAAGTGCATAAAGCAAAGTTCTTACTTTTCCAGGAGGGATTATAGAGGAAGTGCATAAAGTTCTTACATTTCCAGGAGGAATTACAGAGGAAGTCCATAAAGTAAAGTTCTTACATTTCCAGGAGGGATTACAGGGGAAGTGCAGAAAGTAAAGTTCTTACATTTCCAGGAGGAATTACAGAGGAAATGCACAACGTTCTTACATTTCCATGAGGGATTACAGAGGAAGTGCACAAAGTAAATTTCTTACATTTCCAGGAGGGATTACAGAGGAAGTGCATAAAGTAAAGTTCTTACATTTCCAGGAGGGATTACAGAGGAAGTGCATAAAGTAAAGTTCATACATTTCCAGGAGGGATTACAGAAGAAGTCCATAAAGCAAAGTTCTTACATTTCCAGGAGGGATTACAGAGGAAGTGCATAAAGTAAAGTTCTTACATTTCCAGGAGGAATTACAGAGGAAGTCCATAAAGTAAAGTTCTTACATTTCCAGGAGGAATTACAGAGGAAGTGCAAAAAGTAAAGTTCTTACATTTCCAGGAGGGATTACAGAGGAAGTCCATAAAGTAAAGTTCTTACATTTCCAGGAGGAATTACAGAGGAAATGCACAACGTTCTTACATTTCCAGGAGGGATTACAGAGGAAGTGCACAAAGTAGATTTCTTACATTTCCAGGAGGGATTACGGAGGAAGTGAAGTAAAGTTCTTGCATTTCCAGGAGGGATTACAGAGGAAGTGCATAAAGTAAAGTTCTTACATTTCCAGGAGGGATTACAGAGGAAGTGCATAAAGTAAAGTTCTTACATTTCCAGGAGGGATTACAGAGGAAGTGCATAAAGTAAAGTTCTTACATTTTCAGGAGGGATTACAGAGGAAGTGCATAAAGTAAAGTTCTTACATTTCCAGGAGTAATTAAAGAAGAAGTGCACAAAGTAAAGTCCTTACATTTCCAGGAGGATTTACAGAGGAAGTGCACAAAGTAAAGTTCTTACATTTCCAGGAGGAATTACAGAGGAAATGCACAACGTTCTTACATTTCCAGGATGGATTACAGAGGAAGTGCACAAAGTAGATTTCTTACATTTCCAGGAGGGATTACAGAGGAAGTGCATAAAGTAAAGTTCTTACATTTCCAGGAGGGATTACAGAGGAAGTGCATAAAGTAAAGTTCTTACATTTCCAGGAGGGATTACAGAGGAAGTGCATAAAGCAAAGTTCTTACATTTCCAGGAGGGATTACAGAGGAAGTGCATAAAGTAAAGTTCTTACATTTCCAGGAGGGATTACAGAGGAAGTGCATAAAGTAAAGTTCTTACATTTCCAGGAGGGATTACAGAGGAAGTGCAAAAAGTAAAGTTCTTACATTTCCAGGAGGGATTACAGAGGAAGTCCATAAAGTAAAGTTCTTACATTTCCAGGAGGAATTACAGAGGAAATGCACAACGTTCTTACATTTCCAGGAGGAATTACAGAGGAAGTGCACAAAGTAGATTTCTTACATTTCCAGGAGGGTTTACGGAGGAAGTGAAGTAAAGTTCTTGCATTTCCAGGAGGGATTACAGAGGAAGTGCATAAAGTAAAGTTCTTACATTTCCAGGAGGGATTACAGAGGAAGTGCATAAAGTAAAGTTCTTACATTTCCAGGAGGGATTACAGAGGAAGTGCATAAAGTAAAGTTCTTACATTTCCAGGAGGGATTACAGAGGAAGTGCATAAAGTAAAGTTCTTACATTTCCAGGAGTAATTAAAGGGGAAGTGCACAAAGTAGAGTCCTTACATTTCCAGGAGGATTTACAGAGGAAGTGCACAAAGTAAAGTTCTTACATTTCCAGGAGGGATTACAGAGGAAGTGCATAAAGTAAAGTTCTTACATTTCCAGGAGTATTTACAGAGGAAGTGCATATAGTAAAGTTCTTACATTTCCATGAGGAATTAAAGAGGAAGTGCAGAAAGTAGAGTCCTTACATTTCCAGGAGGGATTACAGAGGAAGTGCGTATAGTAAAGTTCTTACATTTCCATGAGGAATTAAAGAGGAAGTGCACAAAGTAGAGTCCTTACATTTCCAGGAGTATTTACAGAGGAAGTGCAAAAAGTAAAGTTCTTACATTTCCAGGAGGGATTACAGAGGAAGTGCATAAAGTAAAGTTCTTACATTTCCAGGAGGGATTACAGAGGAAGTGTATAAAGCAAAGTTCTTACTTTTCCAGGAGGGATTATAGAGGAAGTGCAAAAAGTAAAGTTCTTACATTTCCAGGAGGAATTACAGAGGAAGTCCATAAAGTAAAGTTCTTACATTTCCAGGAGGGATTACAGGGGAAGTGCAGAAAGTAAAGTTCTTACATTTCCAGGAGGAATTACAGAGGAAATGCACAACGTTCTTACATTTCCATGAGGGATTACAGAGGAAGTGCACAAAGTAGATTTCTTACGTTTCCAGGAGGGATTACAGAGGAAGTGCATAAAGTAAAGTTCTTACATTTCCAGGAGGGATTACAGAGGAAGTGCATAAAGTAAAGTTCATACATTTCCAGGAGGGATTACAGAAGAAGTCCATAAAGCAAAGTTCTTACATTTCCAGGAGGGATTACAGAGGAAGTGCATAAAGTAAAGTTCTTACATTTCCAGGAGGAATTACAGAGGAAGTCCATAAAGTAAAGTTCTTACATTTCCAGGAGGAATTACAGAGGAAGTGCAAAAAGTAAAGTTCTTACATTTCCAGGAGGGATTACAGAGGAAGTCCATAAAGTAAAGTTCTTACATTTCCAGGAGGAATTACAGAGGAAATGCACAACGTTCTTCCATTTCCAGGAGGGATTACAGAGGAAGTGCACAAAGTAGATTTCTTACATTTCCAGGAGGGATTACGGAGGAAGTGAAGTAAAGTTCTTGCATTTCCAGGAGGGATTACAGAGGAAGTGCATAAAGTAAAGTTCTTACATTTCCAGGAGGGATTACAGAGGAAGTGCATAAAGTAAAGTTCTTACATTTCCAGGAGGGATTACAGAGGAAGTGCTTAAAGTAAAGTTCTTACATTTCCAGGAGGGATTACAGAGGTAGTGCATAAAGTAAAGTTCTTACATTTCCAGGAGTAATAAAAGAGGAAGTGCACAAAGTAGAGTCCTTACATTTCCAGGAGGATTTACAGAGGAAGTGCACAAAGTAAATTTCTTACATTTCCAGGAGGGATTACAGAGGAAGTGCACAAAGTAGAGTCCTTACATTTCCAGGAGGGATTACAGGGGAAGTGCAGAAAGTAAAGTTCTTACATTTCCAGGAGGAATTACAGAGGAAATGCACAACGTTCTTACATTTCCAGGAGGGATTACAGAGGAAGTGCACAAAGTAGATTTCTTACATTTCCAGGAGGGATTACAGAGGAAGTGCATAAAGTAAAGTTCTTACATTTCCAGGAGGGATTACAGAGGAAGTGCATAAAGTAAAGTTCTTACATTTCCAGGAGGGATTACAGGGGAAGTGCATAAAGTAAAGTTCTTACATTTCCAGGAGGAATTACAGAGGAAGTCCATAAAGTAAAGTTCTTACATTTCCAGGAGGGATTATAGGGGAAGTGCAGAAAGTAAAGTTCTTACATTTCCAGGAGGAATTACAGAGGAAATGCACAACGTTCTTACATTTCCAGGAGGGATTACAGAGGAAGTGCACAAAGTAGATTTCTTACGTTTCCAGGAGGGATTACAGAGGAAGTGCGTAAAGTAAAGTTGTTACATTTCCAGGAGGGATTACAGAGGAAGTGCATAAAGTAAAGTTCATACATTTCCAGGAGGGATTACAGAAGAAGTCCATAAAGCAAAGTTCTTACATTTCCAGGAGGGATTACACAGGAAGTGCATAAAGTAAAGTTCTTACATTTCCAGGAGGAATTACAGAGGAAGTCCATAAAGTAAAGTTCTTACATTTCCAGGAGGAATTACAGAGGAAGTGCAAAAAGTAAAGTTCTTACATTTCCAGAAGGGATTACAGAGGAAGTCCATAAAGTAAAGTTCTTACATTTCCAGGAGGAATTACAGAGGAAATGCACAACGTTCTTACATTTCCAGGAGGGATTACAGAGGAAGTGCACAAAGTAGATTTCTTACATTTCCAGGAGGGATTACGGAGGAAGTGAAGTAAAGTTCTTGCATTTCCAGGAGGGATTAATGAGGAAGTGCATAAAGTAAAGTTCTTACATTTCCAGGAGGGATTAGAGAGGAAGTGCATAAAGTAAAGTTCTTACATTTCCAGGAGGGATTACAGAGGAAGTGCATAAAGTAAAGTTCATACATTTCCAGGATGGATTACAGAGGAAGTGCATAAAGTAAAGTTCTTACATTTCCAGGAGTAATTAAAGAAGAAGTGCACAAAGTAGAGTCCTTACATTTCCAGGAGGATTTACAGAGGAAGTGCACAAAGTAAAGTTCTTACATTTCCAGGAGGGATTACAGAGGAAATGCACAAAGTTGAGTCCTTACATTTCCAGGAGGGATTACAGCGGAAGTGCAGAAAGTAAAGTTCTTACATTTCCAGGAGGATTACAGAGGAAATGCACAACGTTCTTACATTTCCAGGAGGGATTACAGAGGAAGTGCACAAAGTAGATTTCTTACATTTCCAGGAGGGATTACAGAGGAAGTGCATAAAGTAAAGTTCTTACATTTCCAGGAGGGATTACAGTGGAAGTGCATAAAGTAAAGTTCTTACATTTCCAGGAGGGATTACAGAGGAAGTGCATAAAGCAAAGTTCTTACATTTCCAGGAGGGATTACAGAGGAAGTGCATAAAGTAAAGTTCTTACATTTCCAGGAGGAATTACAGAGGAAGTCCATAAAGTAAAGTTCTTACATTTCCAGGAGGAATTACAGAGGAAGTGCAAAAAGTAAAGTTCTTACATTTCCAGGAGGGATTACAGAGGAAGTCCATAAAGTAAAGTTCTTACATTTCCAGGAGGAATTACAGAGGAAATGCATAACGTTCTTACATTTCCAGGAGGAATTACAGAGGAAGTGCACAAAGTACATTTCTTACATTTCCAGGAGGGTTTACGGAGGAAGTGAAGTAATGTTCTTGCATTTCCAGGAGGGATTACAGAGGAAGTGCACAAAGTAAAGTTCTTACATTTCCAGGAGGGATTACAGAGGAAGTGCATAAAGTAAAGTTCTTACATTTCCAGGAGGGATTACAGAGGAAGTGCATAAAGTAAAGTTCTTACATTTCCAGGAGGGATTACAGAGGAAGTGCATAAAGTAAAGTTCTTACATTTCCAGGAGTAATTAAAGGGGAAGTGCACAAAGTAGAGTCCTTACATTTCCAGGAGGATTTACAGAGGAAGTGCACAAAGTAAAGTTCTTACATTTCCAGGAGGGATTACAGAGGAAGTGCATAAAGTAAAGTTCTTACATTTCCAGGAGTATTTACAGAGGAAGTGCATATAGTAAAGTTCTTACATTTCCATGAGGAATTAAAGAGGAAGTGCAGAAAGTAGAGTCCTTACATTTCCAGGAGGGATTACAGAGGAAGTGCATAAAGTAAAGTTCTTACATTTCCAGGAGGGATTACAGAGGAAGTGCACAAAGTAGATTTCTTACATTTCCAGGAGGGATTACAGTGGAAGTGCATAAAGTAAAGTTCTTACATTTCCAGGAGGAATTACAGAGGAAGTGCAAAAAGTAAAGTTCTTACATTTCCAGGAGGGATTACAGAGGAAGTCCATAAAGTAAAGTTCTTACATTTCCAGGAGGAATTACAGAGGAAATGCACAACGTTCTTCCATTTCCAGGAGGGATTACAGAGGAAGTGCACAAAGTAGATTTCTTACATTTCCAGGAGGGATTACGGAGGAAGTGAAGTAAAGTTCTTGCATTTCCAGGAGGGATTACAGAGGAAGTGCATAAAGTAAAGTTCTTACATTTCCAGGAGGGATTACAGAGGAAGTGCATAAAGTAAAGTTCTTACATTTCCAGGAGGGATTACAGAGGAAGTGCTTAAAGTAAAGTTCTTACATTTCCAGGAGGGATTACAGAGGTAGTGCATAAAGTAAAGTTCTTACATTTCCAGGAGTAATAAAAGAGGAAGTGCACAAAGTAGAGTCCTTACATTTCCAGGAGGATTTACAGAGGAAGTGCACAAAGTAAATTTCTTACATTTCCAGGAGGGATTACAGAGGAAGTGCACAAAGTAGAGTCCTTACATTTCCAGGAGGGATTACAGGGGAAGTGCAGAAAGTAAAGTTCTTACATTTCCAGGAGGAATTACAGAGGAAATGCACAACGTTCTTACATTTCCAGGAGGGATTACAGAGGAAGTGCACAAAGTAGATTTCTTACATTTCCAGGAGGGATTACAGAGGAAGTGCATAAAGTAAAGTTCTTACATTTCCAGGAGGGATTACAGAGGAAGTGCATAAAGTAAAGTTCTTACATTTCCAGGAGGGATTACAGGGGAAGTGCATAAAGTAAAGTTCTTACATTTCCAGGAGGAATTACAGAGGAAGTCCATAAAGTAAAGTTCTTACATTTCCAGGAGGGATTATAGGGGAAGTGCAGAAAGTAAAGTTCTTACATTTCCAGGAGGAATTACAGAGGAAATGCACAACGTTCTTACATTTCCAGGAGGGATTACAGAGGAAGTGCACAAAGTAGATTTCTTACGTTTCCAGGAGGGATTACAGAGGAAGTGCGTAAAGTAAAGTTGTTACATTTCCAGGAGGGATTACAGAGGAAGTGCATAAAGTAAAGTTCATACATTTCCAGGAGGGATTACAGAAGAAGTCCATAAAGCAAAGTTCTTACATTTCCAGGAGGGATTACACAGGAAGTGCATAAAGTAAAGTTCTTACATTTCCAGGAGGAATTACAGAGGAAGTCCATAAAGTAAAGTTCTTACATTTCCAGGAGGAATTACAGAGGAAGTGCAAAAAGTAAAGTTCTTACATTTCCAGGAGGGATTACAGAGGAAGTCCATAAAGTAAAGTTCTTACATTTCCAGGAGGAATTACAGAGGAAATGCACAACGTTCTTACATTTCCAGGAGGGATTACAGAGGAAGTGCACAAAGTAGATTTCTTACATTTCCAGGAGGGATTACGGAGGAAGTGAAGTAAAGTTCTTGCATTTCCAGGAGGGATTAATGAGGAAGTGCATAAAGTAAAGTTCTTACTTTTCCAGGAGGGATTAGAGAGGAAGTGCATAAAGTAAAGTTCTTACATTTCCAGGAGGGATTACAGAGGAAGTGCATAAAGTAAAGTTCATACATTTCCAGGAGGGATTACAGAGGAAGTGCATAAAGTAAAGTTCTTACATTTCCAGGAGTAATTAAAGAAGAAGTGCACAAAGTAGAGTCCTTACATTTCCAGGAGGATTTACAGAGGAAGTGCACAAAGTAAAGTTCTTACATTTCCAGGAGGGATTACAGAGGAAATGCACAAAGTTGAGTCCTTACATTTCCAGGAGGGATTACAGCGGAAGTGCAGAAAGTAAAGTTCTTACATTTCCAGGAGGATTACAGAGGAAATGCACAACGTTCTTACATTTCCAGGAGGGATTACAGAGGAAGTGCATAAAGCAAAGTTCTTACATTTCCAGGAGGGATTACAGAGGAAGTGCATAAAGTAAAGTTCTTACATTTCCAGGAGGAATTACAGAGGAAGTCCATAAAGTAAAGTTCTTACATTTCCAGGAGGAATTACAGAGGAAGTGCAAAAAGTAAAGTTCTTACATTTCCAGGAGGGATTACAGAGGAAGTCCATAAAGTAAAGTTCTTACATTTCCAGGAGGAATTACAGAGGAAATGCATAACGTTCTTACATTTCCAGGAGGAATTACAGAGGAAGTGCACAAAGTACATTTCTTACATTTCCAGGAGGGTTTACGGAGGAAGTGAAGTAAAGTTCTTGCATTTCCAGGAGGGATTACAGAGGAAGTGCACAAAGTAAAGTTCTTACATTTCCAGGAGGGATTACAGAGGAAGTGCATAAAGTAAAGTTCTTACATTTCCAGGAGGGATTACAGAGGAAGTGCATAAAGTAAAGTTCTTACATTTCCAGGAGGGATTACAGAGGAAGTGCATAAAGTAAAGTTCTTACATTTCCAGGAGTAATTAAAGGGGAAGTGCACAAAGTAGAGTCCTTACATTTCCAGGAGGATTTACAGAGGAAGTGCACAAAGTAAAGTTCTTACATTTCCAGGAGGGATTACAGAGGAAGTGCATAAAGTAAAGTTCTTACATTTCCAGGAGTATTTACAGAGGAAGTGCATATAGTAAAGTTCTTACATTTCCATGAGGAATTAAAGAGGAAGTGCAGAAAGTAGAGTCCTTACATTTCCAGGAGGGATTACAGAGGAAGTGCGTATAGTAAAGTTCTTACATTTCCATGAGGAATTAAAGAGGAAGTGCACAAAGTAGAGTCCTTACATTTCCAGGAGTATTTACAGAGGAAGTGCAAAAAGTAAAGTTCTTACATTTCCAGGAGGGATTACAGAGGAAGAGCATAAAGTAAAGTTCTTACATTTCCAGGAGGGATTACAGAGGAAGTGCATAATGTAAAATTCTTACATTTCCAGGAGGAATTACAGAGGAAATGCACAACGTTCTTACATTTCCAGGAGGGATTACAGAGAAAGTGCCCAAAGTAGATTTCTTACATTTCCAGGAGGGATTACAGAGGAAGTGCATAAAGTAAAGTTCTTACATTTCCAGGAGGGATTACAGAGGAAGTGCATAAAGTAAAGTTCTTACATTTCCAGGAGGGATTACAGAGGAAGTGCACAAAGTAGATTTCTTACATTTCCAGGAGGGATTACAGTGGAAGTGCATAAAATAAAGTTCTTACATTTCCAGGAGGGATTACAGAGGAAGTGCATAAAGTAAAGTTCTTACATTTCCAGGAGGGATTACAGAGGAAGTGCGTAAAGTAAAGTTCTTACATTTCCAGGAGTAATTAAAGAGGAAGTGCACAAAGTAGAGTCCTTACATTTCCAGGAGGATTTACAGAGGAAGTGCACAAAGTAAAGTTCTTACATTTCCAGGAGGGATTACAGAGGAAGTGCATATAGTAAAGTTCTTACATTTCCATGAGGAATTAAAAAGGAAGTGCAGAAAGTAGAGTCCTTACATTTCCAGGAGGGATTACAGAGGAAGTGCACAAAGTAGAGTTCTTACATTTCCAGGAGGGATTACAGGGGATGTGCACAAAGTAGAGTTCTTACATTTGCAGGAGTATTTACAGTGGAAGTGCAAAAAGTAAAGTTCTTACATTTCCAGGAGGGATTACAGAGGAAGTGCATAAAGTAAAGTTCTTACATTTCCAGGGGGAATTAAAGAGGAAGTGCAGAAAGTAGAGTCCTTACATTTCCAGGAGGTATTACAGGGGATGTGCACAAAGTAGAGTTCTTACATTTCCAGGAGGATTAACAGAGGAAGTGCAAAAAGTAAAGTTCTTACATTTCCAGGAGGAATTACAGAGGAAGTCCATAAAGTAAAGTTCTTACATTTCCAGGAGGAATTACAGAGGAAGTGCAAAAAGCAAAGTTCTTACATTTTCAGGAGGGATTACAGAGGAAGTCCATAAAGTAAAGTTCTTACATTTCCAGGAGGAATTACAGAGGAAATGCACAACATTCTTAAATTTCCAGGAGGGATTACAGAGGAAGCGCACAAAGTAGATTTCTTACATTTCCAGGAGGGATTACGGAGGAAGTGAATTAAAGTTCTTGCATTTCCAGGAGGGATTACAGAGGAAGTGCATAAAGTAAAGTTCTTACATTTCCAGGAGGGATTACAGAGGAAGTGCGTAAAGTAAAGTTCTTACATTTCCAGGTGGGATTACAGAGGAAGTGCATAAAGTAAAGTTCTTACATTTCCAGGAGGGATTACAGAGGAAGTGCATAAAGTAAAGTTCTTACATTTCCAGGAGTAATTAAAGAGGAAGTGCAAAAAGTAGAGTCCTTACATTTCCAGGAGGATTTACAGAGGAAGTGCACAAAGTAAAGTTCTTACATTTCCAGGAGGGATTACAGAGGAAGTGCATAAAGTAAAGTTCTTACATTTCCAGGAGGGATTACAGAGGAAGTGCAAAAAGTAAAGTTCTTACATTTCCAGGAGGGATTACAGAGGAAGTCCATAAAGTAAAGTTCTTACATTTCCAGGAGGAATTACAGAGGAAATGCACAACGTTCTTACATTTCCAGGAGGAATTACAGAGGAAGTGCACAAAGTAGATTTCTTACATTTCCAGGAGGGTTTACGGAGGAAGTGAAGTAAAGTTCTTGCATTTCCAGGAGGGATTACAGAGGAAGTGCATAAAGTAAAGTTCTTACATTTCCAGGAGGGATTACAGAGGAAGTGCATAAAGTAAAGTTCTTACATTTCCAGGAGGGATTACAGAGGAAGTGCATAAAGTAAAGTTCTTACATTTCCAGGAGGGATTACAGAGGAAGTGCATAAAGTAAAGTTCTTACATTTCCAGGAGTAATTAAAGGGGAAGTGCACAAAGTAGAGTCCTTACATTTCCAGGAGGATTTACAGAGGAAGTGCACAAAGTAAAGTTCTTACATTTCCAGGAGGGATTACAGAGGAAGTGCATAAAGTAAAGTTCTTACATTTCCAGGAGTATTTACAGAGGAAGTGCATATAGTAAAGTTCTTACATTTCCATGAGGAATTAAAGAGGAAGTGCAGAAAGTAGAGTCCTTACATTTCCAGGAGGGATTACAGAGGAAGTGCGTATAGTAAAGTTCTTACATTTCCATGAGGAATTAAAGAGGAAGTGCACAAAGTAGAGTCCTTACATTTCCAGGAGTATTTACAGAGGAAGTGCAAAAAGTAAAGTTCTTACATTTCCAGGAGGGATTACAGAGGAAGAGCATAAAGTAAAGTTCTTACATTTCCAGGAGGGATTACAGAGGAAGTGCATAATGTAAAATTCTTACATTTCCAGGAGGAATTACAGAGGAAATGCACAACGTTCTTACATTTCCAGGAGGGATTACAGAGAAAGTGCCCAAAGTAGATTTCTTACATTTCCAGGAGGGATTACAGAGGAAGTGCATAAAGTAAAGTTCTTACATTTCCAGGAGGGATTACAGAGGAAGTGCATAAAGTAAAGTTCTTACATTTCCAGGAGGGATTACAGAGGAAGTGCACAAAGTAGATTTCTTACATTTCCAGGAGGGATTACAGTGGAAGTGCATAAAATAAAGTTCTTACATTTCCAGGAGGGATTACAGAGGAAGTGCATAAAGTAAAGTTCTTACATTTCCAGGAGGGATTACAGAGGAAGTGCGTAAAGTAAAGTTCTTACATTTCCAGGAGTAATTAAAGAGGAAGTGCACAAAGTAGAGTCCTTACATTTCCAGGAGGATTTACAGAGGAAGTGCACAAAGTAAAGTTCTTACATTTCCAGGAGGGATTACAGAGGAAGTGCATATAGTAAAGTTCTTACATTTCCATGAGGAATTAAAAAGGAAGTGCAGAAAGTAGAGTCCTTACATTTCCAGGAGGGATTACAGAGGAAGTGCACAAAGTAGAGTTCTTACATTTCCAGGAGGGATTACAGGGGATGTGCACAAAGTAGAGTTCTTACATTTGCAGGAGTATTTACAGTGGAAGTGCAAAAAGTAAAGTTCTTACATTTCCAGGAGGGATTACAGAGGAAGTGCATAAAGTAAAGTTCTTACATTTCCAGGGGGAATTAAAGAGGAAGTGCAGAAAGTAGAGTCCTTACATTTCCAGGAGGTATTACAGGGGATGTGCACAAAGTAGAGTTCTTACATTTCCAGGAGGATTAACAGAGGAAGTGCAAAAAGTAAAGTTCTTACATTTCCAGGAGGAATTACAGAGGAAGTCCATAAAGTAAAGTTCTTACATTTCCAGGAGGAATTACAGAGGAAGTGCAAAAAGTAAAGTTCTTACATTTTCAGGAGGGATTACAGAGGAAGTCCATAAAGTAAAGTTCTTACATTTCCAGGAGGAATTACAGAGGAAATGCACAACATTCTTAAATTTCCAGGAGGGATTACAGAGGAAGCGCACAAAGTAGATTTCTTACATTTCCAGGAGGGATTACGGAGGAAGTGAATTAAAGTTCTTGCATTTCCAGGAGGGATTACAGAGGAAGTGCATAAAGTAAAGTTCTTACATTTCCAGGAGGGATTACAGAGGAAGTGCGTAAAGTAAAGTTCTTACATTTCCAGGTGGGATTACAGAGGAAGTGCATAAAGTAAAGTTCTTACATTTCCAGGAGGGATTACAGAGGAAGTGCATAAAGTAAAGTTCTTACATTTCCAGGAGTAATTAAAGAGGAAGTGCACAAAGTAAAGTTCTTACATTTCCAGGAGGGATTACAGAGGAAGTGCATAAAGTAAAGTTCTTACATTTCCAGGAGGGATTACAGAGGAAGTGCAAAAAGTAAAGTTCTTACATTTCCAGGAGGGATTACAGAGGAAGTCCATAAAGTAAAGTTCTTACATTTCCAGGAGGAATTACAGAGGAAATGCACAACGTTCTTACATTTCCAGGAGGAATTACAGAGGAAGTGCACAAAGTAGATTTCTTACATTTCCAGGAGGGTTTACGGAGGAAGTGAAGTAAAGTTCTTGCATTTCCAGGAGGGATTACAGAGGAAGTGCATAAAGTAAAGTTCTTACATTTCCAGGAGGGATTACAGAGGAAGTGCATAAAGTAAAGTTCTTACATTTCCAGGAGGGATTACAGAGGAAGTGCATAAAGTAAAGTTCTTACATTTCCAGGAGGGATTACAGAGGAAGTGCATAAAGTAAAGTTCTTACATTTCCAGGAGTAATTAAAGGGGAAGTGCACAAAGTAGAGTCCTTACATTTCCAGGAGGATTTACAGAGGAAGTGCACAAAGTAAAGTTCTTACATTTCCAGGAGGGATTACAGAGGAAGTGCATAAAGTAAAGTTCTTACATTTCCAGGAGTATTTACAGAGGAAGTGCATATAGTAAAGTTCTTACATTTCCATGAGGAATTAAAGAGGAAGTGCAGAAAGTAGAGTCCTTACATTTCCAGGAGGGATTACAGAGGAAGTGCGTATAGTAAAGTTCTTACATTTCCATGAGGAATTAAAGAGGAAGTGCACAAAGTAGAGTCCTTACATTTCCAGGAGTATTTACAGAGGAAGTGCAAAAAGTAAAGTTCTTACATTTCCAGGAGGGATTACAGAGGAAGTGCACAAAGTAAAGTTCTTACATTTCCAGGAGGGATTACAGAGGAAGTGCACAAAGTAGAGTCCTTACATTTCCAGGAGGAATTACAGGGGAAGTGCAGAAAGTAAAGTTCTTACATTTCCAGGAGGAATTACAGAGGAAATGCACAACGTTCTTACATTTCCAGGAGGGATTACAGAGGAAGTGCACAAAGTAGATTTCTTACATTTCCAGGAGGGATTACAGAGGAAGTGCATAAAGTAAAGTTCTTACATTTCCAGGAGGGATTACAGAGGAAGTGCATAAAGTAAAGTTCTTACATTTCCAGGAGGGATTACAGAGGAAGTGCATAAAGCAAAGTTCTTACTTTTCCAGGAGGGATTATAGAGGAAGTGCATAAAGTTCTTACATTTCCAGGAGGAATTACAGAGGAAGTCCATAAAGTAAAGTTCTTACATTTCCAGGAGGGATTACAGGGGAAGTGCAGAAAGTAAAGTTCTTACATTTCCAGGAGGAATTACAGAGGAAATGCACAACGTTCTTACATTTCCATGAGGGATTACAGAGGAAGTGCACAAAGTAAATTTCTTACATTTCCAGGAGGGATTACAGAGGAAGTGCATAAAGTAAAGTTCTTACATTTCCAGGAGGGATTACAGAGGAAGTGCATAAAGTAAAGTTCATACATTTCCAGGAGGGATTACAGAAGAAGTCCATAAAGCAAAGTTCTTACATTTCCAGGAGGGATTATAGAGGAAGTGCATAAAGTAAAGTTCTTACATTTCCAGGAGGAATTACAGAGGAAGTCCATAAAGTAAAGTTCTTACATTTCCAGGAGGAATTACAGAGGAAGTGCAAAAAGTAAAGTTCTTACATTTCCAGGAGGGATTACAGAGGAAGTCCATAAAGTAAAGTTCTTACATTTCCAGGAGGAATTACAGAGGAAATGCACAACGTTCTTACATTTCCAGGAGGGATTACAGAGGAAGTGCACAAAGTAGATTTCTTACATTTCCAGGAGGGATTACGGAGGAAGTGAAGTAAAGTTCTTGCATTTCCAGGAGGGATTACAGAGGAAGTGCATAAAGTAAAGTTCTTACATTTCCAGGAGGGATTACAGAGGAAGTGCATAAAGTAAAGTTCTTACATTTTCAGGAGGGATTACAGAGGAAGTGCATAAAGTAAAGTTCTTACATTTCCAGGAGTAATTAAAGAAGAAGTGCACAAAGTAAAGTCCTTACATTTCCAGGAGGATTTACAGAGGAAGTGCACAAAGTAAAGTTCTTACATTTCCAGGAGGAATTACAGAGGAAATGCACAACGTTCTTACATTTCCAGGATGGATTACAGAGGAAGTGCACAAAGTAGATTTCTTACATTTCCAGGAGGGATTACAGAGGAAGTGCATAAAGTAAAGTTCTTACATTTCCAGGAGGGATTACAGAGGAAGTGCATAAAGTAAAGTTCTTACATTTCCAGGAGGGATTACAGAGGAAGTGCATAAAGCAAAGTTCTTACATTTTAAGGAGGGATTACAGAGGAAGTGCATAAAGTAAAGTTCTTACATTTCCAGGAGGGATTACAGAGGAAGTGCATAAAGTAAAGTTCTTACATTTCCAGGAGGGATTACAGAGGAAGTGCAAAAAGTAAAGTTCTTACATTTCCAGGAGGGATTACAGAGGAAGTCCATAAAGTAAAGTTCTTACATTTCCAGGAGGAATTACAGAGGAAATGCACAACGTTCTTACATTTCCAGGAGGAATTACAGAGGAAGTGCACAAAGTAGATTCCTTACATTTCCAGGAGGGTTTACGGAGGAAGTGAAGTAAAGTTCTTGCATTTCCAGGAGGGATTACAGAGGAAGTGCATAAAGTAAAGTTCTTACATTTCCAGGAGGGATTACAGAGGAAGTGCATAAAGTAAAGTTCTTACATTTCCAGGAGGGATTACAGAGGAAGTGCATAAAGTAAAGTTCTTACATTTCCAGGAGGGATTACAGAGGAAGTGCATAAAGTAAAGTTCTTACATTTCCAGGAGTAATTAAAGGGGAAGTGCACAAAGTAGAGTCCTTACATTTCCAGGAGGATTTACAGAGGAAGTGCACAAAGTAAAGTTCTTACATTTCCAGGAGGGATTACAGAGGAAGTGCACAAAGTAGAGTTCTTACATTTCCAGGAGTATTTACAGAGGAAGTGCATATAGTAAAGTTCTTACATTTCCATGAGGAATTAAAGAGGAAGTGCAGAAAGTAGAGTCCTTACATTTCCAGGAGGGATTACAGAGGAAGTGCGTATAGTAAAGTTCTTACATTTCCATGAGGAATTAAAGAGGAAGTGCACAAAGTAGAGTCCTTACATTTCCAGGAGTATTTACAGAGGAAGTGCAAAAAGTAAAGTTCTTACATTTCCAGGAGGGATTACAGAGGAAGTGCATAAAGTAAAGTTCTTACATTTCCAGGAGGGATTACAGAGGAAGTGCATAAAGCAAAGTTCTTACTTTTCCAGGAGGGATTATAGAGGAAGTGCAAAAAGTAAAGTTCTTACATTTCCAGGAGGAATTACAGAGGAAGTCCATAAAGTAAAGTTCTTACATTTCCAGGAGGGATTACAGGGGAAGTGCAGAAAGTAAAGTTCTTACATTTCCAGGAGGAATTACAGAGGAAATGCACAACGTTCTTACATTTCCATGAGGGATTACAGAGGAAGTGCACAAAGTAGATTTCTTACGTTTCCAGGAGGGATTACAGAGGAAGTGCATAAAGTAAAGTTCTTACATTTCCAGGAGGGATTACAGAGGAAGTGCATAAAGTAAAGTTCATACATTTCCAGGAGGGATTACAGAAGAAGTCCATAAAGCAAAGTTCTTACATTTCCAGGAGGGATTACAGAGGAAGTGCATAAAGTAAAGTTCTTACATTTCCAGGAGGAATTACAGAGGAAGTCCATAAAGTAAAGTTCTTACATTTCCAGGAGGAATTACAGACGAAGTGCAAAAAGTAAAGTTCTTACATTTCCAGGAGGGATTACAGAGGAAGTCCATAAAGTAAAGTTCTTACATTTCCAGGAGGAATTACAGAGGAAATGCACAACGTTCTTCCATTTCCAGGAGGGATTACAGAGGAAGTGCACAAAGTAGATTTCTTACATTTCCAGGAGGGATTACGGAGGAAGTGAAGTAAAGTTCTTGCATTTCCAGGAGGGATTACAGAGGAAGTGCATAAAGTAAAGTTCTTACATTTCCAGGAGGGATTACAGAGGAAGTGCATAAAGTAAAGTTCTTACATTTCCAGGAGGGATTACAGAGGAAGTGCTTAAAGTAAAGTTCTTACATTTCCAGGAGGGATTACAGAGGTAGTGCATAAAGTAAAGTTCTTACATTTCCAGGAGTAATAAAAGAGGAAGTGCACAAAGTAGAGTCCTTACATTTCCAGGAGGATTTACAGAGGAAGTGCACAAAGTAAATTTCTTACATTTCCAGGAGGGATTACAGAGGAAGTGCACAAAGTAGAGTCCTTACATTTCCAGGAGGGATTACAGGGGAAGTGCAGAAAGTAAAGTTCTTACATTTCCAGGAGGAATTACAGAGGAAATGCACAACGTTCTTACATTTCCAGGAGGGATTACAGAGGAAGTGCACAAAGTAGATTTCTTACATTTCCAGGAGGGATTACAGAGGAAGTGCATAAAGTAAAGTTCTTACATTTCCAGGAGGGATTACAGAGGAAGTGCATAAAGTAAAGTTCTTACATTTCCAGGAGGGATTACAGAGGAAGTGCATAAAGTAAAGTTCTTACATTTCCAGGAGGAATTACAGAGGAAGTCCATAAAGTAAAGTTCTTACATTTCCAGGAGGGATTACAGGGGAAGTGCAGAAAGTAAAGTTCTTACATTTCCAGGAGGAATTACAGAGGAAATGCACAACGTTCTTACATTTCCAGGAGGGATTACAGAGGAAGTGCACAAAGTAGATTTCTTACGTTTCCAGGAGGGATTACAGAGGAAGTGCGTAAAGTAAAGTTCTTACATTTCCAGGAGGGATTACAGAGGAAGTCCATAAAGTAAAGTTCATACATTTCCAGGAGGGATTACAGAAGAAGTCCATAAAGCAAAGTTCTTACATTTCCAGGAGGGATTACAGAGGAAGTGCATAAAGTAAAGTTCTTACATTTCCAGGAGGAATTACAGAGGAAGTCCATAAAGTAAAGTTCTTACATTTCCAGGAGGAATTACAGAGGAAGTGCAAAAAGTAAACTTCTTACATTTCCAGGAGGGATTACAGAGGAAGTCCATAAAGTAAAGTTCTTACATTTCCAGGAGGAATTACAGAGGAAATGCACAACGTTCTTACATTTCCAGGAGGGATTACAGAGGAAGTGCACAAAGTAGATTTCTTACATTTCCAGGAGGGATTACGGAGGAAGTGAAGTAAAGTTCTTGCATTTCCAGGAGGGATTAATGAGGAAGTGCATAAAGTAAAGTTCTTACATTTCCAGGAGGGATTAGAGAGGAAGTGCATAAAGTAAAGTTCTTACATTTCCAGGAGGGATTACAGAGGAAGTGCATAAAGTAAAGTTCATACATTTCCAGGAGGGATTACAGAGGAAGTGCATAAAGTAAAGTTCTTACATTTCCAGGAGTAATTAAAGAAGAAGTGCACAAAGTAGAGTCCTTACATTTCCAGGAGGATTTACAGAGGAAGTGCACAAAGTAAAGTTCTTACATTTCCAGGAGGGATTACAGAAGAAATGCACAAAGTTGAGTCCTTACATTTCCAGGAGGGATTACAGCGGAAGTGCAGAAAGTAAAGTTCTTACATTTCCAGGAGGATTACAGAGGAAATGCACAACGTTCTTACATTTCCAGGAGGGATTACAGAGGAAGTGCACAAAGTAGATTTCTTACATTTCCAGGAGGGATTACAGAGGAAGTGCATAAAGTAAAGTTCTTACATTTCCAGGAGGGATTACAGAGGAAGTGCATAAAGTAAAGTTCTTACAGTTCCAGGAGGGATTACAGAGGAAGTGCATAAAGCAAAGTTCTTACATTTCCAGGAGGGATTACAGAGGAAGTGCATAAAGTAAAGTTCTTACATTTCCAGGAGGAATTACAGAGGAAGTCCATAAAGTAAAGTTCTTACATTTCCAGGAGGAATTACAGAGGAAGTGCAAAAAGTAAAGTTCTTACATTTCCAGGAGGGATTACAGAGGAAGTCCATAAAGTAAAGTTCTTACATTTCCAGGAGGAATTACAGAGGAAATGCATAACGTTCTTACATTTCCAGGAGGAATTACAGAGGAAGTGCACAAAGTAGATTTCTTACATTTCCAGGAGGGTTTACGGAGGAAGTGAAGTAAAGTTCTTGCATTTCCAGGAGGGATTACAGAGGAAGTGCACAAAGTAAAGTTCTTACATTTCCAGGAGGGATTACAGAGGAAGTGCATAAAGTAAAGTTCTTACATTTCCAGGAGGGATTACAGAGGAAGTGCATAAAGTAAAGTTCTTACATTTCCAGGAGGGATTACAGAGGAAGTGCATAAAGTAAAGTTCTTACATTTCCAGGAGTAATTAAAGGGGAAGTGCACAAAGTAGAGTCCTTACATTTCCAGGAGGATTTACAGAGGAAGTGCACAAAGTAAAGTTCTTACATTTCCAGGAGGGATTACAGAGGAAGTGCATAAAGTAAAGTTCTTACATTTCCAGGAGTATTTACAGAGGAAGTGCATATAGTAAAGTTCTTACATTTCCATGAGGAATTAAAGAGGAAGTGCAGAAAGTAGAGTCCTTACATTTCCAGGAGGGATTACAGAGGAAGTGCGTATAGTAAAGTTCTTACATTTCCATGAGGAATTAAAGAGGAAGTGCACAAAGTAGAGTCCTTACATTTCCAGGAGTATTTACAGAGGAAGTGCAAAAAGTAAAGTTCTTACATTTCCAGGAGGGATTACAGAGGAAGAGCATAAAGTAAAGTTCTTACATTTCCAGGAGGGATTACAGAGGAAGTGCATAATGTAAAATTCTTACATTTCCAGGAGGAATTACAGAGGAAATGCACAACGTTCTTACATTTCCAGGAGGGATTACAGAGAAAGTGCACAAAGTAGATTTCTTACATTTCCAGGAGGGATTACAGAGGAAGTGCATAAAGTAAAGTTCTTACATTTCCAGGAGGGATTACAGAGGAAGTGCATAAAGTAAAGTTCTTACATTTCCAGGAGGGATTACAGAGGAAGTGCATAAAGTAAAGTTCTTACATTTCCAGGAGGGATTACAGAGGAAGTGCGTAAAGTAAAGTTCTTACATTTCCAGGAGTAATTAAAGAGGAAGTGCACAAAGTAGAGTCCTTACATTTCCAGGAGGATTTACAGAGGAAGTGCACAAAGTAAAGTTCTTACATTTCCAGGAGGGATTACAGAGGAAGTGCATATAGTAAAGTTCTTACATTTCCATGAGGAATTAAAAAGGAAGTGCAGAAAGTAGAGTCCTTACATTTCCAGGAGGGATTACAGAGGAAGTGCACAAAGTAGAGTTCTTACATTTCCAGGAGGGATTACAGGGGATGTGCACAAAGTAGAGTTCTTACATTTGGAGGAGTATTTACAGTGGAAGTGCAAAAAGTAAAGTTCTTACATTTCCAGGAGGGATTACAGAGGAAGTGCATAAAGTAAAGTTCTTACATTTCCAGGGGGAATTAAAGAGGAAGTGCAGAAAGTAGAGTCCTTACATTTCCAGGAGGTATTACAGGGGATGTGCACAAAGTAGAGTTCTTACATTTCCAGGAGGATTAACAGAGGAAGGGCAAAAAGTAAAGTTCTTACATTTCCAGGAGGAATTACAGAGGAAGTCCATAAAGTAAAGTTCTTACATTTCCAGGAGGAATTACAGAGGAAGTGCAAAAAGTAAAGTTCTTACATTTCCAGGAGGAATTACAGAGGAAATGCACAACATTCTTAAATTTCCAGGAGGGATTACAGAGGAAGCGCACAAAGTAGATTTCTTACATTTCCAGGAGGGATTACGGAGGAAGTGAATTAAAGTTCTTGCATTTCCAGGAGGGATTACAGAGGAAGTGCATAAAGTAAAGTTCTTACATTTCCAGGAGGGATTACAGAGGAAGTGCGTAAAGTAAAGTTCTTACATTTCCAGGTGGGATTACAGAGGAAGTGCATAAAGTAAAGTTCTTACATTTCCAGGAGGGATTACAGAGGAAGTGCATAAAGTAAAGTTCTTACATTTCCAGGAGTAATTAAAGAGGAAGTGCAAAAAGTAGAGTCCTTACATTTCCAGGAGGATTTACAGAGGAAGTGCACAAAGTAAAGTTCTTACATTTCCAGGAGGGATTACAGAGGAAGTGCACAAAGTAGAGTCCTTACATTTCCAGGAGGGATTACAGGGGAAGTGCAGAAAGTAAAGTTCTTACATTTCCAGGAGGAATTACAGAGGAAATGCACAACGTTCTTACATTTCCAGGAGGGATTACAGAGGAAGTGCACAAAGTAGAATTCTTACATTTCCAGGAGGGATTACAGAGGAAGTGCACAAAGTAGATTTCTTACATTTCCAGGAGGGATTACAGAGGAAGTGCATAAAGTAAAGTTCTTACATTTCCAGGAGGGATTACAGAGGAAGTGCATAAAGTAAAGTTCTTACATTTCCAGGAGGAATTACAGAGGAAGTCCATAAAGTAAAGTTCTTACATTTCCAGGAGGGATTACAGGCGAAGTGCAGAAAGTAACGTTCTTACATTTCCAGGAGGAATTACAGAGGAAATGCACAACGTTCTTACATTTCCAGGAGGGATTACAGAGGAAGTGCACAAAGTAGATTTCTTACGTTTCCAGGAGGGATTACAGAGGAAGTGCATAAAGTAAAGTTCTTACATTTCCAGGAGAGATTACAGAGGAAGTGCATAAAGTAAAGCTCATACATTTCCAGGAGGGATTACAGAGGAAGTGCATAAAGTAAAGTTCTTACATTTCCAGGAGGGATTACAGAGGAAGTGCATAAAGTAAAGTTCATACATTTCCAGGAGGGATTACAGAAGAAGTCCATAAAGCAAAGTTCTTACATTTCCAGGAGGGATTACAGAGGAAGTGCATAAAGTAAAGTTCTTACATTTCCAGGAGGAATTACAGAGGAAGTCCATAAAGTAAAGTTCTTACATTTCCAGGAGGAATTACAGAGGAAGTGCAAAAAGTAAAGTTCTTACATTTCCAGGAGGGATTACAGAGGAAGTCCATAAAGTAAAGTTCTTACATTTCCAGGAGGAATTACAGAGGAAATGCACAACGTTCTTACATTTCCAGGAGGGATTACAGAGGAAGTGCACAAAGTAGATTTCTTACATTTCCAGGAGGGATTACAGAGGAAGTGAAGTAAAGTTCTTGCATTTCCAGGAGGGATTACAGCGGAAGTGCAGAAAGTAAAGTTCTTACATTTCCAGGAGGGATTACAGAGGAAGTGCATAAAGTAAAGTTCATACATTTCCAGGAGGGATTACAGAGGAAGTGCAAAAAGTAAAGTTCTTACATTTCCAGGAGGGATTACAGAGGAAGTCCATAAAGTAAAGTTCTTACATTTCCAGGAGGAATTACAGAGGAAATGCACAACGTTCTTACATTTTCAGGAGGGATTACAGAGGAAGTGCACAAAGTAGATTTCTTACATTTCCAGGAGGGATTACGGAGGAAGTGAAGTAAAGTTCTTGCATTTCCAGGAGGGATTACAGAGGAAGTGCATAAAGTAAAGTTCTTACATTTCCAGGAGGGATTAGAGAGGAAGTGCATAAAGTAAAGTTCTTACATTTCCAGGAGGGATTACAGAGGAAGTGCATAAAGTAAAGTTCATACATTTCCAGGAGGGATTACAGAGGAAGTGCATAAAGTAAAGTTCTTACATTTCCAGGAGTAATTAAAGAAGAAGTGCACAAAGTAGAGTCCTTACATTTCCAGGAGGATTTACAGAGGAAGTGCACAAAGTAAAGTTCTTACATTTCCAGGAGGGATTACAGAGGAAATGCACAAAGTAGAGTCCTTACATTTCCAGGAGGGATTACAGCGGAAGTGCAGAAAGTAAAGTTCTTACATTTCCAGGAGGAATTACAGAGGAAATGCACAACGTTCTTACATTTCCAGGAGGGATTACAGAGGAAGTGCACAAAGTAGATTTTTACATTTCCAGGAGGGATTACAGTGGAAGTGCATAAAGTAAAGTTCTTACATTTCCAGGAGGGATTACAGAGGAAGTGCATAAAGTAAAGTTCTTACATTTCCAGGAGGGATTACAGAGGAAGTGCGTAAAGTAAAGTTCTTACATTTCCAGGAGTAATTAAAGAGGAAGTGCACAAAGTAGAGTCCTTACATTTCCAGGAGGATTTACAGAGGAAGTGCACAAAGTAAAGTTCTTACATTTCCAGGAGGGATTACAGAGGAAGTGCATATAGTAAAGTTCTTACATTTCCATGAGGAATTAAAAAGGAAGTGCAGAAAGTAGAGTCCTTACATTTCCAGGAGGGATTACAGAGGAAGTGTACAAAGTAGAGTTCTTACATTTCCAGGAGGGATTACAGGGGATGTGCACAAAGTAGAGTTCTTACATTTGCAGGAGTATTTACAGTGGAAGTGCAAAAAGTAAAGTTCTTACATTTCCAGGAGGGATTACAGAGGAAGTGCATAAAGTAAAGTTCTTACATTTCCAGGGGGAATTAAAGAGGAAGTGCAGAAAGTAGAGTCCTTACATTTCCAGGAGGTATTACAGGGGATGTGCACAAAGTAGAGTTCTTACATTTCCAGGAGGATTAACAGAGGAAGAGCAAAAAGTAAAGTTCTTACATTTCCAGGAGGAATTACAGAGGAAGTCCATAAAGTAAAGTTCTTACATTTCCAGGAGGAATTACAGAGGAAGTGCAAAAAGTAAAGTTCTTACATTTCCAGGAGGGATTACAGAGGAAGTCCATAAAGTAAAGTTCTTACATTTCCAGGAGGAATTACAGAGGAAATGCACAACGTTCTTAAATTTCCAGGAGGGATTACAGAGGAAGCGCACAAAGTAGATTTCTTACATTTCCAGGAGGGATTACGGAGGAAGTGAATTAAAGTTCTTGCATTTCCAGGAGGGATTACAGAGGAAGTGCATAAAGTAAAGTTCTTACATTTCCAGGAGGGATTACAGAGGAAGTGCATAAAGTAAAGTTCTTACATTTCCAGGAGGGATTACAGAGGAAGTGCATAAAGTAAAGTTCTTACATTTCCAGGAGTAATTAAAGAGGAAGTGCAAAAAGTAGAGTCCTTACATTTCCAGAAGGATTTACAGAGGAAGTGCACAAAGTAAAGTTCTTACATTTCCAGGAGGGATTACAGAGGAAGTGCACAAGGAAGAGTCCTTACATTTCCAGGAGGGATTACAAGGGAAGTGCAGAAAGTAAAGTTCTTACATTTCCAGGAGGAATTACAGAGGAAATCCACAACGTTCTTACATTTCCAGGAGGGATTACAGAGGAAGTGCACAAAGTAGAATTCTTATATTTCCAGGAGGGATTACAGAGGAAGTGCACAAAGTAGATTTCTTACATTTCTAGGAGGGATTATAGAGGAAGTGCATAAAGTAAAGTTCTTACATTTCCAGGAGGGATTACAGAGGAAGTGCATAAAGTAAAGTTCTTACATTTCCAGGACGAATTACAGAGGAAGTCCATAAAGTAAAGTTCTTACATTTCCAGGAGGGATTACAGGCGAAGTGCAGAAAGTAACGTTCTTACATTTCCAGGAGGAATTACAGAGGAAATGCACAACGTTCTTACATTTCCAGGAGGGATTACAGAGGAAGTGCACAAAGTAGATTTCTTACGTTTCCAGGAGGGATTACAGAGGAAGTGCATAAAGTAAAGTTCTTACATTTCCAGGAGAGATTACAGAGGAAGTGCATAAAGTAAAGTTCATACATTTCCAGGAGGGATTACAGAGGAAGTGCATAAAGCAAAGTTCTTACATTTCCAGGAGGGATTACAGAGGAAGTGCATAAAGTAAAGTTCTTACATTTCCAGGAGGAATTACAGAGGAAGTCCATAAAGTAAAGTTCTTACAGTTCCAGGAGGAATTACAGAAGAAGTGCAAAAAGTAAAGTTCTTACATTTCCAGGAGGGATTACAGAGGAAGTCCATAAAGTAAAGTTCTTACATTTCCAGGAGGAATTACAGAGGAAATGCACAACGTTCTTACATTTCCAGGAGGAATTACAGAGGAAGTGCACAAAGTAGATTTCTTACATTTCCAGGAGGGATTACGGAGGAAGTGAAGTAAAGTTCTTGCATTTCCAGGAGGGATTACAGAGGAAGTGCATAAAGTAAAGTTCTTACATTTCCAGGAGGGATTACAGAGGAAGTGCATAAAGTAAAGTTCTTACATTTCCAGGAGGGATTACAGAGGAAGTGCATAAAGTAAAGTTCTTACATTTCCAGGAGGGATTACAGAGGAAGTGCATAAAGTAAAGTTCTTACATTTCCAGGAGTAATTAAAGGGGAAGTGCACAAAGTAGAGTCCTTACATTTCCAGGAGGATTTACAGAGGAAGTGCACAAAGTAAAGTTCTTACATTTCCAGGAGGGATTACAGAGGAAGTGCATAAAGTAAAGTTCTTACATTTCCAGGAGGATTTACAGAGGAAGTGCATATAGTAAAGTTCTTACATTTCCATGAGGAATTAAAGAGGAAGTGCAGAAAGTAGAGTCCTTACATTTCCAGGAGGGATTACAGAGGAAGTGCGTATAGTAAAGTTCTTACATTTCCATGAGGAATTAAAGAGGAAGTGCACAAAGTAGAGTCCTTACATTTCCAGGAGTATTTACAGAGGAAGTGCAAAAAGTAAAGTTCTTACATTTCCAGGAGGGATTACAGAGGAAGTGCATAAAGTAAAGTACTTACATTTCCAGGAGGGATTACAGAGGAAATGCACAACGTTCTTACATTTTCAGGAGGGATTACAGAGGAAGTGCATAATGTAAAATTCTTACATTTCCAGGAGGAATTACAGAGGAAATGCACAACGTTCTTACATTTCCAGGAGGGATTACAGAGGAAGTGCATAATGTAAAATTCTTACATTTCCAGGAGGAATTACAGAGGAAATGCACAACGTTCTTACATTTCCAGGAGGGATTACAGAGAAAGTGCACAAAGTAGATTTCTTACATTTCCAGGAGGGATTACAGAGGAAGTACATAAAGTAAAGTTCTTACATTTCCAGGAGGGATTACAGAGGAAGTGCATAAAGTAAAGTTCTTACATTTCCAGGAGGGATTACAGAGGAAGTGCACAAAGTAGATTTCTTACATTTCCAGGAGGGATTACAGTGGAAGTGCATAAAGTAAAGTTCTTACATTTCCAGGAGGGATTACAGAGGAAGTGCATAAAGTAAAGTTCTTACATTTACAGGAGGGATTACAGAGGAAGTGCGTAAAGTAAATTTCTTACATTTCCAGGAGTAATTAAAGAGGAAGTGCACAAAGTAGAGTCCTTACATTTCCAGGAGGATTTACAGAGGAAGTGCACAAAGTAAAGTTCTTACATTTCCAGGAGGGATTACAGAGGAAGTGCATATAGTAAAGTTCTTACATTTCCATGAGGAATTAAAAAGGAAGTGCAGAAAGTAGAGTCCTTACATTTCCAGGAGGGATTACAGAGGAAGTGTACAAAGTAGAGTTCTTACATTTCCAGGAGGGATTACAGGGGATGTGCACAAAGTAGAGTTCTTACATTTGCAGGAGTATTTACAGTGGAAGTGCAAAAAGTAAAGTTCTTACATTTCCAGGAGGGATTACAGAGGAAGTGCATAAAGTAAAGTTCTTACATTTCCAGGGGGAATTAAAGAGGAAGTGCAGAAAGCAGAGTCCTTACATTTCCAGGAGGTATTACAGGGGATGTGCACAAAGTAGAGTTCTTACATTTCCAGGAGGATTAACAGAGGAAGTTCATAAAGTAAAGTTCTTACATTTCCAGGAGGAATTACAGAGGAAGTGCAAAAAGTAAAGTTCTTACATTTCCAGGAGGGATTACAGAGGAAGTCCATAAAGTAAAGTTCTTACATTTCCAGGAGGAATTACAGAGGAAATGCACAACGTTCTTAAATTTCCAGGAGGGATTACAGAGGAAGTGCACAAAGTAGAATTCTTACATTTCCAGGAGGGATTACAGAGGAAGTGCACAAAGTAGAGTTCTTACATTTCCAGGAGGGATTACAGAGGAAGTGCACAAAGTAGATTTCTTACGTTTCCAGGAGGGATTACAGAGGAAGTGCATAAAGTAAAGTTCTTACATTTCCAGGAGGAATTACAGAGGAAGTCCATAAAGTAAAGTTCTTACATTTCCAGGAGGAATTACAGAGGAAGTGCAAAAAGTAAAGTTCTTACATTTCCAGGAGGGATTACAGGCGAAGTGCAGAAAGTAACGTTCTTACATTTCCAGGAGGAATTACAGAGGAAATGCACAACGTTCTTACATTTCCAGGAGGGATTACAGAGGAAGTGCACAAAGTAGATTTCTTACGTTTCCAGGAGGGATTACAGAGGAAGTGCATAAAGTAAAGTTCTTACATTTCCAGGAGAGATTACAGAGGAAGTGCATAAAGTAAAGTTCTTACATTTCCAGGAGGGATTACAGAGGAAGTGCATAAAGTAAAGTTCTTACATTTCCAGGAGTAATTAAAGAGGAAGTGCAAAAAGTAGAGTCCTTACATTTCCAGGAGGATTTACAGAGGAAGTGCACAAAGTAAAGTTCTTACATTTCCAGGAGGGATTACAGAGGAAGTGCACAAAGTAGAGTCCTTACATTTCCAGGAGGGATTACAGGGGAAGTGCAGAAAGTAAAGTTCTTACATTTCCAGGAGGAATTACAGAGGAAATGCACAACGTTCTTACATTTCCAGGAGGGATTACAGAGGAAGTGCACAAAGTAGAATTCTTACATTTCCAGGAGGGATTACAGAGGAAGTGCACAAAGTAGATTTCTTACATTTCCAGGAGGGATTACAGAGGAAGTGCATAAAGTAAAGTTCTTACATTTCCAGGAGGGATTACAGAGGAAGTGCATAAAGTAAAGTTCTTACATTTCCAGGAGGAATTACAGAGGAAGTCCATAAAGTAAAGTTCTTACATTTCCAGGAGGGATTACAGGCGAAGTGCAGAAAGTAACGTTCTTACATTTCCAGGAGGAATTACAGAGGAAATGCACAACGTTCTTACATTTCCAGGAGGGATTACAGAGGAAGTGCACAAAGTAGATTTCTTACGTTTCCAGGAGGGATTACAGAGGAAGTGCATAAAGTAAAGTTCTTACATTTCCAGGAGAGATTACAGAGGAAGTGCATAAAGTAAAGCTCATACATTTCCAGGAGGGATTACAGAGGAAGTGCATAAAGTAAAGTTCTTACATTTCCAGGAGGGATTACAGAGGAAGTGCATAAAGTAAAGTTCATACATTTCCAGGAGGGATTACAGAAGAAGTCCATAAAGCAAAGTTCTTACATTTCCAGGAGGGATTACAGAGGAAGTGCATAAAGTAAAGTTCTTACATTTCCAGGAGGAATTACAGAGGAAGTCCATAAAGTAAAGTTCTTACATTTCCAGGAGGAATTACAGAGGAAGTGCAAAAAGTAAAGTTCTTACATTTCCAGGAGGGATTACAGAGGAAGTCCATAAAGTAAAGTTCTTACATTTCCAGGAGGAATTACAGAGGAAATGCACAACGTTCTTACATTTCCAGGAGGGATTACAGAGAAAGTGCACAAAGTAGATTTCTTACATTTCCAGGAGGGATTACAGAGGAAGTACATAAAGTAAAGTTCTTACATTTCCAGGAGGGATTACAGAGGAAGTGCATAAAGTAAAGTTCTTACATTTCCAGGAGGGATTACAGAGGAAGTGCACAAAGTAGATTTCTTACATTTCCAGGAGGGATTACAGTGGAAGTGCATAAAGTAAAGTTCTTACATTTCCAGGAGGGATTACAGAGGAAGTGCATAAAGTAAAGTTCTTACATTTATAGGAGGGATTACAGAGGAAGTGCGTAAAGTAAATTTCTTACATTTCCAGGAGTAATTAAAGAGGAAGTGCACAAAGTAGAGTCCTTACATTTCCAGGAGGATTTACAGAGGAAGTGCACAAAGTAAAGTTCTTACATTTCCAGGAGGGATTACAGAGGAAGTGCATATAGTAAAGTTCTTACATTTCCATGAGGAATTAAAAAGGAAGTGCAGAAAGTAGAGTCCTTACATTTCCAGGAGGGATTACAGAGGAAGTGTACAAAGTAGAGTTCTTACATTTCCAGGAGGGATTACAGGGGATGTGCACAAAGTAGAGTTCTTACATTTGCAGGAGTATTTACAGTGGAAGTGCAAAAAGTAAAGTTCTTACATTTCCAGGAGGGATTACAGAGGAAGTGCATAAAGTAAAGTTCTTACATTTCCAGGGGGAATTAAAGAGGAAGTGCAGAAAGCAGAGTCCTTACATTTCCAGGAGGTATTACAGGGGATGTGCACAAAGTAGAGTTCTTACATTTCCAGGAGGAATAACAGAGGAAGTTCATAAAGTAAAGTTCTTACATTTCAAGGAGGAATTACAGAGGAAGTGCAAAAAGTAAAGTTCTTACATTTCCAGGAGGGATTACAGAGGAAGTCCATAAAGTAAAGTTCTTACATTTCCAGGAGGAATTACAGAGGAAATGCACAACGTTCTTAAATTTCCAGGAGGGATTACAGAGGAAGTGCACAAAGTAGAATTCTTACATTTCCAGGAGGGATTACAGAGGAAGTGCACAAAGTAGAGTTCTTACATTTCCAGGAGGGATTACAGAGGAAGTGCACAAAGTAGATTTCTTACGTTTCCAGGAGGGATTACAGAGGAAGTGCATAAAGTAAAGTTCTTACATTTCCAGGAGGAATTACAGAGGAAGTCCATAAAGTAAAGTTCTTACATTTCCAGGAGGAATTACAGAGGAAGTGCAAAAAGTAAAGTTCTTACATTTCCAGGAGGGATTACAGGCGAAGTGCAGAAAGTAACGTTCTTACATTTCCAGGAGGAATTACAGAGGAAATGCACAACGTTCTTACATTTCCAGGAGGGATTACAGAGGAAGTGCACAAAGTAGATTTCTTACGTTTCCAGGAGGGATTACAGAGGAAGTGCATAAAGTAAAGTTCTTACATTTCCAGGAGAGATTACAGAGGAAGTGCATAAAGTAAAGTTCTTACATTTCCAGGAGGGATTACAGAGGAAGTGCATAAAGTAAAGTTCTTACATTTCCAGGAGTAATTAAAGAGGAAGTGCAAAAAGTAGAGTCCTTACATTTCCAGGAGGATTTACAGAGGAAGTGCACAAAGTAAAGTTCTTACATTTCCAGGAGGGATTACAGAGGAAGTGCACAAAGTAGAGTCCTTACATTTCCAGGAGGGATTACAGGGGAAGTGCAGAAAGTAAAGTTCTTACATTTCCAGGAGGAATTACAGAGGAAATGCACAACGTTCTTACATTTCCAGGAGGGATTACAGAGGAAGTGCACAAAGTAGAATTCTTACATTTCCAGGAGGGATTACAGAGGAAGTGCACAAAGTAGATTTCTTACATTTCCAGGAGGGATTACAGAGGAAGTGCATAAAGTAAAGTTCTTACATTTCCAGGAGGGATTACAGAGGAAGTGCATAAAGTAAAGTTCTTACATTTCCAGGAGGAATTACAGAGGAAGTCCATAAAGTAAAGTTCTTACATTTCCAGGCGGGATTACAGGCGAAGTGCAGAAAGTAACGTTCTTACATTTCCAGGAGGAATTACAGAGGAAATGCACAACGTTCTTACATTTCCAGGAGGGATTACAGAGGAAGTGCACAAAGTAGATTTCTTACGTTTCCAGGAGGGATTACAGAGGAAGTGCATAAAGTAAAGTTCTTACATTTCCAGGAGAGATTACAGAGGAAGTGCATAAAGTAAAGCTCATACATTTCCAGGAGGGATTACAGAGGAAGTGCATAAAGTAAAGTTCTTACATTTCCAGGAGGGATTACAGAGGAAGTGCATAAAGTAAAGTTCATACATTTCCAGGAGGGATTACAGAAGAAGTCCATAAAGCAAAGTTCTTACATTTCCAGGAGGGATTACAGAGGAAGTGCATAAAGTAAAGTTCTTACATTTCCAGGAGGAATTACAGAGGAAGTCCATAAAGTAAAGTTCTTACATTTCCAGGAGGAATTACAGAGGAAGTGCAAAAAGTAAAGTTCTTACATTTCCAGGAGGGATTACAGAGGAAGTCCATAAAGTAAAGTTCTTACATTTCCAGGAGGAATTACAGAGGAAATGCACAACGTTCTTACATTTCCAGGAGGGATTACAGAGGAAGTGCACAAAGTAGATTTCTTACATTTCCAGGAGGGATTACAGAGGAAGTGAAGTAAAGTTCTTGCATTTCCAGGAGGGATTACAGCGGAAGTGCAGAAAGTAAAGTTCTTACATTTCCAGGAGGGATTACAGAGGAAGTGCATAAAGTAAAGTTCATACATTTCCAGGAGGGATTACAGAGGAAGTGCAAAAAGTAAAGTTCTTACATTTCCAGGAGGGATTACAGAGGAAGTCCATAAAGTAAAGTTCTTACATTTCCAGGAGGAATTACAGAGGAAATGCACAACGTTCTTACATTTCCAGGAGGGATTACAGAGGAAGTGCACAAAGTAGATTTCTTACATTTCCAGGAGGGATTACGGAGGAAGTGAAGTAAAGTTCTTGCATTTCCAGGAGGGATTACAGAGGAAGTGCATAAAGTAAAGTTCTTACATTTCCAGGAGGGATTAGAGAGGAAGTGCATAAAGTAAAGTTCTTACATTTCCAGGAGGGATTACAGAGGAAGTGCATAAAGTAAAGTTCATACATTTCCAGGAGGGATTACAGAGGAAGTGCATAAAGTAAAGTTCTTACATTTCCAGGAGTAATTAAAGAAGAAGTGCACAAAGTAGAGTCCTTACATTTCCAGGAGGATTTACAGAGGAAGTGCACAAAGTAAAGTTCTTACATTTCCAGGAGGGATTACAGAGGAAATGCACAAAGTAGAGTCCTTACATTTCCAGGAGGGATTACAGCGGAAGTGCAGAAAGTAAAGTTCTTACATTTCCAGGAGGAATTACAGAGGAAATGCACAACGTTCTTACATTTCCAGGAGGGATTACAGAGGAAGTGCACAAAGTAGATTTCTTACATTTCCAGGAGGGATTACAGAGGAAGTGCATAAAGTAAAGTTCTTACATTTCCAGGAGGGATTACAGAGGAAGTGCATAAAGTAAAGTTCTTACATTTCCAGGAGGGATTACAGAGGAAGTGCATAAAGCAAAGTTCTTACATTTCCAGGAGGGATTACAGAGGAAGTGCATAAAGTAAAGTTCTTACATTTCCAGGAGGACTTACAGAGGAAGTCCATAAAGTAAAGTTCTTACATTTCCAGGAGGAATTACAGAGGAAGTGCAAAAAGTAAAGTTCTTACATTTCCAGGAGGGATTACAGAGGAAGTGCATAAAGTAAAGTTCTTACATTTCCAGGAGGGATTACAGAGGAAGTGCACAAAGTAGATTTCTTACATTTCCAGGAGGGATTACAGTGGAAGTGCATAAAGTAAAGTTCTTACATTTCCAGGAGGGATTACAGAGGAAGTGCATAAAGTAAAGTTCTTACATTTCCAGGAGGGATTACAGAGGAAGTTCGTAAAGTAAAGTTCTTACATTTCCAGGAGTAATTAAAGAGGAAGTGCACAAAGTAGAGTCCTTACATTTCCAGGAGGATTTACAGAGGAAGTGCACAAAGTAAAGTTCTTACATTTCCAGGAGGGATTACAGAGGAAGTGCATATAGTAAAGTTCTTACATTTCCATGAGGAATTAAAAAGGAAGTGCAGAAAGTAGAGTCCTTACATTTCCAGGAGGGATTACAGAGGAAGTGTACAAAGTAGAGTTCTTACATTTCCAGGAGGGATTACAGGGGATGTGCACAAATTAGAGTTCTTACATTTGCAGGAGTATTTACAGTGGAAGTGCAAAAAGTAAAGTTCTTACATTTCCAGGAGGGATTACAGAGGAAGTGCATAAAGTAAAGTTCTTACATTTCCAGGGGGAATTAAAGAGGAAGTGCAGAAAGTAGAGTCCTTACATTTCCAGGAGGTATTACAGGGGATGTGCACAAAGTAGAGTTCTTACATTTCCAGGAGGATTAACAGAGGAAGAGCAAAAAGTAAAGTTCTTACATTTCCAGGAGGAATTACAGAGGAAGTCCATAAAGTAAAGTTCTTACATTTCCAGGAGGAATTACAGAGGAAGTGCAAAAAGTAAAGTTCTTACATTTCCAGGAGGGATTACAGAGGAAGTCCATAAAGTAAAGTTCTTACATTTCCAGGAGGAATTACAGAGGAAATGCACAACGTTCTTAAATTTCCAGGAGGGATTACAGAGGAAGCGAACAAAGTAGATTTCTTACATTTCCAGGAGGGATTACGGAGGAAGTGAATTAAAGTTCTTGCATTTCCAGGAGGGATTACAGAGGAAGTGCATAAAGTAAAGTTCTTACATTTCCAGGAGGGATTACAGAGGAAGTGCGTAAAGTAAAGTTCTTACATTTCCAGGTGGGATTACAGAGGAAGTGCATAAAGTAAAGTTCTTACATTTCCAGGAGGGATTACAGAGGAAGTGCATAAAGTAAAGTTCTTACATTTCCAGGAGTAATTAAAGAGGAAGTGCAAAAAGTAGAGTCCTTACATTTCCAGAAGGATTTACAGAGGAAGTGCACAAAGTAAAGTTCTTACATTTCCAGGAGGGATTACAGAGGAAGTGCACAAAGTAGAGTCCTTACATTTCCAGGAGGGATTACAAGGGAAGTGCAGAAAGTAAAGTTCTTACATTTCCAGGAGGAATTACAGAGGAAATCCACAACGTTCTTACATTTCCAGGAGGGATTACAGAGGAAGTGCACAAAGTAGAATTCTTACATTTCCAGGAGGGATTACAGAGGAAGTGCACAAAGTAGATTTCTTACATTTCTAGGAGGGATTATAGAGGAAGTGCATAAAGTAAAGTTCTTACATTTCCAGGAGGGATTACAGAGGAAGTGCATAAAGTAAAGTTCTTACATTTCCAGGACGAATTACAGAGGAAGTCCATAAAGTAAAGTTCTTACATTTCCAGGAGGGATTACAGGCGAAGTGCAGAAAGTAACGTTCTTACATTTCCAGGAGGAATTACAGAGGAAATGCACAACGTTCTTACATTTCCAGGAGGGATTACAGAGGAAGTGCACAAAGTAGATTTCTTACGTTTCCAGGAGGGATTACAGAGGAAGTGCATAAAGTAAAGTTCTTACATTTCCAGGAGAGATTACAGAGGAAGTGCATAAAGTAAAGTTCATACATTTCCAGGAGGGATTACAGAGGAAGTGCATAAAGCAAAGTTCATACATTTCCAGGAGGGATTACAGAGGAAGTGCATAAAGTAAAGTTCTTACATTTCCAGGAGGAATTACAGAGGAAGTCCATAAAGTAAAGTTCTTACAGTTCCAGGAGGAATTACAGAAGAAGTGCAAAAAGTAAAGTTCTTACATTTCCAGGAGGGATTACAGAGGAAGTCCATAAAGTAAAGTTCTTACATTTCCAGGAGGAATTACAGAGGAAATGCACAACGTTCTTACATTTCCAGGAGGAATTACAGAGGAAGTGCACAAAGTAGATTTCTTACATTTCCAGGAGGGATTACGGAGGAAGTGAAGTAAAGTTCTTGCATTTCCAGGAGGGATTACAGAGGAAGTGCATAAAGTAAAGTTCTTACATTTCCAGGAGGGATTACAGAGGAAGTGCATAAAGTAAAGTTCTTACATTTCCAGGAGGGATTACAGAGGAAGTGCATAAAGTAAAGTTCTTACATTTCCAGGAGGGATTACAGAGGAAGTGCATAAAGTAAAGTTCTTACATTTCCAGGAGTAATTAAAGGGGAAGTGCACAAAGTAGAGTCCTTACATTTCCAGGAGGATTTACAGAGGAAGTGCACAAAGTAAAGTTCTTACATTTCCAGGAGGGATTACAGAGGAAGTGCATAAAGTAAAGTTCTTACATTTCCAGGAGGATTTACAGAGGAAGTGCATATAGTAAAGTTCTTACATTTCCATGAGGAATTAAAGAGGAAGTGCAGAAAGTAGAGTCCTTACATTTCCAGGAGGGATTACAGAGGAAGTGCGTATAGTAAAGTTCTTACATTTCCATGAGGAATTAAAGAGGAAGTGCACAAAGTAGAGTCCTTACATTTCCAGGAGTATTTACAGAGGAAGTGCAAAAAGTAAAGTTCTTACATTTCCAGGAGGGATTACAGAGGAAGTGCATAAAGTAAAGTACTTACATTTCCAGGAGGGATTACAGAGGAAATGCACAACGTTCTTACATTTTCAGGAGGGATTACAGAGGAAGTGCATAATGTAAAATTCTTACATTTCCAGGAGGAATTACAGAGGAAATGCACAACGTTCTTACATTTCCAGGAGGGATTACAGAGGAAGTGCATAATGTAAAATTCTTACATTTCCAGGAGGAATTACAGAGGAAATGCACAACGTTCTTACATTTCCAGGAGGGATTACAGAGAAAGTGCACAAAGTAGATTTCTTACATTTCCAGGAGGGATTACAGAGGAAGTACATAAAGTAAAGTTCTTACATTTCCAGGAGGGATTACAGAGGAAGTGCATAAAGTAAAGTTCTTACATTTCCAGGAGGGATTACAGAGGAAGTGCACAAAGTAGATTTCTTACATTTCCAGGAGGGATTACAGTGGAAGTGCATAAAGTAAAGTTCTTACATTTCCAGGAGGGATTACAGAGGAAGTGCATAAAGTAAAGTTCTTACATTTACAGGAGGGATTACAGAGGAAGTGCGTAAAGTAAATTTCTTACATTTCCAGGAGTAATTAAAGAGGAAGTGCAGAAAGTAGAGTCCTTACATTTCCAGGAGGATTTACAGAGGAAGTGCACAAAGTAAAGTTCTTACATTTCCAGGAGGTATTACAGAGGAAGTGCATATAGTAAAGTTCTTACATTTCCATGAGGAATTAAAAAGGAAGTGCAGAAAGTAGAGTCCTTACATTTCCAGGAGGGATTACAGAGGAAGTGTACAAAGTAGAGTTCTTACATTTCCAGGAGGGATTACAGGGGATGTGCACAAAGTAGAGTTCTTACATTTGCAGGAGTATTTACAGTGGAAGTGCAAAAAGTAAAGTTCTTACATTTCCAGGAGGGATTACAGAGGAAGTGCATAAAGTAAAGTTCTTACATTTCCAGGGGGAATTAAAGAGGAAGTGCAGAAAGCAGAGTCCTTACATTTCCAGGAGGTATTACAGGGGATGTGCACAAAGTAGAGTTCTTACATTTCCAGGAGGATTAACAGAGGAAGTTCATAAAGTAAAGTTCTTACATTTCCAGGAGGAATTACAGAGGAAGTGCAAAAAGTAAAGTTCTTACATTTCCAGGAGGGATTACAGAGGAAGTCCATAAAGTAAAGTTCTTACATTTACAGGAGGAATTACAGAGGAAATGCACAACGTTCTTAAATTTCCAGGAGGGATTACAGAGGAAGTGCACAAAGTAGAATTCTTACATTTCCAGGAGGGATTACAGAGGAAGTGCACAAAGTAGAGTTCTTACATTTCCAGGAGGGATTACAGAGGAAGTGCACAAAGTAGATTTCTTACGTTTCCAGGAGGGATTACAGAGGAAGTGCATAAAGTAAAGTTCTTACATTTCCAGGAGGAATTACAGAGGAAGTCCATAAAGTAAAGTTCTTACATTTCCAGGAGGAATTACAGAGGAAGTGCAAAAAGTAAAGTTCTTACATTTCCAGGAGGGATTACAGGCGAAGTGCAGAAAGTAACGTTCTTACATTTCCAGGAGGAATTACAGAGGAAATGCACAACGTTCTTACATTTCCAGGAGGGATTACAGAGGAAGTGCACAAAGTAGATTTCTTACGTTTCCAGGAGGGATTACAGAGGAAGTGCATAAAGTAAAGTTCTTACATTTCCAGGAGAGATTACAGAGGAAGTGCATAAAGTAAAGTTCTTACATTTCCAGGAGGGATTACAGAGGAAGTGCATAAAGTAAAGTTCTTACATTTCCAGGAGTAATTAAAGAGGAAGTGCAAAAAGTAGAGTCCTTACATTTCCAGGAGGATTTACAGAGGAAGTGCACAAAGTAAAGTTCTTACATTTCCAGGAGGGATTACAGAGGAAGTGCACAAAGTAGAGTCCTTACATTTCCAGGAGGGATTACAGGGGAAGTGCAGAAAGTAAAGTTCTTACATTTCCAGGAGGAATTACAGAGGAAATGCACAACGTTCTTACATTTCCAGGAGGGATTACAGAGGAAGTGCACAAAGTAGAATTCTTACATTTCCAGGAGGGATTACAGAGGAAGTGCACAAAGTAGATTTCTTACATTTCCAGGAGGGATTACAGAGGAAGTGCATAAAGTAAAGTTCTTACATTTCCAGGAGGGATTACAGAGGAAGTGCATAAAGTAAAGTTCTTACATTTCCAGGAGGAATTACAGAGGAAGTCCATAAAGTAAAGTTCTTACATTTCCAGGAGGGATTACAGGCGAAGTGCAGAAAGTAACGTTCTTACATTTCCAGGAGGAATTACAGAGGAAATGCACAACGTTCTTACATTTCCAGGAGGGATTAAAGAGGAAGTGCACAAAGTAGATTTCTTACGTTTCCAGGAGGGATTACAGAGGAAGTGCATAAAGTAAAGTTCTTACATTTCCAGGAGAGATTACAGAGGAAGTGCATAAAGTAAAGCTCATACATTTCCAGGAGGGATTACAGAGGAAGTGCATAAAGTAAAGTTCTTACATTTCCAGGAGGGATTACAGAGGAAGTGCATAAAGTAAAGTTCATACATTTCCAGGAGGGATTACAGAAGAAGTCCATAAAGCAAAGTTCTTACATTTCCAGGAGGGATTACAGAGGAAGTGCATAAAGTAAAGTTCTTACATTTCCAGGAGGAATTACAGAGGAAGTCCATAAAGTAAAGTTCTTACATTTCCAGGAGGAATTACAGAGGAAGTGCAAAAAGTAAAGTTCTTACATTTCCAGGAGGGATTACAGAGGAAGTCCATAAAGTAAAGTTCTTACATTTCCAGGAGGAATTACAGAGGAAATGCACAACGTTCTTACATTTCCAGGAGGGATTACAGAGGAAGTGCACAAAGTAGATTTCTTACATTTCCAGGAGGGATTACAGAGGAAGTGAAGTAAAGTTCTTGCATTTCCAGGAGGGATTACAGCGGAAGTGCAGAAAGTAAAGTTCTTACATTTCCAGGAGGGATTACAGAGGAAGTGCATAAAGTAAAGTTCATACATTTCCAGGAGGGATTACAGAGGAAGTGCAAAAAGTAAAGTTCTTACATTTCCAGGAGGGATTACAGAGGAAGTCCATAAAGTAAAGTTCTTACATTTCCAGGAGGAATTACAGAGGAAATGCACAACGTTCTTACATTTCCAGGAGGGATTACAGAGGAAGTGCACAAAGTAGATTTCTTACATTTCCAGGAGGGATTACGGAGGAAGTGAAGTAAAGTTCTTGCATTTCCAGGAGGGATTACAGAGGAAGTGCATAAAGTAAAGTTCTTACATTTCCAGGAGGGATTAGAGAGGAAGTGCATAAAGTAAAGTTCTTACATTTCCAGGAGGGATTACAGAGGAAGTGCATAAAGTAAAGTTCATACATTTCCAGGAGGGATTACAGAGGAAGTGCATAAAGTAAAGTTCTTACATTTCCAGGAGTAATTAAAGAAGAAGTGCACAAAGTAGAGTCCTTACATTTCCAGGAGGATTTACAGAGGAAGTGCACAAAGTAAAGTTCTTACATTTCCAGGAGGGATTACAGAGGAAATGCACAAAGTAGAGTCCTTACATTTCCAGGAGGGATTACAGCGGAAGTGCAGAAAGTAAAGTTCTTACATTTCCAGGAGGAATTACAGAGGAAATGCACAACGTTCTTACATTTCCAGGAGGGATTACAGAGGAAGTGCACAAAGTAGATTTCTTACATTTCCAGGAGGGATTACAGAGGAAGTGCATAAAGTAAAGTTCTTACATTTCCAGGAGGGATTACAGAGGAAGTGCATCAAGTAAAGTTCTTACATTTCCAGGAGGGATTACAGAGGAAGTGCATAAAGCAAAGTTCTTACATTTCCAGGAGGGATTACAGAGGAAGTGCATAAAGTAAAGTTCTTACATTTCCAGGAGGACTTACAGAGGAAGTCCATAAAGTAAAGTTCTTACATTTCCAGGAGGAATTACAGAGGAAGTGCAAAAAGTAAAGTTCTTACATTTCCAGGAGGGATTACAGAGGAAGTGCATAAAGTAAAGTTCTTACATTTCCAGGAGGGATTACAGAGGAAGTGCACAAAGTAGATTTCTTACATTTCCAGGAGGGATTACAGTGGAAGTGCATAAAGTAAAGTTCTTACATTTCCAGGAGGGATTACAGAGGAAGTGCATAAAGTAAAGTTCTTACATTTCCAGGAGGGATTACAGAGGAAGTGCGTAAAGTAAAGTTCTTACATTTCCAGGAGTAATTAAAGAGGAAGTGCACAAAGTAGAGTCCTTACATTTCCAGGAGGATTTACAGAGGAAGTGCACAAAGTAAAGTTCTTACATTTCCAGGAGGGATTACAGAGGAAGTGCATATAGTAAAGTTCTTACATTTCCATGAGGAATTAAAAAGGAAGTGCAGAAAGTAGAGTCCTTACATTTCCAGGAGGGATTACAGAGGAAGTGTACAAAGTAGAGTTCTTACATTTCCAGGAGGGATTACAGGGGATGTGCACAAAGTAGAGTTCTTACATTTGCAGGAGTATTTACAGTGGAAGTGCAAAAAGTAAAGTTCTTACATTTCCAGGAGGGATTACAGAGGAAGTGCATAAAGTAAAGTTCTTACATTTCCAGGGGGAATTAAAGAGGAAGTGCAGAAAGTAGAGTCCTTACATTTCCAGGAGGTATTACAGGGGATGTGCACAAAGTAGAGTTCTTACATTTCCAGGAGGATTAACAGAGGAAGAGCAAAAAGTAAAGTTCTTACATTTCCAGGAGGAATTACAGAGGAAGTCCATAAAGTAAAGTTCTTACATTTCCAGGAGGAATTACAGAGGAAGTGCAAAAAGTAAAGTTCTTACATTTCCAGGAGGGATTACAGAGGAAGTCCATAAAGTAAAGTTCTTACATTTCCAGGAGGAATTACAGAGGAAATGCACAACGTTCTTAAATTTCCAGGAGGGATTACAGAGGAAGCGCACAAAGTAGATTTCTTACATTTCCAGGAGGGATTACGGAGGAAGTGAATTAAAGTTCTTGCATTTCCAGGAGGGATTACAGAGGAAGTGCATAAAGTAAAGTTCTTACATTTCCAGGAGGGATTACAGAGGAAGTGCGTAAAGTAAAGTTCTTACATTTCCAGGTGGGATTACAGAGGAAGTGCATAAAGTAAAGTTCTTACATTTCCAGGAGGGATTACAGAGGAAGTGCATAAAGTAAAGTTCTTACATTTCCAGGAGTAATTAAAGAGGAAGTGCAAAAAGTAGAGTCCTTACATTTCCAGAAGGATTTACAGAGGAAGTGCACAAAGTAAAGTTCTTACATTTCCAGGAGGGATTACAGAGGAACTGCACAAAGTAGAGTCCTTACATTTCCAGGAGGGATTACAAGGGAAGTGCAGAAAGTAAAGTTCTTACATTTCCAGGAGGAATTACAGAGGAAATCCACAACGTTCTTACATTTCCAGGAGGGATTACAGAGGAAGTGCACAAAGTAGAATTCTTACATTTCCAGGAGGGATTACAGAGGAAGTGCACAAAGTAGATTTCTTACATTTCTAGGAGGGATTATAGAGGAAGTGCATAAAGTAAAGTTCTTACATTTCCAGGAGGACTTACAGAGGAAGACCATAAAGTAAAGTTCTTACATTTCCAGGAGGAATTACAGAGGAAGTGCAAAAAGTAAAGTTCTTACATTTCCAGGAGGGATTACAGAGGAAGTGCATAAAGTAAAGTTCTTACATTTCCAGGAGGGATTACAGAGGAAGTGCACAAAGTAGATTTCTTACATTTCCAGGAGGGATTACAGTGGAAGTGCATAAAGTAAAGTTCTTACATTTCCAGGAGGGATTACAGAGGAAGTGCATAAAGTAAAGTTCTTACATTTCCAGGAGGGATTACAGAGGAAGTGCGTAAAGTAAAGTTCTTACATTTCCAGGAGTAATTAAAGAGGAAGTGCACAAAGTAGAGTCCTTACATTTCCAGGAGGATTTACAGAGGAAGTGCACAAAGTAAAGTTCTTACATTTCCAGGAGGGATTACAGAGGAAGTGCATATAGTAAAGTTCTTACATTTCCATGAGGAATTAAAAAGGAAGTGCAGAAAGTAGAGTCCTTACATTTCCAGGAGGGATTACAGAGGAAGTGTACAAAGTAGAGTTCTTACATTTCCAGGAGGGATTACAGGGGATGTGCACAAAGTAGAGTTCTTACATTTGCAGGAGTATTTACAGTGGAAGTGCAAAAAGTAAAGTTCTTACATTTCCAGGAGGGATTACAGAGGAAGTGCATAAAGTAAAGTTCTTACATTTCCAGGGGGAATTAAAGAGGAAGTGCAGAAAGTAGAGTCCTTACATTTCCAGGAGGTATTACAGGGGATGTGCACAAAGTAGAGTTCTTACATTTCCAGGAGGATTAACAGAGGAAGAGCAAAAAGTAAAGTTCTTACATTTCCAGGAGGAATTACAGAGGAAGTCCATAAAGTAAAGTTCTTACATTTCCAGGAGGAATTACAGAGGAAGTGCAAAAAGTAAAGTTCTTACATTTCCAGGAGGGATTACAGAGGAAGTCCATAAAGTAAAGTTCTTACATTTCCAGGAGGAATTACAGAGGAAATGCACAACGTTCTTAAATTTCCAGGAGGGATTACAGAGGAAGCGCACAAAGTAGATTTCTTACATTTCCAGGAGGGATTACGGAGGAAGTGAATTAAAGTTCTTGCATTTCCAGGAGGGATTACAGAGGAAGTGCATAAAGTAAAGTTCTTACATTTCCAGGAGGGATTACAGAGGAAGTGCGTAAAGTAAAGTTCTTACATTTCCAGGTGGGATTACAGAGGAAGTGCATAAAGTAAAGTTCTTACATTTCCAGGAGGGATTACAGAGGAAGTGCATAAAGTAAAGTTCTTACATTTCCAGGAGTAATTAAAGAGGAAGTGCAAAAAGTAGAGTCCTTACATTTCCAGAAGGATTTACAGAGGAAGTGCACAAAGTAAAGTTCTTACATTTCCAGGAGGGATTACAGAGGAAGTGCACAAAGTAGAGTCCTTACATTTCCAGGAGGGATTACAAGGGAAGTGCAGAAAGTAAAGTTCTTACATTTCCAGGAGGAATTACAGAGGAAATCCACAACGTTCTTACATTTCCAGGAGGGATTACAGAGGAAGTGCACAAAGTAGAATTCTTACATTTCCAGGAGGGATTACAGAGGAAGTGCACAAAGTAGATTTCTTACATTTCTAGGAGGGATTATAGAGGAAGTGCATAAAGTAAAGTTCTTACATTTCCAGGAGGGATTACAGAGGAAGTGCATAAAGTAAAGTTCTTACATTTCCAGGACGAATTACAGAGGAAGTCCATAAAGTAAAGTTCTTACAATTCCAGGAGGGATTACAGGCGAAGTGCAGAAAGTAACGTTCTTACATTTCCAGGAGGAATTACAGAGGAAATGCACAACGTTCTTACATTTCCAGGAGGGATTACAGAGGAAGTGCACAAAGTAGATTTCTTACGTTTCCAGGAGGGATTACAGAGGAAGTGCATAAAGTAAAGTTCTTACATTTCCAGGAGAGATTACAGAGGAAGTGCATAAAGTAAAGTTCATACATTTCCAGGAGGGATTACAGAGGAAGTGCATGAAGCAAAGTTCTTACATTTCCAGGAGGGATTACAGAGGAAGTGCATAAAGTAAAGTTCTTACATTTCCAGGAGGAATTACAGAGGAAGTCCATAAAGTAAAGTTCTTACAGTTCCAGGAGGAATTACAGAAGAAGTGCAAAAAGTAAAGTTCTTACATTTCCAGGAGGGATTACAGAGGAAGTCCATAAAGTAAAGTTCTTACATTTCCAGGAGGAATTACAGAGGAAATGCACAACGTTCTTACATTTCCAGGAGGAATTACAGAGGAAGTGCACAAAGTAGATTTCTTACATTTCCAGGAGGGATTACGGAGGAAGTGAAGTAAAGTTCTTGCATTTCCAGGAGGGATTACAGAGGAAGTGCATAAAGTAAAGTTCTTACATTTCCAGGAGGGATTACAGAGGAAGTGCATAAAGTAAAGTTCTTACATTTCCAGGAGGGATTACAGAGGAAGTGCATAAAGTAAAGTTCTTACATTTCCAGGAGGGATTACAGAGGAAGTGCATAAAGTAAAGTTCTTACATTTCCAGGAGTAATTAAAGGGGAAGTGCACAAAGTAGAGTCCTTACATTTCCAGGAGGATTTACAGAGGAAGTGCACAAAGTAAAGTTCTTACATTTCCAGGAGGGATTACAGAGGAAGTGCATAAAGTAAAGTTCTTACATTTCCAGGAGGATTTACAGAGGAAGTGCATATAGTAAAGTTCTTACATTTCCATGAGGAATTAAAGAGGAAGTGCAGAAAGTAGAGTCCTTACATTTCCAGGAGGGATTACAGAGGAAGTGCGTATAGTAAAGTTCTTACATTTCCATGAGGAATTAAAGAGGAAGTGCACAAAGTAGAGTCCTTACATTTCCAGGAGTATTTACAGAGGAAGTGCAAAAAGTAAAGTTCTTACATTTCCAGGAGGGATTACAGAGGAAGTGCATAAAGTAAAGTACTTACATTTCCAGGAGGAATTACAGAGGAAGTCCATAAAGTAAAGTTCTTACATTTCCAGGAGGGATTATAGGGGAAGTGCAGAAAGTAAAGTTCTTACATTTCCAGGAGGAATTACAGAGGAAATGCACAACGTTCTTACATTTCCAGGAGGGATTACAGAGGAAGTGCACAAAGTAGATTTCTTACGTTTCCAGGAGGGATTACAGAGGAAGTGCGTAAAGTAAAGTTGTTACATTTCCAGGAGGGATTACAGAGGAAGTGCATAAAGTAAAGTTCATACATTTCCAGGAGGGATTACAGAAGAAGTCCATAAAGCAAAGTTCTTACATTTCCAGGAGGGATTACACAGGAAGTGCATAAAGTAAAGTTCTTACATTTCCAGGAGGAATTACAGAGGAAGTCCATAAAGTAAAGTTCTTACATTTCCAGGAGGAATTACAGAGGAAGTGCAAAAAGTAAAGTTCTTACATTTCCAGGAGGGATTACAGAGGAAGTCCATAAAGTAAAGTTCTTACATTTCCAGGAGGAATTACAGAGGAAATGCACAACGTTCTTACATTTCCAGGAGGGATTACAGAGGAAGTGCACAAAGTAGATTTCTTACATTTCCAGGAGGGATTACGGAGGAAGTGAAGTAAAGTTCTTGCATTTCCAGGAGGGATTAATGAGGAAGTGCATAAAGTAAAGTTCTTACATTTCCAGGAGGGATTAGAGAGGAAGTGCATAAAGTAAAGTTCTTACATTTCCAGGAGGGATTACAGAGGAAGTGCATAAAGTAAAGTTCATACATTTCCAGGATGGATTACAGAGGAAGTGCATAAAGTAAAGTTCTTACATTTCCAGGAGTAATTAAAGAAGAAGTGCACAAAGTAGAGTCCTTACATTTCCAGGAGGATTTACAGAGGAAGTGCACAAAGTAAAGTTCTTACATTTCCAGGAGGGATTACAGAGGAAATGCACAAAGTTGAGTCCTTACATTTCCAGGAGGGATTACAGCGGAAGTGCAGAAAGTAAAGTTCTTACATTTCCAGGAGGATTACAGAGGAAATGCACAACGTTCTTACATTTCCAGGAGGGATTACAGAGGAAGTGCACAAAGTAGATTTCTTACATTTCCAGGAGGGATTACAGAGGAAGTGCATAAAGTAAAGTTCTTACATTTCCAGGAGGGATTACAGTGGAAGTGCATAAAGTAAAGTTCTTACATTTCCAGGAGGGATTACAGAGGAAGTGCATAAAGCAAAGTTCTTACATTTCCAGGAGGGATTACAGAGGAAGTGCATAAAGTAAAGTTCTTACATTTCCAGGAGGAATTACAGAGGAAGTCCATAAAGTAAAGTTCTTACATTTCCAGGAGGAATTACAGAGGAAGTGCAAAAAGTAAAGTTCTTACATTTCCAGGAGGGATTACAGAGGAAGTCCATAAAGTAAAGTTCTTACATTTCCAGGAGGAATTACAGAGGAAATGCATAACGTTCTTACATTTCCAGGAGGAATTACAGAGGAAGTGCACAAAGTACATTTCTTACATTTCCAGGAGGGTTTACGGAGGAAGTGAAGTAAAGTTCTTGCATTTCCAGGAGGGATTACAGAGGAAGTGCACAAAGTAAAGTTCTTACATTTCCAGGAGGGATTACAGAGGAAGTGCATAAAGTAAAGTTCTTACATTTCCAGGAGGGATTACAGAGGAAGTGCATAAAGTAAAGTTCTTACATTTCCAGGAGGGATTACAGAGGAAGTGCATAAAGTAAAGTTCTTACATTTCCAGGAGTAATTAAAGGGGAAGTGCACAAAGTAGAGTCCTTACATTTCCAGGAGGATTTACAGAGGAAGTGCACAAAGTAAAGTTCTTACATTTCCAGGAGGGATTACAGAGGAAGTGCATAAAGTAAAGTTCTTACATTTCCAGGAGTATTTACAGAGGAAGTGCATATAGTAAAGTTCTTACATTTCCATGAGGAATTAAAGATGAAGTGCAGAAAGTAGAGTCCTTACATTTCCAGGAGGGATTACAGAGGAAGTGCATAAAGTAAAGTTCTTACATTTCCAGGAGGGATTACAGAGGAAGTGCACAAAGTAGATTTCTTACATTTCCAGGAGGGATTACAGTGGAAGTGCATAAAGTAAAGTTCTTACATTTCCAGGAGGAATTACAGAGGAAGTGCAAAAAGTAAAGTTCTTACATTTCCAGGAGGGATTACAGAGGAAGTCCATAAAGTAAAGTTCTTACATTTACAGGAGGAATTACAGAGGAAATGCACAACGTTCTTCCATTTCCAGGAGGGATTACAGAGGAAGTGCACAAAGTAGATTTCTTACATTTCCAGGAGGGATTACGGAGGAAGTGAAGTAAAGTTCTTGCATTTCCAGGAGGGATTACAGAGGAAGTGCATAAAGTAAAGTTCTTACATTTCCAGGAGGGATTACAGAGGAAGTGCATAAAGTAAAGTTCTTACATTTCCAGGAGGGATTACAGAGGAAGTGCTTAAAGTAAAGTTCTTACATTTCCAGGAGGGATTACAGAGGTAGTGCATAAAGTAAAGTTCTTACATTTCCAGGAGTAATAAAAGAGGAAGTGCACAAAGTAGAGTCCTTACATTTCCAGGAGGATTTACAGAGGAAGTGCACAAAGTAAATTTCTTACATTTCCAGGAGGGATTACAGAGGAAGTGCACAAAGTAGAGTCCTTACATTTCCAGGAGGGATTACAGGGGAAGTGCAGAAAGTAAAGTTCTTACATTTCCAGGAGGAATTACAGAGGAAATGCACAACGTTCTTACATTTCCAGGAGGGATTACAGAGGAAGTGCACAAAGTAGATTTCTTACATTTCCAGGAGGGATTACAGAGGAAGTGCATAAAGTAAAGTTCTTACATTTCCAGGAGGGATTACAGAGGAAGTGCATAAAGTAAAGTTCTTACATTTCCAGGAGGGATTACAGGGGAAGTGCATAAAGTAAAGTTCTTACATTTCCAGGAGGAATTACAGAGGAAGTCCATAAAGTAAAGTTCTTACATTTCCAGGAGGGATTATAGGGGAAGTGCAGAAAGTAAAGTTCTTACATTTCCAGGAGGAATTACAGAGGAAATGCACAACGTTCTTACATTTCCAGGAGGGATTACAGAGGAAGTGCACAAAGTAGATTTCTTACGTTTCCAGGAGGGATTACAGAGGAAGTGCGTAAAGTAAAGTTGTTACATTTCCAGGAGGGATTACAGAGGAAGTGCATAAAGTAAAGTTCATACATTTCCAGGAGGGATTACAGAAGAAGTCCATAAAGCAAAGTTCTTACATTTCCAGGAGGGATTACACAGGAAGTGCATAAAGTAAAGTTCTTACATTTCCAGGAGGAATTACAGAGGAAGTCCATAAAGTAAAGTTCTTACATTTCCAGGAGGAATTACAGAGGAAGTGCAAAAAGTAAAGTTCTTACATTTCCAGGAGGGATTACAGAGGAAGTCCATAAAGTAAAGTTCTTACATTTCCAGGAGGAATTACAGAGGAAATGCACAACGTTCTTACATTTCCAGGAGGGATTACAGAGGAAGTGCACAAAGTAGATTTCTTACATTTCCAGGAGGGATTACGGAGGAAGTGAAGTAAAGTTCTTGCATTTCCAGGAGGGATTAATGAGGAAGTGCATAAAGTAAAGTTCTTACTTTTCCAGGAGGGATTAGAGAGGAAGTGCATAAAGTAAAGTTCTTACATTTCCAGGAGGGATTACAGAGGAAGTGCATAAAGTAAAGTTCATACATTTCCAGGAGGGATTACAGAGGAAGTGCATAAAGTAAAGTTCTTACATTTCCAGGAGTAATTAAAGAAGAAGTGCACAAAGTAGAGTCCTTACATTTCCAGGAGGATTTACAGAGGAAGTGCACAAAGTAAAGTTCTTACATTTCCAGGAGGGATTACAGAGGAAATGCACAAAGTTGAGTCCTTACATTTCCAGGAGGGATTACAGCGGAAGTGCAGAAAGTAAAGTTCTTACATTTCCAGGAGGATTACAGAGGAAATGCACAACGTTCTTACATTTCCAGGAGGGATTACAGAGGAAGTGCACAAAGTAGATTTCTTACATTTCCAGGAGGGATTACAGAGGAAGTGCATAAAGTAAAGTTCTTACATTTCCAGGAGGGATTACAGTGGAAGTGCATAAAGTAAAGTTCTTACATTTCCAGGAGGGATTACAGAGGAAGTGCATAAAGCAAAGTTCTTACATTTCCAGGAGGGATTACAGAGGAAGTGCATAAAGTAAAGTTCTTACATTTCCAGGAGGAATTACAGAGGAAGTCCATAAAGTAAAGTTCTTACATTTCCAGGAGGAATTACAGAGGAAGTGCAAAAAGTAAAGTTCTTACATTTCCAGGAGGGATTACAGAGGAAGTCCATAAAGTAAAGTTCTTACATTTCCAGGAGGAATTACAGAGGAAATGCATAACGTTCTTACATTTCCAGGAGGAATTACAGAGGAAGTGCACAAAGTACATTTCTTACATTTCCAGGAGGGTTTACGGAGGAAGTGAAGTAAAGTTCTTGCATTTCCAGGAGGGATTACAGAGGAAGTGCACAAAGTAAAGTTCTTACATTTCCAGGAGGGATTACAGAGGAAGTGCATAAAGTAAAGTTCTTACATTTCCAGGAGGGATTACAGAGGAAGTGCATAAAGTAAAGTTCTTACATTTCCAGGAGGGATTACAGAGGAAGTGCATAAAGTAAAGTTCTTACATTTCCAGGAGTAATTAAAGGGGAAGTGCACAAAGTAGAGTCCTTACATTTCCAGGAGGATTTACAGAGGAAGTGCACAAAGTAAAGTTCTTACATTTCCAGGAGGGATTACAGAGGAAGTGCATAAAGTAAAGTTCTTACATTTCCAGGAGTATTTACAGAGGAAGTGCATATAGTAAAGTTCTTACATTTCCATGAGGAATTAAAGAGGAAGTGCAGAAAGTAGAGTCCTTACATTTCCAGGAGGGATTACAGAGGAAGTGCGTATAGTAAAGTTCTTACATTTCCATGAGGAATTAAAGAGGAAGTGCACAAAGTAGAGTCCTTACATTTCCAGGAGTATTTACAGAGGAAGTGCAAAAAGTAAAGTTCTTACATTTCCAGGAGGGATTACAGAGGAAGAGCATAAAGTAAAGTTCTTACATTTCCAGGAGGGATTACAGAGGAAGTGCATAATGTAAAATTCTTACATTTCCAGGAGGAATTACAGAGGAAATGCACAACGTTCTTACATTTCCAGGAGGGATTACAGAGAAAGTGCCCAAAGTAGATTTCTTACATTTCCAGGAGGGATTACAGAGGAAGTGCATAAAGTAAAGTTCTTACATTTCCAGGAGGGATTACAGAGGAAGTGCATAAAGTAAAGTTCTTACATTTCCAGGAGGGATTACAGAGGAAGTGCACAAAGTAGATTTCTTACATTTCCAGGAGGGATTACAGTGGAAGTGCATAAAATAAAGTTCTTACATTTCCAGGAGGGATTACAGAGGAAGTGCATAAAGTAAAGTTCTTACATTTCCAGGAGGGATTACAGAGGAAGTGCGTAAAGTAAAGTTCTTACATTTCCAGGAGTAATTAAAGAGGAAGTGCACAAAGTAGAGTCCTTACATTTCCAGGAGGATTTACAGAGGAAGTGCACAAAGTAAAGTTCTTACATTTCCAGGAGGGATTACAGAGGAAGTGCATATAGTAAAGTTCTTACATTTCCATGAGGAATTAAAAAGGAAGTGCAGAAAGTAGAGTCCTTACATTTCCAGGAGGGATTACAGAGGAAGTGCACAAAGTAGAGTTCTTACATTTCCAGGAGGGATTACAGGGGATGTGCACAAAGTAGAGTTCTTACATTTGCAGGAGTATTTACAGTGGAAGTGCAAAAAGTAAAGTTCTTACATTTCCAGGAGGGATTACAGAGGAAGTGCATAAAGTAAAGTTCTTACATTTCCAGGGGGAATTAAAGAGGAAGTGCAGAAAGTAGAGTCCTTACATTTCCAGGAGGTATTACAGGGGATGTGCACAAAGTAGAGTTCTTACATTTCCAGGAGGATTAACAGAGGAAGTGCAAAAAGTAAAGTTCTTACATTTCCAGGAGGAATTACAGAGGAAGTCCATAAAGTAAAGTTCTTACATTTCCAGGAGGAATTACAGAGGAAGTGCAAAAAGTAAAGTTCTTACATTTTCAGGAGGGATTACAGAGGAAGTCCATAAAGTAAAGTTCTTACATTTCCAGGAGGAATTACAGAGGAAATGCACAACATTCTTAAATTTCCAGGAGGGATTACAGAGGAAGCGCACAAAGTAGATTTCTTACATTTCCAGGAGGGATTACGGAGGAAGTGAATTAAAGTTCTTGCATTTCCAGGAGGGATTACAGAGGAAGTGCATAAAGTAAAGTTCTTACATTTCCAGGAGGGATTACAGAGGAAGTGCGTAAAGTAAAGTTCTTACATTTCCAGGTGGGATTACAGAGGAAGTGCATAAAGTAAAGTTCTTACATTTCCAGGAGGGATTACAGAGGAAGTGCATAAAGTAAAGTTCTTACATTTCCAGGAGTAATTAAAGAGGAAGTGCAAAAAGTAGAGTCCTTACATTTCCAGGAGGATTTACAGAGGAAGTGCACAAAGTAAAGTTCTTACATTTCCAGGAGGGATTACAGAGGAAGTGCATAAAGTAAAGTTCTTACATTTCCAGGAGGGATTACAGAGGAAGTGCAAAAAGTAAAGTTCTTACATTTCCAGGAGGGATTACAGAGGAAGTCCATAAAGTAAAGTTCTTACATTTCCAGGAGGAATTACAGAGGAAATGCACAACGTTCTTACATTTCCAGGAGGAATTACAGAGGAAGTGCACAAAGTAGATTTCTTACATTTCCAGGAGGGTTTACGGAGGAAGTGAAGTAAAGTTCTTGCATTTCCAGGAGGGATTACAGAGGAAGTGCATAAAGTAAAGTTCTTACATTTCCAGGAGGGATTACAGAGGAAGTGCATAAAGTAAAGTTCTTACATTTCCAGGAGGGATTACAGAGGAAGTGCATAAAGTAAAGTTCTTACATTTCCAGGAGGGATTACAGAGGAAGTGCATAAAGTAAAGTTCTTACATTTCCAGGAGTAATTAAAGGGGAAGTGCACAAAGTAGAGTCCTTACATTTCCAGGAGGATTTACAGAGGAAGTGCACAAAGTAAAGTTCTTACATTTCCAGGAGGGATTACAGAGGAAGTGCATAAAGTAAAGTTCTTACATTTCCAGGAGTATTTACAGAGGAAGTGCATATAGTAAAGTTCTTACATTTCCATGAGGAATTAAAGAGGAAGTGCAGAAAGTAGAGTCCTTACATTTCCAGGAGGGATTACAGAGGAAGTGCGTATAGTAAAGTTCTTACATTTCCATGAGGAATTAAAGAGGAAGTGCACAAAGTAGAGTCCTTACATTTCCAGGAGTATTTACAGAGGAAGTGCAAAAAGTAAAGTTCTTACATTTCCAGGAGGGATTACAGAGGAAGAGCATAAAGTAAAGTTCTTACATTTCCAGGAGGGATTACAGAGGAAGTGCATAATGTAAAATTCTTACATTTCCAGGAGGAATTACAGAGGAAATGCACAACGTTCTTACATTTCCAGGAGGGATTACAGAGAAAGTGCCCAAAGTAGATTTCTTACATTTCCAGGAGGGATTACAGAGGAAGTGCATAAAGTAAAGTTCTTACATTTCCAGGAGGGATTACAGAGGAAGTGCATAAAGTAAAGTTCTTACATTTCCAGGAGGGATTACAGAGGAAGTGCACAAAGTAGATTTCTTACATTTCCAGGAGGGATTACAGTGGAAGTGCATAAAATAAAGTTCTTACATTTCCAGGAGGGATTACAGAGGAAGTGCATAAAGTAAAGTTCTTACATTTCCAGGAGGGATTACAGAGGAAGTGCGTAAAGTAAAGTTCTTACATTTCCAGGAGTAATTAAAGAGGAAGTGCACAAAGTAGAGTCCTTACATTTCCAGGAGGATTTACAGAGGAAGTGCACAAAGTAAAGTTCTTACATTTCCAGGAGGGATTACAGAGGAAGTGCATATAGTAAAGTTCTTACATTTCCATGAGGAATTAAAAAGGAAGTGCAGAAAGTAGAGTCCTTACATTTCCAGGAGGGATTACAGAGGAAGTGCACAAAGTAGAGTTCTTACATTTCCAGGAGGGATTACAGGGGATGTGCACAAAGTAGAGTTCTTACATTTGCAGGAGTATTTACAGTGGAAGTGCAAAAAGTAAAGTTCTTACATTTCCAGGAGGGATTACAGAGGAAGTGCATAAAGTAAAGTTCTTACATTTCCAGGGGGAATTAAAGAGGAAGTGCAGAAAGTAGAGTCCTTACATTTCCAGGAGGTATTACAGGGGATGTGCACAAAGTAGAGTTCTTACATTTCCAGGAGGATTAACAGAGGAAGTGCAAAAAGTAAAGTTCTTACATTTCCAGGAGGAATTACAGAGGAAGTCCATAAAGTAAAGTTCTTACATTTCCAGGAGGAATTACAGAGGAAGTGCAAAAAGTAAAGTTCTTACATTTTCAGGAGGGATTACAGAGGAAGTCCATAAAGTAAAGTTCTTACATTTCCAGGAGGAATTACAGAGGAAATGCACAACATTCTTAAATTTCCAGGAGGGATTACAGAGGAAGCGCACAAAGTAGATTTCTTACATTTCCAGGAGGGATTACGGAGGAAGTGAATTAAAGTTCTTGCATTTCCAGGAGGGATTACAGAGGAAGTGCATAAAGTAAAGTTCTTACATTTCCAGGAGGGATTACAGAGGAAGTGCGTAAAGTAAAGTTCTTACATTTCCAGGTGGGATTACAGAGGAAGTGCATAAAGTAAAGTTCTTACATTTCCAGGAGGGATTACAGAGGAAGTGCATAAAGTAAAGTTCTTACATTTCCAGGAGTAATTAAAGAGGAAGTGCACAAAGTAAAGTTCTTACATTTCCAGGAGGGATTACAGAGGAAGTGCATAAAGTAAAGTTCTTACATTTCCAGGAGGGATTACAGAGGAAGTGCAAAAAGTAAAGTTCTTACATTTCCAGGAGGGATTACAGAGGAAGTCCATAAAGTAAAGTTCTTACATTTCCAGGAGGAATTACAGAGGAAATGCACAACGTTCTTACATTTCCAGGAGGAATTACAGAGGAAGTGCACAAAGTAGATTTCTTACATTTCCAGGAGGGTTTACGGAGGAAGTGAAGTAAAGTTCTTGCATTTCCAGGAGGGATTACAGAGGAAGTGCATAAAGTAAAGTTCTTACATTTCCAGGAGGGATTACAGAGGAAGTGCATAAAGTAAAGTTCTTACATTTCCAGGAGGGATTACAGAGGAAGTGCATAAAGTAAAGTTCTTACATTTCCAGGAGGGATTACAGAGGAAGTGCATAAAGTAAAGTTCTTACATTTCCAGGAGTAATTAAAGGGGAAGTGCACAAAGTAGAGTCCTTACATTTCCAGGAGGATTTACAGAGGAAGTGCACAAAGTAAAGTTCTTACATTTCCAGGAGGGATTACAGAGGAAGTGCATAAAGTAAAGTTCTTACATTTCCAGGAGTATTTACAGAGGAAGTGCATATAGTAAAGTTCTTACATTTCCATGAGGAATTAAAGAGGAAGTGCAGAAAGTAGAGTCCTTACATTTCCAGGAGGGATTACAGAGGAAGTGCGTATAGTAAAGTTCTTACATTTCCATGAGGAATTAAAGAGGAAGTGCACAAAGTAGAGTCCTTACATTTCCAGGAGTATTTACAGAGGAAGTGCAAAAAGTAAAGTTCTTACATTTCCAGGAGGGATTACAGAGGAAGTGCACAAAGTAAAGTTCTTACATTTCCAGGAGGGATTACAGAGGAAGTGCACAAAGTAGAGTCCTTACATTTCCAGGAGGAATTACAGGGGAAGTGCAGAAAGTAAAGTTCTTACATTTCCAGGAGGAATTACAGAGGAAATGCACAACGTTCTTACATTTCCAGGAGGGATTACAGAGGAAGTGCACAAAGTAGATTTCTTACATTTCCAGGAGGGATTACAGAGGAAGTGCATAAAGTAAAGTTCTTACATTTCCAGGAGGGATTACAGAGGAAGTGCATAAAGTAAAGTTCTTACATTTCCAGGAGGGATTACAGAGGAAGTGCATAAAGCAAAGTTCTTACTTTTCCAGGAGGGATTATAGAGGAAGTGCATAAAGTTCTTACATTTCCAGGAGGAATTACAGAGGAAGTCCATAAAGTAAAGTTCTTACATTTCCAGGAGGGATTACAGGGGAAGTGCAGAAAGTAAAGTTCTTACATTTCCAGGAGGAATTACAGAGGAAATGCACAACGTTCTTACATTTCCATGAGGGATTACAGAGGAAGTGCACAAAGTAAATTTCTTACATTTCCAGGAGGGATTACAGAGGAAGTGCATAAAGTAAAGTTCTTACATTTCCAGGAGGGATTACAGAGGAAGTGCATAAAGTAAAGTTCATACATTTCCAGGAGGGATTACAGAAGAAGTCCATAAAGCAAAGTTCTTACATTTCCAGGAGGGATTACAGAGGAAGTGCATAAAGTAAAGTTCTTACATTTCCAGGAGGAATTACAGAGGAAGTCCATAAAGTAAAGTTCTTACATTTCCAGGAGGAATTACAGAGGAAGTGCAAAAAGTAAAGTTCTTACATTTCCAGGAGGGATTACAGAGGAAGTCCATAAAGTAAAGTTCTTACATTTCCAGGAGGAATTACAGAGGAAATGCACAACGTTCTTACATTTCCAGGAGGGATTACAGAGGAAGTGCACAAAGTAGATTTCTTACATTTCCAGGAGGGATTACGGAGGAAGTGAAGTAAAGTTCTTGCATTTCCAGGAGGGATTACAGAGGAAGTGCATAAAGTAAAGTTCTTACATTTCCAGGAGGGATTACAGAGGAAGTGCATAAAGTAAAGTTCTTACATTTTCAGGAGGGATTACAGAGGAAGTGCATAAAGTAAAGTTCTTACATTTCCAGGAGTAATTAAAGAAGAAGTGCACAAAGTAAAGTCCTTACATTTCCAGGAGGATTTACAGAGGAAGTGCACAAAGTAAAGTTCTTACATTTCCAGGAGGAATTACAGAGGAAATGCACAACGTTCTTACATTTCCAGGATGGATTACAGAGGAAGTGCACAAAGTAGATTTCTTACATTTCCAGGAGGGATTACAGAGGAAGTGCATAAAGTAAAGTTCTTACATTTCCAGGAGGGATTACAGAGGAAGTGCATAAAGTAAAGTTCTTACATTTCCAGGAGGGATTACAGAGGAAGTGCATAAAGCAAAGTTCTTACATTTTAAGGAGGGATTACAGAGGAAGTGCATAAAGTAAAGTTCTTACATTTCCAGGAGGGATTACAGAGGAAGTGCATAAAGTAAAGTTCTTACATTTCCAGGAGGGATTACAGAGGAAGTGCAAAAAGTAAAGTTCTTACATTTCCAGGAGGGATTACAGAGGAAGTCCATAAAGTAAAGTTCTTACATTTCCAGGAGGAATTACAGAGGAAATGCACAACGTTCTTACATTTCCAGGAGGAATTACAGAGGAAGTGCACAAAGTAGATTTCTTACATTTCCAGGAGGGTTTACGGAGGAAGTGAAGTAAAGTTCTTGCATTTCCAGGAGGGATTACAGAGGAAGTGCATAAAGTAAAGTTCTTACATTTCCAGGAGGGATTACAGAGGAAGTGCATAAAGTAAAGTTCTTACATTTCCAGGAGGGATTACAGAGGAAGTGCATAAAGTAAAGTTCTTACATTTCCAGGAGGGATTACAGAGGAAGTGCATAAAGTAAAGTTCTTACATTTCCAGGAGTAATTAAAGGGGAAGTGCACAAAGTAGAGTCCTTACATTTCCAGGAGGATTTACAGAGGAAGTGCACAAAGTAAAGTTCTTACATTTCCCGGAGGGATTACAGAGGAAGTGCACAAAGTAGAGTTCTTACATTTCCAGGAGTATTTACAGAGGAAGTGCATATAGTAAAGTTCTTACATTTCCATGAGGAATTAAAGAGGAAGTGCAGAAAGTAGAGTCCTTACATTTCCAGGAGGGATTACAGAGGAAGTGCGTATAGTAAAGTTCTTACATTTCCATGAGGAATTAAAGAGGAAGTGCACAAAGTAGAGTCCTTACATTTCCAGGAGTATTTACAGAGGAAGTGCAAAAAGTAAAGTTCTTACATTTCCAGGAGGGATTACAGAGGAAGTGCATAAAGTAAAGTTCTTACATTTCCAGGAGGGATTACAGAGGAAGTGCATAAAGCAAAGTTCTTACTTTTCCAGGAGGGATTATAGAGGAAGTGCAAAAAGTAAAGTTCTTACATTTCCAGGAGGAATTACAGAGGAAGTCCATAAAGTAAAGTTCTTACATTTCCAGGAGGGATTACAGGGGAAGTGCAGAAAGTAAAGTTCTTACATTTCCAGGAGGAATTACAGAGGAAATGCACAACGTTCTTACATTTCCATGAGGGATTACAGAGGAAGTGCACAAAGTAGATTTCTTACGTTTCCAGGAGGGATTACAGAGGAAGTGCATAAAGTAAAGTTCTTACATTTCCAGGAGGGATTACAGAGGAAGTGCATAAAGTAAAGTTCATACATTTCCAGGAGGGATTACAGAAGAAGTCCATAAAGCAAAGTTCTTACATTTCCAGGAGGGATTACAGAGGAAGTGCATAAAGTAAAGTTCTTACATTTCCAGGAGGAATTACAGAGGAAGTCCATAAAGTAAAGTTCTTACATTTCCAGGAGGAATTACAGACGAAGTGCAAAAAGTAAAGTTCTTACATTTCCAGGAGGGATTACAGAGGAAGTCCATAAAGTAAAGTTCTTACATTTCCAGGAGGAATTACAGAGGAAATGCACAACGTTCTTCCATTTCCAGGAGGGATTACAGAGGAAGTGCACAAAGTAGATTTCTTACATTTCCAGGAGGGATTACGGAGGAAGTGAAGTAAAGTTCTTGCATTTCCAGGAGGGATTACAGAGGAAGTGCATAAAGTAAAGTTCTTACATTTCCAGGAGGGATTACAGAGGAAGTGCATAAAGTAAAGTTCTTACATTTCCAGGAGGGATTACAGAGGAAGTGCTTAAAGTAAAGTTCTTACATTTCCAGGAGGGATTACAGAGGTAGTGCATAAAGTAAAGTTCTTACATTTCCAGGAGTAATAAAAGAGGAAGTGCACAAAGTAGAGTCCTTACATTTCCAGGAGGATTTACAGAGGAAGTGCACAAAGTAAATTTCTTACATTTCCAGGAGGGATTACAGAGGAAGTGCACAAAGTAGAGTCCTTACATTTCCAGGAGGGATTACAGGGGAAGTGCAGAAAGTAAAGTTCTTACATTTCCAGGAGGAATTACAGAGGAAATGCACAACGTTCTTACATTTCCAGGAGGGATTACAGAGGAAGTGCACAAAGTAGATTTCTTACATTTCCAGGAGGGATTACAGAGGAAGTGCATAAAGTAAAGTTCTTACATTTCCAGGAGGGATTACAGAGGAAGTGCATAAAGTAAAGTTCTTACATTTCCAGGAGGGATTACAGAGGAAGTGCATAAAGTAAAGTTCTTACATTTCCAGGAGGAATTACAGAGGAAGTCCATAAAGTAAAGTTCTTACATTTCCAGGAGGGATTACAGGGGAAGTGCAGAAAGTAAAGTTCTTACATTTCCAGGAGGAATTACAGAGGAAATGCACAACGTTCTTACATTTCCAGGAGGGATTACAGAGGAAGTGCACAAAGTAGATTTCTTACGTTTCCAGGAGGGATTACAGAGGAAGTGCGTAAAGTAAAGTTCTTACATTTCCAGGAGGGATTACAGAGGAAGTCCATAAAGTAAAGTTCATACATTTCCAGGAGGGATTACAGAAGAAGTCCATAAAGCAAAGTTCTTACATTTCCAGGAGGGATTACAGAGGAAGTGCATAAAGTAAAGTTCTTACATTTCCAGGAGGAATTACAGAGGAAGTCCATAAAGTAAAGTTCTTACATTTCCAGGAGGAATTACAGAGGAAGTGCAAAAAGTAAACTTCTTACATTTCCAGGAGGGATTACAGAGGAAGTCCATAAAGTAAAGTTCTTACATTTCCAGGAGGAATTACAGAGGAAATGCACAACGTTCTTACATTTCCAGGAGGGATTACAGAGGAAGTGCACAAAGTAGATTTCTTACATTTCCAGGAGGGATTACGGAGGAAGTGAAGTAAAGTTCTTGCATTTCCAGGAGGGATTAATGAGGAAGTGCATAAAGTAAAGTTCTTACATTTCCAGGAGGGATTAGAGAGGAAGTGCATAAAGTAAAGTTCTTACATTTCCAGGAGGGATTACAGAGGAAGTGCATAAAGTAAAGTTCATACATTTCCAGGAGGGATTACAGAGGAAGTGCATAAAGTAAAGTTCTTACATTTCCAGGAGTAATTAAAGAAGAAGTGCACAAAGTAGAGTCCTTACATTTCCAGGAGGATTTACAGAGGAAGTGCACAAAGTAAAGTTCTTACATTTCCAGGAGGGATTACAGAGGAAATGCACAAAGTTGAGTCCTTACATTTCCAGGAGGGATTACAGCGGAAGTGCAGAAAGTAAAGTTCTTACATTTCCAGGAGGATTACAGAGGAAATGCACAACGTTCTTACATTTCCAGGAGGGATTACAGAGGAAGTGCACAAAGTAGATTTCTTACATTTCCAGGAGGGATTACAGAGGAAGTGCATAAAGTAAAGTTCTTACATTTCCAGGAGGGATTACAGAGGAAGTGCATAAAGTAAAGTTCTTACAGTTCCAGGAGGGATTACAGAGGAAGTGCATAAAGCAAAGTTCTTACATTTCCAGGAGGGATTACAGAGGAAGTGCATAAAGTAAAGTTCTTACATTTCCAGGAGGAATTACAGAGGAAGTCCATAAAGTAAAGTTCTTACATTTCCAGGAGGAATTACAGAGGAAGTGCAAAAAGTAAAGTTCTTACATTTCCAGGAGGGATTACAGAGGAAGTCCATAAAGTAAAGTTCTTACATTTCCAGGAGGAATTACAGAGGAAATGCATAACGTTCTTACATTTCCAGGAGGAATTACAGAGGAAGTGCACAAAGTAGATTTCTTACATTTCCAGGAGGGTTTACGGAGGAAGTGAAGTAAAGTTCTTGCATTTCCAGGAGGGATTACAGAGGAAGTGCACAAAGTAAAGTTCTTACATTTCCAGGAGGGATTACAGAGGAAGTGCATAAAGTAAAGTTCTTACATTTCCAGGAGGGATTACAGAGGAAGTGCATAAAGTAAAGTTCTTACATTTCCAGGAGGGATTACAGAGGAAGTGCATAAAGTAAAGTTCTTACATTTCCAGGAGTAATTAAAGGGGAAGTGCACAAAGTAGAGTCCTTACATTTCCAGGAGGATTTACAGAGGAAGTGCACAAAGTAAAGTTCTTACATTTCCAGGAGGGATTACAGAGGAAGTGCATAAAGTAAAGTTCTTACATTTCCAGGAGTATTTACAGAGGAAGTGCATATAGTAAAGTTCTTACATTTCCATGAGGAATTAAAGAGGAAGTGCAGAAAGTAGAGTCCTTACATTTCCAGGAGGGATTACAGAGGAAGTGCGTATAGTAAAGTTCTTACATTTCCATGAGGAATTAAAGAGGAAGTGCACAAAGTAGAGTCCTTACATTTCCAGGAGTATTTACAGAGGAAGTGCAAAAAGTAAAGTTCTTACATTTCCAGGAGGGATTACAGAGGAAGAGCATAAAGTAAAGTTCTTACATTTCCAGGAGGGATTACAGAGGAAGTGCATAATGTAAAATTCTTACATTTCCAGGAGGAATTACAGAGGAAATGCACAACGTTCTTACATTTCCAGGAGGGATTACAGAGAAAGTGCACAAAGTAGATTTCTTACATTTCCAGGAGGGATTACAGAGGAAGTGCATAAAGTAAAGTTCTTACATTTCCAGGAGGGATTACAGAGGAAGTGCATAAAGTAAAGTTCTTACATTTCCAGGAGGGATTACAGAGGAAGTGCATAAAGTAAAGTTCTTACATTTCCAGGAGGGATTACAGAGGAAGTGCGTAAAGTAAAGTTCTTACATTTCCAGGAGTAATTAAAGAGGAAGTGCACAAAGTAGAGTCCTTACATTTCCAGGAGGATTTACAGAGGAAGTGCACAAAGTAAAGTTCTTACATTTCCAGGAGGGATTACAGAGGAAGTGCATATAGTAAAGTTCTTACATTTCTATGAGGAATTAAAAAGGAAGTGCAGAAAGTAGAGTCCTTACATTTCCAGGAGGGATTACAGAGGAAGTGCACAAAGTAGAGTTCTTACATTTCCAGGAGGGATTACAGGGGATGTGCACAAAGTAGAGTTCTTACATTTGCAGGAGTATTTACAGTGGAAGTGCAAAAAGTAAAGTTCTTACATTTCCAGGAGGGATTACAGAGGAAGTGCATAAAGTAAAGTTCTTACATTTCCAGGGGGAATTAAAGAGGAAGTGCAGAAAGTAGAGTCCTTACATTTCCAGGAGGTATTACAGGGGATGTGCACAAAGTAGAGTTCTTACATTTCCAGGAGGATTAACAGAGGAAGGGCAAAAAGTAAAGTTCTTACATTTCCAGGAGGAATTACAGAGGAAGTCCATAAAGTAAAGTTCTTACATTTCCAGGAGGAATTACAGAGGAAGTGCAAAAAGTAAAGTTCTTACATTTCCAGGAGGAATTACAGAGGAAATGCACAACATTCTTAAATTTCCAGGAGGGATTACAGAGGAAGCGCACAAAGTAGATTTCTTACATTTCCAGGAGGGATTACGGAGGAAGTGAATTAAAGTTCTTGCATTTCCAGGAGGGATTACAGAGGAAGTGCATAAAGTAAAGTTCTTACATTTCCAGGAGGGATTACAGAGGAAGTGCGTAAAGTAAAGTTCTTACATTTCCAGGTGGGATTACAGAGGAAGTGCATAAAGTAAAGTTCTTACATTTCCAGGAGGGATTACAGAGGAAGTGCATAAAGTAAAGTTCTTACATTTCCAGGAGTAATTAAAGAGGAAGTGCAAAAAGTAGAGTCCTTACATTTCCAGGAGGATTTACAGAGGAAGTGCACAAAGTAAAGTTCTTACATTTCCAGGAGGGATTACAGAGGAAGTGCACAAAGTAGAGTCCTTACATTTCCAGGAGGGATTACAGGGGAAGTGCAGAAAGTAAAGTTCTTACATTTCCAGGAGGAATTACAGAGGAAATGCACAACGTTCTTACATTTCCAGGAGGGATTACAGAGGAAGTGCACAAAGTAGAATTCTTACATTTCCAGGAGGGATTACAGAGGAAGTGCACAAAGTAGATTTCTTACATTTCCAGGAGGGATTACAGAGGAAGTGCATAAAGTAAAGTTCTTACATTTCCAGGAGGGATTACAGAGGAAGTGCATAAAGTAAAGTTCTTACATTTCCAGGAGGAATTACAGAGGAAGTCCATAAAGTAAAGTTCTTACATTTCCAGGAGGGATTACAGGCGAAGTGCAGAAAGTAACGTTCTTACATTTCCAGGAGGAATTACAGAGGAAATGCACAACGTTCTTACATTTCCAGGAGGGATTACAGAGGAAGTGCACAAAGTAGATTTCTTACGTTTCCAGGAGGGATTACAGAGGAAGTGCATAAAGTAAAGTTCTTACATTTCCAGGAGAGATTACAGAGGAAGTGCATAAAGTAAAGCTCATACATTTCCAGGAGGGATTACAGAGGAAGTGCATAAAGTAAAGTTCTTACATTTCCAGGAGGGATTACAGAGGAAGTGCATAAAGTAAAGTTCATACATTTCCAGGAGGGATTACAGAAGAAGTCCATAAAGCAAAGTTCTTACATTTCCAGGAGGGATTACAGAGGAAGTGCATAAAGTAAAGTTCTTACATTTCCAGGAGGAATTACAGAGGAAGTCCATAAAGTAAAGTTCTTACATTTCCAGGAGGAATTACAGAGGAAGTGCAAAAAGTAAAGTTCTTACATTTCCAGGAGGGATTACAGAGGAAGTCCATAAAGTAAAGTTCTTACATTTCCAGGAGGAATTACAGAGGAAATGCACAACGTTCTTACATTTCCAGGAGGGATTACAGAGGAAGTGCACAAAGTAGATTTCTTACATTTCCAGGAGGGATTACAGAGGAAGTGAAGTAAAGTTCTTGCATTTCCAGGAGGGATTACAGCGGAAGTGCAGAAAGTAAAGTTCTTACATTTCCAGGAGGGATTACAGAGGAAGTGCATAAAGTAAAGTTCATACATTTCCAGGAGGGATTACAGAGGAAGTGCAAAAAGTAAAGTTCTTACATTTCCAGGAGGGATTACAGAGGAAGTCCATAAAGTAAAGTTCTTACATTTCCAGGAGGAATTACAGAGGAAATGCACAACGTTCTTACATTTCCAGGAGGGATTACAGAGGAAGTGCACAAAGTAGATTTCTTACATTTCCAGGAGGGATTACGGAGGAAGTGAAGTAAAGTTCTTGCATTTCCAGGAGGGATTACAGAGGAAGTGCATAAAGTAAAGTTCTTACATTTCCAGGAGGGATTAGAGAGGAAGTGCATAAAGTAAAGTTCTTACATTTCCAGGAGGGATTACAGAGGAAGTGCATAAAGTAAAGTTCATACATTTCCAGGAGGGATTACAGAGGAAGTGCATAAAGTAAAGTTCTTACATTTCCAGGAGTAATTAAAGAAGAAGTGCACAAAGTAGAGTCCTTACATTTCCAGGAGGATTTACAGAGGAAGTGCACAAAGTAAAGTTCTTACATTTCCAGGAGGGATTACAGAGGAAATGCACAAAGTAGAGTCCTTACATTTCCAGGAGGGATTACAGCGGAAGTGCAGAAAGTAAAGTTCTTACATTTCCAGGAGGAATTACAGAGGAAATGCACAACGTTCTTACATTTCCAGGAGGGATTACAGAGGAAGTGCACAAAGTAGATTTCTTACATTTCCAGGAGGGATTACAGTGGAAGTGCATAAAGTAAAGTTCTTACATTTCCAGGAGGGATTACAGAGGAAGTGCATAAAGTAAAGTTCTTACATTTCCAGGAGGGATTACAGAGGAAGTGCGTAAAGTAAAGTTCTTACATTTCCAGGAGTAATTAAAGAGGAAGTGCACAAAGTAGAGTCCTTACATTTCCAGGAGGATTTACAGAGGAAGTGCACAAAGTAAAGTTCTTACATTTCCAGGAGGGATTACAGAGGAAGTGCATATAGTAAAGTTCTTACATTTCCATGAGGAATTAAAAAGGAAGTGCAGAAAGTAGAGTCCTTACATTTCCAGGAGGGATTACAGAGGAAGTGTACAAAGTAGAGTTCTTACATTTCCAGGAGGGATTACAGGGGATGTGCACAAAGTAGAGTTCTTACATTTGCAGGAGTATTTACAGTGGAAGTGCAAAAAGTAAAGTTCTTACATTTCCAGGAGGGATTACAGAGGAAGTGCATAAAGTAAAGTTCTTACATTTCCAGGGGGTATTAAAGAGGAAGTGCAGAAAGTAGAGTCCTTACATTTCCAGGAGGTATTACAGGGGATGTGCACAAAGTAGAGTTCTTACATTTCCAGGAGGATTAACAGAGGAAGAGCAAAAAGTAAAGTTCTTACATTTCCAGGAGGAATTACAGAGGAAGTCCATAAAGTAAAGTTCTTACATTTCCAGGAGGAATTACAGAGGAAGTGCAAAAAGTAAAGTTCTTACATTTCCAGGAGGGATTACAGAGGAAGTCCATAAAGTAAAGTTCTTACATTTCCAGGAGGAATTACAGAGGAAATGCACAACGTTCTTAAATTTCCAGGAGGGATTACAGAGGAAGCGCACAAAGTAGATTTCTTACATTTCCAGGAGGGATTACGGAGGAAGTGAATTAAAGTTCTTGCATTTCCAGGAGGGATTACAGAGGAAGTGCATAAAGTAAAGTTCTTACATTTCCAGGAGGGATTACAGAGGAAGTGCATAAAGTAAAGTTCTTACATTTCCAGGAGGGATTACAGAGGAAGTGCATAAAGTAAAGTTCTTACATTTCCAGGAGTAATTAAAGAGGAAGTGCAAAAAGTAGAGTCCTTACATTTCCAGAAGGATTTACAGAGGAAGTGCACAAAGTAAAGTTCTTACATTTCCAGGAGGGATTACAGAGGAAGTGCACAAGGAAGAGTCCTTACATTTCCAGGAGGGATTACAAGGGAAGTGCAGAAAGTAAAGTTCTTACATTTCCAGGAGGAATTACAGAGGAAATCCACAACGTTCTTACATTTCCAGGAGGGATTACAGAGGAAGTGCACAAAGTAGAATTCTTATATTTCCAGGAGGGATTACAGAGGAAGTGCACAAAGTAGATTTCTTACATTTCTAGGAGGGATTATAGAGGAAGTGCATAAAGTAAAGTTCTTACATTTCCAGGAGGGATTACAGAGGAAGTGCATAAAGTAAAGTTCTTACATTTCCAGGACGAATTACAGAGGAAGTCCATAAAGTAAAGTTCTTACATTTCCAGGAGGGATTACAGGCGAAGTGCAGAAAGTAACGTTCTTACATTTCCAGGAGGAATTACAGAGGAAATGCACAACGTTCTTACATTTCCAGGAGGGATTACAGAGGAAGTGCACAAAGTAGATTTCTTACGTTTCCAGGAGGGATTACAGAGGAAGTGCATAAAGTAAAGTTCTTACATTTCCAGGAGAGATTACAGAGGAAGTGCATAAAGTAAAGTTCATACATTTCCAGGAGGGATTACAGAGGAAGTGCATAAAGCAAAGTTCTTACATTTCCAGGAGGGATTACAGAGGAAGTGCATAAAGTAAAGTTCTTACATTTCCAGGAGGAATTACAGAGGAAGTCCATAAAGTAAAGTTCTTACAGTTCCAGGAGGAATTACAGAAGAAGTGCAAAAAGTAAAGTTCTTACATTTCCAGGAGGGATTACAGAGGAAGTCCATAAAGTAAAGTTCTTACATTTCCAGGAGGAATTACAGAGGAAATGCACAACGTTCTTACATTTCCAGGAGGAATTACAGAGGAAGTGCACAAAGTAGATTTCTTACATTTCCAGGAGGGATTACGGAGGAAGTGAAGTAAAGTTCTTGCATTTCCAGGAGGGATTACAGAGGAAGTGCATAAAGTAAAGTTCTTACATTTCCAGGAGGGATTACAGAGGAAGTGCATAAAGTAAAGTTCTTACATTTCCAGGAGGGATTACAGAGGAAGTGCATAAAGTAAAGTTCTTACATTTCCAGGAGTAATTAAAGGGGAAGTGCACAAAGTAGAGTCCTTACATTTCCAGGAGGATTTACAGAGGAAGTGCACAAAGTAAAGTTCTTACATTTCCAGGAGGGATTACAGAGGAAGTGCATAAAGTAAAGTTCTTACATTTCCAGGAGGATTTACAGAGGAAGTGCATATAGTAAAGTTCTTACATTTCCATGAGGAATTAAAGAGGAAGTGCAGAAAGTAGAGTCCTTACATTTCCAGGAGGGATTACAGAGGAAGTGCGTATAGTAAAGTTCTTACATTTCCATGAGGAATTAAAGAGGAAGTGCACAAAGTAGAGTCCTTACATTTCCAGGAGTATTTACAGAGGAAGTGCAAAAAGTAAAGTTCTTACATTTCCAGGAGGGATTACAGAGGAAGTGCATAAAGTAAAGTACTTACATTTCCAGGAGGGATTACAGAGGAAATGCACAACGTTCTTACATTTTCAGGAGGGATTACAGAGGAAGTGCATAATGTAAAATTCTTACATTTCCAGGAGGAATTACAGAGGAAATGCACAACGTTCTTACATTTCCAGGAGGGATTACAGAGGAAGTGCATAATGTAAAATTCTTACATTTCCAGGAGGAATTACAGAGGAAATGCACAACGTTCTTACATTTCCAGGAGGGATTACAGAGAAAGTGCACAAAGTAGATTTCTTACATTTCCAGGAGGGATTACAGAGGAAGTACATAAAGTAAAGTTCTTACATTTCCAGGAGGGATTACAGAGGAAGTGCATAAAGTAAAGTTCTTACATTTCCAGGAGGGATTACAGAGGAAGTGCACAAAGTAGATTTCTTACATTTCCAGGAGGGATTACAGTGGAAGTGCATAAAGTAAAGTTCTTACATTTCCAGGAGGGATTACAGAGGAAGTGCATAAAGTAAAGTTCTTACATTTACAGGAGGGATTACAGAGGAAGTGCGTAAAGTAAATTTCTTACATTTCCAGGAGTAATTAAAGAGGAAGTGCACAAAGTAGAGTCCTTACATTTCCAGGAGGATTTACAGAGGAAGTGCACAAAGTAAAGTTCTTACATTTCCAGGAGGGATTACAGAGGAAGTGCATATAGTAAAGTTCTTACATTTCCATGAGGAATTAAAAAGGAAGTGCAGAAAGTAGAGTCCTTACATTTCCAGGAGGGATTACAGAGGAAGTGTACAAAGTAGAGTTCTTACATTTCCAGGAGGGATTACAGGGGATGTGCACAAAGTAGAGTTCTTACATTTGCAGGAGTATTTACAGTGGAAGTGCAAAAAGTAAAGTTCTTACATTTCCAGGAGGGATTACAGAGGAAGTGCATAAAGTAAAGTTCTTACATTTCCAGGGGGAATTAAAGAGGAAGTGCAGAAAGCAGAGTCCTTACATTTCCAGGAGGTATTACAGGGGATGTGCACAAAGTAGAGTTCTTACATTTCCAGGAGGATTAACAGAGGAAGTTCATAAAGTAAAGTTCTTACATTTCCAGGAGGAATTACAGAGGAAGTGCAAAAAGTAAAGTTCTTACATTTCCAGGAGGGATTACAGAGGAAGTCCATAAAGTAAAGTTCTTACATTTCCAGGAGGAATTACAGAGGAAATGCACAACGTTCTTAAATTTCCAGGAGGGATTACAGAGGAAGTGCACAAAGTAGAATTCTTACATTTCCAGGAGGGATTACAGAGGAAGTGCACAAAGTAGAGTTCTTACATTTCCAGGAGGGATTACAGAGGAAGTGCACAAAGTAGATTTCTTACGTTTCCAGGAGGGATTACAGAGGAAGTGCATAAAGTAAAGTTCTTACATTTCCAGGAGGAATTACAGAGGAAGTCCATAAAGTAAAGTTCTTACATTTCCAGGAGGAATTACAGAGGAAGTGCAAAAAGTAAAGTTCTTACATTTCCAGGAGGGATTACAGGCGAAGTGCAGAAAGTAACGTTCTTACATTTCCAGGAGGAATTACAGAGGAAATGCACAACATTCTTACATTTCCAGGAGGGATTACAGAGGAAGTGCACAAAGTAGATTTCTTACGTTTCCAGGAGGGATTACAGAGGAAGTGCATAAAGTAAAGTTCTTACATTTCCAGGAGAGATTACAGAGGAAGTGCATAAAGTAAAGTTCTTACATTTCCAGGAGGGATTACAGAGGAAGTGCATAAAGTAAAGTTCTTACATTTCCAGGAGTAATTAAAGAGGAAGTGCAAAAAGTAGAGTCCTTACATTTCCAGGAGGATTTACAGAGGAAGTGCACAAAGTAAAGTTCTTACATTTCCAGGAGGGATTACAGAGGAAGTGCACAAAGTAGAGTCCTTACATTTCCAGGAGGGATTACAGGGGAAGTGCAGAAAGTAAAGTTCTTACATTTCCAGGAGGAATTACAGAGGAAATGCACAACGTTCTTACATTTCCAAGAGGGATTACAGAGGAAGTGCACAAAGTAGAATTCTTACATTTCCAGGAGGGATTACAGAGGAAGTGCACAAAGTAGATTTCTTACATTTCCAGGAGGGATTACAGAGGAAGTGCATAAAGTAAAGTTCTTACATTTCCAGGAGGGATTACAGAGGAAGTGCATAAAGTAAAGTTCTTACATTTCCAGGAGGAATTACAGAGGAAGTCCATAAAGTAAAGTTCTTACATTTCCAGGAGGGATTACAGGCGAAGTGCAGAAAGTAACGTTCTTACATTTCCAGGAGGAATTACAGAGGAAATGCACAACGTTCTTACATTTCCAGGAGGGATTACAGAGGAAGTGCACAAAGTAGATTTCTTACGTTTCCAGGAGGGATTACAGAGGAAGTGCATAAAGTAAAGTTCTTACATTTCCAGGAGAGATTACAGAGGAAGTGCATAAAGTAAAGCTCATACATTTCCAGGAGGGATTACAGAGGAAGTGCATAAAGTAAAGTTCTTACATTTCCAGGAGGGATTACAGAGGAAGTGCATAAAGTAAAGTTCATACATTTCCAGGAGGGATTACAGAAGAAGTCCATAAAGCAAAGTTCTTACATTTCCAGGAGGGATTACAGAGGAAGTGCATAAAGTAAAGTTCTTACATTTCCAGGAGGAATTACAGAGGAAGTCCATAAAGTAAAGTTCTTACATTTCCAGGAGGAATTACAGAGGAAGTGCAAAAAGTAAAGTTCTTACATTTCCAGGAGGGATTACAGAGGAAGTCCATAAAGTAAAGTTCTTACATTTCCAGGAGGAATTACAGAGGAAATGCACAACGTTCTTACATTTCCAGGAGGGATTACAGAGAAAGTGCACAAAGTAGATTTCTTACATTTCCAGGAGGGATTACAGAGGAAGTACATAAAGTAAAGTTCTTACATTTCCAGGAGGGATTACAGAGGAAGTGCATAAAGTAAAGTTCTTACATTTCCAGGAGGGATTACAGAGGAAGTGCACAAAGTAGATTTCTTACATTTCCAGGAGGGATTACAGTGGAAGTGCATAAAGTAAAGTTCTTACATTTCCAGGAGGGATTACAGAGGAAGTGCATAAAGTAAAGTTCTTACATTTATAGGAGGGATTACAGAGGAAGTGCGTAAAGTAAATTTCTTACATTTCCAGGAGTAATTAAAGAGGAAGTGCACAAAGTAGAGTCCTTACATTTCCAGGAGGATTTACAGAGGAAGTGCACAAAGTAAAGTTCTTACATTTCCAGGAGGGATTACAGAGGAAGTGCATATAGTAAAGTTCTTACATTTCCATGAGGAATTAAAAAGGAAGTGCAGAAAGTAGAGTCCTTACATTTCCAGGAGGGATTACAGAGGAAGTGTACAAAGTAGAGTTCTTACATTTCCAGGAGGGATTACAGGGGATGTGCACAAAGTAGAGTTCTTACATTTGCAGGAGTATTTACAGTGGAAGTGCAAAAAGTAAAGTTCTTACATTTCCAGGAGGGATTACAGAGGAAGTGCATAAAGTAAAGTTCTTACATTTCCAGGGGGAATTAAAGAGGAAGTGCAGAAAGCAGAGTCCTTACATTTCCAGGAGGTATTACAGGGGATGTGCACAAAGTAGAGTTCTTACATTTCCAGGAGGAATAACAGAGGAAGTTCATAAAGTAAAGTTCTTACATTTCAAGGAGGAATTACAGAGGAAGTGCAAAAAGTAAAGTTCTTACATTTCCAGGAGGGATTACAGAGGAAGTCCATAAAGTAAAGTTCTTACATTTCCAGGAGGAATTACAGAGGAAATGCACAACGTTCTTAAATTTCCAGGAGGGATTACAGAGGAAGTGCACAAAGTAGAATTCTTACATTTCCAGGAGGGATTACAGAGGAAGTGCACAAAGTAGAGTTCTTACATTTCCAGGAGGGATTACAGAGGAAGTGCACAAAGTAGATTTCTTACGTTTCCAGGAGGGATTACAGAGGAAGTGCATAAAGTAAAGTTCTTACATTTCCAGGAGGAATTACAGAGGAAGTCCATAAAGTAAAGTTCTTACATTTCCAGGAGGAATTACAGAGGAAGTGCAAAAAGTAAAGTTCTTACATTTCCAGGAGGGATTACAGGCGAAGTGCAGAAAGTAACGTTCTTACATTTCCAGGAGGAATTACAGAGGAAATGCACAACGTTCTTACATTTCCAGGAGGGATTACAGAGGAAGTGCACAAAGTAGATTTCTTACGTTTCCAGGAGGGATTACAGAGGAAGTGCATAAAGTAAAGTTCTTACATTTCCAGGAGAGATTACAGAGGAAGTGCATAAAGTAAAGTTCTTACATTTCCAGGAGGGATTACAGAGGAAGTGCATAAAGTAAAGTTCTTACATTTCCAGGAGTAATTAAAGAGGAAGTGCAAAAAGTAGAGTCCTTACATTTCCAGGAGGATTTACAGAGGAAGTGCACAAAGTAAAGTTCTTACATTTCCAGGAGGGATTACAGAGGAAGTGCACAAAGTAGAGTCCTTACATTTCCAGGAGGGATTACAGGGGAAGTGCAGAAAGTAAAGTTCTTACATTTCCAGGAGGAATTACAGAGGAAATGCACAACGTTCTTACATTTCCAGGAGGGATTACAGAGGAAGTGCACAAAGTAGAATTCTTACATTTCCAGGAGGGATTACAGAGGAAGTGCACAAAGTAGATTTCTTACATTTCCAGGAGGGATTACAGAGGAAGTGCATAAAGTAAAGTTCTTACATTTCCAGGAGGGATTACAGAGGAAGTGCATAAAGTAAAGTTCTTACATTTCCAGGAGGAATTACAGAGGAAGTCCATAAAGTAAAGTTCTTACATTTCCAGGCGGGATTACAGGCGAAGTGCAGAAAGTAACGTTCTTACATTTCCAGGAGGAATTACAGAGGAAATGCACAACGTTCTTACATTTCCAGGAGGGATTACAGAGGAAGTGCACAAAGTAGATTTCTTACGTTTCCAGGAGGGATTACAGAGGAAGTGCATAAAGTAAAGTTCTTACATTTCCAGGAGAGATTACAGAGGAAGTGCATAAAGTAAAGCTCATACATTTCCAGGAGGGATTACAGAGGAAGTGCATAAAGTAAAGTTCTTACATTTCCAGGAGGGATTACAGAGGAAGTGCATAAAGTAAAGTTCATACATTTCCAGGAGGGATTACAGAAGAAGTCCATAAAGCAAAGTTCTTACATTTCCAGGAGGGATTACAGAGGAAGTGCATAAAGTAAAGTTCTTACATTTCCAGGAGGAATTACAGAGGAAGTCCATAAAGTAAAGTTCTTACATTTCCAGGAGGAATTACAGAGGAAGTGCAAAAAGTAAAGTTCTTACATTTCCAGGAGGGATTACAGAGGAAGTCCATAAAGTAAAGTTCTTACATTTCCAGGAGGAATTACAGAGGAAATGCACAACGTTCTTACATTTCCAGGAGGGATTACAGAGGAAGTGCACAAAGTAGATTTCTTACATTTCCAGGAGGGATTACAGAGGAAGTGAAGTAAAGTTCTTGCATTTCCAGGAGGGATTACAGCGGAAGTGCAGAAAGTAAAGTTCTTACATTTCCAGGAGGGATTACAGAGGAAGTGCATAAAGTAAAGTTCATACATTTCCAGGAGGGATTACAGAGGAAGTGCAAAAAGTAAAGTTCTTACATTTTAAGGAGGGATTACAGAGGAAGTCCATAAAGTAAAGTTCTTACATTTCCAGGAGGAATTACAGAGGAAATGCACAACGTTCTTACATTTCCAGGAGGGATTACAGAGGAAGTGCACAAAGTAGATTTCTTACATTTCCAGGAGGGATTACGGAGGAAGTGAAGTAAAGTTCTTGCATTTCCAGGAGGGATTACAGAGGAAGTGCATAAAGTAAAGTTCTTACATTTCCAGGAGGGATTAGAGAGGAAGTGCATAAAGTAAAGTTCTTACATTTCCAGGAGGGATTACAGAGGAAGTGCATAAAGTAAAGTTCATACATTTCCAGGAGGGATTACAGAGGAAGTGCATAAAGTAAAGTTCTTACATTTCCAGGAGTAATTAAAGAAGAAGTGCACAAAGTAGAGTCCTTACATTTCCAGGAGGATTTACAGAGGAAGTGCACAAAGTAAAGTTCTTACATTTCCAGGAGGGATTACAGAGGAAATGCACAAAGTAGAGTCCTTACATTTCCAGGAGGGATTACAGCGGAAGTGCAGAAAGTAAAGTTCTTACATTTCCAGGAGGAATTACAGAGGAAATGCACAACGTTCTTACATTTCCAGGAGGGATTACAGAGGAAGTGCACAAAGTAGATTTCTTACATTTCCAGGAGGGATTACAGAGGAAGTGCATAAAGTAAAGTTCTTACATTTCCAGGAGGGATTACAGAGGAAGTGCATAAAGTAAAGTTCTTACATTTCCAGGAGGGATTACAGAGGAAGTGCATAAAGCAAAGTTCTTACATTTCCAGGAGGGATTACAGAGGAAGTGCATAAAGTAAAGTTCTTACATTTCCAGGAGGACTTACAGAGGAAGTCCATAAAGTAAAGTTCTTACATTTCCAGGAGGAATTACAGAGGAAGTGCAAAAAGTAAAGTTCTTACATTTCCAGGAGGGATTACAGAGGAAGTGCATAAAGTAAAGTTCTTACATTTCCAGGAGGGATTACAGAGGAAGTGCACAAAGTAGATTTCTTACATTTCCAGGAGGGATTACAGTGGAAGTGCATAAAGTAAAGTTCTTACATTTCCAGGAGGGATTACAGAGGAAGTGCATAAAGTAAAGTTCTTACATTTCCAGGAGGGATTACAGAGGAAGTGCGTAAAGTAAAGTTCTTACATTTCCAGGAGTAATTAAAGAGGAAGTGCACAAAGTAGAGTCCTTACATTTCCAGGAGGATTTACAGAGGAAGTGCACAAAGTAAAGTTCTTACATTTCCAGGAGGGATTACAGAGGAAGTGCATATAGTAAAGTTCTTACATTTCCATGAGGAATTAAAAAGGAAGTGCAGAAAGTAGAGTCCTTACATTTCCAGGAGGGATTACAGAGGAAGTGTACAAAGTAGAGTTCTTACATTTCCAGGAGGGATTACAGGGGATGTGCACAAATTAGAGTTCTTACATTTGCAGGAGTATTTACAGTGGAAGTGCAAAAAGTAAAGTTCTTACATTTCCAGGAGGGATTACAGAGGAAGTGCATAAAGTAAAGTTCTTACATTTCCAGGGGGAATTAAAGAGGAAGTGCAGAAAGTAGAGTCCTTACATTTCCAGGAGGTATTACAGGGGATGTGCACAAAGTAGAGTTCTTACATTTCCAGGAGGATTAACAGAGGAAGAGCAAAAAGTAAAGTTCTTACATTTCCAGGAGGAATTACAGAGGAAGTCCATAAAGTAAAGTTCTTACATTTCCAGGAGGAATTACAGAGGAAGTGCAAAAAGTAAAGTTCTTACATTTCCAGGAGGGATTACAGAGGAAGTCCATAAAGTAAAGTTCTTACATTTCCAGGAGGAATTACAGAGGAAATGCACAACGTTCTTAAATTTCCAGGAGGGATTACAGAGGAAGCGCACAAAGTAGATTTCTTACATTTCCAGGAGGGATTACGGAGGAAGTGAATTAAAGTTCTTGCATTTCCAGGAGGGATTACAGAGGAAGTGCATAAAGTAAAGTTCTTACATTTCCAGGAGGGATTACAGAGGAAGTGCGTAAAGTAAAGTTCTTACATTTCCAGGTGGGATTACAGAGGAAGTGCATAAAGTAAAGTTCTTACATTTCCAGGAGGGATTACAGAGGAAGTGCATAAAGTAAAGTTCTTACATTTCCAGGAGTAATTAAAGAGGAAGTGCAAAAAGTAGAGTCCTTACATTTCCAGAAGGATTTACAGAGGAAGTGCACAAAGTAAAGTTCTTACATTTCCAGGAGGGATTACAGAGGAAGTGCACAAAGTAGAGTCCTTACATTTCCAGGAGGGATTACAAGGGAAGTGCAGAAAGTAAAGTTCTTACATTTCCAGGAGGAATTACAGAGGAAATCCACAACGTTCTTACATTTCCAGGAGGGATTACAGAGGAAGTGCACAAAGTAGAATTCTTACATTTCCAGGAGGGATTACAGAGGAAGTGCACAAAGTAGATTTCTTACATTTCTAGGAGGGATTATAGAGGAAGTGCATAAAGTAAAGTTCTTACATTTCCAGGAGGGATTACAGAGGAAGTGCATAAAGTAAAGTTCTTACATTTCCAGGACGAATTACAGAGGAAGTCCATAAAGTAAAGTTCTTACATTTCCAGGAGGGATTACAGGCGAAGTGCAGAAAGTAACGTTCTTACATTTCCAGGAGGAATTACAGAGGAAATGCACAACGTTCTTACATTTCCAGGAGGGATTACAGAGGAAGTGCACAAAGTAGATTTCTTACGTTTCCAGGAGGGATTACAGAGGAAGTGCATAAAGTAAAGTTCTTACATTTCCAGGAGAGATTACAGAGGAAGTGCATAAAGTAAAGTTCATACATTTCCAGGAGGGATTACAGAGGAAGTGCATAAAGCAAAGTTCATACATTTCCAGGAGGGATTACAGAGGAAGTGCATAAAGTAAAGTTCTTACATTTCCAGGAGGAATTACAGAGGAAGTCCATAAAGTAAAGTTCTTACAGTTCCAGGAGGAATTACAGAAGAAGTGCAAAAAGTAAAGTTCTTACATTTCCAGGAGGGATTACAGAGGAAGTCCATAAAGTAAAGTTCTTACATTTCCAGGAGGAATTACAGAGGAAATGCACAACGTTCTTACATTTCCAGGAGGAATTACAGAGGAAGTGCACAAAGTAGATTTCTTACATTTCCAGGAGGGATTACGGAGGAAGTGAAGTAAAGTTCTTGCATTTCCAGGAGGGATTACAGAGGAAGTGCATAAAGTAAAGTTCTTACATTTCCAGGAGGGATTACAGAGGAAGTGCATAAAGTAAAGTTCTTACATTTCCAGGAGGGATTACAGAGGAAGTGCATAAAGTAAAGTTCTTACATTTCCAGGAGGGATTACAGAGGAAGTGCATAAAGTAAAGTTCTTACATTTCCAGGAGTAATTAAAGGGGAAGTGCACAAAGTAGAGTCCTTACATTTCCAGGAGGATTTACAGAGGAAGTGCACAAAGTAAAGTTCTTACATTTCCAGGAGGGATTACAGAGGAAGTGCATAAAGTAAAGTTCTTACATTTCCAGGAGGATTTACAGAGGAAGTGCATATAGTAAAGTTCTTACATTTCCATGAGGAATTAAAGAGGAAGTGCAGAAAGTAGAGTCCTTACATTTCCAGGAGGGATTACAGAGGAAGTGCGTATAGTAAAGTTCTTACATTTCCATGAGGAATTAAAGAGGAAGTGCACAAAGTAGAGTCCTTACATTTCCAGGAGTATTTACAGAGGAAGTGCAAAAAGTAAAGTTCTTACATTTCCAGGAGGGATTACAGAGGAAGTGCATAAAGTAAAGTACTTACATTTCCAGGAGGGATTACAGAGGAAATGCACAACGTTCTTACATTTTCAGGAGGGATTACAGAGGAAGTGCATAATGTAAAATTCTTACATTTCCAGGAGGAATTACAGAGGAAATGCACAACGTTCTTACATTTCCAGGAGGGATTACAGAGGAAGTGCATAATGTAAAATTCTTACATTTCCAGGAGGAATTACAGAGGAAATGCACAACGTTCTTACATTTCCAGGAGGGATTACAGAGAAAGTGCACAAAGTAGATTTCTTACATTTCCAGGAGGGATTACAGAGGAAGTACATAAAGTAAAGTTCTTACATTTCCAGGAGGGATTACAGAGGAAGTGCATAAAGTAAAGTTCTTACATTTCCAGGAGGGATTACAGAGGAAGTGCACAAAGTAGATTTCTTACATTTCCAGGAGGGATTACAGTGGAAGTGCATAAAGTAAAGTTCTTACATTTCCAGGAGGGATTACAGAGGAAGTGCATAAAGTAAAGTTCTTACATTTACAGGAGGGATTACAGAGGAAGTGCGTAAAGTAAATTTCTTACATTTCCAGGAGTAATTAAAGAGGAAGTGCAGAAAGTAGAGTCCTTACATTTCCAGGAGGATTTACAGAGGAAGTGCACAAAGTAAAGTTCTTACATTTCCAGGAGGGATTACAGAGGAAGTGCATATAGTAAAGTTCTTACATTTCCATGAGGAATTAAAAAGGAAGTGCAGAAAGTAGAGTCCTTACATTTCCAGGAGGGATTACAGAGGAAGTGTACAAAGTAGAGTTCTTACATTTCCAGGAGGGATTACAGGGGATGTGCACAAAGTAGAGTTCTTACATTTGCAGGAGTATTTACAGTGGAAGTGCAAAAAGTAAAGTTCTTACATTTCCAGGAGGGATTACAGAGGAAGTGCATAAAGTAAAGTTCTTACATTTCCAGGGGGAATTAAAGAGGAAGTGCAGAAAGCAGAGTCCTTACATTTCCAGGAGGTATTACAGGGGATGTGCACAAAGTAGAGTTCTTACATTTCCAGGAGGATTAACAGAGGAAGTTCATAAAGTAAAGTTCTTACATTTCCAGGAGGAATTACAGAGGAAGTGCAAAAAGTAAAGTTCTTACATTTCCAGGAGGGATTACAGAGGAAGTCCATAAAGTAAAGTTCTTACATTTCCAGGAGGAATTACAGAGGAAATGCACAACGTTCTTAAATTTCCAGGAGGGATTACAGAGGAAGTGCACAAAGTAGAATTCTTACATTTCCAGGAGGGATTACAGAGGAAGTGCACAAAGTAGAGTTCTTACATTTCCAGGAGGGATTACAGAGGAAGTGCACAAAGTAGATTTCTTACGTTTCCAGGAGGGATTACAGAGGAAGTGCATAAAGTAAAGTTCTTACATTTCCAGGAGGAATTACAGAGGAAGTCCATAAAGTAAAGTTCTTACATTTCCAGGAGGAATTACAGAGGAAGTGCAAAAAGTAAAGTTCTTACATTTCCAGGAGGGATTACAGGCGAAGTGCAGAAAGTAACGTTCTTACATTTCCAGGAGGAATTACAGAGGAAATGCACAACGTTCTTACATTTCCAGGAGGGATTACAGAGGAAGTGCACAAAGTAGATTTCTTACGTTTCCAGGAGGGATTACAGAGGAAGTGCATAAAGTAAAGTTCTTACATTTCCAGGAGAGATTACAGAGGAAGTGCATAAAGTAAAGTTCTTACATTTCCAGGAGGGATTACAGAGGAAGTGCATAAAGTAAAGTTCTTACATTTCCAGGAGTAATTAAAGAGGAAGTGCAAAAAGTAGAGTCCTTACATTTCCAGGAGGATTTACAGAGGAAGTGCACAAAGTAAAGTTCTTACATTTCCAGGAGGGATTACAGAGGAAGTGCACAAAGTAGAGTCCTTACATTTCCAGGAGGGATTACAGGGGAAGTGCAGAAAGTAAAGTTCTTACATTTCCAGGAGGAATTACGAGGAAATGCACAACGTTCTTACATTTCCAGGAGGGATTACAGAGGAAGTGCACAAAGTAGAATTCTTACATTTCCAGGAGGGATTACAGAGGAAGTGCACAAAGTAGATTTCTTACATTTCCAGGAGGGATTACAGAGGAAGTGCATAAAGTAAAGTTCTTACATTTCCAGGAGGGATTACAGAGGAAGTGCATAAAGTAAAGTTCTTACATTTCCAGGAGGAATTACAGAGGAAGTCCATAAAGTAAAGTTCTTACATTTCCAGGAGGGATTACAGGCGAAGTGCAGAAAGTAACGTTCTTACATTTCCAGGAGGAATTACAGAGGAAATGCACAACGTTCTTACATTTCCAGGAGGGATTAAAGAGGAAGTGCACAAAGTAGATTTCTTACGTTTCCAGGAGGGATTACAGAGGAAGTGCATAAAGTAAAGTTCTTACATTTCCAGGAGAGATTACAGAGGAAGTGCATAAAGTAAAGCTCATACATTTCCAGGAGGGATTACAGAGGAAGTGCATAAAGTAAAGTTCTTACATTTCCAGGAGGGATTACAGAGGAAGTGCATAAAGTAAAGTTCATACATTTCCAGGAGGGATTACAGAAGAAGTCCATAAAGCAAAGTTCTTACATTTCCAGGAGGGATTACAGAGGAAGTGCATAAAGTAAAGTTCTTACATTTCCAGGAGGAATTACAGAGGAAGTCCATAAAGTAAAGTTCTTACATTTCCAGGAGGAATTACAGAGGAAGTGCAAAAAGTAAAGTTCTTACATTTCCAGGAGGGATTACAGAGGAAGTCCATAAAGTAAAGTTCTTACATTTCCAGGAGGAATTACAGAGGAAATGCACAACGTTCTTACATTTCCAGGAGGGATTACAGAGAAAGTGCACAAAGTAGATTTCTTACATTTCCAGGAGGGATTACAGAGGAAGTACATAAAGTAAAGTTCTTACATTTCCAGGAGGGATTACAGAGGAAGTGCATAAAGTAAAGTTCTTACATTTCCAGGAGGGATTACAGAGGAAGTGCACAAAGTAGATTTCTTACATTTCCAGGAGGGATTACAGTGGAAGTGCATAAAGTAAAGTTCTTACATTTCCAGGAGGGATTACAGAGGAAGTGCATAAAGTAAAGTTCTTACATTTATAGGAGGGATTACAGAGGAAGTGCGTAAAGTAAATTTCTTACATTTCCAGGAGTAATTAAAGAGGAAGTGCACAAAGTAGAGTCCTTACATTTCCAGGAGGATTTACAGAGGAAGTGCACAAAGTAAAGTTCTTACATTTCCAGGAGGGATTACAGAGGAAGTGCATATAGTAAAGTTCTTACATTTCCATGAGGAATTAAAAAGGAAGTGCAGAAAGTAGAGTCCTTACATTTCCAGGAGGGATTACAGAGGAAGTGTACAAAGTAGAGTTCTTACATTTCCAGGAGGGATTACAGGGGATGTGCACAAAGTAGAGTTCTTACATTTGCAGGAGTATTTACAGTGGAAGTGCAAAAAGTAAAGTTCTTACATTTCCAGGAGGGATTACAGAGGAAGTGCATAAAGTAAAGTTCTTACATTTCCAGGGGGAATTAAAGAGGAAGTGCAGAAAGCAGAGTCCTTACATTTCCAGGAGGTATTACAGGGGATGTGCACAAAGTAGAGTTCTTACATTTCCAGGAGGAATAACAGAGGAAGTTCATAAAGTAAAGTTCTTACATTTCAAGGAGGAATTACAGAGGAAGTGCAAAAAGTAAAGTTCTTACATTTCCAGGAGGGATTACAGAGGAAGTCCATAAAGTAAAGTTCTTACATTTCCAGGAGGAATTACAGAGGAAATGCACAACGTTCTTAAATTTCCAGGAGGGATTACAGAGGAAGTGCACAAAGTAGAATTCTTACATTTCCAGGAGGGATTACAGAGGAAGTGCACAAAGTAGAGTTCTTACATTTCCAGGAGGGATTACAGAGGAAGTGCACAAAGTAGATTTCTTACGTTTCCAGGAGGGATTACAGAGGAAGTGCATAAAGTAAAGTTCTTACATTTCCAGGAGGAATTACAGAGGAAGTCCATAAAGTAAAGTTCTTACATTTCCAGGAGGAATTACAGAGGAAGTGCAAAAAGTAAAGTTCTTACATTTCCAGGAGGGATTACAGGCGAAGTGCAGAAAGTAACGTTCTTACATTTCCAGGAGGAATTACAGAGGAAATGCACAACGTTCTTACATTTCCAGGAGGGATTACAGAGGAAGTGCACAAAGTAGATTTCTTACGTTTCCAGGAGGGATTACAGAGGAAGTGCATAAAGTAAAGTTCTTACATTTCCAGGAGAGATTACAGAGGAAGTGCATAAAGTAAAGTTCTTACATTTCCAGGAGGGATTACAGAGGAAGTGCATAAAGTAAAGTTCTTACATTTCCAGGAGTAATTAAAGAGGAAGTGCAAAAAGTAGAGTCCTTACATTTCCAGGAGGATTTACAGAGGAAGTGCACAAAGTAAAGTTCTTACATTTCCAGGAGGGATTACAGAGGAAGTGCACAAAGTAGAGTCCTTACATTTCCAGGAGGGATTACAGGGGAAGTGCAGAAAGTAAAGTTCTTACATTTCCAGGAGGAATTACAGAGGAAATGCACAACGTTCTTACATTTCCAGGAGGGATTACAGAGGAAGTGCACAAAGTAGAATTCTTACATTTCCAGGAGGGATTACAGAGGAAGTGCACAAAGTAGATTTCTTACATTTCCAGGAGGGATTACAGAGGAAGTGCATAAAGTAAAGTTCTTACATTTCCAGGAGGGATTACAGAGGAAGTGCATAAAGTAAAGTTCTTACATTTCCAGGAGGAATTACAGAGGAAGTCCATAAAGTAAAGTTCTTACATTTCCAGGCGGGATTACAGGCGAAGTGCAGAAAGTAACGTTCTTACATTTCCAGGAGGAATTACAGAGGAAATGCACAACGTTCTTACATTTCCAGGAGGGATTACAGAGGAAGTGCACAAAGTAGATTTCTTACGTTTCCAGGAGGGATTACAGAGGAAGTGCATAAAGTAAAGTTCTTACATTTCCAGGAGAGATTACAGAGGAAGTGCATAAAGTAAAGCTCATACATTTCCAGGAGGGATTACAGAGGAAGTGCATAAAGTAAAGTTCTTACATTTCCAGGAGGGATTACAGAGGAAGTGCATAAAGTAAAGTTCATACATTTCCAGGAGGGATTACAGAAGAAGTCCATAAAGCAAAGTTCTTACATTTCCAGGAGGGATTACAGAGGAAGTGCATAAAGTAAAGTTCTTACATTTCCAGGAGGAATTACAGAGGAAGTCCATAAAGTAAAGTTCTTACATTTCCAGGAGGAATTACAGAGGAAGTGCAAAAAGTAAAGTTCTTACATTTCCAGGAGGGATTACAGAGGAAGTCCATAAAGTAAAGTTCTTACATTTCCAGGAGGAATTACAGAGGAAATGCACAACGTTCTTACATTTCCAGGAGGGATTACAGAGGAAGTGCACAAAGTAGATTTCTTACATTTCCAGGAGGGATTACAGAGGAAGTGAAGTAAAGTTCTTGCATTTCCAGGAGGGATTACAGCGGAAGTGCAGAAAGTAAAGTTCTTACATTTCCAGGAGGGATTACAGAGGAAGTGCATAAAGTAAAGTTCATACATTTCCAGGAGGGATTACAGAGGAAGTGCAAAAAGTAAAGTTCTTACATTTCCAGGAGGGATTACAGAGGAAGTCCATAAAGTAAAGTTCTTACATTTCCAGGAGGAATTACAGAGGAAATGCACAACGTTCTTACATTTCCAGGAGGGATTACAGAGGAAGTGCACAAAGTAGATTTCTTACATTTCCAGGAGGGATTACGGAGGAAGTGAAGTAAAGTTCTTGCATTTCCAGGAGGGATTACAGAGGAAGTGCATAAAGTAAAGTTCTTACATTTCCAGGAGGGATTAGAGAGGAAGTGCATAAAGTAAAGTTCTTACATTTCCAGGAGGGATTACAGAGGAAGTGCATAAAGTAAAGTTCATACATTTCCAGGAGGGATTACAGAGGAAGTGCATAAAGTAAAGTTCTTACATTTCCAGGAGTAATTAAAGAAGAAGTGCACAAAGTAGAGTCCTTACATTTCCAGGAGGATTTACAGAGGAAGTGCACAAAGTAAAGTTCTTACATTTCCAGGAGGGATTACAGAGGAAATGCACAAAGTAGAGTCCTTACATTTCCAGGAGGGATTACAGCGGAAGTGCAGAAAGTAAAGTTCTTACATTTCCAGGAGGAATTACAGAGGAAATGCACAACGTTCTTACATTTCCAGGAGGGATTACAGAGGAAGTGCACAAAGTAGATTTCTTACATTTCCAGGAGGGATTACAGAGGAAGTGCATAAAGTTCTTACATTTCCAGGAGGGATTACAGAGGAAGTGCATAAAGTAAAGTTCTTACATTTCCAGGAGGGATTACAGAGGAAGTGCATAAAGCAAAGTTCTTACATTTCCAGGAGGGATTACAGAGGAAGTGCATAAAGTAAAGTTCTTACATTTCCAGGAGGACTTACAGAGGAAGTCCATAAAGTAAAGTTCTTACATTTCCAGGAGGAATTACAGAGGAAGTGCAAAAAGTAAAGTTCTTACATTTCCAGGAGGGATTACAGAGGAAGTGCATAAAGTAAAGTTCTTACATTTCCAGGAGGGATTACAGAGGAAGTGCACAAAGTAGATTTCTTACATTTCCAGGAGGGATTACAGTGGAAGTGCATAAAGTAAAGTTCTTACATTTCCAGGAGGGATTACAGAGGAAGTGCATAAAGTAAAGTTCTTACATTTCCAGGAGGGATTACAGAGGAAGTGCGTAAAGTAAAGTTCTTACATTTCCAGGAGTAATTAAAGAGGAAGTGCACAAAGTAGAGTCCTTACATTTCCAGGAGGATTTACAGAGGAAGTGCACAAAGTAAAGTTCTTACATTTCCAGGAGGGATTACAGAGGAAGTGCATATAGTAAAGTTCTTACATTTCCATGAGGAATTAAAAAGGAAGTGCAGAAAGTAGAGTCCTTACATTTCCAGGAGGGATTACAGAGGAAGTGTACAAAGTAGAGTTCTTACATTTCCAGGAGGGATTACAGGGGATGTGCACAAATTAGAGTTCTTACATTTGCAGGAGTATTTACAGTGGAAGTGCAAAAAGTAAAGTTCTTACATTTCCAGGAGGGATTACAGAGGAAGTGCATAAAGTAAAGTTCTTACATTTCCAGGGGGAATTAAAGAGGAAGTGCAGAAAGTAGAGTCCTTACATTTCCAGGAGGTATTACAGGGGATGTGCACAAAGTAGAGTTCTTACATTTCCAGGAGGATTAACAGAGGAAGAGCAAAAAGTAAAGTTCTTACATTTCCAGGAGGAATTACAGAGGAAGTCCATAAAGTAAAGTTCTTACATTTCCAGGAGGAATTACAGAGGAAGTGCAAAAAGTAAAGTTCTTACATTTCCAGGAGGGATTACAGAGGAAGTCCATAAAGTAAAGTTCTTACATTTCCAGGAGGAATTACAGAGGAAATGCACAACGTTCTTAAATTTCCAGGAGGGATTACAGAGGAAGCGCACAAAGTAGATTTCTTACATTTCCAGGAGGGATTACGGAGGAAGTGAATTAAAGTTCTTGCATTTCCAGGAGGGATTACAGAGGAAGTGCATAAAGTAAAGTTCTTACATTTCCAGGAGGGATTACAGAGGAAGTGCGTAGAGTAAAGTTCTTACATTTCCAGGTGGGATTACAGAGGAAGTGCATAAAGTAAAGTTCTTACATTTCCAGGAGGGATTACAGAGGAAGTGCATAAAGTAAAGTTCTTACATTTCCAGGAGTAATTAAAGAGGAAGTGCAAAAAGTAGAGTCCTTACATTTCCAGAAGGATTTACAGAGGAAGTGCACAAAGTAAAGTTCTTACATTTCCAGGAGGGATTACAGAGGAAGTGCACAAAGTAGAGTCCTTACATTTCCAGGAGGGATTACAAGGGAAGTGCAGAAAGTAAAGTTCTTACATTTCCAGGAGGAATTACAGAGGAAATCCACAACGTTCTTACATTTCCAGGAGGGATTACAGAGGAAGTGCACAAAGTAGAATTCTTACATTTCCAGGAGGGATTACAGAGGAAGTGCACAAAGTAGATTTCTTACATTTCTAGGAGGGATTATAGAGGAAGTGCATAAAGTAAAGTTCTTACATTTCCAGGAGGGATTACAGAGGAAGTGCATAAAGTAAAGTTCTTACATTTCCAGGACGAATTACAGAGGAAGTCCATAAAGTAAAGTTCTTACATTTCCAGGAGGGATTACAGGCGAAGTGCAGAAAGTAACGTTCTTACATTTCCAGGAGGAATTACAGAGGAAATGCACAACGTTCTTACATTTCCAGGAGGGATTACAGAGGAAGTGCACAAAGTAGATTTCTTACGTTTCCAGGAGGGATTACAGAGGAAGTGCATAAAGTAAAGTTCTTACATTTCCAGGAGAGATTACAGAGGAAGTGCATAAAGTAAAGTTCATACATTTCCAGGAGGGATTACAGAGGAAGTGCATAAAGCAAAGTTCATACATTTCCAGGAGGGATTACAGAGGAAGTGCATAAAGTAAAGTTCTTACATTTCCAGGAGGAATTACAGAGGAAGTCCATAAAGTAAAGTTCTTACAGTTCCAGGAGGAATTACAGAAGAAGTGCAAAAAGTAAAGTTCTTACATTTCCAGGAGGGATTACAGAGGAAGTCCATAAAGTAAAGTTCTTACATTTCCAGGAGGAATTACAGAGGAAATGCACAACGTTCTTACATTTCCAGGAGGAATTACAGAGGAAGTGCACAAAGTAGATTTCTTACATTTCCAGGAGGGATTACGGAGGAAGTGAAGTAAAGTTCTTGCATTTCCAGGAGGGATTACAGAGGAAGTGCATAAAGTAAAGTTCTTACATTTCCAGGAGGGATTACAGAGGAAGTGCATAAAGTAAAGTTCTTACATTTCCAGGAGGGATTACAGAGGAAGTGCATAAAGTAAAGTTCTTACATTTCCAGGAGGGATTACAGAGGAAGTGCATAAAGTAAAGTTCTTACATTTCCAGGAGTAATTAAAGGGGAAGTGCACAAAGTAGAGTCCTTACATTTCCAGGAGGATTTACAGAGGAAGTGCACAAAGTAAAGTTCTTACATTTCCAGGAGGGATTACAGAGGAAGTGCATAAAGTAAAGTTCTTACATTTCCAGGAGGATTTACAGAGGAAGTGCATATAGTAAAGTTCTTACATTTCCATGAGGAATTAAAGAGGAAGTGCAGAAAGTAGAGTCCTTACATTTCCAGGAGGGATTACAGAGGAAGTGCGTATAGTAAAGTTCTTACATTTCCATGAGGAATTAAAGAGGAAGTGCACAAAGTAGAGTCCTTACATTTCCAGGAGTATTTACAGAGGAAGTGCAAAAAGTAAAGTTCTTACATTTCCAGGAGGGATTACAGAGGAAGTGCATAAAGTAAAGTACTTACATTTCCAGGAGGGATTACAGAGGAAATGCACAACGTTCTTACATTTTCAGGAGGGATTACAGAGGAAGTGCATAATGTAAAATTCTTACATTTCCAGGAGGAATTACAGAGGAAATGCACAACGTTCTTACATTTCCAGGAGGGATTACAGAGGAAGTGCATAATGTAAAATTCTTACATTTCCAGGAGGAATTACAGAGGAAATGCACAACGTTCTTACATTTCCAGGAGGGATTACAGAGAAAGTGCACAAAGTAGATTTCTTACATTTCCAGGAGGGATTACAGAGGAAGTACATAAAGTAAAGTTCTTACATTTCCAGGAGGGATTACAGAGGAAGTGCATAAAGTAAAGTTCTTACATTTCCAGGAGGGATTACAGAGGAAGTGCACAAAGTAGATTTCTTACATTTCCAGGAGGGATTACAGTGGAAGTGCATAAAGTAAAGTTCTTACATTTCCAGGAGGGATTACAGAGGAAGTGCATAAAGTAAAGTTCTTACATTTACAGGAGGGATTACAGAGGAAGTGCGTAAAGTAAATTTCTTACATTTCCAGGAGTAATTAAAGAGGAAGTGCAGAAAGTAGAGTCCTTACATTTCCAGGAGGATTTACAGAGGAAGTGCACAAAGTAAAGTTCTTACATTTCCAGGAGGGATTACAGAGGAAGTGCATATAGTAAAGTTCTTACATTTCCATGAGGAATTAAAAAGGAAGTGCAGAAAGTAGAGTCCTTACATTTCCAGGAGGGATTACAGAGGAAGTGTACAAAGTAGAGTTCTTACATTTCCAGGAGGGATTACAGGGGATGTGCACAAAGTAGAGTTCTTACATTTGCAGGAGTATTTACAGTGGAAGTGCAAAAAGTAAAGTTCTTACATTTCCAGGAGGGATTACAGAGGAAGTGCATAAAGTAAAGTTCTTACATTTCCAGGGGGAATTAAAGAGGAAGTGCAGAAAGCAGAGTCCTTACATTTCCAGGAGGTATTACAGGGGATGTGCACAAAGTAGAGTTCTTACATTTCCAGGAGGATTAACAGAGGAAGTTCATAAAGTAAAGTTCTTACATTTCCAGGAGGAATTACAGAGGAAGTGCAAAAAGTAAAGTTCTTACATTTCCAGGAGGGATTACAGAGGAAGTCCATAAAGTAAAGTTCTTACATTTCCAGGAGGAATTACAGAGGAAATGCACAACGTTCTTAAATTTCCAGGAGGGATTACAGAGGAAGTGCACAAAGTAGAATTCTTACATTTCCAGGAGGGATTACAGAGGAAGTGCACAAAGTAGAGTTCTTACATTTCCAGGAGGGATTACAGAGGAAGTGCACAAAGTAGATTTCTTACGTTTCCAGGAGGGATTACAGAGGAAGTGCATAAAGTAAAGTTCTTACATTTCCAGGAGGAATTACAGAGGAAGTCCATAAAGTAAAGTTCTTACATTTCCAGGAGGAATTACAGAGGAAGTGCAAAAAGTAAAGTTCTTACATTTCCAGGAGGGATTACAGGCGAAGTGCAGAAAGTAACGTTCTTACATTTCCAGGAGGAATTACAGAGGAAATGCACAACGTTCTTACATTTCCAGGAGGGATTACAGAGGAAGTGCACAAAGTAGATTTCTTACGTTTCCAGGAGGGATTACAGAGGAAGTGCATAAAGTAAAGTTCTTACATTTCCAGGAGAGATTACAGAGGAAGTGCATAAAGTAAAGTTCTTACATTTCCAGGAGGGATTACAGAGGAAGTGCATAAAGTAAAGTTCTTACATTTCCAGGAGTAATTAAAGAGGAAGTGCAAAAAGTAGAGTCCTTACATTTCCAGGAGGATTTACAGAGGAAGTGCACAAAGTAAAGTTCTTACATTTCCAGGAGGGATTACAGAGGAAGTGCACAAAGTAGAGTCCTTACATTTCCAGGAGGGATTACAGGGGAAGTGCAGAAAGTAAAGTTCTTACATTTCCAGGAGGAATTACAGAGGAAATGCACAACGTTCTTACATTTCCAGGAGGGATTACAGAGGAAGTGCACAAAGTAGAATTCTTACATTTCCAGGAGGGATTACAGAGGAAGTGCACAAAGTAGATTTCTTACATTTCCAGGAGGGATTACAGAGGAAGTGCATAAAGTAAAGTTCTTACATTTCCAGGAGGGATTACAGAGGAAGTGCATAAAGTAAAGTTCTTACATTTCCAGGAGGAATTACAGAGGAAGTCCATAAAGTAAAGTTCTTACATTTCCAGGAGGGATTACAGGCGAAGTGCAGAAAGTAACGTTCTTACATTTCCAGGAGGAATTACAGAGGAAATGCACAACGTTCTTACATTTCCAGGAGGGATTAAAGAGGAAGTGCACAAAGTAGATTTCTTACGTTTCCAGGAGGGATTACAGAGGAAGTGCATAAAGTAAAGTTCTTACATTTCCAGGAGAGATTACAGAGGAAGTGCATAAAGTAAAGCTCATACATTTCCAGGAGGGATTACAGAGGAAGTGCATAAAGTAAAGTTCTTACATTTCCAGGAGGGATTACAGAGGAAGTGCATAAAGTAAAGTTCATACATTTCCAGGAGGGATTACAGAAGAAGTCCATAAAGCAAAGTTCTTACATTTCCAGGAGGGATTACAGAGGAAGTGCATAAAGTAAAGTTCTTACATTTCCAGGAGGAATTACAGAGGAAGTCCATAAAGTAAAGTTCTTACATTTCCAGGAGGAATTACAGAGGAAGTGCAAAAAGTAAAGTTCTTACATTTCCAGGAGGGATTACAGAGGAAGTCCATAAAGTAAAGTTCTTACATTTCCAGGAGGAATTACAGAGGAAATGCACAACGTTCTTACATTTCCAGGAGGGATTACAGAGGAAGTGCACAAAGTAGATTTCTTACATTTCCAGGAGGGATTACAGAGGAAGTGAAGTAAAGTTCTTGCATTTCCAGGAGGGATTACAGCGGAAGTGCAGAAAGTAAAGTTCTTACATTTCCAGGAGGGATTACAGAGGAAGTGCATAAAGTAAAGTTCATACATTTCCAGGAGGGATTACAGAGGAAGTGCAAAAAGTAAAGTTCTTACATTTCCAGGAGGGATTACAGAGGAAGTCCATAAAGTAAAGTTCTTACATTTCCAGGAGGAATTACAGAGGAAATGCACAACGTTCTTACATTTCCAGGAGGGATTACAGAGGAAGTGCACAAAGTAGATTTCTTACATTTCCAGGAGGGATTACGGAGGAAGTGAAGTAAAGTTCTTGCATTTCCAGGAGGGATTACAGAGGAAGTGCATAAAGTAAAGTTCTTACATTTCCAGGAGGGATTAGAGAGGAAGTGCATAAAGTAAAGTTCTTACATTTCCAGGAGGGATTACAGAGGAAGTGCATAAAGTAAAGTTCATACATTTCCAGGAGGGATTACAGAGGAAGTGCATAAAGTAAAGTTCTTACATTTCCAGGAGTAATTAAAGAAGAAGTGCACAAAGTAGAGTCCTTACATTTCCAGGAGGATTTACAGAGGAAGTGCACAAAGTAAAGTTCTTACATTTCCAGGAGGGATTACAGAGGAAATGCACAAAGTAGAGTCCTTACATTTCCAGGAGGGATTACAGCGGAAGTGCAGAAAGTAAAGTTCTTACATTTCCAGGAGGAATTACAGAGGAAATGCACAACGTTCTTACATTTCCAGGAGGGATTACAGAGGAAGTGCACAAAGTAGATTTCTTACATTTCCAGGAGGGATTACAGAGGAAGTGCATAAAGTAAAGTTCTTACATTTCCAGGAGGGATTACAGAGGAAGTGCATCAAGTAAAGTTCTTACATTTCCAGGAGGGATTACAGAGGAAGTGCATAAAGCAAAGTTCTTACATTTCCAGGAGGGATTACAGAGGAAGTGCATAAAGTAAAGTTCTTACATTTCCAGGAGGACTTACAGAGGAAGTCCATAAAGTAAAGTTCTTACATTTCCAGGAGGAATTACAGAGGAAGTGCAAAAAGTAAAGTTCTTACATTTCCAGGAGGGATTACAGAGGAAGTGCATAAAGTAAAGTTCTTACATTTCCAGGAGGGATTACAGAGGAAGTGCACAAAGTAGATTTCTTACATTTCCAGGAGGGATTACAGTGGAAGTGCATAAAGTAAAGTTCTTACATTTCCAGGAGGGATTACAGAGGAAGTGCATAAAGTAAAGTTCTTACATTTCCAGGAGGGATTACAGAGGAAGTGCGTAAAGTAAAGTTCTTACATTTCCAGGAGTAATTAAAGAGGAAGTGCACAAAGTAGAGTCCTTACATTTCCAGGAGGATTTACAGAGGAAGTGCACAAAGTAAAGTTCTTACATTTCCAGGAGGGATTACAGAGGAAGTGCATATAGTAAAGTTCTTACATTTCCATGAGGAATTAAAAAGGAAGTGCAGAAAGTAGAGTCCTTACATTTCCAGGAGGGATTACAGAGGAAGTGTACAAAGTAGAGTTCTTACATTTCCAGGAGGGATTACAGGGGATGTGCACAAAGTAGAGTTCTTACATTTGCAGGAGTATTTACAGTGGAAGTGCAAAAAGTAAAGTTCTTACATTTCCAGGAGGGATTACAGAGGAAGTGCATAAAGTAAAGTTCTTACATTTCCAGGGGGAATTAAAGAGGAAGTGCAGAAAGTAGAGTCCTTACATTTCCAGGAGGTATTACAGGGGATGTGCACAAAGTAGAGTTCTTACATTTCCAGGAGGATTAACAGAGGAAGAGCAAAAAGTAAAGTTCTTACATTTCCAGGAGGAATTACAGAGGAAGTCCATAAAGTAAAGTTCTTACATTTCCAGGAGGAATTACAGAGGAAGTGCAAAAAGTAAAGTTCTTACATTTCCAGGAGGGATTACAGAGGAAGTCCATAAAGTAAAGTTCTTACATTTCCAGGAGGAATTACAGAGGAAATGCACAACGTTCTTAAATTTCCAGGAGGGATTACAGAGGAAGCGCACAAAGTAGATTTCTTACATTTCCAGGAGGGATTACGGAGGAAGTGAATTAAAGTTCTTGCATTTCCAGGAGGGATTACAGAGGAAGTGCATAAAGTAAAGTTCTTACATTTCCAGGAGGGATTACAGAGGAAGTGCGTAAAGTAAAGTTCTTACATTTCCAGGTGGGATTACAGAGGAAGTGCATAAAGTAAAGTTCTTACATTTCCAGGAGGGATTACAGAGGAAGTGCATAAAGTAAAGTTCTTACATTTCCAGGAGTAATTAAAGAGGAAGTGCAAAAAGTAGAGTCCTTACATTTCCAGAAGGATTTACAGAGGAAGTGCACAAAGTAAAGTTCTTACATTTCCAGGAGGGATTACAGAGGAACTGCACAAAGTAGAGTCCTTACATTTCCAGGAGGGATTACAAGGGAAGTGCAGAAAGTAAAGTTCTTACATTTCCAGGAGGAATTACAGAGGAAATCCACAACGTTCTTACATTTCCAGGAGGGATTACAGAGGAAGTGCACAAAGTAGAATTCTTACATTTCCAGGAGGGATTACAGAGGAAGTGCACAAAGTAGATTTCTTACATTTCTAGGAGGGATTATAGAGGAAGTGCATAAAGTAAAGTTCTTACATTTCCAGGAGGACTTACAGAGGAAGACCATAAAGTAAAGTTCTTACATTTCCAGGAGGAATTACAGAGGAAGTGCAAAAAGTAAAGTTCTTACATTTCCAGGAGGGATTACAGAGGAAGTGCATAAAGTAAAGTTCTTACATTTCCAGGAGGGATTACAGAGGAAGTGCACAAAGTAGATTTCTTACATTTCCAGGAGGGATTACAGTGGAAGTGCATAAAGTAAAGTTCTTACATTTCCAGGAGGGATTACAGAGGAAGTGCATAAAGTAAAGTTCTTACATTTCCAGGAGGGATTACAGAGGAAGTGCGTAAAGTAAAGTTCTTACATTTCCAGGAGTAATTAAAGAGGAAGTGCACAAAGTAGAGTCCTTACATTTCCAGGAGGATTTACAGAGGAAGTGCACAAAGTAAAGTTCTTACATTTCCAGGAGGGATTACAGAGGAAGTGCATATAGTAAAGTTCTTACATTTCCATGAGGAATTAACAAGGAAGTGCAGAAAGTAGAGTCCTTACATTTCCAGGAGGGATTACAGAGGAAGTGTACAAAGTAGAGTTCTTACATTTCCAGGAGGGATTACAGGGGATGTGCACAAAGTAGAGTTCTTACATTTGCAGGAGTATTTACAGTGGAAGTGCAAAAAGTAAAGTTCTTACATTTCCAGGAGGGATTACAGAGGAAGTGCATAAAGTAAAGTTCTTACATTTCCAGGGGGAATTAAAGAGGAAGTGCAGAAAGTAGAGTCCTTACATTTCCAGGAGGTATTACAGGGGATGTGCACAAAGTAGAGTTCTTACATTTCCAGGAGGATTAACAGAGGAAGAGCAAAAAGTAAAGTTCTTACATTTCCAGGAGGAATTACAGAGGAAGTCCATAAAGTAAAGTTCTTACATTTCCAGGAGGAATTACAGAGGAAGTGCAAAAAGTAAAGTTCTTACATTTCCAGGAGGGATTACAGAGGAAGTCCATAAAGTAAAGTTCTTACATTTCCAGGAGGAATTACAGAGGAAATGCACAACGTTCTTAAATTTCCAGGAGGGATTACAGAGGAAGCGCACAAAGTAGATTTCTTACATTTCCAGGAGGGATTACGGAGGAAGTGAATTAAAGTTCTTGCATTTCCAGGAGGGATTACAGAGGAAGTGCATAAAGTAAAGTTCTTACATTTCCAGGAGGGATTACAGAGGAAGTGCGTAAAGTAAAGTTCTTACATTTCCAGGTGGGATTACAGAGGAAGTGCATAAAGTAAAGTTCTTACATTTCCAGGAGGGATTACAGAGGAAGTGCATAAAGTAAAGTTCTTACATTTCCAGGAGTAATTAAAGAGGAAGTGCAAAAAGTAGAGTCCTTACATTTCCAGAAGGATTTACAGAGGAAGTGCACAAAGTAAAGTTCTTACATTTCCAGGAGGGATTACAGAGGAAGTGCACAAAGTAGAGTCCTTACATTTCCAGGAGGGATTACAAGGGAAGTGCAGAAAGTAAAGTTCTTACATTTCCAGGAGGAATTACAGAGGAAATCCACAACGTTCTTACATTTCCAGGAGGGATTACAGAGGAAGTGCACAAAGTAGAATTCTTACATTTCCAGGAGGGATTACAGAGGAAGTGCACAAAGTAGATTTCTTACATTTCTAGGAGGGATTATAGAGGAAGTGCATAAAGTAAAGTTCTTACATTTCCAGGAGGGATTACAGAGGAAGTGCATAAAGTAAAGTTCTTACATTTCCAGGACGAATTACAGAGGAAGTCCATAAAGTAAAGTTCTTACAATTCCAGGAGGGATTACAGGCGAAGTGCAGAAAGTAACGTTCTTACATTTCCAGGAGGAATTACAGAGGAAATGCACAACGTTCTTACATTTCCAGGAGGGATTACAGAGGAAGTGCACAAAGTAGATTTCTTACGTTTCCAGGAGGGATTACAGAGGAAGTGCATAAAGTAAAGTTCTTACATTTCCAGGAGAGATTACAGAGGAAGTGCATAAAGTAAAGTTCATACATTTCCAGGAGGGATTACAGAGGAAGTGCATAAAGCAAAGTTCTTACATTTCCAGGAGGGATTACAGAGGAAGTGCATAAAGTAAAGTTCTTACATTTCCAGGAGGAATTACAGAGGAAGTCCATAAAGTAAAGTTCTTACAGTTCCAGGAGGAATTACAGAAGAAGTGCAAAAAGTAAAGTTCTTACATTTCCAGGAGGGATTACAGAGGAAGTCCATAAAGTAAAGTTCTTACATTTCCAGGAGGAATTACAGAGGAAATGCACAACGTTCTTACATTTCCAGGAGGAATTACAGAGGAAGTGCACAAAGTAGATTTCTTACATTTCCAGGAGGGATTACGGAGGAAGTGAAGTAAAGTTCTTGCATTTCCAGGAGGGATTACAGAGGAAGTGCATAAAGTAAAGTTCTTACATTTCCAGGAGGGATTACAGAGGAAGTGCATAAAGTAAAGTTCTTACATTTCCAGGAGGGATTACAGAGGAAGTGCATAAAGTAAAGTTCTTACATTTCCAGGAGGGATTACAGAGGAAGTGCATAAAGTAAAGTTCTTACATTTCCAGGAGTAATTAAAGGGGAAGTGCACAAAGTAGAGTCCTTACATTTCCAGGAGGATTTACAGAGGAAGTGCACAAAGTAAAGTTCTTACATTTCCAGGAGGGATTACAGAGGAAGTGCATAAAGTAAAGTTCTTACATTTCCAGGAGGATTTACAGAGGAAGTGCATATAGTAAAGTTCTTACATTTCCATGAGGAATTAAAGAGGAAGTGCAGAAAGTAGAGTCCTTACATTTCCAGGAGGGATTACAGAGGAAGTGCGTATAGTAAAGTTCTTACATTTCCATGAGGAATTAAAGAGGAAGTGCACAAAGTAGAGTCCTTACATTTCCAGGAGTATTTACAGAGGAAGTGCAAAAAGTAAAGTTCTTACATTTCCAGGAGGGATTACAGAGGAAGTGCATAAAGTAAAGTACTTACATTTCCAGGAGGGATTACAGAGGAAATGCACAACGTTCTTACATTTTCAGGAGGGATTACAGAGGAAGTGCATAATGTAAAATTCTTACATTTCCAGGAGGAATTACAGAGGAAATGCACAACGTTCTTACATTTCCAGGAGGGATTACAGAGGAAGTGCATAATGTAAAATTCTTACATTTCCAGGAGGAATTACAGAGGAAATGCACAACGTTCTTACATTTCCAGGAGGGATTACAGAGAAAGTGCACAAAGTAGATTTCTTACATTTCCAGGAGGGATTACAGAGGAAGTACATAAAGTAAAGTTCTTACATTTCCAGGAGGGATTACAGAGGAAGTGCATAAAGTAAAGTTCTTACATTTCCAGGAGGGATTACAGAGGAAGTGCACAAAGTAGATTTCTTACATTTCCAGGAGGGATTACAGTGGAAGTGCATAAAGTAAAGTTCTTACATTTCCAGGAGGGATTACAGAGGAAGTGCATAAAGTAAAGTTCTTACATTTACAGGAGGGATTACAGAGGAAGTGCGTAAAGTAAATTTCTTACATTTCCAGGAGTAATTAAAGAGGAAGTGCACAAAGTAGAGTCCTTACATTTCCAGGAGGATTTACAGAGGAAGTGCACAAAGTAAAGTTCTTACATTTCCAGGAGGGATTACAGAGGAAGTGCATATAGTAAAGTTCTTACATTTCCATGAGGAATTAAAAAGGAAGTGCAGAAAGTAGAGTCCTTACATTTCCAGGAGGGATTACAGAGGAAGTGTACAAAGTAGAGTTCTTACATTTCCAGGAGGGATTACAGGGGATGTGCACAAAGTAGAGTTCTTACATTTGCAGGAGTATTTACAGTGGAAGTGCAAAAAGTAAAGTTCTTACATTTCCAGGAGGGATTACAGAGGAAGTGCATAAAGTAAAGTTCTTACATTTCCAGGGGGAATTAAAGAGGAAGTGCAGAAAGCAGAGTCCTTACATTTCCAGGAGGTATTACAGGGGATGTGCACAAAGTAGAGTTCTTACATTTCCAGGAGGATTAACAGAGGAAGTCCATAAAGTAAAGTTCTTACATTTCCAGGAGGAATTACAGAGGAAGTGCAAAAAGTAAAGTTCTTACATTTCCAGGAGGGATTACAGAGGAAGTCCATAAAGTAAAGTTCTTACATTTCCAGGAGGAATTACAGAGGAAATGCACAACGTTCTTAAATTTCCAGGAGGGATTACAGAGGAAGTGCACAAAGTAGAATTCTTACATTTCCAGGAGGGATTACAGAGGAAGTGCACAAAGTAGAGTTCTTACATTTCCAGGAGGGATTACAGAGGAAGTGCACAAAGTAGATTTCTTACGTTTCCAGGAGGGATTACAGAGGAAGTGCATAAAGTAAAGTTCTTACATTTCCAGGAGGAATTACAGAGGAAGTCCATAAAGTAAAGTTCTTACATTTCCAGGAGGAATTACAGAGGAAGTGCAAAAAGTAAAGTTCTTACATTTCCAGGAGGGATTACAGGCGAAGTGCAGAAAGTAACGTTCTTACATTTCCAGGAGGAATTACAGAGGAAATGCACAACGTTCTTACATTTCCAGGAGGGATTACAGAGGAAGTGCACAAAGTAGATTTCTTACGTTTCCAGGAGGGATTACAGAGGAAGTGCATAAAGTAAAGTTCTTACATTTCCAGGAGAGATTACAGAGGAAGTGCATGAAGTAAAGTTCATACATTTCCAGGAGGGATTACAGAGGAAGTGCATAAAGCAAAGTTCTTACATTTCCAGGAGGGATTACAGAGGAAGTGCATAAAGTAAAGTTCTTACATTTCCAGGAGGAATTACAGAGGAAGTCCATAAAGTAAAGTTCTTACATTTCCAGGAGGAATTACAGAAGAAGTGCAAAAAGTAAAGTTCTTACATTTCCAGGAGGGATTACAGAGGAAGTCCATAAAGTAAAGTTCTTACATTTCCAGGAGGAATTACAGAGGAAATGCACAACGTTCCTACATTTCGAGGAGGAATTACAGAGGAAGTGCACAAAGTAGATTTCTTACATTTCCAGGAGGGATTACGGAGAAGTGAAGTAAAGTTCTTGCATTTCCAGGAGGGATTACAGAGGAAGTGCATAAAGTAAAGTTCTTACATTTCCAGGAGGGATTACAGAGGAAGTGCATAAAGTAAAGTTCTTACATTTCCAGGAGGGATTACAGAGGAAGTGCATAAAGTAAAATTCTTACATTTCCAGGAGGGATTACAGAGGAAGTGCATAAAGTAAAGTTCTTACATTTCCAGGAGTAATTAAAGGGGAAGTGCACAAAGTAGAGTCCTTACATTTCCAGGAGGATTTACAGAGGAAGTGCACAAAGTAAAGTTCTTACATTTCCAGGAGGGATTACAGAGGAAGTGCATAAAGTAAAGTTCTTACATTTCCAGGAGGATTTACAGAGGAAGTGCATATAGTAAAGTTCTTACATTTCCATGAGGAATTAAAGAGGAAGTGCAGAAAGTAGAGTCCTTACATTTCCAGGAGGGATTACAGAGGAAGTGCGTATAGTAAAGTTCTTACATTTCCATGAGGAATTAAAGAGGAAGTGCACAAAGTAGAGTCCTTACATTTCCAGGAGTATTTACAGAGGAATTGCAAAAAGTAAAGTTCTTACATTTCCAGGAGGGATTACAGAGGAAGTGCATAAAGTAAAGTTCTTACATTTCCAGGAGGGATTACAGAGGAAGTGCATAATGTAAAGTTCTTACATTTCCAGGAGGAATTACAGAGGAAATGCACAACGTTCTTAAATTTCCAGGAGGGATTACAGAGGAAGTGCATAAAGTAAAGTTCTTACATTTCCAGGAGAGATTACAGAGGAAGTGCATAAAGTAAAGTTCATACATTTCCAGGAGGGATTACAGAGGAAGTGCATAAAGCAAAGTTCTTACATTTCCAGGAGGGATTACAGAGGAAGTGCATAAAGTAAAGTTCTTACATTTCCAGGAGGAATTACAGAGGAAGTCCATAAAGTAAAGTTCTTACATTTCCAGGAGGAATAACAGAAGAAGTGCAAAAAGTAAAGTTCTTACATTTCCAGGAGGGATTACAGAGGAAGTCCATAAAGTAAAGTTCTTACATTTCCAGGAGGAATTACAGAGGAAATGCACAACGTTCCTACATTTCCAGGAGGAATTACAGAGGAAGTGCACAAAGTAGATTTCTTACATTTCCAGGAGGGATTACAGAGGAAATGCACAACGTTCTTAAATTTCCAGGAGGGATTACAGAGGAAGTGCATAAAGTAAAGTTCTTACATTTCCAGGAGAGATTACAGAGGAAGTGCATGAAGTAAAGTTCATACATTTCCAGGAGGGATTACAGAGGAAGTGCATAAAGCAAAATTCTTACATTTCCAGGAGGGATTACAGAGGAAGTGCATAAAGTAAAGTTCTTACATTTCCAGGAGGAATTACAGAGGAAATGCACAACGTTCTTAAATTTCCAGGAGGGATTACAGAGGAAGTGCATAAAGTAAAGTTCTTACATTTCCAGGAGAGATTACAGAGGAAGTGCATAAAGTAAAGTTCATACATTTCCAGGAGGGATTACAGAGGAAGTGCATAAAGCAAAGTTCTTACATTTCCAGGAGGGATTACAGAGGAAGTGCATAAAGTAAACTTCTTACATTTCCAGGAGGAATTACAGAGGAAGTCCATAAAGTAAAGTTCTTACATTTCCAGGAGGAATAACAGAAGTGCAAAAAGTAAAGTTCTTACATTTCCAGGAGGGATTACAGAGGAAGTCCATAAAGTAAAGTTCTTACATTTCCAGGAGGAATTACAGAGGAAATGCACAACGTTCCTACATTTCCAGGAGGAATTACAGAGGAAGTGCACAAAGTAGATTTCTTACATTTCCAGGAGGGATTACGGAGGAAGTGAAGTAATGTTCTTGCATTTCCAGGAGGGATTACAGAGGAAGTGCATAAAGTAAAGTTCTTACATTTCCAGGAGGGATTACAGAGGAAGTGCATAAAGTAAAGTTCTTACATTTCCAGGAGGGATTACAGAGGAAGTGCATAAAGTAAAGTTCTTACATTTCCAGGAGGGATTACAGAGGAAGTGCATAAAGTAAAGTTCTTACATTTCCAGGAGTAATTAAAGGGGAAGTGCACAAAGTAGAGTCCTTACATTTCCAGGAGGATTTACAGAGGAAGTGCACAAAGTAAAGTTCTTACATTTCCAGGAGGGTTTACAGAGGAAGTGCATAAAGTAAAGTTCTTACATTTCCAGGAGGATTTACAGAGGAAGTGCATATAGTAAAGTTCTTACATTTCCATGAGGAATTAAAGAGAAAGTGCAGAAAGTAGAGTCCTTACATTTCCAGGAGGGATTACAGAGGAAGTGCGTATAGTAAAGTTCTTACATTTCCATGAGGAATTAAAGAGGAAGTGCACAAAGTAGAGTCCTTACATTTCCAGGAGTATTTACAGAGGAATTGCAAAAAGTAAAGTTCTTACATTTCCAGGAGGGATTACAGAGGAAGTGCATAAAGTAAAGTTCTTACATTTCCAGGAGGGATTACAGAGGAAGTGCATAATGTAAAGTTCTTACATTTCCAGGAGGAATTACAGAGGAAATGCACAACGTTCTTACATTTCCAGGAGGGATTACAGAGGAAGTGCACAAAGTAGATTTCTTACATTTCCAGGAGGGATTACAGAGGAAGTGCATATGGTAAAGTTCTTACATTTCCATGAGGAATGAAAAAGGAAGTGCAGAAAGTAGAGTCCTTACATTTCCAGGAGGGATTACAGAGGAAGTGCACAAAGTAGAGTTCTTACATTTCCAGGAGGGATTACAGAGGAAGTGCACAAAGTAGATTTCTTACGTTTCCAGGAGGGATTTCAGAGGAGGTGCATAAAGTAAAGTTCTTACATTTCCAGGAGAGATTACAGAGGAAGAGCATAAAGTAAAGTTCATACATTTCCAGGAGGGATTACAGAGGAAGTGCATAAAGCAAAGTTCTTACATTTCCAGGAGGGATTACAGAGGAAGTGCATAAAGTAAAGTTCTTACATTTCCAGGAGGAATTACAGAGGAAGTCCATAAAGTAAAGTTCTTACATTTCCAGGAGGAATTACAGAAGAAGTGCAAAAAGTAAAGTTCTTACATTTCCAGGAGGGATTACAGAGGAAGTCCATAAAGTAAAGTTCTTACATTTCCAGGAGGAATTACAGAGGAAATGCACAACGTTCTTACATTTCCAGGAGGAATTACAGAGGAAGTGCACAAAGTAGAGTCCTTACATTTCCAGGAGGGATTACGGAGGAAGTGAAGTAAAGTTCTTGCATTTCCAGGAGGGATTACAGAGGAAGTGCATAAAGTGAAGTTCTTACATTTCCAGGAGGGATTACAGAGGAAGTGCATAAAGTAAAGTTCTTACATTTCCAGGAGGGATTACAGAGGAAGTGCATAAAGTAAAGTTCTTACATTTCCAGGAGGGATTACAGAGGAAGTGCATAAAGTAAAGTTCTTACATTTCCAGGAGTAATTAAAGGGGAAGTGCACAAAGTAGAGTCCTTACATTTCCAGGAGGATTTACAGAGGAAGTGCACAAAGTAAAGTTCTTACATTTCCAGGAGGGATTACAGAGGAAGTGCATAAAGTAAAGTTCTTACATTTCCAGGAGGATTTACAGAGGAAGTGCATATAGTAAAGTTCTTACATTTCCATGAGGAATTAAAGAGGAAGTGCAGAAAGTAGAGTCCTTACATTTCCAGGAGGGATTACAGAGGAAGTGCGTATAGTAAAGTTCTTACATTTCCATGAGGAATTAAAGAGGAAGTGCACAAAGTAGAGTCCTTACATTTCCAGGAGTATTTACAGAGGAATTGCAAAAAGTAAAGTTCTTACATTTCCAGGAGGGATTACAGAGGAAGTGCATAAAGTAAAGTTCTTACATTTCCAGGAGGGATTACAGAGGAAGTGCATAATGTAAAGTTCTTACATTTCCAGGAGGAATTACAGAGGAAATGCACAACGTTCTTACATTTCCAGGAGGGATTACAGAGGAAGTGCACAAAGTAGATTTCTTACATTTCCAGGAGGGATTACATAGGAAGTGCATAAAGTAAAGTTCTTACATTTCCAGGAGGGATTACAGAGGAAGTGCATAAAGTAAAGTTCTTACATTTCCAGGAGGGATTACAGAGGAAGTGTACAAAGTAGATTTCTTACATTTCCAGGAGGGATTACAGTGGAAGTGCATAAAGTAAAGTTCTTACATTTCCAGGAGGGACTACAGAGGAAGTGCATAAAGTAAAGTTCTTACATTTCCAGGAGGGATTACAGAGGAAGTGCATAAAGTAAAGTTCTTACATTTCCAGGAGTAATTAAAGAGGAAGTGCACAAAGTAGAGTCCTTACATTTCCAGGAGGATTTACAGAGGAAGTGCACAATGTAAAGTTCTTACATTTCCAGGAGGGATTACAGAGGAAGTGCATATGGTAAAGTTCTTACATTTCCATGAGGAATGAAAAAGGAAGTGCAGAAAGTAGAGTCCTTACATTTCCAGGAGGGATTACAGAGGAAGTGCACAAAGTAGAGTTCTTACATTTCCAGGAGGGATTACAGAGGAAGTGCACAAAGTAGATTTCTTACGTTTCCAGGAGGGATTTCAGAGGAGGTGCATAAAGTAAAGTTCTTACATTTCCAGGAGAGATTACAGAGGAAGTGCATAAAGTAAAGTTCATACATTTCCAGGAGGGATTACAGAGGAAGTGCATAAAGCAAAGTTCTTACATTTCCAGGAGGGATTACAGAGGAAGTGCATAAAGTAAAGTTCTTACATTTCCAGGAGGAATTACAGAGGAAGTCCATAAAGTAAAGTTCTTACATTTCCAGGAGGAATTACAGAAGAAGTGCAAAAAGTAAAGTTCTTACATTTCCAGGAGGGATTACAGAGGAAGTCCATAAAGTAAAGTTCTTACATTTCCAGGAGGAATTACAGAGGAAATGCACAACGTTCTTACATTTCCAGGAGGAATTACAGAGGAAGTGCACAAAGTAGATTTCTTACATTTCCAGGAGGGATTAAGGAGGAAGTGAAGTAAAGTTCTTGCATTTCCAGGAGGGATTACAGAGGAAGTGCATAAAGTAAAGTTCTTACATTTCCAGGAGGGATTACAGAGGAAGTGCATAAAGTAAAGTTCTTACATTTCCAGGAGGGATTACAGAGGAAGTGCATAAAGTAAAGTTCTTACATTTCCAGGAGGGATTACAGAGGAAGTGCATAAAGTAAAGTTCTTAAATTTCCAGGAGCAATGAAAGGGGAAGTGCACAAAGTAGAGTCCTTACATTTCCAGGAGGATTTACAGAGGAAGTGCACAAAGTAAAGTTCTTACATTTCCAGGAGGGATTACAGAGGAAGTGCATAAAGTAAAGTTCTTACATTTCCAGGAGGATTTACAGAGGAAGTGCATAAAGTAAAGTTCTTACATTTCCAGGAGGGATTACAGAGGAAGTGCATAAAGTAAAGTTCTTACATTTCCAGGAGTAATGAAAGGGGAAGTGCACAAAGTAGAGTCCTTACATTTCCAGGAGGATTTACAGAGGAAGTGCACAAAGTAAAGTTCTTACATTTCCAGGAGGGATTACAGAGGAAGTGCATAAAGTAAAGTTCTTACATTTCCAGGAGGATTTACAGAGGAAGTGCATAAAGTAGAGTCCTTACATTTACAGGAGTATTTGCAGAGGAATTGCAAAAAGTAAAGTTCTTACATTTCCAGGAGGGATTACAGAGGAAGTGCATATAGTAAATTTCTTACATTTCCATGAGTAATTAAAGAGGAAGTGCAGAAAGTAGAGTCCTTACATTTCCAGGAGGGATTACAGAGGAAGTGCGTATAGTAAAGTTCTTACATTTCCATGAGGAATTAAAGAGGAAGTGCACAAAGTAGAGTCCTTACATTTACAGGAGTATTTGCAGAGGAATTGCAAAAAGTAAAGTTCTTACATTTCCAGGAGGGATTACAGAGGAAGTGCATAAAGTAAAGTTCTTACATTTCCAGGAGGGATTACAGAGGAAGTGCATAATGTAAAGTTCTTACATTTCCAGGAGGAATTACAGAGGAAATGCACAACGTTCTTACATTTCCAGGAAGGATTACAGAGGAAGTGCACAAAGTAGATTTCTTACATTTCCAGGAGGGATTACAGAGGAAGTGCATAAAGTAAAGTTCTTACATTTCCAGGAGGGATTACAGAGGAAGTGCATAAAGTAAAGTTCTTACATTTCCAGGAGGGATTACAGAGGAAGTGCATAAAGTAAAGTTCTTACATTTCCAGGAGGGATTACAGAGGAAGTGCATAAAGTAAAGTTCTTACATTTCCAGGAGGGATTACAGAGGAAGTGCATAAAGTAAAGTTCTTACATTTCCAGGAGTAATTAAAGGGGAAGTGCACAAAGTAGAGTCCTTACATTTCCAGGAGGATTTACAGAGGAAGTGCACAAAGTAAAGTTCTTACATTTCCAGGAGGGATTACAGAGGAAGTGCATAAAGTAAAGTTCTTACATTTCCAGGAGGATTTACAGAGGAAGTGCATATAGTAAAGTTCTTACATTTCCATGAGGAATTAAAGAGGAAGTGCAGAAAGTAGAGTCCTTACATTTCCAGGAGGGATTACAGAGGAAGTGCGTATAGTAAAGTTCTTACATTTTCATGAGGAATTAAAGAGGAAGTGCACAAAGTAGAGTCATTACATTTCCAGGAGTATTTACAGAGGAATTGCAAAAAGTAAAGTTCTTACATTTCCAGGAGGGATTACAGAGGAAGTGCATAAAGTAAAGTTCTTACATTTCCAGGAGGGATTACAGAGGAAGTGCATAATGTAAAGTTCTTACATTTCCAGGAGGAATTACAGAGGAAATGCACAACGTTCTTACATTTCCAGGAGGGATTACAGAGGAAGTGCACAAAGTAGATTTCTTACATTTCCAGGAGGGATTACAGAGGAAGTGCATAAAGTAAAGTTCTTACATTTCCAGGAGGGATTACAGAGGAAGTGCATAAAGTAAAGTTCTTACATTTCCAGGAGGGATTACAGAGGAAGTGTACAAAGTAGATTTCTTACATTTCCAGGAGGGATTACAGTGGAAGTGCATAAAGTAAAGTTCTTACATTTCCAGGAGGGATTACAGAGGAAGTGCATAAAGTAAAGTTCTTACATTTCCAGGAGGGATTACAGAGGAAGTGCATAAAGTAAAGTTCTTACATTTCCAGGAGTAATTAAAGAGGAAGTGCACAAAGTAGAGTCCTTACATTTCCAGGAGGATTTACAGAGAAAGTGCACAATGTAAAGTTCTTACATTTCCAGGAGGGATTACAGAGGAAGTGCATATAGTAAAGTTCTTACATTTCCATGAGGAATTAAAAAGGAAGTGCAGAAAGTAGAGTCCTTACATTTCCAGGAGGGATTACAGAGGAAGTGCACAAAGTAGAGTTCTTACATTTCCAGGAGGGATTACAGGGGATGTGCACAAAGTAGAGTTCTTACATTTGCAGGAGGGATTACAGAGGAAATGCATAAAGTAAAGTTCTTACATTTCCATGAGGAATTAAAGAGGAAGTGCACAAAGTAGAGTTCTTACATTTCCAGGAGGTATTACAGAGGAAGTGCATAAAGTAGAGTTCTTACATTTCCAGGAGGGATTACAGAGGAAGTGCAAAAAGTAAAGCTCTTACATTTCCAGGAGGGATTACAGAGGAAGTGCATAAAGTAAAGTTCTTGCATTTCCAGGGGGAATTAAAGAGGAAGTGCAGAAAGTAGAGTCCTTACATTTCCAGGAGGTATTACAGGGGATGTGCACAAAGTAGAGTTCTTACATTTCCAGTAGGATTTACAGAGGAAGTGCAAAAAGTAAAATTCTTACATTTCCAGGAGGGATTACAGAGGAAGTGCATAAAGTAAAATTCTTACATTTCCAGGAGGGATTACAGAGGAAGTGCATAAAGTAAAGTTCTTACATTTCCAGGAGAGATTACAGGGGATGTGCACAAAGTAGAGTTCTTACTTTTCCAGGAGGATTTACAGAGGAAGTGCATGAAGTAAAATTCTTACATTTCCAGGAGGGATTACAGGGGATGTGCACAAAGTAGAGTTCTTACATTTCCAGGAGGGATTCCAGAGGAACTGCATAACGCAAAGTTCTTACATTTCCAGGAGGGATTACAGAGGAAGTGCGTAAAGTAAAGTTCTTACATTTCCAGGAGGGATTACAGAGGAAGTGCATAAAGTAAAGTTCTTACATTTCCAGGAGGGATTACAGAGGAAATGCATAAAGTAAAGTTCTTACATTTCCAGAAGGGATTGCAGGGGATGTGCACAAAGTAGAGTTCTTACATTTCCAGTAGGGATTACAGAGGAAGTGCATAAAGTAAAGTTCTTACATTTCCAGGAGGGATTACAGAGGAAGTGCATAAAGTAAAGTTCTTACATTTCCAGGAGGGATTACAGAGGAAGTGCATAAAGTAAAGTCCTTACATTTCCAGGAGGGATTACAGAGGAAGTGCATAAAGTAAAGTTCTTACATTTCCAGGAAGGATTACAGAGGAAGTGCATAAAGTAAAATTCTTACATTTCCAGGAGGGATTACAGGGGATGTGCACAAAGTAGAGTTCTTACATTTCCAGAAGGGATTACAGAGGAAGTGCATAAAGTAAAGTTCTTACATTTCCAGGAGGGATTACAGAGGAAGTGCATAAAGTAAAGTTCTTAAATTTCCAGGAGGGATTACAGAGGAAGTGCATAAAGTAAAGTTCTTACATTTCCAGGAGGGATTACAGAGGAAATGCATAAAGTAAAGTTCTTACATTTCCAGGAGGGATTACAGGGGATGTGCACAAAGTAGAGTTCTTACATTTCCAGGAGGGATTACAGAGGAAGTGCATAAAGTAAAGTTCTTACATTTCCAGGAGGGATTACAGAGGAAGTGCATAAAGTAAAGTTCTTACATTTCCAGGAGGGATTACAGAGGAAGTGCATAAAGTAAAGTTCTTACATTTCCAGGAGTGATTACAGAGGAAGTGCACAAAGTAAAGTTCTTACATTTCCAGGAGGATTTATGGAGGAAGTGCATGAAGTAAAATTCTTACATTTCCAGGAGGGATTACAGAGGAAGTGCATAAAGTAAAGTTCTTACATTTCCAGGAGGGATTACAGAGGAAGTGCATAAAGTAAAGTTCTTACATTTCCAGGAGTGATTACAGAGGAAGTGCACAAAGTAAAGTTCTTACATTTCCAGGAGGATTTATGGAGGAAGTGCATAAAGTAAAGTTCTTACATTTCCAGGAGGGATTACAGAGGCAGTGCATAAAGTAGAGTTCATACATTTCCAGGAGGGATTACAGAGGAAGTGCATAAAGTAAAGTTCTTACATTTCCAGGAGGGATTACAGAGGAAGTGCATAAAGTAGAGTTCTTACTTTTCCAGTGGGAATTAAAGAGGAAGTGCAGAAAGTAGAGTCCTTACATTTCCAGGAGGGATTACAGGGGATGTGCACAAACTAGAGCTCTATGAAATAAGCCTCCCGAAACAGATATGTAAAAAAAGAGCTAAGTTTAATTTGAATTCTCTGTTATCCCTCCTGGAAATGAATGTCTCAACTGATAACTGGGTGATACAATTTCATGGTAAAAATATCAAACTGTGTAGAGACTCACCACACATTAAAAAAGGAGCACCCTTCTTGTCAAGTAATTTACACATTTCCAGGAGGAATAATAGAGGAACAGCATAAAAAATGCTACAGAATTGTAAAGAAAGTGTATAGTATAAGCCCAGCACTAAGAGAAGAGCATTCTCCTGTGTCCGCAGGGTGGTCCGGCCCCCGGAGGATACGTCATCCAGGGCTATATCTGTCCTTGTCACTGAGTCAAGTGCCCTGTCAGGACTAGCCCCTGTCTGTGACCACCAGGGAATCTGCACTATTCCCAGACCGCATAGTGCCAGGACGCAGGCTGTGATCAGCGCCCCCCCTGGCATGTAGGAAATACTGCACCCAAAGTCTCTCCAACTTCTGCACTAATTGAGTGACTCAAAAAATTTGAGGGGACAAGACGGGAAAAATAATCAGTATTTAGATAAAATATTTTAAAATTTTATTTTACTTTATCGGCCCATTGTTATATAGATCAGTGAAAAGAACTTGACTTTAAAAAAAAAAGTGCCGTTCCTCTATTATTCCTCCTGGAAATGACTAAATAGGCAACTGGGTCTTATCGTTCCATTATTCATGAGTGTCCAATCAGTACTGACAATATTAGTCACACTCTGTTTTAAATGGGAATGATTGTGCCAAGTTATTAATTGATGCACACATTTCCAAGAGGAATAACAGAGGACAAGACAGGAGAATTAATCAGTATTTGATCCAAAATGACACTTATTTCCAACATTTCAGGTATTTTATTGGCCCAATGTTATAGATTAGTGAGATGGATTTTGCAGCATTTTTTTTTCTTCTTAAAATTGTGCCACTCCTCTGTTATTCTTCCTGGAAATGTATGACTAAATCGACAATGTTATAGTTTAGTGCATTGGATTTACATAAAGGATCTGTCCTGACATATCACTGATACTTCCCCCAAAAAACAATAATTTGGGAATATTTTTCCTCTGTTATTCTTCCTGGAAATGTATGACCAAATTGACAACTACATGTTACCGTTCCTTTGTCTTTGAGAATGTTTCTGTCCTATCAGTGCTGCTGATTACGATAGCCACGCCCTATTGAAAAGGAAGTGGGTGTGTCAATGGGGCGTGTCTCTACACAGAATGTCCCTCTCTAATCACTACTGACAATGTTAGTCACGCCCTGTTGTAAGGTTAGTACATTTCCAGGAGGAACAACAGGTGAACAGCAAAAATAAATAAAAAAATAAAAAACAAAATGTGTTCTAAAATAGTCATTCCCCCTGTTGTTCCTCTTGGAAATGTATTTACCTTATAATAGGGCGTGACAAACATTGTCAGCCCTGATTGGACAGGGACATTGTGTAGGGACACGCCTCACTGACGCAACCTATAAAATAACAATTCTGGAACATATTTTTTTTTCTGTTCCAATGTTGTTCCTCCTGGAAATGTAAAGTGAAGACATTTCAAGAGGAACAACATGGGAAATAGTTATTCTGGAACATTTTTTTTTTTTATTGATGTTCCCATATTGTTCCTCCTGGAAATGTATTGACCTTTCATTATTTTTGAAAGAAAAGCAAATTTTTTTCAATGAAGCTAACATTAAATGAATCAGAAATACACTCTATACATTGTTAATGTGGTAAATGACTATTCTAGCTGTAAACGTCTTGTTTTTATTGCAATATCTACATAGGTGTATAGAGGCCCATTTCCAACAACCACCACTCCAGTGTTTTAATGGTACATTGTGTTTGCTAACTGTGTAAGAAGGCTAATGGATGTTTAGAAAACCCTTGCACAAGTATGTTAGCCCAGCTGAAAACGGTTTGGCTGATTTGAGAAGCTATAAAATTGACCTTCCTTTGAGCAAGTTGAGAATCTGGAGCATTGCATTTGTTTGTTCTACGAAACTCTCAAAATGGCCAGAAAAAGAGAACTTTCATGTGAAACTCGACAGTCTATTCTTGTTCTTAGAAATGAAGGCTATTCCATGTGAGAAATTGCCAAGAAACTGAAGATTTCCTACAACGGTGTGTACTACTCCCTTCAGAGGAGAGCACAAACAGGCTCTAACCAGAGTAGAAAGAGAAGTGGGAGCCCCGCAGCACAACTGAGCAACAAGACAAATACATTAGAGTCTCTAGTTTGAGAAATCGACGACTCACAGCTCCTCAACTGGCAGCTTCATTAAAGAGTACACGCGAAACGCCAGTGTCAAGGTCTACAGTGAAGAGGCGACTCCGGGATGCTGGCCTTCAGGGCAAAGTGGCAAAGAAAAAGCCATATCTGAGACTGACTAATAAAAGGAAAAGATTAATATGGGCAAAAGAACACAGACATTGGACAGAGGAAGATTGGAAAAAAGTTTTATGGACAGACAAATCAAAGTTTGAGGTGTTTGGATCACACAGAAGAACATTTGTGAGACGCAGAACAACTGAAAAGATGCTGAAAGAGTGCCTGACGCCATCTGTCAAGCATGGTGGAGGTAATGTGATGGTCTGGGGTTGCTTTGGTGCTGGTAAAGTGGAAGATTTGTACAAGGTAAATGGGATTTTGAATAAGGAAGGCTATCATTCCATTTTGCAATGCCATGCCATACCCTGTGGACAGCGCTTGATTGGAGCCAATTTCAACCTACAACAGGAAGATGACCCAAAGCACACCTCCAAATTATGCATGAACTATTTAGGGAAGAAGCAGGCAGCTGGTATTCTATCTGTAATGGAGTGGCCAGACCAGTCACCAGATCTCAGCCCCATTGAGCTGTTGTGGGAGCAGCTTCACCGTATGGTGCGCAAAAAGTGCCCATCAAGCCAATCCAACTTGTGTGAGGGGCTTCAGGAAGCATGGGGGGAAATTTCTCAAGATTACCTCAGCAAATTAACAGCTAGAATGCCAAAGGTCTGCAATGCAGTAATTGCCCCAAAGGGAGCATTCTGAGACGAAAGCAAAGTTTGAAGCAGAAATTATTCTTTCTAATAAAAATCATTATTTCTAACCTTGTCAATGTCTGGACTATTTTCTATTAATTTTTCAACTCATTTGATGAATAAAAGTATGAGTTTTCATGGAAAAAACAAAATTGTCTTGGTGACCCCAAACTTTTGAACGGTAGTGTGTATGTATGTATGTGTATATATATATATATATATATATATATATATATATATATACTGCTCAAAGAAATAAAGAGGGAGCATCATGTGACACTCCCTCTCCCATCATTCCTCCTCTGCGTCTGACGCAGCGGCATGATGACGCGCCACGCTGTGTCAGACAGTGGAGCTGGCAGCTGCTGAGGTGATCAGCTGCAGAGACTGAAGCAGAACGAGGAGCGGTAAGTATGTATTTATTTTTAAATCAGTGTGTACTGATAATACTGGAGGACTGGGGCTGCATTTTACCCTACGGGTGGGGGGGGCTGCATTTTACCCTATGGGGGGCTGCATTATACTGCGTACAGGACCATGGGGGAATGCATTATACTGAGTGGGGAGCCATGGCGAGTGTCTTATACTGTGTGGAGGACCATGGGGGAGTGCATTATACTGTGTGGAGGACCATGGGGAAGCGCATTATACTGTGTGGAGGACCACGTGAGTGTGCATTATACTGCGTGGAGGACCACGAGGGAGTGCATTATACTACGTGGAGGACCACGAGGGAGTGCATTATACTGCGTGGAGGACCACGAGGGAGTGCATTATACTGCATGGAGGACCATGGGGAGTGCATTACACTGCGTGGAGGACCATGGGGACTGTATTATACTGCGTGGAGGACCACGAGGGAGTGAATTATACTGCGTGGAGGACCATGGGAGTGCATTATACTGTGTGGAGGACCATGGCGAGAGTCTTATACTGTGTGGAGGACCATGGCGAGTGCATTATACTCTATGGAGTGTGGAGAGGTGTGGGGCAGTTGGGGCATCATACTGTGTTGGTGTCATCATACTTTACCCTGGGAGTTGAGGTCGGGTACAGTAGGGTCATTATACTGTGCATATGGAGGAATTCACCATGGGGGTATCATACCGTGTTTGGGGGGCACTTTTGTTGGCACCACACTTTATGGGCAATGAAAAAGGGATCTAGGACTTCAGCAGGAGTAAAATTACTATGTAAAGGCTGGAAGGTTGTGAGATCTGCTCTTCTGTGACCCCGACAATTATTTACATTTTTACATTTTTTTGTTGGGGGGCCCTATTAGAACTTCTGCTATGGGGCCCCATGATTCCTATGTACGCCCCTGATTGTACCAAATCCTCAGCTGTGCTGGTACTAAGGATATGGACACTCAGACATTTTGGGCTAAATATATACATACAAATATTTTTTCAATAACGTTTCATAAACAATTTGGCTTTTTTATTTCCTTTGCATTGCTAGTTGCAGAATGAGCTCACTGAGAATTTATCAGTGAGCTCATTCTGACCTTCTCTGTGCTGATTATGTTCACAGACCAGCATGAAAGTTGGGCTGATCTCTGATGCAGTCATAAATCATCGCAGAAATAAAAGCACTGGAAACTCCACATCATAAGGAGCTCACTGACTGAATCTCAAGTTAACTCATTCTGCAGCCATCAATGTGCTGCTGGGAAACAAAAAGCTGGTAAAGGCCGAACAGAGCAAATGTTACATGAAGCAAAATAGTAAAAAGTCTTTTTAGAGCAATATACATGTATTTAAAGGGATTGTCCGGTGTGAAGCTGAAGGCTGCAGTCATCTGTGTGACTCTCTGTGACTGCAGACTTGTAATCCTCACATCATGTAGACTGCGCGCTGCCAGCATTATCCTCAGCCCAGAGAGGGCAGAAGCCCCTGTATCATGTGTACAGGAATTGTGCCCCCTCTCCCCGAGGAGCAGCAGCGCCTCGTCCTCCAGATACATGAGGGTCCCATCGGGGAGATCCGCATGTACCGGCCATGATGTCATCTCCATGGATACGCCATCAATGTGCAGAGCAGAAGACCCCTGTAAGGGAGAGCTCAGATGTGGGGGGATTGATGTGGATGTGAGGAGCAGATCCCCCCATATTCACAGATTATCGCACAATACATGTGGCCTTGCACAGGAAAAACTGTGAGGAAAGAAGAAATCAGATTTCTTACAATATAGAATAATGTCCTCCTGCCCTCGTTCATGTCCAGTATTATGAGGAGCGACATGAGGAGCGGAGCCAGCAGCGATATGAGGGGCGGAGCCAGCAGCGATATGAGGGGCGGAGCCAGCAGCGATATGAGGGACGGAGCCAGCAGCGATGTGAGGGGCAGAGCCAGCAGCGATGTGAGGGGCGGAGCCAGCAGCGACATGAGGGGCGGAGCCAGCAGCGATGTGAGGGGCAGAGCCAGCAGCGATATGAGGGGCGGAGCCAGCAGCGATATGAGGGGCGGAGCCAGCAGCGATATGAGAGGCGGAGCCAGCAGCGATATGAGGGGCGGAGGCAGCAGCGATATGAGGGGCGGAGCCAGCAGCGACATGAGGGGCGGAGCCAGCAGCGATATGAGAGGCGGAGCCAGCAGCGATATGAGGGGCGGAGCCAGCAGCGACATGAGGGGCGGAGCCAGCAGCGATATGAGGGGCGGAGCCAGCAGCGATATGAGGGGCGCTCACAGCACTGACAGGAGCAGGTGTGTGTGCAGCCAGTTCCTCTGCTGTGGGTGTTGTGGTGTGTGAGCTTCGCCGTGTATATAATATACACACATATATATATATACAGAGTTGAAATCAGAAGTTTCCATACACTGTATAAATAGACACATCTGCATGTTTTTCTCAATATCTGACATGAAATCAGAATAAACCTTTCCCTTTTTAGGTCAATTAGGATTACCATCATTTTTAATATTTGCCAAATGCCAGAATAATGAGAGAGAGAGAATGTTTTAGGACATTTTTATTACTTACTGCTAAGTCAAAAGTTTCCCTCTTTCCCTCTCCTCATTCATTGGGAGTGGGGCGCGGAGGATGCTGGGTGGGACGCGCGGGGTAACCCCCGCCCACAGCCCAGCATCCACCGCGGGGTCCGCGACTCTAATGTCACCCCTCATTTGACGTGACATCAGCAGAAGAAAGAGGCGGCTGCAGCCGGGAGGTCACGTGATGCCTGTGAGTGGCGCTATCGCCAGTCCCTCCTACAGGAAATCAACCCCACATGATGCTGCCACCCCCATGTTTCACAGTTGGGATGGTGTTCTTAGGCTTCCAAGCTTCTCCTTTTTTCTTCCAAAAGTAACGATGGTCACTATGCCCAAAAAGTTCAATTTTCGTTTCATCAGACCACGGGACATGTCTCCAAAAATTAAGGTCTTTGTTCCTGTGTGCATTTGCAAACATTAATCTGGCTTTTTTATCTTTCTTTTGGAGTAATGGCTTCTTCCTGGCACAGTGGCCTTTCAGCCTATATTGATACAGTACTCATTTCACTGTGGATATTGACACAATCTTATCAACTTCCCCTATCATCTTCACAAGATCTTTTTCTTTTGTCCTTGATATGCACATATCGGACCAAAGCACGCTCATCTCCGGGACACAGAACCCGTCTCCTTCCTGAGCGGTATGATGGCTGGACATTCCCATCTTGTTTGTACTTGCATATAATTGTTTGTACAGATTAACGAGACACTTTCAGGTATCTAGAAATTGTACCCAAGGATAAGCCAGACTTGTGCAAGTCCACAATTCTCTTTCTGATATCTTGGTTGATTTCTTTAGACTTTCCCATGATGCTACACAAAGAAGCAGTGTGTTTCAGGTGTGCATTAAAAAACATCCACAGGTGTGTCTCTAATTAACTGAGATGTTGCCAAAAAAACTCAGAAGTTTCCAAACACATGACATCATCATATGGGCAGTCCAGAATTGTTTAAAGGTATAGCAATATTAGTGTATGTAAACTTATGACTTTGCAGTAAGTAATAAAAATGCTTTAAAACATTCTCTCTCTCTCTTATTATTCTGGCATTTGGCAAATCTTAAAAATGATGGTAATCCTAATTGACCTAAAACGTGAAGGTTTATTCTGATTTCATGTCAGATATTGAGAAAAACATGCAGATGTGTCTTTTTATTGTTATGATCTGCAACAAGTACTAAGGAAAGAAAGGAGAAAGCTATCCCTACAGTAAGACTAAGCTGAATCCCTACGATGTAGCGGGCTGCCTGTTCCTAGCGAACAGACCCGCCTTAGTCCTCGGCTAGTCTGAACGAAGACCTATAGCATAAAGGAGAGGGGTCCCTAAAAGAACTAAGGACTGGAACAAAAATGGGACATCTCCTAAACAGAGAAGTTGTTACAAAACACAAAAAGATAAACTGACAAAAAGGTACTAGAGGTCCCAGAAGGACCAAGCGAACTGACAGAGAAAGGCACAGAAGCACCTGGCTAGAAAAGCAGTCAAACAACACTGAAGTCCAACACAGCCAAAAGGGCGGAGCTGGAATATAAAGGCAGATGGTCTTGTGACCGCAAAACACAAGATGGAAAAAACAAACAGGAGGGTTCTAACATTTATATAGTGTATGTAAATTTCTGGTTTCAACTGTGTATACAGGTGACAGGAGCAGGTGTGTGTGCAGCCAGGTCCGCTCTTTTTGTGGCGCCGCAGCGGAGCGTGTTGTGGTGTGTGAGCTCTGCCGTGTATATAGTACAGAGGAGTATATATATATGTGTGTATGTATATATATATACATACACACACACACACGGGGCATGCAGGAGTTTTTAGTTTACCAGTTTGGGTCCATGCGGAGCAGCTATAGGATTCACTGGTAACATTTTGGGGAACAGACGTTTTTATAATTTTTATTCCATTTTTCTTTTGCGTGAGATTAATAAAAAAACAATTCTGCTGATGTGTTTTTATTTTTTCCAGCATTCAATGGCAAAACCCCAGGAAAGGTTCTTATATTTTTTCTTTCCAGCGTTTATCGTGCAGTATAGAGACAAAATGAACAAAAGCTACAATTTTGCCATTAATTATTACTATTTTATTCTTGATGCTGTTTTTCGTGCCGGATAAATCATGTGATCGTTGTACAGTTTGGGTTGTTGTTCTCTGCGATGTTAATCAGGTTTAGTTGTTTTGTTCTTGTTTTTTGGGGGTTTATTTTAATAAAATCTAGTTTTAATGTAAGAAAAAAAATTATATTTGAGTTTTTACTTTGTATATTTCCAAATATTTTATTGAAACGGAGTAAAGGAAAGAAGGATGAACTAGTGGGAGAGCAACTGTAAAGGACCCCTGCCAGTCCCTAAAACTAAAGGGGCCTGTGACGACACAGCATTTAATCGTAATTATCCAGATGTAAATTCCATAGGCCCAGAATGATAGACTATTGCCTGAATTATTAACTATTGAATTTATGTGTTTCTTTCTTCGGTTGGTCAACGCACATGATCTTTTGTCATGAGTCTGAATGTTGACTCATCTTGTAGGTTGAGGTGATATTTGTTAATTGATAAATGGTTATTTACCTCTTATATCAACTCTTCTGGTTTATTGTACTGTTATCTTTGCAATACAGGGACGCAGGCTCTTTGAACAATGGATGTTTGCTAAATATGTTGATTACCATTTTATAAGTCCATGCAATTTGTTGACTTGCATTGTTTCGGAATTTATAGTTTATCCTTCAATGTTTGCAATGTTTGCAAGTCAACATTGGGGGATGAACTGTGGATGCTCCAGTAATGAGAATTAGTAACACCACCCCTTTCTCTTGACCTGTGGATGAAGTCTTGAAGAAGGACAGTTGTGAACTACATAAAGGAGTCTTTTTACAAAACCACTGCCAGGAACACTCTATGGGACAGCTCTACAGAACACCATGAATCCATTAAGAGGGACACAGATTTGGTTTCTACAGGATGCCAGCTTAAGGGACCACAGCCCCGGCTGGAGGAATACAAATCTGCTCCATTGACTACTATAGAACCCATGGATACATCTGGGAAAACCAGGTTGGGACCCACCAGTCACCTGGTCCCATGGAGATGTTTGGAGTAGCCAGGTTGGGACACTCCGGCCACCTGGAACTCGTGAATATGCTCGGAAAAAGCCAAGTCGGGACCTTCCAGTCACCTAGTTCCATGGATATGTTTGGAGAAGCCAGGTTGGAACTTTCTGGTCTCCTGGCCACGTACCTCAATGGACTGTCAGCTTTCTAAGCTTGTTGTTACCTCCTCTTTGTGGGTGCTCTTTGGTGGGGGTGCCATTGGTGGGGGTAGTCAGCCCCAGAAGCCCCTCGGATTGGCAGCTGCTTTAATCCCAGCGAGTCAGCGGAAGGGTGAGACTCTGTAATTTGCACCATATTAGGTATTTGCTGGGACTGTTCGATGTGTTTATTGTGTGTTTGGTGGCTCAATAAAATATTACCTCACTGTTTTACAATCATCCTGTGTTGTTGTTTATGTATCTTCTATCAGTGATGGATTATAATGAGTGTGATCTGCTCCACCATGAGGGGCCCGATCCTCCCGGGGGCCCACGTTCAAAGATCCCAGCACGGCTCAGGACGGATTCTTGTAGTGCTGATGTTTGATAAATAGGATAATAGAGCGCTCATAGAAAATAAATGTCTGACCTCTTCTTTCTGATGGGCATTTTAGAGCGAGGAGCTGCGCTCTGGACTCACCGCTGCACTCCCCATGCCATTGCGGTGGCCATCTTAATATCGATCTGTGCGGAGGAGACTTTGGGAGTCAGACGGAGGTGTCAAATGTACGGACCCTTTTAATCACAGGATGGAGGGTCACTGTGAATATTAATTCATGAACCACTGTGCATAGTGACTCGCCCCCAGGGCCGTGGGGCACTCGGCAGCCGGGCCTCTGGTTGCCGGGGGATATCACGGTGGCTGGCCCAGTCCGTGGCCCAGGGCGGTCACTCAAAGGGGGGGGGGGAATGCTTATAGGGGAAATTGTCGTGACGCCACCTGTGGATTCTGGTAAGAGGTTACCAGCGCTGCGACAGTCCACTGAGGCTGATGTTAGGGGCAGCTATGATGGGACGGCTCCCCACAGGTAGAGCAGGCCTCAGGGCAGTGTAGAGGTGTAGAAAGATGGTGGAAGCAGGAGGGAGACGGCAGGACGGTTCCAGAGGAAGTACAGGCACACACACAAGGGTAAACTTCAATACCTTTACTGGTGGTGATGCAGGTACGGTCCAGGGCTTGTGGGGGCCCCGGGGGGATGCTGCGGGCTTGTGGGGGCCCTAAGGGGATGCTGCGGGCTTGTGGGGCCCTGGGGGGGATTCTGCGGGCTTGTGGGGCCCTGGAGGGGATGCTGTGGGCTTGTGGGTGCTCTGGGGGGGATGCTGCAGGCTTGTGGGGTCTATGGGGGGGATGCTGCAGGCATGTGGGGGCTCTGGGGGGGGTGATGCAGGCTTGAGGGGGGCCCTGGGGGGATGCAGCCGGCTTGTGGGGGCCCCGGGGAGGATGCAGCGGGCTTGTGGGGCCTCTGTATGGGGTCCAGCCTGCATATGGCATTACATGGGGACCAGGCAGTATTCTCTATGGTGAATTATATGGGATCCAGTATTTTGTATGGAGCATTATATGGGGCTCATAATACTGTATGGAGGACTATGTGGTGCCATAACACTGTATGGAGGACTATACTGTCCGGTCTGCACTGTGCGCTGTGAGGATTCACCGGTTTCTGAGCTATTGTAGAATTTACAAAAGATATCACTCATGAAATGTAAGAAGTCAGTGAAATGTTTGGCATTGTACTATATCTATATCTATAATTTCTCTGCTGTATCTGTGCATCATGAATGGTTGGATGTGTTAAAGGGGCCACTGAGACTCTTTCGCCCGGGGCCCACGAAAACCTGGAGGAGGGAGCATCATGTGACACTCCCTCTCCCATCATTCCTCCTCTGCGTCTGACGCAGCAGCATGATGACCCGCCACGCTGTGTCAGACAGTGGAGCTGGCAGCTGCTGAGGTGATCAGCTGCAGAGACTGAAGCAGCAGGGAACGAGGAGCGGTAAGTATGTATTTATTTTTAAATCAGTGTGTACTGATAATACTGGAGAACTGGGGCTGCATTTTACCCTACGGGTGGGGGGGGCTGCATTTTACCCTATGGGGGGCTGCATTATACTGCGTACAGGACCATGGGGGAATGCATTATACTGAGTGGAGAACCATGGCGAGTGTCTTAAGGCCCCGTCACACTAAGCGATGCAGCAGCGATCCCGACAAAGATACGACCTGTCAGGGATCGTTGCTGCATCGCTAATACATCGCTGGCGAGCTGTCAAACAGGCAGGCTCACCAGCGATCAGGGGAGCAGCGATATCGTGGAAAGAATCGTTCCACGATGTCCTGCTCCTGTTACCAGCCTGCTGCTTAAGCAGGAGCAGGCTGGTAACTATGGTAAACATCGGGTTACTAAGTGCGCGTGTGCCCCTAGTAACCCGCTGTTTATCATGGATACGACTCTGCTAAGGTGAACGGTAGCCTCCGCACACCGTAGCAGAGTGGTATCCATGGTAAACAGCGGGTTACTAAGTGCGCGCGTGCCCCTAGTAACCCGATGTTTACCATGGTTACCAGCCAGATCGTTGGTCCCCCTGGTCACACACAGCGATGTGTGCTGGCCAGCGGGAGGCCAACGACCAAAAAATGGTCCAGGATACTTTGCAGCGATCAGCGACCTCACAGCAGGGGCCTGATCGCTGCAAAGTGTCACACATAGCGACATCGCTGGTGAGGTCGCTGGTGAGTCACCAAAACCGTGACACAGCAGCGATCTCGCTAGCGATATCGCTATGTGAGACGGGGGCTTTATACTGTGTGGAGGACCATGGGGGAGTACATTGTACTGTGTGGAGGACCATGGGGGAGTGCATTGTACTGTGTGGAGGACCATGGGGGAGTGCATGGTACTGTGTGGAGGACCATGGGGGAGTGCATTATACTGTGTGGAGGACCACGGGGAGTGCATTGTACTGTGTGGAGGACCACGTGGGAGTGCATTATACTGCGTGGAGGACCACGAGGGAGTGCATTATACTGCGTGGAGGACCATGGCGAGTGCCTTATACTGTGTGGAGAACCATGGCGAGAGTCTTATACTGAGTGCATTATATTCTATGGAGTGTGGAGAGGTGTGGGGCAGTTGGGGGATCATACTTTACCCTGGGAGTTGAGGTCGGGTACAGTAGGGTCATTATACTGCGCATATGGAGGAATTCACCATGGGGGTATCATACCGTGTTTGGGGGGCACTTTTGTTGGCACCACACTTTATGGGCAATGAAAAAGGGATCTAGGACTTCAGCAGGAGGAAAATTACTATGTAAAGGCTGGAAGGTTGTGAGATCTGATCTTCTGCGACCCCGACAATTATTTACATTTTTGTTGCTTGGGGGGGGGGCCCAATTAGAACTTCTGCTATGGGGCCCCATGATTCCTATGTACGCCCCTGATTATACCAAATCCTCAGCTGTGCTGGTACTAAGGATATGGACACTCAGACATTTTGGGCTAAATATATACATACAAATATTTTTTTCAATAACGTTTCATAAACAATTTGGCTTTTTTATTTCCTTTGCATTGCTAGTTGCAGAATGAGCTCACTGAGAATTTATCAGTGAGCTCATTCTGACCTTCTCTGTGCTGATTAAGTTCACAGACCAGCATGAAAGTTGGGCTGATCTCTGATGCAGTCATAAATCATCGCAGAAATAAAAGCGCTGGAAACTCCACATCATAAGGAGCTCACTGACTGATTCTCAAGTTAACTCATTCTGCAGCCATCAATGTGCTGCTGGGAAACAAAAAGCTGGTAAAGGCCGAACAGAGCAAATGTTACAAGACGCAAAATAGTAAAAAGTCTTTTTAGACCAATATACATGTATTTAAAGGGATTGTCCGGTGTGAAGCTGAAGGCTGCAGTCATCTGTGTGACTCTCTGTGACTGCAGACTTGTAATCCTCACATCATGTAGACTGCACGCTGCCAGCATTATTCTCAGCCCAGAGATGGCAGAAGCCCCTGTATCATGTGTACAGGAATTGTGCCCCCTCTCCCCGAGGAGCAGCAGTGCCTCGTCCTCCAGATACATGAGGGTCCCATCGGGGAGATCCGCATGTACCGGCCATGATGTCATCTCCATGGATACGGCATCAATGTGCAGAGCAGAAGACCCCTGTAAGGGAGAGCTCAGACGTGGGGGGATTGATGTGGATGTGAGGAGCAGATCCCCCCATATTCACAGATTATCGCACAATACATGTGGCCTTGCACAGGAAAAACTGTGAGGAAAGAAGAAATCAGATTTCTTACAATATAGAATAATGTCCTCCTGCCCTCGCTCATGTCCAGTATTATTTATCCCCTGACCTTTTGGGTGGGGAACCCCTCCTGAGCCCCCTCCATTATATAGGAGCCATATATCTGCTCCATTACTGGCAGAAGGTAAGGAGCCAATCACACTGCACGGCTTCTACTTCCTGCTCTAAGCCCCGCCCACCTGCCTTCCCTTGAGATCTCCATGACAACCCTTGTGTGACTACAGTGACAGGCCACGCCCCCAAGGATTCTGATCAGTGCGGATGTCTCCATATTGCTGAGGACTGTGAGCGGCTGATGGGCGGAGCCAGCAGCGATGTGAGGGGCAGAGCCAGCAGCGATATGAGGGGCGGAGCCAGCAGCGACATGAGGAGCGGAGCCAGCAGCGATATGAGGGGCGGAGCCAGCAGCGACATGAGGGGCGGAGCCAGCAGCGATATGAGGAGCGCTCACAGCACTGACAGGAGCAGGTGTGTGTGCAGCCCGTTCCTCTGCTGTGGGTGTTGTGTTGTGTGAGCTTCGCCGTGTATATATTATACATACACAGTTGAAATCAGAAGTTTCCATACACTGTATAAATAGACACATCTGCAGGTTTTTCTCAATATCTGACATGAAATCATAATAAACCTTTCCCATTTTAGGTCAATTAGGATTACCATCATTTTTAATATTTGCCAATTGCCAGAATAATGAGCGTCTCTTGTAAGGGGCATTAAAAGAGTCTTGTTATACCACTCTGACCCCAACGTGTCTTGTAAGGGGCATTAAAACCGTCTTGTTATACCACTCTGACCTCCACGTGTCTTGTAAGGGGCATTAAAACCGTCTTGTTATACCACTCTGACCTCCACGTCTCTTCAGAGGGGCATTAAAACCGTCTTGTTATACCACTCTGACCTCCACGTCTCTTCTGAGGGGCATTAAAACCGTCTTGTTATACCACTCTGACCTCCACGTCTCTTCTGAGGGGCATTAAAAGCGTCGTTATACCACTCTGACCTCCACGTGTCTTGTAAGGGGCATTAAAACCGTCTTGTTATGCCACTCTGACCTCCACGTCTCTTCTGAGGGGCATTAAAAGCGTCTTGTTAAGCTACTGGGACCTCCACGACTCTTCGAACGGGCATTGCATTTTCTCATAATTTTTGGAAGCTTTTGCTTGGAAGGCATAAGCAAATACTATGGGAGACCCACTCCCCAATAATGGGAATAATGTTTTTAAGATGCTGTACTGTATGGCTCTTGTAAGGGGCATTAAAACCGTCTTGTTAAGCTACTGTGACCTCCACGTCTCTTCAAAGGAGCATTAAAAGCGTCTTCTTAAGCCACTCTGAACTCCACAGCTCTTCCAAGGGGCATTGAAATGTTGTTTTTAATTACCTTACCTCTAATCTCCACGACTCTTCCAACGGGCATTGCATTTCCTCCTAATTTTAGTCAGCTTTTGCTTTTCAATGCAAAGGTGAAAACTAAGGGAGACACACTCCCCAATAATGGGTAGAAGGTTTTTAGTACGCTGTAATCCACGTCTGTTTCCAGGGGCATTGCAGTTCCTTATAATTTTTGGAAAGCCTTCCATTCACTGCTTAGGCCAACAGTGCACAGGAGACCCAGTTGCCATAAATGGAAAAAAAGGTTTAGTTAAGGCCCTCTGACCTCCATGTCATTTCCAAGGGGCATTGGAGTGCCTCAAAAGTTTTGGTAGGCATTGCACTCACTGTATGCCCTATAACTGTGTAGCCAAACCGCTCCTTTTGTTACAGAAACATATCCTACAAGACATATGTGGTTGACTGGCCTGACATTGATGTGAATGGTCCCTGTTCCTCCTGCTCTTTCTCCTTTGCCACTACCTCATCCATCATTTATCACTTGAAGCTTTGTTTTAACGAGAGTCATAGAACTTGGATAGTAGCAGGAAAACATCCAGCAATCCTCGGAGGAGGTAGGATATGCGCCAAAACGCTGACCACCTCAGGCCTAGCCACTACTACATACATGCGCTTGCATTCCTTGAAAACAAAGCAGATGCTAACTTCTATCATCCTCATCATGCTCCTCACCTTGGCAGTCTCAACTCCCCTGATAGAGAAGCCAGGGCCCACCGGAGAAGTCGGGTTCTTTGGTGGGCTCGTCCAATGCTGCCCTAAAGCAGGCCAGTCTAAGAAAAGTGTGTGGGGATGTTCCGCGGAGAAATCGGGGCGGCTTGGAACCGTTTATGGACACCTGGCCGCGGGGCGGCTGGGGACTGAGTGTGGACACCCGGCCGCCCCCTGGCGGCTGGGGACCGAGCATGGACACCCGGCCGCCGGGCGGCTGGGGACTGAGTATCGATACCTCGCTGCCGAAGCAGCCATGAGGTAGTGGCCAGCTCTGGCCTCCACATGCCTAAAAGGCCCAATTTCAAGTGCACGCATGCTAGCAGTATGGTATTGCAGCCTCGGGGTGGGTTGGTGGCAGGTTGCACACTTATGCTTGCATTCCAACAAAACAAAGCAGATGCTAACTTCTATCATCATCATGCTCCTCACCTTGGCATTCTCACCTCCCCTGATGGAGTCGGGTTCTCTAGTGGGCTCATCCAATGCTGCCCTAAAGCAGGCCAGTCTAAGAAAAGTGTGTGGGGATGTTCCGCGGAGACCGTCTATGGACACCCCGCCGCCCCCAGGCGGCTGGGGACCAGGTGTGGACACCCGGCCACCGGGCGGCTGGGGACTGAGTATGGATGCCTCGCTGCCGAAGCAGCCATGAGGTAGTGGCCAGCTTCGGCCTCCTCAAAACTAAAAGGCCCAATTTCAAGTGCAAGCTAGCAGTATGGTATTGCAGCCTGGGGGTGGGTGGGTGGTTGGCTGCATATTTGCGCTTGCATTGCAAGGAATGGGGGAGGTACAATTGAACACTGCCCTGGGACAAGGACTTGCACGGGGACAGTTGCAAGTCTGCATCTTCTGATGCGGCAAGGATCACTTCTGATGGGCACACTTTTAGGCAGTGACCTGGGAGTCAGAGATCCTTCCAGGGGTCTTCCCCATGCTGTTCCCATGTATTTTCAGCACTGTATGCATGTGTCACACAGCACATGGCCAGATAAGGTTGTAAAATGTTAAAATGACATTTCCCGGTGAATGCATTTGTCACAGTTGAAAGCAATACAAAAGTGCAAAAACGCATAAAAAATGCTACTTGTGAACATAGCCCAAGGTGTGGAGGAGTATTTTTGTTTTTGGTTATTTATTTTACCTTATACACAAGTCTTTACCCTGGAAAAGAAATTCCTTAACATATTTCACAGGAAAAAAGTTTCACTTTCGTTTTTAAACATTTTCTTATGAGCCTGTAAAAGTGGCTTAATACCTCTGACCACGTTGTTGACAACAGTGACCTGGGGGTCAGAAATGCTTCCTGGGGCGAACCCCATGCTGTCCCCATGTCATCTGAGCACTGTCACTATCATTTTGGGCACTTTTTAGGCTTTCTACAGACTGCCGTGGGTGCCTCCGCAAAAATGCTCGGGTCTCCCATAGACTAACATGGGCTCGTTGCTCGGGTCGAGCACCCGAATATCACGGCGAGCTTGGGCCGAGCTTCGAGCACCCGAGCATTTTAGTGCTCGCTCAACACTATTTATAACGGGGGCACAAGCTAGTGACTGATTTATATTCTCAGTGGAGCAGACTTCATTGCGGTGAATGATATACTCATGGGCAGAGTGTGGCACATATTTGCATTTGGTGGCACAGTGGGCGGCATTATTTATTTAAGTCGCTTATATTTGTAACATTTTTGTTTTTCAGGAGTGCGGTGATCTGCTGAAAAGTGCGGAGCAGCCGAAACCTGGACAGCAAACTGCAAAGATGAATCATGGCGGGAAGTCGTCACGAAAGACTGGACTAGGTAAAGAAGAGAAGAAAGAGAGCGACTGCAGTGTATAAACTGGAGGGTTAGGAGGGGCCCATTATATTATAATAAATCTATGTGGGGCCCATTATATTATAATAAATCTATGTGGGGCCCATTATATTATAATAAATCTATGTGGGGCCCATTATATTATAATAAATCTATGTGGGGCCCATTATATTATAATAAATCTACGTGGAGTCCATAATATTATAATAAATCTATGTGGGGTCCATAATATTATAATAAATCTATGTGGGGTCCATAATATTAAAGGGACGGATATGTGGGGCCCATTATATTATAATAAATCTATGTGGTGCCCATTATATTAAAGGGAAAGCTATGTGGGGCCAATTATATTAAAGGGAAAGCTATGTGGGGCCAATTATATTAAGGGGAAAGCTATGTGGGGCCCATTATATTAAAGAGAAAGCTATGTGGGGCCCATTATATTAAAGAGAAAGCTATGTGGGGCCCATTATATTAAAGAGAAAGCTATGTGGGGCCCATTATATTAAAGAGAAAGCTATGTGGGGCCCATTATATTAAAGGGAAAGCTATGTGGGGCCCATTATATTAAAGAGAAAGCTATGTGGGCCCATTATATTAAAGAGAAAGCTATGTGCGGCCCATTATATTAAAGAGAAAGCTATGTGGGGCCCATTATATTAAAGAGAAAGCTATGTGGGGCCCATTATATTAAAGAAAAAGCTATGTGGGTCCCATTATATTAAAGAAAAAGCTATGTGGGGCCCATTATATTAAAGGGAAAGCTATGTGGGGCCCATTATATAAAAGGGAAAGCTATGTGCGGCCCATTATATAAAAGGGAAATCTATGTGCGGCCCATTATATTAAAGAGAAAGCTATGTGGGGCCCATTTTATTAAAGAGAAAGCTATGTGGGGCCCATTATATTAAAGAGAAAGCTATGTGGGGCTCATTATATTAAAGGGAAAGCTATGTGGGGCCCATTATATAATAATAAAATCTATGTGGTGCCCATTATATTAAAGGGAAAGCTATGTGGGGCCCATTATATTAAAGAGAAAGCTATGTGGGGCCCATTATATTAAAGGGAAAGCTATGTGGGGCCCATTATATTAAAGGGAAAGCTATGTGGGGCCCGTTATCTTAAAGGGACATCTACGTAGGGCCCATTATATTAAATGGATGGCTATGTGGGCCCATTATATTAAAGAGAGAGCTATGTGGGGCCCATTATATTAAAGAGAAAGCTATGTGGGGCCCATTATATTAAAGGGAAAGCTATGTTGTGCCCATTATATTAAAGGGAAAGCTATGTGGGGCCCATTATATTAAAGAGAAAGCTATGTGGGGCCCATTATATTAAAGGGAAAGCTATGTGGGGCCCATTATATAATAATAAAATCTATGTGGGGCCCATTATATTAAAGGGAAAGCTATGTGGGGCCCGTTATCTTAAAGGGACATCTACGTATATGATAAATTCTATATGGGGCCCATGATATTTAATGGAAGGCTATGTGAGGCCCATTATATTAAATAGAGGGCTATGTGGGGACCAATACATTAAAAAGAAAGCTATATTGGGGCCCACTATGTTATCTGGAAGGTTTTGTGGAGCCCTCTGTATTAAATTGAGGGCTATGTGAGGCCTATTAAATTAAATGGAAAGCGTTGCGGGGCCCATAATATTATATGGAGGGCTATGTGAGGCGCATTTATCAAATAAAGGGCTATGTAGCGCCAATTATATTAAATGGAAGCCTGTGTTTTGTCCATTATATTAAATAGAGATGTATCTTGGCTCCATTATAATAAATGGAAGGCAATGTGGGGACCATTATATTAAATGGAGGGTTATGTGGGGCCCATTATATTAAATGGAAGCCTATATGGAGCCCAGTAAATTAAATGTAAAGCTATGTGGGGCCCAATATTTTAAATGGAAGGTTAAGTGGGGCCAATTGTATTAAATAGAGGGCTATGTGGTGCCCAATATAAAACATGGAAGGCTTTTTGGTGCCCATTATATTAAATAGAGGGATATTTTGGCCCCATTTTATTAAATGGAAGGCTATGTCAGGTCCAATATATTAAATGGAGTCCAGTGTGGCCTATTATATTAAATTGACGGTTATGTGGGGTTCAATAAATTAAATGAAAAGCTATGTGGAGCCCAATAAATTAAATTATAGTACATGGAAGGCAATGTGCGGCTCATTATACTATATAGAGGGCTATGTGGGGGCCATTATACTTTATAGAATTCTATGTGGGGGTCCATTATACTTTTGACAATGGCAAATTGTGTGTTCCGGTGGCACTCCAAAGGTAAAGGGTGTGCTCCGGTGGCACTCCAACGTCATAGGGTGTGCTCTGGTGGCACACCAATGGCAAAAAGGCCAAAGAGTAGACTCTGGTGGCAGACTGAGCAGCCCTAGAGTGCGCCCCAGTGATAAGCAATAAGGCCAAAGAATGTACCCTGGTGGTAGGCTAAAAAGCCCTAGAGTGCGCCCCAGTGGTAAGCAATAAGGCTAAAAAGTGCACCCCGGTGGCAGGCTAAAAAAGCCTAAAATGAGTGCCCCGGTGGTAAGCAAAATGGTCAGAGTGTACCCCGGTCGCAGTTAAAAAGCCCAAGTTGGGTGCCCCGGTGGTAAGCTAAAAGGCCAAAGAGTGCACCCCGGTGGAAGCTAAAAAGCCCAAGATGGGTGCCCCGGTGGTAAGCAAAAAGGTCACATATTGGGCCCCTCTGGTAGGCCTACGGGAAATAGAGTTCTCCGATGGCACACCAACGGTAAAGGGTGTGCCCGATGGTACTCCAATGGTAAAGGGTGTGCTTCAGTGGCATGACAGTGGCAAAAAGTGTACTCCGGTGGCATGCTAATGGTGAAAGGTGTGCTCTGTTGGCACCCCAACTGTAAAGAGTGTGTTCCAGTGGCACCCCAGCAGCCAATGGTGTACTTCGGTGGCAGACCATCGGGAAATGGTGTGATATGTAAGGCTCATCATAACAAAAGGGAGGGCTATGTGGGACCCATTATTTTATATGGAAAGCAAGGTGGGGCCCATTATATTAATTAGGGGCTTATGTGGGGCTCTTTATATTAAATAAAAACATATGTGGGCCCCATTAAATAAAATGGAAGGCTATGTGGACCCCATTAAATTAAATGGAAGGCTATGTGGACCCCATTAAATTAAATGGAAGGCTATGTGGGGCCCATTATATTAAATGGAAGCCTATATGGGGCCCAATAAATTAAATGAAAAGCTACAGTATGTACAGCAATAATAAAAATGGTAATAATACAGGGTGGACTATTTATATGGATACACCTAAATTAAATGGGAATGGTTGGTGATGTCAACTTCCTGTTTATGGCACATAAGTATATGGGAGGGGGAAACTTTTCCAGATGGGTGGTGACTATGGCGGCCATTTTGAAGTCGGCCATTTTGGATCTAACTTTATTTTTTTCAATGGGAAGAGGGTGATGTGACACATCAAACTCATTGAGAATTTCATAAGAAAATACAATGGTGTGCTTGGTTTTAACATAACTTTATTCTTTCATGAATTTTTTACAAGTTTATGACCACTTATAAAATGTGTTTAAAGTGCTGCCCATTGTGTTGGGTTGTCAATGCAACCCTCTTCTCCCACTCTTGACACACTGATAGCAACACCGCAGAAGAAATGCTAGCACAGGCTTTCAGTATCCGTTGTTTCAGATGCTGAAAGGTTATATGGGGCCTATTAAAATAAATGGAAGACTATGCAGGACCTCTTGTAATAACTAGAAGGCAATTTGTGGCCCATTATATTAAACTAGATGGTGGCCCGATTCTAACTCATCGGGTATTCTAGAATATGTATGCGGCCGGCCGCGACCAATCAGCGAACCGTGTTAGTGAGGACCGGAGAGCATGTTTAAATTTGGCGCCAAAACCGGTGATTGGTCACGGCTGGCGGCCGCGACCAATCAGCGAATCGTATTAGTGAGAACCGGGGAGCGGGTACTTCCACTGTGAGCAGCCGGGAGATGACCGGCTGCTCGCAGCAGAAGTATCCCAACCGGCGGCGCCGCTCCCCGGTCCTCCCTTCACACTTGCCGTCGGGAGATCAGCGGCCCTAGCCTCTGATCTAGCGACGGTAGCCGCATGGAGGTCAGCGGCGCCGCAGGTCGGGGTACTTCTGCTGCGAGCAGCCGGGAGATGACCGGCTGCATCGCCACTGACCTCTGTGCAGAGCGGTGTTTAAATTTGGAGCCAATATCGCTGATTGGTCGTGGCCGCCGAATCGTATTAGTGAGGACAGGGGAGCGGCGCTGCCTGTGCGGGTATTTCCACTGCGAGCAGCCGGGAAATGACCGGCTGCTCGCAGCAGAAGTATCCCGACCGGTGGCGCCGCTCCCCGGTCCTCCCTTCACACTTTCCGTCGGAAGATCAGCGGCCCTAACCGCTGATCTCCCGACGGTAGCTGCATGGAGGTCAGCGGCGCCGCTGGTCGGGGTACTTCTGCTGCGAGCAACCGGGAGTTGACCGGCTGCATCGCTACTGACCTCTGTGCAGAGCGGTGTTTAAATTTGGAGCCAAAATCGCTGATTGGTCGTGGCCGCCGAATCGTATTAGTGAGGACAGGGAAGCGGCGCTGCCTGTGCGGGTACTTCCACTGCGAGCAGCCGGGAAATGACCGGCTGCTCGCAGCAGAAGTATCCCGACCGGTGGCGCCGCTCCCCGGTCCTCCCTTCACACTTTCCGTCGGAAGATCAGCGGCCCTAACCGCTGATCTCCCGACGGTAGCCGCATGGAAGTCAGCGGCGCCGCTGGTCGGGGTACTTCTGCTGCGACAGTGGACAGTGGGACAGTGGCGTGCTCCGGTGGCAAGCCAACGGGACAGTGGCGTGCTCCGGTGGCAAGCCAACGGGAAAGTGGCGTGCTCCGGTGGCAAGCCAAGGGGAAAGTGGCGTGCTCCGGTGGCAAGCCAAGGGGAAAGTGGCGTGCTCCGGTGGCAAGCCAACGAGACAGTGGCGTGCTCCGCTGGCAAGCCAACGGGACAGTGGCGTGCTCCGGTGGCAAGCCAACGGGACAGTGGCGTGCTCCGGTGGCAAGCCAACGGGACAGTGGCGTGCTCCGGTGGCAAGCCAACGGGACAGTGGCGTGCTCCGGTGGCAAGCCAACGGGACAGTGGCGTGCTCCGGTGGCAAGCCAACGGGACAGTGGCGTGCTCCGGTGGCAAGACAACGGGACAGTGGCGTGCTCCGGTGGCAAGCCAACGGGACAGTGGCGTGCTCCGGTGGCAAGCCAACGGGACAGTGGCGTGCTCCGGTGGCAAGCCAACGGGACAGTGGCGTGCTCCGGTGGCAAGCCAACGGGAAAGTGGCGTGCTCCGGTGGCAAGCCAACGGGACTGTGGCGTGCTCCGGTGGCAAGCCAACGGGACTGTGGCGTGCTCCGGTGGCAAGCCAACGGGACTGTGGCGTGCTCCGGTGGCAAGCCAACGGGAAAGTGGCGTGCTCCGGTGGCAAGCCAACGGGAAAGTGGCGTGCTCCGGTGGCAAGCCAACGGGACTGTGGCGTGCTCCGGTGGCAAGCCAACGGGACAGTGGCGTGCTCCGGTGGCAAGCCAACGGGACAGTGGCGTGCTCCGGTGGCAAGCCAACGGGACAGTGGCGTGCTCCGGTGGCAAGCCAACGGGAAAGTGGCGTGCTCCGGTGGCAAGCCAACGGGAAAGTGGCGTGCTCCGGTGGCAAGCCAACGGGAAAGTGGCGTGCTCCGGTGGCAAGCCAACGGGAAAGTGGCGTGCTCCGGTGGCAAGCCAACGGGACTGTGGCGTGCTCCGGTGGCAAGCCAACGGGACAGTGGCGTGCTCCGGTGGCAAGCCAACGGGACAGTGGCGTGCTCCGGTGGCAAGCCAACGGGACAGTGGCGTGCTCCGGTGGCAAGCCAACGGGACAGTGGCGTGCTACGGTGGCAAGCCAACGGGAAAGTGGCGTGCTCCGGTGGCAAGCCAACGGGAGAGTGGCGTGCTCCGGTGGCAAGCCAACGGGACAGTGGCGTGCTCCGGTGGCAAGCCAACGGGACAGTGGCGTGCTCCGGTGGCAAGCCAACGGGACTGTGGCATGCTCCGGTGGCAAGCCAACGGGACAGTGGCGTGCTCCCGTGGCAAGCCAACGGGACAGTGGCGTGCTCCGGTGACAAGCCAACGGGACTGTGGCGTGCTCCGGTTGCAAGCCAACGGGAAAGTGGCGTGCTCCGGTGGCAAGCCAACGGGAAAGTGGCGTGCTCCGGTGGCAAGCCAACGGGAAAGTGGCGTGCTCCGGTGGCAAGCCAACGGGAAAGTGGCGTGCTCCGGTGGCAAGCCAACGGGAAAGTGGCGTGCTCCGGTGGCAAGCCAACGGGAAAGTGGCGTGCTCCGGTGGCAAGCCAACGGGAAAGTGGCGTGCTCCGGTGGCAAGCCAACGGGACTGTGGCGTGCTCCGGTGGCAAGCCAACGGGACTGTGGCGTGCTCCGGTGGCAAGCCAACGGGACAGTGGCGTGCTCCGGTCGCAAGCCAACGGGAAAGTGGCGTGCTCCGGTTGCAAGCCAACGGGAAAGTGGCGTGCTCCGGTGGCAAGCCAACGGGAAAGTGGCGTGCTCCGGTGGCAAGCCAACGGGAAAGTGGCGTGCTCCGGTGGCAAGCCAACGGGAAAGTGGCGTGTTCCGGTGGCAAGCCAACGGGAAAGTGGCGTGCTCCGGTGGCAAGCCAACGGGAAAGTGGCGTGCTCCGGTGGCAAGCCAACGGGAAAGTGGCGTGCTCCGGTGGCAAGCCAACGGGAAAGTGGCGTGCTCCGGTGGCAAGCCAACGGGACAGTGGCGTGCTCCGGTGGCAAGCCAACGGGACAGTGGCGTGCTCCGGTGGCAAGCGAACGGGAAAGTGGCGTGCTCCGGTGGCAAGCCAACGGGACAGTGGCGTGCTCCGGTGGCAAGCCAACGGGAAAGTGGCGTGCTCCGGTGGCAAGCCAACGGGAAAGTGGCGTGCTCCGGTGGCAAGCCAACGGGACTGTGGCGTGCTCCGGTGACAAGCCAACGGGACTGTGGCGTGCTCCGGTGGCAAGCCAACGGGAAAGTGGCGTGCTCCGGTGGCAAGCCAACGGGAAAGTGGCGTGCTCCGGTGGCAAGCCAACGGGAAAGTGGCGTGCTCCGGTGGCAAGCCAACGGGAAAGTGGCGTGCTCCGGTGGCAAGCCAACGGGAAAGTGGCGTGCTCCGGTGGCAAGCCAACGGGAAAATGGCGTGCTCCGGTGGCAAGCCAACGGGAAAGTGGCGTGCTCCGGTGGCAAGCCAACGGGAAAGTGGCGTGCTCCGGTGGCAAGCCAACGGGAAAGTGGCGTGCTCCGGTGGCAAGCCAATGGGACTGTGGCGTGCTCCGGTGGCAAGCCAACGGGACTGTGGCGTGCTCCGTTGGCAAACCAACGGGACAGTGGCGTGCTCCGGTGGCAAGCCAACGGGACAGTGGCGTGCTCCGGTGGCAAGCCAACGGGAAAGTGGCGTGCTCCGGTGGCAAGCCAACGGGAAATTGGCGTGCTCCGGTGGCAAGCCAACGGGACTGTGGCGTGCTCCGGTGGCAAGCCAACGGGACTGTGGCTTGCTCCGGTGGCAAGCCAACGGGACTGTGGCGTGCTCCGGTGGCAAGCCAACGGGACAGTGGAGTGCTCCGGTGGCAAGCCAACGGGACAGTGGAGTGCTCCGGTGGCAAGCCAACAGGAAAGTGGCGTGCTCCGGTGGCAAGCCAACGGGAAAGTGGCGTGCTCCGGTGGCAAGCCAACGGGAAAGTGGCGTGCTCCGGTGGCAAGCCAACGGGAAAGTGGCGTGCTCCGGTGGCAAGCCAACGGGACTGTGGCGTGCTCCTGTGGCAAGCCAACGGGACTGTGGCGTGCTCCGGTGGCAAGCCAACGGGACAGTGGCGTGCTCCGGTGGCAAGCCAACGGGACAGTGGCGTGCTCCGGTGGCAAGCCAATGGGAAAGTGGCGTGCTCCGGTGGCAAGCCAACGGGAAAGTGGCGTGCTCCGGTGGCAAGCCAACGGGACTGTGGCGTGCTCCGGTGGCAAGCCAACGGGACTGTGGCTTGCTCCGGTGGCAAGCCAACGGGACTGTGGCGTGCTCCGGTGGCAAGCCAACGGGACAGTGGAGTGCTACGGTGGCAAGCCAACGGGACTGTGGCGTGCTCCGGTGGCAAGCCAACGGGACAGTGGCGTGCTACGGTGGCAAGCCAACGGGACAGTGGCGTGCTCCGGTGGCAAGCCAACGGGAAAGTGGCGTGCTCCGGTGGCAAGCCAACGGGAAAGTGGCGTGCTCCGGTGGCAAGCCAACGGGAAAGTGGCGTGCTCCGGTGGCAAGCCAACGGGAAAGTGGCATGCTCCGGTGGCAAGCCAACGGGAGAGTGGCGTGCTCCGGTGGCAAGCCAACGGGACAGTGGCGTGCTCCGGTGGCAAGCCAACGGGACAGTGGCGTGCTCCGGTGGCAAGCCAACGGGACTGTGGCATGCTCCGGTGGCAAGCCAACGGGACAGTGGCGTGCTCCCGTGGCAAGCCAACGGGACAGTGGCGTGCTCCGGTGACAAGCCAACGGGACTGTGGCGTGCTCCGGTTGCAAGCCAACGGGAAAGTGGCGTGCTCCGGTGGCAAGCCAACGGGAAAGTGGCGTGCTCCGGTGGCAAGCCAACGGGAAAGTGGCGTGCTCCGGTGGCAAGCCAACGGGAAAGTGGCGTGCTCCGGTGGCAAGCCAACGGGAAAGTGGCGTGCTCCGGTGGCAAGCCAACGGGAAAGTGGCGTGCTCCGGTGGCAAGCCAACGGGAAAGTGGCGTGCTCCGGTGGCAAGCCAACGGGACTGTGGCGTGCTCCGGTGGCAAGCCAACGGGACTGTGGCGTGCTCTGGTGGCAAGCCAACGGGACAGTGGCGTGCTCCGGTCGCAAGCCAACGGGAAAGTGGCGTGCTCCGGTTGCAAGCCAACGGGAAAGTGGCGTGCTCCGGTGGCAAGCCAACGGGAAAGTGGCGTGCTCCGGTGGCAAGCCAACGGGAAAGTGGCGTGCTCCGGTGGCAAGCCAACGGGAAAGTGGCGTGTTCCGGTGGCAAGCCAACGGGAAAGTGGCGTGCTCCGGTGGCAAGCCAACGGGAAAGTGGCGTGCTCCGGTGGCAAGCCAACGGGAAAGTGGCGTGCTCCGGTGGCAAGCCAACGGGAAAGTGGCGTGCTCCGGTGGCAAGCCAACGGGACAGTGGCGTGCTCCGGTGGCAAGCCAACGGGACAGTGGCGTGCTCCGGTGGCAAGCGAACGGGAAAGTGGCGTGCTCCGGTGGCAAGCCAACGGGACAGTGGCGTGCTCCGGTGGCAAGCCAACGGGAAAGTGGCGTGCTCCGGTGGCAAGCCAACGGGAAAGTGGCGTGCTCCGGTGGCAAGCCAACGGGACTGTGGCGTGCTCCGGTGACAAGCCAACGGGACTGTGGCGTGCTCCGGTGGCAAGCCAACGGGAAAGTGGCGTGCTCCGGTGGCAAGCCAACGGGAAAGTGGCGTGCTCCGGTGGCAAGCCAACGGGAAAGTGGCGTGCTCCGGTGGCAAGCCAACGGGAAAGTGGCGTGCTCCGGTGGCAAGCCAACGGGAAAGTGGCGTGCTCCGGTGGCAAGCCAACGGGAAAATGGCGTGCTCCGGTGGCAAGCCAACGGGAAAGTGGCGTGCTCCGGTGGCAAGCCAACGGGAAAGTGGCGTGCTCCGGTGGCAAGCCAACGGGAAAGTGGCGTGCTCCGGTGGCAAGCCAATGGGACTGTGGCGTGCTCCGGTGGCAAGCCAACGGGACTGTGGCGTGCTCCGTTGGCAAACCAACGGGACAGTGGCGTGCTCCGGTGGCAAGCCAACGGGACAGTGGCGTGCTCCGGTGGCAAGCCAACGGGAAAGTGGCGTGCTCCGGTGGCAAGCCAACGGGAAATTGGCGTGCTCCGGTGGCAAGCCAACGGGACTGTGGCGTGCTCCGGTGGCAAGCCAACGGGACTGTGGTTTGCTCCGGTGGCAAGCCAACGGGACTGTGGCGTGCTCCGGTGGCAAGCCAACGGGACAGTGGAGTGCTCCGGTGGCAAGCCAACGGGACAGTGGAGTGCTCCGGTGGCAAGCCAACAGGAAAGTGGCGTGCTCCGGTGGCAAGCCAACGGGAAAGTGGCGTGCTCCGGTGGCAAGCCAACGGGAAAGTGGCGTGCTCCGGTGGCAAGCCAACGGGAAAGTGGCGTGCTCCGGTGGCAAGCCAACGGGACTGTGGCGTGCTCCGGTGGCAAGCCAACGGGACTGTGGCGTGCTCCGGTGGCAAGCCAACGGGACAGTGGCGTGCTCCGGTGGCAAGCCAACGGGACAGTGGCGTGCTCCGGTGGCAAGCCAATGGGAAAGTGGCGTGCTCCGGTGGCAAGCCAACGGGAAAGTGGCGTGCTCCGGTGGCAAGCCAACGGGACTGTGGCGTGCTCCGGTGGCAAGCCAACGGGACTGTGGCTTGCTCCGGTGGCAAGCCAACGGGACTGTGGCGTGCTCCGGTGGCAAGCCAACGGGACAGTGGAGTGCTACGGTGGCAAGCCAACGGGACTGTGGCGTGCTCCGGTGGCAAGCCAACGGGACAGTGGCGTGCTACGGTGGCAAGCCAACGGGACAGTGGCGTGCTCCGGTGGCAAGCCAACGGGAAAGTGGCGTGCTCCGGTGGCAAGCCAACGGGAAAGTGGCGTGCTCCGGTGGCAAGCCAACGGGAAAGTGGCGTGCTCCGGTGGCAAGCCAACGGGAAAGTGGCATGCTCCGGTGGCAAGCCAACGGGACTGTGGCGTGCTCCGGTGGCAAGCCAACGGGACAGTGGCGTGGTCCGGTGGCAAGCCAACGGGACAGTGGCGTGGTCCGGTGGCAAGCCAACGGGACAGTGGCATGCTCCGGTGGCAAGCCAACGGGACAGTGGCGTGCTCCGGTGGCAAGCCAACGGGAAAGTGGCGTGCTCCGGTGGCAAGCCAACGGGACAGTGGCGTGCTCCGGTGGCAAGCTAACGGGACAGTGGCGTGCTCCGGTGGCAAGCCAACGGGACAGTGGCGTGCTCCGGTGGCAAGCCAACGGGACTGTGGCGTGCTCCGGTGGCAAGCCAACGGGACAGTGGCGTGCTCCGGTGGCAAGCCAACGGGACAGTGGCGTGCTCCGGTGGCAAGCCAACGGGACTGTGGCGTGCTCCGGTGGCAAGCCAACGGGAAAGTGGCGTGCTCCGGTGGCAAGCCAACGGGAAAGTGGCGTGCTCCGGTGGCAAGCCAACGGGAAAGTGGCGTGCTCCGGTGGCAAGCCAACGGGAAAGTGGCGTGCTCCGGTGGCAAGCCAACGGGAAAGTGGCGTGCTCCGGGGGCAAGCCAACGGGAAAGTGGCGTGCTCCGGTGGCAAGCCAACGGGACTGTGGCGTGCTCCGGTGGCAAGCCAACGGGACTGTGGCGTGCTCCTGTGGCAAGCCAACGGGACAGTGGCGTGCTCCGGTCGCAAGCCAACGGGAAAGTGGCGTGCTCCAGTGGCAAGCCAACGGGAAAGTGGCGTGCTCCGGTGGCAAGCCAACGGGAAAGTGGCGTGCTCCTGTGGCAAGCCAACGGGAAAGTGGCGTGCTCCGGTGGCAAGCCAACGGGAAAGTGGCGTGCTCCGGTGGCAAGCCAACGGGAAAGTGGCGTGCTCCGGTGGCAAGCCAACGGGAAAGTGGCGTGCTCCGGTGGCAAGCCAACGGGAAAGTGGCGTGCTCCGGTGGCAAGCCAACGGGAAAGTGGCGTGCTCCGGTGGCAAGCCAACGGGAAAGTGGCGTGCTCCGGTGGCAAGGCAACGGGACAGTGGCGTGCTCCGGTGGCAAGCCAACGGGACAGTGGCGTGCTCCGGTGGCAAGCCAACGGGACAGTGGCGTGCTCCGGTGGCAAGCCAACGGGAAAGTGGCGTGCTCCGGTGGCAAGCCAACGGGACAGTGGCGTGCTCCGGTGGCAAGCCAACGGGAAAGTGGCGTGCTCCGGTGGCAAGCCAACGGGAAAGTGGCGTGCTCCGGTGGCAAGCCAACGGGACTGTGGCGTGCTCCGGTGGCAAGCCAACGGGACTGTGGCGTGCTCCGGTGGCAAGCCAACGGGAAAGTGGCGTGCTCCGGTGGCAAGCCAACGGGAAAGTGGCGTGCTCCGGTGGCAAGCCAACGGGAAAGTGGCGTGCTCCGGTGGCAAGCCAACGGGAAAATGGCGTGCTCCGGTGGCAAGCCAACGGGAAAGTGGCGTGCTCCGGTGGCAAGCCAACGGGAAAGTGGCGTGCTCCGGTGGCAAGCCAACGGGAAAGTGGCGTGCTCCGGTGGCAAGCCAACGGGGCTGTGGCGTGCTCCGGTGGCAAGCCAACGGGACTGTGGCGTGCTCCGGTGGCAAACCAACGGGACAGTGGCGTGCTCCGGTGGCAAGCCAACGGGACAGTGGCGTGCTCCGGTGGCAAGCCAACGAGAAAGTGGCGTGCTCCGGTGGCAAGCCAACGGGACAGTGGCGTGCTCCGGTGGCAAGCCAACGGGACTGTGGCGTGCTCCGGTGGCAAGCCAACGGGAAAGTGGCGTGCTCCGGTGGCAAGCCAACGGGACAGTGGCGTGCTCCGGTGGCAAGCCAACGGGACAGTGGCGTGCTCCGGTGGCAAGCCAACGGGACAGTGGCGTGCTCCGGTGGCAAGCCAACGGGACAGTGGCGTGCTCCGGTGGCAAGCCAACGGGACAGTGGCGTGCTCCGGTGGCAAGCCAACGGGAAAGTGGCGTGCTCCGGTGGCAAGCCAACGGGAAAGTGGCGTGCTCCGGTGGCAAGCCAACAGGAAAGTGGCGTGCTCCGGTGGCAAGCCAACGGGACTGTGGCGTGCTCCGGTGACAAGCCAACGGGAAAGTGGCGTGCTCCGGTGGCAAGCCAACGGGAAAGTGGCGTGCTCCGGTGGCAAGCCAACGGGAAAGTGGCGTGCTCCGGTGGCAAGCCAACGGGAAAGTGGCGTGCTCCGGTGGCAAGCCAACGGGAAAGTGGCGTGCTCCGGTGGCAAGCCAACGGGAAAGTGGCGTGCTCCGGTGGCAAGCCAACGGGAAAGTGGCGTGCTCCGGTGGCAAGCCAACGGGAAAGTGGCGTGCTCCGGTGGCAAGCCAACGGGAAAGTGGCGTGCTCCGGTGGCAAGCCAACGGGGCTGTGGCGTGCTCCGGTGGCAAGCCAACGGGACTGTGGCGTGCTCCGGTGGCAAACCAACGGGACAATGGCGTGCTCCGGTGGCAAGCCAACGGGACAGTGGCGTGCTCCGGTGGCAAGCCAACGAGAAAGTGGCGTGCTCCGGTGGCAAGCCAACGGGAAATTGGCGTGCTCCGGTGGCAAGCCAACGGGACTGTGGCGTGCTCCGGTGGCAAGCCAACGGGAAAGTGGCGTGCTCCGGTGGCAAGCCAACGTGACAGTGGCGTGCTCCGGTGGCAAGCCAACGGGACAGTGGCGTGCTCCGGTGGCAAGCCAACGGGACAGTGGCGTGCTCCGGTGGCAAGCCAACGGGACAGTGGCGTGCTCCGGTGGCAAGCCAACGGGACAGTGGCGTGCTCCGGTGGCAAGCCAACGGGAAAGTGGCGTGCTCCGGTGGCAAGCCAACGGGAAAGTGGCGTGCTCCGGTGGCAAGCCAACGGGAAAGTGGCGTGCTCCGGTGGCAAGCCAACGGGACTGTGGCGTGCTCCGGTGACAAGCCAACGGGACTGTGGCGTGCTCCGGTGGCAAGCCAACGGGAAAGTGGCGTGCTCCGGTGGCAAGCCAACGGGAAAGTGGCGTGCTCCGGTGGCAAGCCAACGGGAAAGTGGCGTGCTCCGGTGGCAAGCCAACGGGAAAGTGGCGTGCTCCGGTGGCAAGCCAACGGGAAAGTGGCGTGCTCCGGTGGCAAGCCAACGGGAAAGTGGCGTGCTCCGGTGGCAAGCCAACGGGAAAGTGGCGTGCTCCGGTGGCAAGCCAACGGGGCTGTGGCGTGCTCCGGTGGCAAGCCAACGGGACTGTGGCGTGCTCCGGTGGCAAACCAACGGGACAATGGCGTGCTCCGGTGGCAAGCCAACGGGACAGTGGCGTGCTCCGGTGGCAAGCCAACGAGAAAGTGGCGTGCTCCGGTGGCAAGCCAACGGGAAATTGGCGTGCTCCGGTGGCAAGCCAACGGGACTGTGGCGTGCTCCGGTGGCAAGCCAACGGGAAAGTGGCGTGCTCCGGTGGCAAGCCAACGTGACAGTGGCGTGCTCCGGTGGCAAGCCAACGGGACAGTGGCGTGCTCCGGTGGCAAGCCAACGGGACAGTGGCGTGCTCCGGTGGCAAGCCAACGGGACAGTGGCGTGCTCCGGTGGCAAGCCAACGGGACAGTGGCGTGCTCCGGTGGCAAGCCAACGGGAAAGTGGCGTGCTCCGGTGGCAAGCCAACGGGAAAGTGGCGTGCTCCGGTGGCAAGCCAACGGGAAAGTGGCGTGCTCCGGTGGCAAGCCAACGGGACTGTGGCGTGCTCCGGTGACAAGCCAACGGGACTGTGGCGTGCTCCGGTGGCAAGCCAACGGGAAAGTGGCGTGCTCCGGTGGCAAGCCAACGGGAAAGTGGCGTGCTCCGGTGGCAAGCCAACGGGAAAGTGGCGTGCTCCGGTGGCAAGCCAACGGGAAAGTGGCGTGCTCCGGTGGCAAGCCAACGGGAAAGTGGCGTGCTCCGGTGGCAAGCCAACGGGAAAATGGCGTGCTCCGGTGGCAAGTCAACGGGAAAGTGGCGTGCTCCGGTGGCAAGCCAACGGGAAAGTGGCGTGCTCCGGTGGCAAGCCAACGGGAAAGTGGCGTGCTCCGGTGGCAAGCCAATGGGACTGTGGCGTGCTCCGGTGGCAAGCCAACGGGACTGTGGCGTGCTCCGTTGGCAAACCAACGGGACAGTGGCGTGCTCCGGTGGCAAGCCAACGGGACAGTGGCGTGCTCCGGTGGCAAGCCAACGGGAAAGTGGCGTGCTCCGGTGGCAAGCCAACGGGAAATTGGCGTGCTCCGGTGGCAAGCCAACGGGACTGTGGCGTGCTCCGGTGGCAAACCAACGGGACTGTGGCTTGCTCCGGTGGCAAGCCAACGGGACTGTGGCGTGCTCCGGTGGCAAGCCAACGGGACAGTGGAGTGCTCCGGTGGCAAGCCAACGGGACAGTGGAGTGCTCCGGTGGCAAGCCAACGGGAAAGTGGCGTGCTCCGGTGGCAAGCCAACGGGAAAGTGGCGTGCTCCGGTGGCAAGCCAACGGGAAAGTGGCGTGCTCCGGTGGCAAGCCAACGGGAAAGTGGCGTGCTCCGGTGGCAAGCCAACGGGACTGTGGCGTGCTCCGGTGGCAAGCCAACGGGACTGTGGCGTGCTCCGGTGGCAAGCCAACGGGACAGTGGCGTGCTCCGGTGGCAAGCCAACGGGACAGTGGCGTGCTCCGGTGGGAAGCCAATGAGAAAGTGGCGTGCTCCGGTGGCAAGCCAACGGGAAAGTGGCGTGCTCCGGTGGCAAGCCAACGGGACTGTGGCGTGCTCCGGTGGCAAGCCAACGGGACTGTGGCTTGCTCCGGTGGCAAGCCAACGGGACTGTGGCGTGCTCCGGTGGCAAGCCAACGGGACAGTGGAGTGCTACGGTGGCAAGCCAACGGGACTGTGGCGTGCTCCGGTGGCAAGCCAACGGGACAGTGGCGTGCTCCGGTGGCAAGCCAACGGGACAGTGGCGTGCTCCGGTGGCAAGCCAACGGGAAAGTGGCGTGCTCCGGTGGCAAGCCAACGGGAAAGTGGTGTGCTCCGGTGGCAAGCCAACGGGAAAGTGGCGTGCTCCGGTGGCAAGCCAACGGGAAAGTGGCATGCTCCGGTGGCAAGCCAACGGGACTGTGGCGTGCTCCGGTGGCAAGCCAACGGGACAGTGGCGTGGTCCGGTGGCAAGCCAACGGGACAGTGGCGTGCTCCGGTGGCAAGCCAACGGGACAGTGGCATGCTCCGGTGGCAAGCCAACGGGACAGTGGCGTGCTCCGGTGGCAAGCCAACGGGAAAGTGGCGTGCTCCGGTGGCAAGCCAACGGGACAGTGGCGTGCTCCGGTGGCAAGCTAACGGGACAGTGGCGTGCTCCGGTGGCAAGCCAACGGGACAGTGGCGTGCTCCGGTGGCAAGCCAACGGGACTGTGGCGTGCTCCGGTGGCAAGCCAACGGGACAGTGGCGTGCTCCGGTGGCAAGCCAACGGGACAGTGGCGTGCTCCGGTGGCAAGCCAACGGGACTGTGGCGTGCTCCGGTGGCAAGCCAACGGGAAAGTGGCGTGCTCCGGTGGCAAGCCAACGGGAAAGTGGCGTGCTCCGGTGGCAAGCCAACGGGAAAGTGGCGTGCTCCGGTGGCAAGCCAACGGGAAAGTGGCGTGCTCCGGTGGCAAGCCAACGGGAAAGTGGCGTGCTCCGGGGGCAAGCCAACGGGAAAGTGGCGTGCTCCGGTGGCAAGCCAACGGGACTGTGGCGTGCTCCGGTGGCAAGCCAACGGGACTGTGGCGTGCTCCTGTCGCAAGCCAACGGGACAGTGGCGTGCTCCGGTCGCAAGCCAACGGGAAAGTGGCGTGCTCCAGTGGCAAGCCAACGGGAAAGTGGCGTGCTCCGGTGGCAAGCCAACGGGAAAGTGGCGTGCTCCGGTGGCAAGCCAACGGGAAAGAGGCGTGCTCCGGTGGCAAGCCAACGGGAAAGTGGCGTGCTCCGGTGGCAAGCCAACGGGAAAGTGGCGTGCTCCGGTGGCAAGCCAACGGGAAAGTGGCGTGCTCCGGTGGCAAGCCAACGGGAAAGTGGCGTGCTCCGGTGGCAAGCCAACGGGAAAGTGGCGTGCTCCGGTGGCAAGGCAAAGGGACAGTGGCGTGCTCCGGTGGCAAGCCAACGGGACAGTGGCGTGCTCCGGTGGCAAGCCAACGGGACAGTGGCGTGCTCCGGTGGCAAGCCAACGGGAAAGTGGCGTGCTCCGGTGGCAAGCCAACGGGACAGTGGCGTGCTCCGGTGGCAAGCCAACGGGAAAGTGGCGTGCTCCGGTGGCAAGCCAACGGGAAAGTGGCGTGCTCCGGTGGCAAGCCAACGGGACTGTGGCGTGCTCCGGTGGCAAGCCAACGGGACTGTGGCGTGCTCCGGTGGCAAGCCAACGGGAAAGTGGCGTGCTCCGGTGGCAAGCCAACGGGAAAGTGGCGTGCTCCGGTGGCAAGCCAACGGGAAAGTGGCGTGCTCCGGTGGCAAGCCAACGGGAAAATGGCGTGCTCCGGTGGCAAGCCAACGGGAAAGTGGCGTGCTCCGGTGGCAAGCCAACGGGAAAGTGGCGTGCTCCGGTGGCAAGCCAACGGGAAAGTGGCGTGCTCCGGTGGCAAGCCAACGGGGCTGTGGCGTGCTCCGGTGGCAAGCCAACGGGACTGTGGCGTGCTCCGGTGGCAAACCAACGGGACAGTGGCGTGCTCCGGTGGCAAGCCAACGGGACAGTGGCGTGCTCCGGTGGCAAGCCAACGAGAAAGTGGCGTGCTCCGGTGGCAAGCCAACGGGAAATTGGCGTGCTCCGGTGGCAAGCCAACGGGACTGTGGCGTGCTCCGGTGGCAAGCCAACGGGAAAGTGGCGTGCTCCGGTGGCAAGCCAACGGGACAGTGGCGTGCTCCGAGGCAAGCCAACGGGACAGTGGCGTGCTCAGGTGGCAAGCCAACGGGACAGTGGCGTGCTCCGGTGGCAAGCCAACGGGACAGTGGCGTGCTCCGGTGGCAAGCCAACGGGACAGTGGCGTGCTCCGGTGGCAAGCCAACGGGAAAGTGGCGTGCTCCGGTGGCAAGCCAACGGGAAAGTGGCGTGCTCCGGTGGCAAGCCAACGGGAAAGTGGCGTGCTCCGGTGGCAAGCCAACGGGACTGTGGCGTGCTCCGGTGGCAAGCCAACGGGAAAGTGGCGTGCTCCGGTGGCAAGCCAACGGGAAAGTGGCGTGCTCCGGTGGCAAGCCAACGGGAAAGTGGCGTGCTCCGGTGGCAAGCCAAGGGGAAAGTGGCGTGCTCCGGTGGCAAGCCAACGGGAAAGTGGCGTGCTCCGGTGGCAAGCCAACGGGACAGTGGCGTGCTCCGCTGGCAAGCCAACGGGACAGTGGCGTGCTCCAGTGGCAAGCCAACGGGACAGTGGCGTGCTCCGGTGGCAAGCCAACGGGACTGTGGCGTGCTCCGGTGGCAAACCAACGGGACAGTGGCGTGCTCCGGTGGCAAGCCAACGGGACAGTGGCGTGCTCCGGTGGCAAGCCAACGAGAAAGTGGCGTGCTCCGGTGGCAAGCCAACGGGAAATTGGCGTGCTCCGGTGGCAAGCCAACGGGACTGTGGCGTGCTCCGGTGGCAAGCCAACGGGAAAGTGGCGTGCTCCGGTGGCAAGCCAACGGGACAGTGGCGTGCTCCGAGGCAAGCCAACGGGACAGTGGCGTGCTCCGGTGGCAAGCCAACGGGACAGTGGCGTGCTCCGGTGGCAAGCCAACGGGAAAGTGGCATGCTCCGGTGGCAAGCCAACGGGACTGTGGCGTGCTCCGGTGGCAAGCCAACGGGACAGTGGCGTGGTCCGGTGGCAAGCCAACGGGACAGTGGCGTGCTCCGGTGGCAAGCCAACGGGACAGTGGCATGCTCCGGTGGCAAGCCAACGGGACAGTGGCGTGCTCCGGTGGCAAGCCAACGGGAAAGTGGCGTGCTCCGGTGGCAAGCCAACGGGACAGTGGCGTGCTCCGGTGGCAAGCTAACGGGACAGTGGCGTGCTCCGGTGGCAAGCCAACGGGACAGTGGCGTGCTCCGGTGGCAAGCCAACGGGACTGTGGCGTGCTCCGGTGGCAAGCCAACGGGACAGTGGCGTGCTCCGGTGGCAAGCCAACGGGACAGTGGCGTGCTCCGGTGGCAAGCCAACGGGACTGTGGCGTGCTCCGGTGGCAAGCCAACGGGAAAGTGGCGTGCTCCGGTGGCAAGCCAACGGGAAAGTGGCGTGCTCCGGTGGCAAGCCAACGGGAAAGTGGCGTGCTCCGGTGGCAAGCCAACGGGAAAGTGGCGTGCTCCGGTGGCAAGCCAACGGGAAAGTGGCGTGCTCCGGGGGCAAGCCAACGGGAAAGTGGCGTGCTCCGGTGGCAAGCCAACGGGACTGTGGCGTGCTCCGGTGGCAAGCCAACGGGACTGTGGCGTGCTCCTGTGGCAAGCCAACGGGACAGTGGCGTGCTCCGGTTGCAAGCCAACGGGAAAGTGGCGTGCTCCAGTGGCAAGCCAATGGGAAAGTGGCGTGCTCCGGTGGCAAGCCAACGGGAAAGTGGCGTGCTCCGGTGGCAAGCCAACGGGAAAGAGGCGTGCTCCGGTGGCAAGCCAACGGGAAAGTGGCGTGCTCCGGTGGCAAGCCAACGGGAAAGTGGCGTGCTCCGGTGGCAAGCCAACGGGAAAGTGGCGTGCTCCGGTGGCAAGCCAACGGGAAAGTGGCGTGCTCCGGTGGCAAGCCAACGGGAAAGTGGCGTGCTCCGGTGGCAAGGCAACGGGACAGTGGCGTGCTCCGGTGGCAAGCCAACGGGACAGTGGCGTGCTCCGGTGGCAAGCCAACGGGACAGTGGCGTGCTCCGGTGGCAAGCCAACGGGAAAGTGGCGTGCTCCGGTGGCAAGCCAACGGGACAGTGGCGTGCTCCGGTGGCAAGCCAACGGGAAAGTGGCGTGCTCCGGTGGCAAGCCAACGGGAAAGTGGCGTGCTCCGGTGGCAAGCCAACGGGACTGTGGCGTGCTCCGGTGGCAAGCCAACGGGACTGTGGCGTGCTCCGGTGGCAAGCCAACGGGAAAGTGGCGTGCTCCGGTGGCAAGCCAACGGGAAAGTGGCGTGCTCCGGTGGCAAGCCAACGGGAAAATGGCGTGCTCCGGTGGCAAGCCAACGGGAAAGTGGCGTGCTCCGGTGGCAAGCCAACGGGAAAGTGGCGTGCTCCGGTGGCAAGCCAACGGGAAAGTGGCGTGCTCCGGTGGCAAGCCAACGGGGCTGTGGCGTGCTCCGGTGGCAAGCCAACGGGACTGTGGCGTGCTCCGGTGGCAAACCAACGGGACAGTGGCGTGCTCCGGTGGCAAGCCAACGGGACAGTGGCGTGCTCCGGTGGCAAGCCAACGAGAAAGTGGCGTGCTCCGGTGGCAAGCCAACGGGAAATTGGCGTGCTCCGGTGGCAAGCCAACGGGACTGTGGCGTGCTCCGGTGGCAAGCCAACGGGAAAGTGGCGTGCTCCGGTGGCAAGCCAACGGGACAGTGGCGTGCTCCGGTGGCAAGCCAACGGGACAGTGGCGTGCTCCGGTGGCAAGCCAACGGGACAGTGGCGTGCTCCGGTGGCAAGCCAACGGGACAGTGGCGTGCTCCGGTGGCAAGCCAACGGGACAGTGGCGTGCTCCGGTGGCAAGCCAACGGGAAAGTGGCGTGCTCCGGTGGCAAGCCAACGGGAAAGTGGCGTGCTCCGGTGGCAAGCCAACGGGAAAGTGGCGTGCTCCGGTGGCAAGCCAACGGGACTGTGGCGTGCTCCGGTGGCAAGCCAACGGGAAAGTGGCGTGCTCCGGTGGCAAGCCAACGGGAAAGTGGCGTGCTCCGGTGGCAAGCCAACGGGAAAGTGGCGTGCTCCGGTGGCAAGCCAAGGGGAAAGTGGCGTGCTCCGGTGGCAAGCCAATGGGAAAGTGGCGTGCTCCGGTGGCAAGCCAACGGGACAGTGGCGTGCTCCGCTGGCAAGCCAACGGGACAGTGGCGTGCTCCGGTGGCAAGCCAACGGGACAGTGGCGTGCTCCGGTGGCAAGCCAACGGGACAGTGGCGTGCTCCGGTGGCAAGCCAACGGGACAGTGGCGTGCTCCGGTGGCAAGCCAACGGGACAGTGGCGTGCTCCGGTGGCAAGCCAACGGGACAGTGGCGTGCTCCGGTGGCAAGCCAACGGGAAAGTGGCGTGCTCCGGTGGCAAGCCAACGGGACTGTGGCGTGCTCCGGTGGCAAGCCAACGGGACTGTGGCGTGCTCCGGTGGCAAGCCAACGGGACTGTGGCGTGCTCCGGTGGCAAGCCAACGGGACTGTGGCGTGCTCCGGTGGCAAGCCAACGGGAAAGTGGCGTGCTCCGGTGGCAAGCCAACGGGAAAGTGGCGTGCTCCGGTGGCAAGCCAACGGGACTGTGGCGTGCTCCGGTGGCAAGCCAACGGGACTGTGGCGTGCTCCGGTGGCAAGCCAACGGGACAGTGGCGTGCTCCGGTGGCAAGCCAACGGGACAGTGGCGTGCTCCGGTGGCAAGCCAACGGGAAAGTGGCGTGCTCCGGTGGCAAGCCAACGGGAAAGTGGCGTGCTCCGGTGGCAAGCCAACGGGAAAGTGGCGTGCTCCGGTGGCAAGCCAACGGGAAAGTGGCGTGCTCCGGTGGCAAGCCAACGGGACTGTGGCGTGCTCCGGTGGCAAGCCAACGGGACAGTGGCGTGCTCCGGTGGCAAACCAACGGGACAGTGGCGTGCTCCGGTGGCAAGCCAACGGGACAGTGGCGTGCTCCGGTGGCAAGCCAACGGGACAGTGGCGTGCTCCGGTGGCAAGCCAACGGGACAGTGGCGTGCTCCGGTGGCAAGCCAACGGGACAGTGGCGTGCTCCGGTGGCAAGCCAACGGGACTGTGGCGTGCTCCGGTGGCAAGCCAACGGGAAAGTGGCGTGCTCCGGTGGCAAGCCAACGGGAAAGTGGCGTGCTCCGGTGGCAAGCCAACGGGAAAGTGGCGTGCTCCGGTGGCAAGCCAACGGGAAAGTGGCGTGCTCCGGTGGCAAGCCAACGGGAAAGTGGCGTGCTCCGGTGGCAAGCCAACGGGAAAGTGGCGTGCTCCGGTGGCAAGCCAACGGGACTGTGGCGTGCTCCGGTGGCAAGCCAACGGGACTGTGGCGTGCTCCGGTGGCAAGCCAACGGGACAGTGGCGTGCTCCGGTCGCAAGCCAACGGGAAAGTGGCGTGCTCCGGTGGCAAGCCAACGGGAAAGTGGCGTGCTCCGGTGGCAAGCCAACGGGAAAGTGGCGTGCTCCGGTGGCAAGCCAACGGGAAAGTGGCGTGCTCCGGTGGCAAGCCAACGGGAAAGTGGCGTGCTCCGGTGGCAAGCCAACGGGAAAGTGGCGTGCTCCGGTGGCAAGCCAACGGGAAAGTGGCGTGCTCCGGTGGCAAGCCAACGGGAAAGTGGCGTGCTCCGGTGGCAAGCCAACGGGACAGTGGCGTGCTCCGGTGGCAAGCCAACGGGACAGTGGCGTGCTCCGGTGGCAAGCCAACGGGAAAGTGGCGTGCTCCGGTGGCAAGCCAACGGGACAGTGGCGTGCTCCGGTGGCAAGCCAACGGGAAAGTGGCGTGCTCCGGTGGCAAGCCAACGGGAAAGTGGCGTGCTCCGGTGGCAAGCCAACGGGAAAGTGGCGTGCTCCGGTGGCAAGCCAACGGGAAAGTGGCGTGCTCCGGTGGCAAGCCAACGGGAAAGTGGCGTGCTCCGGTGGCAAGCCAACGGGACAGTGGAGTGCTCCGGTGGCAAGCCAACGGGAAAGTGGCGTGCTCCGGTGGCAAGCCAACGGGAAAGTGGCGTGCTCCGCTGGCAAGCCAACGGGAAAGTGGCGTGCTCCGGTGGCAAGCCAACGGGAAAGTGGTGTGCTTCGGTGGCAAGCCAACGGGAAAATGGCGTGCTCCGGTGGCAAGCCAACGGGAAAGTGGCGTGCTCCGGTGGCAAGCAACGGGAAAGTGGCGTGCTCCGGTGGCAAGCCAACGGGAAAGTGGCGTGCTCCGGTGGCAAGCCAACGGGACTGTGGCGTGCTCCGGTGGCCAGCCAACGGGACTGTGGCGTGCTCCGGTGGCCAGTCAACGGGATTGTGGCGTGCTCCGGTGGCAAGCCAACGGGACAGTGGCGTGCTCCGGTGGCAAGCCAACGGGAAAGTGGCGTGCTCCGGTGGCAAGCCAACGGGAAAGTGGCGTGCTCCGGTGGCAAGCCAACGGGAAAGTGGCGTGCTCCGGTGGCAAACCAACGGGAAAGTGGCGTGCTCCGGTGGCAAGCCAACGGGAAAGTGGCGTGCTCCGGTGGCAAGCCAATGGGAAAGTGGCGTGCTCCGGTGGCAAGCCAACGGGAAAGTGGCGTGCTCCGGTGGCAAGCCAACGGGAAAGTGGCGTGCTCCGGTGGCAAGCCAACGGGAAAGTGGCGTGCTCAGGTGGCAAGCCAACGGGAAAGTGGCGTGCTCCGGTGGCAAGCCAACGGGAAAGTGGCGTGCTCCGGTGGCAAGCCAACGGGAAAGTGGCGTGCTCCGGTGGCAAGCCAACGGGAAAGTGGCGTGCTCCGGTGGCAAGCCAACGGGACAGTGGCGTGCTCCGGTGTCAAGCCAACGGGACTGTGGCGTGCTTCGGTGGCAAGCCAGCGGGAAAGTGGCGTGCTCCGGTGGCAAGCCAACGGGAAAGTGGCGTGCTCCGGTGGCAAGCCAACGGGAAAGTGGCGTGCTCCGGTGGCAAGCCAACGGGAAAGTGGCGTGCTCCGGTGGCAAGCCAACGGGACAGTGGCGTGCTCCGGTGACAAGCCAACGGGACTGTGGCGTGCTTCGGTGGCAAGCCAGCGGGAAAGTGGCGTGCTCCGGTGGCAAGCCAACGGGAAAGTGGCGTGCTCCGGTGGCAAGCCAACGGGAAAGTGGCGTGCTTCGGTGGCAAGCCAACGGGAAAGTGGCGTGCTCCGGTGGCAAGCCAACGGGAAAGTGGCGTGCTCCGGTGGCAAGCCAACGGGAAAGTGGCGTGCTCCGGTGGCAAGCCAACGGGAAAGTGGCGTGCTCCGGTGGCAAGCCAACGGGAAAGTGGCGTGCTCCGGTGGCAAGCCAACGGGAAAAGGTGTGCTCCGGTGGCATGCTAATGGTAAAGGTGTGCTCCAGTGGCATTCTAACGGTAAAGGTGTGCTGCGGTCACATGCTAATGGTAAAGGTGTGCTCCGGTGGCATGCTAACGGGAATAGGTGTGCTCCGATGGCATGCTAACGGGAATAGGTGTGCCCGGTGGCATACTAACGGGAAAAGGTGTGCTACGGTGGCATGCTAGCGGGAAATGGTGTGCTTCGGTGGCATGATAACGAGAAAAGGGGTACTCCATTGGCACCACAATGGTCAAGGGACTTGGAAATGTCACATGTGAAGTCATACTCGCATAGTGTCTGTTGTTGCAGGGATCAAAAGAGCGACCCGGTGGAACAAGATGTGGACACTGTGCGGCAGATGGTGGTTTAAGGACAGCAAACAGCAAAATAAGACCAAGCAACAGCAAGAAAACAATCCAAGAATTACCGCAGCAGACAAGTAAGTGATTGTGATTCTTTTAAACGGTGATGTATGATCAGATGAAGTGGAATGCAGTAAGTTTGGAAATATGATTAACATGTTAATAAAGTGTCTGAAATGTATGAGCGAGAAAGAGAAAAAGGTGGATTGTTACAGGGGGACAGCTGAGAGTAGGGAGTTGCAGAGAAAGTCCTTGTGACAGGTTTAGGATGTATACGGCTGTTTATTGCCTCCTCCACATACAAAGGCAGGAGATGAGACTATCAAACTATTGAACTTGGAGTTGTCAGTAATGTTGGAGGTGAAATTAATAAAGCAAGTAAAATGGGAAAGAAAAAAAGGGGTTGTATGTTTGCCTGGTCAGAGGGATGTTTGCCTGGTCATGGGGATGTTTGTCTGGTCATGGGGATGTTTGCCTGGTCAGGGGGATGTTTGTCTGGTCAGGGGGATGTTTGCCTGGTCAGGAGGATGTTTGTCTGGTCAAAGGGATGTTTGCTTCACGTTGGGGAAGAGGGAAAGGACTGAATGATCCGGCACCTGTCCTATACACAGGATGGTCAGCTAGTGCCGCCATAGGGAAAGAGCTGACCTAGTGTCACTATCAATCATCAGAGTCTGCAGTACAACTGATTAGGGGTCCAGCAGGGGGGCGCTGATGACACAGGTGGACCTTGGGGCGGTTTTCCGGTTGCGGACGCTGCACCTAGAGGGTTTTCTTCATGTAATTATCCTCCTCACATTGCAGACTTGTGAACTTTATAAATATTCTTCATTTGCTTATTTTCTTCCTTCTCTCCCAAACACGTTGCTGAAGTGCTGTCTCACCCCCACTGCCCCCATCCAGAAGCTTCTTGTGGCTGCTGTTCAGTGAGATTTGTCCTCTATATACCAGCAGTCTGTGTATGGGCCTGTCCCTGTCTGATCCTCTCTGCTCTCCACCCCTGCACTCAGACATAGGAAACCCTGTACTCGGATTACTTCACATCTTGGTGAACAACAGCTGAAAGGACCCTATAAAGGAGCCTGTACCAGGCAGGTGACAGCGGTGCAGCATTGTGCTTGTGGGGGCAATCGGGCGGTGGAGTCAGAAATTGGGGAATACTTGGGTGCTCTCTGGGTGGACAATATTAGTGCTGCAGTAATTTCCCACAAGTTTTTGCACAGAGCGGCCACTAATATAGAATAAAGTAAAACAATTGTGCTCTGTAAATAATGGCTGTGCTTTGCTACAAATGCTTCATGTTCGCAGGAGGTTTTTTTTTCTTTAAAAATTTTTATTTAGTTTATAATTGATTTTTTCTCTTTCTGCTAGATATCAGCACATGATAGAGGCCGTACGGGACTGATATAAGAAGTTCTTGGCTGAGAAGGAAAGAAGCTTCATTCCTCCATGAGCTGCAGTTCTTTGTGTCCAGTCGGGAACTCTATTAGTAAGTAGATTTTATCACCGGCGCAGACATTTCCGGGAAGGTTCCAATTGGCCGAATACAAGACGTTCATTAAACTCTTCATTTGAAATAAACGTCTGGTTATCATCCACAATACTTAATACCGGTCACTTGTCACAAATTTGTATATTTTTTACCTGTTATAAAATGCTGCTCATCCCTTGAATCTTTTCTTTTTTTTTGTCATTTTATCAAAACATTACATATTTCTGACAAGTCCCAGGTCTTTTCACACCACTCGTTTTGCAGATTCTTTAATGCTACAGCACTTACGTTATTGGGGTCATTTTTGTGCAGTTTGCAGTTACATGATTTTTTATACATGTTTTTTTTTAGCTTTGTCTTGTTATTACATCACATTCATCTTTTTCCTCTCTTGCTTTCCTGGACTGAAGGAAACATATCTCCAAGTCATTCTGAGCTGCCGGCAGGAGAGATGGACCCTCAGGAGCCTCCTAGTCTTCAGAATCCACATGAAGGAGAAGTCCAAGAACAAGAAAGGCCTCCAACAGCAGAGCAACCTGTCCGCCAAAAAGTCCCAGAAGAAGAAGCGATGGTCCCGCAGCTCATCTGTGTTTTTCCTAAATGTGGTTTATACTTTTACTGATTGTAATTTTCTTGGTCGATACCAGATAAAGTTTTGGATGACAACTGTCTGGACTTGTGTCTTATTTTACATTTCTCCTTTTTTCTTCTTGCTTCCCCTCCAGTGAGATCTGGCTTAGGTGATAAAAGCCTTTCTCTATCCGGCATTTTTGCAGCAGGCTGGAGAATGACTTTCTGGATGATAACTTGCCTTAGTCTCAGAGCCCATACACTAGTTAGCTTTACACCGGACGCTTGTCCACACAACACATCCCGACTCCCCCATATACATGAATGTGGTTATATGTGTGGGGGAGATGGCCCCATACACAGCACATGGTCGGCTGCTCCAGCAAAAATCCTTGGGTTTGACCTACCTTCCTGTAATATATATGGGGGGCCATTAGTTGGATGTTTGCAGGACCCCTCTTTGTCCGACAGCTTCCCTCCCCCACACATAGCAAGCAGTGTACAGACAAGCTCCCTTCCCGCACATACAGCATATATAGCATATAAAGAAAAAATCTAGAAGTCTGAACTGAAACATAAATTGATGTGCATGCAAAATGTAAATGCATGTTCACACAAGGCCACTAGACAAAGAAAAACCAAAGACAAGCAAAATACCCAAGTAACTGGAAGTAAATGGGTAAATCGCACAGTGCAAAAATAATAAATAATGAAGGGTATTTAGTTAACATAATTTTGATCAAAATAATGTAAAAGCTATCCCGCCACAACACGGCAACCCTTATGGGACAATCCTAACTCTAATATTAAAACCTTACCATTTGTCAAGTGACGTACATATGGATAAGGGCAGAGAGACTGACCCCCTAGTAGAAGCATAGACCTGAGGCAGAATAAACATTTCAGCTCAGACAAAGGGTGGCCACACCCTAATATGTACTAAAGCACACTGAACTACAAAGAAAAAACCTAGAAGTCTGAACTGAAACATAAATTGATGTGCATGCAAAATGTAAATGCATGTTCACACAAGGCCACTAGACAAAGAAAAACCAAAGACAAGCAAAATACCCAAGTAACCGGAAGTAAATGGGTAAATCGCAAAGTGCAAAAATAATAAATAATGAAGGGTATTTAGTAGTGAAGAGCGAGCACTAAAATGCTCGGGTGCTCGAAGCTCGGGCCGAGCTCGCCATGATACTCGGTTGCTCGACCTGAGCCACGAGCCCAATGTTAGTCTATGGGAGACCCGAGCATTTTCGCGGCGGCATCCCCGGCTGTCTTTTAAAAGCCTAACAAGTGCCCAAAATGTGGCAGTGCTCAAATGACATGGGGACAGCATGGGGATCGCCCCAGGAAGCATTTCTGACCCCCAGGTCACTTCTGTCAACAACGTGGTCAGAGGTATTAAGCCACTTTTAAGGGCTCACAATAAAACGTTCAAAAACTAAACTGAAACTGCTTTCCTGTGAAATATGTTAAGGAAGTTCCTTTCCAGGATAAAGACTTGTGTATAAGGTAAAATAAATAACAGAAAAAAAAAAATACTCCTCCACACCTTGGGCTATGTTCACAAGTAGCATTTTTAATGTGTTTTTGCACTTTTGTATTGCTTCAACCGTGACAAATGCATTCACCGGGAAATGTCATTTTAACATTTTACAACCTTATCTGGCCATGTGCTGTGTGACACATGCATACAGTGCTGAAAAGACATGGGGACAGCATGGGGAAGACCCCTGGAAGCATCTCTGACTCCCCGGTCACTGCCTAAAAGTGTGCCCATCAGAAGTCATCCTTGCCGCATCAGAAGATGCAGACTTGCAACTATCCCCGTGCAAGTTCTTGTCCCAGGGCAGGGTTCAATTGTACCTCCCCCATTCCTTGCAATGCAAGCGCAAATATGCAGCCAACCACCCACCCACCCCCAGGCTGCAATACCATACTGCTTGCTTGCACTTGAAATTGGGCCTTTTAGGCATGTGGAGGCGGAATCTGGCCACCATGTCATGGCAGCGTTGGCGGCCTGGTATCCATACTCAGTCCCCAGCCGCCCGGCGGCGGGGTGTTCACACTCGGTCCCCAACCGCCTGGGGGCGGCCGGGTGTCCATACTCGGTCGCCAGCCGCCTGGGGGCAGCCGGGTGTCCATAAACGGTCCCCAGCCGCCCCTATTTCTCCTTGGAACATCCCCCCACACACTTTTCTTAGCCTGGCCTGCTTTAGGGCAGCATTGGACGAGCCCACCAGAGAACCAGACTCCTCCGGTGGGCCCTGGCTTCTCCATCAGGGGAGTTGAGAGTGCCAAGGTGAGGACCATGATGATGATACAAGTTAGCATCTGCTTTGTTTTGTTGGAATGCAAGCGCATGTATGTAGTAGCGGCAAGGCCTGAGGTGGTCAGCGTTTTGGCGCATATCCTACCTCCTCCGAGGATTGCTGGATGTTTTCCTGCTACTATCCCAGTTCTATGACTCCCGTTAAAACAAAGCTTCAGGTGATGAATGATGGATGAGGTGGTGGCAAAGGAGAGCAGGAGGAACAGGGACCATTCACATCAATATCAGGCCAGTCAACCACATATGTCTTGTAGGATATGTTTCTGTAACAAAAGGAGCGGTTTGGCTACACAGTTATAGGGCATACAGTGAGTGCAATGCCTACCAAAAATTTCGAGGCACTCCAATGTACCTTGGAAATGACATGGAGGTCAGAGGGCCTTAACTAAACAGTTTTTTCCATTTATAGCAACTGGGTCTCCTGTACAATGTTGGCCTAAACAGTGAATGGAAGACTTTCCAAAAATTATGAGGAACTGCAATGCCCCTTGAAACAGACGTGGATTACAGCGTACTAAAAACCTTCTACCCACTACTGGGGAGTGGGTCTCCCTTAGTATTCGCCTTTGCATTGAAAAGCAAAAGCTGACTAAAATTAGGAGGAAATGCAATGTCCGTTGGAAGAGTTGTGGAGGTTAGAGGTAATTAAAAACAACATTTCAATGCCCCTAGGAAGAGCTGTGGAGTTCAGAGTGGCTTAAGAAGACTGTTTTAATGTCCCTTTGAAGAGACATGGAGGTCACAGTAGCTTAACAAGATGGTTTTAATGCCCCTCGGAAAAGACGTGGAGGTCCCAGTAGCTTAACCAGACGGTTTGAATGCCCCTCGGAAGAGGGGCTTTTAATGCCCCTTCCAAGAGCCATACAGTACAGCATAGTACAAACATTATTCCCATTATTGGGGAGTGTGTATCCCATAGTCATTGCTTATGCCTTCCAAGCAAAAGCTGCCAAAAATTGGGACGGAGGAACTTGCAATGCCCCTTACAAGACCCATGCAGTACAGCATATTCCAAACATTATTCCCATTATTGGGGAGTGGGTCTCCCATAGTCTTTGCTTATGCCTTCCAAGCAAAAGCTGCCAAAAATTAGGACGAAGGAGCTTGCAATGCCCCTTACAAGAGCCATGCAGTACAGCATATTACAAACATTATTCCCATTATTGGGGAGTGGGTCTCCCATAGTATTTGCTAATGCCTTCCAAGAAAAAGCTGCCAAAAATTAAGAGGAACTGCAATGCCCGTTCGAAGAGTCGTGGAGGTTAGAGTTAATTAAAAACAACATATCAATGCCCCTTGGAAGAGCTGTGGAGTTCAGAGTGGTTTAACAAGACGCTATTAATGCCCCTCAAAAGAGATGTGGAGGTCCCAGTAGCTTAACAAGACGGTTTTAATACCCCTTGGAAAAGTGGTGGAGGTCCCAGTAGCTTAACAAGACGGTTTTAATACCCCTCGGAAAAGTGGTGGAGGTCACAGTAGCTTAAGAAGACGCTTTTAATGCCCCTCAGAAGAAAAGTGGCGATCCCAGTAGCTTAACAAGACGGTTTTAATGCCCCTTGGAAAAGTGGTGGAGGTCGCAGTAGCTTAACAAGACGCTATTAATGCCCCTCAGAAGAGACGTGGAGGTCCCAGCAGCTTAACAAGACGGTTTGAATGCCCCTTGGAAGAGACGTGGAGGTCACAGTAGCTTAACAAGATGCTATTAATGCCCCTCAGAAGAGACGTGGAGGTTCCAGCAGCTTAACATGACGGTTTTAATACTCCTCAGAAAAGTGGTGGAGGTCCCAGTCGCTTAACAAGATGGTTTTAATGCCCCTCAGAAACGTAGTGGAGGTCCCAGTAGCTTAACAAGACTGTTTGAATGCCCCTTGGAAGAGACGTGGAGGTCCCAGTAGCTTAACTGGCCGGTTTAAATGCCCCTTGGAAAAGTGGTGGAGGTCACAGTAGCTTAACAAAACGCTATTAATGCCCCTCAGAAGAGACGTGGAGGTCTCAGTAGCTTAACAAGACGGTTTTAATGCTCCTCAGAAAAGTGGTGGAGGTCCCAGTAGCTTAACAAGACGGTTTTAATGCCCCTTGGAAAAGTGGTGGAGGTCGCAGTAGCTTAACAAGACGGTTTGAATGCCCCTTGGAAGAGACGAGGAGGTCCCAGTAGCTTAACAAGACGGTTTTAATGCTCCTCAGAAAAGTGGTGGAGGTCCCAGTAGCTTAACAAGACGGTTTTAATGCCCCTTGGAAAAGTCGTGGAGGTCGCAGTAGCTTAACAAGACGGTTTGAATGCCCCTTGGAAGAGACGTGGAGGTCCCAGTAGCTTAACAAGACGGTTTGAATGCCCCTTGGAAGAGACGTGGAGGTCCCAGTAGCTTAACAAGACTGTTTTAATGCCCCTCGGAAAAGTGGTGGAGGTCACAGTAGCTTAACAAGACGCTTTTAATGCCCCTCGGAAGAGACGTGGAGGTCCAAGTAGCTTAATAAGACGGTTTGAATGCCCCTTGGAAGAGACGTGGAGGTCCCAGTAGCTTAACAAGACGGTTTGAATGCCCCTTGGAAGAGACGTGGAGGTTCCAGTAGCTTAACAAGACAGTTTTAATGCCCCTCGGAAAAGTTGTAGAGGTCACAGTAGCTTAACAAGATGCTTTTAATGCCTCTCAGAAGAGACGTGGAGGTCCCAGTAGCTTAACAAGATGGTTTGAATGCCCCTTGGAAGAGAAGTGGAGGTCCCAGTAGCTTAACAAGACGGTTTTAATGCTTCTCGGAAAAGTGGTGGAGGTCCCAGTAGCTTAAAAAGACGCTTTTACTGCCCCTCGAAAAAGTGGTGGAGGTCGCCGTAGCTTAACAAGACTGTTTGAATGCCCCTTGGTAGAGACGTGGAGGTCACAGTAGCTTAACAAGATGCTTTTAATGCCCCTCGGAAAAGTGGTGGAGGTCCCAGTAGCTTAACAAGATGCTTTTAATGCTCCTCGGAAAAGTGGTGGAGGTCCCAGTAGCTTAACAAGATGCTTCTAATGCCCCTCGGAAAAGTGGAGGTCCCAGTAGCTTAACAAGACGGTTTTAATGCCCCTTGGAAAAGTGGTGGAGGTCGTAGTAGCTTAACAAGACTGTTTGAATGCCCCTTGGAAAAGTGGTGCAGGTCCCAGTAGCTTAACAAGATGGTTTGAATGCCCCTTGGAAGAGACGTGGAGGTACCAGTAGCTTAAAAAGACGGTTTTAATGCCCCTCGGAAAAGTGGTGGAGGTCCCAGTAGCTGAACAAGACGGTTTTAATGCCCCTCGGAAAAGTGGTGGAGGTCCCAGTAGCTTAACAATACGCTTTTAATGCCTCTCAGAAGAGACGTGGAGGTCCCAGTAGCTTAACAAGACGGTTTGAATGCCCCTTGGAAGAGATGTGGAGGTCCCAGTAGCTTAAGAAGACGGTTTGAATGCCCCTTGGAAGAGACGTGGAGGTCCCAGTAGCTTAACAAGACGGTTTTAATGCTTCTCGGAAAAGTGGTGGAGGTCCCAGTAGCTTAATAAGACGCTTTTAATGTCCCTCGAAAAAATGGTGGAGGTCGCAGTAGCTTACCAAGACGGTTTGAATGCCCCTTGGAAGAGACGTGGAGGTCCCAGTAGCTTAACAAGACAGTTTGAATGCCCCTTGGAAGAGACGTGGAGGTCCCACTAGCTTAACAAGACGTTTTTAATGCCCCTCGGAAAAGTGGTGGACGTACCAGTAGCTTAATAAGACGCTTTTAATGCCCCTCAGAAAAGTGGTGGAGGTCCCAGTAGCTTAACAAGACGGTTTGAATGCCCCTTGGAAGAGATGTGGAAGTCCCAGTAGAGTAACAAGACGGTTTTAATGCTCCTCGGATAAGTGGTGGAGGTCGCAATAGCTTAACAAGACGCTTTTAATGCCCCTTACAAGAGCCATACAGTACAGCATTTTAAAAATATTATTCCCATTATTGGGGAGTGGGTCTCCCAGTCTTTGCTTATGCCTTCCAAGCAAAAGCTGACAAAAATAAGGACGGAGGAACTTTCAATAATGGCAACACGGACCACGGTCACCCTGGTGGTATAGTGGTGGTGGAGGCTGAAGATAAGGAGAAGAACATAAAACAGCCGAAATGAGGAAGCGTATACCCATGTGTGGGTGTGACGCGGTGCATGTGAATACACCTTCCGAAATAACACAGTGGATTTGACTTTATGTTACTCTGCTGTCATTTGGTGGTGATGAGAAGTCTGGCCCAATCCAGCTACTGTTCATTTTGATAAGGGTCAGCTTGTCAGCATTGTCAGTTGACAGGCGAGTGCGCTTATCAGTTATAATTACCCCAGCAGCACTAAAAACACGCACCGATAACACGCTAGCGGCAGGGCAGGCCAGGACCTCCAAGGCGTACAGAGCGATTTCATTCCAAGTGTCCAGCTTGGATACCCAATAATTAAAAGGCACAGAGGAATCAAGGAGGACGCTGGTACGGTCGGCAAGGTACTCCCTCACCATCTTTTGAAACTTTCCACTGCTTGTGAGAGTACCCCGCGCCTCAGGGCCTGTAAGCTGGGCAGGTCTCAGAAAACTGTCCCAGAATGTTGACAGTGTTCCCCTGCCTCTGCTGGATTGGAGTTGCCTCTCTCTCGCTTGTACGCCTTGGTTGGTCAACGAACTGTGACCTCTGCCGCTAGCGTGTTCAGATGGGAATTTTTTTTTAACAGTTCTGCAGCAAGGGCCTTCTGGTACTGCCCCATATTCGTAGACCTCTCCACCTCAGGAATAAGAGAGTGAAAGTTCTCCTTGTAGCGGGGGTCTAAAAGTGTCACCAACCAGTAATGACTGTCACCCAACATTTTGACAACGCGAGGGTCACGGTTAAGGCAGAGTAACATAAAGTCAGCCATGCGTGCCAGACTGGTAACGGGCAAGACTTCCGTGTCCTCACCAAGATGACGACTGACCATGCTCTCCTCCTCCTCCTCCTCCCCCCCCCTGTCCTCAGGTCACCCACGCTGAACTGACAGTATGACAGTTGTACAGGTACTACCGTCTACAGCGCATGATACAAGCTCCTGTTCTTCCTCCTCCTCCTCTCCCTCATTGTCCCCCAATGCACGTTGGGATGAGATGAGGCTGGGCTGTGTGTAATCGACCGCTACGGCTTCTTGATCCATCTCATCATACTCTGGCTGCAATGCCTCCTCTTTAATTCTCTGCAGAGAGCATTGCAAAAGACAGACAAGTGGAATGCTGACGCTAATGATGGCGTCATCGCCACTCACCATCTTGGTGGACTCCTCAAAGTTTGTCAAGATGGTACATACAGTACAGACCAAAAGTTTGGACACACCTTCTCATTTAAAGATTTTTCTGTATTTTCATGACTATGAAAATTGTACATTCACACTGAAGGCATCAAAACTATGAATTAACACATGTGGAATTATATACTTAACAAAAAAGTGTGAAACAACTGAAAATATGTCTTATATTCTAGGTTCTTCAAAGTAGCCACCTTTTGCTTTGATGACTGCTTTGCACACTCTTGAGAGACTGCCATAAAGACTGAGAGGAGGGGGCATCTTTGCATGCAGTATGGACAGGGGATTGCCATGCACACACAACAGGTGACACCAGCTGACACTGGTCATGGACCCTGGGGTTCGCCCCACAAAGTCGGGTGCTTTGCTGCCATGTGCCTGATCATGCTGGTGGTGGTCAGGCTGGTAGTTTTGTCACCCCTGCTGATGCTGGCATGGCAGGTGGTACAAATGGCCTTTTTGGGGATATCAGCAGAGTCTTTAAAAAAATTCCTGACTCTGGAAGACCTACAGGTTGTACTGGCAACGTCCCTCGTGTTGGTGTTACGGGGAACTGTTGCCGGCCTTCTGTGTGCGGCCACCACACTGCTTTTTTCTGCCGGTTGGGGTACTCTGCCTCCCTCACCCTGTCTGCTGCTGGCCTCGCTCTGCACGTCCTCCTGCCACATTGGGTCAGTTACTAGATCATCCACCACCTCCTCCTCTTCCACTTGCGCACCACGATCCTCCTCCTCACTTCCTGGCAATTGTGTCTCGTCATAGTCAACCTCTTGTGACAAATTGCCAGCGTTGACTTCCTCTGGCCGTGGCTGTTCAAATATTTGGGCATCTCTACATGGGATCTCCTCTTCCACCACTTCAAGCGGAGCAGGCGAGGGGCACAAATCTGGAAATGGACCAGTGAACAGCTCTTCAGAGTGTCCAAGTGTGGGATCAGTTGCTGTCTGACGACACTCGACATGGTGGGAGGGAGGAGCATCAGGGTGAGGAGGAGTATGCGGTCGAGACTCATGGCTACTAAGAGTTGACCGTGTGGAAGACAGACCGGAGGTGGTGGTGCCCAGGTAACTGGAAGTATTATCTGCTATCCAATTAATAACCTGTTCACACTGATATGGTGTTGTTCTGTGCTTCCCTAGTAATTCGGTCAAGAAGTGGGAGCGAGAAGATATGGCTGTTGGTTGTGGCACATTTTCACCTTGGCCACGGCCCCGTCCTCTGCATGCACCATCACCAGAACGTCCACTTCCATGTCCCTTGCAACGCGCCTTGCCCATTGTAAAGTAAGTAAAATAGCTTACACTCGCACCATCAATGGAAAAAGGGTAATAAAGTAGATTAGAACCGTGGAAGAGGAAAACCACAGTTCTATTTCTCTGGCCTACACCCGACTCTTTTAAACAATCTGAACAATCAGGGAGAAACTATTACTGTTTTTCTTTACGGAAAAAATACCAAAAGGTGAATAATAGAGATTTTTTACCGTGGAATGGCAAAACCACAGGTATTGTTTACTGGGGTATACCAGAAAATTTTAAATAGATATATTTGTGTCTGAACAATCAGGAGACACTACTACTGTTTTTCTTTGCGGCAAAAAATGCCAAAAGCAGGATAATAGAGATTTTTTACAGTGGAACAGCAAAACCACAGTTATAATTTACTGGTGTATACCAGACTATTTTCAACAGATATATTTGTGTCTGAACAATCAGGAGACACTATTAGTTTTTTTTTTTTACGGTGACACATATTACTATAACTTGCACCCATAGTGCAAAAAAAAAAAAAACCCTAAAAAAACACAATGGGTTCAACCGTACTCAAATTGTTAACTAGGAGCAATGATTAGTGTGAATAATATAATATTTTGATTGGAGATGATCCAACCTCTGGTTCCACCACTGATCCTGAGAATGAAGGAATGGGGAACCTATCAGCTTTTTTTTTTCCTGCACAGCTGTGCTCCCAACCACCCACAGTGCAAAAAAAAAACCCTAAAAAAACAATAGGTATAACCGTACTCAAATTGATAATTGGGAGCAACGATTAGTGTGAAGGATATAATATTGTGATTGGCGATGTTCCATCCACTGATTCTGAGAATGAAGAAATGGGAAACCTATCAGCTTTTTTTCCTGCACAGCTTTGCTCCCACCCATTGCGCAAAAATACCCTAAAAAAATGCACGTACTCAAATTGTTAATTGGGAGCAATGATGAGTGTGAAGGGATATAATATCTTGATTGGCGATGGTCCGACCTGTGGTTCCGCCACCGATCCCAAGAATGAAGGAATTGAGAACCTGTAAGCTTTTTTTTCCTGCACAGCTGTGCTCCCAACCACCCACCCATAGTGCAAAAAATAAAAAAAACAATAGATCCAACTGTACTCAAATTGTTAAATTGGGAGCGTGAAAAAAATAATGCATCCACTTCTTTCTAAATTAGGCTGTCAGACCCCCAAGAATGACATCCTAGTAATATGCCATGACTTATACCTCTTTAAATGTATGCAAAGGATAAACCTGGATATCCAGGTATACGTTCTATTGATTGATTTCTATAAGGGCCTATTTACACATGTAAATGTGTATCTGCTACGGACATGAATGATCGGCTGCAGCCCTTCCACTTGGCCAGTCAATGGATCCGCAAATCACAACAAGTAATTCAAGGAAATGGAAAAGTAAAAAAAAAAATTCTAGTAACATTGCATAGCGTACCGGCGATTGCGCTATTTAACTTGCCATCAGTGATTGACGGCATATAAATGGTTAAACAGCAGTGATTGACGGTCCGCTCTGGCCGCTGCTGTTACAGCAAGATGTCAGCTGTGTAGGATGGGGGCTCTGCTCCTGAGCCCACCCGAAACAGCAATCCAATGGACGGTTTCACACACCACATTATCCAGTGGTGTTTAATTTGCTTTTCTATTTAGGAAACAAAACCGTTTTAATAACGTTTTCCTTCTCTGGTATCTAGGAGCCATTTCAGCTATTTGTAAAGGGAATCTGTCAGCAGGTTTTTCTTGGCTATTCTGAGAGCAGCATGATGGGGTGAGCGCCACACTAGGAGTAGGACCACCGAGCCCAGAGCTATTGCAAGACGTGCAGACAATATATACCAGGTATGAATGAATCCAATACAACATTATTGTTACTTAGGAATTAACCTACTTGGATATAATACATCCCTTGATATGTATATACCAAAAGGTCATTATCTTGGGAATGCCTATATTGGCTTTTATTATTTGGGATTATATCCTTTTACTATGTGACCTAGGATATACTATCAGTATGCATTAGCACAATTGGAGCTACTACTATTTAGCCCTGGTGTCTCTGCAATTCAAATATTTACATTATACCTCCTCACTATTATATGGTATTACTATATATATGTGTGTGTGCTCTTTTCTTTCCCGCCATGTACCCAAATTATTATAATAAAGGTCTTTTTTAACACATTGACCCCTTGTCGGATGTACTATATATTGGTTGTTGTTGAGAGCAGCATGATGTAGAGACAAAGACCCTGATTCTAGGGACGTCTCACTTACAGGGCTGCTGGTTGTAGTTTTGATAAAAATCACACTTTTATTAGCAGAAGATTATCACTAGAGGACTAGTAAACCTGCAGCCAGGTAGTCCAACCACGCCCCCCACCACTGATTGGCAGTTTATATACAGTGTACACAGAAAGCGGCCAATCAGTGGTGTGGGTGGGGTTATTATACAGAGCTCAGCATTCAGAGATCTGCATGAGAAAAAAAAAACTGCAATTTTATCAAAATAACACCAAGCAGCCCAGTAAGTGATACATCGTTGGAATCAGGGCCTCGGATTATGCTGCTCTCAAATGGGATAGCAAAAACCTGCTGACATATTCCATTTAAAGGGGCAGCTGCTACTAAATCCAGACATGGTGCAAAATTTAAATTCTGCTGCAGATTTACTGCTGTAGATTTTTAATTCCTAAAAATCCCTGTAGATTCAGAGGATCTCAACCTTTTCAATGCAAATTATTTTCAAGACTTATTCACAGATATTATGAAATATTACAGTAGAAATAAAAAAAAAAAAGCACAATACCTAAACCCCTTCCTTGGGAAAAATATACGGCAAGTATAAGAAAGACAAAAATTTATTCTGGAGTCATATTGAAGTGTAAATAGAATTGTAACCATACAATGTAAACAGCAGCAAATGTAAGTAGGATCCACTGGATCTATATAAGAGGAACGCTTTCCAAAGCTGATCTTCGGAGCCCACCGCTATGCTGGCTGGACCGGCATTGTGATCGTCAGCACCTGGAATATACGTCACGTTTCACTGCAGCTCATAGAACCAAATGATAAGACGCAGAGCAGTGCGAGGCTTGTGACTCGCTATACACAAAATATACGACATGTTTGATGAATGGCATAAAGGAAAGCCGATGCATTCAGATGTCTCTGGGCAACTATATGTTGTGATAGATAAGTTCCTGTCAGGGTGAGGGGCAGCATCCTATCTGCTCACTCATCATGACAGGTTTACAACATGTTGACTCATGGACGTGATCAGTCAGTCAATCGATGACATAGATGCACGTTCTTGATTCCGACAGGTAGGTCAGAGAAGTCTGTCTCAAACAGTTTACTTTCACCCATCTAGGATGGATGGCTACTGACATTGTTGGCCATTATGTCCATACACAATTATTATCCCCTAATTGTGATGTACAATACAAATTTATATTGTGGTACCGTGTTAGCCAGAAAATTTGATGGAAATAATTTTATGCCCAAAAATGGCAAAAGTATTCTCGGAGTGATACCTTTATTGGCTAACCAGAAAAAAATATATATATATGCAAACTTACAGAGCACACAGGCTCCTTCTTCAGGCAGGATTACAAATGTTAAGAATTCATTTGTAATATTGCCTGAAGAAGGAGCCTCTGTGCTCTGAAAGCTTGCATATATATTTTTTTTTCTGGTTAGCCAATAAAGGTATCACTCCGAGAATACTTTTGCCATTTTTGGGCATAAAAGTATTCATATAGAATTATTCACTAATTAAAACAATTTATTTTTGCTAAATAAATGTATACATTTTTTAAAATTTTATTTTATACATTTTCTCAGAGAACCTCTTTAAGAAGGAGATTTCAGAATGGGCTATAAGACATGTCCAGCTTTGCTTAATTGTCTCACCTTACTGTCCTTGTTGAACTGAGCTCCACTTTGTTCTTGGATGATATTGTAAGGAATGAAGACGTCTAGATGATACAAATCGGGATGTCTGAATATTCTGTCTTCACCCAAGTCCAACACAAGAGATCTAGCAGAAGACTGTAAAGAGAAGACCAGCGTGGTAACAACGCTTATGTCGCTGAATGCTTCTGTACGGGAAAGAAAGTTGTAACCAACAAGTGCACAAAAATCTAAACTTTTATCTTGATACGTGGCCAACTAGAAGTTACTGTGTAGCTCCAGACGTCTCCTACATTAAATCTGACACGTGGAGGAACTGCTCACAGAAAATGCTGAAAAATATTTTTTAGGATTCACACTGCATTAAAAGGGGTTGTCCACCACTTTAATACTAATGGAATATCCTTAGGATAGGTCATCAATATTAAAGTGCCAGGCAACCCCTTTAAGTGAGGCATAATGAATGGTACCACATAATGTAGCCTTCATTAGGCAGACGGCCCACTCGGTTATATGAAGAAATCTGGGGTCCCCAAAAGCAAACCCCGTAATCACCAGATTCCCGTGTGGTGACTACTTCATCTGCTTTTTGGGAAGACCAGAACTGACCCCTATATTTAACCAAGTGGGTCCCCTCAAGCTACATTATCCTGTCTGATGAAGGCTACATTAGCTGAAACATTCTTCATCTTCATTATGCCTCATTTAACGCAATGTGAATCATGGACATGAGAAAAATCAAATTAAAAAATAAATACATTTAAAGCATTTTCTGTGCGATTCCTCCAAATGTCGCATTAATATAGAAAAAATAAAGAGCGGTGTGTTCTACACTATTGCAACAAGCCTCTTTCATCATTTATATCATCATTATAACATCATTTATATGCACCAGCACCATGGAATCAATGGCACTATATAATTAAATAATAATAATAAGATATACATCTTCCCACCAGCTTGTTTTCCCTCTATCTTCTCTCTGGATCTATGAAGCCAGAACTGTCAAAGAAGAGGTGATGGTGGAGATGGAGGGGAAACAAGCAGGGGGGGAGGCTTATATAAATGACTGGTCCCGCCGTGAAGCACTGGGCGTCTGTGCTTGGTTTGAACAGTCGTTCTCTGCTGACAGAGTCGTTTACAGAGATCTTCTTTCCCATTCCAACAGCTTGCAAACAACCCACCATGGTATGAAAAAAAAATGATATCATCATCATCCAGCAAATGTGTCACAGCTGCCAGCGATTGGCTACTGTGGACACATCAAAGCTGTGATGATAAAAGTTGGCAGAGGAGGACCGGTAGCACGAGGTTGGCACAGACTTTTAATAAGGGAAGACTATTGGAAATCACATGACATACAAAAAGGTCACAATCCTAAACCACATCTAAGGGTCTCACCATTTTAGGTAAAGAGATTTCAGCCACCAGAAAACTTGGGTGTCCTACAGGAGGTTCCGCCACAATCATGTAATCTGGTTTCACGGGTGAACTGATAAAAAAAAGGAAGGCAGCAGTATATTTCAAGGGTACACCATCAATTTATGATCTGTTGGGGTCGATCTCTAATATAATAAAGGGGCACTGATGCTGGTAATGAGGAACAGCCCCTTTCACAGTCATTCCCTGCACATCGGCATCAAGGCCTCCACTGTGCAGCGGAACGACAGCATAGATCCAGCAAAGTGAATGGGCTTAGCTGCAGTTCTCCTGCACAGTGAATATCCGGGTAGCTGCCCCACACCAGCATATTCTTTAAAAAGGGCAGCGGGGTTACTTCCAGGCTGCAGCCCCCTTATTCTTGGAGTCCAAGAAGTTGGATATCCTATATCTTTTGTAAGATGGGATTCTAAAAAAAGTAAATGCATGCATTAAACCTCAAAGAAACCCAAACCTTTCAACTTCTGAGATTAGGGACTTGCTTGGAGTTAGCTGGGAGGGTCTGTAGGAAAAAAATAAAGAACATAAAGACATAATAGTTAAAACAAAAAAAAACAATGTCCACATTGTTCTTGCACCATAACAAGCCATTCTGCAACTTCCCCCATCTGTTGGGTTTAACCCATCACCACGAGGAGTGGGGCTCCCCCATCTGTTGGGTATATCCCATCACCACGAGGAGTGGCACTCCCCCATCTGTTGGGTATAACCCATCACCACGAGGAGTGGCGCTCCCCCATCTGTTGGGTATAACCCATCACCTCAAGGAGTGAAGCTCCCCCATCTGTTGGGTGTAACCCATCACCACAAGCAGTGGAGCTCCCCCATCTGTTGGGTGCAGCCCATCACCACGAGAAGTGGCGCTCCCCCATCTGTTGGGTATAACCCATCACCATGAGGAGTGGCGCTCCCCCATCTGTTGGGTATAACCTATCACCTCAAGGAGTGGCGCTCCCCCATCTGTTGGGTATAACCCATCACCAAGAGGAGTGGAGCTCCCCCATCTGTTGGGTGTAACCCATCACCACGAGGAGTGGCGCTCCCCCATCTGTTGGGTGTAACCCATCACCACGAGGAGTGGCGCTGCCCCATCTGTTGGGTATAACCTATCACCAGGAGGAGTGGCGCTCGTCATACTTTGTGTCCCTAGGGGAAATGTGGTATTATAAGATATCCAATCAATTGAATGGCCGACTATGTACTGCATGGATGAGCGAGGAACATCAGAGAAGAAGCCGTCGATGCTCAACAGCACCCTACTCTGTCGTCTTTTACAGACTGTATGCCATAGACTTGTACCTTAGAGTTGGGACTTACCCCTATTATGAATCATCGGTTTTGATTTGGTTCTGATATTCTGTTCAAAAATGGATCCCAGGAACTTCCGATTTTTCAGCATTTTCCACTCTGAAGGGAAACCATAGATGATTAACAGGGTCGGACTGGAACTGAAACTCAGCCCTGGCATGTGAGAGGACGCAGGCCCGCCCGACGCGCGTTGAATGTGAAATATTTTCATGAATGATTTGGGTATATGTCACAATAAAAATTGCTGCAAACTGCACTTTATCATCGATAGACAAAAACTGACATAATGTAAAATATAAACTTCCCTCCAGGAAAATGTTAATTTCTTTCAACTGGAGGGACGGACATATTTGTAATATAGAGCTCCAAGTTCCCAAAAACGCTATGCTTGATAGTACCAGGAAAAGCAGGAAAAGTGAATCCTTGCAGATTTGAAGCAGTTTCATGTCTATTCTTTCAGTATTTTTGCAGCGTTTCTAAAGAAAGGGAAAAAAAAATCTCAAAAAACGCAACATCAACGGGATTTTCCTGCCGAGCGACACGTTTTTTGTGCAGAAATGTTCTTTCCTTTCTTTTTTGTTTATATTTTGTGTTATACACTAGTGGCCAAAATTGAGGCAACACTTTCAGTTTTTCACCATCACCAATATTTAATGGAGGATTTCACTGACCTACTTACTTGTACACACGCCCTCTTCTGCCATATGTATTCTATGTTGGTTTATAGTGACCTGGGTGTGGGTTGTAAGACAGATATTGTGCGATTAAAATGCGGTTTTTATATTTTAAAGCCAGTTTGTCATCAGAAGGTAAGCAATTACATGTTTTCGTTCTCAAAGTGTGTAAGCGGTTTCAAGAGACTGGTTCGATAAAGAATAAACCAGGTAGAGAAAGGAAGAAGGCTACAACTCCTCAGACTGATAGAAGAATTGTTAGAATCGCCCTAAATAACAGGAAATAAATGGCTGTTAACATCAACAAGGAGCTTGTCAACACCGGAGTGACAGTGTCTGATCGGACGGTTCGACGACGATTGGTAAACGCGGGGTTAAGAGCCAGAATACCAAGTAAAAAGCCATTTCTGAATGCCTCACAGCGTCAGAAACGTCTGCAGGGGCCAAAGAACATTGTAAATGGACCATTGAACAATGGAGAAATGTTATATGGAGCGATGAGACACGCCTATCCATCTTTGGCAGCGACGGTGTCCGCTACGTTCGACGACGACCTGGAGAGGACTGGTTGCCAGAGGGTACAGTACCCACCATGAAGCCTCCCCTGAGTGTTATGGTAGGGGGCTGCGTGTCCAGAGATGCAGGTGGTCGGCTGCAGGTAATTGAAGGAACAGTTAATGCTGAAAAGTACATCAAGGAAGTCCTTCAGCCTAAACTCATTCCTTCGGCACGTGATGTATTTAGTGAAGGGACACCGTTTATTTTAAGATGGAGCCCCATGCCATACAGCTAAAAAATGTCTCTCTTGGTTCAAGGACAAAAATGTCCAGCTATTGAATTGGCCAGGAAACAGCCCAGATCTCAATCATATTGAGAATCTCTGGGCTCGGCTCAAAAGAGCGGTGTCAAAACAGCGGGCTTCACACAAGCAGGAACTCACTGCAGCCATCATCACATCATGGCTTCATATCATCACACCATCTGATTTACACAAACTGGTAGATAGCATGCCAAGTAGATGCCAGGCAGTCATCAAGGCCGAGGGCTATCCAACTGAGTATTAACATTTAGTGTTAGATATGAAAATAGGACAAATCAATGGCTTTTCTCCCACAGTCATCTGAGTGACAATAGTCTCCAATTTGTTGACAAATGAACAAATTTCCTGCTAATATTGTGTTTCTATATGAGATTTTATTTCTACTTAAAAACTTTACTGTGAAATCAAAAACATTCATGAAATTAGTATTTGTATTGGCAAAATGCTAAAAATTCATAAATCTTGGGGGTGTTGCCTCAATTTTGGCCACTAGTGTATAGAGTTCCTCAGTATATTTATATGTTGTCCCCCGTCACCTTTTTCATCTCTCCTTACAAGTATGCCTTGTATCTTAGCTAAAACATGGTAGTAAGTAGCATATGAAACCCTTTTATAATGGGTAGTGTAGAATCGCTGCATATTTCAGGGTTATGCGCTCCTGAGGACTCATTAGTGCTGCCCTCCTCAGGCGAAACCTGGTTGTGACCTTGTATAATATGGGGCTAGCCGGTCTCACCTACCAGTTTGGGTCACAAACCCTTTTTCGTTTGCTTTGATGTTTTACTCATTGTTTATTACGTTTACACCCCAAATCTCTCCTAATCCTGGAGATCAAACCTATGAAAGCAATTTATGAATGATCGTAACACCTCTATGAAGGGTAATTATCATCTCCTTCATAAATATACATTTATATGTATAAATACATATGTGGTCAATGCATAGTACTGGCACATGACTTATCACTTTCCAGGACCTTACAAAGCACCAGGAACATTCATAACAAGCGGAGGTGAAGCGATTCTGGCAACTTAATAGGAAAGGATTCTTTACAGTTAGAGCAGTCAGACTGTGGAATGCCAACCACAAGATATAGTAATGGCAGATAGTATAACAGCATTTATAGAAGGGCTGAATACTTTTTTAACAAAACATGATATTGTGGGTTATAAATAATCTAGTAATAGAAAATGTATAACTTTGGAGATAGACCAAGGACATTAAAGTTAAAACTTTTTCAACCTATGTAACTATGCAAGTATGCAGAATGCACATTAGGAAAATGCTTGAAATGCAATTCCCTATAATATTATTTTACAAGTAATTTCCTCTTAATTTTCCGCTTTGTAAAGTGCTAGTTATAAGCCCAATCTATGGATCTAAAAAGTGCAAAACACTCCTGAAACACTTGTACGTATGTTCTATAATCTTTATTTCTTATGGTGCCTAAGGGAAGCCGTAATGATAAGACTCCTGCTTGGTAACAAGTGCAGTTATTTGCCTCCATAATGAAAGTGAATTACCAATGATGAAAGGGTTAATACTTGGACCCTGCATCAGTAATAGCCCTTGTAGTAACCATGACAACTATTGTGAGGGCATAAACAAGTGTCATAAAGAAGATTCCATAAAAGAATGCCGCGCTGCCATGATCAGCGCCATTACTGATGATGCGCTGCTCTTCTTTGGGAGTTCATAGATGGATCCTTGACTTTAATGGGTGATAAATTGGGAAGGGGAGGGGATACTCATCCTATTAGGGGTTATCCATAATGAGCAACCCCTGTAACCAAGTACCCAACATCTTGAGAGACGGAGCTGGATCTGTAAGGGAGAAGTGGTAGATCCACCTGGGAAATCAGATCAACTAAATTCGTTCCAGCAATAAATGTGGTGACAGATATCGCAGCCAGATCTCTCCCACATCCAGTTTATCACATTAATAGTCTATATTTGTTATGTCGTTCTCTGTAAATATGTAGAAATTCTAAAACTCCGTCATATATCGGCACTAACTCTCTAAGCCCAAGGGAAGGGCAGCCCTCCAGCCATGGTTCCCTAGAGGTTTCCTCCACAGGGGGTTTTCCTCTCCTGAGTGCTGGAGGGTGACTCTTCGTGAGTCGAGGGTTGTGCCATTTTCGGTGTCATGTAAATTTAAATAAAGTTGAGAACGTTTGACACCTAATTGCAATGATTTGTGTATTTATTTTGTATGTGTCTGATTCATTTTGTTTGGGAGTCGGGGTCCATCACACATCACTGAGTCATATGTCTGGACATCTGCCGCCAGAAGTTTTGCTCCAGGGGTTGCCCCTGCTCTGGGGAGTTTGATGGAGCAGAGAAGACAAGAATTACAGAACTCATCCTCAGAATAAGGACTTCTATTACAGTACTACAAGCAGCTTCCTCGTCTCATTCACACAGTGAGTATTTTGGGCACTAATTTACATCAGTATTTGTAAGCTGAAAACCAGAGGGGAACAAACACAGTGAAAAATAGTAACTGAAACACTTTCACCTCTTCTGTTTTGGATCCACTCCTGGCGTCTGCTAACAAATACTGATGCAAAATATCGCCATGGAAGTGCCCTAAATTCTTACTGACTGATTTGACTGTTTGAGTAGCAGTCAAGCAACAGAGGTTGCAAGCGTTAAAGGAGTTTTCTGGTATCAAAAACCCCTGTCCCCCCTTGCCATTTTTCTCTATCCTGAACCTGTGCTTCCTGCCCTGATCTCGGACTGTCTGACCTAGTCCTTGTCTTCGCTCTCCTGAGTCTGGTACCCTGGTACCTCCGGAATGCTGCTGCAGTCCCGGGAACTGCACTGAAGTGGTACCTGGTGTCTACCGGAGGCCCAGTCTATCCTCACCACCAGAGGTTCTAGTGGAGACCCAGTAGACACCTAGTCACAACCCTCCCGTGGGGCAGTGGGTCCATATCCACCAGGGTTACACCCACATAGCAAATGTGGTACCAATATTCAAGAAGGGGATAACATCTGAGCCTGGAATTTATAGGTCGGTAAGTTTAACTTGTACTGTGGGCAACAACTTTGAGGGTTTTCTAAGAGATACTAACCTGGAGCACCTCAATAAGAATAACCTAAACATATGATTATGAGGGATCTGTCCTGCAAACTAATCTGAAAAGATTCTATGGGGAGGTAAGTTCAGGTTGGACCAGGGAAACTTAGTGGATGTTGTCTATCTGGACTTTTCAAAGGCATTTGATACGGTGCCATACAACAGGTTGGTACATAAAAATGTTCAATATATTATATGGTAAACTTGCTCCACGAAAGAACAAGTCCTTGTGTGGTCGATGGAAAAATCAAGGAAAAGATCAGTGATGCGGTCGTTACCTCTTGACAGCTCCATTTCGTACTTGTTCTCTAGTCCCTCCATGGCCACGGTGATAAAAAATTCCCTGAAAAGCTCATTATTCTAATAAAAAAAATACAAAGTAAGGAGCTGACACAAAGGAGAGCAGACAGCTCGTATGTCGGAATAAGCAATTGCAGTTACCGTAATTTTCTCAAAGAAGGTGCCATTAATCACTATGTCGTACGCCGAGCAGCCGCCTCTACCTGTAGGACAAAGTGCACCAGGACTTAGATACTTTGCGGTGCCGACTCAATCCATTGACCTTAGTAGGGCTGCTATGAATAAGTGGTATAAGTTCTTAAAGGGGAATCCAAGTAGTGGACAATCCCTCTAAGTCCCAAATCTAAACCAAAAAAGTTCAAAAGTCAACAACAAGATGTCAAACTTTATTCCGCAGACTGGAAGTGGACCTACCAGAACCTGTGGAGATGGCACCTTTGACCATTGAGGATTAGTAAGTTGTAATACTTGCTATTTTAACCCCTTTAAGGATATCTCTGGACTATCCCTTTAAAAAGAGAAGCGCTGTATTAAAAAAAAACGTACTATTATCAACTTCACCGTGGGGCTCTCCAAGGCTCATGGGGACTCGATAGCCGGAGGGATCATCAGATTCCAGGATGCTGACTAACTCCTGCTCCGTCAGGTCCGGGGCCGCTGGGATCTGGTTCGACTTGCAGATGTTAATAAAGATTTTGGTATTTTTGGATGTGCGAGTTTTAATGCAGAAACCTAACACAGAAATAAAAACAAAAAGTGAACAAAAACACAATAAAATCGGCAAAAGCCAAGCAGCATTTACATGTAATCAACTGCATAAGAAATTATGTGACCCCCCACGTTGGTTGCATCATGTGACCGTTGCAGTCAATAAGACCCCACTGCCCCACTGTGGTATCTGTCACATAATATGCACAAAGTAATCTGGATAATAATCAGAGGACGCCCATCTCACCCGGCTGGGGTCTGATCTCTCTGCTTTCTGGTAAGTTCGGTATTCTGCTCTCCATCTCCTGTTTGGCCTGAAATGAGGCAACAAGTGTGAATCAGTGAGTAACATGAACAGGATGGTTCTGCAAACTGATTTTTCCTGCACCAAAATAGTACAACTGTGAGGGGTCTAAAGCCAACAATACACATTAGGTAAATGTTGGAGACTGCCGCGCTCCCGGCGGCTGACGGAGGAGACATTCACCCGGTGATTGCTGGCCTCTCCAATTCATCTTCGTACCTTCATCAGCATCTGTTCATACAGCGCTTCCTCCATGTTTGTGTTCATTTCTGCAGACAGCAGCGACTTGTCAGAGGCCATTTTTTCGGTCAAAGACAGAAGCTCAGAGATCTTGTTTTATAAGAGAAAACCTGAAAAATTAAAATATGTATTAATCTTCTCCACAGACGACAAGGGGAGAGTGCGGGAGCCTGACAGCCGACGACATGAGGGGGTGCAGGAGCCTGACAGCCCTCGACACGAGGGGGTGCGGGAGCCTGGCAGCCCACGACAAGAGGGGGTGCGGGAGCCTGGCAGCCCACGACAAGATGGGGTGCGGGAGCCTGACAGCCCACGACACGAGGGGGTGCGGGAGCCTGACAGCCCACGACACGAGGGGGTGCGGGAGCCTGACAGCCCACGACACGAGGGGGTGCGGGAGCCTGGCAGCCCACGACAAGAGGGGGTGCGGGAGCCTGGCAGCCCACAACATGAGGGGGTGCGGGAGCCTGACAGCCCTCGACACGAGGGGGTGCGGGAGCCTGGCAGCCCACGACAAGATGGGGTGCGGGAGCCTGGCAGCCCACGACAAGAGGGGGTGCGGGAGCCTGGCAGCCCACGACAAGATGGGGTGCGGGAGCCTGACAGCCCACGACACGAGGGGGTGCGGGAGCCTGACAGCCCACGACACAAGGGGGTGCGGGAGCCTGACAGCCCATGACACGACGGGGGGTGGGAGCCTGACAGCCCTCGACGCGAGGGGGTGCGGGAGCCTGGCAGCCCACGACACGAGGGGGTGCGGGAGCCTGACAGCCCACGACACGAGGGGGTGCGGGAGCCTGGCAGCCCACGACACGAGGGGGTGCGGGAGCCTGACAGCCCATGACACGAGGGGGTCCGGGAGCCTGGCAGCCCACGACACGAGGGGGTGCGGGAGCCTGACAGCCCACGACACGAGGGGGTGCGGGAGCCTGGCAGCCCATGACACGAGGGGGTGCGGGAGCCCCGACAGCCCACGACACGAGGGGGTGCGGGAGCCTGACAGCCCATGACACGAGGGGGTGCGGGAGCCCCGACAGCCCACGACACGAGGGGGTGCGGGAGCCTGACAGCCCACGACACGAGGGGGTGCGGGAGCCTGGCAGCCCACGACACGAGGGGGTGCGGGAGCCTGGCAGCCCACGACACGAGGGGGTGCGGGAGCCTGGCAGCCCACGACACGAGGGGGTGCGAGACCCTGACAATATTGGGAGTGGGATTCTGCACACCTACAGCTAGCTACTTATTGTCCTGAATGTAGTAATCACCTTGGCACATTCCCATCTTCTTACCTGTAGTACAGACGCCAAACACCACTACTCTGACTGCAATCACCCAGCTACAGCGTCACCACGCCTCAGCAGCAGTGGAGCGTCTAGATTGGAGTTGATTTCTTGAGGGGGAGGAGTGATTTCATGGAACCATGACGTCACCGGAAGGGGCGGGGCCTTCTCAGTCCAGTGGACACTATTCCACCTGCTGCTGCAGCAGTGCGCACATTGTGCCGGGACAGGAGGACTGGTGATGAGGAGCTCGTGTTCTGCGTTGTGCTGTGAGGACTGAGGCGGGGAGAACACAATATTAATTATAATAATTTTTTTCAGGCTGTGTGCCCACTATGCGTTTTTTAAGCGTTTCCGCGGTGGCAATTCCGCTGCAGAAACGCTTAAAAACGCTTGATAGAAGGTCGGCCATGTTCCCCAATGATAATCCGCATGTGCTGTGCACATGCTGTGTAAATTTCTGCTGCGAATTATCATTGCGGAAAAATCCGCTGCACTACCAATTATTTTGCGGAAGCACGGCGCTTTCGCCGCCATTGACTTGCATTAGAACACATGGAATCCGCATCACTGCATCTGTACATGCAGAATCCATGCGCTTCAATGTGCGGATGGTACCCGGGTGTGGAGGACAGGAGACTCTCCTCCGGACCCGGGTACCATAGAACCTGTAAAAAAAGAATAAAATAAAAAATAAATATTATACTTACCTTCTGATGGCCCCCGGTGTCTTTATCCGATGCGTCCTGGCTTGCCGGCAGCTCGCGATGGTCTGAAAAGGACCTGCCGTGACGTCATTTAGTCATGTGACGGGTCACGCGACCGCTGACGTCGGCAGGCCATCAGAAGGTAATTATATATTTATTTTTTACCATTCTTTTATGGTCACACTATATAAATCCATGCCGGTTGCATGTATTTATATAGTGTGACCAAGTTGTCAAGCACTTTCCAAGTGATGCTAAAATCGCTTGTCAACCCGCATGCGGAAATGCAAGTGAAGAACGCTTCACATCAGCAAGTCCCAGGCAGGAAAAAAGCATGTACAATCCGCATGTACAATCCACATGCGTTTTTTCTGCCAGGGAGATGCGGAAACGCTCAAAAAAAATCCGGAGCATTTCTGCATCGTGGGCACATAGCCTTACATTAATTGTATGACTCAATATTGAGCACACGTAACCATCTATACACAGCTGGAGGCCGCACGTAGCCATCTATACACAGCAGGAGGCCGCACGTAGCCATCTATACACAGCGGGAGGCCGCACGTAGCCATCTATACACAGCGGTAGGCCGCACGTAGCCATCTATACACAGCGGGAGGCCGCACGTAGCCATCTATACACAGCGGGAGGCCGCACGTAGCCATCTATACACAGCGGGAGGCCGCACGTAGCCATCTATACACAGCGGGAGGCCGCACTAAGCCATCTATACACAGCGAGAGGCCGCACGTAGCCATCTATACACAGCGGGAGGCCGCACGTAGTCATCTATACACAGCGGGAGGCCGCACGTAGCCATCTATACACAGCGGGAGGCCACATGGCGCCACCTATACACAGCGGGAGGCCACACGGCGCCACCTATACACAGCGGGAGGCCCACAGCGCCCCCCCCAGAGAGAGCAGGAGGCCGCACGGCGCAATCTATACATAGCGGGAGGCCGCACAGCGCCCCCCTCACAGAGACAGCAGGAGGCCGCACGGCGCCATCTATACTCAGCAGGAGGCCGCACGGCGCCCCCGACCCCAAAGACAGCAGGAGGCCGCACGGCGCCATCTATACTCAGCAGGAGGCCGCACGGCGTCACCTATACACAGCGGGAGGCCGCACGACGCCACCTATACACAGCGGGAGGCCGCACGGCGCCACCTATACACAACGGGAGGCCGCACGGCGCCACCTATACACAGCAGGAGGCAGCACGGCGCCACCTATACACAGCGGGAGGCCGCACGGCGCCACCTATACACAGCGGGAGGCGCCACCTATACACAGCGGGAGGCCGCACGGCGCCACCTATGCACAGCGGGCGGCGCCACCTATACACAGCGGGAGGCCGCACGGCGCCACCTATACACAGCGGGAGGCCCCACGGCGCCACCTATAAGCAGCGGAAGGCCGCACGATGCCATCTATACACAGGGGGCCGCACAATGCCATCTATACACAGCGGGAGGCCGCACGGCGCCACCTATACACAGCGGGAGGCCGCACGGCGCCACCTATACACAGCGGGAGGCCCCACGGCGCCACCTATAAACAGCGGAAGGCCGCACGATGCCATCTATATACAGGGGGCCGCACAATGCCATCTATACACAGCGGGAGGCCGCACGGCGCAATCTATACACAGCGGGAGGCTGCACGGCGCCATATATACACAGCGGGAGGCTGCACGGCGCCCCCCCCCCAAGAGACAGCAGTAGGATGCACGGCGCCATCTATACACAGCGGGAGGCCGCACGGCGCCCCCCCCCAGAGACAGCAGGAGGCCGCACAGCGCCATCTATACACAGCGGGAGGCCGCACGGCGCCCCCCCAGAGACAGCAGGAGGCCGCATGGCGCCATCTATACTCAGCAGGAGGCCGCACGCAGTCACGCACACACAAACATATACAGACATATACATACACGCATAAACACATTGGAAACATAAAAATACATATAAACAGACATCACACAATGACATCTGCCTGCACACACACACACATACATACATATACATACACACACACACACTCACCATCCCCCGACTCGGCTCCAGCTCTTTTCCGGTGCAGCACTGCAGGCCGGGTGCGCACTGCGTGACGTCACAGCTAGGAGACACGGCCGCGCACAGGGCCGTGTCTCCTAGCAGTGACGCGGCCGGGCCAGCACAGGGAAGTTAACTGCTGCAGTGCTGGCCCGGCCGAAGAAGAAGCAGCGGCTGTGTGCCGCTGCTGGGGGAGCGATCCTGGGCCCCCCCCCACTGTCTGCCGGTATGTGCCGTGGCGCCGCACATATAATGAGGACAATCTGGCCATAGACACCCCGGAGACCCCTGGAGGTTCGGGGCCCCGGGCGGTAGCCCAGATCGTCCTCATTATAATCCGCCTATGCTTATATACATGTAACACTCACTACCCCCTATTCCTGTGTATTGCTGTAATATGTAACCTATACTCGTTATCCATCATTATAAATTAAGAAGATTTTCCACTTTATCCGATATATCCACACTCAATCAGTAGATTAGATGTCTGCTGAAGAGGCAATACACATGAACGTCTCCACATCATCCTCCCCGACTGTATCTATATGTGCCCCGTGACCCACGATCAAGTGTCTCCATCACGTGCTCGCAGCATCACAGGTCACATAGTTTCCTCGTAGCGTTGGTGCGCGTTGTGTATCGCGCCACGCCTCCTCAGCACCCATTGGTTGGTGGAGACATACCTCCATCCTGATTGGCTATAGTTGGCCGTTTAACTCTTAGCTCTTTCCGAATGATGCCACCCCCTGACGAAGACAAGAAGCCGAAACATACGTCGGGTGGACGCCATTCAGGAGTGGGATCTGCATCTGCTATAGCGTGAGTACAATGCACATGTGGTCACCTTTTTTAAAAATGCTTAAAGTGGATACAAATACATATCTGTCAACAGCACATATGCCCAAGTCAGTGCACTACTCTCTACAGGATTCACACCGACATCCAAATAATAAGGGACCAGCCCTTGTATATATACATACACAGGTGCATCTCACTAAAATAGAATATCATCAAAAAGTTAATTTATTTCAGTTCTTCAATACAAAAAAGTGAAACTCGTATAGCCATAATCATCAGCATTAACAGAAATAAACAATAACTGTTTGATTATATTCTAATTTAGTGAGAAACACCTGTATTTGTTCACATATGAGATATATAATTTATGTAGATTTATTCTTTGGAGGCACTTGCACTTTATGTAAAGTTTATGATAATTAAACAATCATATGTACAGATATATCTAACTAATGATATGTATATATATTTTTATATACTGGATTAATTTGTGGCTTGATTCTCTGTATTATCCCTTTGCTGTTCTAATCATGATCCATTCCCACTGGTGTTAATTGTAATTCCTGTCTCGACGTCCCCTTTGTGTATAGTTTTTAATTCCCCCCTTTTTCTGCATTTCCTCCTCTTCCACCTGGTTATCAATATAATAATTATGTGCATCACCCACATGCCTGGACTCTTCTGGTCGATGTCTCCTTTCTGCTATACACTAGAGTGGTATACTATGTGCACAGATACATGGAGTGCCATATACTTCTCAGGAGGTGCGCAGCGTCCACCTCCTCACCGCACAGGCCCACAAGCTCCTCTCCGGCAGGAAGAAGATGCATTCAGGCGGCTCCTACCACTGCAGCAGACGGCAGTGCACAAGTATACAGGGTGCAGTGTGGATGTGTCTGCACCACTGGGATGTGGCCGACCTGCATGTATACATATGCCCCTCTGCAGGGGATACTGGCCGACCGGAGGATCGGGAAAACCCCCGGGTCCCGATGGCCCCGCCCCCTACACCCCTGAACAGAGGGCCCCCCCCCGATTCGCAGCACTGCCGATATGATTAGTGATGGGCCCTCTGCCTCCTCTGCGCAGCGACACTGCCGGCGCGTGCGCAGGAGGTCAGTCTCAGGGTGATGACGTCATTGCCCTGGGACTGCTTCCTGTGCGCGCTGTGGAGTACGGACCCTGCGTCGCTCCAGGCAGCGGCTGCAGCTCATCTCGACCCGTGAGTATGAAAAGCAGAAAGCGGGGGGGTGTGACTGGGAGGACCCCTGGCCGGGGCTGGCAGTAAATACTACTGGACAATGGGCATGGTTCTCATCATGCCCATTGCCCAGCATGTCCTGCTGCCAGCCTCTGGTTACTGGTACTATGCCCAGCAGCATGTACTATCACCAGGGGCTGGCAGGACATAGTGGGTGGGCATGATAGTACCAAGGAGGCTGGCAGGACATACTAGGCATGAATCATGCCCAGCATGTCCTGCCAGCCACTGGTGGTACCATCATGCATGCCCATTGCCCAGCCACTGGTGGTGTGGTACTGTCATGCTAGTACTAACACCAGTGGCTGGCTGGCAGGACATGCCATGTGAGCTTGAATGCTAATACCACAGAGGCTGGCAGTACATACTGGGCAATGGGCATGATAGTACCAGCAGTAGACTGACTAGGCGGTCTCCAGGGCTCCGTCTCCCCTTCTCGCTGCTGTTAGGCTGGGTTAACATTGCGTTTATGCTGTGCGTTACAACGCATCCGTTGTAAATCAGTGCAGACGCAATGTACCGTAGACTTGCATAGCAAAAATAGGCATGCGTTTGAAAGTATGCATTATTTGCAACGCACAGGAAAACATGGTCGGCAGCTGGAGGCCAGCTGAGCACTTCTCTGACAACTGGGTTCTAGTGTCATTCTGTGCCTGCTCATCTGTCAGCAGGCATATTTGTCTAATGGCAAAGATGTAGCAGAGCTGGAGACAGAAGATCCGTGGATTACGTCAGAGCGAGGATTTTGTTTTTAATTAAAGATGGAGTCCCTACATGTGTTTTGTGTTTTATTTTTATTAAAAAATTGTGTTGTGTTTTTTTCTGTTTACTGGAAATTCATGGTGGCCATGTGTAGTTTGGCGTGACTCCATGAATTTCAGGCTTAGTGCCAGCTGATAATACAAAGCTGGTATTAACTCCATTATTACCCAGCGTGCCACCCCCCACCAGGGCCGTTGGAAGAGCCGGATAAAGTGCCTGGAAATGGCGCTACGATGAATGCGCCAATTCCAGGGGTGGCTGCGGTCTGCCGTTTTCAGCGTGGGGGGCCCAGAATGCTTGGGCCCTACCATGCTGAGAATCCCAGCCCCCAGCCCCCCCGATCAAAATATGGCGGGAGCCCACGCATTTTTTTTTTTAATTATTTTTTTAAATAATTAAAAAAAAACATTGGGCTTTCCTGACTTTTGATCGCCAGTCAAGGTAAAACCAGGCAGATAAAGCAGACAGCTACGGGCTGCCACCTCTATCTGCGCTGAGAATCAAAATTTCTGCAGAGCGCTATGTCATTTTTGTTTTATTATTTATTTATTTTCACACTTCTATATGTGTGACAGTCCCAACAGCCAATCACAGAGGCTGACACAGAGAATGGGTGTCTGTGACTGGCTGCTTGAGTAACCTGAAAGCAGCCCATACATAGTACCATACTAGAATGTATGGGCTGATTGTACATTACTCAAACAGCCAATCACAGAAGCCCATCCTCTTTGACAGCATCTGCGATTGACTGTTGGGTCTGTCACATATAGAAGTGTGAAAAGAAAATTTTAAAAATGAATTTTTGATTCTCACCGCAGATAAAGCAGACAGCTACGTACTGCCACCCCCAGCTGCCTGGCTTTACCTTGGCTGGCGATCAAAAGACAGAGAAGCCGAATATTTGTTTTAAACTTAACTTTTTTTTTTCCCGCCATATGTTGATCGCCAGCCAGATAAAACCAGGCAGCTGGGGGCTGGGATTCGCAGCATGGTAAGGCCCAAGCGTTCTTGGCCCTCCACGCTGAAAATCGCAGCCCGCAGCCACCCCTGAAAGTGGCGCATTCATCATGGCACCATTTCTAGGTGCTTTACCCGGCTCTTCCAGCGGCCCTGGTGGTGAGTGGCACACTGGGTAATAATAGGGTTAGTACCAGGCCATCTTTGCCTTATCAGCTGGTACTAAGCCCGAAATTCATGGTTTCACGCCAAATTAGACATAGCCACCATCAATTTCTAGTAAACAGAAAAAAAAAAGACAGAATTTTTTTTTTATTATTAAAAATAAAACACATTTAGGGACTCCATCTTTAATAAAGAAAAATCCTCACTCCCAACGTAATCCATAGGTCTTCTGTCTTCATCTCTCTTAGGTCTTTGCCATCAGACAAATATGTCTGCTGACAGATGAGCAGGCACAGAATGACACTGGAGCACTGTTACTGTGTAGTGCAGTGCTATGTTTCTTTTTTTGTCATTTCATGCAGTGTAGAAATCTTGGGAAAAGTGTGGATTGTGCTCTGGAAGTGATCAGTTATAGCTAACTATGTTATTTTCTGCAGAGATAAGTCCTGTATAAAAGATGTGATATATCGGTCTGCAGTTAAAGAACTTCACCTAGAGACATCACTGGTGAGTATGTGTATTACCTATACACACACACACACTGACACTATATACAGAGCTCCTGTGCATAATGTCACTGGTGATCACTGTATTACCTGTACACTGACATAATATACAGAGCTCCTGTGCATAATGTCACTGGTGATCACTGTATTACCTGTACACTGACACTATATACAGAGCTCCTGTGTATAATGTCACTGGTGATCCCTGTATTTCCTATACACACACACACTGACACTATATTCAGAGCTGTGCATAATGTCACTGGTGATCCCTGTATTACCTGTACACTGACACCATACACAGAGCTCCTGTGTATAATGTCACTGGTGATCACTATATTACCTGTACACTGACACTATATACAGAGCTCCTGTGTATAATGTCACTGGTGATCACTATATTACTTGTACACTGACACTATATACAGAGCTCCTGTGCATAATGTCACTGGTGATCACTATATTACCTGTACACTGACACTATATACAGAGCTCCTATGCATAATGTCACTGGTGATCACTATATTACCTGTGCACTGACACTAAATACAGAGCTCCTGTGTATAATGTCACTGGTGAACACTGTATTACCTGTACACTGACACCAAACACAGAGCTCCTGTGTATAATGTCACTGGTGATCCCTGTATTTCCTGTACACTGACACTATATACAGAGCTCCTATGTATAATGTCACTGGTGATCACTGTATTACCTGTACACTGACACTATATACAGAGCTCCTGTGTATAATGTCACTGGTGAACACTGTATTACCTGTACACTGACACCAAACACAGAGCTCCTGTGTATAATGTCACTGGTGATCCCTGTATTTCCTATACACTTACACTATATACAGAGCTCCTGTGTATAATGTCACTGATAATCTCTACATTATCTGTACACTGACTCTATATACAGAGCTTTTTTACATTTTCATTATCAGTCACTATCTGGTGCCATTATGTGCCATGGTCATGGCGTGGCGGTATTTGTCCCTTGTATGTGGTATTATTCAGACAGTCACTATTTTGTGGTAATATGTGGTCTTCTCATGGTGTGGCAGTATATATACCTTGTACTTGGTAGTATTTGATCACTATGTGGTGGTATGTGTTCTGGTCATGGTGTGGCGGTATTTCTCTCTTCTCTGTGGTATTATTAGTCTAGGTATAGTGGATTGTTGTCAGTCATTTGTTTTTTCGGATATTAAGAATGGGAACATTCTTTATTTGCAATACATATTAAATACTTGGATGTTTAACCTCTCCCTGTGTTGTGACTACTACACAGCAGCAGAGATTTATTGGTTAATAAAGTTGATTCATTTTGAAAGAGTTTGTGGACTTATGTTATTCCTATATACGGTAACTGCATGGTGCTGGTGGGCCCCAAGATTGATTTTTTCCTGGTGGGCCCCAGGTACTCCAGTCCGGCGCTGGTCCCAGACAGTTACCTCCTCATCTGTCCTGCTGCCGGCTGGGAGTCCTGTACAGTGCAGCATGTAGTGTGATGTGAATGCCACACTATGGAGATGCTGCTCCTACTACTGCCAAGTGAGGATCTCACCTCCCCAGTATGGTGCCCTCAGGAGCTCCCACAGGGCATCACAGGCCTTAGTATGAAGCAATTCCACAAGTCTTCTAGTATTGCTTCATACTAAGGCCTGTGATGCCCTGTGAGAGCTCCCTGAGGAGGTGAGAGCCTCACCTCATAGGGCCCCATGATCTCTATGTACGATCCCTGACTGGGCCCCATGATCTCTATGTACGATCCCTGACTGGGCCCCATGATCTCTATGTACGCCGCTGACTCGGCCCCATGATCTCTATGTACGCCGCTGACTAGGCCCCATGATCTCTTTGTACGCCACTGACTGGGCCCCATGATCTCTATGTACTCCGCTGACTGGGCCCCATGATCTCTATGTACGCCGCTGAGGGGGCCCCATGATCTCTATGTACACCCCTAACCTAATTGGCCCCATGATCTCTATGCACGCCGCTGACTGGGCCCCATGATCTCTATGCACGCCGCTGACTGGGCCCCATGATCTCTATGTATGCCGCTGACTGGGCCCCATGATCTCTATGCACGCCGCTGACTGGGCCCCATGATCTCTATGTACACCCATAACCTGATTGGCCCCATGATTTCTGTATACGCCCCTGACTGGGCCACATGATTTCTATGTACGATCCCTGACTGGCCCCCATAATCTCTGATCTCTCATGATGTTTTTTTTTTTATTAAAGATGGAGTCCCTAAATGTATTTTGTATTTTATTTTTACTGTGTAGTGCGGCACTATGTTGCATTTTGTCATTTCATACAGTGTAGAAATCTTGGGAAAAGTGTGGATTGTGCTCTGGAAGTGATCAGTTGTAGCTAACTATGTTATTTTCTGCAGAGATAAGTCCTGCATAGAAGATGTGATATATCGGTCTGCAGATAAAGAACTTCACCTAGAGACATCACTGGTGAGTATGTGTATTACCTATACACACACACACTGACACTATATACAGAGCTCCTGTGTATAATGTCACTGGTGATCACTATATTACCTGTACACTGACACTATATACAGAGCTCCTGTGTATAATGTCACTGGTGATCACTATATTACCTGTACACTGACACTATATACAGAGCTCCTGTGCATAATGTCACTGGTGATCACTATATTACCTGTACACAGACACTATATACAGAGCTCCTATGCATAATGTCACTGGTGATCACTATATTACCTGTACACTGACACTATATACAGAGCTCCTGTGTATAATGTCACTGGTGAACACTGTATTACCTGTACACTGACACCAAACACAGAGCTCCTGTGTATAATGTCACTGGTGATCCCTGTATTTCCTGTACACTGACACTATATACAGAGCTCCTATGTATAATGTCACTGGTGATCACTGTATTACCTGTACACTGACACTATATACAGAGCTCCTGTGTATAATGTCACTGGTGAACACTATATTACCTGTACACTGACACTATATACAGAGCTCCTGTGTATAATGTCACTGATGATCACTGTATTACCGCTACACTGACACTATATACAGAGCTCCTGTGTATAATGTCACTGGTGATCACTGTATTACCTCTACACTGACACTATATACAGAGCCCCTGTGTATAATGTCACTGATGATCACTGTATTACCTCTACACTGACACTATATACAGAGCTCCTATGTATAATGTCACTGGTGATCACTGTATTACCTCTACACTGACTCTATATACAGAGCTCCTGTGTAATGTCACTGGTGATCACTGTATTACCTGTACACTGACACTATATACAGAGCTCCTGTGTATAATGTCACTGGTGATCACTGTATTACCTGTACACTATATACAGAGCTCCTGTGCATAATGTCACTGGTGATCACTGTATAACCTGTACACTGACCCAATATACTGAGCTTTTTTACATTTTTATTATTTTAGCATTATTTGTCACTATGTGGTGGCATTATGTGCTTTCGTCATGAAATGACGATATTTGTCCCTTGTATGTGGCATTATTCAGTCACTATGTGGTGGTAATATGTGGTCTCATGGTGTCAGTATTTATACCTTGTATCTGGTAGCATTTGATCACTATGTGGTGGTATTATGTGCTTTGGTCATGGTGTGGCGGTATTTGTGCCTTGTATGTGGCATTATTTGGGCACTATGTGGTGGTAATATGTGATCTGGTCACGGTGTGGTGGTATTTCTGCCTTCTATCTGGTAATATTGGTCTTGGTAGAGTGGATTGTGGTTGGTCATTTGTTTTATCTGATATCAATAAGGGGAAACCTCTTTATTTCCAATAGATATTAAATACTTGGATGTTTAACCCCTCCCTGCCCTGTGACTATTACACAGCAGCAGACGTTCACCAGAGAAAGCAAGTTGGCATTTGGTGAGATTTTCACCTCTGTATTTATAAGACAAAACCAGGAGTGGGTGAGAAATGCATAAAACATGACCTCGGATTGCTCCACTCCTGGTTTTGTCTTATAAATACAGAGGTAAAAATCTCACCAAATACTCAAAGTGCCACAATCTTCTGACAGTGCGGATTCCACCAATAAATAAGTGATCCCCTTCCCAACCTGTGCATCGCTGATAACTTGTTTTCACCAATAAAAACCCTTTAATGCAAACTACAGTAATTGTACATCGCAGTTCTGGTGAGCACACAGTGATGGGCAGGAGCCGCCAATATAATGGGTATAGCGGCTAACAGGTATTTGCAAATAGCTGAAGGGTGGGTGGGCCCCTGGAGTCAATGTCCCTGGTGGGCCCCAGACACCCCAGCCCCTGATTTGTCACGCACGGACCCGAAGCGACTGTGCACTGCGATACACACATCCTGTTGAAATTTCTGCTGGCGTTTACAAGCCCCAACCCCCCCTGGGCCCAGTCGCAGTGACTGCCACTGCGACCGCGGACATTACGCCCCTGGCTACGTGAATCATATGTCCCATTTTGGTGCTCCTCACCATTTGCATGGCACAGTCATGCATGCTTCTCTATCACCATAGCATGCTGCAAACAATCAGGATGGCTTCTGCTACATCTCTATATAAAAAGATAGTATATCTGTATTTCTATGATACGTAGAGTGGATGTAAATCATACATCTTGCTAATATTTATTATATTACATTCATCTGATGCTCTGTAGTAACAATGTAAATTAAATTGGCGACTTAGTGCAGTTCTATTACTATTACTAAATGTGGCACCTTGTGTTCCACAGAATAGCTGAATATTACCTGAATATTTAATCTCAGCTAATGTTCATTTATCTCTTAAATATCATTGGTCAGATGCTGATCACATGACCAGTGGTGGTGCATGCATGATGATTCCATATGAAGTGCACTGAGTGACAGTTGGAAGTGACAGTTGGAATTGACCAACAACAGTGGAAGAGATGTCGGCTAACTCTAAGCAAAGCAATAATATGAATATAAAAGAGGAGGAGATTGTGGTGAGCAGAGAAAGAGTGAAGACACGAAGACCTTCCCATGACACATCTGATGATGAGAGGAAGTCTTCAGTCAACAGGACAAAACCACCAGTCCAGAAGAAAGAAGAAGTAGAGGAGAACGTGGTGAGGAGAGAAGCAGCGAAGAGACTAAGACCTTCCCATGACACATCTGATGATGAGAGGAAGTCTTCAGTCAACAGGACAAAACAACCAGTCCAGAAGAAAGAAGAAGTGGAAGAAAAGGAGAAGGTAGAAAGTCAGAAGATGGGAGCCAAGAAGAGAGGAGCCATCTTCATCTCATCAGGGGACAAAAAGGAGAAGAAAAGAAGAAGGATTACATCAGGACAGAAACCCATGGATCTAAAGCAGAAGGCTGAAGAAGCTGAAGGAAGCAGCGGTGTTCGGCCAACCGGCTCCAAAAGCACAGTCTCTGATACCATCAAGAGGAGATTATTATTCCATCAAGTGCTTGGCCGGGGATGCTATGGAACGGTCCTGCTGGCGGAAGATTCATCTACCCGCAAACATTTTGCTGTTAAGATCATCGGCAAAAGAGCCCTGCTTGCTGACGGTGATGAGCGTGTGATGGTGGAGCGACGGGTTTTACAGCTGGCATCTGGGAGCCCCTTCCTTGTCCACGCAGACTTTGCATTCCAGACCAAGGTAGAGTATTGATTGCTCGATATTAGGAAATGTCACACGTACCACACACTGCTCTGCCTCATGGACCCCACTGATATCATCTTACATTTCAATATAGCATGTCCCAAGGTAACCGCAGACAATAAGATGAATGTGATGACTATACACATGGGATATTGTGGCCCCTACTGTAATCAATAACATTTATGGAGGGGCTTGGTACATTGGGAATCATTTATTAAAACAGCCTTTTTACTTATCCCAGCCAATCACAGAACAGCTTTTACTTTTCCAGGTCAGTTAAAACAACCTTAGCTGAGCTCTAATTGGTTAGGATGGGCAACTAGTTTTCTAGTGAGCAGATTTATTAATGAGGCCCAATGTACCCCGCTCTATAAATGATTGAAAATATTAGATGTCATCATAGAGGTCAATGAACTGTAGAAAATCACTTGCCCGGACCTCATGTGTCTAATTGGGTGACTGGTAATATTTGTATCATTTGCAGCATTAGCTGGGCATTATCTTGTTGTAGGCATCATCGCCATGTAGTAGTCTCTAGCTCATTTCTTTCACACTGTAGAATTTTACATATTATTATCTTGCATAGACATGGGATTTCAGAATAGATTAAATGTATTTGTTATTTTTGTTATTTCCTGGATGACATTGTATTTTGTGTATACCATGTGGGGGGACGGGACCCTGTGTACACTATATGTCAGGGCTATTGACTTTTGTGCACTTTATATACAATTTGAGAATGTGTTAATATTTTTGTATACAAGTATTATCTGTATCTTAAAGGCTTTTTTTAATTAATGTTGGGACATTTTTATGCACGTGCATCTACTTGTTTTTCATTGCCATGTTTTCTATGTATAAATATACTGGAATAAAGTACAAAATCCACTGTCTTGGAGTGAAATTTCTTCTAACCTCACCAGCTAATGAAAAAGATGGTATCATATTGACCAGGGGCGAGGTGGGCCAGAGGGGCACATGCCCTCCAAGCCGGTGGCCAAGCAGCTGCTTCTTTACAGACTGCAGGGCGGCCCTGTCTCTTTCATTGTGTACATGTGCCAGCTGGGCATCTGCAGCCCAGAACAGCCGGCACAGGCCACGTTCTTATGCCTGCCGGAGAGAAGCTTCAGCCGCTGAGCAGTACGAGAGGGCAGACATCTTTGATTCTTGTAAGGCCACGACCCCACTATCAGTATTTGGTCAGTATTCGGTCAGTATTTTTTCTCAGGAGTTGGAGACAAAACCAGGAGTTGGTGATAAATGCAGAATTGGTGACTTGTTTCTATTATACCTTTTCTCTGATTGTTACTGACCTGGTTTTGGCTCCCACTCCTGAGAAAATATACTGACCAAATACTGATAGTGGGGCCGTGGCCTTAGCCTGAGCTCCGGATAGTGGTCAGGACAGGAGATTTATACTTTTTGTAGAGTGTGGAAGTGGCAGGATGCTGCTCACCTCCTGACAAGTCCAGGGCCAGATCCTGAATGTTATCTATGGTCGCTCTGCTGAGGATCAGAAAGATTTATTGTAGCAGATGGACCCTTCAAGCAGGTTGGGGTCGTGCTGTCAGTGTGAGATCATCGGCTCTCTATCTGTATGAATGTTCAAATCACATTGGACCTGAGATCGAGACACTTCAGACCTTACTATACAGACCCCTGCCCCAGACTGATCCTGCACCAGCTACAGGGTCAGAGCCGGCATAACCACCCATTGCACCAGGGCAAGTGCCAGGGCCCTGGGCAAGAGGGGGGCCCCACTCACAGTTGGGGACACTGGAACGCTATTGGGCCTGTGAGTTGGGGGGGCCCGGTGTAACCCCCCCCCCCGTGCTTTACGGTGTTTGAAATACTCACCTCTCGTCATACCCTGCTGGCCGCAGGTCCAGTCTCCTCTGCGTCTTCTGACTCTGTCACGTCTCAGTGTTGAAGAGACAGGACCTGTAGCCAGCAGGGTATGAGGAGAGGTGAGTATTTTATTATTTATTTTTTATGTATGGAGCCCATTCTCTATGGAGCATTATATGGGGCCCATTCTCTATGGAGCATTATATGGGGCCCATTCTCTATGGAGCATTATATGGGGCCCATTCTCTATGGTGCATTATATGGGGCCCATTCTCTATGGTGCATTATATGGGGCCCATTCTCTATGGAGCATTATATGGGGCCCATTCTCTATGGAGCATTATATGGGGCCCATTATTCTGTATGGCATATTACATGACGCCCATTATTCTTCATGGAGTAATATATGGGGTCAATTATGGTGTAATGAGCATTATATGGGGTTCATTATTCTGTATAGAGCATTATATGGGGCCTATTATTCTGTATGGAACATTATATGGGGTCCATTATTCAGTATGGAGCCCATTCTGTATAGAGGACTATGTGGTGCCCATAATACTGTATGGAGTGCTATGTAGTGCCCATAATACTGTATGGAGGACTATGTGGTGTCCACAATACTGTATGGAGGACTATGTGGTGCTCATACTACTGTATGGAGGACTATAATGTACAGTCTAAAATGAAAACTTTTGAATCCCCCCATGACACGCCCCATGCACTGTGAGGATTCGCCGGTTTCTGAGCTATTATAGAATTTACAATAGATATCACTCATGTAATGTAAGAAGTACTGTATTTTTCGGACTATAAGATGCACCGGACCATAAGACGCACCTAGGTTTTAGAGGAGGAAAATAAAAATAAAAAAATTTAAGCCAAAAATGTGTTCCTGATGCACTTTTAAGGGGGAGGGGGTCTTCTGCTGACACTGGTATAGGGGTAATGTCCCCCAATTCTGACAATATCCCCCATCCTGGTATATATGCCCCCCCCCTTCCTTTTATACGTGGTCCCCATCCCCATCCTGGTATGCATGGCACCCCTCATCCCTATCCCGGTATGCATGGCACCCCTCATCCCTATCCCGGTATGCATGGCACCCCTCATCCCTGTCCCGGTATGCATGGCACCCCTCATCCCTGTCCCGGTATGCATGGCACCCCTCATCCCTGTCCCGGTATGCATGGCACCCCTCATCCCTGTCCCGGTATGCATGGCACCCCTCATCCCTGTCCCGGTATGCATGACACCCCTCATCCTTATCCTGGTATAGTGGTATGCATGGCACCCCTCATCCCTGTCCTGGTATAGTGGTATGCATGGCACCCCTCATCCCTGTCCTGTTATGTATGGCACCTCTAATCCCCATCATGCTGCACATGGCCCCCTCAGCGTTACCCTGGTATGTATGGCCTCCTCATCCCCCATCCTGGTATGCATGGCTCTCTCATCCCCAATCCTGGTATGCATGATTCTCTCATCCCCAATCCTGGTACATATGGCCTCCTCATCCCCCAATCCTGGTATGCATGGTTCCCTCATCCCCCAATCCTGGTATGCATGGTTCCCTCATCCCCCAATCCTGGTATGCATGGTCCCCTCATCCCCCAATCCAGGTATGCATGGTCCCCTCATCCCCCAATCCAGGTATGCATGGTACCCCTCATCCCTATTCTGGTATGCATAGAACCCCACTTTCCTATCCTTGTATGCATGGTACCCCTCACCCCCCAATCCTGGTATGTATGGCACCACTCACCCCCCAATCCTGGTATGTATGGCACCCCTCACCCCCAATCCTGGTTTTCATGGTTCAGTCACCCCCCAAATCCTGGTATGTATGGCACCCCTCACCCCCCAATCCTGGTATGTATGGCATCCCTCACCCCCCAATCCTGGTTTTCATGGTTCAGTCACCCCCCAAATCCTGGTATGCATTGTACCCCTCATCCCCCAATCCTGGTATGCATGGTCCCCCTCACACCCCTTTCCTGGTATGTATGGTACCCCTCACCCCCCATTCCTGGTATGTATGGCACCACTCACCCCCCAATCCTGGTATGTATGGCACCCCTCACCCCCAATCCTGGTTTTCATGGTTCAGTCACCCCCCAAATCCTGGTATGTATGGCACCCCTCACCCCCCAATCCTGGTATATATGGCACCCCTCACCCCCCAATCCTGGTATGTATGGCACCCCTCACCCCCCAATCCTGGTTTTCATGGTTCAGTCAGCCCCCAAATCCTGGTATGCATTGTACCCCTCACACCCCTTTCCTGGTATGTATGGTACCCTTCACACCCCATTGCTGGTATGTATGGCACCCCTCATCCCTTTCACGGTGCACAGATACAAAAAAATAAACACATACTCACCTTTCTTCCCTGTGCTCCAGCGCTTCTGAATCCTGTTCTGCCGGGGAGCAGTGCGGCGCCAGAGTACGCGTGTGCCCATACCGTGCTGTTCAACGCCATTTTGCTGAAGACACACTGCAAATATGTCTTCAGTAAAATGGCGCCGGATAGAGCTATGCATATGTGCCGATTCCAACGCCTTCACTCCTGCCCTGGTCTCCGGCGAGAAGAGAAGCACCGCTGCAACGCTCCTCCCGGTCAGGTAAGTATGGCGCCGGAGATCGCGGTATGTGTTCAGTGTCTACGCATACCGCAATCTCCGGCGCCATACACACTCCTCTTACCTGTAACGTAATGGGTTCTTCTGTCTAGAGCCAGACTGCGCAGGCATGTAGCGCTTGCCAAGTCTTTAAAGGCTTCAGACAGAGGGAGGCTTGTAGTGTTATATTATATATACAGTACAGACCAAAAGTTTATTTAAAGATTTTTCTGTATTTTCATGACTCTGAATATTGTACATTCACACTGAAGGCATCAAAAGTATGAATTAACAAATGTGGAATTATATACTTAACAAAAAAGTGTGAAACAACTGAAAATATGTCTTATATTCTAGGTTCTTCAAAGTAGCCACCTTTTGCTTTGATGACTGCTTTGCACACTCTTGGCATTCTCTTGATGAGCTTCAAGAGGGAGTCACCGGAAATGGTCTTCCAACAATCTTGATGGAGTTCCCAGAGATGCTTAGCACTTGTTGGCCTTTTTGCCTTCACTCTGCGGTCCAGCTCACCCCAAACCATCTCGATTGGGTTCAGGTCTGGTGACTGTGGAGGCCAGGTCATCTGGTGTAGCACCCCATCACTCTCCTTCTTGGTCAAATAGCCCTTACACAGCCTGGAGGTGTGTTTGGGGTCATTGTCCTGTTGAAAAATAAATGATGGTCCAACTAAACGCAAACCGGATGGAATAGCATGCCGCTGCAAGATGCTGTGGTAGCCATGCTGGTTCAGTATGCCTTAAATTTAGAATAAATCCCCAACAGTGTCACCAGCAAAGCACCCCCACACCATCACACCTCCTCCTCCATGCTTCACGGTGGGAACCAGGCATGTAGAGTCCATCCGTTCACCTTTTCTGCGTCGCACAAAAACACAGTGGTTGGAACCAAAGATCTCAAATTTGGACTTATCAGACCAAAGCACAGATTTCCACTGGTCTAATGTCCATTCCTTGTGTTCCTTATCCCAAACAAGTCTCTTCTGCTTGTTGCCTGTCCTTAGCAGTGGTTTCCTAGCAGCTATTTTACCATGAAGGCCTGCTGCACAAAGTCTCCTCTTAACAGTTGTTGTAGAGATGTGTCTGCTGCTAGAACTCTGTGTGCCATTGACCTGGTCTCTAATCTGAGCTGCTGTTAACCTGCGATTTCTGAGGCTGGTGACTCGGATAAACTTATCCTCAGAAGCAGAGGTGACTCTTGGTCTTCCTTTCCTGGGGCGGTCCTCATGTGAGCCAGTTTCTTTGTTTTCTTGATGGGTTTTGCAACTGCACTTGGGGATACATTCAAAGTTTTCCCAATTTTTCGGACTGACAGACCTTCATTTCTTAAAGTAATGATGGCCACTCGTTTTTCTTTACTTAGAATTTGTATTATGATAAGAAAAAAGCAGCTAACAGTCTATTCAGTACGACTATCAGCTGTGTATCCAGCTGATTTCTGCACAACACAACTGATGGTCCCAACCCCATTTATAAGGCAAGAAATCCCACTTATTAAACCTGACAGGAAACACCTGTGAAGTGAAAACCATTTCCGGTGACTACCTCCTGAAGCTCATCAAGAGAATGCCAAGAGTGTGCAAAGCAGTCAGCAAAGAAAAAGGTGGCTACTTTGAAGAACCTAGACTATAAGACATATTTTCAGCTGTTTCACACTTTTTTGTTAAGTATATAATTCCACATGTGTTAATTCATAGTTTTGATGCCTTCAGTGTGAATGTACAATTTTCATAGTTATGAAGATACAGAAAAAGCTTTAAATGAGAAGGTGTGTCCAAACTTTTGGTCTGTACTGTATATATATATATGTGACTACTATGTCTCTATAAATGTGATACTCATGTGTTTGTGATCCTCCATTGCTCTACTCTGTACGATTGTCTTAATTTTTGCAATATTTAATAGAGATTTATTTTAGCGGCAATAAGCGCCTATTGTTTCATTTTGGTGGTATCTATAGTTTTGGTGTTGCCTGTAGTGATAAAGTCTTGGATTACTCATGCTCCTTATGTTGGTAGTCATATATATGACAGTGTATCTACTGTAAAACATCTGATGTCTGTATCACAGTATTTGATATACCAGTCACATATTATTGGCTGGCAAATTTTAGCCTGGGGGGCAAGCACAATGCAGCGGCCCATGAGTGTCGCGGCCATCTTTAGGCTTGAGTTTCATGTAGCACCTGATGAGTATAGCATGTGTGCGACCAAGGTACATCTGCTAACAACCCATTTCATAAAGATCACAGCTTTTTTCAGCTGTACTGGTAGAAATTAATTACAAATGGTTCACTTATTGTTAATGGCTGCACAGTTTTTGCAAAAGCATGCGGCCATTACCAAGAAACAAGCAATTTGCACTTAATATCTAATCATATAGTGGAAAAACAGTAGTTAAATGATTGGCAGTCAGCTCCTGTGCTTGGTTTGCACAGTCATGCTGAAAGAGTCCTATTAAAAGCCTAACTATAGCTTCCAAATTAGTTTTACATGTTGGATAAACCCTTTATTTGTCCTGCTTATTCTTTTCTTTTAAACATCTTTTTATTAAGGTTTTTTTTAAAGAAGGTTAACAATTGAACAAAGAAAAGTCACATTGTTAATGAAACAAATCAAAGATAACGATATCACATAGATTATAAGAGCAGAAATTGACCAGACTGCATAAATTTCAGCCAAACATTGACACGTTTCGGAAGAGAAAAAAAATATAAGAGAGGTTCAATTCTTTTGAACATGTCGTAGTACAAAATTGTGGTCACATAACATGTTATCATATTCAAGAAGGTTTATTGTGATATCCTGGAAATAAAAACTTCAGAAGAGAAAAAGAAAAAAAAAAACCTGGAGAAGGGGGGAAGGTTGAAAGGGAAGTGGGATGAACGGGGAGATGAGATGGAGGGGGGGGGGGACTACAAAGATATAGATGATGGGAGGGGGGGGGGGGGAGTTGGGATTAGAATGGGCTAGCGATCTGAGTATTTTAGGTTAGTATTGTGCGGTCTGTAATATATTTGTGCCAGGGACGCCATATCAACGAGAATTGTTTATGCCTTTTTTCATCCCAACTAGTCAATTCTTCTAGCCTGTATATTTGTTCAACCTTCATTTCCCAGAGTGAGATATTTGGGGTCTTCGCAGATTTCCATAAGGATGTCACAAGTAACTTAGCCGAGGCCAGGAGCTGTCTAAGAAGGGTTAATTTTATTTTAGGGAAGTTATCTAGGAACAGAAACAGAAGGCAGATCTCCGGCGAGGTCAAGAGTTGCAAGTTTAAAATTGTATTAATAGTTTGAATTATTTTTGTCCAGAAGGGCTTAATCAATGTACAGTTCCACCACATGTGGAGCATAGTGCCCACATCAGAAGAGCATCTCCAGCAGTTAGGATCAAGTCCTTTGTAACATTTCTGAAGTTTTGATGGAGTCATATACCACCTGGAGAGAACTTTATAGCCATTCTCTTGTACTCTAACACATCTAGAGGAGACTTTAGGTGCTAGTAGTAATCTTTTAATTTCAGATGGGGTGAAAGGCCTATTCAGATCCTGTTCCCACTTCATTACATATGGCAGTTTCTTAGGGGTTCTGGCTAGGCATAATTGTTTTTGTAGAGCTGATAACGTTCTTTTTTAGGGGTTTTTTGCAGCTATAAGTTTTTCAAAATCAGTCATTTCCCTAATATAATTTGGAGTTTTAAAGACTAGTTTTAAGTTAGACATAAATTTCTGGTACATAAAGGGGTGAAAAGAGATAGTATCTAGCATTTGATTGAGTTCTGCCAAGCAGGGCATGACCCCATTATCTGTAATTTTTTGGAGTGGTGTTATCAAGTTGTGAATTGAGTTGTGTATTGTGGCATTATGGGCTGGAGAGAGGAGAGAACTAGGTCTCTAACTTGTAGGAGAGGGGAGGGAAACGGGGAGCATATTTGTCTTATATGGGGATTGGACCAGATTTTAAAAGTAGTGGCGGTGAAAGGGTTTTTAATTGATGTATACCTAGTACTACTTGAGGGCGTGAGGATGAGCTGTCTAAGGGGGAATTTAAGGATTGTTTCTTCTACTTTAATCCATTGCTTCTGTGGTGGGAGCCTGATCCAATCCACGACTCTTTGGAGATGAGTGGCTTGTTGAAGTATCTTTAGATCTGGCAGATCTATACCTCCTTCAGAGTGTGGGAGGGATAATATTTGTAAGGGAAGTCTGGGTTTTTGGTTGTGCCACAGAAAACGGCTGAGGAGTTTTCGTATGTCAATGAAAAAAGAATTAGGTAGGTGGATTGGAAGGGCTTGCACTAGATAAGTTATTTTTGGCCATATCATACATTTAAGGAGATTTTTCCTACCCAACCAGGAGATGTATGAGATATTCCAGTTGGGGGTAAGTTTCTGGATTTTCTGCAATAGCGGTGGGAAGTTTAACTTATAAAGTTCTTGTAGGTTTGGAGAAATCTCAACTCCCAAGAAACGTATTGATGGGGGGGACCAGGTAAAGGGGGACCCGATTGCCATTTGTGTTTTTTGTGGTTCTGGGATATTTATATTTAAGACTTGAGATTTGCTAAGATTCACCTTAAAATTTGATAGTGCACCGTATTCCTTGAGTAATGTCAGGATAACTGGGACAGATATTCTCGGGTTAGAGGTCATGATCAGTAGATCGTCTGCGTATGCTGCGATTTTATGTTCAGTACCAGCTGATTTGATGCCAACGATCCTCCCCTCCTCTCTGAGCTTTTGTAGTAAAGGTTCTAGTGTAAGAATAAAAAGGAGAGGGGAAAGCGGGCATCCCTGCCTGGTGCCGTTAGAAATATTAAAAGATGAAGACATAACATGAGAGAGGATTAGATACACTGCTCAGCAGACAGTATCACACCGGATAGGATTAGATACACAGCTCAGCAGACAGTATCACACCGGATAGGATTAGATACACAGCTCAGCAGACAGTATCACACAGGATAGGATTAGATACACAGCTCAGCAGACAGTATCACACAGGATAGGATTAGATACACGGCTCAGCAGACAGTATCACAGGAGGGGATTAGATACACGGCTCAGTAGACAGTATCACACAGGAGAGGATTAGATACACATCATAGGATTAGATACACAGCTCAGCAGACAGTATCACACCGGATAGGATTAGATACACAGCTCAGCAGACAGTATCACACAGGATAGGATTAGATACACAGCTCAGCAGACAGTATCACACCGGATAGGATTAGATACACAGCTCAGCAGACAGTATCACACCGGATAGGATTAGATACACAGCTCAGCAGACAGTATCACACAGGAGAAGATTAGATACACAGCTCAGCAGACAGTATCACACAGGAGAAGATTAGATACACAGCTCAGCAGACAGTATCACACAGCATAGTATTAGATACACAGCTCAGCAGACAGTATCACACCGGATAGGATTAGATACACAGCTCAGCAGACGGTATCACACAGGAGAAGATTAGATACACAGCTCAGCAGACAGTATCACACAGGAGAAGATTAGATACACTGCTCAGCAGACAGTATCACACCGAATAGGATTAGATACACAGCTCAGCAGACAGTATCACACCGGATAGGATTAGATACACAGCTCAGCAGACAGTATCACACCGGATAGGATTAGATACACAGCTCAGCAGACAGTATCACACCGGATAGGATTAGATACACAGCTCAGCAGACAGTATCACACCGAATAGGATTAGATACACAGCTCAGCAGACAGTATCACACCGAATAGGATTAGATACACAGCTCAGTAGACAGTATCACACAGGAGAAGATTAGATACACAGCTCAGCAGACAGTATCACACAGGAGAGGATTAGAAACAATGCTCAGCAGACAGTATCACACAGGAGAGGATTAGATACACAGCTCAGCAGACAGTATCACACAGGATAGGATTAGATACACAGCTCAGCAGACATTATCACACAGGAGAAGATTAGATACACAGCTCAGCAGACAGTATCACACAGGAGAGGATTAGATACACAGCTCAGCAGACAGTAACACACAGGAGAGGATTATATACACGGCTCAGCAAACAGTATCACACAGGAGAGGATTAGATACACGGCTCAGCAGACAGTATCACACAGGAGAGGATTAGATACACGGCTCAGCAGATGGTATCACACAGGAGAGGATTAGAGATACAGCTCAGCAGACAGTATCACACAGGAGAGGATTAGATACACGGCTCAGCCGACAGTATCACACAGGAGAGGATTAGATACACGGCTCAGCAGACAGTATCACACAGGAGAGGATTAGATACACAGCTCAGCAGACAGTATCACACAGGAGAGGATTAGATACACGGCTCAGCAGACAGTATGACACAGGAGAGGATTAGATACACGGCTCAGCAGACAGTATCACACAGGAGAGGATTAGATACACGGCTCAGCAGATAGTATCACACAGGATAGGATTAGATACACAGCTCAGCAGACGGTATCGCACAGGACAGGATTAGATACACAGCTCAGCAGACATTATCACACAGGAGAGGATTAGATACACAGCTCAGCAGACAGTATCACACAGGACAGGATTAGATACATAGCTCAGCAGACGGTATCACACAGGAGAGGATTAGATACACGGCTCAGCAGACAGTATCACACAGGAGGGGATTAGATACACAGCTCAGCAGACAGTACCACACAGTATAAGATTAGATACACTGCTCAGCAGACAGTATCACACAGGAGAGGATTAGATACACAGCTCAGCAGGCAGTATCAAACAGGAGGGGATTAGATACACAGCTCAGAAGACAGTATCACACAGTATAAGATTAGATACACTGCTCAGCAGATTATCACAGCATAGGATTAGATACACGGCTCAGCAGACAGTATCACACAGGAGAGGATTAGATACACAGCTCAGCAGACAGTATCACACAGGAGAGGATTAGATACACAGCTCAGCAGACAGTATCACACAGTATAAGATTAGATACACTGCTCAGCAGACAGTATCACACAGGAGAGGATTAGATACACAGCTCAGCAGACAGTATCGCACAGGAGAGGATTAGATACACAGCTCAGCAGACGGTATCGCACAGGAGAGGATTAGATACACGGCTCCACAGACAGTATCACACAGGAGAGGATTAGATACACAGCTCAGCAGATGGTATCACACAGGAAAGGATTAGATACATAGCTCAGCAGACGGTATCACACAGGACAGGATTAGATGCACAGCTCAGCAGACAGTATCACACAGGAGAGGATTAGATACACAGCTCAGCTGACAGTATCACATAAGACAGGATTAGATACACAGTTCATCAGACAGTATCACACAGGAGTGGATTAGATACACGGCTCAGCAGACAGTATGACGAAAGATAGGATTAGATACACAGTTCATCAGACAGTATCACACAGGAGACGATTAGATACACAGCTCAGCAGACAGTATCACACATTACATGATTAGATACACAGCTCAGCAGACAGTATCACACAGGATGGGATTAGATACACGGCTCAGCAGACAGTATCACACAGGAGAGGATTAGATACACAGCTCAGCAGACAGTAACGCACAGGAGAGGATTAGATACACAGCTCAGCACACAGTATCACACAGGAGAGGATTAGATACACGGCTCAGCAGACAGTATCACACAGGAGAGGATTAGATACACAGCTCAGCAGACAGTATCACACAGGATAGGATTAGATACACTGCTCAGCAGACAGTATCACACCGGATAGGATTAGATACACAGCTCAGCAGACAGTATCACACAGGATAGGATTAGATACACAGCTCAGCAGACAGTATCACACCGGATAGGATTAGATACACAGCTCAGCAGACAGTATCACACCGGATAGGATTAGATACACAGCTCAGCAGACAGTATCACACCGGATAGGATTAGATACACAGCTCAGCGGACAGTATCACACCGGATAGGATTAGATACACAGCTCAGCACACAGTATCACACCGGATAGGATTAGATACACAGCTCAGCAGACAGTATCACACCGAATAGGATTAGATACACAGCTCAGCAGACAGTATCACACCGAATAGGATTAGATACACAGCTCAGCAGACAGTATCACACCGAATAGGATTAGATACACAGCTCAGCAGACAGTATCACACAGGAGAGGATTAGATACAATGCTCAGCAGACAGTATCACACAGGAGAGGATTAGATACACGGCTCAGCAGACAGTATCACACAGGAGAGGATTAGATATACGGCTCAGCAGATGGTATCACACAGGAGAGGATTAGAGATACAGCTCAGCAGACAGTATCACACAGGAGAGGATTAGATACACGGCTCAGCAGACAGTATGACGCAGGAGAGGATTAGATACACGGCTCAGCAGACAGTATCACACAGGAGAGGATTAGATACACAGCTCAGCAGACAGTATCACACAGGAGAGGATTAGATACACGGCTCAGCAGACAGTATGACACAGGAGAGGATTAGATACACGGCTCAGCAGACAGTATCATACAGGGTAGGATTAGATACACAGCTCAGCAGACAGTATCACACCGGATAGGATTAGATACACAGCTCAGCAGACAGTATCACACCGGATAGAATTAGATACACAGCTCAGCAGACAGTATCACACCGAATAGGATTAGATACACAGCTCAGCAGACAGTATCACACCGAATAGGATTAGATACACAGCTCAGCAGACAGTATCACACAGGAGAAGATTAGATACACAGCTCAGCAGACAGTATCACACAGGAGAAGATTAGATACACAGCTCAGCAGACAGTATCACACAGGAGAGGATTAGATACACGGCTCAGCACACAGTATCACACAGGAGAGGATTAGAAACACTGCTCAGCACACAGTATCACACAGGAGAGGATTAGATACAATGCTCAGTAGACAGTATCACACAGGAGAGGATTAGATACACGGCTCAGCAGACAGTATCACACAGGAGAGGATTAGATACACGGCTCAGCAGACAGTATCACACAGGAGAGGATTAGATACACGGCTCAGCAGATGGTATCACACAGGAGAGGATTAGAGATACAGCTCAGCAGACAGTATCACACAGGAGAGGATTAGATACACGGCTCAGCAGACAGTATGACACAGGAGAGGATTAGATACACGGCTCAGCAGACAGTATCACACAGGAGAGGATTAGATACATAGCTCAGCAGACAGTATCACACAGGAGAGGATTAGATACACGGCTCAGCAGACAGTATGACACAGGAGAGGATTAGATACACGGCTCAGCAGACAGTATCATACAGGGTAGGATTAGATACACAGCTCAGCAGACAGTATCACACAGGAGAGGATTAGATACACGGCTCAGCAGATAGTATCACACAGGATAGGATTAGATACACAGCTCAGCAGACGGTATCACACAGGACAGGATTAGATACACAGCTCAGCAGACATTATCACACAGGAGAGGATTAGATACACAGCTCAGCAGACATTATCACACAGGAGGGGATTAGATACATACACAGCTCAGCAGACAGTATCACACAGGACAGGATTAGATACATAGCTCAGCAGACGGTATCACACAGGAGAGGATTAGATACACGGCTCAGCAGACAGTATCACACAGGAGGGGATTAGATACAGAGCTCAGCAGACAGTACCACACAGTATAAGATTAGATACACTGCTCAGCAGACAGTATCACACAGGAGAGGATTAGATACACAGCTCAGCAGACAGTATCAAACAGGAGGGGATTAGATACACAGCTCAGAAGACAGTATCACACAGTATAAGATTAGATACACTGCTCAGCAGATTATCACAGCATAGGATTAGATACACGGCTCAGCAGACAGTATCACACAGGAGAGGATTAGATACACAGCTCAGCAGACAGTATCACACCAGAGAGGATTAGATACACAGCTCAGCAGACAGTATCACACAGTATAAGATTAGATACACTGCTCAGCAGACAGTTTCACACAGGAGAGGATTAGATACACTGCTCAGCAGACAGTATCGCACAGGAGAGGATTAGATACACAGCTCAGCAGACGGTATCGCACAGGAGAGGATTAGATACACGGCTCCACAGACAGTATCACACAGGAGAGGATTAGATACACAGCTCAGCAGATGGTATCACACAGGAAAGGATTAGATACATAGCTCAGCAGACGGTATCACACAGGACAGGATTAGATGCACAGCTCAGCAGACAGTATCACACAGGAGAGGATTAGATACACAGCTCAGCTGACAGTATCACATAGGACGGGATTAGATACACAGTTCATCAGACAGTATCACACAGGAGTGGATTAGATACACGGCTCAGCAGACAGTATCACGAAAGATAGGATTAGATACACAGTTCATCAGACAGTATCACACAGGAGACGATTAGATACACAGCTCAGCAGACAGTATCACACATTACATGATTAGATACACAGCTCAGCAGACAGTATCACACAGGATGGGATTAGATACACAGCTCAGCACACAGTATCACACAGGAGAGGATTAGATACACGGCTCAGCAGACAGTATGACACAGGAGAGGATTAGAAACACTGCTCAGCAGACAGTATCACACCGGATAGGATTAGATACACAGCTCAGCAGACAGTATCACACCGAATAGGATTAGATACACAGCTCAGCAGACAGTATCACACCGAATAGGATTAGATACACAGCTCAGCAGACAGTATCACACAGGAGAAGATTAGATACACAGCTCAGCAGACAGTATCACATAGGAGAGGATTAGAAACACTGCTCAGCAGACAGTATCACACAGGAGAGGATTAGATACAATGCTCAGCAGACAGTATCACACAGGAGAGGATTAGATACACGGCTCAGCAGACAGTATCACACAGGAGAGGATTAGATACACGGCTCAGCAGATGGTATCACACAGGAGAGGATTAGAGATACAGCTCAGCAGACAGTATCACACAGGAGAGGATTAGATACACGGCTCAGCAGACAGTATGACACAGGAGAGGATTAGATACACGGCTCAGCAGACAGTATCACACAGGAGAGGATTAGATACACAGCTCAGCAGACAGTATCACACAGGAGAGGATTAGATACACGGCTCAGCAGACAGTATGACACAGGAGAGGATTAGATACACGGCTCAGCAGACAGTATCATACAGGGTAGGATTAGATACACAGCTCAGCAGACAGTATCACACAGGAGAGGATTAGAGATACAGCTCAGCAGACAGTATCACACAGGAGAGGATTAGATACACGGCTCAGCAGACAGTATGACACAGGAGAGGATTAGAAACACTGCTCAGCAGACAGTATCACACAGGAGAGGATTAGATACAATGCTCAGTAGACAGTATCACACAGGAGAGGATTAGATACACGGCTCAGCAGACAGTATGACACAGGAGAGGATTAGATACACGGCTCAGCAGACAGTATCACACAGGAGAGGATTAGATACACGGCTCAGCAGACAGTATCATACAGGGTAGGATTAGATACACAGCTCAGCAGACAGTATCACACAGGAGAGGAATAGATACACGGCTCAGCAGATAGTATCACACAGGATAGGATTAGATACACAGCTCAGCAGACGGTATCATACAGGACAGGATTGGATACACAGCTCAGCAGACATTATCACACAGGAGAGGATTAGATACACAGCTCAGCAGACATTATCACACAGGAGGGGATTAGATACATACACAGCTCAGCAGACAGTATCACACAGGACAGGATTAGATACACAGCTCAGCAGACAGTATCACACAGGAGGGGATTAGATACACAGCTCAGCAGACAGTACCACACAGTATAAGATTAGATACACTGCTCAGCAGACAGTATCACACAGGAGAGGATTAGATACACAGCTCAGCAGACAGTATCAAACAGGAGGGGATTAGATACACAGCTCAGAAGACAGTATCACACAGTATAAGATTAGATACACTGCTCAGCAGATTATCACAGCATAGGATTAGATACACGGCTCAGCAGACAGTATCACACAGGAGAGGATTAGATACACAGCTCAGCAGACAGTATCACACAGGAGAGGATTAGATACACGGCTCAGCAGACAGTATGACACAGGAGAGGATTAGATACACGGCTCAGCAGACAGTATCATACAGGGTAGGATTAGATACACAGCTCAGCAGACAGTATCACACAGGAGAGGATTAGAGATACAGCTCAGCAGACAGTATCACACAGGAGAGGATTAGATACACGGCTCAGCAGACAGTATGACACAGGAGAGGATTAGAAACACTGCTCAGCAGACAGTATCACACAGGAGAGGATTAGATACAATGCTCAGTAGACAGTATCACACAGGAGAGGATTAGATACACGGCTCAGCAGACAGTATGACACAGGAGAGGATTAGATACACGGCTCAGCAGACAGTATCACACAGGAGAGGATTAGATACACGGCTCAGCAGACAGTATCATACAGGGTAGGATTAGATACACAGCTCAGCAGACAGTATCACACAGGAGAGGATTAGATACACGGCTCAGCAGATAGTATCACACAGGATAGGATTAGATACACAGCTCAGCAGACGGTATCATACAGGACAGGATTGGATACACAGCTCAGCAGACATTATCACACAGGAGAGGATTAGATACACAGCTCAGCAGACATTATCACACAGGAGGGGATTAGATACATACACAGCTCAGCAGACAGTATCACACAGGACAGGATTAGATACACAGCTCAGCAGACAGTATCACACAGGAGGGGATTAGATACACAGCTCAGCAGACAGTACCACACAGTATAAGATTAGATACACTGCTCAGCAGACAGTATCACACAGGAGAGGATTAGATACACAGCTCAGCAGACAGTATCAAACAGGAGGGGATTAGATACACAGCTCAGAAGACAGTATCACACAGTATAAGATTAGATACACTGCTCAGCAGATTATCACAGCATAGGATTAGATACACGGCTCAGCAGACAGTATCACACAGGAGAGGATTAGATACACAGCTCAGCAGACAGTATCACACAGGAGAGGATTAGATACACAGCTCAGCAGACAGTATCACACAGTATAAGATTAGATACACTGCTCAGCAGACAGTATCACACAGGAGAGGATTAGATACACAGCTCAGCAGACAGTATCGCACAGGAGAGGATTAGATACACAGCTCAGCAGACGGTATCGCACAGGAGAGGATTAGATACACGGCTCCACAGACAGTATCACACAGGAGAGGATTAGATACACAGCTCAGTAGATGGTATCACACAGGAAAGGATTAGATACATAGCTCAGCAGACGGTATCACACAGGACAGGATTAGATGCACAGCTCAGCAGACAGTATCACACAGGAGAGGATTAGATACACAGCTCAGCTGACAGTATCACATAGGACGGGATTAGATACACAGTTCATCAGACAGTATCACACAGGAGTGGATTAGATACACAGCTCAGCAGACAGTATCACACATTACATGATTAGATACACAGCTCAGCAGACAGTATCACACAGGATGGGATTAGATACACAGCTCAGCACACAGTATCACACAGGAGAGGATTAGATACACGGCTCAGCAGACAGTATCACACAGGAGAGGATTAGAAACACTGCTCAGCAGACAGTATCACACCGGATAGGATTAGATACACAGCTCAGCAGACAGTATCACACCGAATAGGATTAGATACACAGCTCAGCAGACAGTATCACACCGAATAGGATCAGATACACAGCTCAGCAGACAGTATCACACAGGAGAAGATTAGATACACAGCTCAGCAGACAGTATCACATAGGAGAAGATTAGATACACAGCTCAGCAGACAGTATCACACAGGAGAGGATTAGATACAATGCTCAGCAGACAATATCACACAGGAGAGGATTAGATACACGGCTCAGCAGACAGTATCACACAGGAGAGGATTAGATACACGGCTCAGCAGACAGTATGACACAGGAGAGGATTAGATACACGGCTCAGCAGACAGTATCACACAGGAGAGGATTAGATACACAGCTCAGCAGACAGTATCACACAGGAGAGGATTAGATACACGGCTCAGCAGACAGTATGACACAGGAGAGGATTAGATACACGGCTCAGCAGACAGTATCATACAGGGTAGGATTAGATACACAGCTCAGCAGACAGTATCACACAGGAGAGGATTAGAGATACAGCTCAGCAGACAGTATCACACAGGAGAGGATTAGATACACGGCTCAGCAGACAGTATGACACAGGAGAGGATTAGAAACACTGCTCAGCAGACAGTATCACACAGGAGAGGATTAGATACAATGCTCAGTAGACAGTATCACACAGGAGAGGATTAGATACACGGCTCAGCAGACAGTATCACACAGGAGAGGATTAGATACACGGCTCAGCAGACAGTATCACACAGGAGAGGATTAGATACACGGCTCAGCAGATGGTATCACACAGGAGAGGATTAGAGATACAGCTCAGCAGACAGTATCACACAGGAGAGGATTAGATACACGGCTCAGCAGACAGTATGACACAGGACAGGATTAGATACACGGCTCAGCAGACAGTATCACACAGGAGAGGATTAGATACATAGCTCAGCAGACAGTATCACACAGGAGAGGATTAGATACACGGCTCAGCAGACAGTATGACACAGGAGAGGATTAGATACACGGCTCAGCAGACAGTATCATACAGGGTAGGATTAGATACACAGCTCAGCAGACAGTATTACACAGGAGAGGATTAGATACACGGCTCAGCAGATAGTATCACACAGGATAGGATTAGATACACAGCTCAGCAGACGGTATCATACAGGACAGGATTAGATACACAGCTCAGCAGACATTATCACACAGTAGAGGATTAGATACACAGCTCAGCAGACATTATCACATAGGAGGGGATTAGATACATACACAGCTCAGCAGACAGTATCACACAGGACAGGATTAGATACATAGCTCAGCAGACGGTATCACACAGGAGAGGATTAGATACACGGCTCAGCAGACAGTATCACACAGGAGGGGATTAGATACACAGCTCAGCAGACAGTACCACACAGTATAAGATTAGATACACTGCTCAGCAGACAGTATCACACAGGAGAGGATTAGATACACAGCTCAGCAGACAGTATCAAACAGGAGGGGATTAGATACACAGCTCAGAAGACAGTATCACACAGTATAAGATTAGATACACTGCTCAGCAGATTATCACAGCATAGGATTAGATACACGGCTCAGCAGACAGTATCACACAGGAGAGGATTAGATACACAGCTCAGCAGACAGTATCACACAGGAGAGGATTAGATACACAGCTCAGCAGACAGTATCACACAGTATAAGATTAGATACACTGCTCAGCAGACAGTATCACACAGGAGAGGATTAGATACACAGCTCAGCAGACAGTATCGCACAGGAGAGGATTAGATACACAGCTCAGCAGACGGTATCGCACATGAGAGGATTAGATACACTGCTCCACAGACAGTATCACACAGGAGAGGATTAGATACACAGCTCAGCAGATGGTATCACACAGGAAAGGATTAGATACATAGCTCAGCAGACGGTATCACACAGGACAGGATTAGATGCACAGCTCAGCAGACAGTATCACACAGGAGAGGATTAGATACACAGCTCAGCTGACAGTATCACATAGGACGGGATTAGATACACAGTTCATCAGACAGTATCACACAGGAGTGGATTAGATACACGGCTCAGCAGACAGTATCACGAAAGATAGGATTAGATACACAGTTCATCAGACAGTATCACACAGGAGACGATTAGATACACAGCTCAGCAGACAGTATCACACATTACATGATTAGATACACAGCTCAGCAGACAGTATCACACAGGATGGGATTAGATACACAGCTCAGCACACAGTATCACACAGGAGAGGATTAGATACACGGCTCAGCAGACAGTATCACACAGGAGAGGATTAGAAACTGCTCAGCAGACAGTATCACACAGGAGAGGATTAGATACAATGCTCAGTAGACAGTATCACACAGGAGAGGATTAGAAACTGCTCAGCACACAGTATCACACAGGAGAGGATTAGATACAATGCTCAGTAGACAGTATCACACAGGAGAGGATTAGATACACGGCTCAGCAGACAGTATCACACAGGAGAGGATTAGATACACGGCTCAGCAGACAGTATCACACAGGAGAGGATTAGATACACGGCTCAGCAGATGGTATCACACAGGAGAGGATTAGATACACGGCTCAGCAGATGGTATCTCACAGGAGAGGATTAGAGATACAGCTCAGCAGACAGTATCACACAGGAGAGGATTAGATACACGGCTCAGCAGACAGTATGACACAGGAGAGGATTAGATACACGGCTCAGCAGACAGTATCACACAGGAGAGGATTAGATACATAGCTCAGCAGACAGTATCACACGGGAGAGGATTAGATACACGGCTCAGCAGACAGTATGACACAGGAGAGGATTAGATACACGGCTCAGCAGACAGTATCATACAGGGTAGGATTAGATACATAGCTCAGCAGACAGTATCACACAGGAGAGGATTAGATACACGGCTCAGCAGATAGTATCACACAGGATAGGATTAGATACACAGCTCAGCAGACGGTATCACACAGGACAGGATTAGATACACAGCTCAGCAGACATTATCACACAGGAGAGGATTAGATACACAGCTCAGCAGACATTATCACACAGGAGGGGATTAGATACATACACAGCTCAGCAGACAGTATCACACAGGACAGGATTAGATACATAGCTCAGCAGACGGTATCACACAGGAGAGGATTAGATACACGGCTCAGCAGACAGTATCACACAGGAGGGGATTAGATACACAGCTCAGCAGACAGTACCACACAGTATAAGATTAGATACACTGCTCAGCAGACAGTATCACACAGGAGAGGATTAGATACACAGCTCAGCAGACAGTATCAAACAGGAGAGGATTAGATACACCGCTCAGAAGACAGTATCACACAGTATAAGATTAGATACACTGCTCAGCAGATTATCACAGCATAGGATTAGATACACGGCTCAGCAGACAGTATCACACAGGAGAGGATTAGATACACTGCTCAGCAGACAGTATCACACAGGAGAGGATTAGATACACAGCTCAGCAGACAGTATCGCACAGGAGAGGATTAGATACACGGCTCCACAGACAGTATCACACAGGAGAGGATTAGATACACAGCTCAGCAGATGGTATCACACAGGAAAGGATTAGATACATATCTCAGCAGACGGTATCACACAGGACAGGATTAGATGCACAGCTCAGCAGACAGTATCACACAGGAGAGGATTAGATACACAGCTCAGCTGACAGTATCACATAGGACAGGATTAGATACACAGTTCATCAGACAGTATCACACAGGAGTGGATTAGATACACGGCTCAGCAGACAGTATCACGAAAGATAGGATTAGATACACAGTTCATCAGACAGTATCACACAGGAGACGATTAGATACACAGCTCAGCAGACAGTATCACACATTACATGATTAGATACACAGCTCAGCAGACAGTATCACACAGGATGGGATTAGATACACGGCTCAGCAGACAGTATCACACAGGAGAGGATTAGATTCACAGCTCAGCAGACAGTAACGCACAGGAGAGGATTAGATACACAGCTCAGCACACAGTATCACACAGGAGAGGATTAGATACACGGCTCAGCAGACAGTATCACACAGGAGAGGATTAGATACACAGCTCAGCAGACAGTATCACACAGGATAGGATTAGATACACTGCTCTGCAGATAGTATCACACAGGATAGGATTAGATACACGGCTTAGCAGACAGTATCACACAGGAGAGGATTAGATACACGGCTCAGCAGACAGTATCACACAGGATAGGATTAGACACACAGCTCAGCAGACAGTATCACACAGGAGAGGATTAGATACACAGCTCAGCAGACAGTATCACACAGGAGGGGATTAGATACACAGCTCAGCAGACAGTATCACGCAGGAGAGGATTAGATACACAGCTCAGCAGACAGTATCACACAGTATAAGATTAGATACACTGCTCAGCAGACTATCACACAGCATAGGATTAGATACACGGCTCAGCAGACAGTATCACACAGGAGAGGATTAGATACACAGCTCAGCAGACAGTATCACACAGGAGGGGATTAGATACACAGCTCAGGAGACAGTATCACACAGTATAAGATTAGATACACTGCTCAGCAGACAGTATCACACAGGAGAGGATTAGATACACAGCTCAGCAGACAGTATCGCACAGGAAAGGATTAGACACACTGCTCAGCAGACGGTATCGCACAGGAGAGGATTAGATACACGGCTCAGCAGACAGTATCGCACAGGAGAGGATTATATACACAGCTCAGCAGACAGTATCACACAGGAAAGGATTAGATACATAGCTCAGCAGACGGTATCACACAGGACAGGATTAGATGCACAGCTCAGCAGACAGTATCACACAGGAGAGGATTAGATACACAGCTCAGCTGACAGTATCACATAGGACAGGATTAGATACACAGTTCATCAGACAGTATCACACAGGAGTGGATTAGATACACGGCTCAGCAGACAGTATCGCACAGGGCGGGATTAGATATATGACACAGCAGACAGTATCACACAGGAGAGGATTAGATACACAGCTCAGCTGACAGTATCACATAGGACAGGATTAGATACACAGTTCATCAGACAGTATCACACAGGAGAGGATTAGATACACAGCTCAGCAGACAGTAACGCACAGGAGAGGATTAGATACACAGCTCAGCACAAAGTATCACACAGGAGAGGATTAGATACACGGCTCAGCAGACAGTATCACACAGGAGAGGATTAGATACACAGCTCAGCAGACAGTATCACACAGGATAGGATTAGATACACTGCTCAGCAGATGGTATTACACAGGATAGGATTAGATACACAGCTCAGCTGACAGTATCACACAGGATAGGATTAGATACACGGCTCAGAAGACATTATCACACAGGAGATGATTAGATACACAGCATAGGATTAGATACACAGCTCAGCAGACAGTATCACACAGCATAGGATTAGATACACTTCTCAGCAGACAGAATCACACAGGAGGGGATTAGATACACAGCTCAGCAGACAGTATCACAGGATAAGATTAGATACACTGCCCAGCAGACGGTATCACACAGGACAGGATTAGATGCATAGCTCAGCAGACGGTATCACACAGGACAAGATTAGATACACAGCTCAGCAGACAGTATCACAAAGGAGAGGATTAGATAAACAGCTCAGCAGACAGTATCACACAGGAGAGGATTAGATACACAGCTCAGCAGACAGTATCACACAGGAGAGGATTAGATACACTGCTCACCAGACAGTATCACACAGCATAGGATTAGAAACACAGCTCAGCAGACAGTATCACACAGGAGTGGATTAGATACACGGCTCAGCAGACAGTATCGCACAGGGCGGGATTAGATACATGGCTCAGCAAACAGTATCACACAGGATAGGATTAGATACACAGTTCACCATCACTGCGTCATAATAGCACTGCAGTATGTGGTAAGGGACTACAACTCCCAGCAAGTGACAGTGCAGGCACCGATCATGTAACTAAACCATCACTGCGTCATAATAGCACTGCAGTATGTGGTGAGGGACTACAACTCCCAGCAAGTGACAGCGCAGGCACTGGTCATGTAACTAAACCATCACTGCGTTATAATAGCACTGCAGTATGTGGTGAGGGACTACAACTCCCAGCAAGTGACAGCGCAGGCACCGATCATGTAACTAAACCATCACTGCGTCATAATAGCACTGCAGTATGTGGTGAGGGACTACAACTCCCAGCAAGTTTATTTCTTTTTATTTTACACGCTGCTGTTTTCCACAGTGAATTACCAGAAAGATCTGCACCAAAATCATGAAGTGCAAATTTGCTGTTGTGGATTTTCTTGCGGATTTTTCCTAATTTGCTCTGATTTTCTATGGAAATCCTCCAGGAACAATCTGCCACATTTGAACAGATCTTCAGGCCTCATTCAGACATCTGTAGTTTTCTGGTACATTAAAAAAAAGGAAAAAAAACAAAACTGATTTTCATCAAAGGGATCGATCCGAATTGTATCAATGTTTGTTACTATATGCAAATAAAAAAATATATATATATATGGATATGTGAACTGCCCCATAGATGATAAAGGTGCGTATTATGTCTGTCAATAACATGGATGTAAAAAAACAGACGTCTGAATGAGACGTTCACTCCACAAGATCATCTAGCAATAATGCAGCTCTGACCTGACACATAGCATTCACAGAAAGGCTCCTGATCAGCACATATGATGTCTGTGATCTATAAAGAGTCCTCCACATTGTACCCACTACATATACATTCACAATAAAGCTGCCCCCGTAACATCAACTGCCCCACACCTACCACATATAGCCAGGTCCCCGCTCCCCCGCACACAGTATATAGCCAGGTCCCCGCTCCCCCACACACAGTATATAGCCAAGATCCCCGCTCCCCCACACACAGTATACAGCCAGGTCCCCGCTCCCCCACACACAGTATATAGCCAGGTCCCCGCTCCCCCACACACAGTATATAGCCAGGTCCCCGCTCCCCCACACAAAGTATATAGCCAGGTCCCCGCTCCCCCACACAAATTATATAGACAAGGTCCCCTCCTCCATGTATAGCATATTTATCCAGGTCTCCCTCCCCCACACACAGTATATAGCCAAGGTCCCCGCTCCCCCACACAAAGTATATAGCCAAGGTCCCCTCTCCCCCACACAAAGTATATAGCCAGGTCCCCGCTCCCCCACACAAAGTATAGAGCCAAGGTCCCCGCTCCCCCACACAAAGTATATAGCCAGGCCCCCGCTCCCCCACACAAAGTATAGAGCCAAGGTCCCCGCTCCCCCACACAAAGTATATAGCCAGGCCCCCGCTCCCCCACACAAAGTATATAGCCAAGCTCCCCTCCTCCATGTATAGCATATTTACCCAGGTCTCCCTCCCCCACACAAAGTATATAGCCAGGTTCCCGCTCCCCTACACAAAGTATATAGCCAGGTCCCCGCTCCCCCACACAAAGTATATAGCCAGGTCCCCGCTCCCCCACACACAGTATATAGCCAAGGTCCCCTCCTCCATGTATAGCATATTTATCCAGGTCTCCGCTCCCCCACACACAGTATATAGCCAAGGTCCCCTCCTCCATGTATAGCATATTTATCCAGGTCCACGCTCCCCCACACAAAGTATATAGCCAAGATCCCCTTCTCCATGTATAGCATATTTATCCAGGTCTCCCTCCCCCACATATAGCAAAGAGAACCAAGTCCAGCACCCCCTCCCCCACCACACAGCATACGGTATATAGACAAGACCCCCACACACAGCATACGGTATATAGACGAGTCCCCCACACACAGCATACGGTATATAGACAAGTCCCCCACACACAGCATACGGTATATAGACAAGTCCCCCCCACACAGCATACAGTATATAGACAAGTCCCCCCACACAGCATACGATATATAGACAAGTCGCCCCACACAGCATACAGTATATAGACAAGTCCCCCACACACAGCATACAGTATATAGACAAGTCCCCCCACACAGCATACAGTATATAGACAAGTCCCCCACACACAGCATACAGTATATAGACAAGTCCCCCCCACACAGCATACAGTATATAGACAAGTCCCCCACACACAGCATACGGTATATAGACAAGTCCCCCCCACACACAGCATACAGTATATAGACAAGTCCCCCCCACACAGCATACGGTATATAGACAAGTCCCCCACACACAGAATACAGTATATAGACAAGCCCCCACACACAGCATACGGTATATAGACAAGTCCCCCACACACAGCATACGGTATATAGACAAGTCCCCCACACACAGCATACAGTATATAGACAAGTCCCCCATATACAGCATACGGTATATAGACAAGTCCCCCATACACAGCATACGGTATATAGACAAGTCCCCCACACACAGCATACGGTATATAGACAAGTCCCCCACACACAGCATACGGTATATAGACAAGTCCCCCACACACAGCATACAGTATATAGACAAGTCCCCCATACACAGCATACGGTATATAGACAAGTCCCCCATACACAGCATACGGTATATAGACAAGTCCCCCACACACAGCATACGGTATATAGACAAGTCCCCCACACACAGCATACGGTATATAGACAAGTCCCCCACACACAGCATACAGTATATAGACAAGTCCCCCATACACAGCATACGGTATATAGACCAGTCCCCCACACACAGCATACAGTATATAGACAAGTCCCCCACACACAGCATACGGTATATAGACAAGTCCCCCACACACAGCATACGGTATATAGACAAGTCCCCCACACACAGCATACAGTATATAGACAAGTCCCCCATACACAGCATACGGTATATAGACAAGTCCCCCATACACAGCATACGGTATATAGACAAGTCCCCCACACACAGCATACGGTATATAGACAAGTCCCCCCCACACAGCATACGGTATATAGACAAGTCCCCCCACACACAGCATACGGTATATAGACAAGTCCCCCATACACAGCATACGGTATATAGACAAGTCCCCCCACACAGCATACAGTATATAGACAAGTCCCCCCCACACAGCATACGGTATATAGACAAGTCCCCCACACACAGCATACAGTATATAGACAAGTCCCCCACACACAGCATACGGTATATAGACAAGTCCCCCCACACACAGCATAAGGTATATAGACAAGTCCCCCCCCACAGCATATGGTATATAGACAAGTCCCCCATACACAGCATACGGTATATAGACAAGTCCCCCCACACAGCATACAGTATATAGACAAGTCCCCCCCACACAGCATACGGTATATAGACAAGTCCCCCACACACAGCATACAGTATATAGACAAGTCCCCCACACACAGCATACGGTATATAGACAAGTCCCCCCACACACAGCATAAGGTATATAGACAAGTCCCCCCCCACAGCATAAGGTATATAGACAAGTCCCCCCACACAGCATACAGTATATAGACAAGTCCCCCACACACAGCTTACGGTATATAGACAAGTCCCCCCCACACAGCATACAGTATATAGACAAGTCCACCACACACAGCATACGGTATATAGACAAGATAGACAAGTCCCCCCATACGGTATATAGACAAGTCCCCCACACACAGCATAAGGTATATAGACAAGTCCCCCCACACAGCATACGGTATATAGACAAGTCCCCCCCACACACAGCATACAGTATATAGACAAGTCCCCCCCACACAGCATACGGTATATAGACAAGTCCCCCATACGTATATAGACAAGTCCCCCACACACAGCATACGGTATATAGACAAGTCCCCCCACACAGCATACGGTATATAGACAAGTCCCCCCCACACACAGCATACAGTATATAGACAAGTCCCCCCACACAACAGCATACGGTATATAGACAAGTCCCCCCACACAGCATACGGTATATAGACAAGTCCCCCCCACACAGCATACAGTATATAGACAAGTCCCCCACACACAGCATATGGTATATAGACAAGTCCCCCCCACACACAGCATACAGTATATAGACAAGTCCCCCCACACACAGCATACGGTATATAGACAAGTCCCCCCACACAGCATACAGTATATAGACAAGTCCCCCCACACAGCATACGGTATATAGACAAGTCCCCCCCACACAGCATACGGTATATAGACAAGTCCCCCCCACACAGCATACGGTATATAGACAAGTCCCCCCCAACACAGCATACAGTATATAGACAAGTCCTCCCACACAGCATACGGTATATAGACAAGTCCCCCACACACAGCATACAGTATATAGACAAGTCCCCCACACAGCATACAGTATATAGACAAGTCCCCCACACACAGCATACGGTATATAGACAAGTCCCCCCCACACAGCATACGGTATATAGACAAGTCCTCCACATAGCATACGGTATATAGACAAGTCCCCCACACACAGAATACAGTATATAGACAAGTCCCCCACACAGCATACGGTATAGAGACAAGTCCCCCACACACAGCATACGGTATATAGACAAGTCCCCCACACACAGCATACGGTATATAGACAAGTCCCCCACACATAGCATACAGTATATAGACAAGTCCCCCACACACAGCATACGGTATATAGACAAGTCCCCCACACACATCATACGGTATATAGACAAGTCCCCCACACACAGCATACGGTATATAGACAAGTCCCCCCCACACATCATACGGTATATAGACAAGTCCCCCCACACACAGCATACGGTATATAGACAAGTCCCCCCCACACATCATACGGTATATAGACAAGTCCCCCCCACACACAGCATACGGTATATAGACAAGTCCCCCCCACACATCATACGGTATATAGACAAGTCCCCCCAACACAGCATACGGTATATAGACAAGTCCCCCACACACAGCATACGGTATATAGACAAGTCCCCCCCCACACATCATACGGTATATAGACAAGTCCCCCACACACAGCATACGGTATATAGACAAGTCCCCCCCACACATCATACGGTATATAGACAAGTCCCCCACACACAGCATACGGTATATAGACAAGTCCCCCACACACAGCATACGGTATATAGACAAGTCTCCCCAACACAGCATACGGTATATAGACAAGTCCCCCACACACAGCATACGGTATATAGACAAGTCCCCCACACACAGCATACTGTATATAGACAAGTCCCCCACACACAGCATACGGTATATAGACAAGTCCCCCACACACAGCATACGGTATATAGACAAGTCCCCCCACACAGCATACGGTATATAGACAAGTTCCCCACACACAGCATACGGTATATAGACAAGTCCCCCACACACAGCATACGGTATATAGACAAGTTCCCCACACACAGCATACAGTATATAGACAAGTCCCCCACACAGCATACGGTATATAGACAAGTCCCCCACACACAGCATACAGTATATAGACAAGTCCCCCACACACAGCATACGGTATATAGACAAGTCCCCCACACACAGCATACGGTATATAGACAAGTTCCCCACACACAGCATACGGTATAAAGACAAGTTCCCCACACACAGCATACGGTATATAGACAAGTTCCCCACACACAGCATACAGTATATAGACAAGTCCCCCCACACAGCATACAGTATATAGACAAGTCCCCCCACACAGCGTACGGTATATAGACAAGTCCCCCACACACAGCATACGGTATATAGACAAGTCCCCCCACACAGCATACGGTATATAGACAAGTCCCCCACACACAGCATACGGTATATAGACAAGTCCCCCACACACAGCATACAGTATATAGACAAGTCCCCCCACACAGCATACGGTATATAGACAAGTCCCCACACACAGCATACAGTATATAGACAAGTCCCCCCACACAGCATACGGTATATAGACAAGTCCCCCACACACAGCATACAGTATATAGACAAGTCCCCCCACACAGCATACGGTATATAGACAAGTCCCCCCACACAGCATACGGTATATAGACAAGTCCCCCCACACAGCATACAGTATATAGACAAGTCCCCCCACACAGCATACGGTATATAGACAAGTCCCCCACACACAGCATACAGTATATAGACAAGTCCCCCCACACACAGCATACGGTATATAGACAAGTCCCCCACACGCAGCATACAGTATATAGACGAGTCACCCACACACAGCATACAGTATATAGACAAGTACCCCACACACAGCATACAGTATATAGACAAGTCCCCCACACGCAGCATACTGTATATAGACAAGTCCCCCACACACAGCATACAGTATATAGACAAGTCCCCCACACAGCATACAGTATATAGACAAGTCCCCCACACACAGCATACGGTATATAGACAAGTCCCCCACACACACCATACAGTATATAGACAAGTCTCCCACACAGCATACAGTACATAGACAAGTCCCCCACACACAGCATACGGTATATAGACAAGTCCCCCACACACAGCATACAGTATATAGACAAGTCTCCCACACAGCATACAGTACATAGACAAGTCCCCCACACACAGCATACGGTATATAGACAAGTCCCCCACACACACCATACAGTATATAGATAAGTCCCCCACACACAGCATACGGTATATAGACAAGTCCCCCACACACAGCATACGGTATATAGACAAGTCCCCACACACAGCATACAGTATATAGACAAGTCCCCCACACACACCATACAGTATATAGATAAGTCCCCCACACACAGCATACGGTATATAGACAAGTCCCCACACACAGCATACAGTATATAGACAAGTCCCCCACACACAGCATACGGTATATAGACAAGTCCCCCACACACAGCATACAGTATATAGATAAGTCCCCCATACACAGCATACGGTATATAGACAAGTCCCCCACACACAGCATACGGTATATAGACAAGTCCCCCCCCACACACACAGCATACAGTATATAGACAAGTCCCCCCCACACACAGCATACGGTATATAGACAAGTCAAACCACACACCCCCACACACACAGCATACGATGTATAGACAAGTGCATAGCTGTGCTAGGGTAGGAGTGGGAGGAGCCTTCCTTCTCTTGTCAGTGCTGGCCCTGCAGTGGAGCCCACCGGGGAATTCCCCAGCAGGCCAGTCCGAGCCTGGTCACATGCTGACTAGAGTCTCAGACACCTCTCTGAGTAGCCCACTGATAGAAGTGGATGAGAATCTAGTCGGCATTTGACCTCAACTATTACATCATAACACCGGCTTTATCTTTTTAAAGCTTTGTAACCTTTATTCACTTTATGAATCAGCCACAGATAAAACTCAATAAGGATGGGTTGCTACTGTGTGCAATTTGCCAGCCAGCCCAGAACAGCGGTGACCTGAGCCGACAGCAGCGGCTTGAGTAGACTGTGGCCACCTGAGCCAACAGCGGCATTTATATTGTGCTATCGCCAGGAAATGGATGACAATGGCAGTCAGGGGAATGGTGAAGGCCGGCATGGCTGCCATCTTGGTACTCCTGTGAAGTTCATCCACAGTCTGGACTTAATCATATAAACTGTATACTGCATTACTAGAGGATTACTGTATATAGAATAAGCAGTCAAGAGATTGCAGGTTCAAGTGCCCTAAGGGGACATAAAAAAAGAAAGTAAAAATGGAAAAAAAAGAAAAAGTTTTATAAAGGAAAAAAAATAAACAAAAATGTTAAATCACCCCTATTTTCCGAGGTAAAAAAAAAGAAATTAAAAAAGAAACATTTTATATTGTCGTGTCTGTAAAAGTCCGACCTATCAAAGCCCAAATTATTTAAACCGCACGTTAAATAGCGGAAAAATAAATTAAGAAGCCAGAATTGCCGTATTATGGTGTCACCAAACAGTAATAAATAACCCGGTATTGTGTCACCATTTTGTGAGACCCTGCATTTGTTCCATGTTTCTGCTGATGAATCTGGGCGAGGTTCGCTTTCTGCTCGCCGACCTGCGGGGGTTATTGATGCCATTCTCTGCTGTCTACAAACTTTTCATCTCTTTTTGATGCATTTTTTGGGAGGTAAAATTACCCAAAAAGAAAAAAAAATTGGGTGTTTAGATCATCTTTGCTGTTGGGCATTTGCTGTAGGGGTTAATATATTTATGATTTGATAGATCGGACTTTTTGTCAGTGTGTCAATACTAAATAAATAAATATATATATATAATCTTTTAGTCTTGCTTTGTATTGACAAATGGAGGTAGGAAATTTCAAAGGATTTTTTTTATATATATAAATTTCAATTTTAATACTTTTCTATCACATTATTTTTTGGTCCCGTTGGGCAACTTGAACCAAAAACCCACAACTCATTGGAATTGCGACACTTAAATTCTGCGGATGTCGGGAAGGGGATAAAGAGAATAAAGTAACTTTGCAGAATGCTTCCGTTTTGTGTACACAGCTCCTGTGCTGACTTAGTGTTCTCTTTGGTTACACCACACACCCATTCTGTGTCCGGCCCCCACAGATCGCCATCTCCATATATATGGGGGGATTTCCTCATGTGACGACCCCTCTGCCGATGTATACAGATCACATGTGGCTTCACCTTCAGCTTTGATCTCCGCAGTCTTCAATTCCGGATCCTCCAGGATGAGGGATAAATCTTTCTTGCTCTTCATTCCCCTCCGTGGCTGATACAGCAGCTCCACCGCGCCGACGTTCCCCTCATAGGGAGGAATCGCTCCGCAAAGACTGTTCTCAGCCACAGGACGATCCGCCGGATACAGGAGGAAAGTTCTCCTCTCTGCAATGAAGGATTATTCCACTTTTCTGCCATTTGTAAGATCTCTGCTTGTTGTCTGAGAATAAAATCATTCTTGTTAATATCCAGAACCTGAAAAAAATCTAATCCTGACAGCAGCGGAGCATTTATTACAATGGTATTCAGTCTAGACGATCCCCCTCCTGTCCTGACCGTTTGCTACAATGTATCAGTGCTGGGAAAATCTATCAGTTTGGACTTGGTTTCCCTTACAGAGGATTGTCCAGGCCAGACACCATTGTACCCAGTGGCGTCCCGCCAATGGCGGCAGGCCACGCGACTGCTATGGGGCCCGTGAGCTGGGGGGGCCCCATAGCAGTCGCCTGCACTGTGTACCCCCGCATCGGGTCCCCCTCCTGCACCCAGGCAAGCGGAGGGGCCCTGAGCAGGCGGGGGGCTTACTCGCCGTCGGGCATCCCGGCGCGCCATGGGCCACCCCCGCCTGCTCAGGGCACCGGCCGACACAATACTTACCTCTTCCGGTACCCTAGACGCTAGAATGTATGGGATCCTTCCAGGTATGATGTCATTTCCGGGGGCGTGTTCTAGTTCAGCACCAGATGCCAGAGTCTCATGCAGAGACAGAGCTGCCGGTGAAGCTGCAGGAGGAGGTCAGTATCCTAAGCTGAGAAACAGGAGATTGTTCTATTAATTGCTGGTCTGATGTCTTTTCTTCTTGTTGTTTTTGGGGTGAGGGGGCTTGATACTTGCGAGTGAGGGATTTGGGGGGGTTAATGCTGGAGGGCAGTCTGGTGGGGTTAATTAATGCTTGTGGAGATCTTAGGGGGCTCTGGGGAATAATGCAGGGATAATGCGTGCTTGTGGGGGCCCTAAGGGGATGCTGTGGGCTTGTGGGGCCCTGGGGGGGATTCTGCGGGCTTGTGGGTGCTCTAGGGGGGAATGCTGCGGGCTTGTGGGTGCTCTGGGGGGGTTGCTGTGGGCTTGTGGGTGCTCTGGGGGGGGATGCTGCGGGCTTGTGGGGGCTCTGGTGGGGGGATGCTGTGGGCTTGTGGGGGCCCTGGGGGGGATGCTGTGGGCTTGTGGGGGCCCTTGGGGGATACTGCGAGCTTGTGGGAGCTCTGGGGGGGTGTGCTGCAGGCTCGTGGGGGCCCCGGGGGGATGCAGCAGGCTTGTGGGGGCCCTGGGGGGGATGCATCGGGCTTGTGGGTGCTCTGGGGGGGATGCAGCGGGCTTGTGGGTGCTCTGGGGGGGATGCTGCCGGCTTGTGGGTGCTCTGGGGGGGGATGCTGCAGGCTTGTGGGGGCTCTGGGGGGGATGCTGCAGGCTTGTGGGGGGCTTGTGGGGCCTCTGTATGGGGTCCAGCCTGCATATGGCATTACATGGGGACCAGGCAGTATTCTCTATGGTGAATTATATGAGATCCAGTATTTTGTATGGAGCATTATATGGGGCTCATAATACTGTATGGAGGACTATGTTGTGCCCATAATATTGTATGGAGGACTTAGTGGTGCCATAACACTGTATGGAGGACTATACTGTCCGGTCTGCACTGTGCGCTGTGAGGATTCACCGGTTTCTGAGCTATTGTAGAATTTACAATAGATATCACTCATGAAATGTAAGGAGTCAGTGAAATGTTTGGCATTGTACTATATCTATATCTATAATTTCTCTGCTGTATCTGTGCATCATGAATGGTTGGATGTGTTAAAGGGGCCACTGAGACTCTTTCGCCCGGGGCCCACGAAAACCTGGAGGAGGGAGCATCATGTGACACTCCCTCTCCCATCATTCCTCCTCTGCGTCTGACGCAGCAGCATGATGACGCGCCACGCTGTGTCAGACAGTGGAGCTGGCAGCTGCTGAGGTGATCAGCTGCAGAGACTGAAGCAGCGGGGAACGAGGAGCGGTAAGTATGTATTTATTTTTAAATCAGTGTGTACTGATAATACTGGAGGACTGGGGCTGCATTTTACCCTACGGGTGGGGGGGCTGCATTTTACCCTATGGGGGGCTGCATTATACTGCGTACAGGACCATGGGGGAATGCATTATACTGAGTGGAGAACCATGGCGAGTGTCTTATACTGTGTGGAGGACCATGGGGGAGTACATTGTACTGTGTGGAGGACCATGGGGGAGTGCATTGTACTGTGTGGAGGACCACGGAGAGTGCATTGTACTGTGTGGAGGACCACGTGGGAGTGCATTATACTGCGTGGAGGACCACGAGGGAGTGCATTATACTGCGTGGAGGACCACGATGGAGTGCATTATACTGCGTGGAGGACCATGGGGAGTGTATTATACTGCGTGGAGGACCATGGCGAGTGCCTTATACTGTGTGGAGGACCATGGCGAAAGTCTTATACTGTGTGGAGGACCATGGCGAGTGCATTGTACTCTATGGAGTGTGGAGAGGTGTGGGGCAGTTGGGGGATCATACTGTGTTGGTGTCATACTTTACCCTGTGAGTTGAGGTGGGGTACAGTAGGGTCATTATACTGCGCATATGGAGGAATTCACCATGGGGGTATCATACCGTGTTTGGGGGGCACTTTTGTTAGCACCACACTTTATGGGCAATGAAAAAGGGATCTAGGACTTCAGCAGGAGGAAAATTACTATGTAAAGGCTGGAAGGTTGTGAGATCTGATCTTCTGCGACCCCGACAATTATTTACATTTTTACATATTTTTGTTGGGGGGGGGGCCCAATTAGAACTTCTGCTATGGGGCCCCATGATTCCTATGTCCGCCCCTGATTGTACCAAATCCTCAGCTGTGCTGGTACTAAGGATATGGACACTCAGACATTTTGGGCTAAATATATACATACAAATATTTTTTCAATAACGTTTCATAAACAATTTGGCTTTTTTATTTCCTTTGCATTGCTAGTTGCAGAATGAGCTCACTGAGAATTTATCAGTGAGCTCATTCTGACCTTCTCTGTGCTGATTATGTTCACAGACCAGCATGAAAGTTGGGCTGATCTCTGATGCAGTCATAAATCATCGCAGAAATAAAAGAGCTGGAAACTCCACTTGGTAAGGAGCTCACTGACTGAATCTCAAGTTAACTCATTCTGCAGCCATCAATGTGCTGCTGGGAAACAAAAAGCTGGTAAAGGCCGAACAGAGCAAATGTTACATGAAGAGAAATAGTAAAAAGTATTTTTAGAGAAATATACATGTATTTAAAGGGATTGTCCGGTGTGAAGCTGAAGGCTGCAGTCATCTGTGTGACTCTCTGTGACTGCAGACTTGTAATCCTCACATCATGTAGACTGCGCGCTGCCAGCATTATTCTCAGCCCAGAGATGGCAGAAGCCCCTGTATCATGTGTACAGGAATTGTGCCCCCTCTCCCCGAGGAGCAGCAGCGCCTCGTCCTCCAGATACATGAGGGTCCCATCGGGGAGATCCGCATGTACCGGCCATGATGTCATCTCCATGGATACGGCAGAAGACCCCTGTAAGGGAGAGCTCAGACGTGGGGGGATTGATGTGGATGCGAGGAGCAGATCCCCCCGATATTCACAGATTATCGCACAATACATGTGGCCTTGCACAGGAAAAACTGTGAGGAAAGAAGAAATCAGATTTCTTACAATATAGAATAATGTCCTCCTGCCCTCGCTCATGTCCAGTATTATTTATCCCCTGACCTTTTGGGTGGGGAACCCCTCCTGAGCCCCCTCCATTATATAGGAGCCATATATCTGCTCCATTACTGGCAGAAGGTAAGGAGCCAATCACACTGCACGGCTTCTACTTCCTGCTCTAAGCCCCGCCCACCTGCCTTCCCTTGAGATCTCCATGACAACCCTTGTGTGACTACAGTGACAGGCCACGCCCCCGAGGATTCTGACCAGTGCGGATGTCTCCATATTGCTGAGGACTGTGAGCGGCTGATGGGCGGAGCCAGCAGCAATGTGAGGGGCGGAGCCAGCAGTGATATGAGGGGCGGAGCCAGCAGCGATGTGAGGGGCGGAGCCAGCAGCGACATGAGGGGCGGAGCCAGCAGCGATGTCAGGGGCGGAGCCAGCAGCGATGTGAGGGGCGGAGCCAGCAGCGATATGAGGGGCGGAGCCAGCAGCGACATGAGGGGCGGAGCCAGCAGCGACATGAGGGCGGAGCCAGCAGCGATATGAGAGGCGGAGCCAGCAACTATATGAGGGGCGGAGCCAGCAGAGATATGATGGGCGGAGCCAGCAGTGATATGAGGGGCGGAGCCAGCAGCGACATGAGGGGCGGAGCCAGCAGCGATATGAGGAGCGCTCACAGCACTGACAGGAGCAGGTGTGTGTGCAGCCCGTTCCTCTGTTGTGGGTGTTGGAGTGTGTGAGCTTCGCCGTGTATATATTATACACATATATATATATATACAGAGTTGAAATCAGAAGTTTCCATACACTGTATAAATAGACACATCTGCAGGTTTTTCTCAATATCTGACATGAAATCAGAATAAACCTTTCCCATTTTAGGTCAATTAGGATTACCATCATTTGTAATATTTGCCAAATGCCAGAATAATGAGAGAGAGAGAGAATGTTTTAGGACATTTTTATTACTTACTGCTAAGTCAAAAGTTTCCCTCTTTCCCTCTCCTCATTCATTGGGAGTGGGGCGCGGAGGATGCTGGGTGGGACGCGCGGGGTAACCCCCGCCCACAGCCCAGCATCCACCGCGGGGTCCGCGACTCTAATGTCACCCCTCATTTGACGTGACATCAGCGGAAGAAAGAGCCGGCTGCAGCCGGGAGGTCACGTGATGCCTGTGAGGGGCGCTATCGCCAGTCCCTCCTACAGGAAATCAACCCCACATGATGCTGCCACCCCCGTGTTTCACAGTTGGGATGGTGTTCTTAGGCTTCCAAGCTTCTCCTTTTTCCTTACAAAAGTAACGATGGTCACTATGCCCAAAAAGTTCAATTTTAGTTTCATCAGACCACGGGACATGTCTCCAAAAATTAAGGTCTTTTTTCCTGTGTGCATTTGCAAACATTAATCTGGCTTTTTTATCTTTCTTTTGGAGTAATGGCTTCTTCCTGGCACAGTGGCCTTTCAGCCTATATTCATACAGTACTCATTTCACTGTGGATATAGACACAATCTTATCAGCTTTCCCTATCATCTTCACAAGATCTTTTGCTTTTGTCCTTGATATGCACATATCGGACCAAAGCACGTTCATCTCTGGGACACAGAACCCGTCTCCTTCCTGAGCGGTATGATGGCTGGACATTCCCATCTTGTTTGTACTTGCATATAATTGTTTGTACAGATTAACGAGACACCTTCAGGTATCTTGAAATTGTACCCAAGGATGAGCCAGACTTGTGCAAGTCCACAATTCTCTTCCTGATATCTTGGTTGATTTCTTTAGACTTTCCCATGATGCTACACAAAGAAGCAGTGTGTTTCAGGTGTGCATTAAAATACATCCACTGGTGTGTCTCTAATTAACTGAGATGTTGCCAAAAAAGCTATCAGAAGTTTCCAAACACATGACATCATCATATGGGCAGTCCAGAATTGTTTAAAGGTATAGCAATATTAGTGTATGTAAACTTATGACTTTGCAGTAAGTAATAAAAATGCTTTAAAACATTCTCTCTCTCTCTTATTATTATTCTGGCATTTGGCAAATCTTAAAAATGATGGTAATCCTAATTGACCTAAAACGGGAAGGTTTATTCTGATTTCATGTCAGATATTGAGAAAAACATGCAGATGTGTCTTTTTATTGTTATGATCTGCAACAAGTACTAAGGAAAGAAGGGAGAAAGCTATCCCTACAGTAAGACTAAGCTGAATCCCTACGATGTAGCGGGCTGCCTGTTCCTAGCGAACAGACCCGCCTTAGTCCTCGGCTAGTCTGAACGAAGACCTATAGCATAAAGGAGAGGGGTCCCTAAAAGAACTAAGGACTGGAACAAAAATGGGACATCTCCTAAACAGAGAAGTTGTTACAGAACACAAAAAGATAAACTGACAAAAAGGTACTAGAGGTCCCAGAAGGACCAAGCGAACTGACAGAGAAAGGCACAGAAGCACCTGGCTAGCAAAGCAGTCAAACAACACTGAAGTCCAACACAGCCAAAAGGGCGGAGCTGGAATATAAAGGCAGATGGTCACATGACCGCAAAACACAAGATGGAAAAACAAACAGGAGGGTTCTAACATTTATATAGTGTATGTAAATTTCTGGTTTCAACCGTGTATACAGGTGACAGGAGCAGGTGTGTGTGCAGCCAGGTCCGCTCTTTTTGTGGCGCCGCAGCGGAGCGTGTTGTGGTGTGTGAGCTCTGCCGTGTATATAGTACAGAGGAGTATATATATATGTGTATGTATATATATATATATACATACACACACACACGGGGCATGCAGGAGTTTTTAGTTTACCAGTTTGGGTCCATGCGGAGCTGCTATAGGATTCACTGGTAACATTTTGGGGAACAAAGTTTTTATAATTTTTATTCCATTTTTATTTTGCGTGAGATTAATAAAAAACAATTCTGCTGATGTTTTTTTATTTTTTCCAGCATTCAATGGCAAAACCCCAGGAATGGTTCTTATATTTTTTCTTTCCAGCGTTTATCGTGCAGTATAGAGACAAAATGAACAAAAGCTACAATTTTGCCATTAATTATTACTATTTTATTCTTGATGCTGTTTTTCGTGCCGGATAAATCATGTGATCGTTGTACTGTTTGGGTTGTTGTTCTTTGCGATGTTAATCAGGTTTAGTTTTTTTGTTCTTGTTTTTTGGGGGTTTATTTTAATAAAATCAAGTTTTAATGTAAGAAAAAAAATTATATTTGAGTTTTTACTTTGTATATTTCCAAATATTTTATTGAAATGGAGTAAAGGAAAGAAGGATGAACTAGTGGGAGAGCAACTGTAAAGGACCCCTGCCAGTCCCTAAAACTAAAGGGGCCTGTGACGACACAGCATTTAATCGTAATTATCCAGATGTAAATTCCATAGGCCCAGAATGATAGACTATTGCCTGAATTATTAACTATTGAATTTATGTGTTTCTTTCTTCGGTTGGTCAACGCACATAATCTTTTGTCATGAGTCTGAATGTTGACTCATCTTGTAGGTTGAGGTGATATTTGTTAATTGATAAATGGTTATTTACCTCTTATATCAACTCTTCTGGTTTATTGTACTGTTATCTTTACAATACAGGGACGCAGGCTCTTTGAACAATGGATGTTTGCTAAATATGTTGATTACCATTTTATAAGTCCATGCAATTTGTTGACTTGCATTGTTTCGGAATTTATAGTTTATCCTTCAATGTTTGCAATGTTTGCAAGTCAACATTGGGGGATGAACTGTGGATGCTCCAGTAATGAGAATTAGTAACACCACCCCTTTCTCTTGACCTGTGGATGAAGTCATGAAGAAGGACAGTTGTGAACTACATAAAGGAGTCTTTTTACAAAACCACTGCCAGGAACACTCTATGGGACAGCTCTACAGAACACCATAAATCCATTAAGAGGGACACAGATTTGGTTTCTACAGGATGCCAGCTTAAGGGACCACAGCCCTGGCTGGAGGAATACAGATCTGCTCCATTGACTACCACAGAACCCATGGATACATCTGGGAAAACCAGGTTGGGACCCACCAGTCACCTGGTCCCATGGAGATGTTTGGAGTAGCCAGGTTGGGACACTCCGGCCACCTGGAACTCGTGAATATGCTCGGAAAAAGCCAAGTCGGGACCTTCCGATCACCTAGTTCCATGGATATGTTCGGAGAAGCCAGGTTGGAACTTTCTGGTCTCCTGGCCACGTACCTCAATGGACTGTCAGCTTTCTAAGCTTGTTGTTACCTCCTCTTTGTGGGTGCTCTTTGGTGGGGGTGCCATTGGTGGGGGTAGTCAGCCCCATAAGCCCCTCAGATTGGCAGCTGCTTTAATCCCGGCGAGTCAGCGGAAGGGTGAGACTCTGTAATTTGCACCATATTAGGTATTTGCTGGGACTGTTCGATATGTTTATTGTGTGTTTGGTGGCTCAATAAAATATTGCCTCACTGTTTTACAATCATCCTGTATTGTTGTTTATGTATCTTCTATCAGTGATGGATTATAATGAGTGTGATCTGCTCCACCATGAGGGGCCCGATCCTCCCGGGGGCCCACGTTCAAAGATCCCAGCACGGCTCAGGACGGATTCTTGTAGTGCTGATGTTTGATAAATAGGATAATAGAGCGCTCATAGAAAATAAATGTCTGACCTCTTCTTTCTGATGGGCATTTTAGAGCGAGGAGCTGCGCTCTGGACTCACCGCTGCACTCCCCATGCCATTGCGGTGGCCATCTTAATATCGATCTGTGCGGAGGAGACTGTGGGAGTCAGACGGAGGTGTCAAATGTACGGACCCTTTTAATCACAGGATGGAGGGTCACTGTGAATATTAATTCATGAACCACTGTGCATAGTGACTCGCCCCCAGGGCCGTGGGGCACTCGGCAGCCGGGCCTCTGGTTGCCGGGGGATATCACGGTGGCTGGCCCGGTCCGTGGCTCAGGGCGGTCACTCAAAAGGGGGGGAATGCTTATAGGGGAATTTGTCGTGACGCCACCTGTGGATTCTGGTAAGAGGTTACCAGCGCTGCGACAGTCCACTGAGGCTGATGTTAGGGGCAGCTATGATGGGACGGCTCCCCACAGGTAGAGCAGGCCTCAGGGCAGTGTAGAGGTGTAGAAAGATGGTGGAAGCAGGAGGGAGACGGCAGGACGGTCCCAGAGGAAGTACAGGCACACACACAAGGGTAAACTTCAATACCTTTACTGGTGGTGATGCAGGAACGGTCCAGGGCTTGTGGGGGCCATGGGGGGATGCTGCAGGATTGTGGGGGCCCTAAGGGGATGCTGTGGGCTTGTGGGGCCCTGGGGGGGATTCTGCGGGCTTGTGGGTGCTCTAGGGGGGAATGCTGCGGGCTTGTGGGTGCTCTGGGGGGGATGCTGCAGGCTTGTGGGGTCTCTGGGGGGGATGCTGCAGGCTTGTGGGGGCTCTGGGGTGGGGTGCTGCAGGCTTGTGGGGGCCCCGGGGGTATGCAGCCGGCTTGTGGGGGCCCCGGAGAGGATGCAGCGGGCTTGTGGGGCCTCTGTATGGGGTCCAGCCTGCATATGGCATTACATGGGGACCAGGCAGTATTCTCTATGGTGAATTATATGGGATCCAGTATTTTGTATGGAGCATTATATGGGGCTCATAATACTGTATGGAGGACTATGTGGTGCCCATAATATTGTATGGAGGACATAGTGGTGCCATAACACTGTATGGAGGACTATACTGTCCGGTCTGCACTATGCGCTGTGAGGATTCACCGGTTTCTGAGCTATTGTAGAATTTACAGTAGATATCACTCATGAAATGTAAGAAGTCAGTGACATTTTTGGCATTGTACTATATCTATATCTATAATTTCTCTGCTGTATCTGTGCATCATGAATGGTTAGATGTGTTAAAGGGTCCACTGAGACTCTTTCGCCCGGGGCCCACGAAAACCTGGAGGAGGGAGCATCATGTGACACTCCCTCTCCCATCATTCCTCCTCTGCGTCTGACGCAGCGGCATGATGACGCGCCACGCTGTGTCAGACAGTGGAGCTGGCAGCTGCTGAGGTGATCAGCTGCAGAGACTGAAGCAGCGGGGAACGAGGAGCGGTAAGTATGTATTTATTTTTTAAATCAGTGTGTACTGATAATACTGGAGGACTGGGGCTGCATTTTACCCTACAGTGGGGGGGGGGGCTGCATTTTACCCTACGGGTGGGGGGTGGGGCTGCATTTTACCCTATGGGGGACTGCATTATACTGCGTACAGGACCATGGAGGAGTGCATTATACTGTGTGGAGGACCATGGGGGAGTGCATTGTACTGTGTGGAGGACCATGGGGGAGTGCATTGTACTGTGTGAAGGACCATGGGGGAGTGCATTGTACTGTGTGGAGGACCACGTGGGAGTGCATTATACTGCGTGGAGGACCACGAGGGAGTGCATTATACTGCGTGGAGGACCACGAGGGAGTGCATTATACTGCGTGGAGGACCACGAGGGAGTGCATTATACTGCGTGGAGAACCATGGCGAGAGTCTTATACTGTGTGGAGGACCATGGCGAATGCATTATACTCTATGGAGTGTGGAGAGGTGTGGGGCAGTTGGGGGATCATACTTTACCCTGGGAGTTGAGGTCGGGTACAGTAGGATCATTATACTGCGCATATGGAGGAATTCACCATGGGGGTATCATAGCATGTTTGGGGGGCACTTTTGTTGGCACCACACTTTATGGGCAATGAAAAAGGGATGTAGGACTTCAGCAGGAGGAAAATTACTATGTAAAGGTTGGAAGGTTGTGAGATCTGCTCTTCTGTGACTCCGACAATTATTTACATTTTTAAAAAAAAAATTTCGGGGGGGGGCCCAATTAGAACTTCTGCTATGGGGCCCCATGATTCCTATGTACGCCCCTGATTGTACCAAATCCTCAGCTGTGCTGGTACTAAGGATATGGACACTCAGACATTTTGGGCTAAATATATACATACAAATATTTTTTCAATAACGTTTCATAAACAATTTGGCTTTTTTATTTCCTTTGCATTGCTAGTTGCAGATTGAGCTCACTGAGAATTTATCAGTGAGCTCATTCTGACCTTCTCTGTGCTGATTATGTTCACAGACCAGCATGAAAGTTGGGCTGATCTCTGATTCAGTCATAAATCATCGCAGAAATAAAAGAGCTGGAAACTCCACATCATAAGGAGCTCACTGACTGAATCTCAAGTTAACTCATTCTGCAGCCATCAATGTGCTGCTGGGAAACAAAAAGCTGGTAAAGGCCGAACAGAGGAAATGTTACATGAAGAGAAATAGTAAAAAGTATTTTTAGACCAATATACATGTATTTAAAGGGATTGTCCGGTGTGAAGCTGAAGGCTGCAGTCATCTGTGTGACTCTCTGTGACTGCAGACTTGTAATCCTCACATCATGTAGACTGCGCGCTGCCAGCATTATTCTCAGCCCAGAGATGGCAGAAGCCCCTGTATCATGTGTACAGGAATTGTGCCCCCTCTCCCCGAGGAGCAGCAGCGCCTCGTCCTCCAGATACATAAGGGTCCAATCGGGGAGATCCGCATGTACCGGCCATGATGTCATCTCCATGGATACGGCATCAATGTGCAGAGCAGAAGACCCTGTAAGGGAGAGCTCAGACGTGGGGGGATTGATGTGGATGTGAGGAGCAGATCCCCCCCATATTCACAGATTATCGCACAATACATGTGGCCTTGCACAGGAAAAACTGTGAGGAAAGAAGAAATCAGATTTCTTACAATATAGAATAATGTCCTCCTGCCCTCGCTCATGTCCAGTATTATTTATCCCCTGACCTTTAGGGTGGGGAACCCCTTCTGAGCCCCCTCCATTATATAGGAGCCATATATCTGCTCCATTACTGGCAGAAGGTAAGGAGCCAATCACACTGCACGGCGTCTACTTCCTGCTCTAAGCCCCGCCCACCTGCCTTCCCTTGAGATCTCCATGACAACCCTTGTGTGACTACAGTGACAGGCCACGCCCCCGAGGATTCTGATCAGTGCGGATGTCTCCATATTGCTGAGGACTGTGAGCGGCTGATGGGCGGAGCCAGCAGCAATGTGAGGGGCGGAGCCAGCAGCGATATGAGGGGCGGAGCGCCAGCAGCGACATGAGGGGCGGAGCCAGCAGCGACATGAGGGGCGGAGCCAGCAGCGATATGAGGGGCGGAGCCAACAGCGACGTGAGGGGCGGAGCCAGCAGCGATATGAGGGGTGGAGCCAACAGCGACACGAGGGGCGGAGCCAGCAGCGATGTGAGGGGTGGAGCCAGCAGCGACATGAGGGGCGGAGCCAGCAGCGATATGAGGGGCGCTCACAGCACTGACAGGAGCAGGTGTGTGTGCAGCCCGTTCCTCTGCTGTGGGTGTTGTTGTGTGTGAGCTTCGCCGTGTATATAATATATACACATATACATATATATATATACAGTTGAAATCAGAAGTTTCCATACACTGTATAAATAGACACATCTGCATGTTTTTCTCAATATCTGACATGAAATCAGAATAAACCTTTCCCATTTTAGGTCAATTAGGATTACCATAATTTTTAATATTTGCCAAATGCCAGAATAATGAGCGTCTCTTGTAAGGGGCATTAAAAGCGTCTTGCTATACCACTCTGACCTCCGCGTCTCTTCTGAGGGCCATTAAAAGAGTCTTGTTATACCACTCTGACCTCCACATCTCTTGTAAGGGGCATTAAAACCATCTTGTTATACCACTCTGACCTCCACGTCTCTTCTGAGGGGCATTAAAACCATCTTATTATACCACTCTGACCTCCACGTCTCTTGTAAGGGGCATTAAAACCGTCTTGTTATACCACTCTGACCTCCACGTCTCTTCTGAGGGGCATTAAAAGCGTCTTGTTATACCACTCTGACCTCCAGTTGTCTTGTAAGGGGCATTAAAAGCGTCTTGTTATACCACTCTGACCTCCACGTGTCTTGTAAGGGGCATTAAAAGCGTCTTGTTATACCACTCTGTCATCCACGTCTCTTCTGAGGGGCATTAAAAGCGTCTTGTTAAGCTACTGGGACCTCCACGACTCTTCGAACGGGCATTGCATTTCCTCATAATTTTTGGAAGCTTTTGCTTGGAAGGCATAAGCAAATACTATGGGAGACCCACTCCCCAATAATGGGAATAATGTTTTTAAGATGCTGTACTGTATGGCTCTTGTAAGGGGCATTAAAACCATCTTGTTAAGCTACTGTGACCTCCACGTCTCTTCAAAGGGGCATTAAAAGCGTCTTCTTAAGCCACTCTGAACTCCACAGCTCTTCCAAGGGACATTGAAATGTTGTTTTTAATTACCTTACCTCTAATCTCCACGACTCTTCCAACGGGCATTGCATTTCCTCCTAATTTTAGTCAGCTTTTGCTTTTCAATGCAAAGGTGAAAACTAAGGGAAACACACTCCCCAATAATGGGTAGAAGGTTTTTAGTACGCTGTAATCCACGTCTGTTTCAAGGGGCATTGCAGTTCCTCATAATTTTTGGAAAGCCTTCCATTCACTGCTTAGGCCAACAGTGTACAGGAGACCCAGTTGCTATAAATGGAAAAACGGTTTAGTTAAGGCCCTCTGATCTCCATGTCATTTCCAAGGGGCATTGCAGTTCCTCATAATTTTGGAAAGCCTTCCATTCACTGCTTAGGCCAACAGTGCACAGGAGACCCAGTTGCTATAAATGGAAAAAAAGGTTTAGTTAAGGCCCTCTGACCTCCATGTCATTTCCAAGGGGCATTGGAGTGCCTCAAAAGTTTTGGTAGGCATTGCACTCACTGTATGCCCTATAACTGTGTAGCCGAACCGCTCTTTTTATTACAGAAACATATCCTACAAGACATATGTGGTTGACTGGCCTGATATTGATGTGAATGGTCCCTGTTCCTCCTGCTCTTTCTCCTTTGCCACTACCTCATCCATCATTTATCACTTGAAGCTTTGTTTTAACGAGAGTCATAGAACTTAGATAGTAGCAGGAAAACATCCAGCAATCCTCAGAGGAGGTAGGATATGCACCAAAACGCTGACCACCTCAGGCCTAGCCGCTACTACATACATGCGCTTGCATTCCTTGAAAACAAAGCAGATGCTAACTTCTATCATCCTCATCATGCTCCTCACCTTGGCACTCTCAACTCCCCTGATAGAGAAGCCGGGGCCCACCGGAGAAGTCGGGTTCTCTGGTGGGCTCGTCCAATGCTGCCCTAAAGCAGGCCAGTCTAAGAAAAGTGTGTGGGGATGTTCCGCGGTGAAATCGGGGCGGCTGGGGACCGTTTATGGACACCTGGCCGCGGGGCGGCTGGGGACCGAGTGTGGACACCCGGCCGCCCCCTGGCGACTGGGGACCGTGCGTGGACACCCAGCCGCCGGGCGGCTGGGGACTGAGTATGGATACCTCGCTGCCGCAGCAGCCATGAGGTAGTGGCCAGCTTCGGCCTCCACATGCCTAAAAGGCCCAATTTCAAGTGCACGCAAGCTAGCAGTATGGTTTTGCAGCCTGGGGGTGGGTTGGTGGCAGGTTGCACACTTATGCTTGCATTCCAACAAAACAATGCAGATGCTAACTTCTATCATCATCATGCTCCTCACCTTGACACTCTCACCTCCCCTGATGGAGTCGGGTTCTCTAGTGGGCTCGTCCAATGCTGCCCTAAAGCAGGCCAGTCTAAGAAAAGTGTGTGGGGATGTTCCGCGGAGAAATCGGGGTGGCTGGGGACTGTCTATGGACACCCCGCTGCCCCCAGGCGGCTGGGGACCAGGTGTGGACACCCAGCCGCGGGGCGGCTGGGGACCGAGTGTGGACACCCGGCCGCCGGGCGGCTGGGGACTGAGTATGGATACCTCGCTGCCGAAGCAGCCATGAGGTAGTGGCCAGCTTCGGCCTCCTCAAAACTAAAAGGCCCCATTTCAAGTGCAAGCTAGCAGTATGGTATTGCAGCCTGGGGGTGGGTGGTTGGCTGCATATTTGCGCTTGCATTGCAAGGAATGGGGGAGGTACAATTGAACACTGCCCTGGGACAAGGACTTGCACGGGGATAGTTGCAAGTCTGCATCTTCTGATGCGGCAAGGATCACATCTGATGGGCACACTTAGGCAGTGACCTGGGAGTCAGAGATGCTTCCCCATGCTGTTCCCATGTCTTTTCCATGCTGTTACCATGTCTTTTCAGCACTGTATGCATGTGTCACACAGCACATGGCCAGATAAGGTTGTAAAATGTTTAAATGACATTTCCCAGTGAATGCATTTGTCACAGTTGAAAGCAATACAAAAGTGCAAAAACGCATAAAAAATGCTACTTGTGAACATAGCCCAAGGTGTGGAGGAGTATTTTTGTTTTTGGTTATTTATTTTACCTTATACACAAGTCTTTACCCTGGAAAGGATGTTCCTTAACATATTTCACAGGAAAAAAGTTTCACTTTCGTTTTTGAACGTTTTCTTATGAGCCTGTAAAAGTGGCTTAATACCTCTGACCACATAGTTGACAACAGTGACCTGGGGGTCATAAATGCTTCCTGGGGCGATCCCCATGCTGTCCCCATGTCATCTGAGCACTGTCACTATCATTTTGGGCACTTTTTAGGCTTTCTACAGACTGCCGGGGGTGCCGCCGCAAAAATGCTCGGGTCTCCCATAGACTAACATGGGCTCGTTGCTCAGGTCGAGCACCCGAGTATCACGGCGAGCTCGGGCCGAGCTTCGAGCACCCGAGCATTTTAGTGCTCGCTCAACACTATTTATAACGGGGGCACAAGCTAGTGACTGATTTATATTCTCAGTGGAGCAGACTTCATTGTGGTGAATGATATACTCATGGGCACAGTGTGGCACATATTTGCATTTGGTGGCACAGTGGGCGGCATTATTTATTTAAGTCGCTTATATTTGTAACATTTTTGTTTTTCAGGAGTGCGGTGATCTGCTGAAAAGTGCGGAGCAGCCGAAACCTGGACAGCAAACTGCAAAGACGAATCATGGCGGGAAGTCGTCACGAAAGACTGGACTAGGTAAAGAAGAGAAGAAAGAGAGCGACTGCAGTGTATAAACTGGAGGGTTAGGTGGGGCCCATTATATTATAATAAATCTATGTGGGGCCCATTATATTATAACAAATCTATGTGGGGTCCATAATATTAAAGGGACGTATATGTGGTGCCCATTATATTAAAGGGAAAGCTATGTGGGGCCCAATATATTAAAGATAAAGCTATATGGGGCCAATTATATTAAAGGGAAAGCTATGTGGGGCCAATTATATTAAGGGGAAAGCTATGAGGGGCCCAATATATTAAAGATAAAGCTATGTGGGGCCCATTATATTAAAGGGAAAGCTATGTGGGGCCCATTATATTAAAGGGAAAGCTATGTGGGGCCCATTATATTAAAGAGAAAGCTATGTGGGGCCCATTATATTAAAGAGAAAGCTATGTGGGGCCCATTATATTAAAGAGAAAGCTATGTGGGGCCCATTATGTTAAAGAGAAAGCTATGTGGGGCCAATTATATTAAAGAGAAAGCTATGTGGGGCCCATTATATTAAAGGGAAAGCTATGTGGGGCCCATTATATTAAAGAGAAAGCTATGTGGGGCCCATTATATTAAAGGGAAAGCTATGTGGGGCCCATTATATTAAAGAGAAAGCTATGTGGGGCCCATTATATTAAAGAGAAAGCTATGTGGGGCCCATTATATTAAGGGGAAAGCTATGTGGGGCCCAATATATAAAAGATAAAGCTATATGGGGCCAATTATATTAAAGGGAAAGCTATGTGGGGCCAATTATATTAAGGGGAAAGCTATGTGGGGCCCAATATATTAAAGATAAAGCTATGTGGGGCCCATTATATTAAAGGGAAAGCTATGTGGGGCCCATTATATTAAAGGGAAAGCTATGTGGGGCCCATTATATTAAAGAGAAAGCTATGTGGGGCCCATTATATTAAAGAGAAAGCTATGTGGGGCCCATTATATTAAAGAGAAAGCTATGTGGGGCCCATTATGTTAAAGAGAAAGCTATGTGGGGCCAATTATATTAAAGAGAAAGCTATGTGGGGCCCATTATATTAAAGGTAAAGCTATGTGGGGCCCATTATATTAAAGAGAAAGCTATGTGGGGCCCATTATATTAAAGGGAAAGCTATGTGGGGCCCATTATATTAAAGAGAAAGCTATGTGGGGCCCATTATATTAAAGAGAAAGCTATGTGGGGCCCATTATATTAAAGAGAAAGCTATGTGGGGCCCATTATATTAAAGAGAAAGCTATGTGGGGCCCATTATATTAAAGGGAAAGCTATGTGGGGCCCATTATATTAAAGGGATAGCTATGTGGGGCCCATTATATTAAAGAGAAAGCTATGTGGGGCCCATTATATTAAAGGGAAAGCTATGTGGGGCCCATTATATTAAAAGGAAAGCTATGTGGGGCCCATTATATAATAATAAAATCTATGTGGTGCCCATTATATTAAAGGGAAAGCTATGTGGGGCCCATTATATTAAAGAGAAAGCTATGTGGGGCCCATTATATTAAAGGGAAAGCTATGTGGGGCCCATTATATTAAAGAGAAAGCTATGTGGGGCCAATTATATTAAAGGGAAAGCTATGTGGGGCCCATTATATTAAAGAGAAAGCTATGTGGGCCCATTATATTAAAGGGAAAGCTATGTGGGGCCCATTATATTAAAGAGAAAGCTATGTGGGGCCTATTATATTAAAGGGAAAGCTATGTGGGGCCCATTATATTAAAGGGAAAGCTATGTGGGGCCCGTTATCTTAAAGGGACATCTACGTAGGGCCCATTATATTAAATGGATGGCTATGTGGGGCCCATTATATTAAAGAGAGAGCTACGTATGGCCCATTATAATAAATGTATGACTATATGGGGCCCATTATATTAAATGGATGACTATGTGTGTTCCATTATATTTAATGGAAGGCTATGCGGGGCCCATTTAATTATGATAAATTCTATGTGGGGCACATGATATTAAATGGAAGGCTATGTGGAGCCCATTATATTTAATAGAGGGCTATGTGGGGACCAATACATTAAAAAGAAAGCTATATTGGGGCCCACTATGTTATCTGGAAGGTTTTGTGGGGCCCTCTGTATTAAATTGAGGGCTATGTGAGGCCTATTAAATTAAATGGAAAGCGTTGCGGAGCCCATAATATTATATGGAGGGCTATGTGAGGCACATTTATCAAATAAAGGGCTATGTAGCGCCAATTATATTAAATGGAAGCCTATGTTTTGTCCATTATATTAAATAGAGATGTATCTTGCCTCCATTATAATAAATGGAAGGCAATGTGGGGACCATTATATTAAATGGAGGGTTATGTGGGGCCCATTATATTAAATGGAAGCCTATATGGAGCCCAGTAAATTAAATGTAAAGCTATGTGGGGCCCAATATTTTAAATGGAAGGTTAAGTGGGGCCAATTGTATTAAATAGAGGGCTATGTGGTGCCCAATATAAAACATGGAAGGCTTTTTGGTGCCCATTATATTAAATAGAGGGATATTTTGGCCCCATTTTATTAAATGGAAGGCTATGTCAGGTCCAATATATTAAATGGAGTCCAGTGCGGCCTATTATATTAAATTGAAGGTTATATGGGGTTCAATAAATTAAATGAAAAGCTATGTGGAGCCCAATAAATTAAATTATAGTACATGGAAGGCAATGTGCGGCTCATTATACTATATAGAGGGCTATGTGGGGGCCATTATACTTTATAGAATTCTATGTGGGGGTCCATTATAATTTTGCCAATGGCAAATTGTGTGCTCCGGTGGCACTCCAAAGGTAAAGGGTGTGCTCCGGTGGCACTCCAACGTCATAGGGTGTGCTCTGGTGGCACACCAATGGCAAAAAGGCCAAAGAGTAGACCCTGGTGGCAGACTGAGCAGCCCTAGAATGCGCCCCAGTGGTAAGCAATAGGGGCCAAAGAATGCACCCTGGTGGCAGGCTAAAAAGCCCTAGAGTGCGCCCCAGTGGTAAGCAATAAGGCCAAAAAGTGCACTCCGGTAGCAGGCTAAAAAAGCCTAAGAGTGCCCCGGTGGTAAGCAAAATGGTCAGAGTGTACCCCGGTCGCAGTTAAAAAGCCCAAGATGGGTGCCCCGGTGGTAAGCTAAAAGGCCAAAGAGTGCACCCCGGTGGAAGCTAAAAAGCTCAAGATGGGTGCCCCAGTGGTAAGCAAAAAAGGTCACATATTGGGCCCCTCTGGTAGGCCTACGGGAAATAGAGTTCTCCGATGGCACGCCAACGGTAAAGGGTGTGCCCGATGGTACTCCAATGGTAAAGGGTGTGCTTCAGTGGCATGCCAGTGGCAAAAAGTGTACTCCGGTGGCATGCTAATGGTGAAAGGTGTGCTCTGTTGGCACCCCAACTGTAAAGAGTGTGTTCCAGTGGCACCCCAGCAGCCAATGGTGTACTTCGGTGGCAGACCATCGGGAAATGGTGTGATATGTAAGGCTCATGATAACAAAAGGGAGGGCTATGTGGGACCCATTATTTTATATGGAAAGCAAGGTGGGGCCCATTATATTAATTAGGGGCTTATGTGGGGCTCTTTATATTAAATAAAAACATGTGTGGGCCCCATTAAATTAAATGGAAGGCTATGAGGACACCATTAAATTAAATGGAAGGCTATGTGGACCCCATTAAATTAAATGGAAGGCTATGTGGGGCCCATTATATTAAATGGAAGCCTATATGGGGCCCAATAAATTAAATGAAAAGCTACAGTATGTACAGCAATAATAAAAATGGTAATAATACAGGGTGGGCTATTTATATGGATACACCTAAATTAAATGGGAATGGTTGGTGATGTCAACTTCCTGTTTATGACACATTAGTATATGGGAGGGGGAAACTTTTCCAGATGGGTGGTGACTATGGCGGCCATTTTGAAGTCGGCCATTTTGGATCTAACTTTATTTTTTTCAATGGGAAGAGGGTCATGTGACACATCAAACTCATTGAGAATTTCATAAGAAAATACAATGGCGTGCTTGGTTTTAACATAACTTTATTCTTTCATGAATTTTTTACAAGTTTATGACCACTTATAAAATGTGTTCAAAGTACTGCCCATTGTGTTGGATTGTCAATGCAACCCTCTTCTCCCACTCTTGACACACTGATAGCAACACCGCAGAAGAAATGCTAGCACAGGCTTTCAGTATCCGTTGTTTCAGATGCTGAAAGGTTATATGGGGCCTATTAAAATAAATGGAAGACTATGCAGGACCTCTTGTAATAACTAGAAGGCAATTTGTGGCCCATTATATTAAAGTAGATGGTGGCCCGATTCTAACTCATCGGTTATTCTAGAATATGTATGCGGCCGGCCGCGACCAATCAGCGAACCGTGTTAGTGAGGACCGGAGAGCATGTTTAAATTTGGCGCCAAAACCGGTGATTGGTCACGGACGGCGGCCGCGACCAATCAGCGAATCGTATTAGTGAGAACCGGGGAGCGGGTACTTCCACTGTGAGCAGCCGGGAGATGACCGGCTGCTCGCAGCAGAAGTATCCCAACCGGCGGCGCCGCTCCCCGGTCCTCCCTTCACACTTGCCGTCGGGAGATAAGCGGCCCTAGCCACTGATCTAGCGACGGTAGCCGCATGGAGGTCAGCGGCGCCGCCGGTCGGGGTACTTCTGCTGCGAGCAGCTGGGAGATGACCGGATGCATCGCCACTGACCTCTGTGCAGAGCGGTGTTTAAATTTGGAGCCAATATCGCTGATTGGTCGCGGCCGCCGAATCGTATTAGTGAGGACAGGGGAGCGGCGCTGCCTGTGCGGGTACTTCCGCTGCGAGCAGCCGGGAGATGACCGGCTGCTCGCAGCAGAAGTATCCCGACCGGTGGCGCCGCTCCTCGATCCTCCCTTCACACTTGCCGTCGGAAGATCAGCAGCCCTAACCGCTGATTTCCCGATGGTAGCCGCATGGAGGTCAGCGGCGCCGCCGGTCGGGGTACTTCTGCTGCGAGCCGGAAGTTGACCGCTAGCGCCGGTCATCTCCCGGCTTCATCGCCGCTGACCTCCGTGCGGCAGATGAGCCGCTAATGGCCGCCATCTTTTTCTGAAATCCCACGTCGCTGATTGACCACGGTCGGACCAATCAGCGACGCAGGACTTCCTGGACAGAAGGACAGACAGACAGACATGATAAGACGATTATATATATTAAATGTAAGGTTATGTGGGGCCCAATATATTCAATGAAAAACTATATGGGCCCATTATATAAAAGAAAAAGCTAAGTGTGGCCCATTTTATTAAATGGATGATGGTGTGCTCCGGTGGCAAGCCAGCGGGAAAGTGGTGTGCTCCGGTGGCAAGCCAACGGGAAAGTGGCGTGCTTCGGTGGCAAGCCAACGGGAAAGTGGCGTGCTCCGGTGGCAAGCCAACGGGAAAGTGGCGTGCTTCGGTGGCAAGCCAACGGGAAAGTGGCGTGCTCCGGTGGCAAGCCAACGGGAAAGTGGCGTGCTCCGGTGGAAAGCCAACGGGAAAGTGGCGTGCTCCGGTGGCAAGCCAACGGGGAAGTGGCGTGCTCCGGTGGCAAGCCAACGGGAAAGTGGCGTGCTCCTGTGGCAAGCCAACGGGAAAGTGGCGTGCTCCGGTGGCAAGCCAACGGGAAAGTGGCGTGCTCCGGTGGCAAGCCAACGGGAAAGTGGCGTGCTCCGGTGGCAAGCCAACGGGACTGTGGCGTGCTCCGGTGGCAAGCCAACGGGACTGTGGCGTGCTCCGGTGGCAAGCCAACGGGACTGTGGAGTGCTCCGGTGGCAAGCCAACGGGACTGTGGCGTGCTCCGGTGGCAAGCCAACGGGACTGTGGCGTGCTCCGGTGGCAAGCCAACGGGAAAGTGGCGTTCTCCGGTGGCAAGCCAACGGGAAAGTGGCGTGCTCCGGTGGCAAGCCAACGGGAGAGTGGCGTGCTCCGGTGGCAAGCCAACGGGAAAGTGGCGTGCTCCGGTGGCAAGCCAACGGGAAAGTGGCGTGCTCCGGTGGCAAGCCAACGGGAAAGTGGCGTGCTCCGGTGGCAAGCCAACGGGAAAGTGGCGTGCTCCGGTGGCAAGCCAATGGGACTGTGGCGTGCTCCGGTGGCAAGCCAACGGGACTGTGGCGTGCTCCGGTGGCAAGCCAAGGGGGAAGTGGCGTGCTCCGGTGGCAAGCCAACGGGGAAGTGGCGTGCTCCGGTGGCAAGCCAACGGGGAAGTGGCGTGCTCCGGTGGCAAGCCAACGGGAAAGTGGCGTGCTCCGGTGGCAAGCCAACGGGAAAGTGGCGTGCTCCGGTGGCAAGCCAACGGGAAAGTGGCGTGCTCCGGTGGCAAGCCAACGGGAAAGTGGCGTGCTCCGGTGGCAAGCCAACGGGAAAGTGGCGTGCTCCGGTGGCAAGCCAACGGGAAAGTGGCGTGCTCCGGTGGCAAGCCAACGGGAAAGTGGCGTGCTCCGGTGGCAAGCCAACGGGAAAGTGGCGTGCTCCGGTGGCAAGCCAACGGGAAAGTGGCGTGCTCCGGTGGCAAGCCAACGGGACTGTGGCGTGCTCCGGTGGCAAGCCAACGGGACTGTGGCGTGCTCCGGTGGCAAGCCAACGGGACTGTGGCGTGCTCCGGTGGCAAGCCAACGGGACTGTGGCGTGCTCCGGTGGCAAGCCAACGGGACTGTGGCGTGCTCCGGTGGCAAGCCAACGGGAAAGTGGCGTGCTCCGGTGGCAAGCCAACGGGAAAGTGGCGTGCTCCGGTGGCAAGCCAACGGGAAAGTGGCGTGCTCCGGTGGCAAGCCAACGGGAAAGTGGCGTGCTCCGGTGGCAAGCCAACGGGAAAGTGGCGTGCTCCGGTGGCAAGCCAACGGGAAAGTGGCGTGCTCCGGTGGCAAGCCAACGGGACTGTGGCGTGCTCCGGTGGCAAGCCAACGGGACTGTGGCGTGCTCCGGTGGCAAGCCAACGGGACTGTGGCGTGCTCCGGTGGCAAGCCAACGGGACTGTGGCGTGCTCCGGTGGCAAGCCAACGGGAAAGTGGCGTGCTCCGGTGGCAAGCCAACGGGAAAGTGGCGTGCTGCGGTGGCAAGCCAACGGGAAAGTGGCGTGCTGCGGTGGCAAGCCAACGGGAAAGTGGCGTGCTGCGGTGGCAAGCCAACGGGAAAGTGGCGTGCTCCGGTGGCAAGCCAACGGGAAAGTGGCGTGCTCCGGTGGCAAGCCAACCGGAAAGTGGCGTGCTGCGGTGGCAAGCCAACCGGAAAGTGGCGTGCTGCGGTGGCAAGCCAACGGGAAAGTGGCGTGCTGCGGTGGCAAGCCAACGGGAAAGTGGCGTGCTCCGGTGGCAAGCCAACGGGAAAGTGGCGTGCTCCGTGGCAAGCCAACGGGAAAGTGGCGTGCTCCGGTGGCAAGCCAACGGGAAAGTGGCGTGCTCCGGTGGCAAGCCAACGGGAAAGTGGCGTGCTCCGGTGGCAAGCCAACGGGAAAGTGGCGTGCTCCGGTGGCAAGCCAACGGGAAAGTGGCGTGCTCCGGTGGCAAGCCAACGGGACTGTGGCGTGCTCCGGTGGCAAGCCAACGGGACTGTGGCGTGCTCCGGTGGCAAGCCAACGGGAAAGTGGCGTGCTCCGGTGGCAAGCCAACGGGGAAGTGGCGTGCTCCGGTGGCAAGCCAACGGGGACGTGGCGTGCTCCGGTGGCAAGCCAACTGGGAAGTGGCGTGCTCCGGTGGCATGCTAACGGTAAAGGTGTGCTCCGGTCACATGCTAATGGTAAAGGTGTGCTCCGGTGGCATGCTAACGGGAATAGGTGTGCCCGGTGGCATACTAACGGGAAAAGGTGTGCTACGGTGGCATGCTAGCGGGAAATGGTGTGCTTCGGGGGCATAATAATGAGAAAAGGGGTACTCCATTGGCACCACAATGGTAAAGGGACTTGGAAATGTCACATGTGAAGTCATACTCGCATAGTGTCTGTTGTTGCAGGGATCAAAAGAGCGACCCGGTGGAACAAGATGTGGACTCTGTGCGGCAGATGGTGGTTTAAGGACAGCAAAAAAGCAAAATAAGACCAAGTAACAGCAAGAAAACAATCCAAGAATTACAGCAGCAGACAAGTAAGTGATTGTGATTCTTTTAAACGGTGATGTATGATCAGATGAAGTGGAATGCAGTAAGTTTGGAAATATGATTAACAAGTTAATAAAGTGTCTGAAATGTATGAGCGAGAAAGAGAAAAAGGTGGATTGTTACAGGGGGACAGCTGAGAGTAGGGAGTTGCAGAGAAAGTCCTTGTGACAGGTTTAGGATGTATACGGCTGTTTATTGCCTCCTCCACATACAAAGGCAGGAGATGAGACTATCAAACTATTGAACTTGGAGTTGTCAGTAATGTTGGAGGAGAAATTAATAAAGGAAGTAAAATGGGAAAGAAAATAAGGGGTTGTATGTTTGCCTGGTCAGAGGGATGTTTGCCTGGTCAGAGGGATGTTTGCCTGGTCAGGGGGATGTTTGCCTGGTCAGGGGAATGTTTGCCTGGTCAGGGGGATGTTTGCCTGGTCAGGGGGATGTTTGTCTGGTCAGAGGGATGTTTGTCTGGTCAGAGGGATGTTTGCTTCACGTTGGGGAAGAGGGAAAGGACTGAATGATCCGGCACCTGTCCTATGCACAGGATGGTCAGCTAGTGCCGCCATAGGGAAAGAGCTGACCTAGTGTCACTATCAATCATCTGAGTCTGCAGTACAACTGATTAGGGGTCCAGCAGGGGGGCGCTGATGACACAGGTGGACCTTGGGGCGGTTTTCCGGTTGCCGACGCTGCACCTAGAGGGTTTTCTTCATGTAATTATCCTCCTCACATTGCAGACTTGTGAACTTTATAAATTTTCTTCATTTGCTTATTTTCTTCCTTCTCTCCCAAACACGTTGCTGAAGTGCTGTCTCACCCCCACTGCCCCCATCCAGAAGCTTCTTGTGGCTGCTGTTCAGTGAGATTTGTCCTCTATATACCAGCAGTCTGTGTATGGGCCTGTCCCTGTCTGATCCTCTCTGCTCTCCACCCCTGCACTCAGACATGGGAAACCCTGTACTCGGATTACTTCACATCTTGGTGAATAACAGCTGAAAGGACCCTATAAAGGAGCCTGTACCAGGCAGGTGACAGCGGTGCAGCATTGTGCTTGTGGGGGCAATCGGGCGGTGGAGTCAGAAATTGGGGAATACTTGGGTGCTCTCTGGACGGACAATATTAGTGCTGCAGTAATTTCCCACAAGTTTTTGCACAGAGCGGCCACTAATATAGAATAAAGTAAAACAATTGTGCTGTGTAAATAATGGCTGTGCTTTGCTACAAATGCTTCATGTTTGCAGGAGGTTTTTTTTTCTTTAATAAATTTTATTTAGTTTATAATTGATTTTTTCTCTTTCTGCTAGATATCAGCACATGATAGAGGCCGTACGGGACTGATATAAGAAGTTCTTGGCTGAGAAGGAAAGAAGCTTCATTCCTCCATGAGCTGCAGTTCTTTGTGTCCAGTCGGGAGCTCTATTAGTAAGTAGATTTTATCACCGGCGCAGACATTTCCGGGAAGGTTCCAATTGGCCGAATACAAGACGTTCATTAAACTCTTCATTTGAAATAAACGTCTGGTTATCATCCACAATACTTAATACTGGTCACTTGTCACAAATTTGTATATTTTTTACCTGTTATAAAATGCTGCTGATCCCTTGAATCTTTTCTTTTTTTTTGTCATTTTAGTCCCAGGTCTTTTCACACCACTCGTTTTGCAGGTTCTTTAATACTACAGCACTTACGTTATTGGGGTCATTTTTGTGCAGTTTGCAGTTACATGATTTTTTATACATGTTTTTTTTTTTAGGTTTGTCTTGTTATTACATCACATTCATCTTTTTCCTCTCTTGCTTTCCTGGACTGAAGGAAACATATCTCCAAGTCATTCTGAGCTGCCGGCAGGAGAGATGGACCCTCAGGAGCCTCCTAGTCTTCAGAATCCACATGAAGGAGAAGTCCAAGCACAAGAAAGGCCTCCGACAGCAGAGCAACCTGTCCGCCTAAAAGTCCCAGAAGAAGAAGCGATGGTCCCGCAGCTCATCTGTGTTTTTCCTAAATGTGGTTTATACTTTTACTGATTGTAATTTTCTTGGTCGATACCAGATAAAGTTTTGGATGACAACTGTCTGGACTTGTGTCTTATTTTACATTTCTCCTTTTTTCTTCTTGCTTCCCCTCCAGTGAGATCTGGCTTAGGTGATAAAAGCCTTTCTCTATCCGGCATTTTTGCAGCAGGCTGGAGAATGACTTTCTGGATGATAACTTGCCTTAGTCTCAGGTGCCCATACACTAGTTAGTTTTAGACCGGATGCTTGTCCACACAACACATCCCGACTCCCCCATATACATGAATGTGGTTATATGTGTGGGGGAGATGGCCCCATACACAGCACATGGTCGGCTGCTCCAGCAAAAATCCTTAGGTTTGACCTACCTTCCTGTAATATATATGGGGGGCCATTAGTTGGATGTTTGCAGGACCCCTCTTTGTCCAACAGCTTCCCTCCCCCACACATAGCAAGCAGTGTACAGACAAGCTCCCTTCCCGCACATACAGCATATATAGCATATAAAGAAAAAACCTAGAAGTCTGAACTGAAACATAAATTGATGTGCATGGAAAATGTAAATGCATGTTCTCACAAGGCCACTAGACAAAGAAAAACCAAAGACAAGCAAAATACCCAAGTAACCGGAAGTGAATGGGTAAATCGCAAAGTGCAAAAATAATAAATAATGAAGGGTATTTAGTTAACATAATTTTGATAAAAATAATGTAAAAGCTATCCTGCCACATCACGGCAACCCTTATGGGACAGTCCTAACGCTAATATTAAAACCTTACCATTTGTCAAGTGACGTACATATGGCTAAGGGCAGAGAGACTGACCCCCTAGTAGAAGCATAGACCTGAGGCAGAATAAACATTTCAGCTCAGACAAAGGGTGGCCACACCAGTATATGTACTAAAGCACACTGAACTACAAAGAAAAAACCTAGAAGTCTGAACTGAAACATAAATTGATGTGCATGCAAAATGTAAATGCATGTTCACACAAGGCCACTAGACAAAGAAAAACCAACAGCAAGCAAAATACCCAAGTAACCGGAAGTAAATGGGTAAATCGCAAAGTGCAAAAATAATAAATAATGAAGGGTATTTAGTTAACATAATTTTGATAAAAATAATGTAAAAGCTATCCTGCCACATCACGGCAACCCTTATGGGACAGTCCTAACGCTAATATTAAAACCTTACCATTTGTCAAGTGACGTACATATGGCTAAGGGCAGAGAGACTGACCCCCTAGTAGAAGCATAGACCTGAGGCAGAATAAACATTTCAGCTCAGACAAAGGGTGGCCACACCAGTATATGTACTAAAGCACACTGAACTACAAAGAAAAAACCTAGAAGTCTGAACTGAAACATAAATTGATGTGCATGCAAAATGTAAATGCATGTTCACACAAGGCCACTAGACAAAGAAAAACCAACAGCAAGCAAAATACCCAAGTAACTGGAAGTAAATGGGTAAATCGCAAAGTGCAAAAATAATAAATAATGAAGGGTATTTAGTAGTGAAGAGCGAGCACTAAAATGCTCGGGTGCTCAAAGCTCGGGCCTAGCTCGCCATGATACTCGGTTGCTCGACCTGAGCCACGAGCCCAATGTTAGTCTATGGGAGACCCGAGCATTTTCGCGGCGGCATCCCCGGCTGTCTTTTAAAAGCCTAACAAGTGCCCAAAACGATAGTGACAGTGCTCAAATGACATGGGGACAGCATGGGGATCGCCCCAGGAAGCATTTCTGACCCCCAGGTCACTGCTGCCAACAACGTGGTCAGAGGTATTAAGCCACTTTTAAGGGCTCACAATAAAACGTTCAAAAACTAAACTGAAACTGCTTTCCTGTGAAATATGTTAAGGAAGTTCCTTTCCAGGGTAAAGACTTGTGTATAAGGTAAAATAAATAACAAAAAAAATAAATATTCCTCCACACCTTGGGCTATGTTCACAAGTAGCATTTTTAATGCGTTTTTGCACTTTTGTATTGCTTCAACCGTGACAAATGCATTCACCGGGAAATGTCATTTTAACATTTTACAACCTTATCTGGCCATGTGCTGTGTGACACATGCATACAGTGCTGAAAAGACATGGGGACAGCATGGGGAAGACCCCTGGAAGCATCTCTGACTCCCCGGTCACTGCCTAAAAGTGTGCCCATCAGAAGTCATCCTTGCCGCATCAGAAGATGCAGACTTGCAACTATCCCCGTGCAAGTTCTTGTCCCAGGGCAGTGTTCAATTGTACCTCCCCCATTCCTTGCAATGCAAGCGCAAATATGCAGCCAACCACCCACCCACCCCCAGGCTGCAATACCATACTGCTTGCTTGCACTTGAAATTGGGCCTTTTAGGCATGTGGAGGCGGAATCTGGCCACCATGTCATGGCAGCGTTGGCGGCCTGGTATCCAGTCCCCAGCCGCCCGGCGGCGGGGTGTCCACACTCGGTCCCCAACCGCCAGGGGGCGGCCGGGTGTCCATACTCGGTCCCCAGCCACCTGGGGGCAGCCGGGTGTCCATAAATGGTCCCTAGCCGCCCCTCTTTCTCCTTGGAACATCCCCCCACACACTTTTCTTAGCCTGGCCTGCTTTAGGGCAGCATTGGACGAGCCCACCAGAGAACCAGACTCCTCCGGTGGGCCCTGGCTTCTCCATCAGGGGAGTTGAGAGTGACAAGGTGAGGACCATGATGATGATGATACAAGTTAGCATCTGCTTTGTTTTCTTGGAATGCAAGCGTAAGTGTGCAGCCTGCCACCCACCCACCGCCAGGCTGCAATACCATACTGCTTGCTTGCTTGCACTTGAAATTGGGCCTTTTTAGGCACGTGGAGGCGGAATCTGACCACCGCGTCATGGCAGCATTGGCGGCCTGGAATCCATACTCAGTCCCCAGCCGCCCGGCTGCCGGGTGTCCATACTCGGTCCCCAGCCGCCCCGCGACCGGGTGTTCACACACGGTCCCCAGCCGCCTGGGGGCAGCCGGGTGTCCATAAATGGTCCCCAGCCGCCCCTATTTCTCCTTGGAACATCCCCCCACACACTTTTCTTAGCCTGGCCTGCTTTAGGGCAGCATTGGACGAGCCCACCAGAGAACCAGACTCCTCCGGTGGGCCCTGGCTTCTCCATCAGGGGAGTTGAGAGTGCCAAGGTGAGGACCATGATGATGATGATACAAGTTAGCATCTGCTTTGTTTTGTTGGAATGCAAGCGCATGTATGTAGTAGCGGCTAGGCCTGAGGTGGTCAGCGTTTTGGCGCATATCCTACCTCTCCTTTGGAAGTGCATTGAGGTGAAGGGTACATTGCTGGAAAAGGAAAAAAAAAAAAACTCTTTAAATCTCTTAGTTTGCGAGTGTGAACGAGCTGCGTGTGTCCGGAGCGTAAGTGCGAACGAAAGTAAGTGTGTGACTTGTTTTTCAGTGAAGAGGTATTTGGGAATCCTGCAGAAAATACCTGTGTGAATTGCGGTGAGTGGCTGCATTGTGACCTGCTGAGTGCTTTTCTACCTGTTTAGATTTATTGGGCTTTTTAAAATCTATTTTCTCATTACAGTTTTAGTTTCTTAGTTTACTACCTGTGTATTTAAGGGTTAACTACATTGCACTAAAATCCTGAGGTGTAGATTTACTCACAAGGGGTTAATTAAGGGGAAGGGGTCATAATTAAGGGTTTATAAGGGACAGCTGGTTGGGCATCAAGTCCTTTGGAAGTGCATTGAGGTGAAGGGTACATTGCTGGAAAAGGAAAAAAAAACAACAACAAAAAACTCTTTAAATCTCTTAGTTTGTGAGTGTGAACGAGCTGCGTGTGTCCGGAGCGTAAGTGCGAACGAAAGTAAGTGTGTGACTTGTTTTTCAGTGACTTTGTTTTCAGGGAGTTTGGAAGGAAGGACTTTGGACTGAATTGCTGACTGTATTTCATTAATTTCTTTACTTTACTTTTTACTTGATTAATCCACCTGACCTACTTAGCTGATTTCCCCATCCATACTTGATACTTAATTGATCCCCCGTCCATACTTAACTGATCCCCCACCGATATCTAATTGATACACCTGCACATCCCTAATTGATCCCCGTCCATACACCTATATATAAATAATTGTGTTTTGTACTTGTATATATATACTGACTGTATCCCCATATTTAGAATGACGTCCATGTTGGCCGGAGCCGTGCAGTGTACATCTTGCGCAATGTATGCATTCCGTGAGCATCCGCTCGAGGATCCATACTGCTGCGAGAGATGTGAGCATATCGTGCACTTGGAAGCCCAAATTCTGGATCTAAGTGCTCAGATAGCGGTACTGAGGAGCATCGACAACATGGAACGGAGTTTGCTGCTCACCGAGCAGACACTCAATGGGTCAATACTGGGGGTGGAGCATAGAGGGGAAGTGCAGGCTGAACAGGCAGGGAGCTGGATAACAGTTAGGAGGGATAGAAGGAAGAAGTATAGGAAGGCTGGTTCAGAACTGGCATTATTGGAGCACGACAGATCCTCTGACCGCCGGGGGAGTGTATGCTCCAGTAATGAGGGGGAGGGGGGAAGTGTAGGGCAGGCAAGACAGGTTCTGGTAGTGGGTGACTCTATTATTAGGGGGACAGACAGGGCAATCTGTCACAAAGACCGGGATCGCCGAACGGTGTGCTGCCTCCCTGGCGCTCGAGTCCGGCACATCGCGGATCGGGTTGACAGGTTACTGGGTGGGGCTGGCGAAGACCCAGCGGTCATGGTCCACATCGGCACCAATGACAAAGTGAGTGGTAGATGGAGGGTCCTTAAAAATGATTTCAGGGACCTAGGTAGGAAGCTTAGGGCAAGGACCTCCAAGGTAGTTTTCTCAGAAATACTACCAATCCCGCGAACCACACAGGAGCGCCAACGGGAGGTTAGGGAGATGAATAAGTGGCTAAAGAGTTGGTGCAAGGCAGAAGGGTTTGGGTTCATGGAGAACTGGGCCGACTTCGCGGTCGGCTACAGGCTCTACCGTAGGGACGGGCTGCACCTCAATGGGGAGGGTGCAGCGGTGCTGGGGAAGAAGATGGCTAATAGGTTGGAGGAGTTTTTAAACTAGAGATGGGGGGGGGACCAAGGAAATAGGTGGGATGTGAGGCAAGCAAGGGGGAACGGGAGAAGTGAATATAATGAGGGTGGAGAGGGGGGTGGGGATAGTACAGTTAGATCGTTAGAGAAGAATAGGATGCTAAATAACCCCAAAGTTTTATCTTGCATGCTGACCAACGCAAGAAGCCTGACCAATAAGGCGGATGAGCTGCGGGCGCTTATATCGGAGGAGAGGTATGACATCGTAGGTATAACAGAGACTTTATATGTAAAGTCATGTCTAAAGCCCAGACTAAGGGAAGATATAGGAGAGGGAGAAGAGGGGGTCGAGTCCATGTGGGTAGAGATAGAGGGGGCAAAAAATAATAATAAAATATTACTGGGGGTCTGCTATAAGCCACCAAATATAACAGAGGAGAATGAGAATCTGCTATTAGGACAAATAGACAAAGTAGCAAAACATAATGAAGTGATTGTTATGGGGGACTTCAACTACCCGGATATTGACTGGGAAACAGAAACCTGTAGATCTCAGAAAGGAAAAAGGTTCTTGACAAATATTAAGGATAATTATCTCTCCCAACTAGTGCAGGAACCAACGAGAGGGAAGGCCGTGTTGGACTTAATATTGACTAATAGGCCTGATAGAATAACTGAGGTACAGATAGGGGGGCACCTAGGTAATAGCGACCATAATATTATCGACTTCAAAATGCCCTTCAGTAGGGTTATCAATAAGGGAACAACAAAAACATTAAACTTTAGGAGGGCGAAGTTTGATCAGCTGAAAGAAAGCCTTCATCTTATTGACTGGGACAAAATTCTTAATCAAAGGAATACGAAAAGTAAATGGGAAACCTTCAAAAGAATTCTGAATACTCAGTGCGAGAGGTATATACCGTATGGGAATAAAAGGGCCAGAAATAAGAGGAAACCAATATGGTTGAACAAGAACGTAAAAGGGGCGTTAAATAGCAAAAAAGAGGCATTCAAGAGATTAAAACAGGAAAACAGTAAGGAGGCACTAATGTGTTACAAGGAAAAAACGAGAACCTGTAAAAAACAAATAAAAATAGCGAAGGAGGAAACAGAGAGACGTATTGCTAGGGAAAGTAGATCAAATCCCAAACTGTTCTTTACGTATATAAATAGTAAAAGGATTAAATCGGATAATATTGGACCAATAAAAAGTGAGGAAGGCAAAATCATAGAGAAAGATGAGGATAAAGCTAATCTATTAAATAATTTTTTTTCGACAACTTTCACAAAGAAAATCGAACTAACAGGAGAAATGAGAAGTGACAAGCTTAATCCTCCACTAAGTATGACAAATCTAACCCAAGCTGGGGTACAGAAACGCCTCAGTAACATTAAAATAAACAAATCACCAGGACCTGATGGCATACACCCACGGGTACTAAGGAAACTAAGTAATGTGATAGACAGACCGTTATATCTTATATTTAAGGACTCTGTTGAGACTGGGTCTGTGCCACTTGATTGGCGACAGGCGAATGTAGTGCCAATATTCAAAAAGGGAGCAAAAAGTGAAGCCGGAAACTATCGGCCGGTGAGTCTGACGTCCGTTGTGGGCAAAATTTTTGAAAGCTTCATTAAAGAGGCGATTGCGGAGCATCTTGATGCTAATAATCTTTTAATCCCGAACCAACATGGATTCATGAGGAATCGCTCCTGCCAAACAAACCTGATTGACTTCTACGAGGAGGTTAGCTCTCGAGTAGATCAGGGGGAACCAGTGGATGTCGTGTATTTCGACTTCTCAAAAGCTTTCGATAGCGTGCCACATAATAGGTTGGTATACAAAATGAGAATGATGGGGCTGGGGGAGAATGTCTGCAAGTGGGTAGCTAACTGGCTAAGGGATAGAAGGCAGAGGGTGGTTATAAATGGAATATACTCAGATTGGGTAAGCGTCACTAGTGGGGTACCACAGGGGTCTGTACTAGGCCCAATGTTATTTAATATCTTTATTAACGACATAGTCAACGGGATAAATAGTAAAATATCAATATTTGCAGATGACACAAAGTTATGTAAAACAATTAATACAAAAGAGGACAGTGCAGACCTACAGAGGGATTTGGATAAGCTGGGTAGGTGGCGCATTAAATGGCAAATGAGGTTTAACGAGGAGAAATGTAAGGTCATACATATGGGAAGGAAAAATGGAAGTCACCAGTATTCACTGAATGGGAAATCATTGGGGAATTCAGAGATGGAGAAGGACTTGGGCATCTTAATTGATGGCAAACTAAATTGGAGTGCCCAAAGTCAGGCCGCTGCTGTAAGGGCAAATAGGGTAATGGGATGTATCAGAAGAGGTATAGCTGCAAAGGATGAGAACATTGTTCTTCCACTGTACAAAGCTCTGGTCAGTCCACACTTGGAATACTGTGCTCAGTTATGGGCCCCAATATATAGAAAGGATATAAATGAGCTTGAAAAGGTACAAAGGAGGGCAACAAAATTAATAAAGGGAATGGAGGGACTGCAATACCCAGAGAGGTTGGCAAAACTAGGACTATTCAGCCTGGAAAAGAAAAGGTTGAGGGGGGACATAATAAATGTGTACAAATATGTTAGGGGACAGTATAGAGACCTTGCCAGGGATTTGTTCAAAAGGAGGGATATTACGGTAACAAGAGGGCATTCACTAAGACTGGAAGAGAAAAGGTTTCAGCACCAGCATAGGAAGGGGTTCTTTACGGTAAGAGCAGTGAGAATATGGAATTCACTGAGTGAGGAGACGGTGATGTCAGATTCACTACACCAGTTCAAGCGGGGACTGGATGCATTTCTAGATACCAGGCAGATTTCAGCATATACTTAAAAATAAAATAAAATAGTAAGTTGATACAGGGATTTATTCTGACTGCTGGTTTCAGAGTCAGGAGGGAATTTTTCCTCAGGTGAAGATTGGCCAAATCATTTGGGGTTTTTGCCCTCCTCTGGATCAACTTTAGCAATTACAGAACTAACAGGTCGAACTTGATGGACGCAAGTCTTTATTCGGCTTTTACTAACTATGTTTACAAACTATGTTACTATGTTTTGGAAGAATGTTCTCTGGTCAGATGAGACAAAAGTCGAGCTTTTTGGGAAAAACCATTAACATAGAGTGTACAGGAAAAAAAAAGAGGCATTCAAAGAAAAGAACATGGTCCCTACAGTCAAACATGGCGGAGGTTCCCTGATGTTTTGGGGTTGCTTTGCTGCCTCTGGCACTGGACTGCTTGACCGTGTGCATGGCATTATGAAGTCTGAAGACTACCAACAAATTTTGCAGCATAATGTAGGGCCCAGTGTGAGAAAGCTGGGTCGCCCTTAGAGGTCATGGGTCTTCCAGCAGGACAATGACCCAAAACACACTTCCAAAAGCACTATAAAATGGTTTTAGAGAAAGCACTGGAGACTTCTAAGGTGGCCAGCAATGAGTCCAGACCTGAATCCCATAGAACACCTGTGGAGAGATCACAAAATGGCAGTTTGGAGAAGGCACCCTTCAAATATCAGGGACCTGGAGCAGTTTGCCAAAGAAGAATGGTCTACGATTCCAGCAGAGCATTGTAAGAAACTCATTGATGGTTACCGGAAGCGGTTGTTCGCAGTTATTTTGGCTAAAGGTTGTGCAACCAAGTATTAGGCTGAGGGTGCCAATACTTTTGTCTGGCCCATTTTTGGAGTTTTGTGTGAAATGATCAATGATTTGATTTTTGCTTCATTCTCTTTTGTATTTTTTCCTTCCAAGCAAATTAAATGAAGATAATAATACCAAAGAATTTGTGATTGCAATCATTTTCAGGAAGAAACTGAGTATTATCTGTCAGAATTGCAGGGGTGCCAATACTTTTGGCCACCACTGTAATAAGTGAGCTGTCATTTATTCATAAGACGTTCTATTCTTCAGAGCTGAGACTGTAAAATAAAAAGTGAACAATAAAATATCTGATGACTGTTCTGTCACTGTGAGTAAGAAACAGATAATAAAATTAAAGGAAAAAATAACTGAGGGGAGAACCCTGCAGGTTTATTGTCCTTCTATAGCTGTATGGTGGCAGGATGGTGACACTGCTGGAGTCCTGGTGAGGATCTGCATGATATTCATTTCTGTTGACTTTTTATTGCCAACATATTCTGCAGTGATGTACATATAGTCCCTGCCCACAATGCGGTACACATGAGGGACAATTTCATATTAAGCCAAGTAACCTATGATGTCAAGGTCTCATATTTACAAGGTGCTTATTGGCAATCTGAGCCGGCGAATGGCTCTGTGTCCGTATATTCGCTATATACTGCCCGCAATATCTTGTAGAAAGCTCACAGTGACTAAAATGTATAAATAGTTCTCTTTGGAGAATTTAATTAGATCCATTCATACCTTACCTTATAATGAGGACTTAAAGGGCTTTTATAACTAGGTAAAACAAGCTTAACGGGACTGTCCAGGACTTATATATTAATGACCGATTTTAGGATAAGTCATCAACAGGGTGGGACTGGGCTGGCGGGGTACCCTTCTGCAGAGGAGAGGGGGAGAAGAGAATGAAAAAATAAAAAAACCTGTGGTTTTAAGGGGCACGGGCCCTTTAAAAGCGCAGGCACAGTGTATGCAGGGACGCGCTCACGCGGCGTTCATTACCTGAACCGCCGTTACACACGTCCCAGTGAAGCAGCTGAAGCTGCGCGTCTCCCTTCCCCGGCCGGCGTATGACGTCATCGTCATGCGCCTGCAGTGAAGGAGGCGCGCAACTCAGCCGCCGGAGAAGGAGGACACCGCACGGGAGAGCAGGAAGGTAAGAGGTGTCTGTGTGTGTGTCTGTGTGTATATGAGTGGATGCAGAATGGGATGGGCCCCTGGCTGGACACACAAGGGGGGGCCCGGCTAGACACACAAGGGGGGACCCTGGCTGGACACACAAGGGGGGGACCGGATGGACACACAAGGGGGGCCTTGCTGGACACACAAGGGGGAGCCCTGGCTGGACACACAAGGGGGAACCCTGGCTGGACACACAAGGGGGAGCCCTGGCTGGACACACAAGGAGAAGCCCTGGCTGGACACACAAGGGGGAGCCCTGACTGGACACACAAGGGGGAGCCCTGGCTGGACACACAAGGGGGGAGCTGGATGGACACACAAGGGGGAACCCTGGCTGGACCCACAAGGGGGAGCCCTGGCTGGACACACAAGGGGAAGCCCTGACTGGACACACAAGAGGGAACCCTGGCTGGACACACAAGGGGGAACCCTGGCTGGACACACAAGGGGGAACACTGGCTGGACACACAAGGGTGAGAGCCTGGCTAGACACACAAGGGGGAACCCTGGCTGGACACACAAGGGTGTGAGCCTGGCTGGACACACAAGGGGGAACCCTGGCTGGACACACAAGGGGGGGAGCCTGGCTGGACACATAAGGGGGAGCCTGGCTGGACACATGGGAAAGGGTGGGCAGGATGGCTATATGGTGGGGCAGGCTGGACACATGGAGGCCAGGATGGATATGTGAGGGGGATGGATATATGGGGGGCCGGATATATGGGGGGCGGGGCAGGCTGGACACATGATGGCCAGGATGGATATGTGGGGGGCAGTCTGGACACATGGGGGCTAGGATAGGTATGTGGGGGGGCAGGCTCGATACACGTGGGCTAGGATAAATATATGGAGGGGCCACGCTGGACATATGGGGGCCAGTATGGATATATGGGGGGGTGTCAGGATGGATATATGCAGGGGGGAAGGGCAGGATGGATATATGAGGGGGCAGGCTGGACACATGGAGGCCAGGATGGATATATGGGGGGCAGGCTGGAAACATGGAGGCCAGGATGGATATATTGGGGGGGGCAGGCTGGACACATGGAGGCCAGGATGGATATGTAGGGGGGCATGCTGGACACATGGAGGCCAGGATGGATATATGGGGGGGCAGGCTTGACACATGGGGCTTTAGGACAGATATATGGGAGGGGGCAGGTTGGACACATGGAGGCCAGGACAGATATATGGAGGGGCAGGCTGGAAACATGGAGGCCAGGATGGATATGTGGGGGGGCAGGCTGGACACATGGAGGCCAGGATGGATATATGGGGGGAACAGGAGGGCCACATGGGGGACTAGGATGGGTATATGGGAGGGGGCAGGCTCGATACACGTGGGCTAGGATAAATATATGGAGGGGTCACACTGGACATATGGGGGCCAGAAGGGATATATGGGGGGTGTCAGGATGGATATATGCAGGGAAGGGGGGGCCAGGATGGATATATGGGGGTGCCAGGCTGAACAAGGGACTTAATTACTGTTTATTATTTTAGAGTCCAATTAGAGACATTATTACTTCTGTAATATAATTTACTTTTTAGGAAATTGTTTTCCATGGGATAGGACAAAAGCGGGCTCCTGTTACTGTGCAGGGCGGCACTATATCGCTTTTTTTCTTCAACTGGTGTAGTGTAGAAGTCGGGGGGTGGAGTGGGAATATTCCCTAGAAGAGATCAGTTATTGATAACTGTGTGTTATTTTCTGCAGAGATGATTCCTGGCTGGAAGAAGTGATGGCCGTCTGTGCCAGATGAAGAAGAAAAGCGAAGATGAAGGATTTCACCTAGAGACGTCACTGGTGAGTCAGTGTATTACATGTGACTCGCCCCCTGGGCCGTGGGGCACTCGGATCCGTGCAATAGGGAGACGATGGGGGTAGTAGTGGCGACCCGGTTCCGTGGCTTAGGGTGGTCAGGCCAATGGTAGTCTGCTATGTTCTGCTGATAATGTCCGACTACGCCACCCGTGGATTGCGGTTATTAGGAACCGCCGCTGCATGCAGACCGCTGGGGCTGATGAGGTGTGCAGCTAGGGTAGTGTGACTCTCCACGGGAAGAGTGCGGCCCCAGGGCAGTATAATGGATGTTGGGAGTGATGGTAGTGGGAGTCCCAGTGCTGATTGTGCTGGAGGAGCAAGGAGCACACAGACAACAGGTTGCAGTCCAGGGTCTTTACTAAACAGGTAAACTGACCCACAAACAGTCCCGGCTAGGAGGGGACCTGGATGTCTGAGAGCAACGGGGAAATTGGCCCTGGTCAGGGTGAGGGTGTAGGCCTACCGTGCTTTCTGCACTCCTTCTGGCTATCTCCTCCTGATAGGGTAACAGCCCACGTTTCCGAGCTTTCCGTGTTTTCTCGCCTGTATGGCCTGCGACGTGGGTTCCTTTCTGCTCCCAGCCTTGTATGGCTTTACTGGTCCCTTCTGTTGTGGCAGGGCCTCCAGGCTTCTTAGGCCAAGGAATATACAGTCCCTTGCGGACTGGTTCTCTGCTGGGGGATGTGGAATCCTTCCAGCCTCAGACACCAAAGTCTGGTAGATTAAGTCTGTTATCTGCCAAGACAGGCTTGCTTCGCCTCTTGTCTCTGGCTTGTGGCTCTCCTCCTGCCACACTTCCTCTTAGGTGCAGTGCAACTGTCTGTCCCTGCTCTGCTGAGACACGTCTCAGTCCTGAGACAGGTCATCTGGGTTCTCTCTAACCCTGCCCCCAGCACCAGCTTTTATAGGGGCAGCCTGCTCCCCCTACTGGCCTGAGACAGGAGGCATTGCATGCTAATGTTCCCCTGACTAGAGAACCTCCCCCCTGCTCTCAGACACAGCTTTAATTACACTTGTGGCATCCAGGCCAGGGTGACACATTCCCCCCTAGTGAAATTTAGTACTCCGGGACTAAACAGTAAACAAAGACAATATGCATAACAATAAAACATTAATAGACAGACGACGCACAAATTGAGTTCTTAAGGTCACAGTGTGGCCTGTGACCGGGTGTCCATATCACCAGCACAACGGGGAGCCTTAACCAGGTGGGGGTCTGTCCTACCCCAAGTCCTTCACAGTCTTAGTTCATTCCTGGGTTAGGCTCTGAACGCAGTCCATACAAGGTCCCGGTTATAAAAAGTCCATAACCTGTGAGTCCTTACGGTAGCTGCAAGAAACTGAAACAGAGTATTACCAAACATGCATGTAACTTTGCAAACAATTCAACATTTGGCAACAGGGTTATTTACAATTTTAGTACACTCTATATTCTCCAGCGAGCGGGTATCTGTCCCTTTGTGCTCCTGGTTGACCTACGTAGCCCACTGTCTGGTGGTGGACTGACTTGGCTTTCCCCACTAGCGTTAGGGGTGCAGCTACCAGCTGGGTGTACAGGTAGGGCAGGCAGCTGTCTGCGGGTCCTTTGGCTTACCGCAGGCATGGCAGGCTCACTGTCAGCAGATTGTTGACTCTCCTGGGCTGCTGGTACAGGCTCTTCTGCCTCTGGAACTGCTTGCTCCTCTTCACCTTCCGGCTCTGGTGTTGGTTGTTGCTGTGCCGGTTGCAGGAAATGCAGGACAGGTACCACTATGGCATCATTTATGCGAGTCCAGGACTGAGGGAACTCTCCGAGAACGGTGCTGATCATTTCTTCTTTGTCCTCTGCGGGTTCAAGGTCACTCTGATCCTCTTCTGCACTACGGAGTTGCTCAGGGCACCTTTTGAGATGGTCTCTGGAGACGACACTAGTGGTTTCTCCTCCGTCCTTGGTGATTACGCACACCTTTGGGTTGTCGTGGTCAGACTGCAGTACGGTGTAGGGTTCCCTTTCCCACTGGTCGTCCAACTTATGTAGCCTTCTTTTTCGCTTTAGGACTTGCTCACCAGGCTCTAGGGGACTAGCAGGGGCGTGTTGATTGAAGAGTCTTTCTTGCTTCTCTCTCACCTGGGCCAGGCTCTTCTCCACACTCTCCTGTACCTTCTTGTACTGCAGTTGCCTTTCCGTATCCCAGTCCGCATCCGGGGAGGTGTCCTCAGGTATTAGGACTCCCATCTCCAGGTCTACGGGCAGCTTTCCTGGTCTAGCTCGCATCAGGTAAGCCGGGGTGCAGTTTGTAGCATTCACCGGGATATTTTTATATAGGTCTATCAGGTCCGGCAGTTTTTCTGGCCACAGGCTGCGTTCCTCCAGGGGCAACGTCTTCAGGAGATCAATGACTATATTGTTCATCTTCTCACACATCCCGTTGGTTTGGGGGTGGTAAGGCGTTGTACGAATCTTCTTACAGCCATAGAGGTTGCAGAACTCCTGGAAGATTTCAGCCTCGAACGCTGGACCCTGGTCTGTCAGGACCTGTTCCGGATACCCGTGTGGACGGCAGAAATATTGCTGGAAGGCTCTGGCCGCTGTTTGGGCTGTCAAGTCCTTTACCGGGACCACCACTAGAAAACGGGAATAGTGGTCCACGATTGTCAGGGCATAGATGTATCCTGACCGGCTGGGAGCCAATTTGACATGGTCCAGAGCTACCAGCTCAAGAGGCTGCGTGGTGACGATGGGCCTCAAGGGTGTCTTCTGGCTGGCACGGACCTTCCTCCTTAGGTGACAAGGGCCACAGTCTCTGCACCATTTTTCTACAGCTCCTCTCATGCCGACCCAAAAGAATCTTCCTCTTAGTAGGAACTCCAGTTTCTTCCAACCGAAGTGTCCCGCTCTGTCATGGTAAGCCCCCAGGACCATAGCTGCATCCCTCCTTGGGACCACGACTTGCCAGGTCAGCTCGTGCGTCCGGTGGTTGACAATCCTTCTGCACAACTTGCCTTCGTAGAGGAACAGCTTGCTCTTCTCCTTCCATAGCTGCTTGGCTTCCTCTGGGGCATCTGGATCTAAGCGGGCGTCTTCCCGGGTCAGCAGATCTTTCACCAGGCGGACTGCAGGGTCACTATCTTGGGTCTCGGCCCAGCTGTGGTGAGGTAGGGGATTCATCATCACAGTTGTTAGATCCTCCTCCTTCACGCGGTGAGAGTGTTGAGCGGCTCCATACCGGTGAAACGCGGGGAGTTCTACCTCCTCCAGCTCTTCTGGGTCTTCGTCACCTTCAGGTAAGTGAGGCATCCTTGATAGGGCGTCCGCGTTGGCGTTGGTTTTGCCTGCCCGGTACTTGATCACGAAGTCATAGTTGGAGAGACGGGCCATCCACCGCTGTTCCAGGGCACCCAGTCTTGCATTGTCCAGGTGTGTCAACGGGTTGTTGTCCGTGTACACGGTGAACTTTGCGGAGGCCAGGTAATGCTTGAAGCGTTCCGTCACGGCCCACACCACCGCCAAGAATTCTAGCTTGAAGGAGCTGTAATTCTCCGGGTTCCTTTCGGTGGGCCTCAGCTTCCGGCTGGCGTATGCGATCACCTGTTATCTGCCCTGTTGGTTTTGGGACAATACGGCTCCCAGTCCCACATTACTGGCATCTGTGTGGAGAATGAAAGGCTGGCCATAATCAGGGTAGGCCAGGATCTCATCCCCTGTGAGGGCCATCTTTAGCTGGCGGAAGGACTCCTCTTCCGGTTTATCCCACTTGAAGGGCGGCTTTTGGCTCCTGGACTTAGACTGTCCGATCAGGAGGTCCTGCATAGGAGCTGCCATCTTGGTGAACCCGGGGATGAATCTTCGGTAGTAGCCTACCAACCCGAGAAACTGTCTCACCTCTTTGATGTTCGAGGGGCTTGGCCAGCTCTTGATTGCCGTGACCTTGTCAGGGTCGGGGGCCACTCCTTCCGCGCTTACCACGTGCCCTAGGTACTGGACCTTTGGTTTCAGCAGGTGACACTTCGATGGTTTCACCTTCAGGCCATAGCCTGCCAGGGCTTCGAACACCTCGGCCAGGTGCTTCAGATGGTCCTCGTAGGTCTTCGAATAGACGATCACGTCGTACAGGTAAAGGAGGACCGTCTCGAAGTTTCGGTGCCCTAGACAGCATTCCATCAGCCGCTGGAAGGTCCCTGGTGCGTTGCAGAGCCCGAAAGGCATGCAGTTGAATTCGCTCAGTCCCATCGGGGTGGTGAAGGCGGTCTTCTCCTTGTCAGCCTCTGCCACAGGAACCTGCCAGTACCCGCTAGTAAGGTCCAAAGTAGAAAAGAAGTTAGCTGATTTTAGTGCGGCTAAAGACTCCTCTATTCTAGGCAGCGGATATGCGTCTTTGTGAGTGATACGGTTGATTTGTCTATAGTCGACGCACATTCTCATGGTGCCGTCTTTCTTTTTGACCAGAACCAAGGGGGCTGCCCAGGGGCTACAGCTGTCTCTAATAACCCCAGCTTCTTTCATCTCTCTTAGCATGCCCCTTGCGTTCTGATAATGTGCAGGGGGTACAGGTCTGTGCCTCTCTTTTATCGGTGGGTGGCTCCCTGTGGGGATGTGGTGTTCTATCCCCTTTACTCTGCCGAAGTCTAGCGGGTGCTTACTAAAGACTCTCTCGTACTCCTGTACCACCCGGTAGACTCCTTGTTTTTGGTGCAGGGGAGTGGAGTCAGCACCCACGTGGAGTTTCTGGCACCAGTCCTCCTTTTGTTTCTGGGAGCCATTACTCTCCGCCTGTGGAGATGGAGGCAAAGGTTCCACGGCCCTGATAGCTTTGTGTTCGACCACAAACAGCTTGGCAAGTGTAGCGTACCTGGGTAAGTGTACCTCCCTCTCCCCAATGTTGAGGATGCGGACGGGCACCCTCCCATGACGGACATCAACCACCCCCCGGGCTGTCAAAATGGTGGGCCTGCTGTCTGAGTACACGGGTTCTACCATGTCTTGGTAGTCTCTACCTCTCAACCCAATTGCAGTCCGACACCAGATCATCATTTCACTTTTGGGAGGCATGGAAATGGGGAATGGGTCACTCAGTCTTACGCTACCGATCTCACCACCAGACAGTTCTACCTGCTGCCGTCTCATCAGGGCCTTTATCTCCTTGTTGAGGATTCTCTGTTGGCTGGAACTAGCATTCACCGCCACCTGTTGTAAGATTACAATTACCTCTGAAAGACAATTTTCAATTACGTTAGTACCCACAGTTATTTTAGGGTGACTTTCATGACGGTCAATGTCCACAATAATCACTCCCTGTGCCGGTAGTTCAACTTTACCAATCTTAATGGTCATCTCCTTGAACCCCATCTGCGGCACGGGTAAGCCATTACTGGCGATGATGCTCAAGTTACCGTCTGGATACCGTGTGATATCAGCATCAGTCCAATACTGCTTAAAAAGTACATAAGGGATAGTGGTTACTTGTGACCCAGTATCCAGCAAGGCGCTCATGGGGATACCGTCCAGCACCACGGGTAAAACCGGGCGCCCCCCAACGTACTTATTACGCCAATTGTAAGGGCCTGGTGATCTTATGCCTGGGGGTTGGCCCTCTGCCCCAGGTTGGACCCGTTTAAATTACAGTACCTGGAAATGTGTCCGGGCTGGTTGCATCGACGGCAAATGGGCTGTCCATCCTCTGCGTAGCGGTCTGTGGGCCTCCCTCGGAACGACGGGATCCTCCTCTGTCGACGCCATGGGACATTCTCCGGACTTGAAGCCAGCTCGATGGGTCTTGACGGGTCCACTTGCAACGCCTGGACGGTCCTGGTCAACGCCGCGATGCTCCTGGTCAGTTCCTGGACTTGGTGGTGCAGATCTTTCGACGGGGCTTGGTTCAGGGCCTGTGCATCAGCCTCCACGGAGTCCATAGAGGAGGGCGCCGCCTCCTGGTGGTAAGTGATAGCAGGGCGCTGGGGGTTTATAGCGCTACTGGTTGCAGATTCACGGAGCACCCTTATGGCCCTGTCCTTAAATTGGGCAAAGGTCAGGTCGGGGTTCTGAAAGAACATGAGGCGCAGTTGGGCCCTGTGGGCGCTAGACAGCAGACCTTCTATGAATTGTTCTGTTAGCAGCTTATCCGTTTCCTGCACACTGCCAGGGTCAGTTTGTTGAATAGCCCTCAAGGCTTCCTGCAGATTTAGGGCATAGTCTCTGATGCTGTCCTGTGCCCGCTGCTTACATCCATAGAACCTCATTTTAATCTCAGCGGAGGTACGTGTGTCAAAGGTACCCCGCAGCCGGGCCAGAATACCCTTCACAGTCCTTTTCTCCTCAGTTGGCCATGATTTTACCTCCCGCTGGGCTGCGCCAGTTAACTGCCCTGTTAATATGCTGACCTTCTGTGTCAGGGGGTAAACGTGGAACAAACTGTATAGCCTTTCCTTGAAGTCAGTTAGGGCATGGGGCTCCCCTGAGTATTTGGGCAGCCAGGCCGCTCCAGGGATGTAGGGCAAGGAAAAGGGCATCACCGCTGCTGCAGCTGCGTTGGTGGTAGTGGGCGCCTCTGTGTCCGTCATCTTCCTCCCCCCCTAGTTACGCGTGGCCTACCTTCCGACGATCCTCTTCTGTAGGCCGCGGCTCCGCTGCTGCTGCTATGGACGAGGACCTGGCGTCGCGTCCTGATGACGTCAGCGTCGCTCTCTCTCCCTTCCAGGACCTTGCGCAGCGTCGGTGCGTGGGGCGGAGCTTCGGATCTCGCGCGGTTTTGACGTCCACGCCCATCTTCTTCCCGCGCGGCGTCCTGAAGATGGCGTCCGATGGCGGGAAGCAGCTGCGGATGGTGGGAAGGCGGCAGAAGACGGCGGGAAACGGTCCAAGATGGCGTCCGATGGCGGGAATCGGCTCCGGATGGCGGGAAACGACTCCGGACGGCGGGAAACTTTGCCACAGGTAAGTTACAAAAGTCTTTTTCAGGCACGCAGTACCCGGTGGTTGCGGGCACGAAATCCTGCCGACTACGCCAAAGCTGACTCGCCCCCTGGGCCGTGGGGCACTCGGATCCGGGCAATAGGGAGACGATGGGGGTAGTAGTGGCGACCCGGTTCCGTGGCTCAGGGTGGTCAGGCCAATGGTAGTCTGCTATGTTCTGCTGATAATGTCCGACTACGCCACCCGTGGATTGCGGTTATTAGGAACCGCCGCTGCATGCAGACCGCTGGGGCTGATGAGGTGTGCAGCTAGGGTAGTGTGACTCTCCACGGGAAGAGTGCGGCCCCAGGGCAGTATAATGGATGTTGGGAGTGATGGTAGTGGGAGTCCCAGTGCTGATAGTGCTGGAGGAGCAAGGAGCACACAGACAACAGGTTGCAGTCCAGGGTCTTTACTAAACAGGTAAACTGACCCACAAACAGTCCCGGCTAGGAGGGGACCTGGATGTCTGAGAGCAACGGGGAAATTGGCCCTGGTCAGGGTGAGGGTGTAGGCCTACCGTGCTTTCTGCGCTCCTTCTGGCTATCTCCTCCTGATAGGGTAACAGCCCACGTTTCCGAGCTTTCCGTGTTTTCTCGCCTGTATGGCCTGCGACGTGGGTTCCTTTCTGCTCCCAGCCTTGTATGGCTTTACTGGTCCCTTCTGTTGTTGCAGAGCCTCCAGGCTTCTTAGGCCAAGGAATATACAGTCCCTTGCGGACTGGTTCTCTGCTGGGGGATGTGGAATCCTTCCAGCCTCAGACATCAAACTCTGGTAGATTAAGTCTGTTATCTGCCAAGACAGGCTCTCTTCGCCTCTTGTCTCTGGCTTGTGGCTCTCCTCCTGCCACACTTCCTCTTAGGTGCAGTGCAACTGTCTGTCCCTGCTCTGCTGAGACACGTCTCAGTCCTGAGACAGGTCATCTGGGTTCTCTCTAACCCTGACCTCAGCACCAGCTTTTATAGGGGCAGCCTGCTCCCCCTACTGGCCTGAGACAGGAGGCATTGCATGCTAATGTTCCCCTGACTAGAGAACCTCCCCCCTGCTCTCAGACACAGCTTTAATTACACTTGTGGCATCCAGGCCAGGGTGACACACATGTACACTTACACTACACACGTGGTCAAAACTGTTGGTACCCCTCGTTTAATGAAAGAAAAACCCACAATGGTCACAGAAATAACTTGAATCTGACAAAAGTAATAATAAATTAAAAATCTATGAAAATGAACAAATGAAAGTCAGACATTGCTTTTCTGCTTCCACAGAATAAAAAAAATAAAATAAACTGATGAAACAGGCCTGGACAGAAATGATGGTTCTTCTTAACTTAATATTTTGCTGAACAACCTTTTGACGCAATCACTGCAATCAAACGACTCCTGTAACTGTCAATGAGACTTCTGCACCTCTCCACAGGTATTTTGGCCACTCCTCATGAGCAAACTGCTCCAGTTGTCTCATGGTTGAAGGTTGCCTTTTCCAGACGTCATGTTTCAGCTCTTTCCAAAGATGCTCAATAGGATTTAGGTCAGGGCTCATAGAAGGTCACTTCAGAATAGTCCAATGTTTTCCTCTTAGCCATTGTTGGGTGTTTTTAGCTGTGTGTTTTGGGTCATAATACTGTTGCAGGACCCATGACCTGCGACTGAGACCACGCTTTCTGACACTGGGCAGCACATTTCTCTCTAGAATCCCTTGATAGTCTTGAGATTTCATTGTACCCTGCACAGATTCAAGACACCCTGTGCCAGATGCGGCAGACCAGCCCCAAAACATAAAAGAGACTCCTCCATGTTTCACAGTAGGGACAGTGTTCTTATCTTGATATGCTTAATTTTTCCATCTGTGAACATAGATCTGATGTGCCTTGCCAAAAACTTCCATTTTTGTCTCATCTGTCCATAGGGCATTCTCCTAAAAGCTTTGTGACTTGTGAACATGTAGTTTGGCAAATTCCAGTCTGGCTTTTTTATGATTTTTTTTCAACAATGGTGTACTCCTTGGTCGTCTCCCATGAAGTCCACTTTAGATCAAACAACGACGGATGGTGCGATCTGACACTGATGTTCCTTGAGCTTGAAGTTCACCTTTAATCTCTTTAGAAGTTTTCCTGGGCTCTTTTGTTACCATTCATATTATTCGTCTCTTTGATTTGTTATCAATTTTCCTCCTGCGGCCACGTCCAGGGAGGTTGGCTACAGTCCCATGGATCTTAAATTTCTGAATAATATGTGCAACTGTAGTTACAGGAACATCAAGCTGCTTGGAGATGGTCTTATAACCTTTACCTTTAACATGCTTGTCTATAATTTTCTTTCTAATCTCCTGAGACAACTCTTTCCTTTGCTTCCTTTGGTCCATGTTGAGTGTGGTACACACCATGTCACCAAACAGCACAGTGAGTATCTGTAGCCCTATATACAGGCCCACTGACTGATTACAAGATTGTAGACACCTGTGATGCTAATTAGTGGACACAACTTGATTTAACATGTCCCTTTTGTCACATTATTTTCAGGGGTACCATCATTTCTGTCCAGGCCTATTTCAAGAGTTTAATTTTTTTTAAATTCTGTGGAAGCAGGGTTGAAAAGCAATGTCTGTCTTTCATTTGTTCATTTTCATCGATTTTTAATTTATTATTACTTTTGTCAGATTCAAGTTTTTTCTGTGACCATTGTGGGTTTTTCTTTCATTAAACGAGGGGTACCAACAATTTTGACCACGTGTGTATATAGTATATACAGAGCTCCTGTGTATGTCACTGGTGATCACTGTATTACCTATACACTATATACAGAGCTCCTGTCTATAATGTCACTGGTGATCACTGTGTTACCTGTACACTGACACTATATACAGAGCTCCTGTGTATAATGTCACTGGTGGTAATAACAGTGTTGTTAGCATTGTGGTTTTGTATTCATGATCAGTACTGTAGTATTTGGTCACCTTGGGGTGGTAATATATGGTCTGGTCATAGTTTGGCCATATTTGTTCCTTGTATGTGGTATTATTCAGTCACTATGTAGTGGTAATATGTGATCTAGTCAAGGTGTGGCGATATTTGTCCCTTTTGTATGTGGTATTATTGGTGTTGATATAGTGGACTGTGCTGTGTATGGCGGTCATTTTGTTCTCGCTGATCTTAACTAGGAAAAGATTTTTTTCCATTAGGCCACAGCCCCACCATCAGTATTTGGTCAGTATTTTTCTCAGGAGTGGCTGCCGAAACCAGGAATGGTTGATAAATGCAGAATTGGTGACTTGTTTCTATTATACCTTTTCTCTGATTGTTCATCACCTGTTTTGGCTCCCACTCCTGAGAAAAAATACTGACTGGATACTGACTGAATACTGATAGTAGGGCCGTGGCCTTAGCGATTAAATACTTGGACCAGAGCGGCAGAGATGCACTTACAGGGGTTCTCCGGTGAAAACAAGTAATCACCTCTCCACAGGATCATTGATAATATTGATTGGTGGGGGTCTGACTGCTTGCACACACCGGCAGAATGTGGAGCTTTTCTCCCCATTAGACTGGAGCGGCATGTGAGATGCGACCACTGATCCATTCATTCTCTCAGTGGCTGTGAGCGCTGCTCTTTTTTGCAAGTCTCTAAGAGAATGAATAGAGCTGCGGTCAGACGTCCCACCTGCCGCAGCATTTTAAAATAGGGATAAGTGTTCTGTCAGGGATAAAACTTCCCCATTCTTCCGATAGGTGCGTTTTCCAATGTTCGGACACAAATGCTCAATAAGTGATCACCTATCCTGTAGAGCCCATGGATCGGTGATAACTTGTTTTAACTAGTGTTGAGCGAGTATGTTCTGTCCGAGTATGCTCGGGCCGAGCTCCGAGTATTTACAGCTGCTCGGTGATATGGTTGAATCGCTCCCGTGTGCATGATTTGCAACTGTTTGACAGCTTTAACCCCTTAACGACATGTCACGTATTAGTACGCGCATGTCGTTATCCTCCGGTTCAGTGAGGGCTCCGGCGCTGAGCCCGCACTGAACCAAGCACATGTCAGCTGATTCTTACAGCTGACATGTGCCCGCAACAGGCGCGGGTGGAATTGCTATGAGCGCCATCTAGTGGTCGGTGCTCATAGGACAGGACCATTTCTGCTGCATACAGGGGATCTGCTGGTTCCCTGTATGTAGCAGAGGTGATCGGACAGTTGCTGCTTCAAGTCTCCTATGTAGAGTACAGAAGCATGCAAAAAGTGAAAAAAAAAGTTTTAAAAAATATGAAAAAAAATAAAAAAATTTAAAAGTTTAAATCACCCCCCTTTCGCCCCATTCAAAATAAAATCATAAAATAAACCCCACATACACATATTTGGTATTGCCGCGTTCAGAATCGCCTGATCTATCAATATAAAAATAGAATTAATGCGATCGGTAAATGGCGTAATGAGAAAAAAATTCTAAACGCCAGAATTACGTTTTTTGGTCACCGTAAAATTGCAATAAAATGCAATAACGGACGATCAAAACATCGGATCTACCCCAAAATAGCATCTATAAAAACTTCAGCTCGGTTCACAAAAAATAAGCCCTCACCCTGCCCCAGATCCCGAAAAATGGAGACGCTACGGGTCTCGGAAAATGGCACCATTTTTTTTTTTTTTTTTTTTTTTACCAAACTTTGGATTTTTTTTTCATCACTTAAATAAAAAAGAACCTATACATGTTTGGTGTCTACGAGCTCTTAATGACATGGAGAATAATAATGGCAGGTCAGTTTTAGCATTCAGTGAACGTGGTAAAAAAAATAAAAAAAAACCTCAGTCGTATTGCACTTTTTTTGCAATTTCACGGCGCTTGGAATTTTTTTCCCGTTTTCCCGTACACGGCATGGTAAAACTAGTAATGGCGTTGAAAAGTACAACTCGTCCCGCAAAAAATAAGCCCTAACATGGCCATATTGACCAAAAAATAAAAACGCTATGGCTCTGGGAACAAGTGGAGCAAAAAGCGAAAATGCAAAAACGGAAAATGCTCCGCGGCTTAAGGGGTTAATACATGTGAGGAATGTCTATTTCTTACACATTCCTCACATGTATTAAAACCGTCAAACAGTCGCAAATCATGCACACGGGAGCGATTCAACCATATCACCGAGCAGCTGTAAATACTCGGAGCTCGGCCCGAGCATACTCGCCGAAAGGGTTAACAGAACATACTCGCTCAACACTAGTTTTAACCAAAGAAGCCCTTTAATGCAAACATGTCCATCCCAGTTAGAGTGTCGCCCAGTAGATGTGCAGGAGCCGCCAGTCAATGCTCCACTATAACAGCGAGAGCGGATAACAGATATTTGCATCTTGCTGTAGGTGGGCCCCTAGAGTTAATTTCCCCTGTGGGCCCCAGACACCGCAGTCCGACCCTGGTCATCAATATCAGATCAGTGAGGTTCCAACACATGGCCCCCTCACCAATAAGACAGCAGCTGGAAATACTCAGCGTAGAGAGCCCAAACAGCACAGCGCTGTACACTGTGTAGTGGCCGATCTTGGTACTGCAGCTCCTATTGAAATGATTGTGATCTGAGCTGTAGTACCTGAAACCAGCCATTGCACAGTGTGCGGAGCTGTGCTATTCCAGCTCTTAACACTGTGTACATCATCTTGCAGAAGTAGCTGATGTCTGGGGATTTCAGGTGTCAGACCCCCACTAATCACTGTATGAGTTCTGCTCTACTCCTTTATTAAAGGGGTGGTCTTGTGTTCCTCTCATCAGAAGCTGAAGATTTACAGTTCTGGCCGGTGGCTTGGCTGAGCCGCTTGTCTGAATTGTGCCCTCTTGCATTCTGCGGGCAGAGGCAGCTTTGCCTCTGCAGAATGGGACAGGCACAGGGGCACTGAAGTCCACCAGTCTGCAAGTGAGCGCTTCTTGCCAAGGAGACCAGCCACTTCTCAGGTGGTCAGTAACCATAGCAATGAGCTGTACACTGCAGAATTAAAAATCTTTTCCTTCTTGAGAACAGAGAAGATTTTGAATAAGAAGGAAATTGCAAAGTTTCTTGTTTTTACAAGCTCTTTGCAATCTTAGCCTTTTAATACATTCATTTTATTTAGTTATATATTTATTTTACTCTCTTATATAGCGCCGTTAGATTTTGTAGCACCTTACAGACATTATCATCACTGTCCCCATTGGGGCTCACAATATGAATTCCCTATCAGTATGTCTTTGGAGTGTGGGAGGAAACCGGAGAACCCGGAGGAAACCCATACAAACACGGGGAGAACATACAAACTCCTTGCAGATGTTGTCCTTGCTATTATATGAACCCAGCCCCACAGCGTTAATCATTGACCCACCATGTTGCCCACATTCCTCGGCTTTTTTAAGATTTTCTGCAATGAATAAGAACACTGAAGAAAATCTAGATTGATCAACATTTCCTATCACAAATGCAGTTGCTGCAAAACTTGTCCATAGTCCTGTTCCCAGCTGAAAATTGGATACAATTGTATCTTGTGTAGACAATGCTCTGTGAGCTAAATAGCCGGGATCCACTGCTACAAGGCAGGAAACAGACAGATTCTGCTGATGGGTTCTGCTCCCAGAGCATTATTCAGCCCGGACATCTCAGCTCAGAGCAAAACCAGCTATAAGGCTGTGTGCACACCTAGCAGATTTGATGCAGATTTACATGCGTTTTTTCTGCCAGAGAGAAGCGTTTTCACATGCGTTTTTTCAAGCACTTTTCCAAGCAATTTTGAGCATCACTTGGAAAAGTGCTTGACAAGTTGATCACACAATATAAATCCATGCAACCGACATGGATCTATAATGTGTGAACAACTTAGATGCTTTAAATGCAGCATCTATAGTAAAAAAAAGAAAACGTTAATAAATAAAAAAAAACAACGGTATATTCACCTCTCCGGCGGCCCCCGGTCTGCTCTCCGGTCTCCTCCGGTCTGCTCCCGGCCGCGTCTTCTCTCTTCAGCGTCCTGCAGTGTATGGTCAGGACCTGCGGTGACGTCATTTAGTCAGCTGATGGTCACGCGACCATCACCTGATGCCGACGTCAGCTGTCATGCAACCATCACCTGACTAAATGACGTCACCGCAGGTCCTGACAGTACAGACAGCAGACCGGAGGAGACCGGAGAGCAGACCGGGGGCCGCCGGAGAGGTGAATATACAGGTTTTGTTTGTTTTTAACTTTTTTATTTCTTTTTTTCACCGCGTGGTAGCCGGGATGAAGAGGAGTTGTAGTCTCGTCTTCCTCCCAGATACCACACGCATCGCGAATAAGCTTCAGCGTAATCGCAGTAGAAATGGTCATGCTGCGTTTTGCAAAGTAATGCGAATTCGGCGCGCAAATTAGCGCATCATGTGCACAGCACATCCGAATTCACATGGCTTTGCATGGCAGACTGTTCTACAAACGTTTTCGCGGCCGTAAAAATGCCGCAAAAATGCTACAAAAACGCTACGTGGGCACATGGCCTAAGGCTGTGTGCCCACAATGCGTTTTTTAAGCGTTTCGGCATGGCAAAAACGCTGCAGAAACGCTTAAAAACGCATGTTAGAAGGTCTGCCATGTTCCCCAATGATAGTTCGCATGTGCTGTGCACATGCTGCGGAAATTTCCACTGCGGATTATCATTGCGGAAAAAAACGCAGCACTACCAATTATTTCGCGTAAGCGCTGCTTTTTCGCCGCCATTGACTTGCATTGGAACAAATGGATTCCGCTTCACTAGATAAGCACATGCGGAATACATGCGTTCAATGTGCGGATGGTACCCGCGTGTGGAGGATGGGAGACTCTCCTCCGGACCCGGGTACCATAGAACCTGTCAAAAAAAAGAATAAAATATAAAATAAATGTTATATTTACCTTCTGACGGCCCCCGCTGCGCTCGTCCTCCCATGCCGGCAGCTCGCGATGGACTGAAGGACCTGCGCTGACGTCATAGTCATGTGACAGCAGGTCCTTCAGTGTACCGCGATCTGCCGGCAGCCAGGACGGAGCGAAGCAAGACTGCGGGGGCCATCGGAAGTTAAGTATAGATTTATAGATGGTGGCCTGATTCTAACGCATCGGGTATTCTAGAATATGTATGCGGCAGACCGGGCGCAATCAGCAGAGCGGTGTTTAAATTTGGCGCCAAAATCGCTGATTGGTCGCGGCCAACAACCGCGACCAATCAGCAAAGCGGTGTTGAAATTTGGCGGCTATATCGCTGATTGGTCACGGCCGGCAGTCGCGACTAATCAGCAGGGCGGGGTTTAAATTTTGCGCCAATAATGCTGATTGGTCGCGGCCAGCGAACGTGACCAATCAGCAGAGCGGGGTTTAAATTTTGCGCCAATAATGCTGATTGGTTGCAGCCGCCGGTCGCGACCAATCAGCAAAGCGGTGTTTAAATTTGGCGCCAATAGTGGTGACTGGTCACGGCCACGACCATTCAGCAGAGCGGTGTTTAAATTTGGCGGCAATAATGCTGATTAGTCAAGGCCGGCAATTTGGCGCCAACAATACTGATTAGTCGCGGCCGGCAACCGCGACCAATCAGCAGAGCGGGGTTTAAGTTTGGCGCCAAAATTGCTGATTGGTGGCGGCCGGCTGTCTCGACCAATCAGCAGAGCGGGGTTTAAATTTGGCGCCAAGATCACTGATTGGTCGCGTGTGGAGAGCGAGACCAATCAGCGAATCGTATTGGTGAGGACCGGGGAGCGGAATCGTATTAGTGAGGACCGGGGAGCGCCGCTGCCTGTGCGGCTACTTCCGCTGCGAGAAGCCGGGAGATGAGCGACTGCTCGCAGCTGAAGTATCCGGACCCGCAGCGCCGCTCCCCGGTCCTCCCTTGACACCCTAGCCGCTGATGTCCCCACAGTATCCGCATTGTGTTACAAAGGTCCGGACATTTGTGTTAAAAATCGGTGATTGGTCGCTGGCGCTGCCCGCGACCAATCACCGATTTGGGCGCCAAATTTAAATATCGGCCGTGACCAATCACCGATCTTGGCTCCACATTTAAACACCGCTGTGCTGATTGGTCGCCGACGCTTGGCGCGACCAATCACCGATTTTGGCGCCACATTTAAATAGCGTCCGCGACCAATCAGTACAGCGGTGTTTAAATGTGGAGCCAAGATCGGTGATTGGTCGCGGCCGATATTTAAATTTGGCGCCCAAATCGGTGATTGGTCGCGGGCAGCGTCCGCGACCAATCAGCACAGTAGTGTTTAACTTTTGCGGCAAGATCAGTGATTGGTCGCGGGCCAAGACCGCGACCAATCACCGATTTGTGCGGCACATTTAAATAGCGGCTGCGACCAATTGGATGTCAGCGCCGCTCCCCGGTCCTCCCTTCACACCCTAGCCGCTGATATCCCCACAGTATCCGCATGGTGTTACAAAGGTCCGGACAATTGTGTTAAAAATCGCTGATTGGTCGCCGACGCTGGGCGCGACCAATCACCGATTTTGGCGCCACATTTAAATAGCGTCGGCGACCAATCAGCGATTTTTAACACAAATGTCCGGACCTTTGTAACACCATGCAGATACTGTGGGGACATCAGCGGCTAGGGTGTGAAGGGAGGACCGGGGAGCGGCGCTGACATCCATGCGGCTAGGGTGTGAAGGGAGGACCGGGGAGCGGCGCTGACATCCATGCGGCTAGGGGGTGAAGGGAGGACCGGGGAGCGGCGCTGACATCCATGCGGCTAGGGTGTGAAGGGAGGACCGGGGAGCGGCGCTGACATCCATGCGGCTAGGGGGTGAAGGGAGGACCGGGGAGCGGCGCTGACATCCAATTGGTCGCGGCCGCTATTTAAATGTGCCGCACAAATCGGTGATTGGTCGCGGTCTTGGCCCGCGACCAATCACTGATCTTGCCGCAAAAGTTAAACACTACTGTACTGATTGGTCGCGGACGCTGCCCGCGACCAATCACCGATTTGGGCGCCAAATTTAAATATCGGCCGCGACCAATCACCGATCTTGGCTACACGATTTTGACTCCCGGCTGCATCTCCGTCCCGCAGATGGGTCCGGCGGTCGATGTCCTTCTGCTGGTACCGGCCGGGAGATGAGCGCCTCGCGGCGCTCATCTCCCGGCTGCATCGCCGCTGAGCTCCGTCCCGCAGATGAGCCGCTAACGGCCGCCATCTTTTTTCAGAAATCCCGCGGCGCTGATTGGCCGCTGCCGGACCAATGAGCGACGCGGGATTTCCAGGACAGACGGACAAACAGACAGACAGACAGATGGGATAAGACAATTATACAGTAGATTTTTTTATTTTTAACCAGTCTTTGGGGTCACACTATATAAATCCATGCCGTTTTCATGGATTTCTATAGTGTGACCAAGTTGACAAGCACTTTCCAAGTGATGCTAAAATCGCTTGTAAAGCGCTTGTCAACCCGCATGTGGAAATGCATGTGAAGAACGCTTCACTTCTGCATGTCCCTGGCAGGAAAAACGCATGTACAATCCGCATGTACAATCCGCATGTACAATCCGCATATACAATCCGCATGTACAATCCGCATATACAATCCGCATGTACAATCCGCATGTACAATCCGCATATACAATCCGCATGTATAATCCGCATATACAATCCGCATATACAATCCGCATATACAATCCGCATGTACAATCCGCATATACAATCCGCATATACAATCCGCATGTACAATCCGCATATACAATCCGCATGTACAATCCGTGTGTACAATCCGCATATACAATCCGCATATACAATCCGCATGTACAATCCGCATATACAATCCGCATGTACAATCCGCATGTACAATCCGCATGTACAATCCGCATGCGTTTTTTCTGCCAGGGAGATGCAGAAACGCTCAGGAAAAATCCGGAGCTTTTGTGCATCGTGGGCACATAGCCTAAGTCTCTGCATTTGTCTGCTTACACATCTGTACATTTCTGAACACATTCAGCAAAAATTGCAGTACATTTGTTAAAATTGGGCATATAGCATACTATAGGTGCTTCTCACAAAATTAGAATATCATCAAAAAGTTAATTTATTTCAGTTCTTCAATACAAAAAGTAAAACTCATATTATATAGAGTCATTACAGACAGAGTGATCTATTTTAAGTGTTTATTTCTGTTAATGCTATTATCTCAGTAAATTAGAATACTTTATAACACCAGCTTGAAAAATGTTTTTAAAATCTGAAATGTTGTCCTACTGAAATGTATGTTCAGTAAATGCCCTCAATACTTGGCCAGGCTCCTTTTGCATCAATTACTGCATCAATGCGGCAATGTGTCATGGAGGGATCAGCCTGTGACACTGCTGAGGTGTTATGGAAGCCCAGGTGGCTTTGATAGAAGCCTTCAGCTCGTCTGCATTGTTGGGTCTGGTGTCTCTCATCTTTCTCTTGACAATACCCCATAGATTCTCTATAATAGATTCTCTATGGGGTTAAGGTCAGGTGAGTTTGCTGCCAATCAAGCACAGTGATACTGTTGTGTAAACCAGGTATTGGTACTTTTGGCCGTGTGGACAGGTGCCAAGTCCTGCTGGAAAATGACATTTCCATCTCCATAAAGCTTGTGGGCAGAGGGAAGCATGAAGTGCTCTACAATGTCCTGGTAGACGGGTGCGCTGACTTTGGTCTTGATAAAACACAGTGGACCTACACCAGCAGATGACATGGCTCCCCAAACCATCACCGATTGTGGAAACTTCACACGAGACCTCAAGCAGCTTGGATTGTGGCCTCTCCACTCTTCCTCCAGACTCTGGGACCTTGATTTCCAAATTAAATGCAAAATTTACTTTCATCGGAAAACAACACCTTGGACCACTGAGCAACAGTCCAGGTGTTTTTCTCCTTGGCCCAGGTAAGATGCTTCTGGCGTTGTCTATTGGTCATGAGTGGCTCGACACAAGGAATGTGACACTTGTAGCCCATGTCCTGGATATGTCTGTGTGTGGTGGCTCTTGAAGCAATGACTCCAGCAGCAGTCCACTCCTTGTGAATCTTCCCCAAATGTTTGAATGGCCTTTCCTTAACAATCTTTTCAAGGCTGCGGTTATCCCGGTTGCTTGTGCACCTCTTCCTACCACACTTTTTCTTTCCACTCAACTTTCCATAAATATGCTTGGATACAGCACTCTGTTAACAGCCAGCTTTTTTAGCAATGACCTTTTGTGGTTTACACTCCTTGTGGAGTGTGTCAATGACTGCCTTCTGGACATCTGTCAAGTCAGCAGTCTTCCCCATGATTGTGGAGCCTACTGAAACAGACAAAGGGACCTTTTTAAATGCGTAAGAAGCCTTTGCAGGTGATTTTTGTTAATTATTCTAATTTACTGAGATAATGACTTTGTGTTTTCATTGGCTGTAAGCCATCATTATCAACATTAACAGAAATAAACACTTGAAATAGATCACTCTGTAATGACTCTGTATAATATATGAGTTTTACTTTTTGGATTGAAGAACTGAAATAAATTAACTTTTTGATGATATTCTAATTTTGTGAGAAGCACCTGTATGTTTGATGCATCTCATTAGCTAAGCTCAACCTCTTCCTTGCTTCACCTCAATTTGAGCCATAAATTGTGATATTTCATTTTGGTGCATTTTATGACTCCTTTTTGTCTCACTTTTCTCATAACTATTTTTTTTATAACTGAGGGAAAATAACAAAATCTTATTTGTTGTACTCAAGTTTTCACAGAAACATCTGATAAAGTGTTGACTTATTTTTCTGAGTTAAACTCTTCCTTTTGGCCCTCTATATATTTGAGTTTGACAGCCCTGATGTAGATGGATGATGATGTGGCAAGAAGGGGCAGAGGGGCAGAGCCTCCTGGCTCTCAGCTTCGCTCTCCACTGCTCACAGGAGACAGCAGTTACTTCACAAATGTAACTGATAGAAAAGATGTCACGTAAGAGGGGGTCAGGGGAGCGATGTGCTGCAGGAGGGGGAAGATTAGCCAGAGGAATGGTGTGCTGCAGGAAGGGGAGGGGATTAGGCAGGGGTGCGATGTGCTGCAGGAGGGGGAAGATTAGCCAGGGGAGTGGTGTAATGCAGGATAGGGAGAATCATGCAGGGAGCGATGTGCTGCAGGAAGAGGAGGATTATGCAGGGGAGTGATGTAATGCAGGATAGGGAGAATCATGCAGGGAGCGATGTGCTGCAGGAAGAGGAGGATTAGGCAAGGAGCGCTGTGCTGCAGGAAGAGGAGGATTAGGCAGGGGAGTGATGTAATGCAGGAGGGGGAGGCTTAGGCAGGGAAGCGATGTGCTGCAGGAAGAGGAGGATTAGGCAGGGAGCGCTGTGCTGCAGGAAGAGGAGGATTAGGCAGGGGAGTGATGTAATGCAGGAGGGGGAGGCTTAGGCAGGGAAGCGATGTGCTGCAGGAAGAGGTGGCTTATGCAGGGGAGTGATGTAATGCAATAGGAGAGGATTAGGCAGGGAGCGATATGCTGCAGGAAGTGCAGGATTTGGCAGTGGGCGATGTGGTGCAAGAGGGGATTTGGCAGTGGGTGATGTGGTGCTGGAAGGGGGAGATTTAGAAAGGGCACAATGTGCTGCAAGGAGGGGAGGATTAGACGGGAGCAATGTGCCGCAAGAGGGGGAGGTTTAGACAGGGGAGTGATGTGCTGCAGGAGTGGGAGAATTAAGCGGTGAGAAACATGCTGCAGGACGGGGAGGGTTAGGCAGGGGAGCAATGTGCTGCAGGTGGAAGGAGAATCTGTGACTACAGCCCAGTGTTTAAGGTTTATTGGAGCCTGTCTTTTATATATTTTATTGTTTTTTTTTCTGACAAAACTGCATAACATCTGACATGAAGTCCGCTTAGCAGTCACTGTCCCTGTAGATTGTTACTGTCCAGGTTCACCGCGGTCTCTTTTTGTTTTTAGTGCCAATCTGACAGCAGTGAAGGTTCCGCTGATAATGGCGGTCGGGTTCCGAATAGAATGTTCATGTCTGTTCTCATTGTAGTAACATCACGGAATATGCTAATTTCTTCTGACCACACCCGATGACTGAATAAAGGCGCCTCACCCACTTGTCTATGTCATCACTTTGTGGTGTCACAATGATCTAAGGGGATAAAAAAACGCTCCTGGCAGCTTTACAGTCATTCGTCCCTTCGTGTTAAAGGAGCAGGATGATAGAGCCGCACCATGCCAGCCAGAAGAAAAGAAAGTGGAGCCCTTCAAGATGATGAAGCAAGAAAGCAGACTGTGGAAGGCCATCCAGGACCAAGAGCATCATGAGGGCCTGGTAACGTATACTACACAACTGTTCTGTATATGCTCATGCCATGTACACCTATGGTGGCCGATTCATCAAGGCTGGTGGATTTCTATACCAGCATTCATGAAGCGCCTATTGGAGGAACGTGCACCAAATTCATTAAAAAGACTAAACCTCTTAATGAACTTGACTCATCCTTAAAGGGGTTGTTCCCTTTCAATAAATGAATGTCCCTAGCTGCAGGTCATTTAATTAAAAAAAAGAGGTTCCACCATCTCAGAGCTGCAGCAGCTCAGTGCGCTCAGCTGGGCAGTCCGTCTGATTACATTTGTTGACTGCGGCAGTATTGAGGTGATGTCAGTGCCATACACAATCCCAGGAATGGGTCAGGACAGCACAGTTTGATTCTTTATACCTGCAGCCAGGGTCATTCATTTATTGAAATATCCCCTTAAAGCTGACGTACTACACCTCAAGAAATGTACTCCAGTCAAAAGATGGAGTCAATTTCAGTCCTAATTTACACCACTTTTCCAGCCTAATTTGTAATAAGTTTTCAGGTAAAGCTAAGCCACAAGCGGTCCAGATAAGCTCTGTTCACTATTTAAGAAGTTAAAAGAGTGGGTGTAAAAAGGTCAGAGTATTTAAATGTAAGTTGCGCAGGAATTTACTGAGATTCAAACAGTTGTGCAACACATTTCCGGTGAAAACTGCTTGATGAAAAATGTTCCTTGAATAATATAACATTTCAGGTTAGTGGTAATAGATTTTATTATGGGACGTTGATCCAGGGAACTAGTCTGATTGCCATATGTGGAGTCGGGAAGGAATTTTTCCCCTAAAATGGGGCAATTAGCATCTGCCTCATGGGGTTTTTGCCTTCCTCTGGATCAACACATTAGCTTTTAGGTTGAACTTGATGGACTTGTGTCTTTCAACCTTAAAACTATGAAACTGTCCCTGTATTGAGGTTCAAGGGTGAAGCCCAGGGTTCATTTGGAACCATCAGAAATGGTGTGTTTTGCGCCCAGTCTGTCCAAGGAAGCCTGTTTGAGCCAACGGCCTCAGAAATATCCTAATATTTCAGAAAGTAGCAATAGTTAGGGTGGCTGAACCATTCTAGCCTTAAGTTTGCCCCTCCAGTCAGCATCTACTATGTAGATGCAATCAAGGCCATGTAATAAGTCTTTATCGCTGTACAGGGCTGTAAGAGTGAAGGCCAGAGTTCCTTTGGAACCTGTAGGATAGACTGGCTTTTGCCAAGTCTTTCCAAAGAAGCTTTTTTGAGCCATAGGCCTCAGACAGGTCCTAACAAGAAAGTGGCATTAGATAGCTTTTTCTTTAGTTAGGATTGATTCAACTACTCAAGCCTCAAGCGCACTCCTCCGGCCAGCAGCTACTCTGTAGATGCAACCCTGGGCCTATGGTAAGTATCTATCCCTGTACAGGGGTGTAATGGTAAAAACCTGGGTTCCCTTGGGATCTGCAGAATGGAGTAGCTTGCGCCAAGTCTGTCCGAGGAAGTCTGTTTGAGCCAACAGCCTTAAACAGATCCCAGTATTTAGGAAAAAAAAAAAGCTTCAGTTAGAGTTGAATCAACCACTATAGCCTCAAGCTCGCTCCTCCGGCCAGCAGCTACTCTGTAGATGCAGCCCTGGGCCTATGGTAAGTATCTATCCATGTACAGGCGTGTAATGGTAAAGGCCAGGGTTCCCTTGGGATCTGCAAAATGGAGTAGCTTGCGCCAAGTCTGTCCGAGAAAGCCTTTTTGAGCTGATGGATTTAAACAAATTTCAACATTTAGGAAAAAAGCATTAATCTATTTCAGTTAGAGTTAATTCAATTACTCTAGCATAAAGATCCTAATTCACTTTGTCTAAAGGAAGTTAGTTGGCAAATTTTTATTGTGTGAGCAATGAGGTTATGGAACTCTCTACCACATGAACTTGAAATACTTAATTTTCTAAAAAAAATTCAAGGAGGGCATATGTGTGCCTTTCTTGAATAATATAAAATTGCAGGTTATCCGTACTAGATTTTGTTATGGGACGTTGATCCAGGGAACTAGTCTGATTGCCATATGTGGAGTCGGGAAGGAATTTTTCCTCTAATATGGGGCAATTAGCATCTGCCTCATGGGGTTTTTGCCTTCCTCTGGATCAACACATTAGCTTTTAGGTTGAACTTGATGGACTTGTGTCTTTCAACCTTAAAACTATGAAACTGTCCATGTATTGAGGTTCAAGGGTGAAGCCCAGGGTTCATTTGGAACCATCAGAAATGGTGTGCTTTGCACCCAGTCTGTCCAAGGAAGCCTGTTTGAGCCAACGGCCTCAGAAATATCCTAACATTTAAGAAAGTAGCAATAGTTAGGGTTGGCTGAACCATTCTAGCCTTAAGTTTGCCCCTCCAGTCAGTATCTACTATGTAGATGCAATCAAGGCCCTGCAATAAGTCTTTATCGCTGTACAGAGCTGAAAGAGTGAAGGCCAGAGTTCCTTTGGAACCTGTAGGATAGACTGGCTTTTGCCAAGTCTTTCCAAAGAAGCTTTTTTGAGCCATAGGCCTCAGACAGGTCCTAACAAGAAAGTGGCATTAGATAGGTTTTTCTTTAGTTAGGATTGATTCAACTACTCAAGCTTCAAGCGCACTCCTCCGGCCAGCAGCTACTCTGTAGATGCAACCCTGGGCCTATGGTAAGTATCTATCCCTGTACAGGGGTGTAATGGTAAAAACCAGGGTTCCCTTGGGATCTGCAGAATGGAGTAGCTTGCGCCAAGTTTGTCCGAGGAAGTCTGTTTGAGCCAACAGCCTTAAACAGATCCCAGTATTTAGGAAAAAAAAGCTTTAGTTAGAGTTGAATCAACCACTATAGCCTCAAGCTCGCTCCTCCGGCCAGCAGCTACTCTGTAGATGCAGCCCTGGGCCTATGGTAAGTATCTATCCCTGTACAGGGGTGTAATGGTAAAGGCCAGGGTTCCCTTGGGATCTGCAGAATGGAGTAGCTTGCGCCAAGTCTGTCCGAGAAAGCCTTTTTGAGCTGATGGATTTAAACAAATTTCAACATTTAGGAAAAAAGCATTAATCTATTTCAGTTAGAGTTAATTCAATTACTCTAGCATAAAGATCCTAATTCACTTTGTCTAAAGGAAGTTAGTTGGCAAATTTTTATTGTGTGAGCAATGAGGTTATGAAACTCTCTACCACATGAAATTGAAATACTTAATTTTCTAAAAAAAATTCAAGGAGGGCATGTGTGTGCCTTTCTTGAATAATATAAAATTGCAGGTTATCCGTACTAGATTTTGTTATGGGACGTTGATCCAGGGAACTAGTCTGATTGCCATATGTGGAGTCGGGAAGGAATTTTTCCCCTAATATGGGGCAATTAGCATCTGCCTCATGGGGTTTTTGCCTTCCTCTGGATCAACACATTAGCTTTTAGGTTGAACTTGATGGACTTGTGTCTTTCAACCTTAAAACTATGAAACGGTCCCTGTATAGAGGTTCAAGGGTGAAGCCCAGGGTTCATTTGGAAACATCAGAAATGGTGTGTTTTGCGCCCAGTCTGTCCAAGGAAGCCTGTTTGAGCCAACGGCGTCAGAAATATCTTAACATTTAAGAAAGTAGCAATAGTTAGGGTTGGCTGAACCATTCTAGCCTTAAGTTTGCCCCTCCAGTCAGCATCTACTATGTAGATGCAATCAAGGCCCTGTAATAAGTCTTTATCGCTGTACAGGGCTGTAAGAGTGAAGGCCAGAGTTCCTTTGGAACCTGTAGGATAGACTGGCTTTTGCCAAGTCTTTCCAAAGAAGCTTTTTTGAGCCATAGGCCTCAGACAGGTCCTAACAAGAAAGTGGCATTAGATAGGTTTTTCTTTAGTTAGGATTGATTCAACTACTCATGCCTCAAGCGCACTCCTCCGGCCAGCAGCTACTCTGTAGATGCAACCCTGGGCCTATGGTAAGTATCTATCCCTGTACAGGGGTGTAATGGTAAAAACCAGGGTTCCCTTGGGATCTGCAGAATGGAGTAGCTTGCGCCAAGTCTGTCCGAGGAAGTCTGTTTGAGCCAACAGCCTTAAACAGATCCCAGTATTTAGGAAAAAAAAGCTTTAGTTAGAGTTGAATCAACCACTATAGCCTCAAGCTCGCTCCTCCGGCCAGCAGCTACTCTGTAGATGCAGCCCTGGGCCTATGGTAAGTATCTATCCCTGTACAGGGGTGTAATGGTAAAGGCCAGGGTTCCCTTGGGATCTGCAGAATGGAGTAGCTTGCGCCAAGTCTGTCCGAGAAAGCCATTTTGAGCTGATGGATTTAAACAAATTTCAACATTTAGGAAAAAAGCATTAATCTATTTCAGTTAGAGTTAATTCAATTACTCTAGCATAAAGATCCTAATTCACTTTGTCTAAAGGAAGTTAGTTGGCAAATTTTTATTGTGTGAGCAATGAGGTTATGAAACTCTCTACCACATGAAATTGAAATACTTAATTTTCTAAAAAAAATTCAAGGAGGGCATGTGTGTGCCTTTCTTAAATAATATAAAATTGCAGGTTATCCGTATTAGATTTTGTTATGGGACGTTGATCCAGGGAACTAGTCTGATTGCCATATGTGGAGTCGGGAAGGAATTTTTCCCCTAATATGGGGCAATTAGCATCTGCCTCATGGGGTTTTTGCCTTCCTCTGGATCAACACATTAGCTTTTAGGTTGAACTTGACAGACTTGTGTCTTTCAACCTTAAAACTATGAAACAGTCCCTGTATAGAGGTTCAAGGGTGAAGCCCAGGGTTCATTTGGAAACATCAGAAATGGTGTGTTTTGCGCCAAGTCTGTCCAAGGAAGCCTGTTTGAGCCAATGGCCTCAGAAATATCCTAACATTTAAGAAAGTAGCAATAGTTAGGGTTGGCTGAACCATTCTAGCCTTAAGTTTGCCCCTCCAGTCAGCATCTACTATGTAGATGCAATCAAGGCCCTGTAATAAGTCTTTATCACTGTACAGGGCTGTAAGAGTGAAGGCCAGAGTTCCTTTTGAACCTGTAGGATAGACTGGCTTTTGCCAAGTCTTTCCAAAGAAGCTTTTTTGAGCCATAGGCCTCAGACAGGTCCTAACAAGAAAGTGTCATTAGATAGGTTTTTCTTTAGTTAGGATTGATTCAACTACTCAAGCCTCAAGCGCACTCCTCCGGCCAGCAGCTACTCTGTAGATGCAACCCTGGGCCTATGGTAAGTATCTATCCCTGTACAGGTGTGTAATGGTAAAAACCAGGGTTCCCTTGGGATCTGCAGAATGGAGTAGCTTGCGCCAAGTCTGTCCGAGGAAGTCTGTTTGAGCCAACAGCCTTAAACAGATCCCAGTATTTAGGAAAAAAAAGCTTTAGTTAGAGTTGAATCAACCACTATAGCCTCAAGCTCGCTCCTCCGGCCAGCAGCTACTCTGTAGATGCAGCCCTGGGCCTATGGTAAGTATCTATCCCTGTACAGGGGTGTAATGGTAAAGGCCAGGGTTCCCTTGGGATCTTCAGAATGGAGTAGCTTGCGCCAAGTCTGTCCGAGAAAGCCTTTTTGAGCTGATGGATTTAAACAAATTTCAACATTTAGGAAAAAAGCATTAATCTATTTCAGTTAGAGTTAATTCAATTACTCTAGCATAAAGATCCTAATTCACTTTGTCTAAAGGAAGTTAGTTGGCAAATTTTTATTGTGTGAGCAATGAGGTTATGAAACTCTCTACCACATGAAATTGAAATACTTAATTTTCTAAAAAAAATTCAAGGAGGGCATGTGTGTGCCTTTCTTGAATAATATAAAATTGCAGGTTATCCGTACTAGATTTTGTTATGGGACGTTGATCCAGAGAACTAGTCTGATTGCCATATGTGGAGTCGGGAAGGAATTTTTCCCCTAATATGGGGCAATTAGCATCTGCCTCATGCGGTTTTTGCCTTCCTCTGGATCAACACATTAGCTTTTAGGTTGAACTTGATGGACTTGTGTCTTTCAACCTTAAAACTATGAAACGGTCCCTGTATAGAGGTTCAAGGGTGAAGCCCAGGGTTCATTTGGAAACATCAGAAATGGTGTGTTTTGCGCCAAGTCTGTCCAAGGAAGCCTGTTTGAGCCAACGGCCTCAGAAATATCCTAACATTTAAGAAAGTAGCAATAGTTAGGGTTGGCTGAACCATTCTAACCTTAAGTTTGCCCCTCCAGTCAGCATCTACTATGTAGATGCAATCAAGGCCCTGTAATAAGTCTTTATCACTGTACAGGGCTGTAAGAGTGAAGGTCAGAGTTCCTTTGGAACCTGTAGGATAGACTGGCTTTTGCCAAGTTTTTCCAAAGAAGCTTTTTTGAGCCATAGGCCTCAGACAGGTCCTAACAAGAAAGTGTCATTAGATAGGTTTTTCTTTAGTTAGGATTGACTCAACTACTCAAGCCTCAAGCGCACTCCTTCGGCCAGCAGCTACTCTGTAGATGCAACCCTGGGCCTATGGTAAGTATCTATCCCTGTACAGGGGTGTAATGGTAAAAACCAGGGTTCCCTTGGGATCTGCAGAATGGAGTAGCTTGCGCCAAGTCTGTCCGAGGAAGTCTGTTTGAGCCAACAGCCTTAAACAGATCCCAGTATTTAGGAAAAAAAAGCTTTAGTTAGAGTTGAATCAACCACTATAGCCTCAAGCTCGCTCCTCCGGCCAGCAGCTACTCTGTAGATGCAACTCTGGGCCTATGGTAAGTATCTATCCCTGTACAGGGGTGTAATGGTAAAGGCCAGGGTTCCCTTGGGATCTGCAGAATGGAGTAGCTTGCGCCAAGTCTGTCCGAGGAAGCCTTTTTGAGCCAATGGCCTTAGACAGAACCCATCATTTAGTAATAAAAAAACTTTAGTTAGAGTTATAGCCTCAAGCTCGCTCCTCTGGCCAGCAGCTACTCTGTAGATGCAACCCTGAGCATGTGGTAAGTCTCCATTCCTGTAAAGGGGTGTAATGGTAAAGATCAGGGTTCCTTTTGACCTGCTTATGCCAAGTCTGTCAAAGGAAGCCTTTTTGAGCTGATGGCTCTACACAGATCCTAATGTTTAGGAAAAAATCTTATGTGTATTTCAGTTAGATTAAAAGTAAAGCCAACAAAAGAGAATTTAACTTTCCTCAAAAAATCAATTATTAATATAGCATTTACCTGCCCAGATCTCAGAACTAATGCACTATTAGGATGTAGCAATCCCATATAATTTTGTGTGCAGTTTTAATACTATGTAATCACCCCCCTCCATTAATTGGTAATATGTGAGTGGTTGTCACATCAGTATTTTGCACCTGTGTTGCTGTCATCGTTATTATATGGTATGATTAGTACTGAGACCTAGGCAGGTAAACACTGTTGCCCTTTTTTCCTGTGTTAATTCTTGAATTTTGGTGGGAATTTAAATTTGTCTTTGCTTTTAATGTTAGTGTAGGGACTCGCAAGTATGAGGACCCTTGACGCGGGTTGCGAGCTTGTGTATTTTGGCCAAAATATTTACTAATACCTCATATATATCATATATATCATATATATTTTTTGCACGTTATTTTTATTCAGGGTGCAGCCAGACCCATCAATGTTGGCCTTGTAAACTAGGGTGTCTGTCTTCATGGGGTGTACTTAAAAAGTGCTGGGCAGCCCGCCTAATAGTTTGGGCTTCACTAATAGGCTGTAAGCCAGACATTGTGCACTACCTGTGTGTGACCAGTGCCCTATACAAGGCTTATTTGTGTGCAGTTTTAATACTAAGCAATCACCCCCTCCATGAATTGGTAGGTTGTGAGTGGTTGTCTCATCAATATTTTGCACCTGTGTTGCTGACTTCTTCATTATATGGGTTTGCTGCATCCTTGTAATTATTGTTGCTGTATTTGCTGTGTTAATTCTTGAATTTTGGTGGGAACTTTAATTCCTTGTTTTGTGACTTTGCTTTTAATGTTAGTGTAGGGACTCGCAAGTATGAGGACCCTTGAGCAGGTTGCGAGCTTGTATATTTTGGCCAAAATATCGACCAATACCTCATATATATCATATATATTTTTTACATGCTATTTTTATTCAGGGTGCAGCCAAGCCCATCTACAGGTGCATCTCACAAAATTAGAATATCACCAGAAAAGTTAATTTATTTCAGTTCTTCAATACAAAACGTGAAACTCATATATTATATAGAGCCATTACACACAGAGTGATCTATATCACGTGTTTATTTCTGTTAATGTTGATGATTATGGCTTACAGCCAATGAAAACTCAAAAGTCATTATTTCAATTAATTAGAATACCTTATAACAACAGCTTGAAAAATGTTTTCAAAATCCAAAATGTTATCCTACTGAAATGTATGTTCAATAAATGCCCTCAATACTTGGCCAGGCTCCTTTTACATCAATTACTGCATCAATGCGGCAATGTGGCATGGAGGGATCAGCCTGTGGCACTGCTGAGGGGTTATGGAAGCCCAGGTGGCTTTGATAGAAGCCTTCAGCTCGTCTGCATTGTTGGGTCTGGTGTCTCTCATTTTCCTCTTGACAATACCCCATAGATTCTCTATAATAGATTCTTTATGGGGTTAAGGTCAGGTGAGTTTGCTGCCAATCAAGCACAGTGATACTGTTGTGTGTAAACCAGGTATTAGTACTTTTGTCAGTGTGGACAGGGGCCAAGTCCTGCTGGAGAATGAAATTTCCATCTCCAAAAAGCTTGGCGTAGCTAAGGTTTTGGTTCAGGGGGCCGAAACTTCTGAGTGGGCCTCTAACCAGGTAACCCTGATTCCAACTATAGCGGCGCACCCAGATAGTTGATGTAGGAAAACCTCAGCAGATGACCGCGCTGTTACTAAAAATAATCTCTATACAAAGACCAGCACTGATATTACCGCCATATGGTGACATATATTGATAGATGCCAGTCCTGCAGAACATATAAGAGATCACAGCTCAGTTATATATAGTACCTTACAGCTGACGTTCTTTCTGATTAAATTGTTCACTTTTCCCGTCTTTTCCATCTGGCCCAGACCGACACGACAACTTCTCCAGCCAGGGCTCAGAGTCTCAGGTCTGCAGAGATCACAACAAAGACACATTTGACTCCTTACATTTCAGGCACTGACCACATCTATCCCCAACCTGCACAAACTTCTCATCCTGCTGATACCCCAATACTGAGCCTCTGCTGCAAAATGTGTCCCTATTACTGCACCTACTGTGTGCCCTCTAGATGGTAAAACAAACCTCTAAAATAAAGTAATGCCGTGTGCAAGTGTCCTAGAAAACAGTGCCCACATTGTGCCCCCTAGAAAGTAATAATGCCCCTTCGACAGTCACGATAACCTGAGTTCCCCTATAACAATAAGTGCCCACCTAAGATTTAATAATGTCCTGAGTCTCCCCCCATGTAGAGCTCCGCTCTAACCAGTATGATGTTCTCCTATTCACGATATAATTCCCCCTCACTGTATAGTACCCCCACAAAGTATACTGACCCCTTAGTAGCCCCCAAGCTGATGGCTCCAACACTGTATGATGGCCTCCACACTATACAAAGACCCCACATTATCTCCCACACTGTATGATGGCCCCCACGCTGTTCAAAGAACCCACATTATCTCCCACACTGTATAAATAGCCTACATATAGTATAATGCACCAGATAGTCCTCAATATAGTATAATGCACTCCCCATAGTCCTTCGTATAGTATAATGCGCCCCTATAGGCAGAGTCTGTAGTAAAATGCTCCCCCCATTGACAGAGTCTGTAGTATAAAGCTCCCCCCCATAGGCAGAGTCTGTAGTATAATGCTCCCCCCCTCCTCATAGGCAGAGTCTGTGGTATAATGCCCCCCCATAGGCAGAGTCTGCAGTATAATGCCCCCCCCATAGGCAGAGTCTGTAGTATAATGCTCCCCCCTCCTCATAGGCAGAGTCTGTGGTATAATGCCCCCCCCATAGGCAGAGTCTGTAGTATAATGCTCCCCCCTCCTCATAGGCAGAGTCTGTAGTATAATGCCCCCCCTCCTCATAGGCAGAATCTGTAGTATAATGCCCCCCCCCCCCATCTCATAGGCAGAGTCTGTAGTGTAATGTGCCCCCCCTCCTCATAGGCAGAGTCTGTGGTATAATGCCCCCCCCATCTCATAGGCAGCGTCTGTAGTATAATGCCCCACCTATAGGCAGAGTCTGTAGTAAAATGCACCCCCCATAGGCAGAGTCTGTAGTATAATGCTCCCCCTCTTATAGGCAGAGTCTGTAGTACAATGTCCCCCCCATAGGCAGAGTCTGTAGTATAATGCTCCCCCCCTCCTCATAGGCAGAGTCTGTAGTATAATGCCCCCCCATAGGCAGAGTCTGCAGTATAATGCCCCCCCATAGGCAAAGTCTGTAGTATAATGCTCCCCCCTCCTCATAGTCAGAGTCTGTAGTATAATCCCCCCCCTCCTCATAGTCAGAATCTGTAGTATATTGCCCCCCCATCTCATAGGCAGAGTCTGTAGTATAATGTGCCCCCCCTCCTCATAGGCAGAGTCTGTGATATAATACCCCCCCATCTCATAGGCAGCGTCTGTAGTATAATGCCCCACCTATAGGCAGAGTCTGTAGTAAAATGCACCCCCCATAGGCAGAGTCTGTAGTATAATGCTCCCCCTCTTATAGGCAGAGTCTGTAGTACAATGTCCCCCCATAGGCAGAGTCTGTAGTCTACTGCTCTCCCCTGCTCATAAACAGAGTCTGTAGTATAATGCCCCCCCATAGGCAGAGTCTGTAGTAGAATGCCCCCCATAGACAGAGGCTTTAGTATAATGCTCCCCCCCTCCCCATAGACAGTCTGTAGTATAATGCCCCCCCTCCCCATAGGCAGAGTCTTTAGTATAATGCCCCCCCTCTCTGTGGGCAGAGTCTTTAGGATAATGCTCCCCCATAGGCAGAGTCTGTAGTATAATGCACCTCCCCCTTCCCATAGGCAGAGTCTGTAATATAATGCCGCCCCCCACCCGGCAAAAAATAAATAAACAGTACTCATCTCTCCTCCTGGTTCCCTCGCTGCTCAGAGCACCCAGCACGCACACATCTTCAGCACAGCGGGCTGGGCGCCAAGTGATGATGTCAGAGACGTCAGTCACAGAAGGGACTAATGGGAGAGAGATCCGCGCTCCCTCTCTCATCAGTAAACTTGTGGCGGTGGCGGGCAGTGGGGCCCGATGCTGGCACCAGGGGCATGCTAGATACAGTTACACTGGCGTAGCCCTGGATGGGCCCCCTAAGAGCGAGGGGCCCGGGGCCACCGCCCCCTTTGCCCCCCTGGTAGCTTGATACTGTGGCAGAGGGAAGCATGAAGTGCTCTAAAATTTCCTGGTAGACGGCTGCGCTGACTTTGGTGTTGAAAAAACACAGTGGACCTACACCAGCAGATGACACGGCTCCCCAAACCATCACTGATTGTGGAAACTTCACACTAGACCTCAAGCAGCTTGGATTGTGGCCTCTCCACTCTTCTTCCAGACTCTGGGACCTTGATTTCAAATGAAAATTGGAACTCTGGACATCTGTCAAGTCAGCAGTCTTCACCATGATTGTCATGATTGTGGAGCCTACTAAAACAGACTAAGGGACCTTTTTAAATGCTTAGGAAGTCTTTGCAGGTGTTTTTTGTTAATTATTTTAATTTACTGAGTTAATGACTTTTGTGTTTTCATTGGCTATAAGCCATAATCATCAACATTAACAGAAATAAACACTTGAAATAGATCACTGTGTTTGTAATGACTCTATATAATATATGAGGTTCACTTTTTGCATTGAAGAACTGAAATAAATTAACTTTTTGATGATATTCTAATTTTGTGAGATGCACCTATATGTTATGGCCTTGTAAATTAGAGTGTCTATCTTCATGGGGTGCACTTAAATAGTGCTGGGCAGCCCGTGTTCTGGCCTCAGCAGCGAATTTAGCTATCCAGGGAATCTAGTCACTTTATGTGTATATCAGTTCTGACATTATGTTGCTTGCATTTGAATCCTGTCTCTTTTTTATTGTTTGATAACGGCACTGTCTGCTAGTGATTTAATGTATTTGCTCTAGTTTCAATTTGCAATGCATTATGGGAAAGTTCCAAGAGCATTGTGAGACAGTTCTTGTTGCATTGTGGTCCTGTTCTTGTCACAGTTTGGGCAGCGACCATTATTTCCTCGTCTCTTCTGATGGAGAAGTTCCCTTATCACTCATCTTGTAAAGTGGCACAGAGCGGTAGTCGTGACTGAACGTCGGTCTGATTTCGCTCTGGCACTTTACAGACAATGGGTGTCCCAGTCCCAGTGTGCTCTAGGGTGTGGGGTGCAGCACACTCTCTTGTAGGCCGCAGGCCTCCACTGCCTTCAGGCTTCTGTCCTCAGAAGCCGCCGCACACAATTTAGGGAACACGAAGTTCTTTGTAACAGTCAAACATATACTTGACAGTTCAAGTTCATCAGGTGGGTACAGATGGGATAAGGCACAGCAATTCACATTATCCTCCTTCTTAGCATAACTCCTCTTCAGCCGTGTTGCTAGCTCATCCTGTATTTCTCGTCCACCTCTGCAGTGCACCCGGGACTGGCCTTCAACTTCCATCTATGCAGGTCCCTGTCCATCTTCCTTTGTACTTCAGAGCACACAAAGTGTCCGGCAGCTCCTATGCCAGACCTTAGGCTCTGGACGTGACTGGAGCGACTGCTCTGGATCCCAGTAATGCCTCCCACTGCCTGGAACATTGAGCACTATATACAGTGGGTACGGAAAGCATTCAGACCCCTTTACATCTTTCACTCTTTGTTTCATTGCAGCCATTTGGTAAATTCTAAAAAGTTCTTTTTTTCTTCTCATTAAAGTACACTGTGCACCCTATCTTGACTGAAAAAAAAACAGAAATGTAGAAATTTTTGCAAATTTATTAAAAAAGGAAAACTGAAATATCACATGGTCATAAGTATTCAGACCCTTTGCTCATATTTAAGTCACATGCTGTCCATTTCTTGTGATCCTCCTTGAGATGGTTCTACTCTTTCATTGGAGTCCAGCTGTGTTTAATTAAACTGATAGGACTTGATTTGGAAAGGCACACACCTGTCTATATAAGACCTCACAGCTCACAGTGCATGTCAGACCAAATGAGAATCATGAGCTCAAAGGAACTGCCTGTTACGATGTTAGTAGATACCCTGAAGTCCAATGGCGTGGGCCAAAAGCAGAGACTGAGACAAGAGTAGTGTGAAAGTCTATTTTAAACTCAAGTGCAAAAGATCACAGCAAACAGTTTATGAAGGTAAGTTCATTCCAAACAACACTTCTTAGAACCTAATCTGTAAGGCACGGCCTTCATTACTATTAGGGTATGTAAACGTTAACGATAGTCCAAGTTTACTTAGGTACAGTAATATGCAAACAGAAATAAGGATAGTAAGCAGACGTAGGTATTCCTCAGTTGATTGTGGACTCACGTAGTGCAGAAGAGAAGACAAACTGGAATATGGATCTGGATATTGAAGAATGCAGGAGGTGCAGCGGAGGAAACAGCGATGTCTTAAGCAGAGCTGGAGCCGGGTATTTAAACACAGAGCAAGATGGTGACTATACCAGAGGTGTAGAGATCCAGGAGAAGTTTTCTTCAGGAAGACAAAAGTTCAGAGATCCCAGCGTGAGTGAACAACAGCCAGTGGTTCCTTTCAGCAGAAGTCCCCTTAGCAGAGGATTCAGGCAGCAATCCTTTCAGCGGATGACTAGGAGTAAACACAAGGTCAGCAAGACTCTATTCAGAGGGCTAGCACAGGTGAGTAGAAAGCTAAAAGCACACAATACTCAGGCAAGGCATGATTGCAACACATGCAGTTTAAGTAGGTCCACAGGCAGGAAACACATGACCCCAGTGAGGCAATGGAAGCCATCTTGGCTAAGGGAAAAACTACTGGCAAAGTAAAATTAAACCTGGCATCCTGACACTGCCCAAGGAGCTTAGAGACAGAATTGTGGCAAGGCACAGATCTGGCCAAGTTTACAAAAGAATTTCTGCATTAGTCAAGGGTCCTAAGAACACAGTGGCCTCCATAATCCTTAAGTGGAAGAAGTTTGGGACCACCAGAAGTCTTCCTAGACCTGGTCGTCCAGCTAAACTGAGCAATCGTGGGAGAAGAGCCTTGGTGAGAGAGGTAAAGATGAACCCCAAGATCACTGTGGCTCAGCTCCAAAGATGCAGTAGGGAGATGGGAGAAAGTTGCATAAAGTCAACTATCACTGCAGCCCTCCACAAGTCGAGCCTTTATGGCAGAGTGGCCCAACGGAAGCCTCTCCTCAGTGCAAGACATATGAAAGCCTGCACAGAGTTTGCTTAAAAACACATGAAGGACTCCCAGTCTATGAGAAATAAGATTCTTTGGTCTGATGAGACTAAGATAGAACTTTTTGGTGATAATTCTAAGGGGTATGTGTGGAAAAAACCAGGCACTGCTCATCACCTGCCCAATACAATCCCAACAGTGAAACATGGTGGTGGCAGCATCATGGGGGTGTTTTTCAGCTGCAGGGACAGGACGACTGGTTGGAATTGAAAGAAACATGAATGCGGCCAAGTACACAGATATCCTGGATGAAAACCTCTTCCATAGTGCTCTGGACCTCAGACTTGGCCGAAGGTTCACCTTCCAACAAGACAATGACCCTAAGCACACAGTTAAAATAACAAAGGAGTGGCTTCAGAACAACTCTGTGACCATTCTAGACTGGCCCAGCCAGAGCCCTGACCTAAACCCAATTGAACATCTCTGGAGAGACCTGAAAATGGCTGTCCACCAACGTTCACCATCCAACCTGACAGAACTGGAGAGGATCTGCAAGGAAGAATGGCAGAGGAACCCCAAATCCAGGTGTGAAAAACTTGTTGCATCATTCCCAAGAAGACTCATGGATGCACTAGCTCAAAAGGGGGCTTCTACTCAATACTGGTCATTTGGTCTGACATGCACTGTGAGCTGTGAGGTCTTATATAGACAGGTGTGTGCCTTTCCAAATCAAGTCCTATCAGTTTAATTAAACACAGCTGGACTCCAATGAAAGAGTAGAACCATCTCAAGGAGGATCACAAGGAAATGGACAGCATGTTGTAGTGCCGGCGTCCCTGCCCTCTGCTAGGCAGGGACGCTGTTCCCCTCACCGCTCTGCTCCGTGCCCGGCGTCCCTCTCCCGCTCTGCTGGCAGCGCGCGCTCCTTCCCGGCCACTGTGCTTAGGGCGCGCGCGCGCGCCCTCCCTCCCTCTTAAAGGGGCCGCGCGCGCCGTCCTAAGGAGTCCCCGGCCAATGGCCGGAGGACTTTACCATATATAAGGCACCTCCTCCAAAATGGAGGTGCCCGAGCAATGTTGTTGCACCGTTCTACTCTGCTTCAGCCCTCAGGTCCCGTTGCCAGTTACCTGCCAGATTCCTGCCAGCTTGCTGTCCTAATCCTGCCTGATTTCCTGTTACCTGCCTGCCTGCCTGAGGTCCGACGGTCTGCCTTACAACTCCGGTCAGTCTGTCTAAGGACCAACTTGCCCGCTCACCTGGGAGCGCACATCAGCTACCTGCCTGCTTGCCTGAGGTCCGACGGTCTGCCTTACAACTCCGGTCAGTCTGTCTATGGACCAGCTTGCCCGCTCACCTGGGAGCGCTTCTCCGCTACCTGCCTGCTTGCCTGCCCAGAGGCTCCGCTGTCACGTGCTGTGACCACCAGCTATTCCAGACTCTTGCTCGCTCACCTGGGAGCGCTTCTCCGCTACCTGCCTGCTTGCCAGCCCGGAGGCTCCGCTGTCACGTGCTGTGACCACCAGCTATTCCAGACTCTTGCCCGCTCACCTGGGAGCGCTTCTCCGCTACCTGCCTGCTTGCCAGCCCGGAGGCTCCGCTGTCACGTGCTGTGACCACCAGCTATTCCAGAGACTCTTGCCCGCTCAACTGGGAGCGCTTCTCCGCTACCTGCCTGCTTGCCTACCTGGAGGCTCCGCCGTCACGTGCTGTGACCACCTGCTATTCCAGAGACTCTCGCTTGCTCACCTGGGAGCACACATCCTCCATCTGCCTTGCTAGCCTACCTGGAGGTTCAGCCATCACAGGTCGTACCTACCCTTTACTTAGAGACTGCCCCGGTCACTTGCCGTGACCTCCAGCCCGTTCTTCCAGAGACTGCCCGGTCACTTGCCGTGACCTCCAGCCCGTTCTTCCAGAGACTGCCTCGATCACTTGCCGTGACCTCCTGCCCGTACACCCAGAGACTGTCCCGGTCACCTGCTGTGATTGCCTGCCTGGTCGCCACCCGCTCCCTTACAAGGACCACCCCCTTGTATAGTAGCCCAGAGGTTCCGCCTCCCAGACCCGTTACACATGTGACTTAAATATGAGCAAAGGGTCTGAATACTTATGACCATGTGATATTTCAGTTTTCCTTTTTTAATAAATTTGCAAAAATTTCTACATTTCTGTTTTTTTCAGTCAAGATGGGGTGCAGAGTGTACTTTAATGAGAAAAAAATGAACTTTTTAGAATTTACCAAATGGCTGCAATGAAACAAAGAGTGAAAAATTTAAAGGGGTCTGAATGCTTTCCGTACCCACTGTACTTCAATAAAACTCACCCTATAGATACCCTAGCCTGAACCTGCATGTCAACGGAGATGGGCATCCTACATATAGATGACAATGGCACCCTTGCTGAACGGCAGCTGCCCCTAGACCCTAAAAGTCCCTTATTCGTACTTATGACGCGCCCCTGGGCCTGTGTCGCGCAGCGTTGCGCACGCGGGAGCTTACCCGGAGCCGGATCTGGTGAGGGTTGTAGTCTCGTGGCGGTGACCCGGTCCGTGCCCAGGGAGTCAGACTAAGTGGCGCTGTATTAGCGGTAGATGTTGGACGACTACGCCACCCGTTGAGTGCAGCTAAGGAGCTGCTGCTGCAGGGCAGACCGCTGAGGCCGGTGGAAGGATTGTGCAGCGTGATAGTATAACCCCCAACGGGAGGGGTATGGCCTCAGGGCAGCCGACGTGGATGATGGGGGTAGCAGGAACCACTCGGAGACGGTACGGTGTAGTTCAGGGTCTTTACTGGTGACAAAGACAGACCCTCCCGGAGTACTGGCTAGCGATTGGGGCCTGGTCAGTCCTTGAGCAGATGGGATCTCCCCTGGCCAGGCGGAATTGTAGGCCTCCCAAACTAACGTTACTCTTCTGGCTACCTTGCTAGAGGCGGGTATAAGTAGCCCACGTCCCTGAGTGTACCGTGTGGTGCTCACCCGTATGGCCGGTGACTCGGGGCCTTCTAGTAGCTTCCGCTCCACGACGGCGGTGCTGGTCCCACGCGTGTGACCGTGCCTTCGGGTTTCTGGGCCAGAGGACCTGCAATCCCCTGCCGGTCGGTTTCTGCTGCTGGATAGGAGTTAGTCCCCACAGCCTCGGACTCCGGGTCCGGTGATAGCTTCTCAGTCAGGGCGAGCTCTGCAGCTGCCAGCCCCTGACTCCTTGTAGCACTGCTCCCACAGAGCTCCTGTTGTTTCTTCCCATAGCTGCTTCTCTTCTCTGTCTCTACTTCTGGCATGGCCCAGGAGCTGGGCCCAGCCGGAGCCACAGCTCCCTGTCAGCCCTCCTGGCTGAACTCTCCCTTTGAACTCTCTAACCCTGCCTCAGCCCCAGGTTTATATAGGGGAAGTCCTTCCCCTCCCAGGACTGGGCAGGAGGTGTGGCATGCATAGGATTCCTGACCAAGAGACCTCCCACCTGCTCTCAGACATAACATTGCTGTTACTGTGGAAACCAGACCCCTGGGGTGCCACATTCCCCCCTAGTGAAATTTAGTACTCCGGGACTAAACAATTTTTTTTTTGAAAAACATAATAAGGTATAAACAATAATAATACAACAAGAAAAACACATAAAGATGGTCACGGCGTGTCCGCAACCGGGTGCAGTCTTTGAAGAAAAGCAAGGTGTCCATTTCACCAAAACAGGGAGACGTAACCAGGTAGGGGTCTGTCCTGCCCCGAGTCCTTAACAGTCTTTAGTCCATCCCTAGGTTACGCTCCAACTATGTACACAGGATTCCCGGTAAATCCACCAAAGACTCCTATAAATTACTAGAGACACATAATTATTTACAAGATATGGCCGCTCTCAGTCCTCGGCCAGTGGGGATAAGGATTGGCTGCTCACAGTCCTCAGCCTGGTAAGGGATAGGGGATGGCTGCTCACAGTCCTCAGCCTGGTAAGGGATAGGGACACACGGGGAACAATTCACTAATCCCAACGGGGACCATATTTTAATTAGCATCAGTTCTCATACCCTGACGGGTAACGATATACAGTTCTTTGTTTATGCTACTTCCCTTCAGTAGCGGTGTCCTCTTTGTGCTCCCTCCTGAGGGTAGTCCTCAGACCCGTCCGGGTCCTCTTGGCTTTCCTCGTATTGGTAGCACTGCAGCCCCTCCTTGGTTAGCCGGGCTAGTATCTCTGCGACAGTCCTCCTCCCAGGTGGCCAGGACTTTACCTCCCTTTGGGCTGCCCCGGTTAATTGGGCCACCAGGATGCTCACTTTTTGCTCTTCTGTGAGGGGGTACACCTGGAAGAGGCTATCCAGCTTTTCTCTAAAGTCCTGCAGGGTATGTGACTCCCCTGAGTACTGGGGTAGCCAGGCTGCCCCCGGGATATAGGGCATGGTGAAAGGCATGACCGCAACAGCGGTGGCGCTGGCGGGGGTTGGAGCGGTGAAGCTCTCCTCCGTATCCGACATCCTTCTCCCCCCTAGTGGACCGTGGCCTACCTTGCGATGATCCTCTTCCGTAGGCCGCGGCTCCGCAGTGGATCGTCAGGGTTGAGGACCTTCCGTCGCGCTCCTGTGACGTCGGCGTCTGCTGGGCTCCTTCCAGGACCTTACGCAACGTCCGGACGTGAGGCGGGGCTTCAGTTCTCGCGCGCTTTCGGAGTCCACGCCCCTCTTCTTCCCGCGCGGCGTCCTCAAGATGGCGTCCAATGGCGGGAAACCTCCACGGAGGGCGGGAAGAAGGCCGAAGATGGCGCCGGATGGCGGGAATCTTCACCACTGGTAAGTTTGAACAGTCTTTTTCAGGCACGCAGTACCCGGTGGTTGCGGGCACGAGATCCTGCCGACTACGCCAAAAGTTGACGCGCCCCTGGGCCTGTGTCGCGCAGCGTTGCGCACGCGGGAGCTTACCCGGAGCCGGATCTGGTGAGGGTTGTAGTCTCGTGGCGGTGACCCGGTCCGTGCCCAGGGAGTCAGACTAAGTGGCGCTGCATTAGCGGTAGATGTTGGACGACTACGCCACCCGTTGAGTGCAGCTAAGGAGCTGCTGCTGCAGGGCAGACCGCTGAGGCCGGTGGTAGGATTGTGCAGCGTGATAGTATAACCCCCAACGGGAGGGGTATGGCCTCAGGGCAGCCGACGTGGATGATGGGGGTAGCAGGAACCACTCGGAGACGGTACGGTGTAGTTCAGGGTCTTTACTGGTGACAAAGACAGACCCTCCCGGAGTACTGGCTAGTGATTGGGGCCTGGTCAGTCCTTGAGCAGATGGGATCTCCCCTGGCCAGGCGGAGTTGTAGGCCTCCCAAACTAACGTTACTCTTCTGGCTACCTTGCTAGAGGCGGGTATAAGTAGCCCACGTCCCTGAGTGTACCGTGTGGTGCTCACCCGTATGGCCGGTGACTCGGGGCCTTCTAGTAGCTTCCGCTCCACGACGGCGGTGCTGGTCCCACGCGTGTGACCGTGCCTTCGGGTTTCTGGGCCAGAGGACCTGCAATCCCCTGCCGGTCGGTTTCTGCTGCTGGATAGGAGTTAGTCCCCACAGCCTCGGACTCCGGGTCCGGTGATAGCTTCTCAGTCAGGGTGAGCTCTGCAGCTGCCAGCCCCTGACTCCTTGTAGCACTGCTCCCACAGAGCTCCTGTTGTTTCTTCCCATAGCTGCTTCTCTTCTCTGTCTCTACTTCTGGCATGGCCCAGGAGCTAGGCCCAGCCGGAGCCACAGCTCCCTGTCAGCCCTCCTGGCTGAACTCTCCCTTTGAACTCTCTAACCCTGCCTCAGCCCCAGGTTTATATAGGGGAAGTCCTTCCCCTCCCAGGACTGGGCAGGAGGTGTGGCATGCATAGGATTCCTGACCAAGAGACCTCCCACCTGCTCTCAGACATAACATTGCTGTTACTGTGGAAACCAGACCCCTGCGGTGCCACACTTACATAGACCAAAGATCTAACAGTCTACCAGAAACTGGTACAGATATCACATCAAACAATCAATCCTCAGTGTGTACTAAATGATTAAAGTGACAACAGTGAATAAAGTGACAATGTGCAAATTTATAAAAACACCCAAGAACGTTCCTAATATCTTTGGACCTCCAAGCCAAAGGATACATTCGGGCATCCAAACAAAGGCTACAATCAGCCCTGTTCAACACCCTAGATGCTGATTACCTGCCTTATAGTGGAGGGTGACACCCTAGTTAATGTTGACACTGTGGCGCCCCCGCTCCACGGCGGCTATCCCTGGATAACCCTAGCCAGCCCTGGAATTAATCACCCATAGAGGTATCAATGACATAAATGATCACAAGACTAAACAATAAAAGGAACTTATCTTGATAAAGTGCAATACTGATGCGTATCATCTTTATGCCGCATGTCCCGATTTTAAAGAGATTTAATAAAATTTGTATTTTAGGGTTTATGTTATACTTATGTCTTATGGTATCCTAAGCTTATCTTATGCTATACTCACATTATGCATTAACACTTCACATGCTGTTACATCACCATTATACATTACATAAGACACATATCACTTTTAGATATAAAACCGCAAGACAGTATTCACATGACGCGTTTGTTGTCTTCAGGGGCAGGAACAGGGTAAGACAGTCCACATCCCTACAGTTTTGTATCTTGAGCTCTGTGCACACAGCCTGCTCCAAGCTTAGCCGGTAAGAGCCCTATCTATGTGGTACAATACTGGGGTTCATCGTATGTTTTCCGCATCTACTGTATGGAGGTTTCTCTACTATCAATAAAGAGAAGGTTTTTCGCAGCCTTATTCTTAAGCAGACAGGGGGTTTAGCTCCATGTCACACTACACACCGTGGTAAGGTGTATGAGGGGAGCATAGCCTGCCTAATCTAATAGTATGGGCGTCACTAATAGGCTGTAAACCAGACACTGTGCGTGACCAGCGCCAAAATATCTACCAGTACCTCATATATAGATTTTGCACGTTATTTTTATTCAGGGTTCAGACAAGCCCATCAATGCTGGATTTGTAAACTAGGGGGTCTGTCCTCATGGGGTGCACTTAGATAGTGCTTTGCAGCCTGCCTAATCTAACAGTATGAGGGTCACTAATAGGCTGTAAGCCCTATATTGAGCACTATCTGTGTTAGGCGTCAGGTGTTTTCTGGATCCGAAATGGGTTCAGAATCATCAGTGGATTCTGTGGTCTCCCATTCCGGTCCAGATGCTTCTCAGCATCATCGTCAGTCCCAACGCCTAGCTGGTGCACGAGATGTACAAGCTGTCTCTCGGGTCTTTGTTCCTAGCAACATGAAGGATAGGTTGCGGAGGGAAACAGGGCTGTTACAGCCTAAGTCCAGGATACACTGCACTGAGCATGCCCGTGACATGGCGGACCGTGATTGGTGGTTTGGGAGTCAGCTGATCCGGTGACCTGGCACCGCCTGATTGGTCGCGGGTGACGTCACCAATAATGTGACGATGGGCAGGGCTTAATATTTAAATAGCACGCCCACAAACATGGCGGCGCACTCTGATCATTGAGCTGAGTTGGTGTTATTGTGTGGACGCTTGGTCGTTTCGGCTCCACGTGTGCTTTTGCTGTTATAGCTTCTGACAGGCAGGTTTAGCAGGGGATAGACAGCCTTAGATGGAGGGAGGCAGGTAGCTTCGTCTGACACTCTGGCTCCAACAAGGGGGTCGCTATACACCCCGAGCAGACTGCGGACTCCGTATTCCCGGCACCGCCTGTTAGCCACGTGGAGAGATACTCCTCAGTCCGGTAGCAAGCCGGCTGGGAGCACGTATAAGCCAGCGTGAATCACACACGCATCCGAGCGCCTGCTGCGTAGCCTCTGTGCAGTTAACAGGGCTACGGCTCCATTATTTGTCGCACATCTCTCGTGCAGTTAATGGAGATAGTGCGAATCCCTATTCCCGTTCCGGTGTGCAGTAACACGGGGGGGATTGTTATTTCAGTTGGTTGTTTTACCTTCTTACCCGGAAGGTGTTCGTCCACAGTCCTCCAGGCTGCATCACGGACCCCGGGTTCGTTTGCTTTCCATTATTTAATAAAGTTGTTTGCAACCATTCCCCTAACAATCTGTGTGTGACCAGTGACCTATACAAGCCATTTTTTTGTGTGCAGTTTTAATACTAAGCAATGACCCCCTCCAAGAATTGGTAGGTTATGAGTTGGTTGTCTCATCAGTATTTTGCACCTGTGCTGCCCCTGCCTTTATTATATGGTTTGCTTCATCCTGATTAGTGCATTAGTTTTGAGACCTGGGCTGGAGAATAAATACTGTTCCTCTTTTTTGCTGTGTTAATAATTTTTTTCAGTTTTAATTCAACTACTCTAGCATCAAGCTCCTAATTCGCTTTGTCTAAAGGAAGTTAGATGGCAATGTTTTATTGTGTGAGGTATGGAACTCTCTACCACATGACCTTGTAATACTTAATTCTCTAAAAAAAAGTTCAAGGAGGTCCTGTGTGACTTTCTTGAATAACATTACAGGTTATTCATACTAGATTTTATTATGGGACGTTGATCCAAGCAACTAGTCTGATTGCCATATGTGGAGTCGGGAAGGAATTTTTCCCCTAATTTTGGGCAAGCAGCATCTGCCTCATGTTTTTTTTTGACTTCCTCTGGATCAACACATAAGCTTTTCACAGGTCTCTATATATAGTGTGATGGCTCCCACAGCTCTTTATATACAGTACTAGATGGTGGCCCGATTCTAACGCATCGGGTATTCTAGAATCTGTATGCGGCCGACCAGGCGCAATCAACAGAGTGGTGTTTAAATGTGGCGCCAAAATCGCTGATTGGTCGCGGCCGCCGGCCACGACCAATCAGCAGAGCGGTGTTTAAATTTGGCGCCAGTATCGCTGATTGGTCGCGGCGCCAATATCGCTGATTCCGACCAATCAGCGAATCGTATTACTGAGGACCGGGCAGCGACGCTACCTGTGCGGGTACTTCCGCTGCAAGGAACCGGGAGATGGCCGGCTGCTCACAGCCGAAGTATCCCGACTGGCGGCGCCGCTCCCCGGTCCTCGCTTCACACTTGCCGTCGGGAGATCAGCGGCGCCGCCGGTCGCGGTACTTCTGCTGCGAGCAGCCGGGAGATGAGCGGCTAGCGCCGGTCATCTCCCGGCTGCATCGCCGCTGACCTCCGTGCGGCAGATGAGCTGCTAACGGCCGCCATCTTTTTCTGAAATCCCGCGTCGCTGATTGGCCGCGGCTGGACCAATCAGCGACGCAGGATTTCCTGGACAGAAGGACAGACAGACAGACGGATAAGACGATTATATACAGTACAGACCAAAAGTTTGGACACACCTTCTCATTTCAAGATTTTTCTGTATTTTCATGACTATGAAAATTGTACATTCACACTGAAGGCATCAAAACTATGAATTAACACATGTGGAATTATATACTTAACAAAAAAGTGTGAAACAACTGAAAATATGTCTTATATTCTAGGTTCTTCAAAGTAGCCACCTTTTGCTTTGATGACTGCTTTGCACACTCTTGGCATTCTCTTGATGAGCTTCAAGAGGTAGTCAATGGAAATGGTCTTCCAACAATCTTGAAGGAGTTCCCAGAGATGCTTAGCACTTGTTGGCCCTTTTGCCTTCACTCTGCGGTCCAGCTCACCCCAAATCATCTCGATTGGGTTCAGGTCTGGTGACTGTGGAGGCCAGGTCATCTGGCGTAGCACCCCATCATTCTCCTTCTTGGTCAAATAGCCCTTACACAGCCTGGAGGTGTGTTTGGGGTCATTGTCCTGTTGAAAAATAAATGATGGTCCAACTAAACGCAAACCGGATGGAATAGCATGCCGCTGCAAGATGCTGTTGTAGCCATGCTGGTTCAGTATGCCTTCAATTTTGAATAAATCCCCAACAGTGTCACCAGCAAAGCACCCCCACACCATCACACCTCCTCCTCCATGCTTCTCGGTGGGAACCAGACATGTAGAGTCCATCCGTTCACCTTTTCTGCATCGCACAAAGACACGGTGGTTGGAACCAAAGATCTCAAATTTAGACTCATCAGACCAAAGCACAGATTTCCACTGGTCTAATGTCCATTCCTTGTGTTCTTTAGCCCAAATAAGTCTCTTCTGCTTGTTGCCTGTCCTTAGCAGTGGTTTCCTAGCAGCTATTTTACCATGAAGGCCTGCTGCACAAAGTCTCCTCTTAACAGTTGTTGAAGAGATGTGTCTGCTGCTAGAACTCTGTGTGGCATTGACCTGGTCTCTAATCTGAGCTGCTGTTAACCTGCGATTTCTGAGGCTGGTGACTCGGATAAACTTATCCTCAGAAGCAGAGGTGACTCTTGGTCTTCCTTTCCTGGGGCAGTCCTCATGTGAGCCAGTTTCTTGCAGCGCTTGATGGTTTTTGCATCTGCACTTGGGGACACTTTCAAAGTTTTACCAATTTTTTGCATTGACTGACCTTCATTTCTTAAAGTAATGATGGCCACTCATTTTTCTTTACTTAGCTGCTTTTTTCTTGCCATAATACAAATTCTAACAGTCTATTTAGTAGGACTATCAGCTGTGTATCCACCAGACTTCTGCACAACACAGCTGATGATCCGAACCCCATTTATAAGGCAAGAACTCCCACTTATTAAACCTGACAGGGCACACCTGTGAAGTGAAAACCATTTCCGGTGACTACCTCTTGAAGCTCATCAAGAGAATGCCAAGAGTGTGCAAAGCAGTCATCAAAGCAAAAGGTGGCTACTTTGAAGAACCTAGAATATAAGACATATTTTCAGTTGTTTCACACTTTTTTTGTTAAGTATATAATTCCACATGTGGTAATTCATAGTTTTGATGCCTTCAGTGTGAATGTACAATTTTCATAGTCATGAAAATACAGAAAAATCTTTAAATGAGAAGGTGTGTCCAAACTTTTGGTCTGTACTGTATATTAGATGATGACCCCACAGACCCTTTACACAGCATTATGTTTCCACAGCTCCTTGTATACAGTATGATTCCCTCATTGTTCCCTAAATACAGTATGATGTGCTCACAGCTCCATATACACCGTATGATGTCCCCACACATGCAGATACACAATATGATACCTATACACAATATGATGCCCCTACATCTCCCTATACACAATATGATGCCCCTACATCTCCCTCCATCTGAACAAGTCTCTCCAGCTTCAGAAAGATTATGGACGCATCACATTTTTTTTTACGGACAGGGAAAAAAGTGCCCTATTTTTATGGACTGTCCAAGAATTTCTGGACAGTTGGCAACCCTGCTATTAGTTCCACTGGGGTGGCAGCCTAGGTGGATGCTGGAAGCACAACCGTCTCTCCCTAAGATTCGGAGAGGGAAGGCCACCGATTCCTGACCCTTGCTGTGGCCTTTTCGTTGAGAGGGATGGTTTATTGAGGGCCCATATATACACACAGTCATGGCTGGAAGTGTTTAGCAACCTTGAGATTGTTCCAGAAAGTGAAGTATTTCTCCCAGAAAATTATTACAATTACACGTTTTGTTATACATTTGTTATAATATTTATTTCCTTTGTGTGTATTGAAACAGCACAAAAAATGGGAAAAAAAGGCAAATTGGACATAATTTCACACAAAACTCCAAAAATGGGCCGGACAAAATTGTTGGCACTTTTCCAAAATTGTGGAAAAACAACTTTGCTTCAAGCATGTGATGCTCGTTAAAACTCACCTGTGGCAAGTAACAGTCGTGGGTAATATGAAAGTCATACCTGAGACCAGATAAAAAGTGGAGAAGATAGATAGATATGAGATTGATAGATAGATAGATATGAGATAGATAGATGGATATGTGGCACCCCAGGGTCTGGTTACCACTGTAATAGAAATATTATGTCTGAGAGCAAGTGGGAGGTTTCCTGGTTCGGAGCCCTTAAACATGCAACACCTCCTGTCCCAGACCAGATAGGGGAGGAACCTGCCCTATATAAACTGGATCTGGGGCGGGGTTAGTGAAGTCAGAGCCTGGAGTTAGTTCCAGACACAGGGAAAGTAACAGCGAGGAGCTCTGTAGGAGCAGGAGCTGAAGACCAGGGACTTGAGCTAAGCGGAGTTCGTCCTGGCAGAAGACTCTGAGAACCGGACACAGGAGTCCGAGGTTGCGGGGACTTATATATACCCAGCAGCAGAAACCCGCCGGCAGGGGATTTCAAGTCCTCTGGCCATAGAAGCCCGGAGGCTCAGTCACGAGCAAGGGACCAGCACTGCAATCGAGGAGCGGGGGCTATCAGAAGGCCCCAAGTCACCAGCCATACAGGTGAGCACCACACGGAACACTCAGGGACGTGGGCTACTTCCACTCGCTTACAGCAAGGTAGCCAGGAAGAGTGCAGATAGTCGGGGAGGCCTACAACTCCACCTGGCCAGGGGAACTCCAGTTTGCTCACAGACTGACCAGGCCTCTTATGCTAGCCAGTACTCCCGGGAGGGTCTGCCTTATCACCATCAGTAAAGACCCTGAACTGCACTGCAAAGCCTCTGAGTCGTTCCTGCTGCGCTCGTGCACCATCACTCCTATCATCCACACTCACTAGCCTGAGGCTATACTCCTCCCGTGGGGAGTTATACTACACTCTGCTGCCCTCACAACATCAGCCTCAGAGGTCTGCTCAGCAGCGGCGGTTCTTATTGACCGCAATCCACGGGTGGCGTAGTCGGACATTGCATTATACTGATACAGAGACTGCCACAATATTGGTCTGGCCACCCTGAGCCACGGGACCGGGTCGCCACTACTACTCCCAGCATTGCCCTGAAGTCCGGTCCCGGGTGCCCCATGGCCCAGGGGGCGCGTCATATAGATAATAGATAGATGATAGATAGTCCTATGATATGAGATAGAGGTCGTTATAGACAGGTTTATACACTCTCTCCCGAAGTCGGTAAAATCCAGGGTTGCCCAGGGAGATCCCTATAATGCTGATGACTTGGTGGGGTTGGTGGAAAGATACCAGGCGGTTGAGAGTCCGTTGGGAAAACAAGGGGTCGTAGCCTCTCAATACTGGGGTTCCCAAAAGGTGGCGGACACCCAAAAGAAGCGAGCTAGCGCCACACCTGGGGGGCATCCTAGAGTTTAGGAGGGGTCTGAGTTGCTGCCCAAGGTCCCACCCCATAATATAGTGTGTTGGAGATGTCATACCCCTGGCCATATTGCCTCCCGGTGTCCCATAACCTCTGAACCAATGGACTGTAACATGGGCCGGCGTTGCTCTTATTTTGCCTACCCCGCCTGCAGCGCGGTTCGTCAACATGGCGAGGGCCCTCAGGCATGCTCAGTGTCAGTTAACGGGGCACAAGTCTCTGGACTATTGGTCTCAGGAAGTTTGGTGACCCTGATAAGGGCCACACTCCCTCATCGGCTGGTTTCTGGGAAGGTGGTGGATGTCCGGTGTATCCATGGGGACGCTAAGAACTATCCTGTGGCCCAGGTGGATGTAAACACAGACTGTGGCACCACATCTCATGAAGTGGCGGTCGTTAAGGACCTATTGCATCCCATAATAATTGGACGTTACTTTGCATTATTCTGGGAAATGTGGGGGAAAGCGGGGACACCTGGTTGCTTGGACGACAGCCAGATCGCCCCTAAGGAAACTTACTGTTATGCACACGCCCGGGCTAAGCGGCGTGTGCGTGTGATTGGTAGTGATTCCACTGGACCGTGCCGGAGAGTGAATGCCTGGAGGGGCGTGACTAAGTATTCACCCGATCCGACCAGGGTCGCACGACGGCATACGACGCCAGTGCACCAAGGAGGAACCGAGCAGAGGGACCAGGTGCTACTCCAGGACAGACCCCGGACACGGCTGTTGACCCACACAGGGGAATACAGGAACAGGCTGGTAGGCTGGCACACAGACTGGAGGGTATAGGCAGGCACGACTGGTATGCAGGCAGGCGGGTATGCAGGCAGGGGGGTAAAGGCAAGCACAGCTAGAGTGCAGACAGGGAGGCACTAGCAGGTAGGAACACAGGCGGGATAGGACCCAGTACACACCGGGACTCAGGAACAATACAGGCAGAGGGTTACAGGCAAGCACAGCTAGAGTGCAGACAAGGCTGAGAAGGGAGGACAGGGCTCTGTACACACGGAACAGACAGGAAGGGAAAGACAGAGCCAGATACTCACACAGTACTTGCAGAGACAACAAGCAGGAGTTAGGTACGAGTTCAGACTCTGCAGAAAAAGGAAGGGAACGGACATAGAGGCAAAACAGGTAAAGGACAGGAGAGAGTTCAGACTGGAACTGAGTGTACGGAGGAGACCGACACTGCAGAGGGATACAGGAGCGGGTCTGGGAATACGGCCCCCAGAGAGGCGGAACGAACAGGCAAGGAGCGTGTTCAGACAGGACAGACCAGACGCAGGAGCGGGTCTAGGAAATCGGCCACTAGAAGGCGGAACGAACGGGCAAGGAGCGTGTTCAGACAGGACAGACCAGACACAGGAGCGGGTCTAGGAAATCGGCCACTAGAAGGCGAGAGGAACAGGCTAGGAGCGTGTTCAGACAGGACAGACAAGAGAACACAGAAAGGAGTCAGTTCAGACACGGGAGCTGATACCGCAAAGCAGGAGACATACAGGACTCAGTTCAGACACGGGAACTGATACAAAAAGCAGGAGACAAGAGACGGGACCTGGCACCTTCAGAGTGCAAGCACACACTGAAGGAAACACTATGCTCAGGCAGGGATAGAAGGGAGCTGCTGAGCTATATACCAAGTGACAGACAGCAATAGGCTGAGGACGCACAAGGGGTGTGACCCACAGCAGGTACAAAAGGCAGGAAGTGATCGGGCGCCGCCCTTAAGCAGCAGAAACAGACACAAACAGACAGCATGGAGGGAAGCCAGAGAGACATTCTGGACAGGAGATCAAGTGCGCCCTCTTGCACAGTGGGAGATGGACCACCATGCAAGGACGCCGCCAGGTATGTTACAGTACCTCCCCCCTTACGCCCCCTCTTCTTCAGGCCTGCCAGAATCTTCCGCAGGGAATTCGAGGACCAGTCGTTCACTGGGTTGGAGGGGGACAGAGACTTAAGGGTAATCTCTGCTTCGAGGTACATCTTGTCAAGCTCACAGGAAGAAATAGACGGGTTATCAGGTACATAATGAGGAAAAGTCACTGTCTCTTTGTTATCTGGTGGTATCCCGGAGGATTCAGGAAACAACTGGAGGTCCTCCGCCGGGTCAGAAGAGTGCAGAGGCTCAGAGAAAACAACTGCTTCAGAGTACACTAGGTCGGACTCACTGGAGGAAGCAGGCGAGGTATCGGGTACCGAGTATAGGAAAGTCTCTGTCCATTCACCACCAGGTGGCACCCCGAAGGGTTCTGGAGACAGCTGGCGGTTCTCCGCCTGGTCAGAGGGGTGTAGAGACTCACGGGTAACCTCTGCTTCAGAGTACACTAGGTCGGACTCACTGGACGAAGCAAGCGAGGTATCAGATCCAGGATATAGGAAAGTCTCTGTCCATTCACCACCAGGTGGCACCCCGAAGGATTCTGAACACAACTGGAGGTCCTCCGCCTGGTCGGAGGGGTGTAGAGACTCAGGAGTAACCTCTGCTTCGGAGTACACTAGGTTGGACTCACTGGACGAAGCGAGCGAGGTATCAGGTACAGAGTATAGGAAAGTCTCTGTCCATTCACCACCAGGTGGCACCCCGAAGGATTCTGAACACAACTGGAGGTCCTCCGCCTGGTCGGAGGGGTGTAGAGACTCAGGAGTAACCTCTGCTTCGGAGTACACTAGGTTGGACTCACTGGACGAAGCGAGCGAGGTATCAGGTACAGAGTATAGGAGAGTCTCTGTCCTTTCGCTACCAGGTAGCACCCCGAAGGGTTCAGGAGACAACTGGAGGTCCTCCGCCTGGTCGGAGGGGTGTAGAGACTCGGAGGTAACTACCACTTTGGGGTACCCATTGTCAGGCTCACAGGACGAAGCGGACAAAGTATTGAGTACCGGGTGTAGAGAAGTCTCTCTCCATTTGTCATCGAGTGGTATCCCGGAGGGTTCAGGAGGCAACAGGGGATCCTCCGCCAGGTAGTAGAGGTGCACAGACTCTGAGGTAACCACAGCTTTGGAGCATCCTTGGACATGCACACCGGTTAAAGAGAAAGAAGCATCTGATGCCGGGTGCAGGAAGTTCTCCTGTGTGGAGTCTGGATGGGCAGAAGTCTCTTCGGCCAGGAGAACTGGTGCACTACCCATGCACATTACCCATTGGGGTTTCTCCGGGATACAGGGAGATGAAGCTTCAGTAGGGACTTCAAGGTTGGGGTCAGGAGGTCTCAGGGAGGACAGACCCTGGCGTGACGGCTTGCCTCTAAGTCTAGCACGTCTGGACTGCCTCTTGAGGTTGAGAGAAGTATTCCGGAAAGCGTAGTCACCCTGTGAGGATTCTGGGTGGGCAGTAGTCTCATTGGGCTGGAGGACTATTGCGCTACCCACACACATTACCCGTCGGGGCTGCTCCGGGATATTGGGAAGTGAAGCTTCAGCAGGGGCTTCAGAGTTAGGGTCCTCGAAGACCATACGAAAGGCCACCAGGAAGGCCTGCAGGTCAAGGATGACAGGATCCCATGCTTCCCATAGGGGGGTGACCCATTTCAAGGCATCACCCGCTAGGTAGTCAATCATAAAGGCCACTTTAGCCCAATCGGAAGGAAAATAGAGAGGGTAGGCCTTAAAGTGTAGCATGCATTGCTCCACAAATGCACGACACTGTCTTGGATCCCCATAGTAACGTGGCGGATCCGCAGGAACGAGAGCTGATAGATCCATCTGGACGGGTGCGTAATTCGCCTGGAACTCAGCTAAAGGGGGGAAAAAAATTTATTTATTTATTTTAATGCATGTATTCGCTGGAAAAACTTCTCAAAGAGCGAAGGCCGTGGGGCTCAACGGGAACCATGGCCTGAGCATGCTGTTATGCACACGCCCGGGCTAAGCGGCGTGTGCGTGTGATTGGTAGTGATTCCACTGGACCGTGCCGGAGAGTGAATGCCTGGAGGGGCGTGACTAAGTATTCACCCGATCCGACCAGGGTCGCACGACGGCATACGACGCCAGTGCACCAAGGAGGAACCGAGCAGAGGGACCAGGTGCTACTCCAGGACAGACCCCGGACACGGCTGTTGACCCACACAGGGGAATACAGGAACAGGCTGGTAGGCTGGCACACAGACTGGAGGGTATAGGCAGGCACGACTGGTATGCAGGCAGGCGGGTATGCAGGCAGGGGGGTAAAGGCAAGCACAGCTAGAGTGCAGACAGGGAGGCACTAGCAGGTAGGAACACAGGCGGGATAGGACCCAGTACACACCGGGACTCAGGAACAATACAGGCAGAGGGTTACAGGCAAGCACAGCTAGAGTGCAGACAAGGCTGAGAAGGGAGGACAGGGCTCTGTACACACGGAACAGACAGGAAGGGAAAGACAGAGCCAGATACTCACACAGTACTTGCAGAGACAACAAGCAGGAGTTAGGTACGAGTTCAGACTCTGCAGAAAAAGGAAGGGAACGGACATAGAGGCAAAACAGGTAAAGGACAGGAGAGAGTTCAGACTGGAACTGAGTGTACGGAGGAGACCGACACTGCAGAGGGATACAGGAGCGGGTCTGGGAATACGGCCCCCAGAGAGGCGGAACGAACAGGCAAGGAGCGTGTTCAGACAGGACAGACCAGACGCAGGAGCGGGTCTAGGAAATCGGCCACTAGAAGGCGGAACGAACGGGCAAGGAGCGTGTTCAGACAGGACAGACCAGACACAGGAGCGGGTCTAGGAAATCGGCCACTAGAAGGCGAGAGGAACAGGCTAGGAGCGTGTTCAGACAGGACAGACAAGAGAACACAGAAAGGAGTCAGTTCAGACACGGGAGCTGATACCGCAAAGCAGGAGACATACAGGACTCAGTTCAGACACGGGAACTGATACAAAAAGCAGGAGACAAGAGACGGGACCTGGCACCTTCAGAGTGCAAGCACACACTGAAGGAAACACTATGCTCAGGCAGGGATAGAAGGGAGCTGCTGAGCTATATACCAAGTGACAGACAGCAATAGGCTGAGGACGCACAAGGGGTGTGACCCACAGCAGGTACAAAAGGCAAGAAGTGATCGGGCGCCGCCCTTAAGCAGCAGAAACAGACACAAACAGACAGCATGGAGGGAAGCCAGAGAGACATTCTGGACAGGAGATCAAGTGGGAGATGGACCACCATGCAAGGACGCCGCCAGGTATGTTACACTTACCCGCAGAACATAGTAGATGAGTTTCCCATGTGTGTGCTGGTGGGCAATGAGGATGAAGTAGCATCCCCTGAGTCCAATATCCCTGAGCTGGAGGTGTCCGAGGGAAACTTTGGAACTGCCCAACTCAGGGATTTAACTCTGAAAGGGGCCTTTGAAAATGTTACTGTGTTAAATGGGGTGCCTCAGGAACCGGGGGCTGACACTAGGTTCCCTCATTTTGCTGTGAATGGGGATTTGCTGTACAGAATAACCAAGCCAAGGGGTGAGGTAATAGAACAGTTGCTGGTGCCAGGGCCCTATAGACGCAGGGTGTTAGACATGGCTCATTCTCATGTGTTGGGTGGTCACCTGGGTGCAGACAAGATTCAAGAACGGATCCTCCAAAGATTCTACTGGCCAGGTTGCTATAGAGAAATATAGAGTTATTGTCGTTCCTGCCCCACATGCCAGATAACCTCCCCAGTGGCCCACTTCCGCAGTCCCCTAGTGCCACTACCAGTCATCGAGGTTCCATTCGAACGCATAGCAATGGATCTAGTGGGGCCTCTGGTCAAGTCCGCCCAAGGGCATCAGTATATCCTGGTGGTATTAGATTATGCTACATGGTATCTGGAGGCCGTACCACTACGAAACTCCTCCACCAGGTGTATAGCCCGGGAGTTAGTCCACATGTTTTCAAGAACCGGGTTGCCTAACGAGATCCTAACAGACCAAGGAACTCCATTTATGTCGAAGGTCATGAGGGAATTGTGCAAGACACTGCAGATTGCACAACTGAGAACCTCCGTGTACTCTCCCCAGACGGACGGACTGGTAGAGAGGTTTAACAAAACCTTGAAAGCAATGTTGAGGAAAGCAGTGGAAAAGGATGGCCGAGACTGGGACTATATGTTGTTCGCCATGAGGGAAGTTCCCAAAGCTTCCACAGGTTTCTCCCCGTTTGAACCACTCTATGGACGACACCCTCAGGACTCCTGGAGGTGGAGAAAGAGTCCTGGGAAGCTGAGACCACTCCCTATAGGAGAGTGGTGGAGCACGTTGCCCAGATGCAAGAGAGGATTGCCCATGTGATGCCCATTGTGAGGGAGCACCTCCTCAAGGCACAAGAGGCACAGTCCAGGGTGTATAATAGGTCGGCCAGGGTGAGATCGTTCAACCCAGGAGATCAAGTGCTTGTGCTAGTCCCACAGTGGAGAGCAAGTTCATGGCCAAGTGGCAGGGCCCCTATGAGGTGGTAGAGAAAGTGGGGGAAGTCAACTTTAAGATCCACCAACCAGGGAAGAGGAAGCCCTACCAAATTTACCATGTTAACTTGATTAAGCCATGGCAAGATAGAGAGCCTGCGGAAGCTCCCTGTTTAGTGGCTGAGGCTGAGGCCGATGTGAAAGAGGTCAAGGTGGCAGAGTCACTGTCACATGCCCAAAAGCAACAGTGCAAAGAGTTGTTACAGCGAAATAAAGACATGTTTTCGGAGTTGCCAGGACTCACTCAGGTCATAGAGCATGAGGTTCTCACAGAGCCTCATGTTCGCGTCAATCTAAAACCATACCGGATCCCCGAAGCCCGCAGAGAGGTGATCTCTAAAGAAGTAAGGCGGATGCTAAACCTGGGAGTCATTGAAGAGTCCAAAAGTGGATGGTCCAGTCCTATAGTCTTAGTGCCGAAACCAGATGGGGAATGGCGGTTTTGCAACGACTATAGGAAGCTGAAGGAGGTCTCAAAGTTCGACGCCTACCCAATGCCTAGGGTAGATGAGCTTATCGAAAGGCTAGGACGGGCTCGGTACATCACCACTCTGGACCTCACCAAAGGATATTGGCAAATTCCCCTGTCCAAAGAGGCTAAGGAGAAGACAGCCTTCTCGACGCCAATACGTCAGGATGCCGTTTGGGTTGAAGGGAGCTCCGGCCACCTTCCAGAGAGCCATGGACCGGATCTTAGCACCCCACAAACAGTATGCAGCGGCCTACCTAGATGCTATCGTCATATTTAGCCAGGACTGGGAAAGCCATACTTGATGCCCTAAGGAAGGCGGGCTTTACTATCAACCCGAAGAAATGTGCCATGGGGATGGAGGAAGCCAAGTACCTAGGGTACGTGGTTGGTAGAGGGGAAATAAAACCACAAATAAATAAGGTCGAGGCGATCTTGAACTGGCCACAGCCCCTCTCGAAGAAGCAGGTCAGGGCGTTTCTAGGCATTGTGGGCTACTATCGAAGATTTGTCCTTAACTTTGCCCTGATAGCAGCCCCACTGATGGATCTTCTGAAAGGGATGAAGTCAGCTATGGCCAAGTGGTCCCCGGAAGCAGAAGCGACCTGCCAGGAATTGAAACTGGTCCTCTGTAAACAACCAGTCTTGGTGGCACCCAGCTTCTCCAAGGAGTTTGTGGTCCAGATGGATGCATCGGATGTCGGGCTGGGAGCAGTCTTGTCCCAGGAGATTAACGGAGAAGAACACCCTGTAAAATACCTCAGTCTGAAGCTCTCCGCTTGTGAGAAGGACTACTCCATTGTAGAAAAAGAATGTTTGGCCATTAAGTGGGCGTTAGACACTCTGAGGTATTACCTATTAGGTAGAAGGTTCAGGTTAGTGTCAGACCATGCCCCATTGAGGTGGATGCGAGAAAAGAAGGGAAACAATGCCAGAGTGACTAGGTGGTTCCTGGCTCTACAAGATTTTAGTTTCCAGGTAGAGCATAGGCCTGGGAAACAACATGGGAATGCCGCTGCCTTGTCAAGGATTTATTGTATGGTGACAGAAGGTGCCAAGCCCTACGGCTTTGGACAGAGGGGGGGTGTATGTAAGGTTGCTGCCGGACAGATCGTGGACGGGAGGTATGTGTCCTCGAAGTGCCATGCTTCGGTGATGTAGGATCCGGAGAAGCAGGCTCCAGCACACATAGTGCTGAGAGGAATTTAATGGGTCCGGATTACAGGGCCGGGTTTTATGAGCAGCTGAAAGAGCTGGGGGGGAACAGCTGCTCACTTACCTCCAGTCCGGTCTTGGAAGGCTAATTTAAGACAGCTGCGCCTGTCTCTGTCTGTCTGTGTTTGCTGGGCAAGGTGAGCAGACCTTGCAGGTGCTTCTTAGACTCTGCAGGAGGCAGAGAAAAGCACCTTGTTTAAACGGCTGAATCCGTGCTGCATGGACTTGTTATTTTGAGCTTTGTTCTGTTATTCCTTTTTGTGCCAGGAAAAGGCTGTAACTTTTGTTTCTTAACTGGTGTATGGACACTAAAATAAGCCACCAGTTTGTTTGAACCCGTGGACTGCATCACTGTGTGAACCTGTGCCTACCTCCAACGCGGCTCAGTGAGTACAAATCCCTACACTATCTATCTATCTATTTATCTATCTATCCATCTATCTATCCATCTATTTATTCATCTATCCATCTATCTATCCATCCATCATACATGGATAGATAGAAAGATAGATAGATACATATATGGATAGATAGATGGATAGATAGATATGAAATAGAGAATATAAGGATAGATAGATGATAGATAATCCTATGATATGATAGGTTTGATCGTGCATTTCCAATGTCTCTTACCACTGCGGCCATGATAGAGCATTTTCTACACTTTCTCGGTTCCCTCTTCCATTGCTGGAGGCTAACTTCTGCCGCATGAAATACAGTGGTGGCCAAAAGTATTGGCACCCCGGCAATTCTGTCAGATAATACTCAGTTTCTTCCTGAAAATGATTGCAATCACAAATTCTTTGGTATTATTATCTTCATTTAATTTGTCTTCAATGAAAAAACACAAATAGAATTGTCCTAAAGCCAAATTGGATATAATTCCACATCAAACCTAAAAAAGGGGATGGACAAAAGTATTGGCACTGTTTGAAAAATCATGTGATGCTTCTCTAATTTGTGTAATTAACAGCACCTGTAACTTACCTGTGGCACCTAACAGGTGTTGGCAATAACTAAATCACACTTGCAGCCAGTTAACATGGATTAAAGTTGACTCAACCTCTGTCCTGTGTCCTTGTGTGTACCACATTGAGCATGGAGAAAAGAAAGAAGACCAAAGAATTGTCTGAGGACTTGTGAAACCAAATTGTGAGGAAGCATGAGCAATCTGAAGGCTACAAGTCCGTCTCCAAAGACCTGAATGTTCCTGTGTCTTCCGTGCGCAGTGTCATCAAGAAATTTAAAGCCCATGGCACTGTGGCTAACCTCCCTACATGTGGACGGAAAAGAAAAATTGACGAGAGATTTCAGCGCAAGATTGTGCGGATGGTGGATAAAGAACCTCGACTAACATCCAAACAAGTTCAAGCTGCCCTGCAGTCTGAGGGTACAACAGTGTCAACCCGTACTATCCGTCGGCGTCTGAATGAAAAGGGACTGTATGGTAGGATACCCAGGAAGACCCCACTTCTTACCCCGAGACATAAAAAAGCCAGGCTGGAGTTTGCCAAAACTTACCTGATAAAGCCTAGAACTGGAAGTGCATTGAGGTGAAGGTGAAGAGGTATTGGGAATCCTGCAGAAAATACCTGTGTGAATTGCGTGAAGAGGTATTGGGAATCCTGCAGAAAATACCTGTGTGAATTGCGTGAAGAGGTATTGGGAATCCTGCAGAAAATACCTGTGTGAATTGCGTGAAGAGGTATTGGGAATCCTGCAGAAAATACCTGTGTGAATTGCGGTGAGTGCTGCATTGTGATCTGCTGAGTGCTTTTCTACCTGTTTAGATTTATTGGGCTTTTTAAAATCTATTTTCTCACTACAGTTTTAGTTTCTTAGTTTACTACCTGTGTATTTAAAGGTTAACTACATTGCACTAAAATCCTGAGGTGTAGATTTACTCACAAGGGGTTAATTAAGGGGAAGGGGTCATAATTAAGGGTTTATAAGGGGCAGCTGGTTGGGCATAAAGTCCTTTGGAAGTGCATTGAGGTGAAGGGTACATTGCTGGAAAAGGAAAAAAAAAAAAAAAACACTTTAAATCTCTTAGTTTGCGAGTGTGAACGAGCTGCGTGTGTCCGGAGCGTAAGTGCGAACGAAAGTAAGTGTGTGACTTGTTTTTCAGTGACTTTGGATTCAGGGAGTTTGGAAGGGAGGACTTAGGACTGAATTGCTGACTGTATTTCATTCTTTCTTTACTTTACTTTTTACTTAATTAATCCACCTGACCTACTTAGCTGATTCCCCCGTCCATACTTGATGCTTAATTGATCCCCCGTCCATACTTAACTGATCCCCTGTCAATATCTAATTGATACACTTGCACATCCCTAATTGATCCCCGTCCATACACCTATATATAAATAATTGTGTTTTGTACTTGTATATATATACTGACTGTATCCCCATATTTAGAATGACGTCCATGTTGGACGGAGCCGTGCAGTGTACATCTTGCGCAATGTATGCATTCCGTGAGCACCCACTCGAGGATCCATACTGCTGCGAGAGATGTGAGCATATCGTGCACTTGGAAGCCCAAATTCTGGATCTAAGTGCTCAGATAGCGGTACTGAGGAGCATCGACAACATAGAACGGAGTTTGCTGCTCACCGAGCAGACACTCAATGGGTCAATACTGGGGGTGGAGCATAGAGGGGAAGTGCAGGCTGAACAGGCAGGGAGCTGGATAACAGTAAGGAGGGATAGAGGGAAGAAGTATAGGAAGGCTGGTTCAGAACCGGCATTATTGGAGCATGACAGATCCTCTGACCGCCGGGGGAGTGTATGCTCCAGTAATGAGGGGGAGGGGGGAAGTGTAGGGCAGGCAAGACAGGTTCTGGTAGTGGGTGACTCTATTATTAGGGGGACAGACAGGGCAATCTGTCACAAAGACCGGGATCGCCGAACGGTGTGCTGCCTCCCTGGCGCTCGAGTCCGGCACATCGCGGATCGGGTTGACAGGTTACTGGGTGGGGCTGGCGAAGACCCAGCGGTCATGGTCCACATCGGCACCAATGACAAAGTGAGTGGTAGATGGAGGGTCCTTAAAAATGATTTCAGGGACCTAGGTAGGAAGCTTAGGGCAAGGACCACCAAGGTAGTTTTCTCAGAAATACTACCAATCCCGCGAGCCACACAGGAGCGCCAACAGGAAGTTAGGGAGGTGAATAAGTGGCTAAAGAGTTGGTGCAAGGCAGAAGGGTTTGGGTTCATGGAGAACTGGGCCGACTTCGCGGTCGGATACAGGCTCTACCGTAGGGACGGGCTGCACCTCAATGGGGAGGGTGCAGCGGTGCTGGGGAAGAAGATAGCTAATAGGTTGGAGGAGTTTTTAAACTAGAGACGGGGGGGGAAACCAAGGAAATAGGTGGGATGTGAGGCAAGCAAGGGGGAAGGGGAGAAGTGAATATAATGAGGGTGGAGAGGGGGGTGGGGATAGTACAGTTAGATCGTTAGAGAAGAATAGGATGCTAAATAACCCCAAAGTTTTATCTTGCATGCTGACCAACGCAAGAAGCCTGACCAATAAGGCAGATGAGCTGCGGGCGCTTATATGGGAGGAGAGGTATGACATCGTAGGTATAACAGAGACTTGGCTAGACGATAGCTACGACTGGGCGGTAAATTTATTAGATTATAGTTTATTTAGAAGGGACCAGAAACAGGGGAAAGGCGGAGGAGTCTGCTTATATGTAAAGTCATGTCTAAAACCCAGACTAAGGGAAGATATAGGAGAGGGAGAAGAGGGGGTCGAGTCCATGTGGGTAGAGATAGAGGGAACTAAAAATAATAATAAAATATTACTGGGGGTCTGCTATAAGCCACCCAATATAACAGAGGAGAATGAGAATCTGCTATTAGGACAAATAGACAAAGTAGCAAAACATAATGAAGTGATTGTAATGGGGGATTTCAACTACCCGGATATTGACTGGGAAACAGAAACCTGTAGATCTCAGAAAGGAAAAAGGTTCTTGACAAATATTAAGGATAATTATCTCTCCCAACTAGTGCAGGAACCAACGAGAGGGAAGGCCGTGTTGGACTTAATATTGACTAATAGGCCTGATAGAATAACTGAGGTACAGATAGGGGGGCACCTAGGTAATAGCGACCATAATATTATCGACTTCAAAATGCCCTTCAGTAGGGTTATCAATAAGGGAACAACAAAAACATTAAACTTTAGGAGGGCGAAGTTTGATCAGCTGAAAGAAAGCCTTCAACTTATTGACTGGGACAAAGTACTTAATCAATGGAATACGAATAGTAAATGGGAAACCTTCAAAAGAATTCTGAATACTCAGTGCGAGAGGTATATACCGTATGGGAATAAAAGGGCCAGAAATAAGAGGAAACCAATATGGTTGAACAAGAACGTAAAAGGGGCGTTAAATAGCAAAAAAGAGGCATTCAAGAGATTAAAACAGGAAAACAGTAAGGAGGCACTAATGTATTACAAGGAAAAAACGAGAACCTGTAAAAAACAAATAAAAATAGCGAAGGAGGAAACAGAGAGACGTATTGCTAGGGAAAGTAGATCAAATCCCAAACTGTTCTTTACGTATATAAATAGTAAAAGGATTAAATCGGATAATATTGGACCAATAAAAAGTGAGGAAGGCAAAATCATAGAGAAAGATGAGGATAAAGCTAATCTATTAAATATTTTTTTTTCGACAACTTTCACAAAGGAAATCAAACTAACAGGAGAAATGAGAAGTGACAAGCTTAATCCTCCACTAAGTATGACAAATCTAACCCAAGTTGAGGTACAGAAACGCCTCAGTAACATTAAAATAAACAAATCACCAGAACCTGATGGCATACACCCACGGGTACTAAGGGAACTAAGTAATGTGATAGACAGACCGTTATATCTTATATTTAAGGACTCTGTTGAGACTGGGTCTGTGCCACTTGATTGGCGACAGGCGAATGTAGTGCCAATATTCAAAAAGGGAGCGAAAAGTGATGCCGGAAACTATCGGCCGGTGAGTCTGACGTCCGTTGTGGGCAAAATTTTTGAAAGCTTCATTAAAGAGGCAATTACGGAGCATCTTGATGCTAATAATCTTTTAATCCCGAACCAACATGGATTCATGAGGAATCGCTCCTGCCAAACAAACCTGATTGACTTCTACGAGGAGGTTAGCTCTCGAGTAGATCAGGGGGAACCAGTGGATGTCGTGTATCTCGACTTCTCAAAAGCTTTCGATAGCGTGCCACATAATAGGTTGGTATACAAAATGAGAATGATGGGGCTGGGGGAAAATGTCTGCAAGTGGGTAGCTAACTGGCTAAGGGATAGAAGGCAGAGGGTGGTTATAAATGGAATATACTCAGATTGGGTAAGCGTCACTAGAGGCGTTCTTTACGGTAAGAGCAGTGAGAATATGGATTTCACAGAGTGAGGAGACGGTGATGTCAGATTCACTACACCAGTTCAAGCGGGGACTGGATGCATTTCTAGATACCAGGCAGATTTCAGCATATACTTAAAAATAAAATAAAATAGTAAGTTGATACAGGGATTTATTCTGACTGCTGGTTTCAGAGTCAGGAGGGAATTTTTCCTCAGGTGAAGATTGGCCAAATCATTTGGGGTTTTTGCCCTCCTCTGGATCAACTTTACCAATTACAGAACTAACAGGTCGAACTTGATGGACGCAAGTCTTTATTCGGCTTTACTAACTATGTTTACAAACTATGTTACTATGTTTTGGAAGAATGTTCTCTGGTCAGATGAGACAAAAGTCGAGCTTTTTGGGAAAAACCATCAACATAGAGTGTACAGGAAAAAAAAAGAGGCATTCAAAGAAAAGAACATGGTCCCTACAGTCAAACATGGCGGAGGTTCCCTGATGTTTTGGGGTTGCTTTGCTGCCTCTGGCACTGGACTGCTTGACCGTGTGCATGGCATTATGAAGTCTGAAGACTACCAACAAATTTTGCAGCATAATGTAGGGCCCAGTGTGAGAAAGCTGGGTCGCCCTTAGAGGTCATGGGTCTTCCAGCAGGACAATGACCCAAAACACACTTCCAAAAGCACTATAAAATGGTTTTAGAGAAAGCACTGGAGACTTCTAAGGTGGCCAGCAATGAGTCCAGACCTGAATCCCATAGAACACCTGTGGAGAGATCACAAAATGGCAGTTTGGAGAAGGCACCCTTCAAATATCAGGGACCTGGAGCAGTTTTCCAAAGAAGAATGGTCTACAATTCCAGCAGAGCATTGTAAGAAACTCATTGATGGTTACCGGAAGTGGCTGTTCGCAGTTATTTTGGCTAAAGGTTGTGCAACCAAGTATTAGGCTGAGGGTGCCAATACTTTTGTCTGGCCCATTTTTGGAGTTTTGTGTGAAATGATCAATGATTTGATTTTTGCTTCATTCTCTTTTGTGTTTTTTCCTTGCAAGCAAATTAAATGAAGATAATAATACCAAAGAATTTGTGATTGCAATCATTTTCAGGAAGAAACTGAGTATTATCTGATAGAATTGCAGGGGTGCCAATACTTTTGGCCACCACTGTAATAAGTGAGCTGTCATTTATTCATAAGACGTTCTATTCTTCAGAGCTGAGACTGTAAAATAAAAAGTGAAGAATAAAATATCTGATGACTGTTCTTTCACTGTGAGTAAGAAACAGATAATAAAATTAAAGGAAAAATAACTGAGGGGAGAACCCTGCAGGTTTATTGTCCTTCTATAGCTGTATGGTGGCAGGATGGTGACACTGCTGGAGTCCTGGTGAGGATCTGCATGATATTCATTTCTGTTGACTTTTTATTGCCAACATATTCTGCAGTGATGTACATATAGTCCCTGCCCACAATGCGGTACACATGAGGGACAATTTCATATTAAGCCAAGTAACCTATGATGTCAAGGTCTCATATTTACAACGTGCTTATTGGCAATCTGAGCCGGCGAATGGCTCTGTGTCCGTATATTCGCTATATACTGCCCGCAATATCTTGTAGAAAGCTCACAGTGACTAAAATGTATAAATAGTTCTCTTTGGAGAATTTAATTAGATCCATTCATACCTTACCTTATAATGAGGACTTAAAGGGCTTTTATAACTAAGTAAAACAAGCTTAACGGGACTGTCCAGGACTTATATATTAATGACCGATTTTAGGATAAGTCATCAACAGGGTGGGACTGGGCTGGCGGGGTACCCTTCTGCAGAGGAGAGGGGGAGAAGAGAATGAAAAAATAAAAAAACCTGCGGTTTTAAGGGGCACGGGCCCTTTAAAAGCGCAGGCACAGTGTATGCAGGGACGCGCGCACGCGGCGTTCATTACCTGAACCGCCGCGACACACGTCCCAGTGAAGCAGCTGAAGCTGCGCGTCTCCCTTCCCCGGCCGGCGTATGACGTCACCGGAGAAGGAGGACACCGCACGGGAGAGCAGGAAGGTAAGAGGTGTCTGTGTGTGTGTCTGTGTGTATATGAGTGGATGCAGAATGGGATGGGCCCCTGGCTGGACACACAAGGGGGGGCCCGGCTAGACACACAAGGGGGGACCCTGGCTGGACACACAAGGGGGGGCCCGGATGGACACACAAGGGGGGCCTTGCTGGACACACAAGGGGGAGCCCTGGCTGGACACACAAGGGGGAGCCCTGGCTGGACACACAAGGAGAAGCCCTGGCTGGACACACAAGGGGGAGCCCTGACTGGACACACAAGGGGGAGCCCTGACTGGACACACAAGAGGGAACCCTGGCTGGACACACAAGGGGGAGCCCTGGCTGGACACACAAGGGGGAGCCCTGGCTGGACACACAAGGGGGAGCCCTGACTGGACACACAAGGGGGAGCCCTGGCTGGACACACAAGGGGGGAGCTGGATGGACACACAAGGGGGAACCCTGGCTGGACCCACAAGGGGGAGCCCTGGCTGGACACACAAGGGGAAGCCCTGACTGGACACACAAGAGGGAACCCTGGCTGGACACACAAGGGGGAACCCTGGCTGGACACACAAGGGGGAACACTGGCTGGACACACAAGGGTGAGAGCCTGGCTGGACACACAAGGGGGAACCCTGGCTGGACACACAAGGGGGGGGAGCCTGGCTGGACACATAAGGGGGGGAGCCTGGCTGGACACATGGGAAAGGGTGGGCAGGATGGCTATATGGTGGGGCAGGCTGGACACATGGAGGCCAGGATGGATATGTGAGGGGGATGGATATATGGGGGGGCCGGATATATGGGGGGCGGGGCAGGCTGGACACATGATGGCCAGGATGGATATGTGGGGGGCAGGCTGGACACATGGAGGGCTAGGATAGATATGTGGAGGGGCAGGCTTGATACACGTGGGCTAGGATAAATATATGGAGGGGCCACGCTGGACATATGGGGGCCAGTATGGATATATGGGGGGGTGTCAGGATGGATATATGCAGGGGGGAAGGGCAGGATGGATATATGAGGGGGAGGCTGGACACATGGAGGCCAGGATGGATATATGGGGGGCAGGCTGGAAACATGGAGGCCAGGATGGATATATTGTGGGGGGCAGGCTGGACACATGGAGGCCAGGAAGGATATGTAGGGGGGGCATGCTGGACACATGGAGGCCAGGATGGATATATGGGGGGCAGGCTTGACACATGGGGCTTTAGGACAGATATATGGGAGGGGGCAGGCTGGACACATGGAGGCAAGGACAGATATATGGGGGGGCAGGCTGGAAACATGGAGGCCAGGATGGATATGTGGGGGGGCAGGCTGGACACATGGAGGCCAGGATGGATATATGGGGGGAACAGGAGGGCCACATGGGGGACTAGGATGGGAGGGGGCAGGCTCGATACACGTGGGCTAGGATAAATATATGGAGGGGTCACACTGGACATATGGGGGCCAGAAGGGATATATGGGGGGTGTCAGGATGGATATATGCAGGGAAGGGGGGCCAGGATGGATATATGGGGGTGCCAGGCTGAACAAGGGACTTAATTACTGTTTGGGGCCCGATTGAGGAACATACTTTATTAGTTTATGGTGGCCAGTGAGGAACATTATTATTTTAGAGTCCAATTAGAGACATTATTACTTCTGTAATATAATTTACTTTTTAGGAAATTGTTTTCCATGGGATAGGACAAAAGCGGGCTCCTGTTACTGTGCAGGGCGGCACTATATCGCTTTTTTTCTTCAACTGGTGTAGTGTAGAAGTCGGGGGGTGGAGTGGGAATATTCCCTAGAAGAGATCAGTTATTGATAACTGTGTGTTATTTTCTGCAGAGATGATTCCTGGCTGGAAGAAGTGATGGCCGTCTGTGCCAGATGAAGAAGAAAAGCGAAGATGAAGGACTTCACCTAGAGACGTCACTGGTGAGTCAGTGTATTACATGTGACTCGCCCCCTGGGCCGTGGGGCACTCGGATCCGGGCAATAGGGAGACGATGGGGGTAGTAGTGGCGACCCGGTTCCGTGGCTCAGGGTGGTCAGGCCAATGGTAGTCTGCTATGTTCTGCTGATAATGTCCGACTACGCCACCCGTGGATTGCGGTTATTAGGAACCGCCGCTGCATGCAGACCGCTGGGGCTGATGAGGTGTGCAGCTAGGGTAGTGTGACTCTCCACGGGAAGAGTGCGGCCCCAGGGCAGTATAATGGATGTTGGGAGTGATGGTAGTGGGAGTCCCAGTGCTGATAGTGCTGGAGGAGCAAGGAGCACACAGACAACAGGTTGCAGTCCAGGGTCTTTACTAAACAGGTAAACTGACCCACAAACAGTCCCGGCTAGGAGGGGACCTGGATGTCTGAGAGCAACGGGGAAATTGGCCCTGGTCAGGGTGAGGGTGTAGGCCTACCGTGCTTTCTGCGCTCCTTCTGGCTATCTCCTCCTGATAGGGTAACAGCCCACGTTTCCGAGCTTTCCGTGTTTTCTCGCCTGTATGGCCTGCGACGTGGGTTCCTTTCTCCTCCCAGCCTTGTATGGCTTTACTGGTCCCTTCTGTTGTGGCAGGGCCTCCAGGCTTCTTAGGCCAAGGAATATACAGTCCCTTGCGGACTGGTTCTCTGCTGGGGGATGTGGAATCCTTCCAGCCTCAGACACCAAAGTCTGGTAGATTAAGTCTGTTATCTGCCAAGACAGGCTTGCTTCGCCTCTTGTCTCTGGCTTGTGGCTCTCCTCCTGCCACACTTCCTCTTAGGTGCAGTGCAACTGTCTGTCCCTGCTCTGCTGAGACACGTCTCAGTCCTGAGACAGGTCATCTGGGTTCTCTCTAACCCTGCCCCCAGCACCAGCTTTTATAGGGGCAGCCTGCTCCCCCTACTGGCCTGAGACAGGAGGCATTGCATGCTAATGTTCCCCTGACTAGAGAACCTCCCCCCTGCTCTCAGACACAGCTTTAATTACACTTGTGGCATCCAGGCCAGGGTGACACATTCCCCCCTAGTGAAATTTAGTACTCCGGGACTAAACAGTAAACAAAGACAATATGCAAAACAATAAAACATTAATAGACAGACGACGCACAAATTGAGTTCTTAAGGTCACAGTGTGGCCTGTGACCGGGTGTCCATATCACCAGCACAACGGGGAACCTTAACCAGGTGGGGGTCTGTCCTATCCCAAGTCCTTCACAGTCTTAGTTCATTCCTGGGTTAGGCTCTGAACGCAGTCCATACAAGGTCCCGGTTATAAAAAGTCCATAACCTGTGAGTCCTTACGGTAGCTGCAAGAAACTGAAACAGAGTATTACCAAACATGCATGTAACTTTGCAAACAATTCAACATTTGGCAACAGGGTTATTTACAATTTAAGTACACTATATTCTCCAGCGAGCGGGTATCTGTCCCTTTGTGCTCCTGGTTGACCTACGTAGCCCACTGTCTGGTGGTGGACTGACTTGGCTTTCCCCACTAGCGTTAGGGGTGCAGCTACCAGCTGGGTGTACAGGTAGGGCAGGCAGCTGTCTGCGGGTCCTTTGGCTTACCGCAGGCATGGCAGGCTCACTGTCAGCAGAGGGTTGACTCTCCTGGGCTGCTGGTACAGGCTCTTCTGCCTCTGGAACTGCTTGCTCCTCTTCACCTTCCGACTCTGGTGTTGGTTGTTGCTGTGCCGGTTGCAGGAAATGCAGGACAAGTACCACTATGGCATCATTTATGCGAGTCCAGGACTGAGGAAACTCTCCGAGAACGGTGCTGATCATTTCTTCCTTGTCCTCTGCGGGTTCAAGGTCACTCTGATCCTCTTCTGCACTACGGAGTTGCTCGGGGCACCTTTTGAGATGGTCTCTGGAGACGACACTAGTGGTTTCTCCTCCGTCCTTGGTGATTACGCACACCTTTGGGTTGTCGTGGTCAGACTGCAGTACGGTGTAGGGTTCCCTTTCCCACTGGTCGTCCAACTTATGTAGCCTTCTTTTTCGCTTTAGGACTTGCTCACCAGGTTCTAGGGGACTAGCAGGGGCGTGTTGATTGAAGAGTCTTTCTTGCTTCTCTCTCACCTGGGCCAGGCTCTTCTCCACACTCTCCTGTACCTTCTTGTACTGCAGTTGCCTTTCCGTATCCCAGTCCGCATCCGGGGAGGTGTCCTCAGGTATTAGGACTCCCATCTCCAGGTCTACGGGCAGCTTTCCTGGTCTAGCTCGCATCAGGTAAGCCGGGGTGCAGTTTGTAGCATTCACCAGGATATTGTTGTATAGGTCTATCAGGTCCGGCAGTTTTTCTGGCCACAGGCTGCGTTCCTCCAGGGGCAACGTCTTCAGGAGATCAATGACTATATTGTTCATCTTCTCACACATCCCGTTGGTTTGGGGGTGGTAAGGCGTTGTACGAATCTTCTTACAGCCATAGAGGTTGCAGAACTCCTGGAAGATTTCAGCCTCGAACGCTGGACCCTGGTCTGTCAGGACCTGTTCCGGATACCCGTGTGGACGGCAGAAATATTGCTGGAAGGCTCTGGCCGCTGTTTGGGCTGTCAAGTCCTTTACCGGGACCACCACTAGAAAACGGGAATAGTGGTCCACGATTGTCAGAGCATAGATGTATCCTGACCGGCTGGGAGCCAATTTGACATGGTCCAGAGCTACCAGCTCAAGAGGCTGCGTGGTGATGATGGGCCTCAAGGGTGTCTTCTGGCTGGCACGGTCCTTCATCCTTAGGTGACAAGGGCCACAGTCTCTGCACCATTTTTCTACAGCTCCTCTCATGCCGACCCAAAAGAATCTTCCTCTTAGTAGGAACTCCAGTTTCTTCCAACCGAAGTGTCCCGCTCTGTCATGGTAAGCCCCCAGGACCATAGCTGCATCCCTCCTTGGGACCACAACTTGCCAGGTCAGCTCGTGCGTCCGGTGGTTGACAATCCTTCTGCACAACTTGCCTTCGTAGAGGAACAGCTTGCTCTTCTCCTTCCATAGCTGCTTGGCTTCCTCTGGGGCATCTGGATCTAAGCGGGCGTCTTCCCGGGTCAGCAGATCTTTCACCAGGCGGACTGCAGGGTCACTATCTTGGGTCTCGGCCCAGCTGTGGTGAGGTAGGGGATTCATCATCACAGTTGTTAGATCCTCCTCCTTCACGCGGTGAGAGTGTTGAGCGGCTCCATACCGGTGAAACGCGGGGAGTTCTACCTCCTCCAGCTCTTCTGGGTCTTCGTCACCTTCAGGTAAGTGAGGCATCCTTGATAGGGCGTCCACGTTGGAGTTGGTTTTGCCTGCCCGGTACTTGATCACGAAGTCATAGTTGGAGAGACGGGCCATCCACCGCTGTTCCAGGGCACCCAGTCTTGCATTGTCCAGGTGTGTCAACGGGTTGTTGTCCGTGTACATGGTGAACTTTGCGGAGGCCAGGTAATGCTTGAAGCGTTCCGTCACGGCCCACACCACCGCCAAGAATTCTAGCTTGAAGGAGCTGTAATTCTCCGGGTTCCTCTCGGTGGGCCTCAGCTTCCGGCTGGCGTATGCGATCACCCGTTCTCTGCCCTGTTGGTTTTGGGACAATACGGCTCCCAGTCCCACATTACTGGCATCTGTGTGGAGAATGAAAGGCTGGCCATAATCAGGGTAGGCCAGGATCTCATCCCCTGTGAGGGCCATCTTTAGCTGGCGGAAGGACTCCTCTTCCGGTTTATCCCACTTGAAGGGCGGCTTTTGCCTCCTGGACTTAGACTGTCCGATCAGGAGGTCCTGCATAGGAGCTGCCATCTTGGTGAACCCGGGGATGAATCTTCGGTAGTAGCCTACCAACCTGAGAAACTGTCTCACCTCTTTGATGTTCGAGGGGCTTGGCCAGCTCTTGATTGCCGCGACCTTGTCAGGGTCGGGGGCCACTCCTTCCGCGCTTACCACGTGCCCTAGGTACTGGACCTTTGGTTTCAGCAGGTGACACTTCGATGGTTTCACCTTCAGGCCATAGCCTGCCAGGGCTTCGAACACCTCGGCCAGGTGCTTCAGATGGTCCTCGTAGGTCTTCGAATAGACGATCACGTCGTCCAGGTAAAGGAGGACCGTCTCGAAGTTTCGGTGCCCTAGACAGCATTCCATCAGCCGCTGGAAGGTCCCTGGTGCGTTGCAGAGCCCGAAAGGCATGCAGTTGAATTCGCTCAGTCCCATCGGGGTGGTGAAGGCGGTCTTCTCCTTGTCAGCCTCTGCCACAGGAACCTGCCAGTACCCGCTAGTAAGGTCCAAAGTAGAAAAGAAGTTAGCTGATTTTAGTGCGGCTAAAGACTCCTCTATTCTAGGCAGCGGATATGCGTCTTTGTGAGTGATACGGTTGATTTGTCTATAGTCGACGCACATTCTCATGGTGCCGTCTTTCTTTTTGACCAGAACCAAGGGGGCTGCCCAGGGGCTACAGCTGTCTCTAATAACCCCAGCTTCTTTCATCTCTCTTAGCATGCCCCTTGCGTTCTGATAATGTGCAGGGGGTACAGGTCTGTGCCTCTCTTTTATCGGTGGGTGGCTCCCTGTGGGGATGTGGTGTTCTATCCCCTTTACTCTGCCGAAGTCTAGCGGGTGCTTACTAAAGACTCTCTCGTACTCCTGTACCACCCGGTAGACTCCTTGTTTTTGGTGCAGGGGAGTGGAGTCAACACCCACGTGGAGTTTCTGGCACCAGTCCTCCTTTTGTTTCTGGGAGCCATTACCCTCCGCCTGAGGAGATGGAGGCAAGGGTTCCACGGCCCTGATAGCTTTGTGTTCGACCACAAACAGCTTGGCGAGTGTAGCGTACCTGGGTAAGTGTACCTCCCTCTCCCCAATGTTGAGAATGCGGACGGGCACCCTCCCATGACGGACATCAACCACCCCCCGGGCTGTCAAAATGGTGGGCCTGCTGTCTGAGTACACGGGTTCTACCATGGCTTGGTAGTCTCTACCTCTCAACCCGATTGCAGTCCGACACCAGATCATCATTTCACTTTTGGGAGGCATGGAAATGGGGAATGGGTCACTCAGTCTTACGCTACCGATCTCACCACCAGACAGTTCTACCTGCTGCCGTCTCATCAGGGCTTTTATCTCCTTGTTGAGGACTCTCTGTTGGCTGGAACTAGCATTCACCGCCACCTGTTGTAAGATTACAATTACCTCTGAAAGACAATTTTCAATTACATTAGTACCCACAGTTATTTTAGGGTGACTTTCACGACGGTCAATGTCCACAATAATCACTCCCTGTGCCGGTAGTTCAACTTTACCAATCTTAATGGTCATCTCCTTGAACCCCATCAGCGGCACGGGTAAGCCATTACTGGCGATGATGCTCAAGTTACCGTCTGGATACCGTGTGATATCAGCATCAGTCCAATACTGCTTAAAAAGTACATAAGGGATAGTGGTTTCTTGTGACCCAGTATCCAGCAAGGCGCTCATGGGGATACCGTCCAGCACCACGGGTAAAACCGGGCGCCCCCCAACGTACTTATTACGCCAATTGTAAGGGCCTGGTGATCTTATGCCTGGGGGTTGGCCCTCTGCCCCAGGTTGGACCCGTTTAAATTACAGTACCTGGAAATGTGTCCGGGCTGGTTGCATCGACAGCAAATGGGCTGTCCATCCTCTGCGTAGCGGTCTGTGGGCCTCCCTCGGAACGACGGGATCCTCCTCTGTCGACGCCATGGGACATCCTCCGGACTTGAAGCCAGCTCGATGGGTTTTGACGGGTCCACTTGCAACGCCTGGACGGTCCTGGTCAACGCCGCGACGCTCCTGGTCAGCTCCTGGACTTGTTGGTGCAGATCTTTCGACGGGGCTTGGTTCAGGGCCTGTGCATCAGCCTCCACGGAGTCCATAGAGGAGAGCGCCGCCTCCTGGTGGTAAGTGATAGCAGGGCGCCGGGGGTTTATAGCGCCACTGGTTGCAGATTCACGGAGCACCCTTATGGCCCTGTCCTTAAATTGGGCAAAGGTAAGGTCGAGGTTCTGAAAGAACATGAGGCGCAGTTGGGCCCTGTGGGCGCTAGACAGCAGACCTTCTATGAATTGTTCTGTTAGCAGCTTATCCGTTTCCTGCACACTGCCAGGGTCAGTTTGTTGAATAGCCCTCAAGGCTTCCTGCAGATTTAGGGCATAGTCTCTGATGCTGTCCTGTGCCCGCTGCTTACATCCATAGAACCTCATTTTAATCTCAGCGGAGGTTCGTGTGTCAAAGGTACCCCGCAGCCGGGCCAGAATACCCTTCACAGTCCTTTTCTCCTCAGTGGGCCATGATTTTACCTCCCGCTGGGCTGCGCCAGTTAACTGCCCTGTTAATATGCTGACCTTCTGTTCCTCTGTCAGGGGGTAAACGTGGAACAAACTGTATAGCCTTTCCTTGAAGTCAGTTAGGGCATGGGGCTCCCCTGAGTATTTGGGCAGCCAGGCCGCTCCAGGGATGTAGGGCAAGGAAAAGGGCATCACCGCTGCTGCAGTTGCGTTGGTGGTAGTGGGCGCCTCTGTGTCCGTCATCTTCCTCCCCCGCTAGTTACGCGTGGCCTACCTTCCGACGATCCTCTTCTGTAGGCCGCGGCTCCGCTGCTGCTGCTATGGACGAGGACCTGGCGTCGCGTCCTGATGACGTCAGCGTCGCTCTCTCTCCCTTCCAGGACCTTGCGCAGCGTCGGTGCGTGAGGCGGAGCTTCGGATCTCGCGCGGTTTTGACGTCCACGCCCCTCTTCTTCCCGCGCGGCGTCCTGAAGATGGCGTCCGATGGCGGGAAGCAGCTGCGGATGGCGGGAAGGCGGCAGAAGACGGCGGGAAACGGTCCAAGATGGCGTCCGATGGCGGGAATCGGCTCCGGATGGCGGGAAAAGACTCCGGACGGCGGGAAACTTTGCCACAGGTAAGTTACAAAAGTCTTTTTCAGGCACGCAGTACCCGGTGGTTGCGGGCACGAAATCCTGCCGACCACGCCAAAGCTGACTCGCCCCCTGGGCCGTGCGGCACTCGGATCCGGGCAATAGGGAGATGATGGGGGTAGTAGTGGCGACCCGGTTCCGTGGCTCAGGGTGGTCAGGCCAATGGTAGTCTGCTATGTTCTGCTGATAATGTCCGACTACGCCACCCATGGATTGCGGTTATTAGGAACCGCCGCTGCATGCAGACCGCTGGGGCTGATGAGGTGTGCAGCTAGGGTAGTGTGACTCTCCACGGGAAGAGTGCGGCCCCAGGGCAGTATAATGGATGTTGGGAGTGATGGTAGTGGGAGTCCCAGTGCTGATAGTGCTGGAGGAGCAAGGAGCACACAGACAACAGGTTGCAGTCTAGGGTCTTTACTAAACAGGTAAACTGACCCACAAACAGTCCCGGCTAGGAGGGGACCTGGATGTCTGAGAGCAACGGGGAAATTGGCCCTGGTCAGGGTGAGGGTGTAGGCCTACCGTGCTTTCTGCGCTCCTTCTGGCTATCTCCTCCTGATAGGGTAACAGCCCACGTTTCCGAGCTTTCCATGTTTTCTCGCTTGTATGGCCTGCGACGTGGGTTCCTTTCTGCTCCCAGCCTTGTATGGCTTTACTGGTCCCTTCTGTTGTGGCAGGGCCTCCAGGCTTCTTAGGCCAAGGAATATACAGTCCCTTGCGGACTGGTTCTCTGCTGGGGGATGTGGAATCCTTCCAGCCTCAGACACCAAACTCTGGTAGATTAAGTCTGTTATCTGCCAAGACAGGCTCTCTTCGCCTCTTGTCTCTGGCTTGTGGCTCTCCTCCTGCCACACTTCCTCTTAGGTGCAGTGCAACTGTCTGTCCCTGCTCTGCTGAGACACGTCTCAGTCCTGAGACAGGTCATCTGGGTTCTCTCTAACCCTGCCCTCAGCACCAGCTTTTATAGGGGCAGCCTGCTCCCCCTACTGGCCTGAGACAGGAGGCATTGCATGCTAATGTTCCCCTGACTAGAGAACCTCCCCCCTGCTCTCAGACACAGCTTTAATTACACTTGTGGCATCCAGGCCAGGGTGACACACATGTACACTTACACTACACACGTGGTCAAAACTGTTGGTACCCCTCGTTTAATGAAAGAAAAACCCACAATGGTCACAGAAATAACTTGAATCTGACAAAAGTAATAATAAATTAAAAATCTATGAAAATGAACAAATGAAAGTCAGACATTGCTTTTCTGCTTCCACAGAATAAAAAAAAAAAAAATAAACTGATAAAACAGGCCTGGACAGAAATGATGGTTCTTCTTAACTTTATATTTTGCTGAACAACCTTTTGAGGCAATCACTGCAATCAAACGACTCCTGTAACTGTCAATGAGACTTCTGCACCTCTCCACAGGTATTTTGGCCACTCCTCATGAGCAAACTGCTCCAGCTGTCTCGTGGTTGAAGGTTGCCTTTTCCAGACGGCATGTTTCAGCTCTTTCCAAAGATGCTCAATAGGATTTAGGTCAGGGCTCATAGAAGCCACTTCAGAATAGTCCAATGTTTTCCTCTTAGCCATTGTTGGGTGTTTTTAGCTGTGTGTTTTGGGTCATAATACTGTTGCAAGACCCATGACCTGCGACTGAGACCATGCTTTCTGACACTGGGCAGCACATTTCTCTCTAGAATCCCTTGATAGTCTTGAGATTTCATTGTACCCTGCACAGATTCAAGACACCCTGTGCCAGATGCGGCAGACCAGCCCCAAAACATAAAAGAGACTCCTCCGTGTTTCACAGTAGGGACAGTGTTCTTATCTTGATATGCTTCATTTTTCCATCTGTGAACATAGATCTGATGTGCCTTGCCAAAAACTTCCATTTTTGTCTCATCTGTCCATAGGGCATTCTCCTAAAAGCTTTTTGACTTGTGAACATGTAGTTTGGCAAATTCCAGTCTGGCTTTTTTATGATTTTTTTTCAACAATTGTGTACTCCTTGGTCGTCTCCCATGAAGTCCACTTTAGATCAAACAACGACGGATGGTGCGATCTGACACTGATGTTCCTTGAGCTTGAAGTTTACCTTTAATCTCTTTAGAAGTTTTCCTGGGCTCTTTTGTTACCATTCATATTATTCGTCTCTTTGATTTGTTATCAATTTTCCTCCTCCGTCCAGGGAGGTTGGCTACAGTCCCATGGATCTTAAATTTCTGAATAATATGTGCAACTGTAGTTACAGGAACATCAAGCTGCTTGGAGATGGTCTTATAACCTTTACCTTTAACATGCTTGTCTATAATTTTCTTTCTAATCTCCTGAGACAACTCTTTCCTTTGCTTCCTTTGGTCCATGTTGAGTGTGGTACACACCATGTCACCAAACAGCACAGTGAGTATCTGTAGCCCTATATACAGGCCCACTGACTGATTACAAGATTGTCGACACCTGTGATGCTAATTAGTGGACACAACTTGATTTAACATGTCCCTTTTGTCACATTATTTTCAGGGGTACCATCATTTCTGTCCAGGCCTATTTCAAGAGTTTAATTTTTTTTTAAATTCTGTGGAAGCAGGGTTGAAAAGCAATGTCTGACTTTCATTTGTTCATTTTCATCGATTTTTAATTTATTATTACTTTTGTCAGATTCAAGTTTTTTCTGTGACCATTGTGGGTTTTTCTTTCATTAAACGAGGGGTACCAACAATTTTGACCACGTGTGTATATAGTATATACAGAGCTCCTGTGTATGTCACTGGTGATCACTGTATTACCTATACACTATATACAGAGCTCCTGTCTATAATGTCACTGGTGATCACTGTGTTACCTGTACACTGACACTATATACAGAGCTCCTGTGTATAATGTTGCTGGTGGTAATAACAGTGTTGTTAGTATTGTGGTTTTGTATTCATGATCAGTATTGTAGTATTTGGTCACCTTGGGGTGGTAATATATGGTCTGGTCATAGTTTGGCCATATTTGTTCCTTGTATGTGGTATTATTCGGTCACTATGTAGTGGTAATATGTGATCTAGTCAAGGTGTGGCGATATTTGTCCCTTTTGTATGTGGTATTATTGGTGTTGATATAGTGGACTGTGTTGTGTATGGCGGTCATTTTATTCTCGCTGATCTTAACTAGGAAAAGATTTTTTTCCATTAGGCCACAGCCCCACCATCAGTATTTGGTCAGTATTTTTCTCAGGAGTGGCTGCCGAAACCAGGAATGGTTGATTAATGCAGAATTGGTGACTTGTTTCTATTATACCTTTTCTCTGATTGTTCATCACCTGTTTTGGCTCCCACTCCTGAGAAAAAATACTGACTGGACACTGACCGAATACTGATAGTAGGGCCGTGGCCTTAGCGATTAAATACTTGGACAAGAGCGGCAGAGATGCACTTACAGGGGTTCTCCGGTGAAAACAAGTAATCACCTCTCCACAGGATCATTGATAATATTGATTGGTGGGGGTCTGACTGCTTGCACACACCGGCAGAATGTGGAGCTTTTCTCCCCATTAGACTGGAGCGGCATGTGAGATGCGACCACTGATCCATTCATTCTCTCAGTGGCTGTGAGCGCTGCTCTTTTTTGCAAGTCTCTAAGAGAATGAATAGAGCTGCGGTCAGACGTCCCACCTGCCGCAGCATTTTAAAATAGGGATAAGTGTTCTGTCAGGGATAAAACTTCCCCATTCTTCCGATAGGTGCGTTTTCCAATGTTCGGACACAAATGCTCAATAAGTGATCACCTATCCTGTAGAGCCCATGGATCGGTGATAACTTGTTTTAACTAGTGTTGAGCGAGTATGTTCTGTCCGAGTATGCTCGGCCCGAGCTCCGAGTATTTACAGCTGCTCAGTGATATGGTTGAATCGCTCCCGTGTGCATGATTTGCAACTGTTTGACAGCTTTAACCCCTTAACGACATGTCACGTATTAGTACGCGCATGTCGTTATCCTCCGGTTCAGTGAGGGCTCCGGCGCTGAGCCCGCACTGAACCAAGCACATGTCAGCTGATTATTACAGCTGACATGTGCCCGCAACAGGCGCGGGTGGAATCGTGATCCACCAGCGGCTGTTAACATATTAAATGCCGCTGTCAATCTCTGACAGCGGCATTTAATGCGCGCTTCCTGGAAGCGCGTCACTTACCCCTCCCATCGGCAGCCCCGTCAGATGATCGTGGGTCGCCGATGGGTGGTCATGACAACCCTGGGTCTGCAGCAGACACCAGTGGTTGTAATGATCCTGTCGCTGTGAGCGCCACCTAGTGGTCGGCGCTCATAGCACAGGACCATTTCTGCTGCATACAGGGGATCTGATCATCCCCTGTATGTAGCAGAGGCGATCGGACAGTTGCTGCTTCTAGTCTCCTATGGAAACTACAGAAGCAAGCAAAAAGTGAAAAAAAAAGTTTTAAAAAATATGAAAAAAAATAAAAAAATATAAAAGTTTAAATCACCCCCCTTTCGCCTCATTCAAAATAAAATCATAAAAAAAAACCCTACATACACATATTTGGTATCGCCGCATTTAGAATTGCCCTATCTATCAATATAAAAAAAGAATTAATGCGATCGGTAAATGGCGTAATGAGAAAAAAATTCTAAACGACAGAATTACGTTTTTTGGTCGCCGTAAAATTGCAATAAAATGCAATAACGGGCGATCAAAACATCGGATCTACCCCAAAATAGCATCTATAAAAACTTCAGCTCGGTTCACAAAAAATAAGCCCTCACCCTGTCCCAGATCCCGAAAAATGGAGACGCTACGGGTCTCGGAAAATGGCACCATTTTTTTTTTTTACCAAACTTTGGAATTTTTTTTCATCACTTAAATAAAAAAGAACCTATACATGTTTGGTGTCTTTGAACTCTTAATGACCTGGAGAATAATAATGGCAGGTCAGTTTTAGCATTCAGTGAACGTGGTAAAAAAAAATTAAAAAAAACTTCAGTGGTATTGCACTTTTTTTGGAATTTCACGGCGCTTGGAATTTTTTTCCCGTTTTCCCGTACACGGCATGGTAAAACTAGTAATGGCGTTGAAAAGTACAACTCGTCCCGCAAAAAATAAGCCCTAACATGGCCATATTGACCAAAAAATAAAAACGCTATGGCTCTGGGAACAAGTGGAGCAAAAAGCGAAAATGCAAAAACGGAAAATGCTCCGCGGCTTAAGGGGTTAATACATGTGAGGAATGTCTATTTCTTACACATTCGGAAAATTATTTGCTAACTAATAGTGATCACCAAAATGATGGCTCTTTAGACAGTGGTGTTTTTCCACTATTTTATGGTGTTTTATATGTTTGTTAGTTTGTTACTACATGTATATGTGTCAGGAAACATTTGTATTTAATAAATTGATATATTTTCATAGATTGATATTGCTATTGATCACTATTTATTTATTTTTTTCTTTATCATTTTGGTGATCACTATTAGTTAGCATCTCCTCTTTCCCAAAAATAATTTTCCACTTGTTAGTTCATGAGATGCTGCAGGTAGATCCCGTTTATTAGATGGTGCCCTCCTCATTTATGGTGGTTATTTCTTACACATTCCTCACATGTATTAAAACCGTCAAACAGTCGCAAATCATGCACACGGGAGCGATTCAACCATATCACCGAGCAGCTATAAATACTCGGAGCTCGGCCCGAGCATACTCGCCGAAAGGGTTAACAGAACATACTCGCTCAACACTAGTTTTAACCAAAGAAGCCCTTTAATGCAAACATGTCCATCCCAGTTAGAGTGTCGCCCAGTAGATGTGCAGGAGCCGCCAGTCAATGCTCCACTATAACAGCGAGAGCGGATAACAGATATTTGCATCTTGCTGTAGGTGGGCCCCTAGAGTTAATTTCCCCTGTGGGCCCCAGACACCGCAGTCCGACCCTGGTCATCAATATCAGATCAGTGAGGTTCCAACACACGGCCCCCTCACCAATAAGACAGCAGCTGGAAATACTCAGCGTAGAGAGCCCAAACAGCACAGCGCTGTACACTGTGTAGTGGCCGATCTTGGTACTGCAGCTCCTATTGAAATGATTGTGATCTGAGCTGTAGTACCTGAAACCAGCCATTGCACAGTGTGCGGAGCTGTGCTATTCCAGCTCTTAACACTGTGTACATCATCTTGCAGAAGTAGCTGATGTCTGGGGATTTCAGGTGTCAGACCCCCACTAATCACTGTATGAGTTCTGCTCTACTCCTTTATTAAAGGGGTGGTCTTGTGTTCCTCTCATCAGAAGCTGAAGATTTACAGTTCTGGCCGGTGGCTTGGCTGAGCCGCTTGTCTGAATTGTGCCCTCTTGCATTCTGCGGGCAGAGGCAGCTTTGCCTCTGCAGAATGGGACAGGCACAGGGGCGCTGAAGTCCACCAGTCTGCAAGTGAGCGCTTCTTGCCAAGGAGACCAGCCACTTCTCAGGTGGTCAGTAACCATAGCAATGAGCTGTACACTGCAGAATTAAAAATCTTTTCCTTCTTGAGAACAGAGAAGATTTTGAATAAGAAGGAAATTGCAAAGTTTCTTGTTATTACAAGCTCTTTGCAATCTTAGCCTTTTAATACATTCATTTTATTTAGTTATATATTTATTTTACTCTCTTATATAGCGCCGTTAGATTTCGTAGCACCTTACAGACATTATCATCATTGTCCCCATTGGGGCTCACAATATGAATTCCCTATCAGTATGTCTTTGGAGTGTGGGAGGAAACCGGAGAACCCGGAGGAAACCCACACAAACACGGGGAGAACATACAAACTTCTTGCAGATGTTGTCCTTGCTATTATATGAACCCAGCCCCACAGCGTTAATCATTGACCCACCATGTTGCCCACATTCCTCGGCTTTTTTAAGATTTTCTGCAATGAATAAGAACACTGAAGAAAATCTAGATTGATCAACATTTCCTATCACAAATGCAGTTGCTGCAAAACTTGTCCATAGTCCTGTTCCCAGCTGAAAATTGGATACAATTGTATCTTGTGTAGACAATGCTCTGTGAGCTAAATAGCCGGGATCCACTGCTACAAGGCAGGAAACAGACAGATTCTGCTGATGGGTTCTGCTCCCAGAGCATTATTCAGCCTGGACATCTCAGCTCAGAGCAAAACCAGCTATAAGGCTGTGTGCACACCTAGCAGATTTGATGCAGATTTACATGCGTTTTTTCTGCCAGAGAGAAGCGTTTTCACATGCGTTTTTTCAAGCACTTTTCCAAGCAATTTTGAGCATCACTTGGAAAAGTGCTTGACAAGTTGATCACACAATATAAATCCATGCAACCGACATGGATCTATAATGTGTGAACAACTTAGATGCTTTAAATGCAGCATCTATAGTAAAAAAAAGAAAACGTTAATAAATAAAAAAAAACAACGGTATATTCACCTCTCCGGCAGCCCCCGGTCTGCTCTCCGGTCTCCTCCGGTCTGCTCCCGGCCGCGTCTTCTCTCTTCAGCGTCCTGCAGTGTACGGTCAGGACCTGCAGTGACGTCATTTAGTCAGCTGATGGTCACGCGACCATCACCTGATGCCGACGTCAGCTGTCATGCAACCATCACCTGACTAAATGACGTCACCGCAGGTCCTGACAGTACAGACAGCAGACCGGAGGAGACCGGAGAGCAGAGCGGGGGCCGCCGGAGAGGTGAATATACAGGTTTTGTTTGTTTTTAACTTTTTTATTTCTTTTTTTCACCGCGTGGTAGCCGGGATGAAGAGGAGTTGTAGTCTCGTCTTCCTCCCAGATACCACACGCATCGCGAATAAGCTTCAGCGTAATCGCAGTAGAAATGGTCATGCTGCGTTTTGCAAAGTAATGCGAATTCGGCGCGCAAATTAGCGCATCATGTGCACAGCACATCCGAATTCACATGGCTTTGCATGGCAGACTGTTCTACAAACGTTTTCGCGGCCGTAAAAATGCCGCAAAAATGCTACAAAAACGCTGCGTGGGCACATGGCCTAAGGCTGTGTGCCCACAATGCGTTTTTTAAGCGTTTCGGCATGGCAAAAACGCTGCAGAAACGCTTAAAAACGCATGTTAGAAGGTCTGCCATGTTCCCCAATGATAGTCCGCATGTGCTGTGCACATGCTGCGGAAATTTCCACTGCGGATTATCATTGCGGAAGAAAACGCAGCACTACCAATTATTTCGCGTAAGCGCTGCTTTTTCGCCGCCATTGACTTGCATTGGAACAAATGGATTCCGCTTCACTAGATAAGCACATGCGGAATACATGCGTTCAATGTGCGGATGGTACCCGCGTGTGGAGGATGGGAGACTCTCCTCCGGACCCGGGTACCATAGAACCTGTCAAAAAAAAGAATAAAATATAAAATAAATGTTATATTTACCTTCTGACGGCCCCCGCTGCGCTCGTCCTCCCATGCCGGCAGCTCGCGATGGACTGAAGGACCTGCGCTGACGTCATAGTCATGTGACAGCAGGTCCTTCAGTGTACCGCGATCTGCCGGCAGCCAGGACGGAGCGAAGCAAGACTGCGGGGGCCATCGGAAGTTAAGTATAGATTTATAGATGGTGGCCTGATTCTAACGCATCGGGTATTCTAGAATATGTATGCGGCAGACCGGGCGCAATCAGCAGAGCGGTGTTTAAATTTGGCGCCAAAATCGCTGATTGGTCGCGGCCAACAACCGCGACCAATCAGCAAAGCGGTGTTGAAATTTAGCGGCTATATCGCTGATTGGTCACGGCCGGCAGTCGCGACTAATCAGCAGGGCGGGGTTTAAATTTTGCGCCAATAATGCTGATTGGTCGCGGCCAGCGAACGTGACCAATCAGCAGAGCGGGGTTTAAATTTTGCGCCAATAATGCTGATTGGTTGCAGCCGCCGGTCGCGACCAATCAGCAAAGCGGTGTTTAAATTTGGCGCCAATAGTAGTGACTGGTCACGGCCACGACCATTCAGCAGAGCGGTGTTTAAATTTGGCGGCAATAATGCTGATTAGTCGCGGCCGGCAATTTGGCGCCAACAATACTGATTAGTCGCGGCCGGCAACCGCGACCAATCAGCAGAGCGGGGTTTAAATTTGGCGGCAAAATTGCTGATTGGTGGCGGCCGGCTGTCTCGACCAATCAGCAGAGCGGGGTTTAAATTTGGCGCCAATAATGCTGATTGGTCGCAATCGCCGCCCGCGACCAATCAGCAGAGCGGTGTTTAAATTTGGCGCCAATACTGCTGATTGGTCGCGGCCGGCAACCGCGACCAATCAGCATAGCGGGGTTTAAATTTGGCGCCAATACTGCTGATTGGTCGCGGACGGCGACCGCGACCAATCAGCAGAGCGGTGTTTAAATTTTGCGCCAATATTGCTGATTGGTCGTGGACGGCGACCGCGACTAATCAGCAGAGCGGTGTTTAAATTTGGCGCAATACTGCTGATTGATCTCGGCCAGCGACCGCGATCAATCAGCAGAGCGGTGTTTAAATTTGGCGCCAGTAATGCTGATTAGTCGCGGCCGGCATCCGCGACCAACTAGCGGAGCGGGTTTAAATTTGGCGCCAAAATCGCTGATTGGTCGCGTCTGGCGTCCGCGACCAATCAGCACAGCAGTGTTTAAATGTGGCGGCAAGATCGGTGATTGGTCGCGGCCGCTATTTAAATGTGGCGCCCAAATCGGTGATTGGTCACGGGCAGCGGCCGCGACCAATCAGCAGAGCGGTGTTTAACTTTAGCGCCAAGATCACTGATTGGTCGCGTGTGGAGAGCGAGACCAATCAGTGAATCGTATTGGTGAGGACCGGGGAGCGGAATCGTATTAGTGAGGACCGGGGAGCGCCGCTGCCTGTGCGGCTACTTCCGCTGCGAGAAGCCGGGAGATGAGCGACTGCTCGCAGCAGAAGTATCCGGACCCGCAGCGCCGCTTCCCGGTCCTCCCTTGACACCCTAGCCGCTGATGTCCCCACAGTATCCGCATGGTGTTACAAAGGTCCGGACATTTGTGTTAAAAATCGGTGATTGGTCGCTGGCGCTGCCCGCGACCAATCACCGATTTGGGCGCCAAATTTAAATATCGGCCGCGACCAATCACCGATCTTGGCTCCACATTTAAACACCGCTGTGCTGATTGGTCGCCGACGCTTGGCGCGACCAATCACCGATTTTGGCGCCACATTTAAATAGCGTCCGCGACCAATCAGTACAGCGGTGTTTAAATGTGGAGCCAAGATCGGTGATTGGTCGCGGCCGATATTTAAATTTGGCGCCCAAATCGGTGATTGGTCGCGGGCAGCGTCCGCGACCAATCAGCACAGTAGTGTTTAACTTTTGCGGCAAGATCAGTGATTGGTCGCGGGCCAAGACCGCGACCAATCACCGATTTGTGCGGCACATTTAAATAGCGGCTGCGACCAATTGGATGTCAGCGCCGCTCCCCGGTCCTCCCTTCACACCCTAGCCGCTGATGTCCCCACAGTATCCGCATGATGTTACAAAGGTCCGGACAATTGTGTTAAAAATCGCTGATTGGTCGCCGACCCTGGGCGCGACCAATCACCGATTTTGGCGCCACATTTAAATAGCGTCGGCGACCAATCAGCGATTTTTAACACAAATGTCCGGACCTTTGTAACACCATGCAGATACTGTGGGGACATCAGCGGCTAGGGTGTGAAGGGAGGACCGGGGAGCGGCGCTGACATCCATGCGGCTAGGGTGTGAAGGGAGGACCGGGGAGCGGCGCTGACATCCATGCGGCTAGGGTGTGAAGGGAGGACCGTTGAGCGGCGCTGACATCCAATTGGTCGCGGCCGCTATTTAAATGTGCCGCACAAATCGGTGATTGGTCGCGGTCTTGGCCCGTGACCAATCACTGATCTTGCCGCAAAAGTTAAACACTACTGTACTGATTGGTCGCGGACGCTGCCCGCGACCAATCACCGATTTGGGCGCCAAATTTAAATATCGGCCGCGACCAATCACCGATCTTGGCTACACGATCTTGGCTCCCGGCTGCATCTCCGTCCCGCAGATGGGTCCGGCGGTCGATGTCCTTCTGCTGGTACCGGCCGGGAGATGAGCGCCTCGCGGCGCTCATCTCCCGGCTGCATCGCCGCTGAGCTCCGTCCCGCAGATGAGCCGCTAACGGCCGCCATCTTTTTTCAGAAATCCCGCGGCGCTGATTGGCCGCTGCCGGACCAATGAGCGACGCGGGATTTCCAGGACAGACGGACAAACAGACAGACAGACAGACGGGATAAGACAATTATACAGTAGATTTTTTTATTTTTAACCAGTCTTTGGGGTCACACTATATAAATCCATGCCGTTTTCATGGATTTCTATAGTGTGACCAAATTGACAAGCACTTTCCAAGTGATGCTAAAATCACTTGTAAAGCGCTTGTCAACCCGCATGTGGAAATGCATGTGAAGAACGCTTCACTTCTGCATGTCCCTGGCAGGAAAAAACGCATGTACAATCCGCATGTACAATCCGCATGTACAATCCGCATGTACAATCCGCATATACAATCCGCATGTACAATCCGCATGTACAATCCGCATGTACAATCCGCATGCACAATCCGCATGCACAATCCGCATGTACAATCCGCATATACAATCCGCATGTACAATCCGCATGTACAATCCGCATGTACAATCTGCATGCGTTTTTTCTGCCAGGGAGATGCAGAAACGCTCAGGAAAAATCCGGAGCTTTTGTGCATCGTGGGCACATAGCCTAAGTCTCTGCATTTGTCTGCTTACACATCTGTACATTTCTGAACACATTCAGCAAAAATTGCAGTACATTTGTTAAAATTGGGCATATAGCATACTATAGGTGCTTCTCACAAAATTAGAATATCATCAAAAAGTTAATTTATTTCAGTTCTTCAATACAAAAAGTAAAACTCATATTATATAGAGTCATTACAGACAGAGTGATCTATTTCAAGTGTTTATTTCTGTTAATGCTATTATCTCAGTAAATTAGAATACTTTATAACACCAGCTTGAAAAATGTTTTTAAAATCTGAAATGTTGTCCTACTGAAATGTATGTTCAGTAAATGCCCTCAATACTTGGCCAGGCTCCTTTTGCATCAATTACTGCATCAATGCGGCAATGTGGCATGGAGGCGATCAGCCTGTGACACTGCTGAGGGGTTATGGAAGCCCAGGTGGCTTTGATAGAAGCCTTCAGCTCGTCTGCATTGTTGGGTCTGGTGTCTCTCATCTTTCTCTTGACAATACCCCATAGATTCTCTATAATAGATTCTCTATGGGGTTAAGGTCAGGTGAGTTTGCTGCCAATCAAGCACAGTGATACTGTTGTGTAAACCAGGTATTGGTACTTTTGGCCGTGTGGACAGGTGCCAAGTCCTGCTGGAAAATGACATTTCCATCTCCATAAAGCTTGTCGGCAGAGGGAAGCATGAAGTGCTCTACAATGTCCTGGTAGACGGCTGCGCTGACTTTGGTCTTGATAAAACACAGTGGACCTACACCAGCAGATGACATGGCTCCCCAAACCATCACCGATTGTGGAAACTTCACACGAGACCTCAAGCAGCTTGGATTGTGGCCTCTCCACTCTTCCTCCAGACTCTGGGACCTTGATTTCCAAATTAAATGCAAAATTTACTTTCATCGGAAAACAACACCTTGGACCACTGAGCAACAGTCCAGGTGTTTTTCTCCTTGGCCCAGGTAAGATGCTTCTGGCGTTGTCTATTGGTGATGAGTGGCTCGACACAAGGAATGTGACACTTGTAGCCCATGTCCTGGATACGTCTGTGTGTGATGGCTCTTGAAGCAATGACTCCAGCAGCAGTCCACTCCTTGTGAATCTTCCCCAAATGTTTGAATGGCCTTTCCTTAACAATCTTTTCAAGGCTGCGGTTATCCCGGTTGCTTGTGCACCTCTTCCTACCACACTTTTTCTTTCCACTCAACTTTCCATAAATATGCTTGGATACAGCACTCTGTTAACAGCCAGCTTCTTTAGCAATGACCTTTTGTGGTTTACACTCCTTGTGGAGTGTGTCAATGACTGCCTTCTGGACATCTGTCAAGTCAGCAGTCTTCCCCATGATTGTGGAGCCTACTGAAACAGACAAAGGGACCTTTTTAAATGCGTAAGAAGCCTTTGCAGGTGATTTTTGTTAATTATTCTAATTTACTGAGATAATGACTTTGTGTTTTCATTGGCTGTAAGCCATCATTATCAACATTAACAGAAATAAACACTTGAAATAGATCACTCTGTAATGACTCTGTATAATATATGAGTTTCACTTTTTGGATTGAAGAACTGAAATAAATTAACTTTTTGATGATATTCTAATTTTGTGAGAAGCACCTGTATGTTTGATGCATCTCATTAGCTAAGCTCAACCTCTTCCTTGCTTCACCTCAATTTGAGCCATAAATTGTGATATTTCATTTTGGTGCATTTTATGACTCCTTTTTGTCACACTTTTCTCATAACTATTTTTTTTATAACTGAGGGAAAATAACAAAATCTTATTTGTTGTACTCAAGTTTTCACAGAAACATCTGATAAAGTGTTGACTTATTTTTCTGAGTTAAACTCTTCCTTTTGGCCCTCTATATATTTGAGTTTGACAGCCCTGATGTAGATGGATGATGATGTGGCAAGAAGGGGCAGAGGGGCAGAGCCTCCTGGCTCTCAGCTTCGCTCTCCACTGCTCACAGGAGACAGCAGTTACTTCACAAATGTAACTGATAGAAAAGATGTCACGTAAGAGGGGGTCAGGGGAGCGATGTGCTGCAGGAAGAGGAGGATTAGGCAGGGAGCGCTGTGCTGCAGGAAGAGGAGGATTAGGCAGGGGAGTGATGTAAGGCAGGAGGGGGAGGCTTAGGCAGGGAAGCGATGTGCTGCAGGAAGAGGAGGATTAGGCAGGGAGCGCTGTGCTGCAGGAAGAGGAGGATTAGGCAGGGGAGTGATGTAATGCAGGAGGGGGAGGCTTAGGCAGGGAAGCGATGTGCTGCAGGAAGAGGTGGCTTATGCAGGGGAGTGATGTAATGCAATAGGAGAGGATTAGGCAGGGAGCGATATGCTGCAGGAAGTGCAGGATTTGGCAGTGGGCGATGTGGTGCAAGAGGGGATTTGGCAGTGGGTGATGTGGTGCAGGAAGGGGGAGATTTAGAAAGGGCACAATGTGCTGCAAGGAGGGGAGGATTAGACGGGAGCAATGTGCCGCAAGAGGGGGAGGTTTAGACAGGGGAGTGATGTGCTGCAGGAGTGGGAGAATTAAGCGGTGAGAAACATGCTGCAGGACGGGGAGGGTTAGGCAGGGGAGCAATGTGCTGCAGGTGGAAGGAGAATCTGTGACTACAGCCCAGTGTTTAAGGTTTATTGGAGCCTGTCTTTTATATATTTTATTGTTTTTTTTTCTGACAAAACTGCATAACATCTGACATGAAGTCCGCTTAGCAGTCACTGTCCCTGTAGATTGTTACTGTCCAGGTTCACCGCGGTCTCTTTTTGTTTTTAGTGCCAATCTGACAGCAGTGAAGGTTCCGCTGATAATGGCGGTCGGGTTCCGAATAGAATGTTCATGTCTGTTCTCATTGTAGTAACATCACGGAATATGCTAATTTCTTCTGACCACACCCGATGACTGAATAAAGGCGCCTCACCCACTTGTCTATGTCATCACTTTGTGGTGTCACAATGATCTAAGGGGATAAAAAAACGCTCCTGGCAGCTTTACAGTCATTCGTCCCTTCGTGTTAAAGGAGCAGGATGATAGAGCCGCACCATGCCAGCCAGAAGAAAAGAAAGTGGAGCCCTTCAAGATGATGAAGCAAGAAAGCAGACTGTGGAAGGCCATCCAGGACCAAGAGCATCATGAGGGCCTGGTAACGTATACTACACAACTGTTCTGTATATGCTCATGCCATGTACACCTATGGTGGCCGATTCATCAAGGCTGGTGGATTTCTATACCAGCATTCATGAAGCGCCTATTGGAGGAACGTGCACCAAATTCATTAAAAAGACTAAACCTCTTAATGAACTTGACTCATCCTTAAAGGGGTTGTTCCCTTTCAATAAATGAATGTCCCTAGCTGCAGGTCATTTAATTAAAAAAAAGAGGTTCCACCATCTCAGTGCTGCAGCAGCTCAGTGCGCTCAGCTGGGCAGTCCGTCTGATTACATTTGTTGGCTGCGGCAGTAATGAGGTGATGTCAGTGCCATACACAATCCCAGGAATGGGTCAGGACAGCACAGTTTGATTCTTTATACCTGCAGCCAGGGTCATTCATTTATTGAAATATCCCCTTAAAGCTGACGTACTACACCTCAAGAAATGTACTCCAGTCAAAAGATGGAGTCAATTTCAGTCCTATTTTACACCACTTTTCCAGCCTAATTTGTAATAAGTTTTCAGGTAAAGCTAAGCCACAAGCGGTCCAGATAAGCTCTGTTCACTATTTAAGAAGTTAAAAGAGTGGGTGTAAAAAGGTCAGAGTATTCAAATGTAAGTTGCGCAGGAATTTACTGAGATTCAAACAGTTGTGCAACACATTTTCGGTGAAAACTGCTTTATGAAAAATGTTCCTTGAATAATATAACATTTCAGGTTAGTGGTAATAGATTTTGTTATGTTACGTTGATCCAGGGAACTAGTCTGACTGCCATATGTGGAGTCGGGAAGGAATTTTTCCCCTAAAATGGGGCAATTAGCATCTGCCTCGTGGGGTTTTTGCCTTCCTCTGGATCAACACATTAGCTTTTAGGTTGAACTTGATGGACTTGTGTCTTTCAACCTTAAAACTATGAAACTGTCCCTGTATTGAGGTTCAAGGGTGAAGCCCAGGGTTCATTTGGAACCATCAGAAATGGTGTGTTTTGCGCCCAGTCTGTTCAAGGAAGCCTGTTTGAGCCAACGGCCTCAGAAATATCCTAACATTTCAGAAAGTAGCAATAGTTAGGGTGGCTGAACCATTCTAGCCTTAAGTTTGCCCCTCCAGTCAGCATCTACTATGTAGATGCAATCAAGGCCATGTAATAAGTCTTTATCGCTGTACAGGGCTGTAAGAGTGAAGGCCAGAGTTCCTTTGGAACCTGTAGGATAGACTGGCTTTTGCCAAGTCTTTCCAAAGAAGCTTTTTTGAGCCATAGGCCTCAGACAGGTCCTAACAAGAAAGTGGCATTAGATAGGTTTTCCTTTGGTTAGGATTGATTCAACTACTCAAGCCTCAAGCGCACTCCTCCGGCCAGCAGCTACTCTGTAGATGCAACCCTGGGCCTATGGTAAGTATCTATCCCTGTACAGGGGTGTAATGGTAAAAACCTGGGTTCCCTTGGGATCTGCAGAATGGAGTAGCTTGCGCCAAGTCTGTCCGAGGAAGTCTGTTTGAGCCAACAGCCTTAAACAGATCCCAGTATTTAGGAAAAAAAAAAGCTTCAGTTAGAGTTGAATCAACCACTATAGCCTCAAGCTCGCTCCTCCGGCCAGCAGCTACTCTGTAGATGCAGCCCTGGGCCTATGGTAAGTATCTATCCATGTACAGGCGTGTAATGGTAAAGGCCAGGGTTCTCTTGGGATCTGCAGAATGGAGTAGCTTGCGCCAAGTCTGTCCGAGAAAGCCTTTTTGAGCTGATGGATTTAAACAAATTTCAACATTTAGGAAAAAAGCATTAATCTATTTCAGTTAGAGTTAATTCAATTACTCTAGCATAAAGATCCTAATTCACTTTGTCTAAAGGAAGTTAGTTGGCAAATTTTTATTGTGTGAGCAATGAGGTTATGGAACTCTCTACCACATGAACTTGAAATACTTAATTTTCTAAAAAAAATTCAAGGAGGGCATATGTGTGCCTTTCTTGAATAATATAAAATTGCAGGTTATCCGTACTAGATTTTGTTATGGGACGTTGATCCAGGGAACTAGTCTGATTGCCATATGTGGAGTCGGGAAGGAATTTTTCCCCTAATATGGGGCAATTAGCATCTGCCTCATGGGGTTTTTGCCTTCCTCTGGATCAACACATTAGCTTTTAGGTTGAACTTGATGGACTTGTGTCTTTCAACCTTAAAACTATGAAACGGTCCCTGTATAGAGGTTCAAGGGTGAAGCCCAGGGTTCATTTGGAAACATCAGAAATGGTGTGTTTTGCGCCCAGTCTGTCCAAGGAAGCCTGTTTGAGCCAACGGCCTCAGAAATATCTTAACATTGAAGAAAGTAGCAATAGTTAGGGTTGGCTGAACCATTCTAGCCTTAAGTTTGCCCCTCCAGTCAGCATCTACTATGTAGATGCAATCAAGGCCCTGTAATAAGTCTTTATCGCTGTACAGGGCTGTAAGAGTGAAGGCCAGAGTTCCTTTGGAACCTGTAGGATAGACTGGCTTTTGCCAAGTCTTTCCAAAGAAGCTTTTTTGAGCCATAGGCCTCAGACAGGTCCTAACAAGAAAGTGGCATTAGATAGGTTTTCCTTTAGTTAGGATTGATTCAACTACTCAAGCCTCAAGCGCACTCCTCCGGCCAGCAGCTACTCTGTAGATGCAACCCTGGGCCTATGGTAAGTATCTATCCCTGTACAGGGGTGTAATGGTAAAAACCAGGGTTCCCTTGGGATCTGCAGAATGGAGTAGCTTGCGCCAAGTCTGTCCGAGGAAGTCTGTTTGAGCCAACAGCCTTAAACAGATCCCAGTATTTAGGAAAAAAAAGCTTTAGTTAGAGTTGAATCAACCACTATAGCCTCAAGCTCGCTCCTCCGGCCAGCAGCTACTCTGTAGATGCAGCCCTGGGCCTATGGTAAGTATCTATCCCTGTACAGGGGTGTAATGGTAAAGGCCAGGGTTCCCTTGGGATCTGCAGAATGGAGTAGCTTGCGCCAAGTCTGTCCGAGAAAGCCTTTTTGAGCTGATGGATTTAAACAAATTTCAACATTTAGGAAAAAAGCATTAATCTATTTCAGTTAGAGTTAATTCAATTACTCTAGCATAAAGATCCTAATTCACTTTGTCTAAAGGAAGTTAGTTGGCAAATTTTTATTGTGTGAGCAATGAGGTTATGAAACTCTCTACCACATGAAATTGAAATACTTAATTTTCTAAAAAAAATTCAAGGAGGGCATGTGTGTGCCTTTCTTAAATAATATAAAATTGCAGGTTATCCGTACTAGATTTTGTTATGGGACGTTGATCCAGGGAACTAGTCTGATTGCCATATGTGGAGTCGGGAAGGAATTTTTCCCCTAATATGGGGCAATTAGCATCTGCCTCATGGGGTTTTTGCCTTCCTCTGGATCAACACATTAGCTTTTAGGTTGAACTTGACAGACTTGTGTCTTTCAACCTTAAAACTATGAAACGGTCCCTGTATAGAGGTTCAAGGGTGAAGCCCAGGGTTCATTTGCAAACATCAGAAATGGTGTGTCTTGCGCCAAGTCTGTCCAAGGAAGCCTGTTTGAGCCAATGGCCTCAGAAATATCCTAACATTTAAGAAAGTAGCAATAGTTAGGGTTGGCTGAACCATTCTAACTTTAAGTTTGCCCCTCCAGTCAGCATCTACTATGTAGATGCAATCAAGGCCCTGTAATAAGTCTTTATCACTGTACATGGCTGTAAGAGTGAAGGCCAGAGTTCCTTTGGAACCTGTAGGATAGACTGGCTTTTGCCAAGTCTTTCCAAAGAAGCTTTTTTGAGCCATAGGCCTCAGACAGGTCCTAACAAGAAAGTGGCATTAGATAGGTTTTTCTTTAGTTAGGATTGATTCAACTACTCAAGCCTCAAGCGCACTCCTCCGGCCAGCAGCTACTCTGTAGATGCAACCCTGGGCCTATGGTAAGTATCTATCCCTGTACAGGGGTGTAATGGTAAAAACCAGGGTTCCCTTGGGATCTGCAGAATGGAGTAGCTTGCGCCAAGTCTGTCCGAGGAAGTCTGTTTGAGCCAACAGCCTTGAACAGATCCCAGTATTTAGGAAAAAAAAGCTTTAGTTAGAGTTGAATCAACCACTATAGCCTCAAGCTCGCTCCTCCGGCCAGCAGCTACTCTGTAGATGCAGCCCTGGGCCTATGGTAAGTATCTATCCCTGTACAGGGGTGTAATGGTAAAGGCCAGGGTTCCCTTGGGATCTGCAGAATGGAGTAGCTTGCGCCAAGTCTGTCCGAGAAAGCCTTTTTGAGCTGATGGATTTAAACAAATTTCAACATTTAGGAAAAAAGCATTAATCTATTTCAGTTAGAGTTAATTCAATTACTCTAGCATAAAGATCCTAATTCACTTTGTCTAAAGGAAGTTAGTTGGCAAATTTTTATTGTGTGAGCAATGAGGTTATGAAACTCTCTACCACATGAAATTGAAATACTTAATTTTCTAAAAAAAATTCAAGGAGGGCATGTGTGTGCCTTTCTTGAATAATATAAAATTGCAGGTTATCCGTACTAGATTTTGTTATGGGACGTTGATCCAGGGAACTAGTCTGATTGCCATATGTGGAGTCGGGAAGGAATTTTTCCCCTAATATGGGGCAATTAGCATCTGCCTCATGGGGTTTTTGCCTTCCTCTGGATCAACACATTAGCTTTTAGGTTGAACTTGATGGACTTGTGTCTTTCAACCTTAAAACTATGAAACGGTCCCTGTATAGAGGTTCAAGGGTGAAGCCCAGGGTTCATTTGGAAACATCAGAAATGGTGTGTTTTGCGCCAAGTCTGTCCAAGGAAGCCTGTTTGAGCCAACGGCCTCAGAAATATCCTAACATTTAAGAAAGTAGCAATAGTTAGGGTTGGCTGAACCATTCTAACCTTAAGTTTGCCCCTCCAGTCAGCATCTACTATGTAGATGCAATCAAGGCCCTGTAATAAGTCTTTATCACTGTACATGGCTGTAAGAGTGAAGGTCAGAGTTCCTTTGGAACCTGTAGGATAGACTGGCTTTTGCCAAGTTTTTCCAAAGAAGCTTTTTTGAGCCATAGGCCTCAGACAGGTCCTAACAAGAAAGTGTCATTAGATAGGTTTTTCTTTAGTTAGGATTGACTCAACTACTCAAGCCTCAAGCGCACTCCTCCGGCCAGCAGCTACTCTGTAGATGCAACCCTGGGCCTATGGTAAGTATCTATCCCTGTACAGGGGTGTAATGGTAAAAACCAGGGTTCCCTTGGGATCTGCAGAATGGAGTAGCTTGCGCCAAGTCTGTCCGAGGAAGTCTGTTTGAGCCAACAGCCTTAAACAGATCCCAGTATTTAGGAAAAAAAAGCTTTAGTTAGAGTTGAATCAACCACTATAGCCTCAAGCTCGCTCCTCCGGCCAGCAGCTACTCTGTAGATGCAACCCTGGGCCTATGGTAAGTATCTATCCCTGTACAGGGGTGTAATGGTAAAGGCCAGGGTTCCCTTGGGATCTGCAGAATGGAGTAGCTTGCGCCAAGTCTGTCCGAGAAAGCCTTTTTGAGCTGATGGATTTAAACAAATTTCAACATTTAGGAAAAAAGCATTAATCTATTTCAGTTAGAGTTAATTCAATTACTCTAGCATAAAGATCCTAATTCACTTTGTCTAAAGGAAGTTAGTTGGCAAATTTTTATTGTGTGAGCAATGAGGTTATGAAACTCTCTACCACATGAAATTGAAATACTTAATTTTCTAAAAAAAATTCAAGGAGGGCATGTGTGTGCCTTTCTTAAATAATATAAAATTGCAGGTTATCCGTACTAGATTTTGTTATGGGACGTTGATCCAGGGAACTAGTCTGATTGCCATATGTGGAGTCGGGAAGGAATTTTTCCCCTAATATGGGGCAATTAGCATCTGCCTCATGGGGTTTTTGCCTTCCTCTGGATCAACACATTAGCTTTTAGGTTGAACTTGACAGACTTGTGTCTTTCAACCTTAAAACTATGAAACGGTCCCTGTATAGAGGTTCAAGGGTGAAGCCCAGGGTTCATTTGGAAACATCAGAAATGGTGTGTCTTGCGCCAAGTCTGTCCAAGGAAGCCTGTTTGAGCCAATGGCCTCAGAAATATCCTAACATTTAAGAAAGTAGCAATAGTTAGGGTTGGCTGAACCATTCTAACTTTAAGTTTGCCCCTCCAGTCAGCATCTACTATGTAGATGCAATCAAGGCCCTGTAATAAGTCTTTATCACTGTACATGGCTGTAAGAGTGAAGGCCAGAGTTCCTTTGGAACCTGTAGGATAGACTGGCTTTTGCCAAGTCTTTCCAAAGAAGCTTTTTTGAGCCATAGGCCTCAGACAGGTCCTAACAAGAAAGTGTCATTAGATAGGTTTTTCTTTAGTTAGGATTGATTCAACTACTCAAGCCTCAAGCGCACTCCTCCGGCCAGCAGCTACTCTGTAGATGCAACCCTGGGCCTATGGTAAGTATCTATCCCTGTACAGGTGTGTAATGGTAAAAACCAGGGTTCCCTTGGGATCTGCAGAATGGAGTAGCTTGCGCCAAGTCTGTCCGAGGAAGTCTGTTTGAGCCAACAGCCTTAAACAGATCCCAGTATTTAGGAAAAAAAAGCTTTAGTTAGAGTTGAATCAACCACTATAGCCTCAAGCTCGCTCCTCCGGCCAGCAGCTACTCTGTAGATGCAGCCCTGGGCCTATGGTAAGTATCTATCCCTGTACAGGGGTGTAATGGTAAAGGCCAGGGTTCCCTTGGGATCTGCAGAATGGAGTAGCTTGCGCCAAGTCTGTCCGAGAAAGCCTTTTTGAGCTGATGGATTTAAACAAATTTCAACATTTAGGAAAAAAGCATTAATCTATTTCAGTTAGAGTTAATTCAATTACTCTAGCATAAAGCTCCTAATTCACTTTGTCTAAAGGAAGTTAGTTGGCAAATTTTTATTGTGTGAGCAATGAGGTTATGAAACTCTCTACCACATGAAATTGAAATACTTAATTTTCTAAAAAAAATTCAAGGAGGGCATGTGTGTGCCTTTCTTGAATAATATAAAATTGCAGGTTATCCGTACTAGATTTTGTTATGGGACGTTGATCCAGGGAACTAGTCTGATTGCCATATGTGGAGTCGGGAAGGAATTTTTCCCCTAATATGGGGCAATTAGCATCTGCCTCATGGGGTTTTTGCCTTCCTCTGGATCAACACATTAGCTTTTAGGTTGAACTTGATGGACTTGTGTCTTTCAACCTTAAAACTATGAAACGGTCCCTGTATAGAGGTTCAAGGGTGAAGCCCAGGGTTCATTTGGAAACATCAGAAATGGTGTGTTTTGCGCCAAGTCTGTCCAAGGAAGCCTGTTTGAGCCAACGGCCTCAGAAATATCCTAACATTTAAGAAAGTAGCAATAGTTAGGGTTGGCTGAACCATTCTAACCTTAAGTTTGCCCCTCCAGTCAGCATCTACTATGTAGATGCAATCAAGGCCCTGTAATAAGTCTTTATCACTGTACAGGGATGTAAGAGTGAAGGTCAGAGTTCCCTTGGAACCTGTAGGATAGACTGGCTTTTGCCAAGTTTTTCCAAAGAAGCTTTTTTGAGCCATAGGCCTCAGACAGGTCCTAACAAGAAAGTGTCATTAGATAGGTTTTTCTTTAGTTAGGATTGACTCAACTACTCAAGCCTCAAGCGCACTCCTCCGGCCAGCAGCTACTCTGTAGATGCAACCCTGGGCCTATGGTAAGTATCTATCCCTGTACAGGGGTGTAATGGTAAAAACCAGGGTTCCCTTGGGATCTGCAGAATGGAGTAGCTTGCGCCAAGTCTGTCCGAGGAAGTCTGTTTGAGCCAACAGCCTTAAACAGATCCCAGTATTTAGGAAAAAAAAGCTTTAGTTAGAGTTGAATCAACCACTATAGCCTCAAGCTCGCTCCTCCGGCCAGCAGCTACTCTGTAGATGCAACCCTGGGCCTATGGTAAGTATCTATCCCTGTACAGGGGTGTAATGGTAAAGGCCAGGGTTCCCTTGGGATCTGCAGAATGGAGTAGCTTGCGCCAAGTCTGTCCGAGGAAGCCTTTTTGAGCCAATGGCCTTAGACAGAACCCATCATTTAGTAATAAAAAAGCTTTAGTTAGAGTTATAGCCTCAAGCTCGCTCCTCTGGCCAGCAGCTACTCTGTAGATGCAACCCTGAGCATGTGGTAAGTCTCCATTCCTCTAAAGGGGTGTAATGGTAAAGATCAGGGTTCCTTTTGACCTGCTTATGCCAAGTCTGTCAAAGGAAGCCTTTTTGAGCTGATGGCTCTACACAGATCCTAATGTTTAGGAAAAAAGCTTATGTGTATTTCAGTTAGATTAAAAGTAAAGCCAACAAAAGAGAATTTAACTTTCCTCAAAAAATCAATTATTAATATAGCATTTACCTGCCCAGATCTCAGAACTAATGCACTATTAGGATGTAGCAATCCCATATAATTTTGTGTGCAGTTTTAATACTATGTAATCACCCCCCTCCATTAATTGGTAATATGTGAGTGGTTGTCGCATCAGTATTTTGCACCTGTATTGCTGTCATCGTTATTATATGGTATGATTAGTACTGAGACCTAGGCAGGTAAACACTGTTGCCCTTTTTTCCTGTGTTAATTCTTGAATTTTGGTGGGAATTTAAATTTGTCTTTGCTTTTAATGTTAGTGTAGGGACTCGCAAGTATGAGGACCCTTGACGCGGGTTGCGAGCTTGTGTATTTTGGCCAAAATATTTACTAATACCTCATATATATCATATATATTTTTTGCACGTTATTTTTATTCAGGGTGCAGCCAGACCCATCAATGTTGGCCTTGTAAACTAGGGTGTCTGTCTTCATGGGGTGCACTTAAAAAGTGCTGGACAGCCCGCCTAATCTAATAGTTTGGGCTTCACTAATAGGCTGTAAGCCAGACATTGTGCACTACCTATGTGTGACCAGTGCCCTATACAAGGCTTATTTGTGTGCAGTTTTAATACTAAGCAATCACCCCCTCCATGAATTGGTAGGTTGTGAGTGGTTGTCTCATCAATATTTTGCACCTGTGTTGCTGACTTCTTCATTATATGGGTTTGCTGCATCCTTGTAATTATTGTTGCTGTATTTGCTGTGTTAATTCTTGAATTTTGGTGGGAACTTTAATTCCTTATTTTTGTGACTTTGCTTTTAATGTTAGTGTAGGGACTCGCAAGTATGAGGACCCTTGAGCAGGTTGCGAGCTTGTATATTTTGGCCAAAATATCGACCAATACCTCATATATATCATATATATTTTTTACATGCTATTTTTATTCAGGGTGCAGCCAAGCCCATCTACAGGTGCATCTCACAAAATTAGAATATCACCAGAAAAGTTAATTTATTTCAGTTCTTCAATACAAAACGTGAAACTCATATATTATATAGAGCCATTACACACAGAGTGATCTATTTCACGTGTTTATTTCTGTTAATATTGATGATTATGGCTTACAGCCAATGAAAACTCAAAAGTCATTATTTCAATTAATTAGAATACCTTATAACAACAGCTTGAAAAATGTTTTCAAAATCCAAAATGTTATCCTACTGAAATCTATGTTCAATAAATGCCCTCAATACTTGGTCGGGGATCCTTTTACATCAATTACTGCATCAATGTGGCAATGTGGCATGGAGGCGATCAGCCTGTGACACTGCTGAGGGGTTATGGAAGCCCAGGTGGCTTTGATAGAAGCCTTCAGCTCGTCTGCATTGTTGGGTCTGGTGTCTCTCATTTTCCTCTTGACAATACCCCATAGATTCTTTATGGGGTTAAGGTCAGGTGAGTTTGCTGCCAATCAAGCACAGTGATACTGTTGTTTTAAACCAGGTATTAGTACTTTTGTCAGTGTGGACAGGGGCCAAGTCCTGCTGGAGAATGAAATTTCCATCTCCAAAAAGCTTGGCGTAGCTAAGGTTTTGGTTCAGGGGGCCGAAACTTCTGAGTGGGCCTCTAACCAGGTAACCCTGATTCCAACTATAGCAGCGCACCCAGATAGTTGATGTAGGAAAACCTCAGCAGATGACCGCGCTGTTACTAAAAATAATCTCTATACAAAGACCAGCACTGATATTACCGCCATATGGTGACATATATTGATAGATGCCAGTCCTGCAAAACATATAAGAGATCACAGCTCAGTTATATATAGTACCTTACAGCTGACGTTCTTTCTGATTAAATTGTTCACTTTTCCCGTCTTTTCCATCTGGCCCAGACCGACACGACAACTTCTCCAGCCAGGACTCAGAGTCTCAGGTATGCAGAGATCACAACAAAGACACATTTGACTCCTTACATTTCAGGCACTGACCACATCTATCCCCAACCTGCACAAACTTCTCATCCTGCTGATACCCCAATACTGAGCCTCTGCTGCAAAATGTGTCCCTATTACTGCACCTACTGTGTGCCCTCTAGATGGTAAAACAAACCTCTAAAATAAAGTAATGCCGTGTGCAAGTGTCCTAGAAAACAGTGCCCACATTGTGCCCCCTAGAAAGTAATAGTGCCCCTTCGACAGTCACGATAACCTGAGTTCCCCTATAACAATAAGTGCCCACCTAAGATTTAATAATGTCCTGAGTCTCCCCCCATGTAGAGCTCCGCTCTAACCAGTATGATGTTCTCCTATTCACGATATAATTCCCCCTCACTGTATAGTACCCCCACAAAGTATACTGACCCCTTAGTAGCCCCCAAGCTGATGGCTCCAACACTGTATGATGGCCTCCACACTATACAAAGACCCCACATTATCTCCCACACTGTATGATGGCCCCCACGCTGTTCAAAGAACCCACATTATCTCCCACACTGTATAAATAGCCTACATATAGTATAATGCACCAGATAGTCCTCAATATAGTATAATGCACTCCCCATAGTCCTTCGTATAGTATAATGCGCCCCTATAGGCAGAGTCTGTAGTAAAATGCTCCCCCCATTGACAGAGTCTGTAGTATAAAGCTCCCCCCCATAGGCAGAGTCTGTAGTATAATGCTCCCCCCCTCCTCATAGGCAGAGTCTGTGGTATAATGCCCCCCCATAGGCAGAGTCTGCAGTATAATGCCCCCCCCATAGGCAGAGTCTGTAGTATAATGCTCCCCCCTCCTCATAGGCAGAGTCTGTAGTATAATGCCCCCCCCTCCTCATAGGCAGAATCTGTAGTATAATGCCCCCCCCCCATCTCATAGGCAGAGTCTGTAGTGTAATGTGCCCCCCCTCCTCATAGGCAGAGTCTGTGGTATAATGCCCCCCCATCTCATAGGCAGCGCCTGTAGTATAATGCCCCACCTATAGGCAGAGTCTGTAGTAAAATGCACCCCCCATAGGCAGAGTCTGTAGTATAATGCTCCCCCTCTTATAGGCAGAGTCTGTAGTACAATGTCCCCCCCATAGGCAGAGTCTGTAGTATAATGCTCCCCCCCTCCTTATAGGCAGAGTCTGTAGTATAATGCCCCCCCATAGGCAGAGTCTGTAGTATAATGCTCCCCCCTCCTCATAGTCAGAGTCTGTAGTATAATCCCCCCCTCCTCATAGGCAGAATCTTTAGTATAATGCCCCCCCATCTCATAGGCAGAGTCTGTAGTATAATGTGCCCCCCCTCCTCATAGGCAGAGTCTGTGATATAATGCCCCCCCCCATCTCATAGGCAGCGTCTGTAGTATAATGCCCCACCTATAGGCAGAGTCTGTAGTAAAATGCACCCCCCATAGGCAGAGTCTGTAGTATAATGCTCCCCCTCTTATAGGCAGAGTCTGTAGTACAATGTCCCCCCATAGGCAGAGTCTGTAGTCTACTGCTCTCCCCTGCTCATAAACAGAGTCTGTAGTATAATGCCCCCCATAGGCAGAGTCTGTAGTAGAATGCCCCCCCATAGACAGAGGCTTTAGTATAATGCTCCCCCCTCCCCATAGACAGTCTGTAGTATAATGCCCCCCCTCCCCATAGGCAGAGTCTTTAGTATAATGCCCCCCCTCTCTGTGGGCAGAGTCTTTAGGATAATGCTCCCCCATAGGCAGAGTCTGTAGTATAATGCACCTCCCCCTTCCCATAGGCAGAGTCTGTAATATAATGCCGCCCCCCACCCGGCAAAAAATAAATAAACAGTACTCATCTCTCCTCCTGGTTCCCTCGCTGCTCAGAGCACCCAGCACGCACACATCTTCAGCACAGCGGGCTGGGCGCCAAGTGATGATGTCAGAGACGTCAGTCACAGAAGGGACTAATGGGAGAGAGATCCGCGCTCCCTCTCTCATCAGTAAACTTGCGGCGGTGGCGGGCAGTGGGGCCCGATGCTGGCACCAGGGGCATGCTAGATACAGTTACACTGGCGTAGCCCTGGATGGGCCCCCTAAGAGCGAGGGGCCCGGGGCCACCGCCCCCTTTGCCCCCCTGGTAGCTTGATACTGTGGCAGAGGGAAGCATGAAGTGCTCTAAAATTTCCTGGTAGACGGCTGCGCTGACTTTGGTGTTGAAAAAACACAGTGGACCTACACCAGCAGATGACACGGCTCCCCAAACCATCACTGATTGTGGAAACTTCACACTAGACCTCAAGCAGCTTGGATTGTGGCCTCTCCACTCTTCTTCCAGACTCTGGGACCTTGATTTCAAATGAAAATTGGAACTCTGGACATCTGTCAAGTCAGCAGTCTTCACCATGATTGTCATGATTGTGGAGCCTACTAAAACAGACTAAGGGACCTTTTTAAATGCTTAGGAAGTCTTTGCAGGTGTTTTTTGTTAATTATTTTAATTTACTGAGTTAATGACTTTTGTGTTTTCATTGGCTATAAGCCATAATCATCAACATTAACAGAAATAAACACTTGAAATAGATCACTGTGTTTGTAATGACTCTATATAATATATGAGGTTCACTTTTTGCATTGAAGAACTGAAATAAATTAACTTTTTGATGATATTCTAATTTTGTGAGATGCACCTATATGTTATGGCCTTGTAAATTAGAGTGTCTATCTTCATGGGGTGCACTTAAATAGTGCTGGGCAGCCCGTGTTCTTGCCTCAGCAGCGAATTTAGCTATCCAGGGAATCTAGTCACTTTATGTGTATATCAGTTCTGACATTATGTTGCTTGCATTTGAATCCTGTCTCTTTTTTATTGTTTGATAACGGCACTGTCTGCTAGTGATTTAATGTATTTGCTCTAGTTTCAATTTGCAATGCATTATGGGAAAGTTCCAAGAGCATTGTGAGACAGTTCTTGTTGCATTGTGGTCCTGTTCTTGTCACAGTTTGGGCAGCGACCATTATTTCCTCGTCTCTTCTGATGGAGAAGTTCCCTTATCACTCATCTTGTAAAGTGGCACAGAGCGGTAGTCGTGACTGAACGTCGGTCTGATTTCGCTCTGGCACTTTACAGACAATGGGTGTCCCAGTCCCAGTGTGCTCTAGGGTGTGGGGTGCAGCACACTCTCTTGTAGGCCGCAGGCCTCCACTGCCTTCAGGCTTCTGTCCTCAGAAGCCGCCGCACACAATTTAGGGAACACGAAGTTCTTTGTAACAGTCAAACATATACTTGACAGTTCAAGTTCATCAGGTGGGTACAGATGGGATAAGGCACAGCAATTCACATTATCCTCCTTCTTAGCATAACTCCTCTTCAGCCGTGTTGCTAGCTCATCCTGTATTTCTCGTCCACCTCTGCAGTGCACCCGGGACTGGCCTTCAACTTCCATCTATGCAGGTCCCTGTCCATCTTCCTTTGTACTTCAGAGCACACAAAGTGTCCGGCAGCTCCTATGCCAGACCTTAGGCTCTGTACGTGACTGGAGCGACTGCTCTGGATCCCAGTAATGCCTCCCACTGCCTGGAACATTGAGTACTATATACAGTGGGTACGGAAAGCATTCAGACCCCTTTACATCTTTCACTCTTTGTTTCATTGCAGCCATTTGGTAAATTCTAAAAAGTTCTTTTTTTCTTCTCATTAAAGTACACTGTGCACCCCATCTTGACTGAAAAAAAAACAGAAATGTAGAAATTTTTGCAAATTTATTAAAAAAGGAAAACTGAAATATCACATGGTCATAAGTATTCAGACCCTTTGCTCATATTTAAGTCACATGCTGTCCATTTCTTGTGATCCTCCTTGAGATGGTTCTACTCTTTCATTGGAGTCCAGCTGTGTTTAATTAAACTGATAGGACTTGATTTGGAAAAGCACACACCTGTCTATATAAGACCTCACAGCTCACAGTGCATGTCAGACCAAATGAGAATCATGAGCTCAAAGGAACTGCCTGTTACGATGTTAGTAGATACCCTGAAGTCCAATGGCGTGGGCCAAAAGCAGAGACTGAGACAAGAGTAGTGTGAAAGTCTATTTTAAACTCAAGTGCAAAAGATCACAGCAAACAGTTTATGAAGGTAAGTTCATTCCAAACAATACTTCTTAGAACCTAATCTGTAAGGCACGGCCTTCATTACTATTAGGGTATGTAAACGTTAACGATAGTCCAAGTTTACTTAGGGACAGTAATATGCAAACAGAAATAAGGATAGTAAGCAGACGTAGGTATTCCTCAGTTGATTGTGGACTCACGTAGTGCAGAAGAGAAGACAAACTGGAATATGGATCTGGATATTGAAGAATGCAGGAGGTGCAGCGGAGGAAACAGCGATGTCTTAAGCAGAGCTGGAGCCGGGTATTTAAACACAGAGCAAGATGGTGACTATACCAGAGGTGTAGAGATCCAGGAGAAGTTTTCTTCAGGAAGACAAAAGTTCAGAGATCCCAGCGTGAGTGAACAACAGCCAGTGGTTCCTTTCAGCAGAAGTCCCCTTAGCAGAGTATTCAGGCAGCAATCCTTTCAGCGGATGACTAGGAGTAAACACAAGGTCAGCAAGACTCTATTCAGAGGGCTAGCACAGGTGAGTAGAAAGCTAAAAGCACACAATACTCAGGCAAGGCATGATTGCAACACATGCAGTTTAAGTAGGTCCACAGGCAGGAAACACATGACCCCAGTGAGGCAATGGAAGCCATCTTGGCTAAGGGAAAAACTACTGGCAAAGTAAAATTAAACCTGGCATCCTGACACTGCCCAAGGAGCTTAGAGACAGAATTGTGGCAAGGCACAGATCTGGCCAAGTTTACAAAAGAATTTCTGCATTAGTCAAGGGTCCTAAGAACACAGTGGCCTCCATAATCCTTAAGTGGAAGAAGTTTGGGACCACCAGAAGTCTTCCTAGACCTGGCCGTCCAGCTAAACTGAGCAATCGTGGGAGAAGAGCCTTGGTGAGAGAGGTAAAGATGAACCCCAAGATCACTGTGGCTCAGCTCCAAAGATGCAGTAGGGAGATGGGAGAAAGTTGCATAAAGTCAACTATCACTGCAGCCCTCCACAAGTCGAGCCTTTATGGCAGAGTGGCCCAACGGAAGCCTCTCCTCAGTGCAAGACATATGAAAGCCTGCACAGAGTTTGCTTAAAAACACATGAAGGACTCCCAGTCTATGAGAAATAAGATTCTTTGGTCTGATGAGACTAAGATAGAACTTTTTGGTGATAATTCTAAGGGGTATGTGTGGAAAAAACCAGGCACTGCTCATCACCTGCCCAATACAATCCCAACAGTGAAACATGGTGGTGGCAGCATCATGGGGGTGTTTTTCAGCTGCAGGGACAGGACGACTGGTTGGAATTGAAAGAAACATGAATGCGGCCAAGTACACAGATATCCTGGATGAAAACCTCTTCCAGAGTGCTCTGGACCTCAGACTTGGCCGAAGGTTCACCTTCCAACAAGACAATGACCCTAAGCACACAGTTAAAATAACAAAGGAGTGGCTTCAGAACAACTCTGTGACCATTCTAGACTGGCCCAGCCAGAGCCCTGACCTAAACCCAATTGAACATCTCTGGAGAGACCTGAAAATGGCTGTCCACCAACGTTCACCATCCAACCTGACAGAACTGGAGAGGATCTGCAAGGAAGAATGGCAGAGGAACCCCAAATCCAGGTGTGAAAAACTTGTTGCATCATTCCCAAGAAGACTCATGGATGCACTAGCTCAAAAGGGGGCTTCTACTCAATACTGGTCATTTGGTCTGACATGCACTGTGAGCTGTGAGGTCTTATATAGACAGGTGTGTGCCTTTCCAAATCAAGTCCTATCAGTTTAATTAAACACAGCTGGACTCCAATGAAAGAGTAGAACCATCTCAAGGAGGATCACAAGGAAATGGACAGCATGTTGTAGTGCCGGCGTCCCTGCCCTCTGCTAGGCAGGGACGCTGTTCCCCTCACCGCTCTGCTCCGTGCCCGGCGTCCCTCTCCCGCTCTGCTGGCAGCGCGCGCTCCTTCCCGGCCACTGTGCTTAGGGCGCGCGCGCGCGCCCTCCCTCCCTCTTAAAGGGGCCGCGCGCGCCGTCCTAAGGAGTCCCCGGCCAATGGCCGGAGGACTTTACCATATATAAGGCACCTCCTCCAAAATGGAGGTGCCCGAGCAATGTTGTTGCACCGTTCTACTCTGCTTCAGCCCTCAGGTCCCGTTGCCAGTTACCTGCCAGATTCCTGCCAGCTTGCTGTCCTAATCCTGCCTGATTTCCTGTTACCTGCCTGCCTGCCTGAGGTCCGACGGTCTGCCTTACAACTCCGGTCAGTCTGTCTAAGGTCCAACTTGCCCGCTCACCTGGGAGCGCACATCAGCTACCTGCCTGCTTGCCTGAGGTCCGACGGTCTGCCTTACAACTCCGGTCAGTCTGTCTATGGACCAGCTTGCCCGCTCACCTGGGAGCGCTTCTCCGCTACCTGCCTGCTTGCCTGCTCGGAGGCTCCGCTGTCACGTGCTGTGACCACCAGCTATTCCAGACTCTTGCTCGCTCACCTGGGAGCGCTTCTCCGCTACCTGCCTGCTTGCCAGCCCGGAGGCTCCGCTGTCACGTGCTGTGACCACCAGCTATTCCAGACTCTTGCCCGCTCACCTGGGAGCGCTTCTCCGCTACCTGCCTGCTTGCCAGCCCGGAGGCTCCGCTGTCACGTGCTGTGACCACCAGCTATTCCAGAGACTCTTGCCCGCTCACCTGGGAGCGCTTCTCCGCTACCTGCCTGCTTGCCTACCTGGAGGCTCCGCCGTCACGTGCTGTGACCACCTGCTATTCCAGAGACTCTCGCTTGCTCACCTGGGAGCACACATCCTCCATCTGCCTTGCTAGCCTACCTGGAGGTTCAGCCATCACAGGTCGTACCTACCCTTTACCTAGAGACTGCCCCGGTCACTTGCCGTGACCTCCAGCCCGTTCTTCCAGAGACTGCCCGGTCACTTGCCGTGACCTCCAGCCCGTTCTTCCAGAGACTGCCTCGATCACTTGCCGTGACCTCCTGCCCGTACACCCAGAGACTGTCCCGGTCACCTGCTGTGATTGCCTGCCTGGTCGCCACCCGCTCCCTTACAAGGACCGCCCCCTTGTATAGTAGCCCAGAGGTTCCGCCTCCCAGACTCGTTACAGTTTGCTCGGGCCATGGAACCCGGTGGCACCCAAGCTCCCTCGCTCTCGGACCTGTGTCATGAACTGTCCCGTCAAAGGTCCCAACAGGAGTCCATCCTGGGTCACCTGCGGAATGTCAATACTCGCCTGGACACTCTGACTGCTCCACCAACAACCTCCGCCAGTGCCATGTCTCGCAATCCGGCAGCTCCGCTGTCCACTAACACCATGATATCCTACCCCGGACCTCGGCTTTCTGCACCTCCTCGCTTCGGAGGCGACTCAGCCCAGGCTCGAGGCTTCATAAATCAGTGCACCCTGCACTTTGAACTATTGTCCCACCAGTTTAACTCCGACCGAGCCAAAATTGCATTCATCATGTCCCATCTCACCGGGGAGGCCGTGGCCTGGCTAAATCCTCTATGGGAGAGAGGAGACCCCCTGGTGTCCAACTTGCCTGCTTTTCTCACGGCTTTCCGGAAAGTCTTCGACGAACCCGGACGGAAGACCTCATCCGCATCATCGCTGCTACGCCTCCGTCAGGAAAGTCTCACCGTGGGCCAATATGCCATACGGTTCCGTACCCTTGCCTCGGAGCTGGCCTGGGATAACGACGCTCTGGTTTCCGTCTTCTGGGAGGGTCTGTCCGGCCGTATTAAAGATGAACTTGCCGGTCGGGACATTCCTACCACTCTCGATGACTTAATAACTCTTGCCACCCGGATTGACCTACGGTTCCAGGAGCGTGCCAGAGAGGTCACCCGTGAGAGGAGGTTACCACGTCTAGCTCCTACTTTTCAGAAACCCGTCACTCCTTCTGTCTCTAACCAGGTACACCCTCCTGAGCCTATGCAGGTCGACCAGACCAAGATGGTCAAGACCCGTCAGGACTTACGCCGTGCCGAGGGGACCTGCTTCTACTGTGGCAGTAAGGAGCACCGGATCCGTGCCTGCCCGGAGAGGTCGGGAAACGCCTGTGTCTAGGTTCGCTCAGAGAGGTCCACCTAGACAAGAATAAATCCTCTCCATCCCTGCTGTTGTCAGTTTCAATCGTCTACGGGGAGAACCGTTATTTCGAACTAGCCCAACTGGACTCTGGAGCAGCCGGGAATCTTATTTCACAGTCCCTGGTAGAGAAATACCGCATCCCCACCAAACCTCTGGCTGTACCCTTGTCTGTTGCTGCCGTGGATGGGGGGCTCTTACCACGCCCCATCCAACTCATCACCGAATCCATTACTCTGCAGGTGGGAATGCTGCATTCTGAAAGTATCTCCTTCCATGTTCTGCCTGGACTCTCTCACGCCCTCTTGCTAGGCCTACCTTGGCTCCAGAAACATGCACCCGTTCTTGACTGGCAGACCGGAGAAGTCCTTCGCTGGGGACAGGGCTGCCATAAGACCTGTCTGGTTCCCGTTCATCCCGTCCGTCCTTCTCCTACCCCAGCTAATCTACCTGGACTTCCGATTCCTTATTGGTCTTATGCTGATGTCTTTAATAAAAAGGAGGCAGAGACACTACCCCCTCATAGACCATACGACTGCCCTATCGACCTGTTACCTGGTACTTCTCCCCGTGGGCGTATTTATCCATTATCCGCTGCTGAGACCCGGTCGATGTCCGAATATATTGAGGAGAATCTGGCCAGGGGATTCATCCGGAAATCTACCTCCCCGGCGGGAGCAGGCTTCTTTTTCGTCAAAAAGAAGGACGGCTCTCTCCGTCCCTGTATAGACTATAGAGGCCTTAACCAGATCACGGTGAAGAATAAGTACCCCCTTCCGCTCATTCCGGAGTTATTTGATCGTCTGAGGGGGGCTAGAATCTTCACCAAACTGGATCTCCGTGGGGCGTACAACCTGGTTCGTATCCGTCAGGGGGATGAATGGAAGACGGCATTCAACACCCGGGACGGCCACTATGAATATCTGGTAATGCCCTTTGGCCTCTGTAACGCTCCTGCCGTCTTTCAAGAGTTGGTCAATGACATCTTCCGGGACCTTCTCTACTCCTGCGTAGTGGTGTACCTGGACGACATCTTGGTCTTCTCTCCGGATCTCCAGACTCACCGGAGGGATGTTCGTCAGGTCCTGCTCAGGCTCAGGCAGAACCATCTCTACGCTAAATATGAGAAGTGCCTCTTTGAGCAGACCTCGCTTCCGTTTCTGGGCTACATTATCTCTCAGACTGGCCTACAAATGGATCCTGAGAAACTGTCTGCCATCGAGAAATGGCCCCGACCAGAGGGGTTGAAGGCTATTCAACGGTTCCTGGGCTTCGCCAACTATTACCGCCTCTTCATCCCGCACTTCTCTTCCCGGACTGCCCCAATTTCCGCGCTCACCCGTAAGGGTACTAATCCCAAAGAGTGGCCGCCCGAAGCAGAGGAGGCCTTTCTTTCCCTAAAACAGGCCTTCTCTTCCGCCCCGGTGCTGCATCGCCCGGACGGCAACAAGCAGTTCTTCCTGGAAGTTGACGCCTCCTCCTCTGGAGCCGGAGCGGTACTTACTCAAAAATCATCTTCCGGGAGAATGGTAACTTGTGGCTTCTTCTCCAAACTCTTCTCCTCTTCTGAGCGCAACTATTCCATAGGAGACCGAGAGTTATTGGCCATCAAGCTGGCGTTGGAGGAGTGGCGTTACCTACTCGAGGGGGCTCTTCATCCGGTAATAATTTACACTGACCACAAGAACTTGGCTTACCTCCAGCATGCCCAGAGACTTAACCCGCGCCAAGCCCGGTGGTCCTTGTTTTTTGCTCGCTTTGATTTTGTTCTTCATTTTCGCCCGGCTGACAAAAACGTCAAAGCAGACGCCTTGTCCCGATCCTTTCTGGTGTCCGATCTCGAGGAAGAACCTAAACATATCATCGATCCCGCCAGAGTAATGCAGGTGGCTCCCGTGAGTCTAAATCGTCTCCCTCCCGGTAAGACGTTTGTTTCAGTACCTGATCGGGAGAAGATCCTACACTGGGGCCATTCGTCTAAACTAGCTGGCCACGCTGGTCAGAAAAAGACCCTCCAGCTTATTGCCCGGCACTATTGGTGGCCTACCCTGCACAAGGACATAATAGACTTTGTTTCTGCCTGTGTGTCCTGCGCCCGCAACAAAGTCCCGAGACATCTGCCAGCCGGACGCCTCCTTCCGCTTCCTGTACCTGCTGCCCCCTGGCAGCATATAGCAATGGACTTTATAACTGATCTCCCCGTCTCTGCCGGTTGTACGGTCATTTGGGTGGTCGCTGACCGCTTTTCCAAGATGGCTCACTTTATTCCCCTGCCAGGCCTTCCGTCTGCACCCGAGCTGGCTAAAGACTTTATCCGCCACATCTTCCGTCTTCATGGCCTGCCCCTCCACATCGTGTCGGATCGTGGGGTACAGTTCACCTCACGTTTCTGGAGAGCCACTTGTAAACTACTAGACGTCACCCTGGACTTCTCTTCCGCTTACCACCCACAGTCCAATGGTCAAGTGGAGCGGATCAATCAGAACCTGACCAGTTACCTCCGGCACTTTGTTAATGCCCACCATTCTGACTGGGTGGATCTCCTACCATGGGCCGAGTTCTCTTATAATAATCACGAGAGCGAATCCTCCTCCAAATCCCCGTTTTTTGTAGTCTTTGGTCAGCATCCTCGGATTCCTTTTCCTGTCTCCACCTCTGTGGACAACCCGGCTGCGGAATCTCTCGTTAGCAAATTTTCCTCCATATGGGAGAGTACCCGGTCCGCACTCCTTCTGTCATCCGAGCGTATGAAAAGACACGCTGACAAAAAACGCCTGGATCCTCCACAATTTCGTCCAGGAGATAAAGTCTGGCTCTCATCTAAATATGTTCGACTCAAGATACCTTCTTACAAGTTAGGGCCTCGGTTCATCGGTCCTCTGGAGGTCATCAGTCAGATCAACCCGGTGGCCTATAAATTGAAACTCCCGGCCAACTTACGGATCCCTAACTCCTTCCATGTATCTCTCCTCAAACCCGTGGTGCTTAACTCTTTTTCCAAGTCTACAGGTGCGCCTCCTGCTCCGGTTTCTGCTGAGGACGAGTTTGAGGTAGAGAACATTCTTGCCACCAAAAGGGTAAGAGGAAAGACCTTTTTTTTGGTAGATTGGAAGGGGTTTGGTCCTGAGGAGAGAACGTGGGAGCCCCGGGAGAACATCCATGCCCCTCTCATCCTAGCTAAATTTCTATCTGGCCTAAAAAAGGGGGGGCCTAAAGGGGGGGGTACTGTAGTGCCGGCGTCCCTGCCCTCTGCTAGGCAGGGACGCTGTTCCCCTCACCGCTCTGCTCCGTGCCCGGCGTCCCTCTCCCGCTCTGCTGGCAGCGCGCGCTCCTTCCCGGCCACTGTGCTTAGGGCGCGCGCGCGCGCCCTCCCTCCCTCTTAAAGGGGCCGCGCGCGCCGTCCTAAGGAGTCCCCGGCCAATGGCCGGAGGACTTTACCATATATAAGGCACCTCCTCCAAAATGGAGTTGCCCGAGCAATGTTGTTGCACCGTTCTACTCTGCTTCAGCCCTCAGGTCCCGTTGCCAGTTACCTGCCAGTTACCTGCCAGATTCCTGCCAGCTTGCTGTCCTAATCCTGCCTGATTTCCTGTTACCTGCCTGCCTGCCTGAGGTTCGACGGTCTGCCTTACAACTCCGGTCAGTCTGTCTAAGGACCAACTTGCCCGCTCACCTGGGAGTGCACATCAGCTACCTGCCTGCTTGCCTGAGGTCCGACGGTCTGCCTTACAACTCCGGTCAGTCTGTCTATGGACCAGCTTGCCCGCTCACCTGGGAGCGCTTCTCCGCTACCTGCCTGCTTGCCTGCCCGGAGGCTCCGCTGTCACGTGCTGTGACCACCAGCTATTCCAGACACTTGCCCGCTCACCTGGGAGCGCTTCTCCACTACCTGCCTGCTTGCCAACCCGGAGGCTCCGCTGTCACGTGCTGTGACCACCAGCTATTCCAGACTCTTGCCCGCTCACCTGGGAGCGCTTCTCCGCTACCTGCCTGCTTGCCAGCCCGGAGGCTCCGCTGTCACGTGCTGTGACCACCAGCTATTCCAGAGACTCTTGCCCGCTCACCTGGGAGCGCTTCTCCGCTACCTGCCTGCTTGCCTACCTGGAGGCTCCGCCGTCACGTGCTGTGACCACCTGCTATTCCAGAGACTCTCGCTTGCTCACCTGGGAGCACACATCCTCCATCTGCCTTGCTAGCCTACCTGGAGGTTCAGCCATCACAGGTCGTACCTACCCTTTACTTAGAGACTGCCCCGGTCACTTGCCGTGACCTCCAGCCCGTTCTTCCAGAGACTGCCCGGTCACTTGCCGTGACCTCCAGCCCGTTCTTCCAGAGACTGCCTCGATCACTTGCCGTGACCTCCTGCCCGTACACCCAGAGACTGTCCCGGTCACCTGCTGTGATTGCCTGCCTGGTCGCCACCCGCTCCCTTACAAGGACCACCCCCTTGTATAGTAGCCCAGAGGTTCCGCCTCCCAGACCCGTTACACATGTGACTTAAATATGAGCAAAGGGTCTGAATACTTATGACCATGTGATATTTCAGTTTTCCTTTTTTAATAAATTTGCAAAAATTTCTACATTTCTGTTTTTTTCAGTCAAGATGGGGTGCAGAGTGTACTTTAATGAGAAAAAAATGAACTTTTTAGAATTTACCAAATGGCTGCAATGAAACAAAGAGTGAAAAATTTAAAGGGGTCTGAATGCTTTCCGTACCCACTGTACTTCAATAAAACTCACCCTATAGATACCCTAGCCTGAACCTGCATGTCAACGGAGATGGGCATCCTACATATAGATGACAATGGCACCCTTGCTGAACGGCAGCTGCCCCTAGACCCTAAAAGTCCCTTATTCGCACTTATGACGCGCCCCTGGGCCTGTGTCGCGCAGCGTTGCGCACGCGGGAGCTTACCCGGAGCCGGATCTGGTGAGGGTTGTAGTCTCGTGGCGGTGACCCGGTCCGTGCCCAGGGAGTCAGACTAAGTGGCGCTGTATTAGCGGTAGATGTTGGACGACTACGCCACCCGTTGAGTGCAGCTAAGGAGCTGCTGCTGCAGGGCAGACCGCTGAGGCCGGTGGTAGGATTGTGCAGCGTGATAGTATAACCCCCAACAGGAGGGGTATGGCCTCAGGGCAGCCGACGTGGATGATGGGGGTAGCAGGAACCACTCGGAGACGGTACGGTGTAGTTCAGGGTCTTTACTGGTGACAAAGACAGACCCTCCCGGAGTACTGGCTAGCGATTGGGGCCTGGTCAGTCCTTGAGCAGATGGGATCTCCCCTGGCCAGGCGGAGTTGTAGGCCTCCCAAACTAACGTTACTCTTCTGGCTACCTTGCTAGAGGCGGGTATAAGTAGCCCACGTCCCTGAGTGTACCGTGTGGTGCTCACCCGTATGGCCGGTGACTCGGGGCCTTCTAGTAGCTTCCGCTCCACGACGGCGGTGCTGGTCCCACGCGTGTGACCGTGCCTTCGGGTTTCTGGGCCAGAGGACCTGCAATCCCCTGCCGGTCGGTTTCTGCTGCTGGATAGGAGTTAGTCCCCACAGCCTCGGATTCCGGGTCCGGTGATAGCTTCTCAGTCAGGGCGAGCTCTGCAGCTGCCAGCCCCTGACTCCTTGTAGCACTGCTCCCACAGAGCTCCTGTTGTTTCTTCCCATAGCTGCTTCTCTTCTCTGTCTCTACTTCTGGCATGGCCCAGGAGCTGGGCCCAGCCGGAGCCACAGCTCCCTGTCAGCCCTCCTGGCTGAACTCTCCCTTTGAACTCTCTAACCCTGCCTCAGCCCCAGGTTTATATAGGGGAAGTCCTTCCCCTCCCAGGACTGGGCAGGAGGTGTGGCATGCATAGGATTCCTGACCAAGAGACCTCCCACCTGCTCTCAGACATAACATTGCTGTTACTGTGGAAACCAGACCCCTGGGGTGCCACATTCCCCCCTAGTGAAATTTAGTACTCCGGGACTAAACAATTTTTTTTTTGAAAAACATAATAAGGTATAAACAATAATAATACAACAAGAAAAACACATAAAGATGGTCACGGCGTGTCCGCAACCGGGTGCAGTCTTTGAAGAAAAGCAAGGTGTCCATTTCACCAAAACAGGGAGACGTAACCAGGTAGGGGTCTGTCCTGCCCCGAGTCCTTAACAGTCTTTAGTCCATCCCTAGGTTACGCTCCAACTATGTACACAGGATTCCCGGTAAATCCACCAAAGACTCCTATAAATTACTAGAGACACATAATTATTTACAAGATATGGCCGCTCTCAGTCCTCGGCCAGTGGGGATAAGGATTGGCTGCTCACAGTCCTCAGCCTGGTAAGGGATAGGGGATGGCTGCTCACAGTCCTCAGCCTGGTAAGGGATAGGGACACACGGGGAACAATTCACTAATCCCAACGGGGACCATATTTTAATTAGCATCAGTTCTCATACCCTGACGGGTAACGATATACAGTTCTTTGTTTATGCTACTTCCCTTCAGTAGCGGTGTCCTCTTTGTGCTCCCTCCTGAGGGTAGTCCTCAGACCCGTCCGGGTCCTCTTGGCTTTCCTCGTATTGGTAGCACTGCAGCCCCTCCTTGGTTAGCCGGGCTAGTATCTCTGCGACAGTCCTCCTCCCAGGTGGCCAGGACTTTACCTCCCTTTGGGCTGCCCCGGTTAATTGGGCCACCAGGATGCTCACTTTTTGCTCTTCTGTGAGGGGGTACACCTGGAAGAGGCTATCCAGCTTTTCTCTAAAGTCCTGCAGGGTATGTGACTCCCCTGAGTACTGGGGTAGCCAGGCTGCCCCCGGGATATAGGGCATGGTGAAAGGCATGACCGCAACAGCGGTGGCGCTGGCGGGGGTTGGAGCGGTGAAGCTCTCCTCCGTATCCGACATCCTTCTCCCCCTAGTGGACCGTGGCCTACCTTGCGATGATCCTCTTCCGTAAGCCGCGGCTCCGCAGTGGATCGTCAGGGTTGAGGACCTTCCGTCGCGCTCCTGTGACGTCGGCGTCTGCTGGGCTCCTTCCAGGACCTTACGCAACGTCCGGACGTGAGGCGGGGCTTCAGTTCTCGCGCGCTTTCGGAGTCCACGCCCCTCTTCTTCCCGCGCGGCGTCCTCAAGATGGCGTCCAATGGCGGGAAACCTCCACGGAGGGCGGGAAGAAGGCCGAAGATGGCGCCGGATGGCGGGAATCTTCACCACTGGTAAGTTTGAACAGTCTTTTTCAGGCACGCAGTACCCGGTGGTTGCGGGCACGAGATCCTGCCGACTACACCAAAAGTTGACGCGCCCCTGGGCCTGTGTCGCGCAGCGTTGCGCACGCGGGAGCTTACCCGGAGCCGGATCTGGTGAGGGTTGTAGTCTCGTGGCGGTGACCCGGTCCGTGCCCAGCGAGTCAGACTAAGTGGCGCTGTATTAGCGGTAGATGTTGGACGACTACGCCACCCGTTGAGTGCAGCTAAGGAGCTGCTGCTGCAGGGCAGACCGCTGAGGCCGGTGGTAGGATTGTGCAGCGTGAAAGTATAACCCCCAACGGGAGGGGTATGGCCTCAGGGCAGCCGACGTGGATGATGGGGGTAGCAGGAACCACTCGGAGACGGTACGGTGTAGTTCAGGGTCTTTACTGGTGACAAAGACAGACCCTCCCGGAGTACTGGCTAGCGATTGGGGCCTGGTCAGTCCTTGAGCAGATGGGATCTCCCCTGGCCAGGCGGAGTTGTAGGCCTCCCAAACTAACGTTACTCTTCTGGCTACCTTGCTAGAGGCGGGTATAAGTAGCCCACGTCCCTGAGTGTACCGTGTGGTGCTCACCCGTATGGCTGGTGACTCGGGGCCTTCTAGTAGCTTCCGCTCCACGACGGCGGTGCTGGTCCCACGCGTGTGACCGTGCCTTCGGGTTTCTGGGCCAGAGGACCTGCAATCCCCTGCCGGTCGGTTTCTGCTGCTGGATAGGAGTTAGTCCCCACAGCCTCGGACTCCGGGTCCGGTGATAGCTTCTCAGTCAGGGCGAGCTCTGCAGCTGCCAGCCCCTGACTCCTTGTAGCACTGCTCCCACAGAGCTCCTGTTGTTTCTTCCCATAGCTGCTTCTCTTCTCTGTCTCTACTTCTGGCATGGCCCAGGAGCTAGGCCCAGCCGGAGCCACAGCTCCCTGTCAGCCCTCCTGGCTGAACTCTCCCTTTGAACTCTCTAACCCTGCCTCAGCCCCAGGTTTATATAGGGGAAGTCCTTCCCCTCCCAGGACTGGGCAGGAGGTGTGGCATGCATAGGATTCCTGACCAAGAGACCTCCCACCTGCTCTCAGACATAACATTGCTGTTACTGTGGAAACCAGACCCCTGGGGTGCCACACTTACATAGACCAAAGATCTAACAGTCTACCAGAAACTGGTACAGATATCACATCAAACAATCAATCCTCAGTGTGTACTAAATGATTAAAGTGACAACAGTGAATAAAGTGACAATGTGCAAATTTATAAAAACACCCAAGAACGTTCCTAATATCTTTGGACCTCCAAGCCAAAGGATACATTCGGGCATCCAAACAAAGGCTACAATCAGCCCTGTTCAACACCCTAGATGCTGATTACCTGCCTTATAGTGGAGGGTGACACCCTAGTTAATGTTGACACTGTGGCGCCCCCGCTCCACGGCGGCTATCCCTGGATAACCCTAGCCAGCCCTGGAATTAATCACCCATAGAGGTATCAATGACATAAATGATCACAAGACTAAACAATAAAAGGAACTTATCTTGATAAAGTGCAATACTGATGCGTATCATCTTTATGCCGCATGTCCCGATTTTAAAGAGATTTAATAAAATTTGTATTTTAGGGTTTATGTTATACTTATGTCTTATGGTATCCTAAGCTTATCTTATGCTATACTCACATTATGCATTAACACTTCACATGCTGTTACATCACCATTATACATTACATAAGACACATATCACTTTTAGATATAAAACCGCAAGACAGTATTCACATGACGCGTTTGTTGTCTTCAGGGGCAGGAACAGGGTAAGACAGTCCACATCCCTACAGTTTTGTATCTTGAGCTCTGTGCACACAGCCTGCTCCAAGCTTAGCCGGTAAGAGCCCTATCTATGTGGTACAATACTGGGGTTCATCGTATGTTTTCCGCATCTACTGTATGGAGGTTTCTCTACTATCAATAAAGAGAAGGTTTTTCGCAGCCTTATTCTTAAGCAGACAGGGGGTTTAGCTCCATGTCACACTACACACCGTGGTAAGGTGTATGAGGGGAGCATAGCCTGCCTAATCTAATAGTATGGGCGTCACTAATAGGCTGTAAACCAGACACTGTGCGTGACCAGCGCCAAAATATCTACCAGTACCTCATATATAGATTTTGCACGTTATTTTTATTCAGGGTTCAGACAAGCCCATCAATGCTGGATTTGTAAACTAGGGGGTTTGTCCTCATGGGGTGCACTTAGATAGTGCTTTGCAGCCTGCCTAATCTAACAGTATGAGGATCAATAATAGGCTGTAAGCCCTATATTGAGCACTATCTGTGTTAGGCGTCAGGTGTTTTCTGGATCCGAAATGGGTTCAGAATCATCAGTGGATTCTGTGGTCTCCCATTCCGGTCCAGATGCTTCTCAGCATCATCGTCAGTCCCAACGCCTAGCTGGTGCACGAGATGTACAAGTTGTCTCTCGGGTCTTTGTTCCTAGCAACATGAAGGATAGGTTGCGGAGGGAAACAGGGCTGTTACAGCCTAAGTCCAGGATACACTGCACTGAGCATGCCCGTGACATGGCGGACCGTGATTGGTGGTTTGGGAGTCAGCTGATCCGGTGACCTGGCACCGCCTGATTGGTCGCGGGTGACGTCACCAATAATGTGACGATGGGCAGGGCTTAATATTTAAATAGCACGCCCACAAACATGGCGGCGCACTCTGATCATTGAGCTGAGTTGGTGTTATTGTGTGGACGCTTGGTCGTTTCGGCTCCACGTGTGCTTTTGCTGTTATAGCTTCTGACAGGCAGGTTTAGCAGGGGATAGACAGCCTTAGATGGAGGGAGGCAGGTAGCTTCGTCTGACACTCTGGCTCCAACAAGGGGGTCGCTATACACCCCGAGCAGACTGCGGACTCCGTATTCCCGGCACCGCCTGTTAGCCACGTGGAGAGATACTCCTCAGTCCGGTAGCAAGCCGGCTGGGAGCACGTATAAGCCGGCGTGAATCACACACGCATCCGAGCGCCTGCTGCGTAGCCTCTGTGCAGTTAACAGGGCTACGGCTCCATTATTTGTCGCACATCTCTCGTGCAGTTAATGGAGATAGTGCGAATCCCTATTCCCGTTCCGGTGTGCAGTAACACGGGGGGGATTGTTATTTCAGTTGGTTGTTTTACCTTCTTACCCGGAAGGTGTTCGTCCACAGTCCTCCAGGCTGCATCACGGACCCCGGGTTCGTTTGCTTTCCATTATTTAATAAAGTTGTTTGCAACCATTCCCCTAACAATCTGTGTGTGACCAATGACCTATACAAGCCATTTTTTTGTGTGCAGTTTTAATACTAAGCAATGACCCCCTCCAAGAATTGGTAGGTTATGAGTTGGTTGTCTCATCAGTATTTTGCACCTGTGCTGCCCCTGCCTTTATTATATGGTTTGCTTCATCCTGATTAGTGCATTAGTTTTGAGACCTGGGCTGGAGAATAAATACTGTTCCTCTTTTTTGCTGTGTTAATAATTTTTTTCAGTTTTAATTCAACTACTCTAGCATCAAGCTCCTAATTCGCTTTGTCTAAAGGAAGTTAGATGGCAATGTTTTATTGTGTGAGGTATGGAACTCTCTACCACATGACCTTGTAATACTTAATTCTCTAAAAAAAAGTTCAAGGAGGTCCTGTGTGACTTTCTTGAATAACATTACAGGTTATTCATACTAGATTTTATTATGGGACGTTGATCCAAGCAACTAGTCTGATTGCCATATGTGGAGTCGGGAAGGAATTTTTCCCCTAATTTTGGGCAAGCAGCATCTGCCTCATGGTTTTTTTTGACTTCCTCTGGATCAACACATAAGCTTTTCACAGGTCTCTATATATAGTGTGATGGCTCCCACAGCTCTTTATATACAGTACTAGATGGTGGCCCGATTCTAACGCATCGGGTATTCTAGAATCTGTATGCGGCCGACCAGGCGCAATCAACAGAGTGGTGTTTAAATGTGGCGCCAAAATCGCTGATTGGTCGCGGCCGCCGGCCACGACCAATCAGCAGAGCGGTGTTTAAATTTGGCGCCAGTATCGCTGATTGGTCGCGGCGCCAATATCGCTGATTCCGACCAATCAGCGAATCGTATTACTGAGGACCGGGCAGCGACACTACCTGTGCGGGTACTTCCGCTGCAAGGAACCGGGAGATGGCCGGCTGCTCACAGCCGAAGTATCCCGACTGGCGGCGCCGCTCCCCGGTCCTCGCTTCACACTTGCCGTCGGGAGATCAGCGGCGCCGCCGGTCGCGGTACTTCTGCTGCGAGCAGCCGGGAGATGAGCGGCTAGCGCCGGTCATCTCCCGGCTGCATCGCCGCTGACCTCCGTGCGGCAGATGAGCTGCTAACGGCCGCCATCTTTTTCTGAAATCCCGCGTCGCTGATTGGCCGCGGCTGGACCAATCAGCGACGCAGGATTTCCTGGACAGAAGGACAGACAGACAGACGGGATAAGACGATTATATACAGTACAGACCAAAAGTTTGGACACACCTTCTCATTTCAAGATTTTTCTGTATTTTCATGACTATGAAAATTGTACATTCACACTGAAGGCATCAAAACTATGAATTAACACATGTGGAATTATATACTTAACAAAAAAGTGTGAAACAACTGAAAATATGTCTTATATTCTAGGTTCTTCAAAGTAGCCACCTTTTGCTTTGATGACTGCTTTGCACACTCTTGGCATTCTCTTGATGAGCTTCAAGAGGTAGTCAATGGAAATGGTCTTCCAACAATCTTGAAGGAGTTCCCAGAGATGCTTAGCACTTGTTGGCCCTTTTGCCTTCACTCTGCGGTCCAGCTCACCCCAAATCATCTCGATTGGGTTCAGGTCTGGTGACTGTGGAGGCCAGGTCATCTGGCGTAGCACCCCATCATTCTCCTTCTTGGTCAAATAGCCCTTACACAGCCTGGAGGTGTGTTTGGGGTCATTGTCCTGTTGAAAAATAAATGATGGTCCAACTAAACGCAAACCGGATGGAATAGCATGCCGCTGCAAGATGCTGTTGTAGCCATGCTGGTTCAGTATGCCTTCAATTTTGAATAAATCCCCAACAGTGTCACCAGCAAAGCACCCCCACACCATCACACCTCCTCCTCCATGCTTCTCGGTGGGAACCAGACATGTAGAGTCCATCCGTTCACCTTTTCTGCATCGCACAAAGACACGGTGGTTGGAACCAAAGATCTCAAATTTAGACTCATCAGACCAAAGCACAGATTTCCACTGGTCTAATGTCCATTCCTTGTGTTCTTTAGCCCAAATATGTCTCTTCTGCTTGTTGCCTGTCCTTAGCAGTGGTTTCCTAGCAGCTATTTTACCATGAAGGCCTGCTGCACAAAGTCTCCTCTTAACAGTTGTTGAAGAGATGTGTCTGCTGCTAGAACTCTGTGTGGCATTGACCTGGTCTCTAATCTGAGCTGCTGTTAACCTGCGATTTCTGAGGCTGGTGACTCGGATAAACTTATCCTCAGAAGCAGAGGTGACTCTTGGTCTTCCTTTCCTGGGGCAGTCCTCATGTGAGCCAGTTTCTTGCAGCGCTTGATGGTTTTTGCATCTGCACTTGGGGACACTTTCAAAGTTTTACCAATTTTTTGCATTGACTGACCTTCATTTCTTAAAGTAATGATGGCCACTCATTTTTCTTTACTTAGCTGCTTTTTTCTTGCCATAATACAAATTCTAACAGTCTATTTAGTAGGACTATCAGCTGTGTATCCACCAGACTTCTGCACAACACAGCTGATGATCCGAACCCCATTTATAAGGCAAGAACTCCCACTTATTAAACCTGACAGGGCACACCTGTGAAGTGAAAACCATTTCCGGTGACTACCTCTTGAAGCTCATCAAGAGAATGCCAAGAGTGTGCAAAGCAGTCATCAAAGCAAAAGGTGGCTACTTTGAAGAACCTAGAATATAAGACATATTTTCAGTTGTTTCACACTTTTTTTGTTAAGTATATAATTCCACATGTGGTAATTCATAGTTTTGATGCCTTCAGTGTGAATGTACAATTTTCATAGTCATGAAAATACAGAAAAATCTTTAAATGAGAAGGTGTGTCCAAACTTTTGGTCTGTACTGTATATTAGATGATGACCCCACAGACCCTTTACACAGCATTATGTTTCCACAGCTCCTTGTATACAGTATGATTCCCTCATTGTTCCCTAAATACAGTATGATGTGCTCACAGCTCCATATACACCGTATGATGTCCCCACACATGCAGATACACAATATGATACCTATACACAATATGATGCCCCTACATCTCCCTATACACAATATGATGCCCCTACATCTCCCTCCATCTGAACAAGTCTCTCCAGCTTCAGAAAGATTATGGATGCATCACATTTTTTTTTACGGACAGGGAAAAAAGTGCCCTATTTTTATGGACTGTCCAAGAATTTCTGGACAGTTGGCAACCCTGCTATTAGTTCCACTGGGGTGGCAGCCTAGGTGGATGCTGGAAGCACAACCGTCTCTCCCTAAGATTCGGAGAGGGAAGGCCACCGATTCCTGACCCTTGCTGTGGCCTTTTCGTTGAGAGGGATGGTTTATTGAGGGCCCATATATACACACAGTCATGGCTGGAAGTGTTTAGCAACCTTGAGATTGTTCCAGAAAGTGAAGTATTTCTCCCAGAAAATTATTACAATTACACGTTTTGTTATACATTTGTTATAATATTTATTTCCTTTGTGTGTATTGAAACAGCACAAAAAATGGGAAAAAAAGGCAAATTGGACATAATTTCACACAAAACTCCAAAAATGGGCCGGACAAAATTGTTGGCACTTTTCCAAAATTGTGGAAAAACAACTTTGCTTCAAGCATGTGATGCTCGTTAAAACTCACCTGTGGCAAGTAACAGTCGTGGGTAATATGAAAGTCATACCTGAGACCAGATAAAAAGTGGAGAAGATAGATAGATATGAGATTGATAGATAGATAGATATGAGATAGATAGATGGATATGTGGCACCCCAGGGTCTGGTTACCACTGTAATAGAAATATTATGTCTGAGAGCAAGTGGGAGGTTTCCTGGTTCGGAGCCCTTAAACATGCAACACCTCCTGTCCCAGACCAGATAGGGGAGGAACCTGCCCTATATAAACTGGATCTGGGGCGGGGTTAGTGAAGTCAGAGCCTGGAGTTAGTTCCAGACACAGGGAAAGTAACAGCGAGGAGCTCTGTAGGAGCAGGAGCTGAAGACCAGGGACTTGAGCTAAGCGGAGTTCGTCCTGGCAGAAGACTCTGAGAACCGGACACAGGAGTCCGAGGTTGCGGGGACTTATATATACCCAGCAGCAGAAACCCGCCGGCAGGGGATTTCAAGTCCTCTGGCCATAGAAGCCCGGAGGCTCAGTCACGAGCAAGGGACCAGCACTGCAATCGAGGAGCGGGGGCTATCAGAAGGCCCCAAGTCACCAGCCATACAGGTGAGCACCACACGGAACACTCAGGGACGTGGGCTACTTCCACTCGCTTACAGCAAGGTAGCCAGGAAGAGTGCAGATAGTCGGGGAGGCCTACAACTCCACCTGGCCAGGGGAACTCCAGTTTGCTCACAGACTGACCAGGCCTCTTATGCTAGCCAGTACTCCCGGGAGGGTCTGCCTTATCACCATCAGTAAAGACCCTGAACTGCACTGCAAAGCCTCTGAGTCGTTCCTGCTGCACTCGTGCACCATCACTCCTATCATCCACACTCACTAGCCTGAGGCTATACTCCTCCCGTGGGGAGTTATACTACACTCTGCTGCCCTCACAACATCAGCCTCAGAGGTCTGCTCAGCAGCGGCGGTTCTTATTGACCGCAATCCACGGGTGGCGTAGTCGGACATTGCATTATACTGATACAGAGACTGCCACAATATTGGTCTGGCCACCCTGAGCCACGGGACCGGGTCGCCACTACTACTCCCAGCATTGCCCTGAAGTCCGGTCCCGGGTGCCCCATGGCCCAGGGGGCGCGTCATATAGATAATAGATAGATGATAGATAGTCCTATGATATGAGATAGAGGTCGTTATAGACAGGTTTATACACTCTCTCCCGAAGTCGGTAAAATCCTGGGTTGCCCAGGGAGATCCCTATAATGCTGATGACTTGGTGGGGTTGGTGGAAAGATACCAGGCGGTTGAGAGTCCGTTGGGAAAACAAGGGGTCGTAGCCTCTCAATACTGGGGTTCCCAAAAGGTGGCGGACACCCAAAAGAAGCGAGCTAGCGCCACACCTGGGGGGCATCCTAGAGTTCAGGAGGGGTCTGAGTTGCTGCCCAAGGTCCCACCCCATAATATAGTGTGTTGGAGATGTCATACCCCTGGCCATATTGCCTCCCGGTGTCCCATAACCTCTGAACCAATGGACTGTAACATGGGCCGGCGTTGCTCTTATTTTGCCTACCCCGCCTGCAGCGCGGTTCGTCAACATGGCGAGGGCCCTCAGGCATGCTCAGTGTCAGTTAACGGGGCACAAGTCTCTGGACTATTGGTCTCAGGAAGTTTGGTGACCCTGATAAGGGCCACACTCCCTCATCGGCTGGTTTCTGGGAAGGTGGTGGATGTCCGGTGTATCCATGGGGACGCTAAGAACTATCCTGTGGCCCAGGTGGATGTAAACACAGACTGTGGCACCACATCTCATGAAGTGGCGGTCGTTAAGGACCTATTGCATCCCATAATAATTGGACGTTACTTTGCATTATTCTGGGAAATGTGGGGGAAAGCGGGGACACCTGGTTGCTTGGACGACAGCCAGATCGCCCCTAAGGAAACTTACCCGCAGAACATAGTAGATGAGTTTCCCATGTGTGTGCTGGTGGGCAATGAGGATGAAGTAGCATCCCCTGAGTCCAATATCCCTGAGCTGGAGGTGTCCGAGGGAAACTTTGGAACTGCCCAACTCAGGGATTTAACTCTGAAAGGGGCCTTTGAAAATGTTACTGTGTTAAATGGGGTGCCTCAGGAACCGGGGGCTGACACTCGGTTCCCTCATTTTGCTGTGAATGGGGATTTGCTGTACAGAATAACCAAGCCAAGGGGTGAGGTAATAGAACAGTTGCTGGTGCCAGGGCCCTATAGACGCAGGGTGTTAGACATGGCTCATTCTCATGTGTTGGGTGGTCACCTGGGTGCAGACAAGATTCAAGAACGGATCCTCCAAAGATTCTACTGGCCAGGTTGCTATAGAGAAATATAGAGTTATTGTCGTTCCTGCCCCACATGCCAGATAACCTCCCCAGTGGCCCACTTCCGCAGTCCCCTAGTGCCACTACCAGTCATCGAGGTTCCATTCGAACGCATAGCAATGGATCTAGTGGGGCCTCTGGTCAAGTCCGCCCAAGGGCATCAGTATATCCTGGTGGTATTAGATTATGCTACATGGTATCTGGAGGCCGTACCACTACGAAACTCCTCCACCAGGTGTATAGCCCGGGAGTTAGTCCACATGTTTTCAAGAACCGGGTTGCCTGATGAGATCCTAACAGACCAAGGAACTCCATTTATGTCGAAGGTCATGAGGGAATTGTGCAAGACACTGCAGATTGCACAACTGAGAACCTCCGTGTACTCTCCCCAGACGGACGGACTGGTAGAGAGGTTTAACAAAACCTTGAAAGCAATGTTGAGGAAAGCAGTGGAAAAGGATGGCCGAGACTGGGACTATATGTTGTTCGCCATGAGGGAAGTTCCCAAAGCTTCCACAGGTTTCTCCCCATTTGAACCACTCTATGGACGACACCCTCAGGACTCCTGGAGGTGGAGAAAGAGTCCTGGGAAGCTGAGACCACTCCCTATAGGAGAGTGGTGGAGCACGTTGCCCAGATGCAAGAGAGGATTGCCCATGTGATGCCCATTGTGAGGGAGCACCTCCTCAAGGCACAAGAGGCACAGTCCAGGGTGTATAATAGGTCGGCCAGGGTGAGATCGTTCAACCCAGGAGATCAAGTGCTTGTGCTAGTCCCACAGTGGAGAGCAAGTTCATGGCCAAGTGGCAGGGCCCCTATGAGGTGGTAGAGAAAGTGGGGGAAGTCAACTTTAAGATCCACCAACCAGGGAAGAGGAAGCCCTACCAAATTTACCATGTTAACTTGATTAAGCCATGGCAAGATAGAGAGCCTGCGGAAGCTCCCTGTTTAGTGGCTGAGGCTGAGGCCGATGTGAAAGAGGTCAAGGTGGCAGAGTCACTGTCACATGCCCAAAAGCAACAGTGCAAAGAGCTGTTACAGCGAAATAAAGACATGTTTTCGGAGTTGCCAGGACTCACTCAGGTCATAGAGCATGAGGTTCTCACAGAGCCTCATGTTCGCGTCAATCTAAAACCATACCGGATCCCCGAAGCCCGCAGAGAGGTGATCTCTAAAGAAGTAAGGCGGATGCTAAACCTGGGAGTCATTGAAGAGTCCAAAAGTGGATGGTCCAGTCCTATAGTCTTAGTGCCGAAACCAGATGGGGAATGGCGGTTTTGCAACGACTATAGGAAGCTGAAGGAGGTCTCAAAGTTCGACGCCTACCCAATGCCTAGGGTAGATGAGCTTATCGAAAGGCTAGGACGGGCTCGGTACATCACCACTCTGGACCTCACCAAAGGATATTGGCAAATTCCCCTGTCCAAAGAGGCTAAGGAGAAGACAGCCTTCTCGACGCCAATACGTCAGGATGCCGTTTGGGTTGAAGGGAGCTCCGGCCACCTTCCAGAGAGCCATGGACCGGATCTTAGCACCCCACAAACAGTATGCAGCGGCCTACCTAGATGCTATCGTCATATTTAGCCAGGACTGGGAAAGTCATCTGGACAAAGTTCAAGCCATACTTGATGCCCTAAGGAAGGCGGGCTTTACTATCAACCCGAAGAAATGTGCCATGGGGATGGAGGAAGCCAAGTACCTAGGGTACGTGGTTGGTAGAGGGGAAATAAAACCACAAATAAATAAGGTCGAGGCGATCTTGAACTGGCCACAGCCCCTCTCGAAGAAGCAGGTCAGGGCGTTTCTAGGCATTGTGGGCTACTATCGAAGATTTGTCCCTAACTTTGCCCTGATAGCAGCCCCACTGATGGATCTTCTGAAAGGGATGAAGTCAGCTATGGCCAAGTGGTCCCCGGAAGCAGAAGCGACCTGCCAGGAATTGAAACTGGTCCTCTGTAAACAACCAGTCTTGGTGGCACCCAGCTTCTCCAAGGAGTTTGTGGTCCAGATGGATGCATCGGATGTCGGGCTGGGAGCAGTCTTGTCCCAGGAGATTAACGGAGAAGAACACCCTGTAAAATACCTCAGTCTGAAGCTCTCCGCTTGTGAGAAGGACTACTCCATTGTAGAAAAAGAATGTTTGGCCATTAAGTGGGCGTTAGACACTCTGAGGTATTACCTATTAGGTAGAAGGTTCAGGTTAGTGTCAGACCATGCCCCATTGAGGTGGATGCGAGAAAAGAAGGGAAACAATGCCAGAGTGACTAGGTGGTTCCTGGCTCTACAAGATTTTAGTTTCCAGGTAGAGCATAGGCCTGGGAAACAACATGGGAATGCCGCTGCCTTGTCAAGGATTTATTGTATGGTGACAGAAGGTGCCAAGCCCTACGGCTTTGGACAGAGGGGGGGTGTATGTAAGGTTGCTGCCGGACAGATCGTGGACGGGAGGTATGTGTCCTCGAAGTGCCATGCTTCGGTGATGTAGGATCCGGAGAAGCAGGCTCCAGCACACATAGTGCTGAGAGGAATTTAATGGGTCCGGATTACAGGGCCGGGTTTTATGAGCAGCTGAAAGAGCTGGGGGGGAACAGCTGCTCACTTACCTCCAGTCCGGTCTTGGAAGGCTAATTTAAGACAGCTGCGCCTGTCTCTGTCTGTCTGTGTTTGCTGCGCAAGGTGAGCAGACCTTGCAGGTGCTTCTTAGACTCTGCAGGAGGCAGAGAAAAGCACCTTGTTTAAACGGCTGAATCCGTGCTGCATGGACTTGTTATTTTGAGCTTTGTTCTGTTATTCCTTTTTGTGCCAGGAAAAGGCTGTAACTTTTGTTTCTTAACTGGTGTATGGACACTAAAATAAGCCACCAGTTTGTTTGAACCAGTGGACTGCATCACTGTGTGAACCTGTGCCTACCTCCAACGCGGCTCAGTGAGTACAAATCCCTACACTATCTATCTATCTATTTATCTATCTATCCATCTATCTATCCATCTATTTATTCATCTATCCATCTATCTATCCATCCATCATACATGGATAGATAGAAAGATAGATAGATACATATATGGATAGATAGATGGATAGATAGATATGAAATAGAGAATATAAGGATAGATAGATGATAGATAATCCTATGATATGATAGGTTTGATCGTGCATTTCCAATGTCTCTTACCACTGCGGCCATGATAGAGCATTTTCTACACTTTCTCGGTTCCCTCTTCCATTGCTGGAGGCTAACTTCTGCCGCATGAAATACAGTGGTGGCCAAAAGTATTGGCACCCCGGCAATTCTGTCAGATAATACTCAGTTTCTTCCTGAAAATGATTGCAATCACAAATTCTTTGGTATTATTATCTTCATTTAATTTGTCTTCAATGAAAAAACACAAATAGAATTGTCCTAAAGCCAAATTGGATATAATTCCACATCAAACCTAAAAAAGGGGATGGACAAAAGTATTGGCACTGTTTGAAAAATCATGTGATGCTTCTCTAATTTGTGTAATTAACAGCACCTGTAACTTACCTGTGGCACCTAACAGGTGTTGGCAATAACTAAATCACACTTGCAGCCAGTTAACATGGATTTCACTTTCTGACTCCGGAGGGTGTGGACATGCCTGTCTGCCTCTCTGCTAGATTGTGGAGACAATACGGCGCCGGACTACTGGCAGCCCATTGCAGCAGCAGAAGCTTCTACTTTATTTCAGTTACAGTTTTGTTACAGTTATTTTATTTTATTATTTTATTACCTTCTCTGGATTGCAACGTTCCTGTATACTCGTCTATTGGGGATGGAAGATACAACACTTCCCACACTATCAACTGCTGCTGGGCACACAGCACGAGATCTGCACCTGGATCTTCTTCCACCACTTACAAGTCTCCTGCAGGTACAGACACTCTGGGGCACGCAATACGGACCATCTCAGCTAATGCTACTGAAGGATGCATGCTGCTACCCACAGCCTGTGACAGGGATACAGCCATATGTGAGCGGTGGAGGTCACTGCATACGATCTGCCATGGAGAGGACTGGTGTGACGGGTGGAAACAATGACGGGATGGTGGACCCTAGGTCTGTTGCTAAACGAGCAGTGTATTCTAGGGATCGTCTTCTGGAACTGCGCAGGATAAAGTCTTCTCCAGCAGTGGCAATACTGAATGTTCCACGGGAAATAAGGAGACCTTTCAGAGGCTGCAGAGCAGGCAAGAAGATCAAGTCCTGGAGGAGAAGGTTTAAACCAGTGGTCCCATCCATTATCATGGGTAACGTACGATCGCTGGGAAATAAGTCGGATGAACTGCTGGCTCTGAGTAAGACCCAGAAGGAGTTTAGGGAATGCAGTCTCATGTGCTTTACAGAAACCTGGCTGCATGAGGAGGTCCCAGATTCATGTGTCTCGGTACCAGGGTTTCAAATGGTTCGGGCTGATAGAGAGAGAGTTAGATGCGGCAAGAAAAAAGGTGGAGGAGTGATACTCTACATTAACAACAGATGGTGCAATCAGGGGCATGTAACTGTTAAGGAGAAACATTGCTGTCCAAATATTGAACTGTTAGCAGTGGGCCTCAGGCCTTACTATCTGCCTAGAGAATTCACTCTTGTTATTGTAGTTGTGATGTATATACCACCATCTGCGAACCCAGAGGCTGCTGGGGATGTGTTGTCAGGGGTGATGGCCCGGCTTCAGACTAAACACCCAAACTCTCTAACTGTAATTTCTGGGGATTTCAATCGAGTAAAGATCTCATCTGCAATACCAAAGTTCTATCAATATGTCAAATGTCCTACACGGGACAACAACACACTGGATCTCCTCTTTGCTAATGTTAAGAATGCTTATTCATCGGCTGCATTACCCCCCCTGGGGAAATCTGACCACAACCTCATACTATTGTCTCCTGCTTACCAACCAGACGTCCGCAAACAACCAGTGACAATTAAAAAGATAAGGAAGTGGTGTACAGAAGCAGAGGAGGCGTTACAAGACTGCTTTGATTGTACAGACTGGGAGGTGTTGTGTACCATGAAAGAGAATTGTGATGTTAATGAGATTACTGGCAGAGTTACTGATTACATCAACTTCTGTATGGACATATTAGTACCTGTTCAAGAGATTCGGTGTTATGCAAACAATAAGCCATGGATTACAAAAGAGTTGAAACATTTACTAAACATGAAAAAACTGGCTTTTAAAAGGAAGGACAAGGAGGCATTGAAAATTATACAGCGAGACCTAAAGGGGAAAATTAAGATTGCCCGTGAGGCATTCAGAGTTAAATTAGAAAATCAATTTGCACAAAAAAGCTCCAGAGAGGTGTGGGCTGGAATGAAGCTAGTGACTGGGTTTAAGGCAAGGTCGGAGCAGGGGGGTGGTGGACTTAGAATGGCTAATGAAATGAATGAGTTCTTCAATAGATTCAGCAATAAAGGTGCGGTAGCAGCAGGGAAGGGGGAGGAGGCCGGGGAACAACTAGCTAAATTAACAGGGGGTGAAATAGATCATTTCTCGGTCTCCAAAAATGACGTGAGGGACCAGTTTAGTAAGCTGGCCATTGGCAAAGCAGCAGGGCCTGACGGTCTCAGTCCACGTGTCCTCAGAGTGTGTGAAAATGAGTTGTGTACTGTCTTCCAGCATCTCTTTAACCAGAGCTTACAATCAAAGAGAGTACCAGTGCTATGGAAGACTTCCTGCCTGGTGCCGGTTCCCAAGACTACCTTCCCGGCTTCCCCGGGGGACTATAGACCGGTGGCCTTAACATCGCATGCGATGAAGTCCTTGGAGAGAATAGTACTTGCTCACTTGTGTCCGAGGGTGATGGCGTATACTGATGCTCTTCAGTTTGCGTACCGGCAGGGACTGGGGGTGGACGATGCTGTAGCGTCTCTGCTACAAACAGTACATTCCTTTTTGGACAATGATGGAACCACAGTGCGTGCTTTGTTCTTTGATTTCTCTAGTGCGTTCAACACATTACAGCCACTCTTACTGCGTGGAAAGTTGATTAAAATGGCGGTGGATGAGGGACTTGTGAATTGGATAATTGACTACCTGTCGGATAGGCCACAGTTTGTTAGGTGGGGGACGGCTACATCAGATAGTGTACTGAGCAGTGTCGGAGCCCCGCAGGGAACAGTGCTGTCGCCATTCCTCTTTACATTGTACACAGCTGACTTTCAGTATAAATCAGACCGTTGCCACCTCCAGAAGTACTCGGATGACTCTGTGATAGTTGGCGGTATTGGGAAGGACCAGGATGAAGAGGAATATAGAAGGGTAGTTGCGGACTTTGTAGTATGGTGCCAGGCTAACCATCTAGAACTAAATGTTAAGAAAACCAGGGAGTTGGTGATGAGCTATGGAAGGTGCAAGAAGGTATGCCTACCTGTTACCATTGACGGTCAGGATGTGGAGATGGTGGACAGTTTCAAATATTTTGGGGTTTACCTGGATAGCAAGCTAGACTGGAAGTGCCACATGGAGAAGGTCTACAAGAAGGGGATGAGTAGATTGTACTTCCTAAGGAAGTTAAGGTCTTTTAATGTGTGTGGCAAAATGCTTGAGGTGTTCTACCAATCCATTGTGGCTAGTGCCACCTTTGCGGCAATAATTTGCTGGGGTAACAGTGTGCGTGTTGCTGACGCCAACAAGCTCAACAAACTTATAAAGAAGGCTAGCGCGACGGTGGGCCTACAGCTTGGGACTTTTGAAGAGGTGGTAGAGGATAGGATTAAGAAGAAGTGCAGAGCTATAATGGGCAACAACACACACCCGCTTTATGAACTGTTTGCGAAACAGAAGAGCACATTCAGCAATCGCCTAATACAACTAAGGTGTAAAAAGGAAAAATACAGGAGATCGTTTGTTCCAACAGCTATGGGGGTGTTTAACAAATGTCTGAAAAGCAATGTCTAAAGCATTCCAAATGTTTTGTTATTATATGTGTCATGTTCGAGATCTGTGTTCTGCTGCTGTGATACCGCAATTTCCTCCGGGATAAATAAAGTATATCTTATCTTATCTTATCTTATCTTATTAAAGTTGACTCAACCTCTGTCCTGTGTCCTTGTGTATACCACATTGAGCATGGAGAAAAGAAAGAAGACCAAAGAATTGTCTGAGGACTTGTGAAACCAAATTGTGAGGAAGCATGAGCAATCTGAAGGCTACAAGTCCGTCTCCAAAGACCTGAATGTTCCTGTGTCTTCCGTGCGCAGTGTCATCAAGAAATTTAAAGCCCATGGCACTGTGGCTAACCTCCCTACATGTGGACGGAAAAGAAAAATTGACGAGAGATTTCAGCGCAAGATTGTGCGGATGGTGGATAAAGAACCTCGACTAACATCCAAACAAGTTCAAGCTGCCCTGCAGTCTGAGGGTACAACAGTGTCAACCCGTACTATCCGTCGGCGTCTGAATGAAAAGGGACTGTATGGTAGGATACCCAGGAAGACCCCACTTCTTACCCCGAGACATAAAAAAGCCAGGCTGGAGTTTGCCAAAACTTACCTGATAAAGCCTAGAACTGGAAGTGCATTGAGGTGAAGGTGAAGAGGTATTGGGAATCCTGCAGAAAATACCTGTGTGAATTGCGTGAAGAGGTATTGGGAATCCTGCAGAAAATACCTGTGTGAATTGCGTGAAGAGGTATTGGGAATCCTGCAGAAAATACCTGTGTGAATTGCGTGAAGAGGTATTGGGAATCCTGCAGAAAATACCTGTGTGAATTGCGGTGAGTGCTGCATTGTGATCTGCTGAGTGCTTTTTTACCTGTTTAGATTTATTGGGCTTTTTAAAATCTATTTTCTCACTACAGTTTTAGTTTCTTAGTTTACTACCTGTGTATTTAAAGGTTAACTACATTGCACTAAAATCCTGAGGTGTAGATTTACTCACAAGGGGTTAATTAAGGGGAAGGGGTCATAATTAAGGGTTTATAAGGGGCAGCTGGTTGGGCATAAAGTCCTTTGGAAGTGCATTGAGGTGAAGGGTACATTGCTGGAAAAGGAAAAAAAAAAAAAACCACTTTAAATCTCTTAGTTTGCGAGTGTGAACGAGCTGCGTGTGTCCGGAGCGTAAGTGCGAACGAAAGTAAGTGTGTGACTTGTTTTTCAGTGACTTTGGATTCAGGGAGTTTGGAAGGGAGGACTTAGGACTGAATTGCTGACTGTATTTCATTCTTTCTTTACTTTACTTTTTACTTAATTAATCCACCTGACCTACTTAGCTGATTCCCCCGTCCATACTTGATGCTTAATTGATCCCCCGTCCATACTTAACTGATCCCCTGTCAATATCTAATTGATACACTTGCACATCCCTAATTGATCCCCGTCCATACACCTATATATAAATAATTGTGTTTTGTACTTGTATATATATACTGACTGTATCCCCATATTTAGAATGACGTCCATGTTGGACGGAGCCGTGCAGTGTACATCTTGCGCAATGTATGCATTCCGTGAGCACCCACTCGAGGATCCATACTGCTGCGAGAGATGTGAGCATATCGTGCACTTGGAAGCCCAAATTCTGGATCTAAGTGCTCAGATAGCGGTACTGAGGAGCATCGACAACATAGAACGGAGTTTGCTGCTCACCGAGCAGACACTCAATGGGTCAATACTGGGGGTGGAGCATAGAGGGGAAGTGCAGGCTGAACAGGCAGGGAGCTGGATAACAGTAAGGAGGGATAGAGGGAAGAAGTATAGGAAGGCTGGTTCAGAACCGGCATTATTGGAGCATGACAGATCCTCTGACCGCCGGGGGAGTGTATGCTCCAGTAATGAGGGGGAGGGGGGAAGTGTAGGGCAGGCAAGACAGGTTCTGGTAGTGGGTGACTCTATTATTAGGGGGACAGACAGGGCAATCTGTCACAAAGACCGGGATCGCCGAACGGTGTGCTGCCTCCCTGGCGCTCGAGTCCGGCACATCGCGGATCGGGTTGACAGGTTACTGGGTGGGGCTGGCGAAGACCCAGCGGTCATGGTCCACATCGGCACCAATGACAAAGTGAGTGGTAGATGGAGGGTCCTTAAAAATGATTTCAGGGACCTAGGTAGGAAGCTTAGGGCAAGGACCTCCAAGGTAGTTTTCTCAGAAATACTACCAATCCCGCGAGCCACACAGGAGCGCCAACAGGAAGTTAGGGAGGTGAATAAGTGGCTAAAGAGTTGGTGCAAGGCAGAAGGGTTTGGGTTCATGGAGAACTGGGCCGACTTCGCGGTCGGATACAGGCTCTACCGTAGGGACGGGCTGCACCTCAATGGGGAGGGTGCAGCGGTGCTGGGGAAGAAGATAGCTAATAGGTTGGAGGAGTTTTTAAACTAGAGACGGGGGGGGAAACCAAGGAAATAGGTGGGATGTGAGGCAAGCAAGGGGGAAGGGGAGAAGTGAATATAATGAGGGTGGAGAGGGGGGTGGGGATAGTACAGTTAGATCGTTAGAGAAGAATAGGATGCTAAATAACCCCAAAGTTTTATCTTGCATGCTGACCAACGCAAGAAGCCTGACCAATAAGGCGGATGAGCTGCGGGCGCTTATATGGGAGGAGAGGTATGACATCGTAGGTATAACAGAGACTTGGCTAGACGATAGCTATGACTGGGCGGTAAATTTATTAGATTATAGTTTATTTAGAAGGGACCAGAAACAGGGGAAAGGCGGAGGAGTCTGCTTATATGTAAAGTCATGTCTAAAACCCAGACTAAGGGAAGATATAGGAGAGGGAGAAGAGGGGGTCGAGTCCATGTGGGTAGAGATAGAGGGAACTAAAAATAATAATAAAATATTACTGGGGGTCTGCTATAAGCCACCCAATATAACAGAGGAGAATGAGAATCTGCTATTAGGACAAATAGACAAAGTAGCAAAACATAATGAAGTGATTGTAATGGGGGATTTCAACTACCCGGATATTGACTGGGAAACAGAAACCTGTAGATCTCAGAAAGGAAAAAGGTTCTTGACAAATATTAAGGATAATTATCTCTCCCAACTAGTGCAGGAACCAACGAGAGGGAAGGCCGTGTTGGACTTAATATTGACTAATAGGCCTGATAGAATAACTGAGGTACAGATAGGGGGGCACCTAGGTAATAGCGACCATAATATTATCGACTTCAAAATGCCCTTCAGTAGGGTTATTGTTATGCACACGCCCGTACTGACTGGCGTGTGCGGGTGTTGTGGTTCCACTGGACCATGGACCGGAGAGTGCCTGGAGGGGCGTGACTAAGTATCTGGCCGATCCGACCAAGGTGGCACGACGGCATACGACGCCAGTGCACCAGGGAGAAACCGGGCAGAGGGACCAGGTGCTACTCCAGGTCAAACTCCGGACACGGGGGTTGACCCACACTGGGATTACTGGAACAGGCAGGTTAGGCTGGCACAGACTGGTGGATGTAAGCAAACACGGCAGGTATGCAGATGGGTGGATACAGGCGAGTATGCAGGCAGGGAGGTACTGGCCGAAAGGACGGGCTGGAGCACAGAAAGGTTAAGACCCAGTACAGACTGGGTCACAGAACCGCAGATGCGGTAGACAACCACAGCAGAGAGGGAATGCCCGAAGCGGTGGGCAAGAACAGAGCAGGACGGGGCTGCAGGAGCAGCGAGCACAAGCAGGGCAGGACAGGACTGCCGGAGCAGCGGGCAGAAGCAGGGCAGGACAGGACTGCCGGAGCAGCAGGCAGAAGCAGGGCAGGACAGGACTGCCGGAGCAGCGGGCAGAAGCAGGGCAGGACAGGACTGCCGGAGCAGCGGGCAGAAGCAGGGCAGGACAGGACTGCCGGAGCAGCGGGCAGAAGCAGGGCAGGACAGGACTGCCGGAGCAGCGGGCAGAAGCAGGGCAGGACAGGACAGGACTGCCGGAGCAGCGGGCAGAAGCAGGGCAGGACAGGACTGCCGGAGCAGTGAGCAAAAGGGTCAGAGCGGAGCAAGGCTGCCGGAGCAGTGAGCAAAAGGGTCAGAGCGGAGCAAGGCTGCGGAGCAGTGAGCAAGGAGTCAGAGCAGGCTAGAACCGCCGGAGCGGTAAGCAAAGGAGTCAGAGCAGACTAGAACCGCCGGAGCGGTGAGCAAAGGAGTCAGAGCAGGCTAGAACCGCCGGAGCGGTGAGCAAAGGAGTCAGAGCAGGCTAGAACCGCCGGAGCGGTAAGCAAAGGAGTCAGAGCAGGCTAGAACCGCCGGAGCGGTAAGCAAAGGAGTCAGAGCAGGCTAGAACCGCCGGAGCGGTGAGCAAAGGAGTAAGAGCAGGCAAGGCTGAGTAGGGGGGACAGGGCTCTGTTCACACGGAACAGACAGGAAGGGAAAGGCAGAGCCAGACACCCACAGGGTACGTGCAGAGAAGTAGCGAGTGGACCACAAACTCACAAACGGGAGTACAGAGACAACAAGCAGGAGTTAGGTACGAGTTCAGACTCTGCAGAAAAAGGAAGGGAACGGACATAGAGGCAAAACAGTTAAAGGATAGGAGAGAGTTCAGACTGGAACTGAGTGTACGGAGGAGACCGACACTGCAGCGGAATACAGGAGCGGGTCTGGGAATACGGCCCCCAGAGAGGCAGGACGAACAGGCAAGGAGCGTGTTCAGACAGGACAGACAAGATACAGGAGCGGGTCTAGGTAATCGGCCCCTAGAAGGCGGGAGGAACAGGCTAGGAGTGTGTTCAGACAGGTCAGACAAGATACAGGAACGGGTCTAGGTAATCGGCCCCTAGAAGGCAGGAGGAACAGGCTAGGAGCGTGTTCAGACAGGCCTGGAAATACAGCCTCCAGGATAGGCAGACAAGAGAACACAGAACGGGACCTGGCACCTTCAGAGTGCAAGCACACACTGAAAAAAACACTATGCTCAGGCAGGAATAGATGGGAGCAGCTGAGCTATATACCAGGTGACAGACAGCAATAGGCTGAGGACGCACAAGGGGTGTGACCCACAGCAGGTACAAAAATCAGGAAGTGATCGGGCGCCACCCTTAAGCAGCAGAAACAGACACAAACAGACAGCATGGAGGGAAGCCAGAGAGACATTCTGGACTGGAGATCAAGTGCGCGCTCTTGCACAGTGGGAGATGGACCACCATGCAAGGACGCCGCCAGGTATGTTACAGTACCCCCCCCCCCTTACGCCCCCTCTTCTTCAGGCCTGCCAGAATCTTCCGCAGGGAATTCGAGGACCAGTCGTTCACTTCAAGGAGATCACTTCCACTGTCCACAGGAAAAACTGATCTCATCTGGTTAGCTAGGATGCTACCTCCTATCCAGCCATCCTCAGCAACAGACGAAACGGGTGGAGTACCAGGAACAGCACACAAGGAAGTCTCTCTCCACATATTTTCAGGTGGCACCCCAGAGGGTACAGGAGACAACTGGAAGTCCTTCACCGAGTTGGAGGGGGACAGAGACTTGGGGGTAATCTCTGCTTCGAGGTACATCTTGTCAAGCTCACAGGAAGAAATAGACGGGTTATCAGGTACATAATGAGGAAAAGTCACTGTCTCTTTGTTATCTGGTGGTAATTCAGGAAACAACTGGAGGTCCTCCGCCGGGTCAGAAGAGTGCAGAGGCTCAGAGAAAACATCTGCTTCAGAGTACACTAGGTCGGACTCACTGGAGGAAGCAGGCGAGGTATCGGGTACCGAGTATAGGAAAGTCTCTGTCCATTCACCACCAGGTGGCACCCCGAAGGGTTCTGGAGACAACTGGAGGTCCTCCACCTGGTCAGAGGGGTGTAGAGACTCAAGGGTAACCTCTGCTTCAGAGTACACAAGGTCGGACTCACTGGACGAAGCAAGCGAGGTATCAGATCCAGGATATAGGAAAGTCTCTGTCCATTCACCACCAGGTGGCACCCCGAAGGGTTCTGGAGACAACTGGAGGTCCTCCGCCTGGTCGGAGGGGTGTAGAGACTCGGGATTAACCTCTGCTTCGGAGTACACTAGGTTGGACTCACTGGACGAAGCGAGCGAGGTATCAGGTACAGAGTAAAGGAGAGTCTCTGTCCTTTCGCTACCAGGTAGCACCCCGAAGGGTTCTGGAGACAACTGGAGGTCCTGCGCCTGGTCGGAGGGGTGTAGAGACTCGGGAGTAACCTCTGCTTCGGAGTACACTAGGTTGGACTCACTGGACGAAGCGAGCGAGGTATCAGTTACAGAGTATAGGAGAGTCTCTGTCCTTTCGCTACCAGGTAGCACCCCGAAGGGTTCTGGAGACAACTGGAGGTCCTCCGCCTGGTCGGAGGGGTGTAGAGACTCGGGATTAACCTCTGCTTCGGAGTACACTAGGTTGGACTCACTGGACGAAGCGAGCGAGGTATCAGGTACAGAGTAAAGGAGAGTCTCTGTCCTTTCGCTACCAGGTAGCACCCCGAAGGGTTCTGGAGACAACTGGAGGTCCTGCGCCTGGTCGGAGGGGTGTAGAGACTCGGGAGTAACCTCTGCTTCGGAGTACACTAGGTTGGACTCACTGGACGAAGCGAGCGAGGTATCAGGTACAGAGTATAGGAGAGTCTCTGTCCTTTCGCTACCAGGTAGCACCCCGAAGGGTTCTGGAGACAACTGGAGGTCCTCCGCCTGGTCGGAGGGGTGTAGAGACTCGGGGGTAACTACCACTTTGGGGTACCGATTGTCAGGCTCACAGGACGAAGCGGACAAAGTATCGAGTACCGAGTGTAGAGAAGTCTCTCTCCATTTGTCATCGAGTGGTATCCCGGAGGATTCAGGAGGCAACAGGGGGTCCTCCGCCAGGTAGTAGAGGTGCACAGACTCAGAGGTAACCACAGCTTTGGAGCATCCTTGGACATGCACACCGGTTAAAGTGGGTGAAGCATCTGATGCCGGGTGCAGGAAGTTCTCCTGTGTGGAGTCTGGATGGGCAGAAGTCTCTTCGGGCAGGAGAACCGGAGCACTACCCACGCACTTTACCCGTTGGGGCTTCTCCGGGATACAGGGAGATGAAGCTTCAGTAGGGACTTCAAGGTTGGGGTGAGGAGGTCTCAGGGAGGACAGACCCTGGCGTGACGGCTTGCCTCTACGTCTAGCACGTCTGGACTGCCTCTTGAGGTTGGGAGATGTATTCCGGAAAGCGTAGTCACCCTGTGAAGATTCTGGGTGGACAGTAGTCTCATTGGGCTGGAGGACTATTGCGCTACCCACACACATTACCCATCGGGGCTGCTCCGGGATATTGGGAGGTGAAGCTTCAGCAGGAGCCTCCGGGTTAGGATCATCGAAGACCATTAGAAAGGCCACCAGGAAGGCCATTAGGTCCAGGAGGATCGGATCCTGTGTTTCATATAGGGGGTTGATCCATTCCAAGGCATCACCCGCCAGGTAAGACATAATGAATGCCACCTTAACCCGATCGGTGGGAAAACATAGAGGGTAGAACTTGAAGTGTAGCATGCATTGCTCCACAAATGCACGACTTTGTCTTGGATCCCCATAGTAACGTGGCGGATCCGCAGGAACGAGAGCAGATAGATCCATCTGGACAGGTGCGTAATTCGCCTGGAACTCAGCTGAGAAAAAAAAAAAATTTTATTTATTTATTTTTAATGCATGTATTCGCTGGAAAACTTCTCAGAGAGCGAAGGCCGTGGGGCTCAACGGGAACCATGGCCTGAGCATGCTGTTATGCACACGCCCGTACTGACTGGCGTGTGCGGGTGTTGTGGTTCCACTGGACCATGGACCGGAGAGTGCCTGGAGGGGCGTGACTAAGTATCTGGCCGATCCGACCAAGGTGGCACGACGGCATACGACGCCAGTGCACCAGGGAGAAACCGGGCAGAGGGACCAGGTGCTACTCCAGGTCAAACTCCGGACACGGGGGTTGACCCACACTGGGATTACTGGAACAGGCAGGTTAGGCTGGCACAGACTGGTGGATGTAAGCAAACACGGCAGGTATGCAGATGGGTGGATACAGGCGAGTATGCAGGCAGGGAGGTACTGGCCGAAAGGACGGGCTGGAGCACAGAAAGGTTAAGACCCAGTACAGACTGGGTCACAGAACCGCAGATGCGGTAGACAACCACAGCAGAGAGGGAATGCCCGAAGCGGTGGGCAAGAACAGAGCAGGACGGGGCTGCAGGAGCAGCGAGCACAAGCAGGGCAGGACAGGACTGCCGGAGCAGCGGGCAGAAGCAGGGCAGGACAGGACTGCCGGAGCAGCAGGCAGAAGCAGGGCAGGACAGGACTGCCGGAGCAGCGGGCAGAAGCAGGGCAGGACAGGACTGCCGGAGCAGCGGGCAGAAGCAGGGCAGGACAGGACTGCCGGAGCAGCGGGCAGAAGCAGGGCAGGACAGGACTGCCGGAGCAGCGGGCAGAAGCAGGGCAGGACAGGACAGGACTGCCGGAGCAGCGGGCAGAAGCAGGGCAGGACAGGACTGCCGGAGCAGTGAGCAAAAGGGTCAGAGCGGAGCAAGGCTGCCGGAGCAGTGAGCAAAAGGGTCAGAGCGGAGCAAGGCTGCGGAGCAGTGAGCAAGGAGTCAGAGCAGGCTAGAACCGCCGGAGCGGTAAGCAAAGGAGTCAGAGCAGACTAGAACCGCCGGAGCGGTGAGCAAAGGAGTCAGAGCAGGCTAGAACCGCCGGAGCGGTGAGCAAAGGAGTCAGAGCAGGCTAGAACCGCCGGAGCGGTAAGCAAAGGAGTCAGAGCAGGCTAGAACCGCCGGAGCGGTGAGCAAAGGAGTAAGAGCAGGCAAGGCTGAGTAGGGGGGACAGGGCTCTGTTCACACGGAACAGACAGGAAGGGAAAGGCAGAGCCAGACACCCACAGGGTACTTGCAGAGAAGTAGCGAGTGGACCACAAACTCACAAACGGGAGTACAGAGACAACAAGCAGGAGTTAGGTACGAGTTCAGACTCTGCAGAAAAAGGAAGGGAACGGACATAGAGGCAAAACAGGTAAAGGATAGGAGAGAGTTCAGACTGGAACTGAGTGTACGGAGGAGACCGACACTGCAGCGGAATACAGGAGCGGGTCTGGGAATACGGCCCCCAGAGAGGCAGGACGAACAGGCAAGGAGCGTGTTCAGACAGGACAGACAAGATACAGGAGCGGGTCTAGGTAATCGGCCCCTAGAAGGCGGGAGGAACAGGCTAGGAGTGTGTTCAGACAGGTCAGACAAGATACAGGAACGGGTCTAGGTAATCGGCCCCTAGAAGGCAGGAGGAACAGGCTAGGAGCGTGTTCAGACAGGCCTGGAAATACAGCCTCCAGGATAGGCAGACAAGAGAACACAGAACGGGACCTGGCACCTTCAGAGTGCAAGCACACACTGAAAAAAACACTATGCTCAGGCAGGAATAGATGGGAGCAGCTGAGCTATATACCAGGTGACAGACAGCAATAGGCTGAGGACGCACAAGGGGTGTGACCCACAGCAGGTACAAAAAGCAGGAAGTGATCGGGCGCCACCCTTAAGCAGCAGAAACAGACACAAACAGACAGCATGGAGGGAAGCCAGAGAGACATTCTGGACTGGAGATCAAGTGCGCGCTCTTGCACAGTGGGAGATGGACCACCATGCAAGGACGCCGCCAGGTATGTTACAGTTATCAATAAGGGAACAACAAAAACATTAAACTTTAGGAGGGCGAAGTTTGATCAGCTGAAAGAAAGCCTTCAACTTATTGACTGGGACAAAGTACTTAATCAAAGGAATACGAATAGTAAATGGGAAACCTTCAAAAGAATTCTGAATACTCAGTGCGAGAGGTATATACCGTATGGGAATAAAAGGGCCAGAAATAAGAGGAAACCAATATGGTTGAACAAGAACGTAAAAGGGGCGTTAAATAGCAAAAAAGAGGCATTCAAGAGATTAAAACAGGAAAACAGTAAGGAGGCACTAATGTGTTACAAGGAAAAAACGAGAACCTGTAAAAAACAAATAAAAATAGCGAAGGAGGAAACAGAGAGACGTATTGCTAGGGAAAGTAGATCAAATCCCAAACTGTTCTTTACGTATATAAATAGTAAAAGGATTAAATCGGATAATATTGGACCAATAAAAAGTGAGGAAGGCAAAATCATAGAGAAAGATGAGGATAAAGCTAATCTATTAAATAATTTTTTTTCGACAACTTTCACAAAGGAAATCAAACTAACAGGAGAAATGAGAAGTGACAAGCTTAATCCTCCACTAAGTATGACAAATCTAACCCAAGTTGAGGTACAGAAACGCCTCAGTAACATTAAAATAAACAAATCACCAGAACCTGATGGCATACACCCACGGGTACTAAGGGAACTAAGTAATGTGATAGACAGACCGTTATATCTTATATTTAAGGACTCTGTTGAGACTGGGTCTGTGCCACTTGATTGGCGACAGGCGAATGTAGTGCCAATATTCAAAAAGGGAGCGAAAAGTGACGCCGGAAACTATCGGCCGGTGAGTCTGACGTCCGTTGTGGGCAAAATTTTTGAAAGCTTCATTAAAGAGGCAATTACGGAGCATCTTGATGCTAATAATCTTTTAATCCCGAACCAACATGGATTCATGAGGAATCGCTCCTGCCAAACAAACCTGATTGACTTCTACGAGGAGGTTAGCTCTCGAGTAGATCAGGGGGAACCAGTGGATGTCGTGTATCTCGACTTCTCAAAAGCTTTCGATAGCGTGCCACATAATAGGTTGGTATACAAAATGAGAATGATGGGGCTGGGGGAAAATGTCTGCAAGTGGGTAGCTAACTGGCTAAGGGATAGAAGGCAGAGGGTGGTTATAAATGGAATATACTCAGATTGGGTAAGCGTCACTAGAGGCGTTCTTTACGGTAAGAGCAGTGAGAATATGGATTTCACAGAGTGAGGAGACGGTGATGTCAGATTCACTACACCAGTTCAAGCGGGGACTGGATGCATTTCTAGATACCAGGCAGATTTCAGCATATACTTAAAAATAAAATAAAATAGTAAGTTGATACAGGGATTTATTCTGACTGCTGGTTTCAGAGTCAGGAGGGAATTTTTCCTCAGGTGAAGATTGGCCAAATCATTTGGGGTTTTTGCCCTCCTCTGGATCAACTTTACCAATTACAGAACTAACAGGTCGAACTTGATGGACGCAAGTCTTTATTCGGCTTTACTAACTATGTTTACAAACTATGTTACTATGTTTTGGAAGAATGTTCTCTGGTCAGATGAGACAAAAGTCGAGCTTTTTGGGAAAAACCATCAACATAGAGTGTACAGGAAAAAAAAAGAGGCATTCAAAGAAAAGAACATGGTCCCTACAGTCAAACATGGCGGAGGTTCCCTGATGTTTTGGGGTTGCTTTGCTGCCTCTGGCACTGGACTGCTTGACCGTGTGCATGGCATTATGAAGTCTGAAGACTACCAACAAATTTTGCAGCATAATGTAGGGCCCAGTGTGAGAAAGCTGGGTCGCCCTTAGAGGTCATGGGTCTTCCAGCAGGACAATGACCCAAAACACACTTCCAAAAGCACTATAAAATGGTTTTAGAGAAAGCACTGGAGACTTCTAAGGTGGCCAGCAATGAGTCCAGACCTGAATCCCATAGAACACCTGTGGAGAGATCACAAAATGGCAGTTTGGAGAAGGCACCCTTCAAATATCAGGGACCTGGAGCAGTTTTCCAAAGAAGAATGGTCTACAATTCCAGCAGAGCATTGTAAGAAACTCATTGATGGTTACCGGAAGTGGCTGTTCGCAGTTATTTTGGCTAAAGGTTGTGCAACCAAGTATTAGGCTGAGGGTGCCAATACTTTTGTCTGGCCCATTTTTGGAGTTTTGTGTGAAATGATCAATGATTTGATTTTTGCTTCATTCTCTTTTGTGTTTTTTCCTTGCAAGCAAATTAAATGAAGATAATAATACCAAAGAATTTGTGATTGCAATCATTTTCAGGAAGAAACTGAGTATTATCTGATAGAATTGCAGGGGTGCCAATACTTTTGGCCACCACTGTAATAAGTGAGCTGTCATTTATTCATAAGACGTTCTATTCTTCAGAGCTGAGACTGTAAAATAAAAAGTGAAGAATAAAATATCTGATGACTGTTCTTTCACTGTGAGTAAGAAACAGATAATAAAATTAAAGGAAAAATAACTGAGGGGAGAACCCTGCAGGTTTATTGTCCTTCTATAGCTGTATGGTGGCAGGATGGTGACACTGCTGGAGTCCTGGTGAGGATCTGCATGATATTCATTTCTGTTGACTTTTTATTGCCAACATATTCTGCAGTGATGTACATATAGTCCCTGCCCACAATGCGGTACACATGAGGGACAATTTCATATTAAGCCAAGTAACCTATGATGTCAAGGTCTCATATTTACAAGGTGCTTATTGGCAATCTGAGCCGGCGAATGGCTCTGTGTCCGTATATTCGCTATATACTGCCCGCAATATCTTGTAGAAAGCTCACAGTGACTAAAATGTATAAATAGTTCTCTTTGGAGAATTTAATTAGATCCATTCATACCTTATCTTATAATGAGGACTTAAAGGGCTTTTATAACTAGGTAAAACAAGCTTAACGGGACTGTCCAGGACTTATATATTAATGACCGATTTTAGGATAAGTCATCAACAGGGTGGGACTGGGCTGGCGGGGTACCCTTCTGCAGAGGAGAGGGGGAGAAGAGAATGAAAAAATAAAAAAACCTGCGGTTTTAAGGGGCACGGGCCCTTTAAAAGCGCAGGCACAGTGTATGCAGGGACGCGCGCACGCGGCGTTCATTACCTGAACCGCCGCGACACACGTCCCAGTGAAGCAGCTGAAGCTGCGCGTCTCCCTTCCCCGGCCGGCGTATGACGTCACCGGAGAAGGAGGACACCGCACGGGAGAGCAGGAAGGTAAGAGGTGTCTGTGTGTGTGTCTGTGTGTATATGAGTGGATGCAGAATGGGATGGGCCCCTGGCTGGACACACAAGGGGGGGCCCGGCTAGACACACAAGGGGGGACCCTGGCTGGACACACAAGGGGGGGCCCGGATGGACACACAAGGGGGGCCTTGCTGGACACACAAGGGGGAGCCCTGGCTGGACACACAAGGGGGAGCCCTGGCTGGACACACAAGGAGAAGCCCTGGCTGGACACACAAGGGGGAGCCCTGACTGGACACACAAGGGGGAGCCCTGACTGGACACACAAGAGGGAACCCTGGCTGGACACACAAGGGGGAGCCCTGGCTGGACACACAAGGGGGAGCCCTGGCTGGACACACAAGGGGGAGCCCTGACTGGACACACAAGGGGGAGCCCTGGCTGGACACACAAGGGGGGAGCTGGATGGACACACAAGGGGGAACCCTGGCTGGACCCACAAGGGGGAGCCCTGGCTGGACACACAAGAGGGAACCCTGGCTGGACACACAAGGGGGAACCCTGGCTGGACACACAAGGGGGAACACTGGCTGGACACACAAGGGTGAGAGCCTGGCTGGACACACAAGGGGGAACCCTGGCTGGACACACAAGGGGGGGAGCCTGGCTGGACACATAAGGGGGAGCCTGGCTGGACACATGGGAAAGGGTGGGCAGGATGGCTATATGGTGGGGCAGGCTGGACACATGGAGGCCAGGATGGATATGTGAGGGGGATGGATATATGGGGGGGCCGGATATATGGGGGGCGGGGCAGGCTGGACACATGATGGCCAGGATGGATATGTGGGGGGCAGGCTGGACACATGGGGGGCTAGGATAGATATGTGGAGGGGCAGGCTCGATACACGTGGGCTAGGATAAATATATGGAGGGGCCACGCTGGACATATGGGGGCCAGTATGGATATATGGGGGGGTGTCAGGATGGATATATGCAGGGGGGAAGGGCAGGATGGATATATGAGGGGGAGGCTGGACACATGGAGGCCAGGATGGATATATGGGGGGCAGGCTGGAAACATGGAGGCCAGGATGGATATATTGTGGGGGGCAGGCTGGACACATGGAGGCCAGGAAGGATATGTAGGGGGGGCATGCTGGACACATGGAGGCCAGGATGGATATATGGGGGGCAGGCTTGACACATGGGGCTTTAGGACAGATATATGGGAGGGGGCAGGCTGGACACATGGAGGCCAGGACAGATATATGGGGGGGGGCAGGCTGGAAACATGGAGGCCAGGATGGATATGTGGGGGGGCAGGCTGGACACATGGAGGCCAGGATGGATATATGGGGGGAACAGGAGGGCCACATGGGGGACTAGGATGGGTATATGGGAGGGGGCAGGCTCGATACACGTGGGCTAGGATAAATATATGGAGGGGTCACACTGGACATATGGGGGCCAGAAGGGATATATGGGGGGTGTCAGGATGGATATATGCAGGGAAGGGGGGGCCAGGATGGATATATGGGGGTGCCAGGCTGAACAAGGGACTTAATTACTGTTTGGGGCCAGATTGAGGAACATACTTTATTAGTTTATGGTGGCCAGTGAGGAACATTATTATTTTAGAGTCCAATTAGAGACATTATTACTTCTGTAATATAATTTACTTTTTAGGAAATTGTTTTCCATGGGATAGGACAAAAGCGGGCTCCTGTTACTGTGCAGGGCGGCACTATATCGCTTTTTTTCTTCAACTGGTGTAGTGTAGAAGTCGGGGGGTGGAGTGGGAATATTCCCTAGAAGAGATCAGTTATTGATAACTGTGTGTTATTTTCTGCAGAGATGATTCCTGGCTGGAAGAAATGATGGCCGTCTGTGCCAGATGAAGAAGAAAAGCGAAGATGAAGGACTTCACCTAGAGACGTCACTGGTGAGTCAGTGTATTACATGTGACTCGCCCCCTGGGCCGTGGGGCACTCGGATCTGGGCAATAGGGAGACGATGGGGGTAGTAGTGGCGACCCGGTTCCGTGGCTCAGGGTGGTCAGGCCAATGGTAGTCTGCTATGTTTTGCTGATAATGTCCGACTACGCCACCCGTGGATTGCGGTTATTAGGAACCGCCGCTGCATGCAGACCGCTGGGGCTGATGAGGTGTGCAGCTAGGGTAGTGTGACTCTCCACGGGAAGAGTGCGGCCCCAGGGCAGTATAATGGATGTTGGGAGTGATGGTAGTGGGAGTCCCAGTGCTGATAGTGCTGGAGGAGCAAGGAGCACACAGACAACAGGTTGCAGTCCAGGGTCTTTACTAAACAGGTAAACTGACCCACAAACAGTCCCGGCTAGGAGGGGACCTGGATGTCTGAGAGCAACGGGGAAATTGGCCCTGGTCAGGGTGAGGGTGTAGGCCTACCGTGCTTTCTGCGCTCCTTCTGGCTATCTCCTCCTGATAGGGTAACAGCCCACGTTTCCGAGCTTTCCGTGTTTTCTCGCCTGTATGGCCTGCGACGTGGGTTCCTTTCTCCTCCCAGCCTTGTATGGCTTTACTGGTCCCTTCTGATGTGGCAGGGCCTCCAGGCTTCTTAGGCCAAGGAATATACAGTCCCTTGCGGACTGGTTCTCTGCTGGGGGATGTGGAATCCTTCCAGCCTCAGACACCAAAGTCTGGTAGATTAAGTCTGTTATCTGCCAAGACAGGCTTGCTTCGCCTCTTGTCTCTGGCTTGTGGCTCTCCTCCTGCCACACTTCCTCTTAGGTGCAGTGCAACTGTCTGTCCCTACTCTGCTGAGACACATCTCAGTCCTGAGACAGGTCATCTGGGTTCTCTCTAACCCTGCCCCCAGCACCAGCTTTTATAGGGGCAGCCTGCTCCCCCTACTGGCCTGAGACAGGAGGCATTGCATGCTAATGTTCCCCTGACTAGAGAACCTCCCCCCTGCTCTCAGACACAGCTTTAATTACACTTGTGGCATCCAGGCCAGGGTGACACATTCCCCCCTAGTGAAATTTAGTACTCCGGGACTAAACAGTAAACAAAGACAATATGCAAAACAATAAAACATTAATAGACAGACGACGCACAAATTGAGTTCTTAAGGTCACAGTGTGGCCTGTGACCGGGTGTCCATATCACCAGCACAACGGGGAACCTTAACCAGGTGGGGGTCTGTCCTACCCCAAGTCCTTCACAGTCTTAGTTCATTCCTGGGTTAGGCTCTGAACGCAGTCCCTACAAGGTCCCGGTTATAAAAAGTCCATAACCTGTGAGTCCTTACGGTAGCTGCAAGAAACTGAAACAGAGTATTACCAAACATGCATGTAACTTTGCAAACAATTCAACATTTGGCAACAGGGTTATTTACAATTTTAGTACACTATATTCTCCAGTGAGCGGGTATCTGTCCCTTTGTGCTCCTGGTTGACCTACGTAGCCCACTGTCTGGTGGTGGACTGACTTGGCTTTCCCCACTAGCGTTAGGGGTGCAGCTACCAGCTGGGTGTACAGGTAGGGCAGGCAGCTGTCTGCGGGTCCTTTGGCTTACCGCAGGCATGGCAGGCTCACTGTCAGCAGAGGGTTGACTCTCCTGGGCTGCTGGTACAGGCTCTTCTGCCTCTGGAACTGCTTGCTCCTCTTCACCTTCCGGCTCTGGTGTTGGTTGTTGCTGTGCCGGTTGCAGGAAATGCAGGACAAGTACCACTATGGCATCATTTATGCGAGTCCAGGACTGAGGAAACTCTCCGAGAACGGTGCTGATCATTTCTTCCTTGTCCTCTGCGGGTTCAAGGTCACTCTGATCCTCTTCTGCACTACGGAGTTGCTCGGGGCACCTTTTGAGATGGTCTCTGGAGTCGACACTAGTGGTTTCTCCTCCGTCCTTGGTGATTACGCACACCTTTGGGTTGTCGTGGTCAGACTGCAGTACAGTGTAGGGTTCCCTTTCCCACTGGTCGTCCAACTTATGTAGCCTTCTTTTTCGCTTTAGGACTTGCTCACCAGGTTCTAGGGGACTAGCAGGGGCGTGTTGATTGAAGAGTCTTTCTTGCTTCTCTCTCACCTGGGCCAGGCTCTTCTCCACACTCTCCTGTACCTTCTTGTACTGCAGTTGCCTTTCCGTATCCCAGTCCGCATCCGGGGAGGTGTCCTCAGGTATTAGGACTCCCATCTCCAGGTCTACGGGCAGCTTTCCTGGTCTAGCTCGCATCAGGTAAGCCGGGGTGCAGTTTGTAGCATTCACCAGGATATTGTTGTATAGGTCTATCAGGTCCGGCAGTTTTTCTGGCCACAGGCTGCGTTCCTCCAGGGGCAACGTCTTCAGGAGATCAATGACTATATTGTTCATCTTCTCACACATCCCGTTGGTTTGGGGGTGGTAAGGCGTTGTACGAATCTTCTTACAGCCATAGAGGTTGCAGAACTCCTGGAAGATTTCAGCCTCGAACGCTGGACCCTGGTCTGTCAGGACCTGTTCCGGATACCCGTGTGGACGGCAGAAATATTGCTGGAAGGCTCTGGCCGCTGTTTGGGCTGTCAAGTCCTTTACCGGGACCACCACTAGAAAACGGGAATAGTGGTCCACGATTGTCAGGGCATAGATGTATCCTGACCGGCTGGGAGCCAATTTGACATGGTCCAGAGCTACCAGCTCAAGAGGCTGCGTGGTGATGATGGGCCTCAAGGGTGTCTTCTGGCTGGCACGGTCCTTCCTCCTTAGGTGACAAGGGCCACAGTCTCTGCACCATTTTTCTACAGCTCCTCTCATGCCGACCCAAAAGAATCTTCCTCTTAGTAGGAACTCCAGTTTCTTCCAACCGAAGTGTCCCGCTCTGTCATGGTAAGCCCCCAGGACCATAGCTGCATCCCTCCTTGGGACCACGACTTGCCAGGTCAGCTCGTGCGTCCGGTGGTTGACAATCCTTCTGCACAACTTGCCTTCGTAGAGGAACAGCTTGCTCTTCTCCTTCCATAGCTGCTTGGCTTCCTCTGGGGCATCTGGATCTAAGCGGGCGTCTTCCCGGGTCAGCAGATCTTTCACCAGGCGGACTGCAGGGTCACTATCTTGGGTCTCGGCCCAGCTGTGGTGAGGTAGGGGATTCATCATCACAGTTGTTAGATCCTCCTCCTTCACGCGGTGAGAGTGTTGAGCGGCTCCATACCGGTGAAACGCGGGGAGTTCTACCTCCTCCAGCTCTTCTGGGTCTTCGTCACCTTCAGGTAAGTGAGGCATCCTTGATAGGGCGTCCGCGTTGGAGTTGGTTTTGCCTGCCCGGTACTTGATCACGAAGTCATAGTTGGAGAGACGGGCCATCCACCGCTGTTCCAGGGCACCCAGTCTTGCATTGTCCAGGTGTGTCAACGGGTTGTTGTCCGTGTACATGGTGAACTTTGCGGAGGCCAGGTAATGCTTGAAGCGTTCCGTCACGGCCCACACCACCGCCAAGAATTCTAGCTTGAAGGAGCTGTAATTCTCCGGGTTCCTCTCGGTGGGCCTCAGCTTCCGGCTGGCGTATGCGATCACCCGTTCTCTGCCCTGTTGGTTTTGGGACAATACGGCTCCCAGTCCCACATTACTGGCATCTGTGTGGAGAATGAAAGGCTGGCCATAATCAGGGTAGGCCAGGATCTCATCCCCTGTGAGGGCCATCTTTAGCTGGCGGAAGGACTCCTCTTCCGGTTTATCCCACTTGAAGGGCGGCTTTTGCCTCCTGGACTTAGACTGTCCGATCAGGAGGTCCTGCATAGGAGCTGCCATCTTGGTGAACCCGGGGATGAATCTTCGGTAGTAGCCTACCAACCCGAGAAACTGTCTCACCTCTTTGATGTTCGAGGGGCTTGGCCAGCTCTTGATTGCCGCGACCTTGTCAGGGTCGGGGGCCACTCCTTCCGCGCTTACCACGTGCCCTAGGTACTGGACCTTTGGTTTCAGCAGGTGACACTTCGATGGTTTCACCTTCAGGCCATAGCCTGCCAGGGCTTCGAACACCTCGGCCAGGTGCTTCAGATGGTCCTCGTAGGTCTTCGAATAGACGATCACGTCGTCCAGGTAAAGGAGGACCGTCTCGAAGTTTCGGTGCCCTAGACAGCATTCCATCAGCCGCTGGAAGGTCCCTGGTGCGTTGCAGAGCCCGAAAAGCATGCAGTTGAATTCGCTCAGTCCCATCGGGGTGGTGAAGGCGGTCTTCTCCTTGTCAGCCTCTGCCACAGGAACCTGCCAGTACCCGCTAGTAAGGTCCAAAGTAGAAAAGAAGTTAGCTGATTTTAGTGCGGCTAAAGACTCCTCTATTCTAGGCAGCGGATATGCGTCTTTGTGAGTGATACGGTTGATTTGTCTATAGTCGACGCACATTCTCATGGTGCCATCTTTCTTTTTGACCAGAACCAAGGGGGCTGCCCAGGGGCTACAGCTGTCTCTAATAACCCCAGCTTCTTTCATCTCTCTTAGCATGCCCCTTGCGTTCTGATAATGTGCAGGGGGTACAGGTCTGTGCCTCTCTTTTATCGGTGGGTGGCTCCCTGTGGGGATGTGGTGTTCTATCCCCTTTACTCTGCCGAAGTCTAGCGGGTGCTTACTAAAGACTCTCTCGTACTCCTGTACCACCCGGTAGACTCCTTGTTTTTGGTGCAGGGGAGTGGAGTCAGCACCCACGTGGAGTTTCTGGCACCAGTCCTCCTTTTGTTTCTGGGAGCCATTACCCTCCGCCTGAGGAGATGGAGGCAAGGGTTCCACGGCCCTGATAGCTTTGTGTTCGACCACAAACAGCTTGGCGAGTGTAGCGTACCTGGGTAAGTGTACCTCCCTCTCCCCAATGTTGAGAATGCGGACGGGCACCCTCCCATGACGGACATCAACCACCCCCCGGGCTGTCAAAATGGTGGGCCTGCTGTCTGAGTACACGGGTTCTACCATGGCTTGGTAGTCTCTACCTCTCAACCCGATTGCAGTCCGACACCAGATCATCATTTCACTTTTGGGAGGCATGGAAATGGGGAATGGGTCACTCAGTCTTACGCTACCGATCTCACCACCAGACAGTTCTACCTGCTGCCGTCTCATCAGGGCTTTTATCTCCTTGTTGAGGACTCTCTGTTGGCTGGAACTAGCATTCACCGCCACCTGTTGTAAGATTACAATTACCTCTGAAAGACAATTTTCAATTACATTAGTACCCACAGTTATTTTAGGGTGACTTTCACGACGGTCAATGTCCACAATAATCACTCCCTGTGCCGGTAGTTCAACTTTACCAATCTTAATGGTCATCTCCTTGAACCCCATCTGCGGCACGGGTAAGCCATTACTGGCGATGATGCTCAAGTTACCGTCTGGATACCGTGTGATATCAGCATCAGTCCAATACTGCTTAAAAAGTACATAAGGGATAGTGGTTACTTGTGACCCAGTATCCAGCAAGGCGCTCATGGGGATACCGTCCAGCACCACGGGTAAAACCGGGCGCCCCCAACGTACTTATTACGCCAATTGTAAGGGCCTGGTGATCTTATGCCTGGGGGTTGGCCCTCTGCCCCAGGTTGGACCCGTTTAAATTACAGTACCTGGAAATGTGTCCGGGCTGGTTGCATCGACAGCAAATGGGCTGTCCATCCTCTGCGTAGCGGTCTGTGGGCCTCCCTCGGAACGACGGGATCCTCCTCTGTCGACGCCATGGGACATCCTCCGGACTTGAAGCCAGCTCAATGGGTTTTGACGGGTCCACTTGCAACGCCTGGACGGTCCTGGTCAACGCCGCGACGCTCCTGGTCAGCTCCTGGACTTGTTGGTGCAGATCTTTCGACGGGGCTTGGTTCAGGGCCTGTGCATCAGCCTCCACGGAGTCCATAGAGGAGGGCGCCGCCTCCTGGTGGTAAGTGATAGCAGGGCGCCGGGGGTTTATAGCGCCACTGGTTGCAGATTCACGGAGCACCCTTATGGCCCTGTCCTTAAATTGGGCAAAGGTAAGGTCGAGGTTCTGAAAGAACATGAGGCGCAGTTGGGCCCTGTGGGCGCTAGACAGCAGACCTTCTATGAATTGTTCTGTTAGCAGCTTATCCGTTTCCTGCACACTGCCAGGGTCAGTTTGTTGAATAGCCCTCAAGGCTTCCTGCAGATTTAGGGCATAGTCTCTGATGCTGTCCTGTGCCCGCTGCTTACATCCATAGAACCTCATTTTAATCTCAGCGGAGGTACGTGTGTCAAAGGTACCCCGCAGCCGGGCCAGAATACCCTTCACAGTCCTTTTCTCCTCAGTGGGCCATGATTTTACCTCCCGCTGGGCTGCGCCAGTTAACTGCCCTGTTAATATGCTGACCTTCTGTTCCTCTGTCAGGGGGTAAACGTGGAACAAACTGTATAGCCTTTCCTTGAAGTCAGTTAGGGCATGGGGCTCCCCTGAGTATTTGGGCAGCCAGGCCGCTCCAGGGATGTAGGGCAAGGAAAAGGGCATCACCGCTGCTGCAGTTGCGTTGGTGGTAGTGGGCGCCTCTGTGTCCGTCATCTTCCTCCCCCGCTAGTTACGCGTGGCCTACCTTCCGACGATCCTCTTCTGTAGGCCGCGGCTCCGCTGCTGCTGCTATGGACGAGGACCTGGCGTCGCGTCCTGATGACGTCAGCGTCGCTCTCTCTCCCTTCCAGGACCTTGCGCAGCGTCGGTGCGTGAGGCGGAGCTTCGGATCTCGCGCGGTTTTGACGTCCACGCCCCTCTTCTTCCCGCGCGGCGTCCTGAAGATGGCGTCCGATGGCGGGAAGCAGCTGCGGATGGCGGGAAGGCGGCAGAAGACGGCGGGAAATGGTCCAAGATGGCGTCCGATGGCGGGAATCGGCTCCGGATGGCGGGAAAAGACTCCGGATGGCGGGAAACTTTGCCACAGGTAAGTTACAAAAGTCTTTTTCAGGCACGCAGTACCCGGTGGTTGCGGGCACGAAATCCTGCCGACTACGCCAAAGCTGACTCGCCCCCTGGGCCGTGCGGCACTCGGATCCGGGCAATAGGGAGACGATGGGGGTAGTAGTGGCGACCCGGTTCCGTGGCTCAGGGTGGTCAGGCCAATGGTAGTCTGCTATGTTCTGCTGATAATGTCCGACTACGCCACCCATGGATTGCGGTTATTAGGAACCGCCGCTGCATGCAGACCGCTGGGGCTGATGAGGTGTGCAGCTAGGGTAGTGTGACTCTCCACGGGAAGAGTGCGGCCCCAGGGCAGTATAATGGATGTTGGGAGTGATGGTAGTGGGAGTCCCAGTGCTGATAGTGCTGGAGGAGCAAGGAGCACACAGACAACAGGTTGCAGTCTAGGGTCTTTACTAAACAGGTAAACTGACCCACAAACAGTCCCGGCTAGGAGGGGACCTGGATGTCTGAGAGCAACGGGGAAATTGGCCCTGGTCAGGGTGAGGGTGTAGGCCTACCGTGCTTTCTGCGCTCCTTCTGGCTATCTCCTCCTGATAGGGTAACAGCCCACGTTTCCGAGCTTTCCATGTTTTCTCGCCTGTATGGCCTGCGACGTGGGTTCCTTTCTGCTCCCAGCCTTGTATGGCTTTACTGGTCCCTTCTGTTGTGGCAGGGCCTCCAGGCTTCTTAGGCCAAGGAATATACAGTCCCTTGCGGACTGGTTCTCTGCTGGGGGATGTGGAATCCTTCCAGCCTCAGACACCAAACTCTGGTAGATTAAGTCTGTTATCTGCCAAGACAGGCTCTCTTCGCCTCTTGTCTCTGGCTTGTGGCTCTCCTCCTGCCACACTTCCTCTTAGGTGCAGTGCAACTGTCTGTCCCTGCTCTGCTGAGACACGTCTCAGTCCCGAGACAGGTCATCTGGGTTCTCTCTAACCCTGCCCTCAGCACCAGCTTTTATAGGGGCAGCCTGCTCCCCCTACTGGCCTGAGACAGGAAGCATTGCATGCTAATGTTCCCCTGACTAGAGAACCTCCCCCCTGCTCTCAGACACAGCTTTAATTACACTTGTGGCATCCAGGCCAGGGTGACACACATGTACACTTACACTACACACGTGGTCAAAACTGTTGGTACCCCTCGTTTAATGAAAGAAAAACCCACAATGGTCACAGAAATAACTTGAATCTGACAAAAGTAATAATAAATTAAAAATCTATGAAAATGAACAAATGAAAGTCAGACATTGCTTTTCTGCTTCCACAGAATAAAAAAAAAAAAAATAAACTGATAAAACAGGCCTGGACAGAAATGATGGTTCTTCTTAACTTTATATTTTGCTGAACAACCTTTTGAGGCAATCACTGCAATCAAACGACTCCTGTAACTGTCAATGAGACTTCTGCACCTCTCCACAGGTATTTTGGCCACTCCTCATGAGCAAACTGCTCCAGTTGTCTCATGGTTGAAGGTTGCCTTTTCCAGACGGCATGTTTCAGCTCTTTCCAAAGATGCTCAATAGGATTTAGGTCAGGGCTCATAGAAGCCACTTCAGAATAGTCCAATGTTTTCCTCTTAGCCATTGTTGGGTGTTTTTAGCTGTGTGTTTTGGGTCATAATACTGTTGCAAGACCCATGACCTGCGACTGAGACCACGCTTTCTGACACTGGGCAGCACATTTCTCTCTAGAATCCCTTGATAGTCTTGAGATTTCATTGTACCCTGCACAGATTCAAGACACCCTGTGCCAGATGCGGCAGACCAGCCCCAAAACATAAAAGAGACTCCTCCGTGTTTCACAGTAGGGACAGTGTTCTTATCTTGATATGCTTCATTTTTCCATCTGTGAACATAGATCTGATGTGCCTTGCCAAAAACTTCCATTTTTGTCTCATCTGTCCATAGGGCATTCTCCTAAAAGCTTTGTGACTTGTGAACATGTAGTTTGGCAAATTCCAGTCTGGCTTTTTTATGATTTTTTTTCAACAATGGTGTACTCCTTGGTCGTCTCCCATGAAGTCCACTTTAGATCAAACAACGACGGATGGTGCGATCTGACACTGATGTTCCTTGAGCTTGAAGTTTACCTTTAATCTCTTTAGAAGTTTTCCTGGGCTCTTTTGTTACCATTCATATTATTCGTCTCTTTGATTTGTTATCAATTTTCCTCCTGCGGCCACGTCCAGGGAGGTTGGCTACAGTCCCATGGATCTTAAATTTCTGAATAATATGTGCAACTGTAGTTACAGGAACATCAAGCTGCTTGGAGATGGTCTTATAACCTTTACCTTTAACATGCTTGTCTATAATTTTCTTTCTAATCTCCTGAGACAACTCTTTCCTTTGCTTCCTTTGGTCCATGTTGAGTGTGGTACACACCATGTCACCAAACAGCACAGTGAGTATCTGTAGCCCTATATACAGGCCCACTGACTGATTACAAGATTGTCGACACCTGTGATGCTAATTAGTGGACACAACTTGATTTAACATGTCCCTTTTGTCACATTATTTTCAGGGGTACCATCATTTCTGTCCAGGCCTATTTCAAGAGTTTAATTTTTTTTTTAAATTCTGTGGAAGCAGGGTTGAAAAGCAATGTCTGTCTTTCATTTGTTCATTTTCATCGATTTTTAATTTATTATTACTTTTGTCAGATTCAAGTTTTTTCTGTGACCATTGTGGGTTTTTCTTTCATTAAACGAGGGGTACCAACAATTTTGACCACGTGTGTATATAGTATATACAGAGCTCCTGTGTATGTCACTGGTGATCACTGTATTACCTATACACTATATACAGAGCTCCTGTCTATAATGTCACTGGTGATCACTGTGTTACCTGTACACTGACACTATATACAGAGCTCCTGTGTATAATGTTGCTGGTGGTAATAACAGTGTTGTTAGTATTGTGGTTTTGTATTCATGATCAGTATTGTAGTATTTGGTCACCTTGGGGTGGTAATATATGGTCTGGTCATAGTTTGGCCATATTTGTTCCTTGTATGTGGTATTATTCGGTCACTATGTAGTGGTAATATGTGATCTAGTCAAGGTGTGGCGATATTTGTCCCTTTTGTATGTGGTATTATTGGTGTTGATATAGTGGACTGTGTTGTGTATGGCGGTCATTTTATTCTCGCTGATCTTAACTAGGAAAAGATTTTTTTCCATTAGGCCACAGCCCCACCATCAGTATTTGGTCAGTATTTTTCTCAGGAGTGGCTGCCGAAACCAGGAATGGTTGATTAATGCAGAATTGGTGACTTGTTTCTATTATACCTTTTCTCTGATTGTTCATCACCTGTTTTGGCTCCCACTCCTGAGAAAAAATACTGACTGGACACTGACCGAATACTGATAGTAGGGCCGTGGCCTTAGCGATTAAATACTTGGACAAGAGCGGCAGAGATGCACTTACAGGGGTTCTCCGGTGAAAACAAGTAATCACCTCTCCACAGGATCATTGATAATATTGATTGGTGGGGGTCTGACTGCTTGCACACACCGGCAGAATGTGGAGCTTTTCTCCCCATTAGACTGGAGCGGCATGTGAGATGCGACCACTGATCCATTCATTCTCTCAGTGGCTGTGAGCGCTGCTCTTTTTTGCAAGTCTCTAAGAGAATGAATAGAGCTGCGGTCAGACGTCCCACCTGCCGCAGCATTTTAAAATAGGGATAAGTGTTCTGTCAGGGATAAAACTTCCCCATTCTTCCGATAGGTGCGTTTTCCAATGTTCGGACACAAATGCTCAATAAGTGATCACCTATCCTGTAGAGCCCATGGATCGGTGATAACTTGTTTTAACTAGTGTTGAGCGAGTATGTTCTGTCCGAGTATGCTCGGGCCGAGCTCCGAGTATTTACAGCTGCTCGGTGATATGGTTGAATCGCTCCCGTGTGCATGATTTGCAACTGTTTGACAGCTTTAACCCCTTAACGACATGTCACGTATTAGTACGCGCATGTCGTTATCCTCCGGTTCAGTGAGGGCTCCGGCGCTGAGCCCGCACTGAACCAAGCACATGTCAGCTGATTATTACAGCTGACATGTGCCCGCAACAGGCGCGGGTGGAATCGTGATCCACCAGCGGCTGTTAACATATTAAATGCCGCTGTCAATCTCCGATAGCGGCATTTAACGCGCGCTTCCTGGAAGCGCGTCACTTACCCCTCCCATCGGCAACCCCGTCACATGATCGTGGGTCGCCGATGGGTGGTCATGACAACCCTGGGTCTGCAGCAGACACCAGTGGTTGTAATGATCCTGTCGCTGTGAGCGCCACCTAGTGGTCGGCGCTCATAGCACAGGACCATTTCTGCTGCATACAGGGGATCTGATCGTCCCCTGTATGTAGCAGAGGCGATCGGACAGTTGCTGCTTCTAGTCTCCTATGGAAACTACAGAAGCAAGCAAAAAGTGAAAAAAAAAGTTTTAAAAAATATGAAAAAAAAAAAAAATAAATAAAAGTTTAAATCACCCCCCTTTCGCCTCATTCAAAATAAAATCATAAAAAAAAACCCTACATACACATATTTGGTATCGCCGCATTTAGAATTTCCCTATCTATCAATATAAAAAAAGAATTAATGCGATCGGTAAATGGCGTAATGAGAAAAAAATTCTAAACGACAGAATTACGTTTTTTGGTCGCCGTAAAATTGCAATAAAATGCAATAACGGGCGATCAAAACATCGGATCTACCCCAAAATAGCATCTATAAAAACTTCAGCTCGGTTCACAAAAAATAAGCCCTCACCCTGTCCCAGATCCCGAAAAATGGAGACGCTACGGGTCTCGGAAAATGGCACCATTTTTTTTTTTACCAAACTTTGGAATTTTTTTTCATCACTTAAATAAAAAAGAACCTATACATGTTTGGTGTCTTTGAACTCTTAATGACCTGGAGAATAATAATGGCAGGTCAGTTTTAGCATTCAGTGAACGTGGTAAAAAAAAATTAAAAAAAACCTCAGTGGTATTGCACTTTTTTTGGAATTTCGCGGCGCTTGGAATTTTTTTCCCGTTTTCCCGTACACGGCATGGTAAAACTAGTAATGGCGTTGAAAAGTACAACTCGTCCCGCAAAAGATAAGCCCTAACATGGCCATATTGACCAAAAAATAAAAACGCTATGGCTCTGGGAACAAGTGGAGCAAAAAGCGAAAATGCAAAAACGGAAAATGCTCCGCGGCTTAAGGGGTTAATACATGTGAGGAATGTCTATTTCTTACGCATTCGGAAAATTATTTGCTAACTAATAGTGATCACCAAAATGATGGCTCTTTAGACAGTGGTGTTTTTCCACTATTTTATGGTGTTTTATATGTTTGTTAGTTTGTTACTACATGTATATGTGTCAGGAAACATTTGTATTTAATAAATTGATATATTTTCATAGATTGATATTGCTATTGATCACTATTTATTTATTTTTTTCTTTATCATTTTGGTGATCACTATTAGTTAGCATCTCCTCTTTCCCAAAAATAATTTTCCACTTGTTAGTTCATGAGATGCTGCAGGTAGATCCCGTTTATTAGATGGTGCCCTCCTCATTTATGGTGGTTATTTCTTACACATTCCTCACATGTATTAAAACCGTCAAACAGCCGCAAATCATGCACACGGGAGCGATTCAACCATATCACCGAGCAGCTATAAATACTCGGAGCTCGGCCCGAGCATACTCGCCGAAAGGGTTAACAGAACATACTCGCTCAACACTAGTTTTAACCAAAGAAGCCCTTTAATGCAAACATGTCCATCCCAGTTAGAGTGTCGCCCAGTAGATGTGCAGGAGCCGCCAGTCAATGCTCCACTATAACAGCGAGAGCGGATAACAGATATTTGCATCTTGCTGTAGGTGGGCCCCTAGAGTTAATTTCCCCTGTGGGCCCCAGACACCGCAGTCCGACCCTGGTCATCAATATCAGATCAGTGAGGTTCCAACACACGGCCCCCTCACCAATAAGACAGCAGCTGGAAATACTCAGCGTAGAGAGCCCAAACAGCACAGCGCTGTACACTGTGTAGTGGCCGATCTTGGTACTGCAGCTCCTATTGAAATGATTGTGATCTGAGCTGTAGTACCTGAAACCAGCCATTGCACAGTGTGCGGAGCTGTGCTATTCCAGCTCTTAACACTGTGTACATCATCTTGCAGAAGTAGCTGATGTCTGGGGATTTCAGGTGTCAGACCCCCACTAATCACTGTATGAGTTCTGCTCTACTCCTTTATTAAAGGGGTGGTCTTGTGTTCCTCTCATCAGAAGCTGAAGATTTACAGTTCTGGCCGGTGGCTTGGCTGAGCCGCTTGTCTGAATTGTGCCCTCTTGCATTCTGCGGGCAGAGGCAGCTTTGCCTCTGCAGAATGGGACAGGCACAGGGGCGCTGAAGTCCACCAGTCTGCAAGTGAACGCTTCTTGCCAAGGAGACCAGCCACTTCTCAGGTGGTCAGTAACCATAGCAATGAGCTGTACACTGCAGAATTAAAAATCTTTTCCTTCTTGAGAACAGAGAAGATTTTGAATAAGAAGGAAATTGCAAAGTTTCTTGTTTTTACAAGCTCTTTGCAATCTTAGCCTTTTAATACATTCATTTTATTTAGTTATATATTTATTTTACTCTCTTATATAGCGCCGTTAGATTTCGTAGCACCTTACAGACATTATCATCACTGTCCCCATTGGGGCTCACAATATGAATTCCCTATCAGTATGTCTTTGGAGTGTGGGAGGAAACCGGAGAACCCGGAGGAAACCCATACAAACACGGGGAGAACATACAAACTCCTTGCAGATGTTGTCCTTGCTATTATATGAACCCAGCCCCACAGCGTTAATCATTGACCCACCATGTTGCCCACATTCCTCGGCTTTTTTAAGATTTTCTGCAATGAATAAGAACACTGAAGAAAATCTAGATTGATCAACATTTCCTATCACAAATGCAGTTGCTGCAAAACTTGTCCATAGTCCTGTTCCCAGCTGAAAATTGGATACAATTGTATCTTGTGTAGACAATGCTCTGTGAGCTAAATAGCCGGGATCCACTGCTACAAGGCAGGAAACAGACAGATTCTGCTGATGGGTTCTGCTCCCAGAGCATTATTCAGCCTGGACATCTCAGCTCAGAGCAAAACCAGCTATAAGGCTGTGTGCACACCTAGCAGATTTGATGCAGATTTACATGCGTTTTTTCTGCCAGAGAGAAGCGTTTTCACATGCGTTTTTTCAAGCACTTTTCCAAGCAATTTTGAGCATCACTTGGAAAAGTGCTTGACAAGTTGATCACACAATATAAATCCATGCAACCGACATGGATCTATAATGTGTGAACAACTTAGATGCTTTAAATGCAGCATCTATAGTAAAAAAAAGAAAACGTTAATAAATAAAAAAAAACAACGGTATATTCACCTCTCCGGCGGCCCCCGGTCTGCTCTCCGGTCTCCTCCGGTCTGCTCCCGGCCGCGTCTTCTCTCTTCAGCGTCCTGCAGTGTACGGTCAGGACCTGCGGTGACGTCATTTAGTCAGCTGATGGTCACGCGACCATCACCTGATGCCGACGTCAGCTGTCATGCGACCATCACCTGACTAAATGACGTCAGCGCAGGTCCTGACAGTACAGACAGCAGACCGGAGGAGACCGGAGAGCAGAGCGGGGGCCGCCGGAGAGGTGAATATACAGGTTTTGTTTGTTTTTAACTTTTTTATTTCTTTTTTTCACCGCGTGGTAGCCGGGATGAAGAGGAGTTGTAGTCTCGTCTTCCTCCCAGATACCACACGCATCGCGAATAAGCTTCAGCGTAATCGCAGTAGAAATGGTCATGCTGCGTTTTGCAAAGTAATGCGAATTCGGCGCGCAAATTAGCGCATCATGTGCACAGCACATCCGAATTCACATGGCTTTGCATGGCAGACTGTTCTACAAACGTTTTCGCGGCCGTAAAAATGCCGCAAAAATGCTACAAAAACGCTGCGTGGGCACATGGCCTAAGGCTGTGTGCCCACAATGCGTTTTTTAAGCGTTTCGGCATGGCAAAAACGCTGCAGAAACGCTTAAAAACGCATGTTAGAAGGTCTGCCATGTTCCCCAATGATAGTCCGCATGTGCTGTGCACATGCTGCGGAAATTTCCACTGCGGATTATCATTGCGGAAGAAAACGCAGCATTACCAATTATTTCGCGTAAGCGCTGCTTTTTCGCCGCCATTGACTTGCATTGGAACAAATGGATTCCGCTTCACTAGATAAGCACATGCGGAATACATGCGTTCAATGTGCGGATGGTACCCGCGTGTGGAGGATGGGAGACTCTCCTCCGGACCCGGGTACCATAGAACCTGTCAAAAAAAAGAATAAAATATAAAATAAATGTTATATTTACCTTCTGACGGCCCCCGCTGCGCTCGTCCTCCCATGCCGGCAGCTCGCGATGGACTGAAGGACCTGCGCTGACGTCATAGTCATGTGACAGCAGGTCCTTCAGTGTACCGCGATCTGCCGGCAGCCAGGACGGAGCGAAGCAAGACTGCGGGGGCCATCGGAAGTTAAGTATAGATTTATAGATGGTGGCCTGATTCTAACGCATCGGGTATTCTAGAATATGTATGCGGCAGACCGGGCGCAATCAGCAGAGCGGTGTTTAAATTTGGCGCCAAAATCGCTGATTGGTCGCGGCCAACAACCGCGACCAATCAGCAAAGCGGTGTTGAAATTTAGCGGCTATATCGCTGATTGGTCACGGCCGGCAGTCGCGACTAATCAGCAGGGCGGGGTTTAAATTTTGCGCCAATAATGCTGATTGGTCGCGGCCAGCGAACGTGACCAATCAGCAGAGCGGGGTTTAAATTTTGCGCCAATAATGCTGATTGGTTGCAGCCGCCGGTCGCGACCAATCAGCAAAGCGGTGTTTAAATTTGGCGCCAATAGTAGTGACTGGTCACGGCCACGACCATTCAGCAGAGCGGTGTTTAAATTTGGCGGCAATAATGCTGATTAGTCGCGGCCGGCAATTTGGCGCCAACAATACTGATTAGTCGCGGCCGGCAACCGCGACCAATCAGCAGAGCGGGGTTTAAATTTGGCGCCAAAATTGCTGATTGGTGGCGGCCGGCTGTCTCGACCAATCAGCAGAGCGGGGTTTAAATTTGGCGCCAATAATGCTGATTGGTCGCAATCGCCGCCCGCGACCAATCAGCAGAGCGGTGTTTAAATTTGGCGCCAATACTGCTGATTGGTCGCGGCCGGCAACCGCGACCAATCAGCATAGCGGGGTTTAAATTTGGCGCCAATACTGCTGATTGGTCGCGGACGGCGACCGCGACCAATCAGCAGAGCGGTGTTTAAATTTTGCGCCAATATTGCTGATTGGTCGTGGACGGCGACCGCGACTAATCAGCAGAGCGGTGTTTAAATTTGGCGCCAATACTGCTGATTGATCTCGGCCAGCGACCGCGATCAATCAGCAGAGCGGTGTTTAAATTTGGCGCCAGTAATGCTGATTAGTCGCGGCCGGCATCCGCGACCAACTAGCGGAGCGGGTTTAAATTTGGCGCCAAAATCGCTGATTGGTCGCGTCTGGCGTCCGCGACCAATCAGCACAGCAGTGTTTAAATGTGGCGGCAAGATCGGTGATTGGTCGCGGCCGCTATTTAAATGTGGCGCCCAAATCGGTGATTGGTCACGGGCAGCGGCCGCGACCAATCAGCAGAGCGGTGTTTAACTTTAGCGCCAAGATCACTGATTGGTCGCGTGTGGAGAGCGAGACCAATCAGTGAATCGTATTGGTGAGGACCGGGGAGCGGAATCGTATTAGTGAGGACCGGGGAGCGCCGCTGCCTGTGCGGCTACTTCCGCTGCGAGAAGCCGGGAGATGAGCGACTGCTCGCAGCAGAAGTATCCGGACCCGCAGCGCCGCTCCCCGGTCCTCCCTTGACACCCTAGCCGCTGATGTCCCCACAGTATCCGCATGGTGTTACAAAGGTCCGGACATTTGTGTTAAAAATCGGTGATTGGTCGCTGGCGCTGCCCGCGACCAATCACCGATTTGGGCGCCAAATTTAAATATCGGCCGCGACCAATCACCGATCTTGGCTCCACATTTAAACACCGCTGTGCTGATTGGTCGCCGACGCTTGGCGCGACCAATCACCGATTTTGGCGCCACATTTAAATAGCGTCCGCGACCAATCAGTACAGCTGTGTTTAAATGTGGAGCCAAGATCGGTGATTGGTCGCGGCCGATATTTAAATTTGGCGCCCAAATCGGTGATTGGTCGCGGGCAGCGTCCGCGACCAATCAGCACAGTAGTGTTTAACTTTTGCGGCAAGATCAGTGATTGGTCGCGGGCCAAGACCGCGACCAATCACCGATTTGTGCGGCACATTTAAATAGCGGCTGCGACCAATTGGATGTCAGCGCCGCTCCCCGGTCCTCCCTTCACACCCTAGCCGCTGATGTCCCCACAGTATCCGCATGATGTTACAAAGGTCCGGACAATTGTGTTAAAAATCGCTGATTGGTCGCCGACGCTGGGCGCGACCAATCACCGATTTTGGCGCCACATTTAAATAGCGTCGGCGACCAATCAGCGATTTTTAACACAAATGTCCGGACCTTTGTAACACCATGCAGATACTGTGGGGACATCAGCGGCTAGGGTGTGAAGGGAGGACCGGGGAGCGGCGCTGACATCCATGCGGCTAGGGTGTGAAGGGAGGACCGGGGAGCGGCGCTGACATCCATGCGGCTAGGGTGTGAAGGGAGGACCGTTGAGCGGCGCTGACATCCAATTGGTCGCGGCCGCTATTTAAATGTGCCGCACAAATCGGTGATTGGTCGCGGTCTTGGCCCGCGACCAATCACTGATCTTGCCGCAAAAGTTAAACACTACTGTACTGATTGGTCGCGGACGCTGCCCGCGACCAATCACCGATTTGGGCGCCAAATTTAAATATCGGCCGCGACCAATCACCGATCTTGGCTACACGATCTTGGCTCCCGGCTGCATCTCCGTCCCGCAGATGGGTCCGGCGGTCGATGTCCTTCTGCTGGTACCGGCCGGGAGATGAGCGCCTCGCGGCGCTCATCTCCCGGCTGCATCGCCGCTGAGCTCCGTCCCGCAGATGAGCCGCTAAGGCCGCCATCTTTTTTCAGAAATCCCGCGGCGCTGATTGGCCGCTGCCGGACCAATGAGCGACGCGGGATTTCCAGGACAGACGGACAAACAGACAGACAGACAGACGGGATAAGACAATTATACAGTAGATTTTTTTATTTTTAACCAGTCTTTGGGGTCACACTATATAAATCCATGCCGTTTTCATGGATTTCTATAGTGTGACCAAATTGACAAGCACTTTCCAAGTGATGCTAAAATCACTTGTAAAGCGCTTGTCAACCCGCATGTGGAAATGCATGTGAAGAACGCTTCACTTCTGCATGTCCCTGGCAGGAAAAACGCATGTACAATCCGCATGTACAATCCGCATGTACAATCCGCATATACAATCCGCATGTACAATCCGCATGTACAATCCACATATACAATCCGCATATACAATCCGCATGTACAATCCGCATGTACAATCCGCATGTACAATCCGCATGCACAATCCGCATGTACAATCCGCATATACAATCCGCATGTACAATCCGCATGTACAATCCGCATGTACAATCCGCATGCGTTTTTTCTGCCAGGGAGATGCAGAAACGCTCAGGAAAAATCCGGAGCTTTTGTGCATCGTGGGCACATAGCCTAAATCTCTGCATTTGTCTGCTTACACATCTGTACATTTCTGAACACATTCAGCAAAAATTGCAGTACATTTGTTAAAATTGGGCATATAGCATACTATAGGTGCTTCTCACAAAATTAGAATATCATCAAAAAGTTAATTTATTTCAGTTCTTCAATACAAAAAGTAAAACTCATATTATATAGAGTCATTACAGACAGAGTGATCTATTTTAAGTGTTTATTTCTGTTAATGCTATTATCTCAGTAAATTAGAATACTTTATAACACCAGCTTGAAAAATGTTTTTAAAATCTGAAATGTTGTCCTACTGAAATGTATGTTCAGTAAATGCCCTCAATACTTGGCCAGGCTCCTTTTGCATCAATTACTGCATCAATGCGGCAATGTGGCATGGAGGCGATCAGCCTGTGACACTGCTGAGGTGTTATGGAAGCCCAGGTGGCTTTGATAGAAGCCTTCAGCTCGTCTGCATTGTTGGGTCTGGTGTCTCTCATCTTTCTCTTGACAATACCCCATAGATTCTCTATAATAGATTCTCTATGGGGTTAAGGTCAGGTGAGTTTGCTGCCAATCAAGCACAGTGATACTGTTGTGTAAACCAGGTATTGGTACTTTTGGCCGTGTGGACAGGTGCCAAGTCCTGCTGGAAAATGACATTTCCATCTCCATAAAGCTTGTCGGCAGAGGGAAGCATGAAGTGCTCTACAATGTCCTGGTAGACGGCTGCGCTGACTTTGGTCTTGATAAAACACAGTGGACCTACACCAGCAGATGACATGGCTCCCCAAACCATCACCGATTGTGGAAACTTCACACGAGACCTCAAGCAGCTTGGATTGTGGCCTCTCCACTCTTCCTCCAGACTCTGGGACCTTGATTTCCAAATTAAATGCAAAATTTACTTTCATCGGAAAACAACACCTTGGACCACTGAGCAACAGTCCAGGTGTTTTTCTCCTTGGCCCAGGTAAGATGCTTCTGGCGTTGTCTATTGGTCATGAGTGGCTCGACACAAGGAATGTGACACTTGTAGCCCATGTCCTGGATACGTCTGTGTGTGGTGGCTCTTGAAGCAATGACTCCAGCAGCAGTCCACTCCTTGTGAATCTTCCCCAAATGTTTGAATGGCCTTTCCTTAACAATCTTTTCAAGGCTGCGGTTATCCCGGTTGCTTGTGCACCTCTTCCTACCACACTTTTTCTTTCCACTCAACTTTCCATAAATATGCTTGGATACAGCACTCTGTTAACAGCCAGCTTCTTTAGCAATGACCTTTTGTGGTTTACACTCCTTGTGGAGTGTGTCAATGACTGCCTTCTGGACATCTGTCAAGTCAGCAGTCTTCCCCATGATTGTGGAGCCTACTGAAACAGACAAAGGGACCTTTTTAAATGCGTAAGAAGCCTTTGCAGGTGATTTTTGTTAATTATTCTAATTTACTGAGATAATGACTTTGTGTTTTCATTGGCTGTAAGCCATCATTATCAACATTAACAGAAATAAACACTTGAAATAGATCACTCTGTAATGACTCTGTATAATATATGAGTTTCACTTTTTGGATTGAAGAACTGAAATAAATTAACTTTTTGATGATATTCTAATTTTGTGAGAAGCACCTGTATGTTTGATGCATCTCATTAGCTAAGCTCAACCTCTTCCTTGCTTCACCTCAATTTGAGCCATAAATTGTGATATTTCATTTTGGTGCATGTTATGACTCCTCTTTGTCACACTTTTCTCATAACTATTTTTTTTATAACTGAGGGAAAATAACAAAATCTTATTTGTTGTACTCAAGTTTTCACAGAAACATCTGATAAAGTGTTGACTTATTTTTCTGAGTTAAACTCTTCCTTTTGGCCCTCTATATATTTGAGTTTGACAGCCCTGATGTAGATGGATGATGATGTGGCAAGAAGGGGCAGAGGGGCAGAGCCTCCTGGCTCTCAGCTTCGCTCTCCACTGCTCACAGGAGACAGCAGTTACTTCACAAATGTAACTGATAGAAAAGATGTCACGTAAGAGGGGATCAGGGGAGCGATGTGCTGCAGGAAGAGGAGGATTAGGCAGGGAGCGCTGTGCTGCAGGAAGAGGAGGATTAGGCAGGGGAGTGATGTAAGGCAGGAGGGGGAGGCTTAGGCAGGGAAGCGATGTGCTGCAGGAAGAGGAGGATTAGGCAGGGAGCGCTGTGCTGCAGGAAGAGGAGGATTAGGCAGGGGAGTGATGTAATGCAGGAGGGGGAGGCTTAGGCAGGGAAGCGATGTGCTGCAGGAAGAGGTGGCTTATGCAGGGGAGTGATGTAATGCAATAGGAGAGGATTAGGCAGGGAGCGATATGCTGCAGGAAGTGCAGGATTTGGCAGTGGGCGATGTGGTGCAAGAGGGGATTTGGCAGTGGGTGATGTGGTGCAGAAAGGGGGAGATTTAGAAAGGGCACAATGTGCTGCAAGGAGGGGAGGATTAGACGGGAGCAATGTGCCGCAAGAGGGGGAGGTTTGGACAGGGGAGTGATGTGCTGCAGGAGTGGGAGAATTAAGCGGTGAGAAACATGCTGCAGGACGGGGAGGGTTAGGCAGGGGAGCAATGTGCTGCAGGTGGAAGGAGAATCTGTGACTACAGCCCAGTGTTTAGGGTTTATTGGAGCCTGTCTTTTATATATTTTATTGTTTTTTTTTCTGACAAAACTGCATAACATCTGACATGAAGTCCGCTTAGCAGTCACTGTCCCTGTAGATTGTTACTGTCCAGGTTCACCGCGGTCTCTTTTTGTTTTTAGTGCCAATCTGACAGCAGTGAAGGTTCCGCTGATAATGGCGGTCGGGTTCCGAATAGAATGTTCATGTCTGTTCTCATTGTTGTAACATCACGGAATATGCTAATTTCTTCTGACCACACCCGATGACTGAATAAAGGCGCCTCACCCACTTGTCTATGTCATCACTTTGTGGTGTCACAATGAGCTAAGGGGATAAAAAAACGCTCCTGGCAGCTTTACAGTCATTCGTCCCTTCGTGTTAAAGGAGCAGGATGATAGAGCCGCACCATGCCAGCCAGAAGAAAAGAAAGTGGAGCCCTTCAAGATGATGAAGCAAGAAAGCAGACTGTGGAAGGCCATCCAGGACCAAGAGCATCATGAGGGCCTGGTAACGTATACTACACAACTGTTCTGTATATGCTCATGCCATGTACACCTATGGTGGCCGATTCATCAAGGCTGGTGGATTTCTATACCAGCATTCATGAAGCGCCTATTGGAGGAACGTGCACCAAATTCATTAAAAAGACTAAACCTCTTAATGAACTTGACTCATCCTTAAAGGGGTTGTTCCCTTTCAATAAATGAATGTCCCTAGCTGCAGGTCATTTAATTAAAAAAAAGAGGTTCCACCATCTCAGTGCTGCAGCAGCTCAGTGCGCTCAGCTGGGCAGTCCGTCTGATTACATTTGTTGGCTGCGGCAGTATTGAGGTGATGTCAGTGCCATACACAATCCCAGGAATGGGTCAGGACAGCACAGTTTGATTCTTTATACCTGCAGCCAGGGTCATTCATTTATTGAAATATCCCCTTAAAGCTGACGTACTACACCTCAAGAAATGTACTCCAGTCAAAAGATGGAGTCAATTTCAGTCCTATTTTACACCACTTTTCCAGCCTAATTTGTAATAAGTTTTCAGGTAAAGCTAAGCCACAAGCGGTCCAGATAAGCTCTGTTCACTATTTAAGAAGTTAAAAGAGTGGGTGTAAAAAGGTCAGAGTATTCAAATGTAAGTTGCGCAGGAATTTACTGAGATTCAAACAGTTGTGCAACACATTTTCGGTGAAAACTGCTTGATGAAAAATGTTCCTTGAATAATATAACATTTCAGGTTAGTGGTAATAGATTTTGTTATGTTACGTTGATCCAGGGAACTAGTCTGACTGCCATATGTGGAGTCGGGAAGGAATTTTTCCCCTAAAATGGGGCAATTAGCATCTGCCTCGTGGGGTTTTTGCCTTCCTCTGGATCAACACATTAGCTTTTAGGTTGAACTTGATGGACTTGTGTCTTTCAACCTTAAAACTATGAAACTGTCCCTGTATTGAGGTTCAAGGGTGAAGCCCAGGGTTCATTTGGAACCATCAGAAATGGTGTGTTTTGCGCCCAGTCTGTTCAAGGAAGCCTGTTTGAGCCAACGGCCTCAGAAATATCCTAACATTTCAGAAAGTAGCAATAGTTAGGGTGGCTGAACCATTCTAGCCTTAAGTTTGCCCCTCCAGTCAGCATCTACTATGTAGATGCAATCAAGGCCATGTAATAAGTCTTTATCGCTGTACAGGGCTGTAAGAGTGAAGGCCAGAGTTCCTTTGGAACCTGTAGGATAGACTGGCTTTTGCCAAGTCTTTCCAAAGAAGCTTTTTTGAGCCATAGGCCTCAGACAGGTCCTAACAAGAAAGTGGCATTAGATAGGTTTTTCTTTAGTTAGGATTGATTCAACTACTCAAGCCTCAAGCGCACTCCTCCGGCCAGCAGCTACTCTGTAGATGCAACCCTGGGCCTATGGTAAGTATCTATCCCTGTACAGGGGTGTAATGGTAAAAACCTGGGTTCCCTTGGGATCTGCAGAATGGAGTAGCTTGCGCCAAGTCTGTCCGAGGAAGTCTGTTTGAGCCAACAGCCTTAAACAGATCCCAGTATTTAGGAAAAAAAAAAGCTTCAGTTAGAGTTGAATCAACCACTATAGCCTCAAGCTCGCTCCTCCGGCCAGCAGCTACTCTGTAGATGCAGCCCTGGGCCTATGGTAAGTATCTATCCATGTACAGGCGTGTAATGGTAAAGGCCAGGGTTCTCTTGGGATCTGCAGAATGGAGTAGCTTGCGCCAAGTCTGTCCGAGAAAGCCTTTTTGAGCTGATGGATTTAAACAAATTTCAACATTTAGGAAAAAAGCATTAATCTATTTCAGTTAGAGTTAATTCAATTACTCTAGCATAAAGATCCTAATTCACTTTGTCTAAAGGAAGTTAGTTGGCAAATTTTTATTGTGTGAGCAATGAGGTTATGGAACTCTCTACCACATGAACTTGAAATACTTAATTTTCTAAAAAAAATTCAAGGAGGGCATATGTGTGCCTTTCTTGAATAATATAAAATTGCAGGTTATCCGTACTAGATTTTGTTATGGGACGTTGATCCAGGGAACTAGTCTGATTGCCATATGTGGAGTCGGGAAGGAATTTTTCCTCTAATATGGGGCAATTAGCATCTGCCTCATGGGGTTTTTGCCTTCCTCTGGATCAACACATTAGCTTTTAGGTTGAACTTGATGGACTTGTGTCTTTCAACCTTTAAACTATGAAACTGTCCTTGTATTGAGGTTCAAGGGTGAAGCCCAGGGTTCATTTGGAAACATCAGAAATGGTGTGTTTTGCGCCCAGTCTGTCCAAGGAAGCCTGTTTGAGCTAACGGCCTCAGAAATATCCTAACATTTAAGAAAGTAGCAATAGTTAGGGTTGGCTGAACCATTCTAGCCTTAAGTTTGCCCCTCCAGTCAGTATCTACTATGTAGATGCAATCAAGGCCCTGCAATAAGTCTTTATCGCTGTACAGAGCTGAAAGAGTGAAGGCCAGAGTTCCTTTGGAACCTGTAGGATAGACTGGCTTTTGCCAAGTCTTTCCAAAGAAGCTTTTTTGAGCCATAGGCCTCAGACAGGTCCTAACAAGAAAGTGGCATTAGATAGGTTTTTCTTTAGTTAGGATTGATTCAACTACTCAAGCCCCAAGCGCACTCCTCCGGCCAGCAGCTACTCTGTAGATGCAACCCTGGGCCTATGGTAAGTATCTATCCCTGTACAGGGGTGTAATGGTAAAAAACAGAGTTCCCTTGGGATCTGCAGAATGGAGTAGCTTGCGCCAAGTCTGTCCGAGGAAGTCTGTTTGAGCCAAGAGCCTTAAACAGATCCCAGTATTTAGGAAAAAAAAGCTTTAGTTAGAGTTGAATCAACCACTATAGCCTCAAGCTCGCTCCTCCGGCCAGCAGCTACTCTGTAGATGCAGCCCTGGGCCTATGGTAAGTATCTATCCCTGTACAGGGGTGTAATGGTAAAGGCCAGGGTTCCCTTGGGATCTGCAGAATGGAGTAGCTTGCGCCAAGTCTGTCCGAGAAAGCCTTTTTGAGCTGATGGATTTAAACAAATTTCAACATTTAGGAAAAAAGCATTAATCTATTTCAGTTAGAGTTAATTCAATTACTCTAGCATAAAGATCCTAATTCACTTTGTCTAAAGGAAGTTAGTTGGCAAATTTTTATTGTGTGAGCAATGAGGTTATGAAACTCTCTACCACATGAAATTGAAATACTTAATTTTCTAAAAAAAATTCAAGGAGGGCATGTGTGTGCCTTTCTTGAATAATATAAAATTGCAGGTTATCCGTACTAGATTTTGTTATGGGACGTTGATCCAGGGAACTAGTCTGATTGCCATATGTGGAGTCGGGAAGGAATTTTTCCCCTAATATGGGGCAATTAGCATCTGCCTCATGGGGTTTTTGCCTTCCTCTGGATCAACACATTAGCTTTTAGGTTGAACTTGATGGACTTGTGTCTTTCAACCTTAAAAATATGAAACGGTCCCTGTATAGAGGTTCAAGGGTGAAGCCCAGGGTTCATTTGGAAACATCAGAAATGGTGTGTTTTGCGCCCAGTCTGTCCAAGGAAGCCTGTTTGAGCCAACGGCCTCAGAAATATCTTAACATTGAAGAAAGTAGCAATAGTTAGGGTTGGCTGAACCATTCTAGCCTTAAGTTTGCCCCTCCAGTCAGCATCTACTATGTAGATGCAATCAAGGCCCTGTAATAAGTCTTTATCGCTGTACAGGGCTGTAAGAGTGAAGGCCAGAGTTCCTTTGGAACCTGTAGGATAGACTGGCTTTTGCCAAGTCTTTCCAAAGAAGCTTTTTTGAGCCATAGGCCTCAGACAGGTCCTAACAAGAAAGTGGCATTAGATAGGTTTTCCTTTAGTTAGGATTGATTCAACTACTCAAGCCTCAAGCGCACTCCTCCGGCCAGCAGCTACTCTGTAGATGCAACCCTGGGCCTATGGTAAGTATCTATCCCTGTACAGGGGTGTAATGGTAAAAACCAGGGTTCCCTTGGGATCTGCAGAATGGAGTAGCTTGCGCCAAGTCTGTCCGAGGAAGTCTGTTTGAGTCAACAGCCTTAAACAGATCCCAGTATTTAGGAAAAAAAAAGCTTTAGTTAGAGTTGAATCAACCACTATAGCCTCAAGCTCGCTCCTCCGGCCAGCAGCTACTCTGTAGATGCAGCCCTGGGCCTATGGTAAGTATCTATCCCTGTACAGGGGTGTAATGGTAAAGGCCAGGGTTCCCTTGGGATCTGCAGAATGGAGTAGCTTGCGCCAAGTCTGTCCGAGAAAGCCTTTTTGAGCTGATGGATTTAAACAAATTTCAACATTTAGGAAAAAAGCATTAATCTATTTCAGTTAGAGTTAATTCAATTACTCTAGCATAAAGATCCTAATTCACTTTGTCTAAAGGAAGTTAGTTGGCAAATTTTTATTGTGTGAGCAATGAGGTTATGAAACTCTCTACCACATGAAATTGAAATACTTAATTTTCTAAAAAAAATTCAAGGAGGGCATGTGTGTGTCTTTCTTAAATAATATAAAATTGCAGGTTATCCGTACTAGATTTTGTTATGGGACGTTGATCCAGGGAACTAGTCTGATTGCCATATGTGGAGTCGGGAAGGAATTTTTCCCCTAATATGGGGCAATTAGCATCTGCCTCATGGGGTTTTTGCCTTCCTCTGGATCAACACATTAGCTTTTAGGTTGAACTTGACAGACTTGTGTCTTTCAACCTTAAAACTATGAAACGGTCCCTGTATAGAGGTTCAAGGGTGAAGCCCAGGGTTCATTTGCAAACATCAGAAATGGTGTGTCTTGCGCCAAGTCTGTCCAAGGAAGCCTGTTTGAGCCAATGGCCTCAGAAATATCCTAACATTTAAGAAAGTAGCAATAGCTAGGGTTGGCTGAACCATTCTAACTTTAAGTTTGCCCCTCCAGTCAGCATCTACTATGTAGATGCAATCAAGGCCCCGTAATAAGTCTTTATCACTGTACATGGCTGTAAGAGTGAAGGCCAGAGTTCCTTTGGAACCTGTAGGATAGACTGGCTTTTGCCAAGTCTTTCCAAAGAAGCTTTTTTGAGCCATAGGCCTCAGACAGGTCCTAACAAGAAAGTGGCATTAGATAGGTTTTTCTTTAGTTAGGATTGATTCAACTACTCAAGCCTCAAGCGCACTCCTCCGGCCAGCAGCTACTCTGTAGATGCAACCCTGGGCCTATGGTAAGTATCTATCCCTGTACAGGTGTGTAATGGTAAAAACCAGGGTTCCCTTGGGATCTGCAGAATGGAGTAGCTTGCGCCAAGTCTGTCCGAGGAAGTCTGTTTGAGCCAACAGCCTTAAACAGATCCCAGTATTTAGGAAAAAAAAGCTTTAGTTAGAGTTGAATCAACCACTATAGCCTCAAGCTCGCTCCTCCGGCCAGCAGCTACTCTGTAGATGCAGCCCTGGGCCTATGGTAAGTATCTATCCCTGTACAGGGGTGTAATGGTAAAGGCCAGGGTTCCCTTGGGATCTGCAGAATGGAGTAGCTTGCGCCAAGTCTGTCCGAGAAAGCCTTTTTGAGCTGATGGATTTAAACAAATTTCAACATTTAGGAAAAAAGCATTAATCTATTTCAGTTAGAGTTAATTCAATTACTCTAGCATAAAGATCCTAATTCACTTTGTCTAAAGGAAGTTAGTTGGCAAATTTTTATTGTGTGAGCAATGAGGTTATGGAACTCTCTTGAAATACTTAATTTTCTAAAAAAAATTCAAGGAGGGCATATGTGTGCCTTTCTTGAATAATATAAAATTGCAGGTTATCCGTACTAGATTTTGTTATGGGACGTTGATCCAGGGAACTAGTCTGATTGCCATATGTGGAGTCGGGAAGGAATTTTTCCTCTAATATGGGGCAATTAGCATCTGCCTCATGGGGTTTTTGCCTTCCTCTGGATCAACACATTAGCTTTTAGGTTGAACTTGATGGACTTGTGTCTTTCAACCTTTAAACTATGAAACTGTCCTTGTATTGAGGTTCAAGGGTGAAGCCCAGGGTTCATTTGGAAACATCAGAAATGGTGTGTTTTGCGCCCAGTCTGTCCAAGGAAGCCTGTTTGAGCTAACGGCCTCAGAAATATCCTAACATTTAAGAAAGTAGCAATAGTTAGGGTTGGCTGAACCATTCTAGCCTTAAGTTTGCCCCTCCAGTCAGTATCTACTATGTAGATGCAATCAAGGCCCTGCAATAAGTCTTTATCGCTGTACAGAGCTGAAAGAGTGAAGGCCAGAGTTCCTTTGGAACCTGTAGGATAGACTGGCTTTTGCCAAGTCTTTCCAAAGAAGCTTTTTTGAGCCATAGGCCTCAGACAGGTCCTAACAAGAAAGTGGCATTAGATAGGTTTTTCTTTAGTTAGGATTGATTCAACTACTCAAGCCCCAAGCGCACTCCTCCGGCCAGCAGCTACTCTGTAGATGCAACCCTGGGCCTATGGTAAGTATCTATCCCTGTACAGGGGTGTAATGGTAAAAAACAGAGTTCCCTTGGGATCTGCAGAATGGAGTAGCTTGCGCCAAGTCTGTCCGAGGAAGTCTGTTTGAGCCAAGAGCCTTAAACAGATCCCAGTATTTAGGAAAAAAAAGCTTTAGTTAGAGTTGAATCAACCACTATAGCCTCAAGCTCGCTCCTCCGGCCAGCAGCTACTCTGTAGATGCAGCCCTGGGCCTATGGTAAGTATCTATCCCTGTACAGGGGTGTAATGGTAAAGGCCAGGGTTCCCTTGGGATCTGCAGAATGGAGTAGCTTGCGCCAAGTCTGTCCGAGAAAGCCTTTTTGAGCTGATGGATTTAAACAAATTTCAACATTTAGGAAAAAAGCATTAATCTATTTCAGTTAGAGTTAATTCAATTACTCTAGCATAAAGATCCTAATTCACTTTGTCTAAAGGAAGTTAGTTGGCAAATTTTTATTGTGTGAGCAATGAGGTTATGAAACTCTCTACCACATGAAATTGAAATACTTAATTTTCTAAAAAAAATTCAAGGAGGGCATGTGTGTGCCTTTCTTGAATAATATAAAATTGCAGGTTATCCGTGCTAGATTTTGTTATGGGACGTTGATCCAGGGAACTAGTCTGATTGCCATATGTGGAGTCGGGAAGGAATTTTTCCCCTAATATGGGGCAATTAGCATCTGCCTCATGGGGTTTTTGCCTTCCTCTGGATCAACACATTAGCTTTTAGGTTGAACTTGATGGACTTGTGTCTTTCAACCTTAAAACTATGAAACGGTCCCTGTATAGAGGTTCAAGGGTGAAGCCCAGGGTTCATTTGGAAACATCAGAAATGGTGTGTTTTGCGCCCAGTCTGTCCAAGGAAGCCTGTTTGAGCCAACGGCCTCAGAAATATCTTAACATTGAAGAAAGTAGCAATAGTTAGGGTTGGCTGAACCATTCTAGCCTTAAGTTTGCCCCTCCAGTCAGCATCTACTATGTAGATGCAATCAAGGCCCTGTAATAAGTCTTTATCGCTGTACAGGGCTGTAAGAGTGAAGGCCAGAGTTCCTTTGGAACCTGTAGGATAGACTGGCTTTTGCCAAGTCTTTCCAAAGAAGCTTTTTTGAGCCATAGGCCTCAGACAGGTCCTAACAAGAAAGTGGCATTAGATAGGTTTTCCTTTAGTTAGGATTGATTCAACTACTCAAGCCTCAAGCGCACTCCTCCGGCCAGCAGCTACTCTGTAGATGCAACCCTGGGCCTATGGTAAGTATCTATCCCTGTACAGGGGTGTAATGGTAAAAACCAGGGTTCCCTTGGGATCTGCAGAATGGAGTAGCTTGCGCCATGTCTGTCCGAGGAAGTCTGTTTGAGCCAACAGCCTTAAACAGATCCCAGTATTTAGGAAAAAAAAAGCTTTAGTTAGAGTTGAATCAACCACTATAGCCTCAAGCTCGCTCCTCCGGCCAGCAGCTACTCTGTAGATGCAGCCCTGGGCCTATGGTAAGTATCTATCCCTGTACAGGGGTGTAATGGTAAAGGCCAGGGTTCCCTTGGGATCTGCAGAATGGAGTAGCTTGCGCCAAGTCTGTCCGAGAAAGCCTTTTTGAGCTGATGGATTTAAACAAATTTCAACATTTAGGAAAAAAGCATTAATCTATTTCAGTTAGAGTTAATTCAATTACTCTAGCATAAAGATCCTAATTCACTTTGTCTAAAGGAAGTTAGTTGGCAAATTTTTATTGTGTGAGCAATGAGGTTATGAAACTCTCTACCACATGAAATTGAAATACTTAATTTTCTAAAAAAAATTCAAGGAGGGCATGTGTGTGCCTTTCTTGAATAATATAAAATTGCAGGTTATCCGTACTAGATTTTGTTATGGGACGTTGATCCAGGGAACTAGTCTGATTGCCATATGTGGAGTCGGGAAGGAATTTTTCCCCTAATATGGGGCAATTAGCATCTGCCTCATGGGGTTTTTGCCTTCCTCTGGATCAACACATTAGCTTTTAGGTTGAACTTGACAGACTTGTGTCTTTCAACCTTAAAACTATGAAACGGTCCCTGTATAGAGGTTCAAGGGTGAAGCCCAGGGTTCATTTGCAAACATCAGAAATGGTGTGTCTTGCGCCAAGTCTGTCCAAGGAAGCCTGTTTGAGCCAATGGCCTCAGAAATATCCTAACATTTAAGAAAGTAGCAATAGCTAGGGTTGGCTGAACCATTCTAACTTTAAGTTTGCCCCTCCAGTCAGCATCTACTATGTAGATGCAATCAAGGCCCCGTAATAAGTCTTTATCACTGTACATGGCTGTAAGAGTGAAGGCCAGAGTTCCTTTGGAACCTGTAGGATAGACTGGCTTTTGCCAAGTCTTTCCAAAGAAGCTTTTTTGAGCCATAGGCCTCAGACAGGTCCTAACAAGAAAGTGGCATTAGATAGGTTTTTCTTTAGTTAGGATTGATTCAACTACTCAAGCCTCAAGCGCACTCCTCCGGCCAGCAGCTACTCTGTAGATGCAACCCTGGGCCTATGGTAAGTATCTATCCCTGTACAGGTGTGTAATGGTAAAAACCAGGGTTCCCTTGGGATCTGCAGAATGGAGTAGCTTGCGCCAAGTCTGTCCGAGGAAGTCTGTTTGAGCCAACAGCCTTAAACAGATCCCAGTATTTAGGAAAAAAAAGCTTTAGTTAGAGTTGAATCAACCACTATAGCCTCAAGCTCGCTCCTCCGGCCAGCAGCTACTCTGTAGATGCAGCCCTGGGCCTATGGTAAGTATCTATCCCTGTACAGGGGTGTAATGGTAAAGGCCAGGGTTCCCTTGGGATCTGCAGAATGGAGTAGCTTGCTCCAAGTCTGTCCGAGAAAGCCTTTTTGAGCTGATGGATTTAAACAAATTTCAACATTTAGGAAAAAAGCATTAATCTATTTCAGTTAGAGTTAATTCAATTACTCTAGCATAAAGATCCTAATTCACTTTGTCTAAAGGAAGTTAGTTGGCAAATTTTTATTGTGTGAGCAATGAGGTTATGAAACTCTCTACCACATGAAATTGAAATACTTAATTTTCTAAAAAAAATTCAAGAAGGGCATGTGTGTGCCTTTCTTGAATAATATAAAATTGCAGGTTATCCGTACTAGATTTTGTTATGGGACGTTGATCCAGGGAACTAGTCTGATTACCATATGTGGAGTCGGGAAGGAATTTTTCCCCTAATATGGGGCAATTAGCATCTGCCTCATGGGGTTTTTGCCTTCCTCTGGATCAACACATTAGCTTTTAGGTTGAACTTGATGGACTTGTGTCTTTCAACCTTAAAACTATGAAACGGTCCCTGTATAGAGGTTCAAGGGTGAAGCCCAGGGTTCATTTGGAAACATCAGAAATGGTGTGTTTTGCGCCAAGTCTGTCCAAGGAAGCCTGTTTGAGCCAACGGCCTCAGAAATATCCTAACATTTAAGAAAGTAGCAATAGTTAGGGTTGGCTGAACCATTCTAACCTTAAGTTTGCCCCTCCAGTCAGCATCTACTATGTAGATGCAATCAAGGCCCTGTAATAAGTCTTTATCACTGTACAGGGATGTAAGAGTGAAGGTCAGAGTTCCTTTGGAACCTGTAGGATAGACTGGCTTTTGCCAAGTTTTTCCAAAGAAGCTTTTTTGAGCCATAGGCCTCAGACAGGTCCTAACAAGAAAGTGTCATTAGATAGGTTTTTCTTTAGTTAGGATTGACTCAACTACTCAAGCCTCAAGCGCACTCCTCCGGCCAGCAGCTACTCTGTAGATGCAACCCTGGGCCTATGGTAAGTATCTATCCCTGTACAGGGGTGTAATGGTAAAAACCAGGGTTCCCTTGGGATCTGCAGAATAGAGTAGCTTGCGCCAAGTCTGTCCGAGGAAGTCTGTTTGAGCCAACAGCCTTAAACAGATCCCAGTATTTAGGAAAAAAAAGCTTTAGTTAGAGTTGAATCAACCACTATAGCCTCAAGCTCGCTCCTCCGGCCAGCAGCTACTCTGTAGATGCAACCCTGGGCCTATGGTAAGTATCTATCCCTGTACAGGGGTGTAATGGTAAAGGCCAGGGTTCCCTTGGGATCTGCAGAATGGAGTAGCTTGCGCCAAGTCTGTCCGAGAAAGCCTTTTTGAGCTGATGGATTTAAACAAATTTCAACATTTAGGAAAAAAGCATTAATCTATTTCAGTTAGAGTTAATTCAATTACTCTAGCATAAAGATCCTAATTCACTTTGTCTAAAGGAAGTTAGTTGGCAAATTTTTATTGTGTGAGCAATGAGGTTATGAAACTCTCTACCACATGAAATTGAAATACTTAATTTTCTAAAAAAAATTCAAGGAGGGCATGTGTGTGCCTTTATTAAATAATATAAAATTGCAGGTTATCCGTACTAGATTTTGTTATGGGACGTTGATCCAGGGAACTAGTCTGATTGCCATATGTGGAGTCGGGAAGGAATTTTTCCCCTAATATGGGGCAATTAGCATCTGCCTCATGGGGTTTTTGCCTTCCTCTGGATCAACACATTAGCTTTTAGGTTGAACTTGACAGACTTGTGTCTTTCAACCTTAAAACTATGAAACGGTCCCTGTATAGAGGTTCAAGGGTGAAGCCCAGGGTTCATTTGGAAACATCAGAAATGGTGTGTCTTGCGCCAAGTCTGTCCAAGGAAGCCTGTTTGAGCCAATGGCCTCAGAAATATCCTAACATTTAAGAAAGTAGCAATAGTTAGGGTTGGCTGAACCATTCTAACTTTAAGTTTGCCCCTCCAGTCAGCATCTACTATGTAGATGCAATCAAGGCCCTGTAATAAGTCTTTAGCACTGTACATGGCTGTAAGAGTGAAGGCCAGAGTTCCTTTGGAACCTGTAGGATAGACTGGCTTTTGCCAAGTCTTTCCAAAGAAGCTTTTTTGAGCCATAGGCCTCAGACAGGTCCTAACAAGAAAGTGGCATTAGATAGGTTTTTCTTTAGTTAGGATTGATTCAACTACTCAAGCCTCAAGCGCACTCCTCCGGCCAGCAGCTACTCTGTAGATGCAACCCTGGGCCTATGGTAAGTATCTATCCCTGTACAGGTGTGTAATGGTAAAAACCAGGGTTCCCTTGGGATCTGCAGAATGGAGTAGCTTGCGCCAAGTCTGTCCGAGGAAGTCTGTTTGAGCCAACAGCCTTAAACAGATCCCAGTATTTAGGAAAAAAAAGCTTTAGTTAGAGTTGAATCAACCACTATAGCCTCAAGCTCGCTCCTCCGGCCAGCAGCTACTCTGTAGATGCAGCCCTGGGCCTATGGTAAGTATCTATCCCTGTACAGGGGTGTAATGGTAAAGGCCAGGGTTCCCTTGGGATCTGCAGAATGGAGTAGCTTGCGCCAAGTCTGTCCGAGAAAGCCTTTTTGAGCTGATGGATTTAAACAAATTTCAACATTTAGGAAAAAAGCATTAATCTATTTCAGTTAGAGTTAATTCAATTACTCTAGCATAAAGATCCTAATTCACTTTGTCTAAAGGAAGTTAGTTGGCAAATTTTTATTGTGTGAGCAATGAGGTTATGAAACTCTCTACCACATGAAATTGAAATACTTAATTTTCTAAAAAAAATTCAAGGAGGGCATGTGTGTGCCTTTCTTGAATAATATAAAATTGCAGGTTATCCGTACTAGATTTTGTTATGGGACGTTGATCCAGGGAACTAGTCTGATTGCCATATGTGGAGTCGGGAAGGAATTTTTCCCCTAATATGGGGCAATTAGCATCTGCCTCATGGGGTTTTTGCCTTCCTCTGGATCAACACATTAGCTTTTAGGTTGAACTTGATGGACTTGTGTCTTTCAACCTTAAAACTATGAAACGGTCCCTGTATAGAGGTTCAAGGGTGAAGCCCAGGGTTCATTTGGAAACATCAGAAATGGTGTGTTTTGCGCCAAGTCTGTCCAAGGAAGCCTGTTTGAGCCAACGGCCTCAGAAATATCCTAACATTTAAGAAAGTAGCAATAGTTAGGGTTGGCTGAACCATTCTAACCTTAAGTTTGCCCCTCCAGTCAGCATCTACTATGTAGATGCAATCAAGGCCCTGTAATAAGTCTTTATCACTGTACAGGGATGTAAGAGTGAAGGTCAGAGTTCCTTTGGAACCTGTAGGATAGACTGGCTTTTGCCAAGTTTTTCCAAAGAAGCTTTTTTGAGCCATAGGCCTCAGACAGGTCCTAACAAGAAAGTGTCATTAGATAGGTTTTTCTTTAGTTAGGATTGACTCAACTACTCAAGCCTCAAGCGCACTCCTCCGGCCAGCAGCTACTCTGTAGATGCAACCCTGGGCCTATGGTAAGTATCTATCCCTGTACAGGGGTGTAATGGTAAAAACCAGGGTTCCCTTGGGATCTGCAGAATGGAGTAGCTTGCGCCAAGTCTGTCCGAGGAAGTCTGTTTGAGCCAACAGCCTTAAACAGATCCCAGTATTTAGGAAAAAAAAGCTTTAGTTAGAGTTGAATCAACCACTATAGCCTCAAGCTCGCTCCTCCGGCCAGCAGCTACTCTGTAGATGCAACCCTGGGCCTATGGTAAGTATCTATCCCTGTACAGGGGTGTAATGGTAAAGGCCAGGGTTCCCTTGGGATCTGCAGAATGGAGTAGCTTGCGCCAAGTCTGTCCGAGGAAGCCTTTTTGAGCCAATGGCCTTAGACAGAACCCATCATTTAGTAATAAAAAAGCTTTAGTTAGAGTTATAGCCTCAAGCTCGCTCCTCTGGCCAGCAGCTACTCTGTAGATGCAACCCTGAGCATGTGGTAAGTCTCCATTCCTCTAAAGGGGTGTAATGGTAAAGATCAGGGTTCCTTTTGACCTGCTTATGCCAAGTCTGTCAAAGGAAGCCTTTTTGAGCTGATGGCTCTACACAGATCCTAATGTTTAGGAAAAAAGCTTATGTGTATTTCAGTTAGATTAAAAGTAAAGCCAACAAAAGAGAATTTAACTTTCCTCAAAAAATCAATTATTAATATAGCATTTACCTGCCCAGATCTCAGAACTAATGCACTATTAGGATGTAGCAATCCCATATAATTTTGTGTGCAGTTTTAATACTATGTAATCACCCCCCTCCATTAATTGGTAATATGTGAGTGGTTGTCGCATCAGTATTTTGCACCTGTATTGCTGTCATCGTTATTATATGGCATGATTAGTACTGAGACCTAGGCAGGTAAACACTGTTGCCCTTTTTTCCTGTGTTAATTCTTGAATTTTGGTGGGAATTTAAATTTGTCTTTGCTTTTAATGTTAGTGTAGGGACTCGCAAGTATGAGGACCCTTGACGCGGGTTGCGAGCTTGTGTATTTTGGCCAAAATATTTACTAATACCTCATATATATCATATATATTTTTTGCACGTTATTTTTATTCAGGGTGCAGCCAGACCCATCAATGTTGGCCTTGTAAACTAGGGTGTCTGTCTTCATGGGGTGCACTTAAAAAGTGCTGGGCAGCCCGCCTAATCTAATAGTTTGGGCTTCACTAATAGGCTGTAAGCCAGACATTGTGCACTACCTATGTGTGACCAGTGCCCTATACAAGGCTTATTTGTGTGCAGTTTTAATACTAAGCAATCACCCCCTCCATGAATTGGTAGGTTGTGAGTGGTTGTCTCATCAATATTTTGCACCTGTGTTGCTGACTTCTTCATTATATGGGTTTGCTGCATCCTTGTAATTATTGTTGCTGTATTTGCTGTGTTAATTCTTGAATTTTGGTGGGAACTTTAATTCCTTGTTTTTGTGACTTTGCTTTTAATGTTAGTGTAGGGACTCGCAAGTATGAGGACCCTTGAGCAGGTTGCGAGCTTGTATATTTTGGCCAAAATATCGACCAATACCTCATATATATCATATATATTTTTTACATGCTATTTTTATTCAGGGTGCAGCCAAGCCCATCTACAGGTGCATCTCACAAAATTAGAATATCACCAGAAAAGTTAATTTATTTCAGTTCTTCAATACAAAACGTGAAACTCATATATTACATAGAGCCATTACACACAGAGTGATCTATTTCACGTGTTTATTTCTGTTAATATTGATGATTATGGCTTACAGCCAATGAAAACTCAAAAGTCATTATTTCAATTAATTAGAATACCTTATAACAACAGCTTGAAAAATGTTTTCAAAATCCAAAATGTTATCCTACTGAAATGTATGTTCAATAAATGCCCTCAATACTTGGTCGGGGATCCTTTTACATCAATTACTGCATCAATGTGGCAATGTGGCATGGAGGCGATCAGCCTGTGACACTGCTGAGGGGTTATGGAAGCCCAGGTGGCTTTGATAGAAGCCTTCAGCTCGTCTGCATTGTTGGGTCTGGTGTCTCTCATTTTCCTCTTGACAATACCCCATAGATTCTTTATGGGGTTAAGGTCAGGTGAGTTTGCTGCCAATCAAGCACAGTGATACTGTTGTTTTAAACCAGGTATTAGTACTTTTGTCAGTGTGGACAGGGGCCAAGTCCTGCTGGAGAATGAAATTTCCATCTCCAAAAAGCTTGGCGTAGCTAAGGTTTTGGTTCAGGGGGCCGAAACTTCTGAGTGGGCCTCTAACCAGGTAACCCTGATTCCAACTATAGCGGCGCACCCAGATAGTTGATGTAGGAAAACCTCAGCAGATGACCGCGCTGTTACTAAAAATAATCTCTATACAAAGACCAGCACTGATATTACCGCCATATGGTGACATATATTGATAGATGCCAGTCCTGCAAAACATATAAGAGATCACAGCTCAGTTATATATAGTACCTTACAGCTGACGTTCTTTCTGATTAAATTGTTCACTTTTCCCGTCTTTTCCATCTGGCCCAGACCGACACGACAACTTCTCCAGCCAGGACTCAGAGTCTCAGGTATGCAGAGATCACAACAAAGACACATTTGACTCCTTACATTTCAGGCACTGACCACATCTATCCCCAACCTGCACAAACTTCTCATCCTGCTGATACCCCAATACTGAGCCTCTGCTGCAAAATGTGTCCCTATTACTGCACCTACTGTGTGCCCTCTAGATGGTAAAACAAACCTCTAAAATAAAGTAATGCCGTGTGCAAGTGTCCTAGAAAACAGTGCCCACATTGTGCCCCCTAGAAAGTAATAGTGCCCCTTCGACAGTCACGATAACCTGAGTTCCCCTATAACAATAAGTGCCCACCTAAGATTTAATAATGTCCTGAGTCTCCCCCCATGTAGAGCTCCGCTCTAACCAGTATGATGTTCTCCTATTCACGATATAATTCCCCCTCACTGTATAGTACCCCCACAAAGTATACTGACCCCTTAGTAGCCCCCAAGCTGATGGCTCCAACACTGTATGATGGCCTCCACACTATACAAAGACCCCACATTATCTCCCACACTGTATGATGGCCCCCACGCTGTTCAAAGAACCCACATTATCTCCCACACTGTATAAATAGCCTACATATAGTATAATGCACCAGATAGTCCTCAATATAGTATAATGCACTCCCCATAGTCCTTCGTATAGTATAATGCGCCCCTATAGGCAGAGTCTGTAGTAAAATGCTCCCCCCATTGACAGAGTCTGTAGTATAAAGCTCCCCCCCATAGGCAGAGTCTGTAGTATAATGCTCCCCCCCTCCTCATAGGCAGAGTCTGTGGTATAATGCCCCCCCATAGGCAGAGTCTGCAGTATAATGCCCCCCCCATAGGCAGAGTCTGTAGTATAATGCTCCCCCCTCCTCATAGGCAGAGTCTGTAGTATAATGCCCCCCCCTCCTCATAGGCAGAATCTGTAGTATAATGCCCCCCCCCCATCTCATAGGCAGAGTCTGTAGTGTAATGTGCCCCCCCTCCTCATAGGCAGAGTCTGTGGTATAATGCCCCCCCATCTCATAGGCAGCGCCTGTAGTATAATGCCCCACCTAAAGGCAGAGTCTGTAGTAAAATGCACCCCCCATAGGCAGAGTCTGTAGTATAATGCTCCCCCTCTTATAGGCAGAGTCTGTAGTACAATGTCCCCCCCATAGGCAGAGTCTGTAGTATAATGCTCCCCCCCTCCTTATAGGCAGAGTCTGTAGTATAATGCCCCCCCATAGGCAGAGTCTGTAGTATAATGCTCCCCCCTCCTCATAGTCAGAGTCTGTAGTATAATCCCCCCCTCCTCATAGGCAGAATCTTTAGTATAATGCCCCCCCATCTCATAGGCAGAGTCTGTAGTATAATGTGCCCCCCCTCCTCATAGGCAGAGTCTGTGATATAATGCCCCCCCCCATCTCATAGGCAGCGTCTGTAGTATAATGCCCCACCTATAGGCAGAGTATGTAGTAAAATGCACCCCCCATAGGCAGAGTCTGTAGTATAATGCTCCCCCTCTTATAGGCAGAGTCTGTAGTACAATGTCCCCCCATAGGCAGAGTCTGTAGTCTACTGCTCTCCCCTGCTCATAAACAGAGTCTGTAGTATAATGCCCCCCATAGGCAGAGTCTGTAGTAGAATGCCCCCCCATAGACAGAGGCTTTAGTATAATGCTCCCCCCCTCCCCATAGACAGTCTGTAGTATAATGCCCCCCCTCCCCATAGGCAGAGTCTTTAGTATAATGCCCCCCCTCTCTGTGGGCAGAGTCTTTAGGATAATGCTCCCCCATAGGCAGAGTCTGTAGTATAATGCACCTCCCCCTTCCCATAGGCAGAGTCTGTAATATAATGCCGCCCCCCACCCGGCAAAAAATAAATAAACAGTACTCATCTCTCCTCCTGGTTCCCTCGCTGCTCAGAGCACCCAGCACGCACACATCTTCAGCACAGCGGGCTGGGCGCCAAGTGATGATGTCAGAGACGTCAGTCACAGAAGGGACTAATGGGAGAGAGATCCGCGCTCCCTCTCTCATCAGTAAACTTGCGGCGGTGGCGGGCAGTGGGGCCCGATGCTGGCACCAGGGGCATGCTAGATACAGTTACACTGGTGTAGCCCTGGATGGGCCCCCTAAGAGCGAGGGGCCCGGGGCCACCGCCCCCTTTGCCCTCCTGGTAGCTTGATACTGTGGCAGAGGGAAGCATGAAGTGCTCTAAAATTTCCTGGTAGACGGCTGCGCTGACTTTGGTGTTGAAAAAACACAGTGGACCTACACCAGCAGATGACACGGCTCCCCAAACCATCACTGATTGTGGAAACTTCACACTAGACCTCAAGCAGCTTGGATTGTGGCCTCTCCACTCTTCTTCCAGACTCTGGGACCTTGATTTCAAATGAAAATTGGAACTCTGGACATCTGTCAAGTCAGCAGTCTTCACCATGATTGTCATGATTGTGGAGCCTACTAAAACAGACTAAGGGACCTTTTTAAATGCTTAGGAAGTCTTTGCAGGTGTTTTTTGTTAATTATTTTAATTTACTGAGTTAATGACTTTTGTGTTTTCATTGGCTATAAGCCATAATCATCAACATTAACAGAAATAAACACTTGAAATAGATCACTGTGTTTGTAATGACTCTATATAATATATGAGGTTCACTTTTTGCATTGAAGAACTGAAATAAATTAACTTTTTGATGATATTCTAATTTTGTGAGATGCACCTATATGTTATGGCCTTGTAAATTAGAGTGTCTATCTTCATGGGGTGCACTTAAATAGTGCTGGGCAGCCCGTGTTCTTGCCTCAGCAGCGAATTTAGCTATCCAGGGAATCTAGTCACTTTATGTGTATATCAGTTCTGACATTATGTTGCTTGCATTTGAATCCTGTCTCTTTTTTATTGTTTGATAACGGCACTGTCTGCTAGTGATTTAATGTATTTGCTCTAGTTTCAATTTGCAATGCATTATGGGAAAGTTCCAAGAGCATTGTGAGACAGTTCTTGTTGCATTGTGGTCCTGTTCTTGTCACAGTTTGGGCAGCGACCATTATTTCCTCGTCTCTTCTGATGGAGAAGTTCCCTTATCACTCATCTTGTAAAGTGGCACAGAGCGGTAGTCGTGACTGAACGTCGGTCTGATTTCGCTCTGGCACTTTACAGACAATGGGTGTCCCAGTCCCAGTGTGCTCTAGGGTGTGGGGTGCAGCACACTCTCTTGTAGGCCGCAGGCCTCCACTGCCTTCAGGCTTCTGTCCTCAGAAGCCGCCGCTCACAATTTAGGGAACACGAAGTTCTTTGTAACAGTCAAACATATACTTGACAGTTCAAGTTCATCAGGTGGGTACAGATGGGATAAGGCACAGCAATTCACATTATCCTCCTTCTTAGCATAACTCCTCTTCAGCCCTGTTGCTAGCTCATCCTGTATTTCTCGTCCACCTCTGCAGTGCACCCGGGACTGGCCTTCAACTTCCATCTATGCAGGTCCCTGTCCATCTTCCTTTGTACTTCAGAGCACACAAAGTGTCCGGCAGCTCCTATGCCAGACCTTAGGCTCTGGACGTGACTGGAGCGACTGCTCTGGATCCCAGTAATGCCTCCCACTGCCTGGAACATTGAGTACTATATACAGTGGGTACGGAAAGCATTCAGACCCCTTTACATCTTTCACTCTTTGTTTCATTGCAGCCATTTGGTAAATTCTAAAAAGTTCTTTTTTTTTCTCATTAAAGTACACTGTGCACCCCATCTTGACTGAAAAAAAACAGAAATGTAGAAATTTTTGCAAATTTATTAAAAAAGGAAAACTGAAATATCACATGGTCATAAGTATTCAGACCCTTTGCTCATATTTAAGTCACATGCTGTCCATTTCTTGTGATCCTCCTTGAGATGGTTCTACTCTTTCATTGGAGTCCAGCTGTGTTTAATTAAACTGATAGGACTTGATTTGGAAAGGCACACACCTGTCTATATAAGACCTCACAGCTCACAGTGCATGTCAGACCAAATGAGAATCATGAGCTCAAAGGAACTGCCTGTTACGATGTTAGTAGATACCCTGAAGTCCAATGGCGTGGGCCAAAAGCAGAGACTGAGACAAGAGTAGTGTGAAAGTCTATTTTAAACTCAAGTGCAAAAGATCACAGCAAACAGTTTATGAAGGTAAGTTCATTCCAAACAATACTTCTTAGAACCTAATCTGTAAGGCACGGCCTTCATTACTATTAGGCTATGCAAAAGTTAACCATAGTTCAAGTTTACTTAGGTACAGTAATATGCAAACAGAAATAAGGATAGTAAGCAGACGTAGGCATTCCTCAGTTGATTGTGGACTCACGTAGTGCAGAAGAGAAGACAAACTGGAATATGGATCTGGATATTGAAGAATGCAGGAGGTGCAGTGGAGGAAACAGCGATGTCTTAAGCAGAGCTGGAGCCGGGTATTTAAACACAGAGCAAGATGGTGACTATACCAGAGGTGTAGAGATCCAGGAGAAGTTTTCTTCAGGAAGACAAAAGTTCAGAGATCCCAGCGTGAGTGAACAACAGCCAGCGGTTCCTTTCAGCAGAAGTCCCCTTAGCAGAGGATTCAGGCAGCAATCCTTTCAGCGGATGACTAGGAGTAAACACAAGGTCAGCAAGACTCTATTCAGAGGGCTAGCACAGGTGAGTAGAAAGCTAAAAGCACACAATACTCAGGCAAGGCATGATTGCAACACATGCAGTTTAAGTAGGTCCACAGGCAGGAAACACATGACCCCAGTGAGGCAATGGAAGCCATCTTGGCTAAGGGAAAAACTACTGGCAAAGTAAAATTAAACCTGGCATCCTGACACTGCCAAAGGAGCTTAGAGACAGAATTGTGGCAAGGCACAGATCTGGCCAAGTTTACAAAAGAATTTCTGCATTAGTCAAGGGTCCTAAGAACACAGTGGCCTCCATAATCCTTAAGTGGAAAAAGTTTGGGACCACCAGAAGTCTTCCTAGACCTGGCCGTCCAGCTCAACTGAGCAATCGTGGGAGAAGAGCCTTGGTGAGAGAGGTAAAGATGAACCCCAAGATCACTGTGGCTGAGCTCCAAAGATGCAGTAGGGAGATGGGAGAAAGTTGCATAAAGTCAACTATCACTGCAGCCCTCCACAAGTCGAGCCTTTATGGCAGAGTGGCCCAACGGAAGCCTCTCCTCAGTGCAAGACATATGAAAGCCTGCACAGAGTTTGCTTAAAAACACATGAAGGACTCCCAGTCTATGAGAAATAAGATTCTTTGGTCTGATGAGACTAAGATAGAACTTTTTGGTGATAATTCTAAGGGGTATGTGTGGAGAAAACCAGGCACTGCTCATCACCTGCCCAATACAATCCCAACAGTGAAACATGGTGGTGGCAGCATCATGGGGGTGTTTTTCAGCTGCAGGGACAGGACGACTGGTTGGAATTGAAAGAAACATGAATGTGGCCAAGTACACAGATATCCTGGATGAAAACCTCTTCCAGAGTGCTCTGGACCTCAGACTTGGCCGAAGGTTCACCTTCCAACAAGACAATGACCCTATGCACACAGTTAAAATAACAAAGGAGTGGCTTCAGAACAACTCTGTGACCATTCTAGACTGGCCTAGCCAGAGCCCTGACCTAAACCCAATTGAACATCTCTGGAGAGACCTGAAAATGGCTGTCCACCAACGTTCACCATCCAACCTGACAGAACTGGAGAGGATCTGCAAGGAAGAATGGCAGAGGAACCCCAAATCCAGGTGTGAAAAACTTGTTGCATCATTCCCAAGAAGGCTCATGGATGCACTAGCTCAAAAGGGGGCTTCTACTCAATACTGGTCATTTGGTCTGACATGCACTGTGAGCTGTGAGGTCTTATATAGACAGGTGTGTGCCTTTCCAAATCAAGTCCTATCAGTTTAATTAAACACAGCTGGACTCCAATGAAAGAGTAGAACCATCTCAAGGAGGATCACAAGGAAATGGACAGCATGTGACTTAAATATGAGCAAAGGGTCTGAATACTTATGACCATGTGATATTTCAGTTTTCCTTTTTTAATAAATTTGCAAAAATTTCTACATTTCTGTTTTTTTCAGTCAACATGGGGTGCAGAGTGGACTTTAATGAGAAAAAAATGAACTTTTTAGAATTTACCAAATGGCTGCAATGAAACAAAGAGTGAAAAATTTAAAGGGGTCTGAATGCTTTCCGTACCCACTGTACTTCAATAAAACTCACCCTATAGATACCCTAGCCTGAACCTGCATGTCAATGGAGATGGGCATCCTACATATAGATGACAATGGCACCCTTGCTGAACGGCAGCTGCCCCTAGACCCTAAAAGTCCCTTATTCGTACTTACATAGACCAAAGATCTGACAGTCTACCAGAAACTGGTACAGATATCACATCAAACAATCAATCCTCAGTGTGTACTAAATGATTAAAGTGACAACAGTGAATAAAGTGACAATGTGCAAATTTATAAAAACACCCAAGAACGTTCCTAATATCTTTGGACCTCCAAGCCAAAGGATACATTCGGGCATCCAAACAAAGGCTACAATCAGCCCTGTTCAACACCCTAGATGCTGATTACCTGCCTTATAGTGGAGGGTGACACCCTAGTTAATGTTGACACTGTGGCGCCCCCGCTCCACGGCGGCTATCCCTGGATAACCCTAGCCAGCCCTGGAATTAATCACCCATAGAGGTATCAATGACATAAATGATCACAAGACTAAACAATAAAAGGAACTTATCTTGATAAAGTGCAATACTGATGCGGATCATCTTTATGCCGCATGTCCCGATTTTAAAGAGATTTAATAAAATTTGTATTTTAGGGTTTATGTTATACTTATGTCTTATGGTATCCTAAGCTTATCTTATGCTATACTCACATTATGCATTAACACTTCACATGCTGTTACATCACCATTATACATTACATAAGACACATATCACTTTTAGATATAAAACCGCAAGACAGTATTCACATGACGTGTTTGTTGTCTTCAGGGGCAGGAACAGGGTAAGACAGTCCACATCCCTACAGTTTTGTATCTTGGGCTCTGTGCACACAGCCTGCTCCAAGCTTAGCCGGTAAGAGCCCTATCTATGTGGTACAATACTGGGGTTCATCGTATGTTTTCCGCATCTACTGTATGGAGGTTTCTCTACTATCAATAAAGAGAAGGGTTTTCGCAGCCTTATTCTTAAGAAGACAGGGGGTTTAGCTCCATGTCACACTACACACCGTGGTAAGGTGTATGAGGGGAGCATAGCCTGCCTAATCTAATAGTATGGGCGTCACTAATAGGCTGTAAACCAGACACTGTGCGTGACCAGCGCCAAAATATCTACCAGTACCTCATATATAGATTTTGCACGTTATTTTTATTCAGGGTTCAGACAAGCCCATCAATGCTGGATTTGTAAACTAGGGGGTCTGTCCTCATGGGGTGCACTTAGATAGTGCTTTGCAGCCTGCCTAATCTAACAGTATGAGGGTCACTAATAGGCTGTAAACCCTATATTGAGCACTATCTGTGTTAGGCGTCAGGTGTTTTCTGGATCTGAAATGGGTTCAGAATCATCAGTGGATTCTGTGGTCTCCCGTTCCGGTCCAGATGCTGCTCAGCATCATCGTCAGTCCCAACGCCTAGCTGGTGCACGAGATGTACAAGCTGTCTCTCGGGTCTTTGTTCCTAGCAACATGAAAGATAGGTTGCGGAGGGAAACAGGGCTGTTACAGCCTAAGTCCAGGATACACTGCACTGAGCATGCCCGTGACATGGCGGACCGTGATTAGTGGTTTGGGAGTCAGCTGATCCGGTGACCTGGCACCGCCTGATTGGTCGCGGGTGACGTCACCAATAATGTGACGATGGGCAGGGCTTAATATTTAATATTTAAATAGCACGCCCACAAACATGGCGGCGCACTCTGATCATTGAGCTGAGTTGGTGTTATTGTGTGGACGCTTGGTCGTTTCGGCTCCACGTGTGCTTTTGCTGTTATAGCTTCTGACAGGCAGGTTTAGCAGGGGATAGACAGCCTTAGATGGAGGGAGGCAGGTAGCTTCGTCTGACACTCTGGCTCCAACAAGGGGGTCGCTATACACCCCGAGCAGACTGCGGACTCCGTATTCCCGGCACCGCCTGTTAGCCACGTGGAGAGATACTCCTCAGTCCGGTAGCAAGCCGGCTGGGAGCACGTATAAGCCGGCGTGAATCACACACGCATCCAAGCGCCTGCTGCGTAGCCGCTGTGCAGTTAACAGGGCTACGGCTCCATTATTTGTCGCACATCTCTCGTGCAGTTAACGGAGCGAATCCCTATTCCCGTTCCGGTGTGCAGTAACACGGGGGGGATTGTTATTTCAGTTGGTTGTTTTACCTTCTTACCCGGAAGGTGTTCGTCCGCAGTCCTCCAGGCTGCATCACGGACCCCGGGTTCGTTTGCTTTCCATTATTTAATAAAGTTGTTTGCAACCATTCCCCTAACAATCTGTGTGTGATCAGTGACCTATACAAGCCATTTTTTGTGTGCAGTTTTAATACTAAGCAATGACCCCCTCCAAGAATTGGTAGGTTATGAGTTGGTTGTCTCATCAGTATTTTGCACCTGTGCTGCCCCTGCCTTTATTATATGGTTTGCTTCATCCTGATTAGTGCATTCGTTTTGAGACCTGGGCTGGAGAATAAATACTGTTCCTCTTTTTTGCTGTGTTAATAATTTTTTTCAGTTTTAATTCAACTACTCTAGCATCAAGCTCCTAATTCGCTTTGTCTAAAGGAAGTTAGATGGCAATGTTTTATTGTGTGAGGTATGGAACTCTCTACCACATGACCTTGTAATACTTAATTCTCTAAAAAAAAGTTCAAGGAGGTCCTGTGTGACTTTCTTGAATAACATTACAGGTTATTCATACTAGATTTTGTTATGGGACGTTGATCCAAGCAACTAGTCTGATTGCCATATGTGGAGTCGGGAAGGAATTTTTCCCCTAATTTTGGGCAAGCAGCATCTGCCTCATGGGTTTTTTTGACTTCCTCTGGATCAACACATAAGCTTTTCACAGGTCTCTATATATAGTGTGATGGCTCCCACAGCTCTTTATATACAGTACTAGATGGTGGCCCGATTCTAACGCATCGGGTATTCTAGAATCTGTATGCGGCCGACCAGGCGCAATCAACAGAGTGGTGTTTAAATGTGGCGCCAAAATCGCTGATTGGTCGCGGCCGCCGGCCACGACCAATCAGCAGAGCGGTGTTTAAATTTGGCGCCAGTATCGCTGATTGGTCGCGGCGCCAATATCGCTGATTCCGACCAATCAGCGAATCGTATTACTGAGGACCGGGCAGCGACGCTACCTGTGCGGGTACTTCCGCTGCAAGGAACCGGGAGATGGCCGGCTGCTCACAGCCAAAGTATCCCGACTGGCGGCGCCGCTCCCCGGTCCTCGCTTCACACTTGCCGTCAGGAGATCAGCGGCCCTAGCCATTGATCTCCCGACGGTAGCCGCATGGAGGTCAGCGGCGCCGCCGGTCGCGGTACTTCTGCTGCGAGCAGCCGGGAGATGAGCGGCTAGCGCCGGTCATCTCCCGGCTGCATCGCCGCTGACCTCCATGCGGCAGATGAGCTGCTAACGGCCGCCATCTTTTTCTGAAATCCCGCGTCGCTGATTGGCCGCGGCTGGACCAATCAGCGACGCAGGATTTCCTGGACAGAAGGACAGACAGACAGACGGGATAAGACGATTATATACAGTACAGACCAAAAGTTTGGACACACCTTCTCATTTCAAGATTTTTCTGTATTTTCATGACTATGAAAATTGTACATTCACACTGAAGGCATCAAAACTATGAATTAACACATGTGGAATTATATACTTAACAAAAAAGTGTGAAACAACTGAAAATATGTCTTATATTCTAGGTTCTTCAAAGTAGCCACCTTTTGCTTTGATGACTGCTTTGCACACTCTTGGCATTCTCTTGATGAGCTTCAAGAGGTAGTCAATGGAAATGGTCTTCCAACAATCTTGAAGGAGTTCCCAGAGATGCTTAGCACTTGTTGGCCCTTTTGCCTTCACTCTGCGGTCCAGCTCACCCCAAATCATCTCGATTGGGTTCAGGTCTGGTGACTGTGGAGGCCAGGTCATCTGGCGTAGCACCCCATCATTCTCCTTCTTGGTCAAATAGCCCTTACACAGCCTGGAGGTGTGTTTGGGGTCATTGTCCTATTGAAAAATAAATGATGGTCCAACTAAACGCAAACCGGATGGAATAGCATGCCGCTGCAAGATGCTGTTGTAGCCATGCTGGTTCAGTATGCCTTCAATTTTGAATAAATCCCCAACAGTGTCACCAGCAAAGCACCCCCACACCATCACACCTCCTCCTCCATGCTTCTCGGTGGGAACCAGACATGTAGAGTCCATCCGTTCACCTTTTCTGCATCGCACAAAGACACGGTGGTTGGAACCAAAGATCTCAAATTTAGACTCATCAGACCAAAGCACAGATTTCCACTGGTCTAATGTCCATTCCTTGTGTTCTTTAGCCCAAATAAGTCTCTTCTGCTTGTTGCCTGTCCTTAGCAGTGGTTTCCTAGCAGCTATTTTACCATGAAGGCCTGCTGCACAAAGTCTCCTCTTAACAGTTGTTGAAGAGATGTGTCTGCTGCTAGAACTCTGTGTGGCATTGACCTGGTCTCTAATCTGAGCTGCTGTTAACCTGCGATTTCTGAGGCTGGTGACTCGGATAAACTTATCCTCAGAAGCAGAGGTGACTCTTGGTCTTCCTTTCCTGGGGCAGTCCTCATGTGAGCCAGTTTCTTGCAGCGCTTGATGGTTTTTGCATCTGCACTTGGGGACACTTTCAAAGTTTTACCAATTTTTTGCATTGACTGACCTTCATTTCTTAAAGTAATGATGGCCACTCATTTTTCTTTACTTAGCTGCTTTTTTCTTGCCATAATACAAATTCTAACAGTCTATTTAGTAGGACTATCAGCTGTGTATCCACCAGACTTCTGCACAACACAGCTGATGATCCGAACCCCATTTATAAGGCAAGAACTCCCACTTATTAAACCTGACAGGGCACACCTGTGAAGTGAAAACCATTTCCGGTGACTACCTCTTGAAGCTCATCAAGAGAATGCCAAGAGTGTGCAAAGCAGTCATCAAAGCAAAAGGTGGCTACTTTGAAGAACCTAGAATATAAGACATATTTTCAGTTGTTTCACACTTTTTTTGTTAAGTATATAATTCCACATGTGTTAATTCATAGTTTTGATGCCTTCAGTGTGAATGTACAATTTTCATAGTCATGAAAATACAGAAAAATCTTTAAATGAGAAGGTGTGTCCAAACTTTTGGTCTGTACTGTATATTAGATGATGACCCCACAGACCCTTTACACAGCATTATGTTTCCACAGCTCCTTGTATACAGTATGATTCCCTCATTGTTCCCTAAATACAGTATGATGTGCTCACAGCTCCATATACACCGTATGATGTCCCCACACATGCAGATACACAATATGATACCTATACACAATATGATGCCCCTACATCTCCCTATACACAATATGATGCCCCTACATCTCCCTCCATCTGAACAAGTCTCTCCAGCTTCAGAAAGATTATGGATGCATCACATTTTTTTTTACGGACAGGGAAAAAAGTGCCCTATTTTTATGGACTGTCCAAGAATTTCTGGACAGTTGGCTACCCTGCTATTAGTTCCACTGGGGTGGCAGCCTAGGTGGATGCTGGAAGCACAACCGTCTCTCCCTAAGATTCGGAGAGGGAAGGCCACCGATTCCTGACCCTTGCTGTGGCCTTTTCGTTGAGAGGGATGGTTTATTGAGGGCCCATATATACACACAGTCATGGCCGGAAGTGTTTAGCAACCTTGAGATTGTTCCAGAAAGTGAAGTATTTCTCCCAGAAAATTATTACAATTACACATGTTTTGTTATACATTTGTTATAATATTTATTTCCTTTGTGTGTATTGAAACAGCACAAAAAAATGGGAAAAAAAGGCAAATTGGACATAATTTCACATAAAACTCCAAAAATGGGCCGGACAAAATTGTTGGCACTTTTCCAAAATTGTGGAAAAACAACTTTGCTTCAAGCATGTGATGCTCGTTAAAACTCACCTGTGGCAAGTAACAGTCGTGGGTAATATGAAAGTCATACCTGAGACCAGATAAAAAGTGGAGAAGATAGATAGATATGAGATTGATAGATAGATAGATATGAGATAGATAGATGGATATGTGGCACCCCAGGGTCTGGTTACCACTGTAATAGAAATATTATGTCTGAGAGCAAGTGGGAGGTTTCCTGGTTCGGAGCCCTTAAACATGCAACACCTCCTGTCCCAGACCAGATAGGGGAGGAACCTGCCCTATATAAACTGGATCTGGGGCGGGGTTAGTGAAGTCAGAGCCTGGAGTTAGTTCCAGACACAGGGAAAGTAACAGTGAGGAGCTCTGTAGGAGCAGGAGCTGAAGACCAGGGACTTGAGCTAAGCGGAGTTCGTCCTGGCAGAAGACTCTGAGAACCGGACACAGGAGTCCGAGGTTGCGGGGACTTATATATACCCAGCAGCAGAAACCCGCCGGCAGGGGATTTCAAGTCCTCTGGCCATAGAAGCCCGGAGGCTCAGTCACGAGCAAGGGACCAGCACTGCAATCGAGGAGCGGGGGCTATCAGAAGGCCCCAAGTCACCAGCCATACAGGTGAGCACCACACGGAACACTCAGGGACGTGGGCTACTTCCACTCGCTTACAGCAAGGTAGCCAGGAAGAGTGCAGATAGTAAGGGAGGCCTACAACTCCACCTGGCCAGGGGAACTCCAGTTTGCTCACAGACTGACCAGGCCTCTTATGCTAGCCAGTACTCCCGGGAGGGTCTGCCTTATCACCATCAGTAAAGACCCTGAACTGCACTGCAAAGCCTCTGAGTCATTCCTGCTGCGCTCGTGCACCATCACTCCTATCATCCACACTCACTAGCCTGAGGCTATACTCCTCCCGTGGGGAGTTATACTACACTCTGCTGCCCTCACAACATCAGCCTCAGAGGTCTGCTCAGGTCGGCTCAGCAGCGGCGGTTCTTATTGACCGCAATCCACGGGTGGCGTAGTCGGACATTGCATTATACTGATACAGAGACTGCCACAATATTGGTCTGGCCACCCTGAGCCACGGGACCGGGTCGCCACTACTACTCCCAGCATTGCCCTGAAGTCCGGTCCCGGGTGCCCCATGGCCCAGGGGGCGCGTCATATAGATAATAGATAGATGATAGATTGTTCTATGATATGAGATAGAGGTCGTTATAGACAGGTTTATACACTCTCTCCCGAAGTCGGTAAAATCCTGGGTTGCCCAGGGAGATCCCTATAATGCTGATGACTTGGTGGGGTTGGTGGAAAGATACCAGGCGGTTGAGAGTCCGTTGGGAAAACAAGGGGTCGTAGCCTCTCAATACTGGGGTTCCCAAAAGGTGGCGGACACCCAAAAGAAGCAAGCTAGCGCCACACCTGGGGGGCATCCTAGAGTTCAGGAGGGGTCTGAGTTGCTGCCCAAGGTCCCACCCCATAATATAGTGTGTTGGAGATGTCATACCCCTGGCCATATTGCCTCCCGGTGTCCCATAACCTCTGAACCAATGGACTGTAACATGGGCCGGCGTTGCTCTTATTTTGCCTACCCCGCCTGCAGCGCGGTTCGTCAACATGGCGAGGGCCCTCAGGCATGCTCAGTGTCAGTTAACGGGGCACAAGTCTCTGGACTATTGGTCTCAGGAAGTTTGGTGACCCTGATAAGGGCCACACTCCCTCATCGGCTGGTTTCTGGGAAGGTGGTGGATGTCCGGTGTATCCATGGGGACGCTAAGAACTATCCTGTGGCCCAGGTGGATGTAAACACAGACTGTGGCACCACATCTCATGAAGTGGCGGTCGTTAAGGACCTATTGCATCCCATAATAATTGGACGTTACTTTGCATTATTCTGGGAAATGTGGGGGAAAGCGGGGACACCTGGTTGCTTGGACGACAGCCAGATCGCCCCTAAGGAAACTTACCCGCAGAACATAGTAGATGAGTTTCCCATGTGTGTGCTGGTGGGCAATGAGGATGAAGTAGCATCCCCTGAGTCCAATATCCCTGAGCTAGAGGTGTCCGAGGGAAACTTTAGAACTGCCCAACTCAGGGATTTAACTCTGAAAGGGGCCTTTGAAAATGTTACTGTGTTAAATGGGGTGCCTCAGGAACCGGGGGCTGACACTCGGTTCCCTCATTTTGCTGTGAATGGGGATTTGCTGTACAGAATAACCAAGCCAAGGGGTGAGGTAATAGAACAGTTGCTGGTGCTAGGGCCCTATAGACGCAGGGTGTTAGACATGGCTCATTCTCATGTGTTGGGTGGTCACCTGGGTGCAGACAAGATTCAAGAACGGATCCTCCAAAGATTCTACTGGCCAGGTTGCTATAGAGAAATATAGAGTTATTGTCGTTCCTGCCCCACATGCCAGATAACCTCCCCAGTGGCCCACTTCCGCAGTCCCCTAGTGCCACTACCAGTCATCGAGGTTCCATTCGAACGCATAGCAATGGATCTAGTGGGGCCTCTGGTCAAGTCCGCCCAAGGGCATCAGTATATCCTGGTGGTATTAGATTATGCTACATGGTATCTGGAGGCCGTACCACTACGAAACTCCTCCACCAGGTGTATAGCCCGGGAGTTAGTCCACATGTTTTCAAGAACCGGGTTGCCTAACGAGATCCTAACAGACCAAGGAACTCCATTTATGTCGAAGGTCATGAGGGAATTGTGCAAGACACTGCAGATTGCACAACTGAGAACCTCCGTGTACTCTCCCCAGACGGACGGACTGGTAGAGAGGTTTAACAAAACCTTGAAAGCAATGTTGAGGAAAGCAGTGGAAAAGGATGGCCGAGACTGGGACTATATGTTGTTCGCCATGAGGGAAGTTCCCAAAGCTTCCACAGGTTTCTCCCCGTTTGAACCACTCTATGGACGACACCCTCAGGACTCCTGGAGGTGGAGAAAGAGTCCTGGGAAGCTGAGACCACTCCCTATAGGAGAGTGGTGGAGCACGTTGCCCAGATGCAAGAGAGGATTGCCCATGTGATGCCCATTGTGAGGGAGCACCTCCTCAAGGCACAAGAGGCACAGTCCAGGGTGTATAATAGGTCGGCCAGGGTGAGATCGTTCAACCCAGGAGATCGAGTGCTTGTGCTAGTCCCACAGTGGAGAGCAAGTTCATGGCCAAGTGGCAGGGCCCCTATGAGGTGGTAGAGAAAGTGGGGGAAGTCAACTTTAAGATCCACCAACCAGGGAAGAGGAAGCCCTACCAAATTTACCATGTTAACTTGATTAAGCCATGGCAAGATAGAGAGCCTGCGGAAGCTCCCTGTTTAGTGGCTGAGGCTGAGGCCGATATGAAAGAGGTCAAGGTGGCAGAGTCACTGTCACATGCCCAAAAGCAACAGTGCAAAGAGTTGTTACAGCGAAATAAAGACATGTTTTCGGAGTTGCCAGGACTCACTCAGGTCATAGAGCATGAGGTTCTCACAGAGCCTCATGTTCGCGTCAATCTAAAGCCATACCGGATCCCCGAAGCCCGCAGAGAGGTGATCTCTAAAGAAGTAAGGCGGATGCTAAACCTGGGAGTCATTGAAGAGTCCAAAAGTCGATGGTCCAGTCCTATAGTCTTAGTGCCGAAACCAGATGGGGAATGGCGGTTTTGCAACGACTATAGGAAGCTGAAGGAGGTCTCAAAGCTCGACGCCTACCCAATGCCTAGGGTAGATGAGCTTATCGAAAGGCTAGGACCCACTCGGTACATCACCACTCTGGACTTCACCAAAGGATATTGGCAAATTCCCCTGTCCAAAGAGGCTAAGGAGAAGACAGCCTTCTCGACGCCAATACGTCAGGATGCCGTTTGGGTTGAAGGGAGCTCCGGCCACCTTCCAGAGAGCCATGGACCGGATCTTAGCACCCCACAAACAGTATGCAGCGGCCTACCTAGATGCTATCGTCATATTTAGCCAGGACTGGGAAAGTCATCTGGACAAAGTTCAAGCCATACTTGATGCCCTAAGGAAGGCGGGCTTTACTATCAACCCGAAGAAATGTGCCATGGGGATGGAGGAAGCCAAGTACCTAGGGTACGTGGTTGGTAGAGGGGAAATAAAACCACAAATAAATAAGGTCAAGGCGATCTTGAACTGGCCACAGCCCCTCTCGAAGAAGCAGGTCAGGGCGTTTCTAGGCATTGTGGGCTACTATCGAAGATTTGTCCCTAACTTTGCCCTGATAGCAGCCCCACTGATGGATCTTCTGAAAGGGATGAAGTCAGCTATGGCCAAGTGGTCCCCGGAAGCAGAAGCGACCTGCCAGGAATTGAAACTGGTCCTCTGTAAACAACCAGTCTTGGTGGCACCCAGCTTCTCCAAGGAGTTTGTGGTCCAGATGGATGCATCGGATGTCGGGCTGGGAGCAGTCTTGTCCCAGGAGATTAACGGAGAAGAACACCCTGTAAAATACCTCAGTCTGAAGCTCTCCGCTTGTGAGAAGGACTACTCCATTGTAGAAAAAGAATGTTTGGCCATTAAGTGGGCGTTAGACACTCTGAGGTATTACCTATTAGGTAGAAGGTTCAGGGTAGTGTCAGACCATGCCCCATTGAGGTGGATGCGAGAAAAGAAGGGAAACAATGCCAGAGTGACTAGGTGGTTCCTGGCTCTACAAGATTTTAGTTTCCGGGTAGAGCATAGGCCTGGGAAACAACATGGGAATGCCGCTGCCTTGTCAAGGATTTATTGTATGGTGACAGAAGGTGCCAAGCCCTACGGCTTTGGACAGAGGGGGGGTGTATGTAAGGTTGCTGCCGGACAGATCGTGGACGGGAGGTATGTGTCCTCGAAGTGCCATGCTTCGGTGATGTAGGATCCGGAGAAGCAGGCTCCAGCACACATAGTGCTGAGAGGTATTTAATGGGTCCGGATTACAGGGCCGGGTTTTGTGAGCAGCTGAAAGAGCTGGGGGGAACAGCTGCTCACTTACCTCCAGTCCAGGTCTTGGAAGGCTAATTTAAGACAGCTGCGCCTGTCTCTGTCTGTCTGTGTTTGCTGGGCAAGGTGAGCAGACCTTGCAGGTGCTTCTTAGACTCTGCAGGAGGCAGAGAAAAGCACCTTGTTTAAGCGGCTGAAGCCGTGCTGCATGGACTTGTTATTTTGAGCTTTGTTCTGTTATTCCTTTTTGTGCCAGGAAAAGGCTGTAACTTTTGTTTCTTAACTGGTGTATGGACACTAAAATAAGCCACCAGTTTGTTTGAACCCGTGGACTGCATCACTGTGTGAACCTGTGCCTACCTCCAAATCCCTACACTATCTATCTATCTATTTATCTATCTATCCATCTATCTATCCATCTATTTATTCATCTATCCATCTATCTATCCATCCATCATACATGGATAGATAGAAAGATAGATAGATACATATATGGATAGATAGATGGATAGATAGATATGAAATAGAGAATATAAGGATAGATAGATGATAGATAATCCTATGATATGATAGGTTTGATCGTGCATTTCCAATGTCTCTTACCACTGCTGCCATGATAGAGCATTTTCTACACTTTCTCGGTTCCCTCTTCCATTGCTGGAGGCTAACTTCTGCCGCATGAAATACAGTGGTGGCCAAAAGTATTGGCACCCCGGCAATTCTGTCAGATAATACTCAGTTTCTTCCTGAAAATGATTGCAATCACAAATTCTTTGGTATTATTATCTTCATTTAATTTGTCTTCAATGAAAAAACACAAATAGAATTGTCCTAAAGCCAAATTGGATATAATTCCACATCAAACCTAAAAAAGGGGATGGACAAAAGTATTGGCACTGTTTGAAAAATCATGTGATGCTTCTCTAATTCGTGTAATTAACAGCACCTGTAACTTACCTGTGGCACCTAACAGGTGTTGGCAATAACTAAATCACACTTGCAGCCAGTTAACATGGATTAAAGTTGACTCAACCTCTGTCCTGTGTCCTTGTGTATACCACATTGAGCATGGAGAAAAGAAAGAAGACCAAAGAATTGTCTGAGGACTTGTGAAACCAAATTGTGAGGAAGCATGAGCAATCTGAAGGCTACAAGTCCGTCTCCAAAGACCTGAATGTTCCTGTGTCTTCCGTGCGCAGTGTCATCAAGAAATTTAAAGCCCATGGCACTGTGGCTAACCTCCCTACATGTGGACGGAAAAGAAAAATTGACGAGAGATTTCAACGCAAGATTGTGCGGATGGTGGATAAAGAACCTCGACTAACATCCAAACAAGTTCAAGCTGCCCTGCAGTCCAAGGCTACAACAGTGTCAACCCGTACTATCGGTCGGCGTCTGAATGAAAAGGGACTGTATGGTAGGATACCCAGGAAGACCCCACTTCTTACCCCGAGACATAAAAAAGCCAGGCTGGAGTTTGCCAAAACTTACCTGATAAAGCCTAGAACTGGAAGTGCATTGAGGTGAAGGTGAAGAGGTATTGGGAATCCTGCAGAAAATACCTGTGTGAATTGCGTGAAGAGGTATTGGGAATCCTGCAAGAAAAACCTGTGTGAATTGCGTGAAGAGGTATTGGGAATCCTGCAGAAAATACCTGTGTGAATTGCGTGAAGAGGTATTGGGAATCCTGCAGAAAATACCTGTGTGAATTGCGGTGAGTGCTGCATTGTGATCTGCTGAGTGCTTTTCTACCTGTTTAGATTTATTGGGCTTTTTAAAATCTATTTTCTCACTACAGTTTTAGTTTCTTAGTTTACTACCTGTGTATTTAAAGGTTAACTACATTGCACTAAAATCCTGAGGTGTAGATTTACTCACAAGGGGTTAATTAAGGGGAAGGGGTCATAATTAAGGGTTTATAAGGGGCAGCTGGTTGGGCATAAAGTCCTTTGGAAGTGCATTGAGGTGAAGGGTACATTGCTGGAAAAGGAAAAAAAAAAAAAAAAAAAACACTTTAAATCTCTTAGTTTGCGAGTGTGAACGAGCTGCGTGTGTCCGGAGCGTAAGTGCGAACGAAAGTAAGTGTGTGACTTGTTTTTCAGTGACTTTGGATTCAGGGAGTTTGGAAGGGAGGACTTAGGACTGAATTGCTGACTGTATTTCATTCTTTCTTTACTTTACTTTTTACTTAATTAATCCACCTGACCTACTTAGCTGATTCCCCCGTCCATACTTGATACTTAATTGATCCCCCGTCCATACTTAACTGATCCCCTGCCAATATCTAATTGATACACTTGCACATCCCTAATTGATCCCCGTCCATACACCTATATATAAATAATTGTGTTTTGTACTTGTATATATATACTGACTGTATCCCCATATTTAGAATGACGTCCATGTTGGACGGAGCCGTGCAGTGTACATCTTGCGCAATGTATGCATTCCGTGAGCACCCACTCGAGGATCCATACTGCTGCGAGAGATGTGAGCATATCGTGCACTTGGAAGCCCAAATTCTGGATCTAAGTGCTCAGATAGCGGTACTGAGGAGCATCGACAACATAGAACGGAGTTTGCTGCTCACCGAGCAGACACTCAATGGGTCAATACTGGGGGTGGAGCATAGAGGGGAAGTGCAGGCTGAACAGGCAGGGAGCTGGATAACAGTAAGGAGGGATAGAGGGAAGAAGTATAGGAAGGCTGGTTCAGAACCGGCATTATTGGAGCATGACAGATCCTGTGACCGCCGGGGGAGTGTATCCTCCAGTAATGAGGGGGAGGGGGGAAGTGTAGGGCAGGCAAGACAGGTTCTGGTAGTGGGTGACTCTATTATTAGGGGGACAGACAGGGCAATCTGTCACAAAGACCGGGATCGCCGAACGGTGTGCTGCCTCCCTGGCGCTCGAGTCCGGCACATCGCGGATCGGGTTGACAGGTTACTGGGTGGGGCTGGCGAAGACCCAGCGGTCATGGTCCACATCGGCACCAATGACAAAGTGAGTGGTAGATGGAGGGTCCTTAAAAATGATTTCAGGGACCTAGGTAGGAAGCTTAGGGCAAGGACCTCCAAGGTAGTTTTCTCAGAAATACTACCAATCACGCGAGCCACACAGGAGCGCCAACAGGAAGTTAGGGAGGTGAATAAGTGGCTAAAAAGTTGGTGCAAGGCAGAAGGGTTTGGGTTCATGGAGAACTGGGCCGACTTCGCGGTCAGATACAGGCTCTACCGTAGGGACGGGCTGCACCTCAATGGGGAGGGTGCAGCGGTGCTGGGGAAGAAGATAGCTAATAGGTTGGAGGAGTTTTTAAACTAGAGATGGGGGGGGGGGAAACCAAGGAAATAGGTGGGATGTGAGGCAAGCAAGGGGGAAGGGGAGAAGTGAATATAATGAGGGTGGAGAGGGGGGTGGGGATAGTACAGTTAGATCGTTAGAGAAGAATAGGATGCTAAATAAACCCAAAGTTTTATCTTGCATGCTGACCAACGCAAGAAGCCTGACCAATAAGGCGGATGAGCTGCGGGCGCTTATATGGGAGGAGAGGTATGACATCGTAGGTATAACAGAGACTTGGCTAGACGATAGCTACGACTGGGCGGTAAATTTATTAGATTATAGTTTACTTAGAAGGGACCGGAAACAGGGGAAAGGCGGAGGAGTCTGCTTATATGTAAAGTCATGTCTAAAACCCAGACTAAGGGAAGATATAGGAGAGGGAGAAGAGGGGGTCGAGTCCATGTGGGTAGAGATAGAGGGAACTAAAAATAATAATAAAATATTACTGGGGGTCTGCTATAAGCCACCCAATATAACAGAGGAGAATGAGAATCTGCTATTAGGACAAATAGACAAAGTAGCAAAACATAATGAAGTGATTGTAATGGGGGATTTCAACTACCCGGATATTGACTGGGAAACAGAAACCTGTAGATCTCAGAAAGGAAAAAGGTTCTTGACAAATATTAAGGATAATTATCTCTCCCAACTAGTGCAGGAACCAACGAGAGGGAAGGCCGTGTTGGACTTAATATTGACTAATAGGCCTGATAGAATAACTGAGGTACAGATAGGGGGGCACCTAGGTAATAGCGACCATAATATTATCGACTTCAAAATGCCCTTCAGTAGGGTTATCAATAAGGGAACAACAAAAACATTAAACTTTAGGAGGGCGAAGTTTGATCAGCTGAAAGAAAGCCTTCAACTTATTGACTGGGACAAAGTTCTTAATCAAAGGAATACGAATAGTAAATGGGAAACCTTCAAAAGAATTCTGAATACTCAGTGCGAGAGGTATATACCGTATGGGAATAAAAGGGCCAGAAATAAGAGGAAACCAATATGGTTGAACAAGAACGTAAAAGGGGCGTTAAATAGCAAAAAAGAGGCATTCAAGAGATTAAAACAGGAAAACAGTAAGGAGGCACTAATGTGTTACAAGGAAAAAACGAGAACCTGTAAAAAACAAATAAAAATAGCGAAGGAGGAAACAGAGAGACGTATTGCTAGGGAAAGTAGATCAAATCCCAAACTGTTCTTTACGTATATAAATAGTAAAAGGATTAAATCGGATAATATTGGACCAATAAAAAGTGAGGAAGGCAAAATCATAGAGAAAGATGAGGATAAAGCTAATCTATTAAATAATTTTTTTTCGACAACTTTCACAAAGGAAATCAAACTAACAGGAGAAATGAGAAGTGACAAGCTTAATCCTCCACTAAGTATGACAAATCTAACCCAAGCTGGGGTACAGAAACGCCTCAGTAACATTAAAATAAACAAATCGCCAGAACCTGATGGCATACACCCACGGGTACTAAGGGAACTAAGTAATGTGATAGACAGACCGTTATATCTTATATTTAAGGACTCTGTTGAGACTGGGTCTGTGCCACTTGATTGGCGACAGGCGAATGTAGTGCCAATATTCAAAAAGGGAGCGAAAAGTGACGCCGGAAACTATCGGCCGGTGAGTCTGACGTCCGTTGTGGGCAAAATTTTTGAAAGCTTCATTAAAGAGGCAATTACGGAGCATCTTGATGCTAATAATCTTTTAATCCCGAACCAACATGGATTCATGAGGAATCGCTCCTGCCAAACAAACCTGATTGACTTCTACGAGGAGATTAGCTCTCGAGTAGATCAGGGGGAACCAGTGGATGTCGTGTATCTCGACTTCTCAAAAGCTTTCGATAGCGTGCCACATAATAGGTTGGTATACAAAATGAGAATGATGGGGCTGGGGGAAAATGTCTGCAAGTGGGTAGCTAACTGGCTAAGGGATAGAAGGCAGAGGGTGGTTATAAATGGAATATACTCAGATTGGGTAAGCGTCACTAGAGGGGTTCTTTACGGTAAGAGCAGTGAGAATATGGAATTCACAGAGTGAGGAGACGGTGATGTCAGATTCACTACACCAGTTCAAGCGGGGACTGGATGCATTTCTAGATACCAGGCAGATTTCAGCATATACTTAAAAATAAAATAAAATAGTAAGTTGATACAGGGATTTATTCTGACTGCTGGTTTCAGAGTCAGGAGGGAATTTTTCCTCAGGTGAAGATTGGCCAAATCATTTGGGGTTTTTGCCCTCCTCTGGATCAACTTTACCAATTACAGAACTAACAGGTCGAACTTGATGGACGCAAGTCTTTATTCGGCTTTACTAACTATGTTTACAAACTATGTTACTATGTTTTGGAAGAATGTTCTCTGGTCAGATGAGACAAAAGTCGAGCTTTTTGGGAAAAACCATCAACATAGAGTGTACAGGAAAAAAAAGAGGCATTCAAAGAAAAGAACATGGTCCCTACAGTCAAACATGGCGGAGGTTCCCTGATGTTTTGGGGTTGCTTTGCTGCCTCTGGCACTGGACTGCTTGACAGTGTGCATGGCATTATGAAGTCTGAAGACTACCAACAAATTTTGCAGCATAATGTAGGGCCCAGTGTGAGAAAGCTGGGTCGCCCTTAGAGGTCATGGGTCTTCCAGCAGGACAATGACCCAAAACACACTTCCAAAAGCACTATAAAATGGTTTTAGAGAAAGCACTGGAGACTTCTAAGGTGGCCAGCAATGAGTCCAGACCTGAATCCCATAGAACACCTGTGGAGAGATCACAAAATGGCAGTTTGGAGAAGGCACCCTTCAAATATCAGGGACCTGGAGCAGTTTGCCAAAGAAGAATGGTCTACAATTCCAGCAGAGCATTGTAAGAAACTCATTGATGGTTACCGGAAGTGGCTGTTCGCAGTTATTTTGGCTAAAGGTTGTGCAACCAAGTATTAGGCTGAGGGTGCCAATACTTTTGTCTGGCCCATTTTTGGAGTTTTGTGTGAAATGATCAATGATTTGATTTTTGCTTCATTCTCTTTTGTGTTTTTTCCTTGCAAGCAAATTAAATGAAGATAATAATACCAAAGAATTTGTGATTGCAATCATTTTCAGGAAGAAACTGAGTATTATCTGATAGAATTGCAGGGGTGCCAATACTTTTGGCCACCACTGTAATAAGTGAGCTGTCATTTATTCATAAGACGTTCTATTCTTCAGAGCTGAGACTGTAAAATAAAAAGTGAAGAATAAAATATCTGATGACTGTTCTTTCACTGTGAGTAAGAAACAGATAATAAAATTAAAGGAAAAATAACTGAGGGGAGAACCCTGCAGGTTTATTGTCCTTCTATAGCTGTATGGTGGCAGGATGGTGACACTGCTGGAGTCCTGGTGAGGATCTGCATGATATTCATTTCTGTTGACTTTTTATTGCCAACATATTCTGCAGTGATGTACATATAGTCCTTGCCCACAATGCGGTACACATGAGGGACAATTTCATATTAAGCCAAGTAACCTATGATGTCAAGGTCTCATATTTACAAGGTGCTTATTGGCAATCTGAGCCGGCGAATGGCTCTGTGTCCGTATATTCGCTATATACTGCCCGCAATATCTTGTAGAAAGCTCACAGTGACTAAAATGTATAAATAGTTCTCTTTGGAGAATTTAATTAGATCCATTCATACCTTACCTTATAATGAGGACTTAAAGGGCTTTTATAACTAGGTAAAACAAGCTTAACGGGACTGTCCAGGACTTATATATTAATGACCGATTTTAGGATAAGTCATCAACAGGGTGGGACTGGGCTGGCGGGGTACCCTTCTGCAGAGGAGAGGGGGAGAAGAGAATGAAAAAATAAAAAAACCTGCGGTTTTAAGGGGCACGGGCCCTTTAAAAGCGCAGGCACAGTGTATGTGACGCGCCCCTGGGCCTGTGTCGCGCTGCGTTGCGCACGCGGGAGCTTACCCGGAGCCGGATCAGATGAGGGTAGTAGTCTTGTGGCGGTGACCCGGTCCGTGCCCAGGGAGTCAGACTAAGTGGCGGTAAATTAGCAGTGGATGTTGGATGACTACGCCACCCGTTGAATGCAGCTATGGAGCTGCCGCTGCAGGGCAGACCGCTGAGGCCGGTGGAAGGATGGTGCAGCGTGGATGGTATAACCCCCAACGGGAGGGGTATGGCCTCAGGGCAGCCGACGTGGATGATGGGGGTAGCAGGAACCACTCAGAGACGATGCGGTGTAGTTCAAGGTCTTTACTGGTGACAAAGATAGACCCTCCCGGAGTACTTGCTAGCAATCGGGGCCTGGTCAGTCCTTGAGCAGATGGGATCTCCCCTGGCCAGGCGGAGTTGTAGGCCTTCCCAACTAACTGTACTCTTCTGGCTACCTTGCTAGAGGCGGGTAAAAGTAGCCCACGTCCCTGAGTGTACCGTGTGGTGCTCACCCGTATGGCCGGTGACTCGGGGCCCTCTAATGGCTTCCGCTCCACGATGGCGGTGCTGGTCCCACGCGTGTGACCGTGCCTTCGGGTTTCTGGGCCAGAGGACCTGCAATCCCCTGCCGGTCGGTTTCTGCTGCTGGGTAGGAGTTAGTCCCCACAGCCTCGGACTCCGGGTCCGGTAAGAAATCTTCTCAGTCAGGGCGAGCTCTGCAGCTGCCAGCCCCTGACTCGTAGTAGTACTGCTTCTGCTGTCTCTTCCTATGACTGTTTCTCGTCTCTACTCTCCTTGACTGCCTAACCCTGCCTCAGCCCCGGGTTTATATAGGGGAAGTCCTTCCCCTCCCAAGACTGGGCAGGAGGTGTGGCATGCACAGGATCCCTGACCAAAGGACCTCCCACCTGCTCTCAGACATAACATTACATTACTGTGGAAACCAGACCCCTGGGGTGCCACATTCCCCCCTAGTGAAATTTAGTACTCCGGGACTAAACATATTTTTGGAAAAACATAACAGAGTACAACCAAAACATTATAATAAAGAGACACATAACGATGGTCACGGCGTGTCCGCAACTGGGTGCAGTCTTTGAGGGAAAGCAAGGTGTCCATTTCACCAAAACAGGGAGACGTAACCAGGTAGGGGCCTGTCCTGCCCCGAGTCCTTAACAGTCTTTAGTCCATCCTGGGTTACGCTCCAACTAATTGTACAAGGATTCCCGGTAAATCCACCAAGGACTCCTAAAAATAACTAGAAACACAAAATTATACACAAGCAACTATAAACAGGTAAACATTATAAGATAGCTTAAACATTTAGATCCTCCAACGTGTGGGTAACTGGCCTCTAGTGGCCCTAGTGGACCTACGGAGCTGACTGTCTGGCCCTGAACTACAGGGTGTAGGAGCTGTCAAGGGTAAACTGGGCCGCTGTCTATGGGCCCTCTGGCTCACTAGGGGTATGGCAGGCTCACTATAAGCAGAGGGTTGATTTTCCGGGTCTGCTTGTGTAGAGTCTTCTGCCTCCTGGACCGGCTGTTCTTCCAGCTCTACCGGTTGCTCCGTAGGTACTTGGGATGATGGTTGGAGGAAGGTGAGTACGGGTACCACAACTGCACCATTGACTTGAGTCCAAGACCGAGGGAAGTCCCCGAGCACGGTACTAACCATATCTTCCCTTTCCTCTACGGGTCGATGGTCTTCTTGTTCCTCTTCAGGGTTCCTCAGTTGTTCGGGACACTTCTTCAGGTGGTCCCGGGATACAATGGCTGTGGTCTCCCCTCCGTCTTTACTGATGGTACAGACCTTCGGGTTCTCGTGGCTTGAGGGCAGTACGGTGTACGGGTCCTTCTCCCACTGGTCGTCCAACTTGTGGAGCCGTCTTTTCCTCTTCAAGACCTGCTCTCCGGGTACCAGGGGAACAGCGGGAGCATACTGGTTGTAAGTTTTCTCTTGCCTTTCCCTAGCCTGACAGAGACTTCGCTCCACGCTCTCCTGTACTTTCCGGTACTGCTGTTGCCTCTCTGTGTCCCAGTCTGCTTCTGGTGAAGTGTCCTCAGGTGTCAGGACTCCCATTTCCAGGTCAACAGGTAACTTACCAGGTCTCGCCCTCATTAGGTAAGCCGGGGTACAGTTGGTGGAACCTACCGGGATGTGGTTGTATAGGTCCACCAGATCGGGCAACTTCTCAGGCCACAGACTGCGTTCTTCCAGGGGCAACGTTTTTAGAAGATCCATTACCACCTGGTTCATTTTTTCACAAAGTCCATTAGTTTGCGGATGGTAGGGTGTCGTATTTATCTTCCGGCAGCCATACAGATTGCAGAATTCCTGGAAGACCTCCGCTTCAAAGACAGGTCCCTGGTCCGTCAGCACTTGGTCCGGGTACCCGTGTGGACGGCAGAAGTGCTGCTGGAAGGCTCTAGCTGCTGTTTGAGCCGTTAAGTCCTTGACGGGGACGACAACCAAGAACCGGGAGTAATGATCCACGATGGTTAACGCGTAGACGTAGCCACTTCTGCTTGGGGTCAGTTTTACATGATCCAAGGCTACCAGTTCCAACGGTTGCCGGGTGACGATAGATTGCAGGGGAGTCTTCTGGCTGGCCCGGTCCTTCCTTCTCAGATTGCACGGGCCACAGTCCCTGCACCACTTCTCGATGGTTCCCCTCATGCCTACCCAGTGGAACCGCTCGCGCAGCAGGAACTCCAGCTTCTTCCACCCGAAGTGTCCAGCTCCGTCGTGGTATGCCTCCATCACCATGGCTGCGTCTCTTCGTGGCACCACTACTTGCCAGAGTAGTTCATGCGTCCGGGAGTTGACCATTCTGCGGCACAACTTCCCCTTGTAAAGGAACAGTCGACTCTTCTCCGCCCATAGTTGTTTGGCTTCCTCCGGAGCGTCTGGTTCAAGGCGAGCCTCCGGCCGAGTCAGCATCTCCTTCACCAGTCGGACGGCAGGGTCGCTGTCTTGCGTTTCCGCCCAGTTGTGGTGAGGTAAGGGGTTCAACGTAGCAGCCTGCTTACTCCTTACCCGGTGGGAATACTGGATAGTCCCATGACGGTGGAACGCAGGGAGTTCAATTTCTTCCAGTCCCTCCGGATCTTCTCCTTCGTCCGGCAGGTTGGGCATCCTGGACAGGGCGTCCACGTTAGTATTGGAGCGCCCTGCCCGGTATTTGATTGTGAACTCGTAGTTGGACAGACGGGCCATCCACCTCTGCTCCAGGGCACCGAGTCTTGCCGTGTCCAGGTGTGTCAACGGGTTGTTATCCGTGTACACGGTGAACCGGGAAGAAGCAAGGTAATGCTTAAAGCGCTCAGTGACTGCCCATACCACGGCCAGGAACTCTAGCTTAAATGAGCTATAATTCTCGGGGTTCCTTTCGGTGGGTCGCAGTTTTCGGCTGGCGTAGGCGATTACTCGTTCTTTCCCCTGCTGGATCTGGGACAGTACGGCTCCTAGCCCGATGTTACTGGCGTCGGTGTAGAGGATGAAGGGCTGGCTATAATCCGGGTATGCCAAGATTTCATCCCCCGTGAGGGCCATCTTCAGCTGGCGGAAGGACTCTTCTTCTAGCTCCTCCCATTTGAAGGGCGGCTTCTGGTTCTTGGCCTTCCGGGACTGGCCTATCAGGAGGTCCTGCATAGGCGCTGCCTTTTTGGTGAAACCGGGAATAAACCTTCGGTAGTAGCCTACCAACCCGAGGAACTGCCGCACTTCTTTTACGCTGGAGGGGCTTGGCCATCCCTTAATTGCGGTGATCTTATCAGGGTCGGGAGCCACTCCGTCAGCGCTCACCACGTGTCCCAGGTACTGCACCTTTGGTTTCAGGAGGTGACACTTGGAGGGTTTCACCTTTAGGCCGTAACTCGCCAGAGCTTCGAACACCTCCGCCAGGTGTTTCAGGTGGTCCTCATAAGTCTTGGAGTATACGATGACATCGTCCAGGTACAACAGGACCGTCTCGAAGTTTCTGTGGCCCAGACAGCACTCCATTAATCGTTGGAAGGTTCCTGGGGCGTTGCAGAGTCCGAACGGCATGCAGGTGAACTCGCTAAGTCCCATCGGGGTGGTGAATGCGGTCTTCTCCCGGTCCGCCTCTGCTACAGGAACCTGCCAGTACCCGCTAGTGAGATCCAAGGTAGAGAAGAAGTTAGCAGATCTTAAAGCAGCCAATGACTCCTCTATCCTTGGTAAGGGGTACGCATCCTTGTGTGTGATACGGTTGATTTTCCGGTAATCTACACACATCCTCATGGTGTTGTCTTTCTTTTTGACTAAAACTAGTGGGGCTGCCCAGGGGCTACAGCTATCCCGGATTACCCCAGCCTCCTTCATGTCTCTAAGCATCCCCTTGGCGTGTTGGTAATGTGCAGGGGGTACGGGTCGATACCTCTCTTTTATGGGAGGATGATCTCCCGTGGGGATGCGGTGTTCTACCCCCTTGACTCGCCCGAAGTCTAACGGGTGTTTACTAAACACTCTCTCATACTCTTGAACCACCCGGTAGACTCCCTGTTTCTGGTGGGAGGGAGTGGCGTCAGTTCCCAAGTGTAGTTGCTGACACCAATCCTCCATTACTTTCTTAGAGCCGTTACCTTCCTCCGGGTGAGATGGAGGCAAGGGTTCCACAGACTGTATAGAGTTTTGGTTGATGGTATATAATTTGGCTAGCGTGGCATACCGGGGCAGGTACACTTCCCTCTCCCCGATATTGATTATGCGAACGGGCACCCTCCCATGGCGTACATTGACCACCCCCCGTGCTGTCAAAATGGTGGGCCTACTGTCTGAGTAAACTGGTTCTACCATTGCCTGGTAATCTCTACCTCTCAGACCAATAGCTGCCCGGCACCAAATCATCATTTCACTTTTTGGGGGCATGGCAATAGGGAAAGGGTCACACATTCTTACGCTACCAATCTCACCGCCGGAGAGTTCCACCTGTTGCCGTCGCATCAGTGCCCGGATCTCTTTCTGGAGCACTCGCTGCTCGCCGGAGCTGGCGTTCTTGGCAACCTGCTATAGAAGGAAAATCACCTCTGCAAGACAATTTTCAATTACATTAGTTCCTAGAGTTATTTTTGGGTGGCTCTCATGTTTGTCAATGTCTACAATGATCAGTCCCTGTGCTGCCAGTTCGACTCTACCGATTTTGATGGTCACCTCTTTAAATCCGATCTGTGGCACGGGCTGGCCATTGCTGGCGATGATACTCAAGTCGTCGTCAGGGTAGCGGGTAATATCCGAGTCATTCCAGTACTGCTTAAAGAGCACGTACGGGATGGTGGTGACCTGTGACCCGGTGTCCAGTAGGGCACTCATGGGAATGCCATCCAGTACCACAGGCAAGACTGGATGTCCTCCCACATATCTGTCGCACCAGTTCGATGGGCCTGGTGATCTTTTTCCTGGGGGTTGGCCCTCTACCCCAGGTTGTGCCCGTTTAAAGAACAGTACCTTGCCATATGTCCGGGTTGATTGCAGTGGCGGCAGATGGGTCGTCCGTCCTCGCTGTATCGGTCACTGGGTCTTCCTCTGGCCGGTGGGGTCCTCCTTGGTCGACGCCACGGGATGTCCTCCGGTCCGGATGCCAGCTGGATCTTCCCTGGAGTGGAAGCCTGTAAAGACTGCACAGTTCGGGTTAGCGCAGCAACGCTCTTAGCTAGCTCTTGGACCTGATGGTGTAGGTCTGGAGCCGGGTCATTGTCCAAAGCCTGTGCATCAGCTCCCACAGGCCCTGCCGACAAGGGCGCCGCCTCCTGGTGGTAAGTGATAGCAGGGCGCCTGTGGGTCACAACGCCACCCGGTGCCGGTTCTCGGAGCACCCGGATGGCTCTGTCCTTGAACTGTGCAAAGCCCAGATGGGGATCCTGTAAAGCCATTGCCCGCAACTGGGTTCGGTGGGTATTACAATATAGTCCCTCTATAAACTGTTCGGTCAACAGCCTGTCCTCATCTCCCACTCCATCAGGGTCGGTCTGCTTAATGGCCCTCAGGGCCTCTTGTAGGTTTAGTGCATAGTCCCTTATACTCTCATGCGCTCGCTGCTTGCACCCGTAGAATCTAAGCTTAATCTCGGCTGAGGTGCGGGTATCAAAGGTGTCCTTCAGCCGGGTTAGTATCCCTGCGACAGTCTTCCTCCCAGGTGGCCAAGATTTTACTTCCCTTTTGGCTGCCCCGGTTAGTTGGGCCACCAGGATGCTCACTTTTTGCTCTTCTGTGAGGGGGTACACCTGGAAGAGGCTATCCAGCTTCTCTCTAAAGTCATGCAGGGTATGCGACTCCCCTGAGTACTGGGGTAGCCAAGCTGCTCCCGGGATATAGGGCATGGTGAAGGGCATAACTGCAGCAGCGGTAGCGCTAGCGGGGGTTGAGGCAGTGAAGCTCTCCTCCGTATCCGACATCTTCCTCCCCCCTAGTGGACCATGGCCTACCTTGCGATGATCCTCTTCCGTAGGCCGCGGCTCCGCAGTGGATCGTCAGGGTTGAGGACCTTCCGTCGCGCTCCTGTGACGTCGGCGTCTGCTGGGCTCCTTCCAGGACCTTACGCAACGTCCGGACGTGAGGCGGGGCTTCAGTTCTCGCGCGCTTTCGGAGTCCACGCCCCTCTTCTTCCCGCGCGGCGTCCTCAAGATGGCGTCCAATGGCGGGAAAACTCCACGGATGGCGGGAAGAAGGCTGAAGATGGCGCCGGATGGCGGGAATCTTCACCGATGGCGGGAAGAAGGCTGAAGATGGCGCCGGATGGCGGGAAACTTCACCGATGGCGGGAAGAAGGCTGAAGATGGCGCCGGATGGCGGGAATCTTCACCACAGGTGAGTTTGAAAAGTCTCTTTTTCAGGCACGCAGTACCCGGTGGTTGCGGGCACGAAATCCTGCCGACTACGCCAAAAGTTGACGCGCCCCTGGGCCTGTGTCGCGCTGCGTTGCGCACGCGGGAGCTTACCCGGAGCCGGATCAGATGAGGGTAGTAGTCTTGTGGCGGTGACCCGGTCCGTGCCCAGGGAGTCAGACTAAGTGGCGGTAAATTAGCAGTGGATGTTGGATGACTACGCCACGCGTTGAATGCAGCTATAGAGCTGCCGCTGCAGGGCAGACCGCTGAGGCCGGTGGAAGGATGGTGCAGCGTGGATGGTATAACCCCCAACGGGAGGGGTATGGCCTCAGGGCAGCCGACGTGGATGATGGGGGTAGCAGGAACCACTCAGAGACGATGCGGTGTAGTTCAGGGTCTTTACTGGTGACAAAGATAGACCCTCCCGGAGTACTTGCTAGCAATCGGGGCCTGGTCAGTCCTTGAGCAGATGGGATCTCCCCTGGCCAGGCGGAGTTGTAGGCCTTCCCAACTAACTGTACTCTTCTGGCTACCTTGCTAGAGGCGGGTAAAAGTAGCCCACGTCCCTGAGTGTACCGTGTGGTGCTCACCCGTATGACCGGTGACTGGGGGCCTTCTAATGGCTTCCGCTCCACGATGGCGGTGCTGGTCCCACGCGTGTGACCGTGCCTTCGGGTTTCTGGGCCAGAGGACCTGCAATCCCCTGCCGGTCGGTTTCTGCTGCTGGGTAGGAGTTAGTCCCCACAGCCTCGGACTCCGGGTCCGGTAAGAAATCTTCTCAGTCAGGGCGAGCTCTGCAGCTGCCAGCCCCTGACTCGTAGTAGTATTGCTTCTGCTGTCTCTTCCTATGACTGTTTCTCGTCTCTACTCTCCTTGACTGCCTAACCCTACCTCAGCCCCGGGTTTATATAGGGGAAGTCCTTCCCCTCCCAAGACTGGGCAGGAGGTGTGGCATGCACAGGATCCCTGACCAAAGGACCTCCCACCTGCTCTCAGACATAACATTACATTACTGTGGAAACCAGACCCCTGGGGTGCCACATATGCAGGGACGCGCGCACGCGGCGTTCATTACCTGAACCGCCGCGACACACGTCCCAGTGAAGCAGCTGAAGCTGCGCGTCTCCCTTCCCCGGCCGGCGTATGACGTCACCGGAGAAGGAGGACACCGCACGGGAGAGCAGGAAGGTAAGAGGTGTCTGTGTGTGTGTCTGTGTGTATATGAGTGGATGCAGAATGGGATGGGCCCCTGGCTGGACACACAAGGGGGGGCCCGGCTAGACACACAAGGGGGGACCCTGGCTGGACACACAAGGGGGGGCCCGGATGGACACACAAGGGGGGCCTTGCTGGACACACAAGGGGGAGCACTGGCTGGACACACAAGGGGAAGCCCTGGCTGGACACACAAGGGGGAGCCCTGACTGGACACACAAGGGGGAGCCCTGACTGGACACACAAGAGGGAACCCTGGCTGGACACACAAGGGGGAGCCCTGGCTGGACACACAAGGGGAAGCCCTGGCTGGACACACAAGGGGGAGCCCTGACTTGACACACAAGGGGGAGCCCTGGCTGGACACACAAGGGGGGAGCTGGATGGACACACAAGGGGGAACCCTGGCTGGACCCACAAGGGGGAGCCCTGGCTGGACACACAAGGGGAAGCCCTGACTGGACACACAAGAGGGAACCCTGGCTGGACACACAAGGGGGAACCCTGGCTGGACACACAAGGGGGGACACTGGCTGGACACACAAGGGTGAGAGCCTGGCTGGACACACAAAGGGGAACCCTGGCTGGACACACAAGGGGGGGAGCCTGGCTGGACACATAAGGGGGAGCCTGGCTGGACACATGGGAAAGGGTGGGCAGGATGGCTATATGGTGGGGCAGGCTGGACACATGGAGGCCAGGATGGATATGTGAGGGGGATGGATATATGGGGGGGCCGGATATATGGGGGGCGGGGCAGGCTGGACACATGATGGCCAGGATGGATATGTGGGGGGCAGGCTGGACACATGGGGGGCTAGGATAGATATGTGGAGGGGCAGGCTCGATACACATGGGCTAGGATAAATATATGGAGGGGCCACGCTGGACATATGGGGGCCAGTATGGATATATGGGGGGGTGTAAGGATGGATATATGCAGGGGGGAAGGGCAGGATGGATATATGAGGGGGCAGGCTGGACACATGGAGGTCAGGATGGATATATGGGGGGCAGGCTGGAAACATGGAGGCCAGGATGGATATATTGTGGGGGGCAGGCTGGACACATGGAGGCCAGGAAGGATATGTAGGGGGGGCATGCTGGACAAATGGAGGCCAGGATGGATATATGGGGGGCAGGCTTGACACATGGGGCTTTAGGACAGATATATGGGAGGGGGCAGGCTGGACACATGGAGGCCAGGACAGATATATGGGGGGGCAGGCTGGAAACATGGAGGCCAGGATGGATATGTGGGGGGGCAGCCTGGACACATGGAGGCCAGGATGGATATATGGGGGGAACAGGAGGGCCACATGGGGGACTAGGATGGGTATATGGGAGGGGGCAGGCTCGATACACGTGGGCTAGGATAAATATATGGAGGGGTCACACTGGACATATGGGGGCCAGAAGGGATATATGGGGGGTGTCAGGATGGATATATGCAGGGAAGGGGGGGCCAGGATGGATATATGGGGGTGCCAGGCTGAACAAGGGACTTAATTACTGTTTGGGGCCAGATTGAGGAACATACTTTATTAGTTTATGGTGGCCAGTGAGGAACATTATTATTTTAGAGTCCAATTAGAGACATTATTACTTCTGTAATATAATTTACTTTTTAGGAAATTGTTTTCCATGGGATAGGACAAAAGCGGGCTCCTGTTACTGTGCAGGGCGGCACTATATCGCTTTTTTTCTTCAACTGGTGTAGTGTAGAAGTCGGGGGGGTGGAGTGGGAATATTCCCTAGAAGAGATCAGTTATTGATAACTGTGTGTTATTTTCTGCAGAGATGATTCCTGGCTGGAAGAAGTGATGGCCGTCTGTGCCAGATGAAGAAGAAAAGCGAAGATGAAGGACTTCACCTAGAGACGTCACTGGTGAGTCAGTGTATTACATGTGACTCGCCCCCTGGGCCGTGGGGCACTCGGATCCGGGCAATAGGGAGACGATGGGGGTAGTAGTGGTGACCCGGTTCCGTGGCTCAGGGTGGTCAGGCCAATGGTAGTCTGCTATGTTCTGCTGATAATGTCCGACTACGCCACCCGTGGATTGCGGTTATTAGGAACCGCCGCTGCATGCAGACCGCTGGGGCTGATGAGGTGTGCAGCTAGGGTAGTGTGACTCTCCACGGGAAGAGTGCGGCCCCAGGGCAGTATAATGGATGTTGGGAGTGATGGTAGTGGGAGTCCCAGTGCTGATAGTGCTGGAGGAGCAAGGAGCACACAGACAACAGGTTGCAGTCCAGGGTCTTTACTAAACAGGTAAACTGACCCACAAACAGTCCCGGCTAGGAGGGGACCTGGATGTCTGAGAGCAACGGGGAAATTGGCCCTGGTCAGGGTGAGGGTGTAGGCCTACCGTGCTTTCTGCGCTCCTTCTGGCTATCTCCTCCTGATAGGGTAACAACCCACGTTTCCGAGCTTTCCGTGTTTTCTCGCCTGTATGGCCTGCGACGTGGGTTCCTTTCTGCTCCCAGCCTTGTATGGCTTTACTGGTCCCTTCTGTTGTGGCAGGGCCTCCAGGCTTCTTAGGCCAAGGAATATACAGTCCCTTGCGGACTGGTTCTCTGCTGGGGGATGTGGAATCCTTCCAGCCTCAGACACCAAAGTCTGGTAGATTAAGTCTGTTATCTGCCAAGACAGGCTTGCTTCGCCTCTTGTCTCTGGCTTGTGGCTCTCCTCCTGCCACACTTCCTCTTAGGTGCAGTGCAACTGTCTGTCCCTGCTCTGCTGAGACACGTCTCAGTCCTGAGACAGGTCATCTGGGTTCTCTCTAACCCTGCCCCCAGCACCAGCTTTTATAGGGGCAGCCTGCTCCCCCTACTGGCCTGAGACAGGAGGCATTGCATGCTAATGTTCCCCTGACTAGAGAACCTCCCCCCTGCTCTCAGACACAGCTTTAATTACACTTGTGGCATCCAGGCCAGGGTGACACATTCCCCCCTAGTGAAATTTAGTACTCCGGGACTAAACAGTAAACAAAGACAATATGCATAACAATGAAACATTAATAGACAGACGACGCACAAATTGAGTTCTTAAGGTCACAGTGTGGCCTGTGACCGGGTGTCCATATCACCAGCACAACGGGGAGCCTTAACCAGGTGGGGGTCTGTCCTACCCCAAGTCCTTCACAGTCTTAGTTCATTCCTGGGTTAGGCTCTGAACGCAGTCCATACAAGGTCCCGGTTATAAAAAGTCCATAACCTGTGAGTCCTTACGGTAGCTGCAAGAAACTGAAACAGAGTATTACCAAACATGCATGTAACTTTGCAAACAATTCAACATTTGGCAACAGGGTTATTTACAATTTTAGTACACTCTATATTCTCCAGCGAGCGGGTATCTGTCCCTTTGTGCTCCTGGTTGACCTACGTAGCCCACTGTCTGGTAGTGGACTGACTTGGCTTTCCCCACTAGCGTTAGGGGTGCAGCTACCAGCTGGGTGTACAGGTAGGGCAGGCAGCTGTCTGCGAGTCCTTTGGCTTACCACAGGCATGGCAGGCTCACTGTCAGCAGAGGGTTGACTCTCCTGGGCTGCTGGTACAGGCTCTTCTGCCTCTGGAACTGCTTGCTCCTCTTCACCTTCCGGCTCTGGTGTTGGTTGTTGCTGTGCCGGTTGCAGGAAATGCAGGACAGGTACCACTATGGCATCATTTATGCGAGTCCAGGACTGAGGAAACTCTCCGAGAACGGTGCTGATCATTTCTTCCTTGTCCTCTGCGGGTTCAAGGTCACTCTGATCCTCTTCTGCACTACGGAGTTGCTCGGGGCACCTTTTGAGATGGTCTCTGGAGACGACACTAGTGGTTTCTCCTCCGTCCTTGGTGATTACGCACACCTTTGGGTTGTCGTGGTCAGACTGCAGTACGGTGTAGGGTTCCCTTTCCCACTGGTCGTCCAACTTATGTAGCCTTCTTTTTCGCTTTAGGACTTGCTCACCAGGTTCTAGGGGACTAGCAGGGGCGTGTTGATTGAAGAGTCTTTCTTGCTTCTCTCTCACCTGGGCCAGGCTCTTCTCCACACTCTCCTGTACCTTCTTGTACTGCAGTTGCCTTTCCGTATCCCAGTCCGCATCCGGGGAGGTGTCCTCAGGTATTAGGACTCCTATCTCCAGGTCTACGGGCAGCTTTCCTGGTCTAGCTTGCATCAGGTAAGCCGGGGTGCAGTTTGTAGCATTCACCGGGATATTGTTGTATAGGTCTATCAGGTCCGGCAGTTTTTCTGGCCACAGGCTGCGTTCCTCCAGGGGCAACGTCTTCAGGAGATCAATGACTATATTGTTCATCTTCTCACACATCCCGTTGGTTTGGGGGTGGTAAGGCGTTGTACGAATCTTCTTACAGCTATAGAGGTTGCAGAACTCCTGGAAGATTTCAGCCTCGAACGCTGGACCCTGGTCTGTCAGGACCTGTTCCGGATACCCGTGTGGACGGCAGAAATATTGCTGGAAGGCTCTGGCCGCTGTTTGGGCTGTCAAGTCCTTTACCGGGACCACCACTAGAAAACGGGAATAGTGGTCCACGATTGTCAGGGCATAGATGTATCCTGACCGGCTGGGAGCCAATTTGACATGGTCCAGAGCTACCAGCTCAAGAGGCTGCGTGGTGATGATGGGCCTCAAGGGTGTCTTCTGGCTGGCACGGTCCTTCCTCCTTAGGTGACAAGGGCCACAGTCTCTGCACCATTTTTCTACAGCTCCTCTCATGCCGACCCAAAAGAATCTTCCTCTTAGTAGGAACTCCAGTTTCTTCCAACCGAAGTGTCCCGCTCTGTCATGGTAAGCCCCCAGGACCATAGCTGCATCCCTCCTTGGGACCACGACTTGCCAGGTCAGCTCATGCGTCCGGTGGTTGACAATCCTTCTGCACAACTTGCCTTCGTAGAGGAACAGCTTGCTCTTCTCCTTCCATAGCTGCTTGGCTTCCTCTGGGGCATCTGGATCTAAGCGGGCGTCTTCCCGGGTCAGCAGATCTTTCACCAGGCGGACTGCAGGGTCACTATCTTGGGTCTCGGCCCAGCTGTGGTGAGGTAGGGGATTCATCATCACAGTTGTTAGATCCTCCTCCTTCGCGCGGTGAGAGTGTTGAGCGGCTCCATACCGGTGAAACGCGGGGAGTTCTACCTCCTCCAGCTCTTCTGGGTCTTCGTCACCTTCAGGTAAGTGAGGCATCCTTGATAGGGCGTCCGCGTTGGAGTTGGTTTTGCCTGCCCCGTACGGGCCATCCACCGCTGTTCCAGGGCACCCAGTCTTGCATTGTCCAGGTGTGTCAACGGGTTGTTGTCCGTGTACACGGTGAACTTTGCGGAGGCCAGGTAATGCTTGAAGCGTTCCGTCACGGCCCACACCACCGCCAAGAATTCTAGCTTGAAGGAGCTGTAATTCTCCGGGTTCCTCTCGGTGGGCCTCAGCTTCCGGCTGGCGTATGCGATCACCCGTTCTCTGCCCTGTTGGTTTTGGGACAATACGGCTCCCAGTCCCACATTACTGGCATCTGTGTGGAGAATGAAAGGCTGGCCATAATCAGGGTAGGCCAGGATCTCATCCCCTGTGAGGGCCATCTTTAGCTGGCGGAAGGACTCCTCTTCCGGTTTATCCCACTTGAAGGGCGGCTTTTGCCTCCTGGACTTAGACTGTCCGATCAGGAGGTCCTGCATAGGAGCTGCCATCTTGGTGAACCCGGGGATGAATCTTCGGTAGTAGCCTACCAACCCGAGAAACTGTCTCACCTCTTTGATGTTCGAGGGGCTTGGCCAGCTCTTGATTGCCGCGACCTTGTCAGGGTCGGGGGCCACTCCTTCCGCGCTTACCACGTGCCCTAGGTACTGGACCTTTGGTTTCAGCAGGTGACACTTCGATGGTTTCACCTTCAGGCCATAGCCTGCCAGGGCTTCGAACACCTCGGCCAGGTGCTTCAGATGGTCCTCGTAGGTCTTCGAATAGACGATCACGTCGTCCAGGTAAAGGAGGACCGTCTCGAAGTTTCGGTGCCCTAGACAGCATTCCATCAGCCGCTGGAAGGTCCCTGGTGCGTTGCAGAGCCCGAAAGGCATGCAGTTGAATTCGCTCAGTCCCATCGGTGTGGTGAAGGCGGTCTTCTCCTTGTCAGCCTCTGCCACAGGAACCTGCCAGTACCCGCTAGTAAGGTCCAAAGTAGAAAAGAAGTTAGCTGATTTTAGTGCGGCTAAAGACTCCTCTATTCTAGGCAGCGGATATGCGTCTTTGTGAGTGATACGGTTGATTTGTCTATAGTCGACGCACATTCTCATGGTGCCGTCTTTCTTTTTGACCAGAACCAAGGGGGCTGCCCAGGGGCTACAGCTGTCTCTAATTACCCCAGCTTCTTTCATCTCTCTTAGCATGCCCCTTGCGTTCTGATAATGTGCAGGGGGTACAGGTCTGTGCCTCTCTTTTATCGGTGGGTGGCTCCCTGTGGGGATGTGGTGTTCTATCCCCTTTACTCTGCCGAAGTCTAGCGGGTGCTTACTAAAGACTCTCTCGTACTCCTGTACCACCCGGTAGACTCCTTGTTTTTGATGCAGGGGAGTGGAGTCAGCACCCACGTGGAGTTTCTGGCACCAGTCCTCCTTTTGTTTCTGGGAGCCATTACCCTCCGCCTGAGGAGATGGAGGCAAGGGTTCCACGGCCCTGATAGCTTTGTGTTCGACCACAAACAGCTTGGCGAGTGTAGCGTACCTGGGTAAGTGTACCTCCCTCTCCCCAATGTTGAGGATGCGGACGGGCACCCTCCCATGACGGACATCAACCACCCCCCGGGCTGTCAAAATGGTGGGCCTGCTGTCTGAGTACACGGGTTCTACCATGGCTTGGTAGTCTCTACCTCTCAACCCGATTGCAGTCCGACACCAGATCATCATTTCACTTTTGGGAGGCATGGAAATGGGGAATGGGTCACTCAGTCTTACGCTACCGATCTCACCACCAGACAGTTCTACCTGCTGCCGTCTCATCAGGGCCTTTATCTCCTTGTTGAGAACTCTCTGTTGGCTGGAACTAGCATTCACCGCCACCTGTTGTAAGATTACAATTACCTCTGAAAGACAATTTTCAATTACATTAGTACCCACAGTTATTTTAGGGTGACTTTCACGACGGTCAATGTCCACAATAATCACTCCCTGTGCCGGTAGTTCAACTTTACCAATCTTAATGGTCATCTCCTTGAACCCCATCTGCGGCACGGGTAAGCCATTACTGGCGATGATGCTCAAGTTACCGTCTGGATACCGTGTGATATCAGCATCAGTCCAATACTGCTTAAAAAGTACATAAGGGATAGTGGTTACTTGTGACCCAGTATCCAGCAAGGCGCTCATGGGGATACCGTCCAGCACCACGGGTAAAACCGGGCGCCCCCCAACGTACTTATTACGCCAATTGTAAGGGCCTGGTGATCTTATGCCTGGGGGTTGGCCCTCTGCCCCAGGTTGGACCCGTTTAAATTACAGTACCTGGAAATGTGTCCGGGCTGGTTGCATCGACGGCAAATGGGCTGTCCATCCTCTGCGTAGCGGTCTGTGGGCCTCCCTCGGAACGACGGGATCCTCCTCTGTCGACGCCATGGGACATCCTCCGGACTTGAAGCCAGCTCGATGGGTCTTGACGGGTCCACTTGCAATGCCTGGACGGTCCTGGTCAACGCCGCGACGCTCCTGGTCAGCTCCTGGACTTGTTGGTGCAGATCTTTCGACGGGGCTTGGTTCAGGGCCTGTGCATCAGTCTCCACAGAGTCCATAGAGGAGGGCGCCGCCTCCTGGTGGTAAGTGATAGCAGGGCACCGGGGGTTTATAGCGCCACTGGTTGCAGATTCACGGAGCACCCTTATGGCCCTGTCCTTAAATTGGGCAAAGGTCAGGTCGAGGTTCTGAAAGAACATGAGGCGCAGTTGGGCCCTGTGGGCGCTAGACAGCAGACCTTCTATGAATTGTTCTGTTAGCAGCTTATCCGTTTCCTGCACACTGCCAGGGTCAGTTTGTTGAATAGCCCTCAAGGCTTCCTGCAGATTTAGGGCATAGTCTCTGATGCTGTCCTGTGCCCGCTGCTTACATCCATATAACCTCATTTTAATCTCAGCGGAGGTACGTGTGTCAAAGGTACCCCGCAGCCGGGCCAGAATACCCTTCACAGTCCTTTTCTCCTCAGTGGGCCATGATTTTACCTCCCGCTGGGCTGCGCCAGTTAACTGCCCTGTTAATATGCTGACCTTCTGTTCCTCTGTCAGGGGGTAAACGTGGAACAAACTGTATAGCCTTTCCTTGAAGTCAGTTAGGGCATGGGGCTCCCCTGAGTATTTGGGCAGCTAGGCCGCTCCAGGGATGTAGGGCAAGGAAAAGGGCATCACCGCTGCTGCAGTTGCGTTGGTGGTAGTGGGCGCCTCTGTGTCCGTCATCTTCCTCCTCCCCTAGTTACGCGTGGCCTACCTTCCGACGATCCTCTTCTGTAGGCCGCGGCTCCGCTGCTGCTGCTATGGACGAGGACCTGGCGTCGCGTCCTGATGACGTCAGCGTCGCTCTCTCTCCCTTCCAGGACCTTGCGCAGCGTCGGTGCGTGGGGCGGAGCTTCGGATCTCGCGCGGTTTTGACGTCCACGCCCCTCTTCTTCCCGCGCGGCGTCCTGAAGATGGCGTCCGATGGCGGGAAGCAGCTGCGGATGGCGGGAAGGCGGCAGAAGATGGCGGGAAACGGTCCAAGATGGCGTCCGATGGCGGGAATCGGCTCCGGATGGCGGGAAAAGACTCCGGACGGCGGGAAACTTTGCCACAGGTAAGTTACAAAAGTCTTTTTCAGGCACGCAGTACCCGGTGGTTGCGGGCACGAAATCCTGCCGACTACGCCAAAGCTGACTCGCCCCCTGGGCCATGCGGCACTCGGATCCGGGCAATAGGGAGACGATGGGGGTAGTAGTGGCGACCCGGTTCCGTGGCTCAGGGTGGTCAGGCCAATGGTAGTCTGCTATGTTCTGCTGATAATGTTCGACTACGCCACCCATGGATTGCGGTTATTAGGAACCGCCGCTGCATGCAGACCGCTGGGGCTGATGAGGTGTGCAGCTAGGGTAGTGTGACTCTCCACGGGAAGAGTGCGGCCCCAGGGCAGTATAATGGATGTTGGGAGTGATGGTAGTGGGAGTCCCAGTGCTGATAGTGCTGGAGGAGCAAGGAGCACACAGACAACAGGTTGCAGTCTAGGGTCTTTACTAAACAGGTAAACTGACCCACAAACAGTCCCGGCTAGGAGGGGACCTGGATGTCTGAGAGCAACGGGGAAATTGGCCCTGGTCAGGGTGAGGGTGTAGGCCTACTGTGCTTTCTGCGCTCCTTCTGGCTATCTCCTCCTGATAGGGTAACAGCCCACGTTTCCGAGCTTTCCATGTTTTCTCGCCTGTATGGCCTGCGACATGGGTTCCTTTCTCCTCCCAGCCTTGTATGGCTTTACTGGTCCCTTCTGTTGTGGCAGGGCCTCCAGGCTTCTTAGGCCAAGGAATATACAGTCCCTTGCGGACTGGTTCTCTGCTGGGGGATGTGGAATCCTTCCAGCCTCAGACACCAAACTCTGGTAGATTAAGTCTGTTATCTGCCAAGACAGGCTCTCTTCGCCTCTTGTCTCTGGCTTGTGGCTCTCCTCCTGCCACACTTCCTCTTAGGTGCAGTGCAACTGTCTGTCCCTGCTCTGCTGAGACACGTCTCAGTCCTGAGACAGGTCATCTGGGTTCTCTCTAACCCTGACCTCAGCACCAGCTTTTATAGGGGCAGCCTGCTCCCCCTACTGGCCTGAGACAGGAAGCATTGCATGCTAATGTTCCCCTGACTAGAGAACCTCCCCCCTGCTCTCAGACACAGCTTTAATTACACTTGTGGCATCCAGGCCAGGGTGACACACATGTACACTTACACTACACACGTGGTCAAAACTGTTGGTACCCCTCGTTTAATGAAAGAAAAACCCACAATGGTCACAGAAATAACTTGAATCTGACAAAAGTAATAATAAATTAAAAATCTATGAAAATGAACAAATGAAAGTCAGACATTGCTTTTCTGCTTCCACAGAATAAAAATAAATAAATAAACTGATGAAACAGGCCTGGACAGAAATGATGGTTCTTCTTAACTTTATATTTTGCTGAACAACCTTTTGAGGCAATCACTGCAATCAAACGACTCCTGTAACTGTCAATGAGACTTCTGCACCTCTCCACAGGTATTTTGGCCACTCCTCATGAGCAAACTGCTCCAGTTGTCTCATGGTTGAAGGTTGCCTTTTCCAGACGGCATGTTTCAGCTCTTTCCAAAGATGCTCAATAGGATTTAGGTCAGGGCTCATAGAAGCCACTTCAGAATAGTCCAATGTTTTCCTCTTAGCCATTGTTGGGTGTTTTTAGCTGTGTGTTTTGGGTCATAATACTGTTGCAAGACCCATGACCTGCGACTGAGACCACGCTTTCTGACACTGGGCAGCACATTTCTCTCTAGAATCCCTTGATAGTCTTGAGATTTCATTGTACCCTGCACAGATTCAAGACACCCTGTGCCAGATGCGGCAGACCAGCCCCAAAACATAAAAGAGACTCCTCCATGTTTCACAGTAGGGACAGTGTTCTTATCTTGATATGCTTCATTTTTCCATCTGTGAACATAGATCTGATGTGCCTTGCCAAAAACTTCCATTTTTGTCTCATCTGTCCATAGGGCATTCTCCTAAAAGCTTTGTGACTTGTGAACATGTAGTTTGGCAAATTCCAGTCTGGCTTTTTTATGATTTTTTTTCAACAATGGTGTACTCCTTGGTCGTCTCCCATGAAGTCCACTTTAGATCAAACAACGACGGATGGTGCGATCTGACACTGATGTTCCTTGAGCTTGAAGTTCACCTTTAATCTCTTTAGAAGTTTTCCTGGGCTCTTTTGTTACCATTCATATTATTCGTCTCTTTGATTTGTTATCAATTTTCCTCCTGCGGCCACGTCCAGGGAGGTTGGCTACAGTCCCATGGATCTTAAATTTCTGAATAATATGTGCAACTGTAGTTACAGGAACATCAAGCTGCTTGGAGATGGTCTTATAACCTTTACCTTTAACATGCTTGTCTATAATTTTCTTTCTAATCTCCTGAGACAACTCTTTCCTTTGCTTCCTTTGGTCCATGTTGAGTGTGGTACACACCATGTCACCAAACAGCACAGTGAGTATCTGTAGCCCTATATACAGGCCCACTGACTGATTACAAGATTGTCGACACCTGTGATGCTAATTAGTGGACACAACTTGATGTAACATGTCCCTTTTGTCACATTATTTTCAGGGGTACCATCATTTCTGTCCAGGCCTATTTCAAGAGTTTAATTTTTTTTTAAATTCTGTGGAAGCAGGGTTGAAAAGCAATGTCTGTCTTTCATTTGTTCATTTTCATCGATTTTTAATTTATTATTACTTTTGTCAGATTCAAGTTTTTTCTGTGACCATTGTGAGTTTTTCTTTCATTAAACGAGGGGTACCAACAATTTTGACCACGTGTGTATATAGTATATACAGAGCTCCTGTGTATGTCACAGGTGATCACTGTATTACCTATACACTATATACAGAGCTCCTGTCTATAATGTCACTGGTGATCACTGTGTTACCTGTACACTGACACTATATACAGAGCTCCTGTGTATAATGTTCCTGGTGGTAATAACAGTGTTGTTAGTATTGTGGTTTTGTATTCATGATCAGTATTGTAGTATTTGGTCACCTTGGGGTGGTAATATATGGTCTGGTCATAGTTTGGCCATATTTGTTCCTTGTATGTGGTATTATTCGGTCACTATGTAGTGGTAATGTGTGATCTAGTCAAGGTGTGGCGATATTTGTCCCTTTTGTATGTGGTATTATTGGTGTTGATATAGTGGACTGTGTTGTGTATGGCGGTCATTTTATTCTCGCTGATCTTAACTAGGAAAAGATTTTTTTCCATTAGGCCACAGCCCCACCATCAGTATTTGGTCAGTATTTTTCTCAGGAGTGGCTGCCGAAACCAGGAATGGTTGATTAATGCAGAATTGGTGACTTGTTTCTATTATACCTTTTCTCTGATTGTTCATCACCTGTTTTGGCTCCCACTCCTGAGAAAAAATACTGACTGGACACTGACCGAATACTGATAGTAGGGCCGTGGCCTTAGCGATTAAATACTTGGACCAGAGCAGCAGAGATGCACTTACAGGGGTTCTCCGGTGAAAACAAGTAATCACCTCTCCACAGGATCATTGATAATATTGATTGGTGGGGGTCTGACTGCTTGCACACACCGGCAGAATGTGGAGCTTTTCTCCCCATTAGACTGGAGCGGCATGTGAGATGCGACCACTGATCCATTCATTCTCTCAGTGGCTGTGAGCGCTGCTCTTTTTTGCAAGTCTCTAAGAGAATGAATAGAGCTGCGGTCAGACGTCCCACCTGCCGCAGCATTTTAAAATAGGGATAAGTGTTCTGTCAGGGATAAAACTTCCCCATTCTTCCGATAGGTGCGTTTTCCAATGTTCGGACACAAATGCTCAATAAGTGATCACCTATCCTGTAGAGCCCATGGATCGTTGGTAACTTGTTTTAACTAGTGTTGAGCGAGTATGTTCTGTCCGAGTATGCTCGGGCCGAGCGCCGAGTATTTACAGCTGCTCGGTGATATGGTTGAATCGCTCCCGTGTGCATGATTTGCAACTGTTTGACAGCTTTAACCCCTTAACGACATGTCACGTATTAGTACGCGCATGTCGTTATCCTCCGGTTCAGTGAGGGCTCCGGCGCTGAGCCCGCACTGAACCAAGCACATGTCAGCTGATTATTACAGCTGACATGTGCCCGCAACAGGCGCGGGTGGAATCGCGATCCACCAGCGGCTGTTAACATATTAAATGCCGCTGTCAATCTCCGACAGCGGCATTTAATGAGCGCTTCCTGGAAGCGCGTCACTTACCCCGCCCATCGGCGACCCCGTCACATGATCGCGGGTCGGCGATGTGTGGTCATGACAACCCTGGGTCTGCAGCAGACACCAGTGGTTGTAATGATCCTGTTGCTATGAGCGCCATCTAGTGGTCGGCGCTCATAGGACAGGACCATTTCTGCTGCATACAGGGGAACTGCTGGTCCCCTGTATGTAGCAGAGGCGATCGGACAGTTGCTGCTTCAAGTCTCCTATGGAGACTACAGAAGCAAGCAAAAAGTGAAAAAAAAAAGTTTTAAAAAATATGAAAAAAAATAAAAAAATGTAAAAGTTTAAATCACCCCCTAAAATCATAAAATAAACCCCACATACACATATTTGGCATTGACGCGTTCAGAATCGCCTGATCTATCAATATAAAAATAGAATTAATGCGATCGGTAAATGGCGTAATGAGAAAAAAATTCTAAACGCCAGAATTACGTTTTTTGGTCACCGTAAAATTGCAATAAAATGCAATAACGGGCGATCAAAACATCGGATCTACCCCAAAATAGCATCTATAAAAACTTCAGCTCGGTTCACAAAAAATAAGCCCTCACCATGCCCCAGATCCCGAAAAATGGAGACGCTACGGGTCTCGGAAAATGGCACCATTTTTTTTTTTTTTACCAAACTTTGGAATTTTTTTTCATCACTTAAATAAAAAAGAACCTATACATGTTTGGTGTCTACGAACTCGTAATGACCTGGAGAATAATAATGGCAGGTCAGTTTTAGCATTCAGTGAACGTGGTAAAAAAAATAAAAAAAAAACCTCAGTGGTATTGCACTTTTTTTGCAATTTCACGGCGCTTGGAATTTTTTTCCCGTTTTCCCGTACACGGCATGGTAAAACTAGTAATGGCGTTAAAAAGTACAACTCGTCCCGCAAAAAATAAGCCCTAACATGGCCATATTGACTAAAAAATAAAAACGCTATGGCTCTGGGAACAAGTGGAGCAAAAAGCGAAAATGCAAAAACGGAAAATGCTCCGCGGCTTAAGGGGTTAATACATGTGAGGAATGTCTATTTCTTACACATTCCTCACATGCAGGGTCGGACTGGGGTGTCTGGGGCCCACAGGGAGAACTGACTCTAGGGGCCCACCTACAGCCATATGCAAATATCTGTTTTCCGCTATCCCTGTTATAGTGGAGCATTGACTGGCGGCTCCTGCACATCTACTGTGCACCACTATAACTGGGATGTGCAATTACGGTAGTTTGCATTAAAGGGCTTCTTTGGTTAAAACAAGTTATCACCGATCCATGGGATCCACAGGATCGGTGATCACTTATTGATCGTTTGGGTCCGAACATTGGAAAAGGCGCCTATCAGAAGAATGGGGAAGTTTCATCCCTGACAGGACACTTATCCCCATTTTAAAATGCAGCTTCCAAAAAAGAGCAGCGCTCACAGTCACTGAGGGAATGACTGGATGAGTGGTCGCATCTCACATGCCGCTCCAGTCTAATGGGGAGAAAAGCTCCACATTCTGCCGATTGTGTCCCAGCAGTCAGACCCCCACCAATCAATATCATCACTGATCCTGTGGAGAGGTGATTACTTGTTTTCACCGGAGAACCCCTGTAAGTGCATCTCTGCCGCTCTGGTCCAAGTATTTAATCTCTAAGGCTGCGGCCCTACTATCAGTATTTGGTCAGTATTCAGTCAGTATTTTTTCTCAGGAGTGGAAGCCAAAACCAGGTGAGGAACAATCAGAGAAAAGGTATAATAGAAACAAGTCACCAATTCTGTATTTATCACCCACTCCTGGTTTTGGCAGCTACTCCTGAGAAAAAATACTGACCGAATACTGATGGTGGGGCTGTGGCCTAATGGAAAAAAATCTTTTCCTAGTTAATATCAGCAAGAACAAAATGACTGCCATACACAACACAGTCCACTATATCAACACCAATAATACCACATACAAAAGAGACAAATATCGCCACACCATGACTAGATCACATATTACCACCACATAGTGACCGAATAATGCTACATACAAGGAACAAATACGGCCACACCATGACCAGACCACATATTACCACCCCAAAGTGACCAAATACTACAATACTGATCATGAATACAAACCACAATACTAACAACACTGTTATTACCACCAGTGACATTATACACAGGAGCTCTGTATATAGTGTCAGTGTACAGGTAATACAGGGATCACCAGTGACATTATACACAGGAGCTCTGTATATAGTGTCAGTGTACAGGTAATACAGGGATCACCAGTGACATTATACACAGGAGCTCTGTATATAGTGTACAGTGTACAGGCAATACAGTGACCACCAGTGACATTATACACTGGAGCTCAGTATATAGTGTCAGTGTACAGGTAATACAGGGTTCACCAGTGACATTATACACAGGAGCTCTGTATAGAGTGTCAGTGTACAGGTAATACAGTGATCACCAGTGACATTATACACTGGAGCTCTGTATTTAGTGTACAGGTATTACAGTGGTCACCAGTGACATTATACACAGGAGCTCTGTATATAGTGTACAGGTAATACAGTGGTCACCAGTGACATTATACACAGGAGCTCTGTATATATTGCACAGGTAATACAGTGGTCACAAGTGACATTATACACAGAAGCTCTGTATATAGTGTATACATAATATAGTGATCACCAGAGACATACACAGGAGTTCTGTATATACTATATACACACACGTGGTCAGAATTGTTGGTACCCCTCGTTTAATGAAAGAAAAACCCACAATGGTCACAGAAATAACTTGAATCTGACAAAAGTAATAATAAATTAAAAATCTATGAAAATGAACAAATGAAAGTCAGACATTGCTTTTCTGCTTCCACTGAATTAAAAAAAAAAATTAAACTCATGAAATCGGCCTGGACAGAAATGATGGTACCCCTGAAAATAATGTGACAAAAGGGACATGTTAAATAAAGTTGTGTCCACTAATTAGCATCACAGGTGTCTACAATCTTGTAATCAGTCAGAGGGCCTGTATATAGGGCTACAGATACTCACTGTGCTATATATAGGGCTGCAGATACTCACTGTGCCTGTATATAGGGCTACAGATACTCACTGTGCCTGTATATAGGGTTACAGATACTCACTGTGCCTGTATATAGGGTTACAGATACTCACTGTGCCTGTATATAGGGTTACAGATACTCACTGTGCCTGTATATAGGGTTACAGATATTCACTGTGCCTGTATATAGGGTTACAGATACTCACTGTGCTTGTATATAGGGTTACAGATACTCACTGTGCCTGTATATAGGGTTACAGATATTCACTGTGCCTGTATATAGGGTTACAGATACTCACTGTGCTTGTATATAGGGCTACAGATACTCACTGTGCTTGTATATAGGGCTACAGATACTCACTGTGTTGTTTGGTGACATGGTGTGTACCACACTCAACATGGACCAGAAGAAGCAAAGGAAAGAGCTGTCTCAGGAGATTAGAAAGAAAATTATAGAAAAGCATGTTAAAAGGTAAAGGTTATAAGACCATCTCCAAGCAGCTTGATGTTTCTGTGACTACAGGTGCACATATTATTCAGAAATTTAAGATCCATGGGACTGTAGCCAACCTCCCTGGACGTGGCTGCAGGAGGAAAATTGATGACAAATCAAAGAGACGGATAATATGAATGGTAACAAAAGAGCCCAGAATAACTTCTAAAGAGATTAAAGGTGAACTTCAAGCTCAAGGAACATCAGTGTCAGATCGTACTATCCACCGTTGTTTGATCCAAAGTGAACTTCATGTAAGACGACCAAGGAGAACACCATTGTTGAAAAAAAAAATAGTAAAAAAGCCAGACTGGAATTTGCCAAACTACATGTTGACAAGCCACAAAGCTTCTGGGAGAATGTACTATGGACAGATGAGACAAAAATTGAAGTTTTTGGCAAGGCACATCAGCTCTATGTTCACAGATGGAAAAATATCAAGAAAAGAACACTGTCCCTACTGTGAAACATGGTGGAGGCTCTGTTATGTTCTGGGGCTGCTTTGCTGCACCTGGCACAGGGTGTCTTGAATCTGTGCAGGGTACAATGAAATCTCAAGACTATCAAGGGATTCTAGAGAGAAATGTGCTGCCCAGTGTCAGAAAGCTTGGTCTCAGTCGCAGGTCTAGCAACAGGATAATGACCCAAAACACACACAGCTAAAAACACCCAAGAATGGCTAAGAGGAAAACATTGGACTATTCTGAAGTGGCTTCTATGAGCCCTGACCTAAATCCTATTGAGCATCTTTGGAAAGAGCTGAAATATTCTGGAAAAGGCAACCTTCAAACACGAGACAACTGGAGCAGTTTGCTCATGAGGAGTCGGCCAAAATACCTGTCGAGAGGCGCAGAAGTCTCATTGACAGTTACAGGAATCGTTTGATTGCAGTGATTGCCTCAAAAGGTTCAACAAAATATTAAGTTAAGAAGAAGAACCATCATTTCTGTCCAGGCCGATTTCATGAGGTTAATTTTTTTTTAAATTCTGTGGAAGCAGAAAATCAATGTCTGACCTTCATCTCTTCATTTTCAAAAATTTGTAATTTATCAGATTGAAGTTATTTCTGTGACCATTGTGGGTTTTTCTTTCATTAAACGAGGGGTACCAACAATTTTGACCACGTGTGTAGTGTAAGTGTACATGTAATACACTGACTCACCAGTGATGTCTCTAGGTGAAGTCCTTCATCTTCGCTTTTCTTCTTCATCTGGCACAGACGGCCATCACTTCTTCCAGCCAGGAATCATCTCTGCAGAAAATAACACACAGTTATTAATAACTGATCTCTTCTAGAGAATATTCCCACTTTCCCCCCCCGACCTCTACACTACACCAGTTGAAGAAAAAAAGCAACATAGTGCCGTCCTGCACAGTAACAGGACTCCTCTTTTGTCCCATCCCATGGAAAACAATTTCCTAAAAAGTAAATTATATTACAGAAGTAATAATGTAATAATAATTGGAATCTAAAGTAATAATGTTCCCCACTGGTCACCATAAACTAATAAAGTATGTTCCTCAATCTGGCTCCCAAACAGTAATTAAGTCCCTTGTCTAGCCAGGCACCCCCATATGTCCCTTCTGGCCACCATTTGTCTAGTGTGACCCCTCCATATATTTATCCTAGCACATGTGTATCGAGCCTGCCCCCTCCCATATACCCATCCTAGCCCCCCCATGTGCCAGTCTGCCCCCCCACATATCCATCCTTGCTTCCATGTTTCCAGCCTGCGCCCCCATATGTCCCCCCCATATATCCTCCATGTGTCCAGCCTGCCCTCTACATATTCATCCTGGCCTCCATGTGTCCAGCCTCTCCCCTCATATATCCATACTGCCCTTACCCCCTGCATATATCCATCCTGACACCCCCCATATATCCAGCGTGCCCCTCCATATATTTATGCTAGCCCATGTGTATCGAGCCCGCCCCCCCCACATATTCATCCTAGCTCCCCATGTGTCCAGCCTGTCCCCCCCCATATATCCATCCTGGCCTCCATGTGTTCAGCCTGCCCCCCCTCCCCCATATATCCATCCTGGCCTCCATAAGTCCAGCTTGCCCCCCCCCATATATCCATCCTGGCCTCCATATATCCATCTTGCCCCCCCATATATCCATCCTGCCCCCCCATATATCCATCCTGCCCCCCATATATCCATCCTGGCCTCCATGTGTCCAGCCTGCCCCCCATATACCCATCCTGCCCACCCCCCTTTGCCTGGGTCCACCTTGGTTCCCCCTTGTGTGTCCTGCCAGGGCTCCCCCTTGTGTGTCCAGCCAGGGCTCCCCTCCCTTGCGTGTCCAGTCAGGGCTCCCCCCTTGCGTGTCCAGCCAAGGCTCCCCCCCTTGCGTGTCCAGCCAGGGTTCCCCCCTCGTGTGTCCAGCTGGGCCCCCCCTCGTGTGTCCGTCCAGCTGGGCCCCCCCTCGTGTGTCCGTCCAGCTGGGCCCCCCCTCGTGTGTCCGTCCAGCTGGGCCCCCCCTCGTGTGTCCGTCCAGCTGGGCCCCCCCTCGTGTGTCTGTCCAGCTGGGCCCCCCCTCGTGTGTCTGTCCAGCTGGGCCCCCCCTCGTGTGTCTGTCCAGCTGGGTCCCCCCTCGTGTGTCTGTCCAGCTGGGCCCCCCCTTGTGTGTCTGTCCAGCTGGGCCCCCCCCTTGTGTGTCTGTCCAACTTGGCCCCCCCTTGTGTGTCTGTCCAGCTTGGCCCCCCCTTGTGTGTCTGTCCAGCTGGGCCCCCCTTGTGTGTCTGTCCAGCTGGGCCCCCCTTGTGTGTCTGTCCAGCTGGGCCACCCCTTGTGTGTCTGTCCAGCTGGGCCCCCCCTTGTGTGTCTGTCCAGCTGGGCCCCCCCTTGTGTGTCTGTCCAGCTGGGCCCCCCCTTGTGTGTCTGTCCAGCTGGGCCCCCCCTTGTGTGTCTGTCCAGCTGGGCCCCCCCTTGTGTGTCTGTCCAGCTGGGCCCCCCCTTGTGTGTCTGTCCAGCTGGGCCCCCCCTTGTGTGTCTGTCCAGCTGGGCCCCCCCTTGTGTGTCTGTCCAGCTGGCCCACCCCTTGTGTGTCTGTCCAGCTTGGCCCCCCCTTGTGTGTCTGTCCAGCTGGGCCCCCCCTTGTGTGTCTGTCCAGCTGGGCCCCCCCCTTGTGTGTCTGTCCAGCTGGCCCCCCCCTTGTGTGTCTGTCCAACTTGGCCCCCCCTTGTGTGTCTGTCCAGCTGGGCCCCCCCCTTGTGTGTCTGTCCAGCTGGGCCCCCCCTTGTGTGTCTGTCCAACTTGGCACCCCCTTGTGTGTCTGTCCAGCTGGCCCCCCCCCTTGTGTGTCTGTCCAACTTGGCCCCCCCCTTGTGTGTCTGTCCAACTTGGCCCCCCCCTTGTGTGTCTGTCCAGCTGGGCCCCTCCTTGTGTGTCTGTCCAGCTGGGCCCCCCCCTTGTGTGTCTGTCCAACTTGGTCCCCCCTTGTGTGTCTGTCCAGCTGGGCCCCCCCTTGTGTGTCTGTCCAGCTGGGCCCCCCCCCTTGTGGGTCTGTCCAGCTGGACCCCCCTTGTGTGTCCTGCTGGCCCCCGCCTTGTGTGTCCAGACCATTACACACACACACACACATACACACACACACACACACACACACACACACACACACACCTCTTACCTTCCTGCGATCCCGTGCGGTGTCCTCCTTCTCCTGAGTTGCGCGCCTCCTTCACAGCAGGCGCATGACGATGACGTCATACGCCGGCCGGCGAAGGGAGACACGCAGCTTCAGCTGCTTCACAGGGACGTGCGCCGCGGTGGTTCAGGTAATGAACGCTGCGTGCGCGCGTCCCTGCATACACTGTGCCTGCGCTTTTAAAGGGCCCGTGCCCCTTAAAACCGCAGGATTTTTTTTTGTTCTCTTCTCCCCCCTCTACTCTGCAGCAGGGGGCGGGGCCCACCGGGAAATTTCCCGGTATCCCGCCAGCCCAGACCGACCCTGCTCACATGTATTAAAACCGTCAAACAGTCGCAAATCATGCACACGGGAGCGATTCAACCATATCACCGAGGAGCTATAAATACTCGGAGCTCGGCCCGAGCATACTCGCCGAAAGGGTTAACAGAACATACTCGCTCAACACTAGTTTTAACCAAAGAAGCTCTTTAATGCAAACATGTCCATCCCAGTTAGAGTGTCGCCCAGTAGATGTGCAGGAGCCGCCAGTCAATGCTCCACTATAACAGCGAGAGCGGATAACAGATATTTGCATCTTGCTGTAGGTGGGCCCCTAGAGTTAATTTCCCCTGTGGGCCCCAGACACCGCAGTCCGACCCTGGTCATCAATATCAGATCAGTGAGGTTCCAACACACGGCCCCCTCACCAATAAGACAGCAGCTGGAAATACTCAGCGTAGAGAGCCCAAACAGCACAGCGCTGTACACTGTGTAGTGGCCGATCTTGGTACTGCAGCTCCTATTGAAATGATTGTGATCTGAGCTGTAGTACCCGAAACCAGCCATTGCACAGTGTGCGGAGCTGTGCTATTCCAGCTCTTAACACTGTGTACATCATCTTGCAGAAGTAGCTGATGTCTGGGGATTTCAGGTGTCAGACCCCCACTAATCACTGTATGAGTTCTGCTCTACTCCTTTATTAAAGGGGTGGTCTTGTGTTCCTCTCATCAGAAGCTGAAGATTTACAGTTCTGGCCGGTGGCTTGGCTGAGCCGCTTGTCTGAATTGTGCCCTCTTGCATTCTGCGGGCAGAGGCAGCTTTGCCTCTGCAGAATGGGACAGGCACAGGGGCGCTGAAGTCCACCAGTCTGCAAGTGAGCGCTTCTTGCCAAGGAGACCAGCCACTTCTCAGGTGGTCAGTAACCATAGCAATGAGCTGTACACTGCAGAATTAAAAATCTTTTCCTTCTTGAGAACAGAGAAGATTTTGAATAAGAAGGAAATTGCAAAGTTTCTTGTTTTTACAAGCTCTTTGCAATCTTAGCCTTTTAATACATTCATTTTATTTAGTTATATATTTATTTTACTCTCTTATATAGCGCCGTTAGATTTTGTAGCACCTTACAGACATTATCATCACTGTCCCCATTGGGGCTCACAATATGAATTCCCTATCAGTATGTCTTTGGAGTGTGGGAGGAAACCGGAGAACCCGGAGGAAACCCACACAAACACGGGGAGAACATACAAACTCCTTGCAGATGTTGTCCTTGCTATTATATGAACCCAGCCCCACAGCGTTAATCATTGACCCACCATGTTGCCCACATTCCTCGGCTTTTTTAAGATTTTCTGCAATGAATAAGAACACTGAAGAAAATCTAGATTGATCAACATTTAATATCACAAATGCAGTTGCTGCAAAACTTGTCCATAGTCCTGTTCCCAGCTGAAAATTGGATACAATTGTATCTTGTGTAGACAATGCTCTGTGAGCTAAATAGCCGGGATCCACTGCTACAAGGCAGGAAACAGACAGATTCTGCTGATGGGTTCTGCTCCCAGAGCATTATTCAGCCTGGACATCTCAGCTCAGAGCAAAACCAGCTATAAGGCTGTGTGCACACCTAGCAGATTTGATGCAGATTTACATGCGTTTTTTCTGCTAGAGAGAAGCGTTTTCACATGCATTTTTTCAAGCAATTTTCCAAGCGATTTTGAGCATCACTTGGAAAAGTGCTTGATAAGTTGATCACACAATATAAATCCATGCAACCGAAATGGATCTATAATGTGTGAACAACTTAGATGCTTTAAATGCAGCATCTATAGTAAAAAAAAGAATCAAAACGTTAATAAATAAAAAAAAACAACTGTATATTCACCTCTCCGGCGGCCCCCGGTCTGCTCTCCGGTCTCCTCCGGTCTGCTCCCGGCCGCGTCTTCTCTCTTCAGCGTCCCGCAGTGTACGGTCAGGACCTGCGGTGACGTCATTTAGTCAGCTGATGGCCACGCGACCATCACCTGATGCCGACGTCAGCGGTCATGCGACCATCACCTGACTAAATGACGTCACCGCAGGTCCTGACAGTACAGACAGCAGACCGGAGGAGACCGGAGAGCAGACCGGGGGCCGCCGGAGAGGTGAATATACAGGTTTTGTTTGTTTTTAACTTTTTTATTTCTTTTTTTCACCGCGTGGTAGCCGGGATGAAGAGGAGTTGTAGTCTCGTCTTCCTCCCAGATACCACACGCATCGCGAATAAGCTTCAGCGTAATCGCAGTAGAAATGGTCATGCTGCGTTTTGCAAAGTAATGCGAATTCGGCGCGCAAATTAGCGCATCATGTGCACAGCACATCCGAATTCACATGGCTTTGCATGGCAGACTGTTTTACAAGCGTTTTCGCGGCCGTAAAAACGCCGCAAAAACGCTACAAAAACGCTACGTGGGCACATGGCCTAAGGCTGTGTGCCCACGACGCGTATTTTAAGCGTTTCCGCATGGCAAAAACGCTGCAGAAACGCTTAAAGACGCATGTTAGAAGGTCTGCCATGTTCCCCAATGATAGTCCGCATGTGCTGTGCACATGCTGCGGAAATTTCCGCTGCGGATTATCATTGCGGAAAAAAACGCAGCACTACCAATTATTTTGCGGAAGCGCAGCGTTTTCCTGGCCATTGACTTGCATTGGAACGCATGGATTCCGCTTCACTAGATAAGCACATGCGGAATACATGCGTTCAATGTGCGGATGGTACCCGCGTGTGGAGGATGGGAGACTCTCCTCCGGACCCGGGTACCATAGAACCTGTCAAAATAAAGAATAAAATAAAAAATAAATGTTATATTTACCTTCTGACGGCCCCCGCTGCGCTCGTCCTCCCATGTCGGCAGCTCGCGATGGACTGAAGGACCAGCGCTGACGTCATAGTCATGTGACGGCAGGTCCTTCAGTGTACTGCGATCTGCCGGCAGCCAGGACGGAGCGAAGCGAGACTGCGGGGGCCATCGGAAGGTAAGTATAGATTTATTTTTTTATTTTTAACCAGTCGTTGGGGTCACACTATATAAATCCATGCCGTTTTCATGGATTTCTATAGTGTGACCAAGTTGACAAGCACTTTCCAAGTGATGCTAAAATCGCTTGTAAAGCGCTTGTCAACCCGCATGCGGAAATGCATGTGAAGAACGCTCCACTTCTGCATGTCCCTGGCAGGAAAAACGCATGTACAATCCGCATATACAATCCGCATGTACAATCCGCGTGTACAATCCGCATATACAATCCGCATGTACAATCCGCATGTACAATCCGCGTGTACAATCCGCGTGTACAATCCGCATATACAATCCGCATGTACAATCCGCATGTACAATCCGCGTGTACAATCCGCATGTACAATCCGCGTGTACAATCCGCATATACAATCCGCATGTACAATCCGCGTGTACATTCCGCGTGTACAATCCGCGTGTACAATCCGCATGTACAATCCGCATGTACAATCCGCATGCGTTTTTTCTGCCAGCGAGATGCAGAAACGCTCAGGAAAAATCCGGAGCATTTCTGCATCGTGGGCACATAGCCTAAGTCTCTGCATTTGTCTGCTTACACATCAGTACATTTCTGAACACATTCAGCAAAAATTGCAGTACATTTGTTAAAATTGGGCATATAGCATACTATAGGTGCTTCTCATAAAATTAGAATATCATCAAAAAGTTAATTTATTTCAGTTCTTCAATACAAATAGTAAAACTCATATTATATAGAGTCATTACAGACAGAGTGATCTATTTCAAGTGTTTATTTCTGTTAATGTTATTATCTCAGTAAATTAGAATACTTTATAACACCAGCTTGAAAAATGTTTTTAAAATCTGAAATATTGTCCTACTGAAATGTATGTTCAGTAAATGCCCTCAATACTTGGTCGGGGCTCCTTTTGCATCAATTACTGCATCAATGCGGCAATGTGGCATGGAGGCGATCAGCCTGTGACACTGCTGAGGTGTTATGGAAGCCCAGGTGGCTTTGATAGAAGCCTTCAGCTCGTCTGCATTGTTGGGTCTGGTGTCTCTCATCTTTCTCTTGACAATACCCCATAGATTCTCTATAATAGATTCTCTATGGGGTTAAGGTCAGGTGAGTTTGCTGCCAATCAAGCACAGTGATACTGTTGTGTAAACCAGGTATTGGTACTTTTGGCAGTGTGGACAGGGGCCAAGTCCTGCTGGAAAATGACATTTCCATCTCCAAAAAGCTTGTGGGCAGAGGGAAGCATGAAGGGCTCTACAATGTCCTGGTAGACGGGTGTGCTGACTTTGGTCTTGATAAAACACAGTGGACCTACACCAGCAGATGACATGGCTCCCCAAACCATCACCGATTGTGGAAACTTCACACGAGACCTCAAGCAGCTTGGATTGTGGCCTCTCCACTCTTCCTCCAGACTCTGGGACCTTGATTTCCAAATTAAATGCAAAATTTACTTTCATCGGAAAACAACACCTTGGACCACTGAGCAACAGTCCAGGTGTTTTTCTCCTTGGCCCAGGTAAGATGCTTCTGGCGTTGTCTATTGGTGATGAGTGGCTCGACACAAGGAATGTGACACTTGTAGCCCATGTCCTGGATACGTCTGTGTGTGGTGGCTCTTGAAGCAATGACTCCAGCAGCAGTCCACTCCATGTGAATCTTCCCCAAATGTTTGAATGGCCTTTCCTTAACAATCTTTTCAAGGCTGCGGTTATCCCGGTTGCTTGTGCACCTCTTCCTACCACACTTTTTCTTTCCACTCAACTTTCCATAAATATGCTTGGATACAGCACTCTGTTAACAGCCAGCTTCTTTAGCAATGACCTTTTGTGATTTACACTCCTTGTGGAGTGTGTCAATGACTGCCTTCTGGACATCTGTCAAGTCATCAGTCTTCCCCATGATTGTGGAGCCTACTGAAACAGACAAAGGGACCTTTTTAAATGTGTAAGAAGCCTTTGCAGGTGTTTTTTGTTAATTATTCTAATTTACTGAGATAATGACTTTGTGTTTTCATTGGCTGTAAGCCATCATTATCAACATTAACAGAAATAAACACTTGAAATAGATCACTCTGTAATGACTCTGTATAATATATGAGTTTCACTTTTTGGATTGAAGAACTGAAATAAATAAACTTTTTGATGATATTCTAATTTTGTGAGAAGCACCTGTATGTTTGATGCATCTCATTAGCTAAGCTCAACCTCTTCCTTGCTTCACCTCAATTTGAGCCATAAATTGTGATATTTCATTTTGGTGCATTTTATGACTCCTCTTTGTCACACTTTTCTCATAACTATTTTTTTTATAACTGAGGGAAAATAACAAAATCTTATTTGTTGTACTCAAGTTTTCACAGAAACATCTGATAAAGTGTTGACTTATTTTTCTGAGTTAAACTCTTCCTTTTGGCCCTCTATATATTTGAGTTTGACAGCCCTGATGTAGATGGATGATGATGTGGCAAGAAGGGGCAGAGGGGCAGAGCCTCCTGGCTCTCAGCTTCGCTCTCCACTGCTCACAGGAGACAGCAGTTACTTCACAAATGTAACTGATAGAAAAGATGTCACGTAAGAGGGGGTCAGGGGAGCGATGTGCTGCAGGAAGAGGAGGATTAGGCAGGGAGCGCTGTGCTGCAGGAAGAGGAGGATTAGGCAGGGGAGTGATGTAATGCAGGAGGGGGAGGCTTAGGCAGGGAAGCGATGTGCTGCAGGAAGAGGTGGCTTATGCAGGGAAGTGATGTAATGCAATAGGAGAGGATTAGTCAGGGAGCGATGTGCTGCAGGAAGTGCAGGATTTGGCAGTGGGCGATGTGGTGCAAGAGGGGATTTGGCAGTGGGTGATGTGGTGCAGGAAGGGGGAGATTTAGAAAGGGCACAATGTGCTGCAAGGAGGGGAGGATTAGACGGGAGCAATGTGCCGCAAGAGGGGGAGGTTTAGACAGGGAAGTGATGTGCTGCAGGAGTGGGAGAATTAAGCGGTGAGAAACATGCTGCAGGACGGGGAGGGTTAGGCAGGGGAGCAATGTGCTGCAGGTGGAAGGAGAATCTGTGACTACAGCCCAGTGTTTAAGGTTTATTGGAGCCTGTCTTTTATATATTTTATTGGTTTTTTTTCTGACAAAACTGCATAACATCTGACATGAAGTCCGCTTAGCAGTCACTGTCCCTGTAGATTGTTACTGTCCAGGTTCACCGCGGTCTCTTTTTGTTTTTAGTGCCAATCTGACAGCAGTGAAGGTTCCGCTGATAATGGTGGTCGGGTTCCGAATAGAATGTTCATGTCTGTTCTCATTGTAGTAACATCACGGAATATGCTAATTTCTTCTGACCACACCCGATGACTGAATAAAGGCGCCTCACCCACTTGTCTATGTCATCACTTTGTGGTGTCACAATGATCTAAGGGGATAAAAAAACGCTCCTGGCAGCTTTACAGTCATTCGTCCCTTCGTGTTAAAGGAGCAGGATGATAGAGCCGCACCATGCCAGCCAGAAGAAAAGAAAGTGGAGCCCTTCAAGATGATGAAGCAAGAAAGCAGACTGTGGAAGGTCATCCAGGACCAAGAGCATCATGAGGGCCTGGTAACGTATACTACACAACTGTTCTGTATATGCTCATGCCATGTAAACCTATGGTGGCCGATTCATCAAGGCTGGTGGATTTCTATACCAGCATTCATGAAGCGCCTATTGGAGGAACGTGCACCAAATTCATTAAAAAGACTAAACCTCTTAATGAACTTGACTCATCCTTAAAGGGGTTGTTCCCTTTCAATAAATGAATGTCCCTAGCTGCAGGTCATTTAATTAAAAAAAAGAGGTTCCACCATCTCAGAGCTGCAGCAGCTCAGTGCGCTCAGCTGGGCAGTCCGTCTGATTACATTTGTTGGCTGCGGCAGTATTGAGGTGATGTCAGTGCCATACACAATCCCAGGAATGGGTCAGGACAGCACAGTTTGATTCTTTATACCTGCAGCCAGGGTCATTCATTTATTGAAATATCCCCTTAAAGCTGACGTACTACACCTCAAGAAATGTACTCCAGTCAAAAGATGGAGTCAATTTCAGTCCTAATTTACACCACTTTTCCAGCCTAATTTGTAATAAGTTTTCAGGTAAAGCTAAGCCACAAGCAGTCCAGATAAGCTCTGTTCACTATTTAAGAAGTTAAAAGAGTGGGTGTAAAAAGGTCAGAGTATTTAAATGTAAGTTGCGCAGGAATTTACTGAGATTCAAACAGTTGTGCAACAGATTTCCGGTGAAAACTGCTTGATGAAAAATGTTCCTTGAATAATATAACATTTCAGGTTAGTGGTAATAGATTTTATTATGGGACGTTGATCCAGGGAACTAGTCTGATTGCCATATGTGGAGTCGGGAAGGAATTTTTCCCCTAAAATGGGGCAATTAGCATCTGCCTCATGGGGTTTTTGCCTTCCTCTGGATCAACACATTAGCTTTTAGGTTGAACTTGATGGACTTGTGTCTTTCAACCTTAAAACTATGAAACTGTCCCTGTATTGAAGTTCAAGGGTGAAGCCCAGGGTTCATTTGGAACCATCAGAAATGGTGTGTTTTGCGCCCAGTCTGTCCAAGGAAGCCTGTTTGAGCCAACGGCCTCAGAAATATCCTAACATTTCAGAAAGTAGCAATAGTTAGGGTGGCTGAACCATTCTAGCCTTAAGTTTGCCCCTCCAGTCAGCATCTACTATGTAGATGCAATCAAGGCCATGTAATAAGTCTTTATCGCTGTACAGGGCTGTAAGAGTGAAGGCCAGAGTTCCTTTGGAACCTGTAGGATAGACTGGCTTTTGCCAAGTCTTTCCAAAGAAGCTTTTTTGAGCCATAGGCCTCAGACAGGTCCTAACAAGAAAGTGGCATTAGATAGGTATTTCTTTAGTTAGGATTGATTCAACTACTCAAGCCTCAAGCGCACTCCTCCGGCCAGCAGCTACTCTGTAGATGCAACCCTGGGCCTATGGTAAGTATCTATCCCTGTACAGTTGTGTAATGGTAAAAACCTGGGTTCCCTTGGGATCTGCAGAATGGAGTAGCTTGCGCCAAGTCTGTCCGAGGAAGTCTGTTTGAGCCAACAGCCTTAAACAGATCCCAGTATGTAGGGAAAAAAAAAGCTTCAGTTAGAGTTGAATCAACCACTATAGCCTCAAGCTCGCTCCTCCGGCCAGCAGCTACTCTGTAGATGCAGCCCTGGGCCTATAGTAAGTATCTATCCATGTACAGGCGTGTAATGGTAAAGGCCAGGGTTCCCTTGGGATCTGCAGAATGGAGTAGCTTGCGCCAAGTCTGTCCGAGAAAGCCTTTTTGAGCTGATGGATTTAAACAAATTTCAACATTTAGGAAAAAAGCATTAATCTATTTCAGTTAGAGTTAATTCAATTACTCTAGCATAAAGATCCTAATTCACTTTGTCTAAAGGAAGTTAGTTGGCAAATTTTTATTGTGTGAGCAATGAGGTTATGGAACTCTCTACCACATTAACTTGAAATACTTAATTTTCTAAAAAAAATTCAAGGAGGGCATATGTGTGCCTTTCTTGAATAATATAAAATTGCAGGTTATCCGTACTAGATTTTGTTATGGGACGTTGATCCAGGGAACTAGTCTGATTGCCATATGTGGAGTCGGGAAGGAATTTTTCCTCTAATATGGGGCAATTAGCATCTGCCTCATGGGGTTTTTGCCTTCCTCTGGATCAACACATTAGCTTTTAGGTTGAACTTGATGGACTTGTGTCTTTCAACCTTAAAACTATGAAACTGTCCATGTATTGAGGTTCAAGGGTGAAGCCCAGGGTTCATTTGGAAACATCAGAAATGGTGTGTTTTGCGCCCAGTCTGTCCAAGGAAGCCTGTTTGAGCCAACGGCCTCAGAAATATCCTAACATTTAAGAAAGTAGCAATAGTTAGGGTTGGCTGAACCATTCTAGCCTTAAGTTTGCCCCTCCAGTCAGTATCTACTATGTAGATGCAATCAAGGCCCTGCAATAAGTCTTTATCGCTGTACAGAGCTGAAAGAGTGAAGGCCAGAGTTCCTTTGGAACCTGTAGGATAGACTGGCTTTTGTCAAGTGTTTCCAAAGAAGCTTTTTTGAGCCATAGGCCTCAGACAGGTCCTAACAAGAAAGTGGCATTAGATAGGTTTTTCTTTAGTTAGGATTGATTCAACTACTCAAGCCTCAAGCGCACTCCTCCGGCCAGCAGCTACTCTGTAGATGCAACCCTGGGCCTATGGTAAGTATCTATCCCTGTACAGGGGTGTAATGGTAAAAAACAGGGTTCCCTTGGGATCTGCAGAATGGAGTAGCTTGCGCCAAGTCTGTCCGAGGAAGTCTGTTTGAGCCAACAGCCTTAAACAGATCCCAGTATTTAGAAAAAAAAAAGCTTTAGTTAGAGTTGAATCAACCACTATAGCCTCAAGCTCGCTCCTCCGGCCAGCAGCTACTCTGTAGATGCAGCCCTGGGCCTATGGTAAGTATCTATCCCTGTACAGGGGTGTAATGGTAAAGGCCAGGGTTCCCTTGGGATCTGCAGAATGGAGTAGCTTGCGCCAAGTCTGTCCGAGAAAGCCTTTTTGAGCTGATGGATTTAAACAAATTTCAACATTTAGGAAAAAAGCATTAATCTATTTCAGTTAGAGTTAATTCAATTACTCTAGCATAAAGATCCTAATTCACTTTGTCTAAAGGAAGTTAGTTGGCAAATTTTTATTGTGTGAGCAATGAGGTTATGAAACTCTCTACCACATGAAATTGAAATACTTAATTTTCTAAAAAAAATTCAAGGAGGGCATGTGTGTGCCTTTCTTAAATAATATAAAATTGCAGGTTATCCGTACTAGATTTTGTTATGGGACGTTGATCCAGGGAACTAGTCTGATTGCCATATGTGGAGTCGGGAAGGAATTTTTCCCCTAATATGGGGCAATTAGCATCTGCCTCATGGGGTTTTTGCCTTCCTCTGGATCAACACATTAGCTTTTAGGTTGAACTTGATGGACTTGTGTCTTTCAACCTTAAAACTATGAAACGGTCCCTGTATAGAGGTTCAAGGGTGAAGCCCAGGGTTCATTTGGAAACATCAGAAATGGTGTGTTTTGCGCCCAGTCTGTCCAAGGAAGCCTGTTTGAGCCAACGGCCTCAGAAATATCTTAACATTTAAGAAAGTAGCAATAGTTAGGGTTGGCTGAACCATTCTAGCCTTAAGTTTGCCCCTCCAGTCAGCATCTACTATGTAGATGCAATCAAGGCCCTGTAATAAGTCTTTATCGCTGTACAGGGCTGTAAGAGTGAAGGCCAGAGTTCCTTTGGAACCTGTAGGATAGACTGGCTTTTGCCAAGTCTTTCCAAAGAAGCTTTTTTGAGCCATAGGCCTCAGACAGGTCCTAACAAGAAAGTGGCATTAGATAGGTTTTTCTTTAGTTAGGATTGATTCAACTACTCAAGCCTCAAGCGCACTCCTCCGGCCAGCAGCTACTCTGTAGATGCAACCCTGGGCCTATGGTAAGTATCTATCCCTGTACAGGGGTGTAATGGTAAAAACCAGGGTTCCCTTGGGATCTGCAGAATGGAGTAGCTTGCGCCAAGTCTGTCCGAGGAAGTCTGTTTGAGCCAACAGCCTTAAACAGATCCCAGTATTTAGGAAAAAAAAGCTTTAGTTAGAGTTGAATCAACCACTATAGCCTCAAGCTCGCTCCTCCGGCCAGCAGCTACTCTGTAGATGCAGCCCTGGGCCTATGGTAAGTATCTATCCCTGTACAGGGGTGTAATGGTAAAGGCCAGGGTTCCCTTGGGATCTGCAGAATGGAGTAGCTTGCGCCAAGTCTGTCCGAGAAAGCCTTTTTGAGCTGATGGATTTAAACAAATTTCAACATTTAGGAAAAAAGCATTAATCTATTTCAGTTAGAGTTAATTCAATTACTCTAGCATAAAGATCCTAATTCACTTTGTCTAAAGGAAGTTAGTTGGCAAATTTTTATTGTGTGAGCAATGAGGTTATGAAACTCTCTACCACATGAAATTGAAATACTTAATTTTCTAAAAAAAATTCAAGGAGGGCATGTGTGTGCCTTTCTTAAATAATATAAAATTGCAGGTTATCCGTACTAGATTTTGTTATGGGACGTTGATCCAGGGAACTAGTCTGATTGCCATATGTGGAGTCGGGAAGGAATTTTTCCCCTAATATGGGGCAATTAGCATCTGCCTCATGGGGTTTTTGCCTTCCTCTTGATCAACACATTAGCTTTTAGGTTGAACTTGACAGACTTGTGTCTTTCAACCTTAAAACTATGAAACGGTCCCTGTATAGAGGTTCAAGGGTGAAGCCCAGGGTTCATTTGGAAACATCAGAAATGGTGTGTTTTGCGCCAAGTCTGTCCAAGGAAGCCTGTTTGAGCTAATGGCCTCAGAAATATCCTAACATTTAAGAAAGTAGCAATAGTTAGGGTTGGCTGAACCATTCTAACTTTAAGTTTGCCCCTCCAGTCAGCATCTACTATGTAGATGCAATCAAGGCCCTGTAATATGTCTTTATCACTGTACAGGGCTGTAAGAGTGAAGGACAGAGTTCCTTTGGAACCTGTAGGATAGACTGGCTTTTGCCAAGTCTTTCCAAAGAAGCTTTTTTGAGCCATAGGCCTCAGACAGGTCCTAACAAGAAAGTGTCATTAGATAGGTTTTTCTTTAGTTAGGATTGATTCAACTACTCAAGCCTCAAGCGCACTCCTCCGGCCAGCAGCTACTCTGTAGATGCAACCCTGGGCCTATGGTAAGTATCTATCCCTGTACAGGTGTGTAATGGTAAAAACCAGGGTTCCCTTGGGATCTGCAGAATGGAGTAGCTTGCGCCAAGTCTGTCCGAGGAAGTCTGTTTGAGCCAAAAGCCTTAAACAGATCCCAGTATTTAGGAAAAAAAAGCTTTAGTTAGAGTTGAATCAACCACTATAGCCTCAAGCTCGCTCCTCCGGCCAGCAGCTACTCTGTAGATGCAGCCCTGGGCCTATGGTAAGTATCTATCCCTGTACAGGGGTGTAATGGTAAAGGCCAGGGTTCCCTTGGGATCTGCAGAATGGAGTAGCTTGCGCCAAGTCTGTCCGAGAAAGCCTTTTTGAGCTGATGGATTTAAACAAATTTCAACATTTAGGAAAAAAGCATTAATCTATTTCAGTTAGAGTTAGTTCAATTACTCTAGCATAAAGATCCTAATTCACTTTGTCTAAAGGAAGTTAGTTGGCAAATTTTTATTGTGTGAGCAATGAGGTTATGAAACTCTCTACCACATGAAATTGAAATACTTAATTTTCTAAAAAAAAATTCAAGGAGGGCATGTGTGTGCCTTTCTTGAATAATATAAAATTGCAGGTGATCCGTACTAGATTTTGTTATGGGACGTTGATCCAGGGAACTAGTCTGATTGCCATATGTGGAGTCGGGAAGGAATTTTTCCCCTAATATGGGGCAATTAGCATCTGCCTCATGGGGTTTTTGCCTTCCTCTGGATCAACACATTAGCTTTTAGGTTGAACTTGATGGACTTGTGTCTTTCAACCTTAAAACTATGAAACGGTCCCTGTATAGAGGTTCAAGGGTGAAGCCCAGGGTTCATTTGGAAACATCAGAAATGGTGTGTTTTGCGCCAAGTCTGTCCAAGGAAGCCTGTTTGAGCCAACGGCCTCAGAAATATCCTAACATTTAAGAAAGTAGCAATAGTTAGGGTTGGCTGAACCATTCTAACCTTAAGTTTTACCCTCCAGTCAGCATCTACTATGTAGATGCAATCAAGGCCCTGTAATAAGTCTTTATCACTGTACAGGGCTGTAAGAGTGAAGGTCAGAGTTCCTTTGGAACCTGTAGGATAGACTGGCTTTTGCCAAGTTTTTCCAAAGAAGCTTTTTTGAGCCATAGGCCTCAGACAGGTCCTAACAAGAAAGTGTCATTAGATAGGTTTTTCTTTAGTTAGGATTGACTCAACTACTCAAGCCTCAAGCGCACTCCTCCGGCCAGCAGCTACTCTGTAGATGCAACCCTGGGCCTATGGTAAGTATCTATCCCTGTACAGGGGTGTAATGGTAAAAACCAGGGTTCCCTTGGGATCTGCAGAATGGAGTAGCTTGCGCCAAGTCTGTCCGAGGAAGTCTGTTTGAGCCAACAGCCTTAAACAGATCCCAGTATTTAGGAAAAAAAAGCTTTAGTTAGAGTTGAATCAACCACTATAGCCTCAAGCTCGCTCCTCCGGCCAGCAGCTACTCTGTAGATGCAACCCTGGGCCTATGGTAAGTATCTATCCCTGTACAGGGGTGTAATGGTAAAGGCCAGGGTTCCCTTGGGATCTGCAGAATGGAGTAGCTTGCGCCAAGTCTGTCCGAGGAAGTCTTTTTGAGCCAATGGCCTTAGACAGAACCCATCATTTAGTAATAAAAAAGCTTTAGTTAGAGTTATAGCCTCAAGCTCGCTCCTCTGGCCAGCAGCTACTCTGTAGATGCAACCCTGAGCATGTGGTAAGTCTCCATTCCTGTAAAGGGGTGTAATGGTAAAGATCAGGGTTCCTTTTGACCTGCTTATGCTAAGTCTGTCAAAGGAAGCCTTTTTGAGCTGATGGCTCTAAACAGATCCTAATGTTTAGGAAAAAAGCTTATGTGTATTTCAGTTAGATTAAAAGTAAAGCCAACAAAAGAGAATTTAACTTTCCCCAAAAAATCAATTATTAATATAGCATTTACCTGCCCAGATCTCAGAACTAATGCACTATTAGGATGTAGCAATCCCATATAATTTTGTGTGCAGTTTTAATACTATGTAATCACCCCCCTCCATTAATTGGTAATATGTGAGTGGTTGTCGCATCAGTATTTTGCACCTGTATTGCTGTCATCGTTATTATATGGTATGATTAGTACTGAGACCTAGGCAGGTAAACACTGTTGCCCTTTTTTCCTGTGTTAATTCTTGAATTTTGGTGGGAATTTAAATTTGTCTTTGCTTTTAATGTTAGTGTAGGGACTCGCAAGTATGAGGACCCTTGACGCGGGTTGCGAGCTTGTGTATTTTGGCCAAAATATTTACTAATACCTCATATATATCATATATATTTTTTGCACGTTATTTTTATTCAGGGTGCAGCCAGACCCATCAATGTTGGCCTTGTAAACTAGGGTGTCTGTCTTCATGGGGTGTACTTAAAAAGTGCTGGGCAGCCCGCCTAATCTAATAGTTTGGGCTTCACTAATAGGCTGTAAGCCAGACATTGTGCACTACCTATGTGTGACCAGTGCCCTATACAAGGCTTATTTGTGTGCAGTTTTAATACTAAGCAATCACCCCCTCCATGAATTGGTAGGTTGTGAGTGGTTGTCTCATCAATATTTTGCACCTGTGTTGCTGACTTCTTCATTATATGGGTTTGCTGCATCCTTGTAATTATTGTTGCTGTATTTGCTGTGTTAATTCTTGAATTTTGGTGGGAACTTTAATTCCTTGTTTTTGTGACTTTGCTTTTAATGTTAGTGTAGGGATTCGTAAGTATGAGGACCCTTGAGCAGGTTGCGAGCTTGTATATTTTGGCCAAAATATCGACCAATACCTCATATATATCATATATATTTTTTACATGCTATTTTTATTCAGGGTGCAGCCAAGCCCATCTACAGGTGCATCTCACAAAATTAGAATATCACCATAAAAGTTAATTTATTTCAGTTCTTCAATACAAAACGTGAAACTCATATATTATATAGAGCCATTACACACAGAGTGATCTATTTCACGTGTTTATTTCTGTTAATGTTGATGATTATGGCTTACAGCCAATGAAAACTCAAAAGTCATTATTTCAATTAATTAGAATACCTTATAACAACAGCTTGAAAAATGTTTTCAAAATCCAAAATGTTATCCTACTGAAATCTATGTTCAATAAATGCCCTCAATACTTGGTCAGGGATCCTTTTACATCAATTACTGCATCAATGCGGCAATATGGCATGGAGGGATCAGCCTGTGGCACTGCTGAGGGGTTATGGAAGCCCAGGTGGCTTTGATAGAAGCCTTCAGGTCGTCTGCATTGTTGGGTCTGGTGTCTCTCATTTTCCTCTTGACAATACCCCATAGATTCTTTATGGGGTTAAGGTCAGGTGAGTTTGCTGCCAATCAAGCACAGTGATACTGTTGTTTTAAACCAGGTATTAGTACTTTTGTCAGTGTGGACAGGGGCCAAGTCCTGCTGGAGAATGAAATTTCCATCTCCAAAAAGCTTGGCGTAGCTAAGGTTTTGTTTCAGGGGGCCGAAACTTCTGAGTGGGCCTCTAACCAGGTAACCCTGATTCCAACTATAGCGGCGCACCCAGATAGTTGATGTAGGAAAACCTCAGCAGATGACCGCGCTGTTACTAAAAATAATCTCTATACAAAGACCAGCACTGATATTACCGCCATATGGTGACATATATTGATAGATGCCAGTCCTGCAGAACATATAAGAGATCACAGCTCAGTTATATATAGTACCTTACAGCCGACGTTCTTTCTGATTAAATTGTTCACTTTTCCCGTCTTTTCCATCTGGCCCAGACCGACACGACAACTTCTCCAGCCAGGACTCAGAGTCTCAGGTATGCAGAGATCACAACAAAGACACATTTGACTCCTTACATTTCAGGCACTGACCACATCTATCCCCAACCTGCACAAACTTCTCATCCTGCTGATACCCCAATACTGAGCCTCTGCTGCAAAATGTGTCCCTATTACTGCACCTACTGTGTGCCCTCTAGATGGTAAAACAAACCTCTAAAATAAAGTAATGCCGTGTGCAAGTGTCCTAGAAAACAGTGCCCGCATTGTTCCCCCTAGAAAGTAATAGTGCCCCTTCGACAGTCACGATAACCTGAGTTCCCCTATAACAATAAGTGCCCACCTAAGATTTAATAATGTCCTGAGTCTCCCCCCATGTAGAGCTCCGCTCTAACCAGTATGATGTTCTCCTATTCACGATATAATTCCCCCTCACTGTATAGTACCCCCACAAAGTATACTGACCCCTTAGTAGCCCCCAAGCTGATGGCTCCAACACTGTATGATGGCCTCCACACTATACAAAGACCCCACATTATCTCCCACACTGTATGATGGCCCCCACGCTGTTCAAAGAACCCACATTATCTCCCACACTGTATAAATAGCCTACATATAGTATAATGCACCAGATAGTCCTCAATATAGTATAATGCACTCCCCATAGTCCTTCGTATAGTATAATGCGCCCCTATAGGCAGAGTCTGTAGTAAAATGCTCCCCCCATTGACAGAGTCTGTAGTATAAAGCTCCCCCCCATAGGCAGAGTCTGTAGTATAATGCTCCCCCCCTCCTCATAGGCAGAGTCTGTGGTATAATGCCCCCCCATAGGCAGAGTCTGCAGTATAATGCCCCCCCCATAGGCAGAGTCTGTAGTATAATGCTCCCCCCTCCTCATAGGCAGAGTCTGTAGTATAATGCCCCCCCCTCCTCATAGGCAGAATCTGTAGTATAATGCCCCCCCCCATCTCATAGGCAGAGTCTGTAGTGTAATGTGCCCCCCCTCCTCATAGGCAGAGTCTGTGGTATAATGCCCCCCCCCATCTCATAGGCAGCGTCTGTAGTATAATGCCCCACTTATAGGCAGAGTCTGTAGTAAAATGCACCCCCCATAGGCAGAGTCTGTAGTATAATGCTCCCCCTCTTATAGGCAGAGTCTGTAGTACAATGTCCCCCCCATAGGCAGAGTCTGTAGTATAATGCTCCCCCCCTCCTCATAGGCAGAGTCTGTAGTATAATGCCCCCCCATAGGCAGAGTCTGCAGTATAATGCCCCCCCATAGGCAGAGTCTGTAGTATAATGCTCCCCCCTCCTCATAGTCAGAGTCTGTAGTATAATCCCCCCCCCCTCCTCATAGGCAGAATCTGTAGTATAATGCCCCCCCATCTCATAGGCAGAGTCTGTAGTATAATGTGCCCCCCCTCCTCATAGGCAGAGTCTGTGATATAATGCCCCCCCCATCTCATAGGCAGCGTCTGTAGTATAATGCCCCACCTATAGGCAGAGTCTGTAGTAAAATGCACCCCCCATAGGCAGAGTCTGTAGTATAATGCTCCCCCTCTTATAGGCAGAGTCTGTAGTACAATGTCCCCCCATAGGCAGAGTCTGTAGTCTACTGCTCTCCCCTGCTCATAAACAGAGTCTGTAGTATAATGCCCCCCATAGGCAGAGTCTGTAGTAGAATGCCCCCCCATAGACAGAGGCTTTAGTATAATGCTCCCCCCCTCCCCATAGACATGCTGTAGTATAATGCCCCCCCTCCCCATAGGCAGAGTCTTTAGTATAATGCCCCCCCTCTCTGTGGGCAGAGTCTTTAGGATAATGCTCCCCCATAGGCAGAGTCTGTAGTATAATGCACCTCCCCCTTCCCATAGGCAGAGTCTGTAATATAATGCCGCCCCCCACCCGGCAAAAAATAAATAAACAGTACTCATCTCTCCTCCTGGTTCCCTCGCTGCTCAGAGCACCCAGCACGCACACATCTTCAGCACAGCGGGCTGGGCGCCAAGTGATGATGTCAGAGACGTCAGTCACAGAAGGGACTAATGGGAGAGAGATCCGCGCTCCCTCTCTCATCAGTAAACTTGCAGCGGTGGCGGGCAGTGGGGCCCGATGCTGGCACCAGGGGCATGCTAGATACAGTTACACTGGCGTAGCCCTGGATGGGCCCCCTAAGAGCGAGGGGCCCAGGGCCACCGCCCCCTTTGCCCCCCTGGTAGCTTGATACTGTGGCAGAGGGAAGCATGAAGTGCTCTAAAATTTCCTGGTAGACGGCTGCGCTGACTTTTGTGTTGAAAAAACACAGTGGACCTACACCAGCAGATGACACGGCTCCCCAAACCATCACTGATTGTGGAAACTTCACACTAGACCTCAAGCAGCTTGGATTGTGGCCTCTCCACTCTTCTTCCAGACTCTGGGACCTTGATTTCAAATGAAAATTGGAACTCTGGACATCTGTCAAGCCAGCAGTCTTCATCATGATTGTCATGATTGTGGAGCCTACTAAAACAGACTAAGGGACCTTTTTAAATGCTTAGGAAGTCTTTGCAGGTGTTTTTTGTTAATTATTTTAATTTACTGAGTTAATGACTTTTGTGTTTTCATTGGCTATAAGCCATAATCATCAACATTAACAGAAATAAACACTTGAAATAGATCACTGTGTTTGTAATGACTCTATATAATATATGAGGTTCACTTTTTGCATTGAAGAACTGAAATAAATTAACTTTTTGATGATATTCTAATTTTGTGAGATGCACCTATATGTTATGGCCTTGTAAATTAGAGTATCTATCTTCATGGGGTGCACTTAAATAGTGCTGGGCAGCCCGTGTTCTTGCCTCAGCAGCGAATTTAGCTATCCAGGGAATCTAGTCACTTTATGTGTATATCAGTTCTGACATTATGTTGCTTGCATTTGAATCCTGTCTCTTTTTTATTGTTTGATAACTGCACTGTCTGCTAGTGATTTAATGTATTTGCTCTAGTTTCAATTTGCAATGCATTATGGGAAAGTTCCAAGAGCATTGTGAGACAGTTCTTGTTGCATTGTGGTCCTGTTCTTGTCACAGTTTGGGCAGCGACCATTATTTCCTCGTCTCTTCTGATGGAGAAGTTCCCTTATCACTCATCTTGTAAAGTGGCACAGAGCGGTAGTCGTGACTGAACGTCGGTCTGATTTCGCTCTGGCACTTTACAGACAATGGGTGTCCCAGTCCCAGTGTGCTCTAGGGTGTGGGGTGCAGCACACTCTCTTGTAGGCCGCAGGCCTCCACTGCCTTCAGGCTTCTGTCCTCAGAAGCCGCCGCTCACAATTTAGGGAACACGAAGTTCTTTGTAACAGTCAAACATATACTTGACAGTTCAAGTTCATCAGGTGGGTACAGATGGGATAAGGCACAGCAATTCACATTATCCTCCTTCTTAGCATAACTCCTCTTCAGCCCTGTTGCTAGCTCATCCTGTATTTCTCGTCCACCTCTGCAGTGCACCCGGGACTGGCCTTCAACTTCCATCTATGCAGGTCCCTGTCCATCTTCCTTTGTACTTCAGAGCACACAAAGTGTCCGGCAGCTCCTATGCCAGACCTTAGGCTCTGGACGTGACTGGAGCGACTGCTCTGGATCCCAGTAATGCCTCCCACTGCCTGGAACATTGAGTACTATATACAGTGGGTACGGAAAGCATTCAGACCCCTTTACATCTTTCACTCTTTGTTTCATTGCAGCCATTTGGTAAATTCTAAAAAGTTCATTTTTTTTCTCATTAAAGTACACTGTGCACCCCATCTTGACTGAAAAAAAACAGAAATGTAGAAATTTTTGCAAATTTATTGAAAAAGGAAAACTGAAATATCACATGGTCATAAGTATTCAGACCCTTTGCTCATATTTAAGTCACATGCTGTCCATTTCTTGTGATCCTCCTTGAGATGGTTCTACTCTTTCATTGGAGCCCAGCTGTGTTTAATTAAACTGATAGGACTTGATTTGGAAAGGCACACACCTGTCTATATCCCCGGTCCTCGCTTCACACTTGCCGTCGGGAGATCAGCGGCCCTAGCCATTGATCTCCCGACGGTAGCCGCATGGAGGTCAGCGGCGCCGCCGGTCGCGGTACTTCTGCTGCGAGCAGCCGGGAGATGAGCGGCTAGCGCCGGTCATCTCCCGGCTGCATCGCCGCTGACCTCCGTGCGGCAGATGAGCTGCTAACGGCCGCCATCTTTTTCTGAAATCCCGCGTCGCTGATTGGCCGCGGCTGGACCAATCAACGACGCAGGATTTCCTGGACAGAAGGACAGACAGACAGACGGGATAAGACGATTATATACAGTACAGACCAAAAGTTTGGACACACCTTCTCATTTCAAGATTTTTCTGTATTTTCATGACTATGAAAATTGTACATTCACACTGAAGGCATCAAAACTATGAATTAACACATGTGGAATTATATACTTAACAAAAAAGTGTGAAACAACTGAAAATATGTCTTATATTCTAGGTTCTTCAAAGTAGCCACCTTTTGCTTTGATGACTGCTTTGCACACTCTTGGCATTCTCTTGATGAGCTTCAAGAGGTAGTCAATGGAAATGGTCTTCCAACAATCTTGAAGGAGTTCCCAGAGATGCTTAGCACTTGTTGGCCCTTTTGCCTTCAGCAGAGGTGACTCTTGGTCTTCCTTTCCTGGGGCAGTCCTCATGTGAGCCAGTTTCTTGCAGCGCTTGATGGTTTTTGCATCTGCACTTGGGGACACTTTCAAAGTTTTACCAATTTTTTGCATTGACTGACCTTCATTTCTTAAAGTAATGATGGCCACTCATTTTTCTTTACTTAGCTGCTTTTTTCTTGCCATAATACAAATTCTAACAGTCTATTTAGTAGGACTATCAGCTGTGTATCCACCAGACTTCTGCACAACACAGCTGATGATCCGAACCCCATTTATAAGGCAAGAACTCCCACTTATTAAACCTGACAGGGCACACCTGTGAAGTGAAAACCATTTCCGGTGACTACCTCTTGAAGCTCATCAAGAGAATGCCAAGAGTGTGCAAAGCAGTCATCAAAGCAAAAGGTGGCTACTTTGAAGAACCTAGAATATAAGACATATTTTCAGTTGTTTCACACTTTTTTTGTTAAGTATATAATTCCACATGTGTTAATTCATAGTTTTGATGCCTTCAGTGTGAATGTACAATTTTCATAGTCATGAAAATACAGAAAAATCTTTAAATGAGAAGGTGTGTCCAAACTTTTGGTCTGTACTGTATATTAGATGATGACCCCACAGACCCTTTACACAGCATTATGTTTCCACAGCTCCTTGTATACAGTATGATTCCCTCATTGTTCCCTAAATACAGTATGATGTGCTCACAGCTCCATATACACCGTATGATGTCCCCACACATGCAGATACACAATATGATACCTATACACAATATGATGCCCCTACATCTCCCTCCATCTGAACAAGTCTCTCCAGCTTCAGAAAGATTATGGACGCATCACATTTTTTTTTACGGACAGGGAAAAAAGTGCCCTATTTTTATGGACTGTCCAAGAATTTTTGGACAGTTGGCTACCCTGCTATTAGTTCCACTGGGGTGGCAGCCTAGGTGGATGCTGGAAGCACAACCGTCTCTCCCTAAGATTCGGAGAGGGAAGGCCACCGAGTCCTGACCCTTGCTGTGGCCTTTTCGTTGAGAGGGATGGTTTATTGAGGGCCCATATATACACACAGTCATGGCCGGAAGTGTTTAGCAACCTTGAGATTGTTCCAGAAAGTGAAGTATTTCTCCCAGAAAATTATTACAATTACACATGTTTTGTTATACATTTGTTATAATATTTATTTCCTTTGTGTGTATTGAAACAGCACAAAAAAATGGGAAAAAAAGGCAAATTGGACATAATTTCACACAAAACTCCAAAAATGGGCCGGACAAAATTGTTGGCACTTTTCCAAAATTGTGGAAAAACAACTTTGCTTCAAGCATGTGATGCTCGTTAAAACTCACCTGTGGCAAGTAACAGTCGTGGGTAATATGAAAGTCATACCTGAGACCAGATAAAAAGTGGAGAAGATAGATAGATATGAGATTGATAGATAGATAGATATGAGATAGATAGATGGATATGTTGCACCCCAGGGGTCTGGTTACCACTGTAATAGAAATATTATGTCTGAGAGCAAGTGGGAGGTTTCCTGGTTCGGAGCCCTTAAACATGCAACACCTCCTGTCCCAGACCAGATAGGGGAGGAACCTGCCCTATATAAACTGGATCTGGGGCGGGGTTAGTGAAGTCAGAGCCTGGAGTTAGTTCCAGACACAGGGAAAGTAACAGCGAGGAGCTCTGTAGGAGCAGGAGCTGAAGACCAGGGACTTGAGCTAAGCGGAGTTCGTCCTGGCTGAAGACTCTGAGAACCGGACACAGGAGTCCGAGGTTGCGGGGACTTATATATACCCAGCAGCAGAAACCCGCCGGCAGGGGATTTCAAGTCCTCTGGCCATAGAAGCCCGGAGGCTCAGTCACGAGCAAGGGACCAGCACTGCAATCGAGGAGCGGGGGCTATCAGAAGGCCCCAAGTCACCAGCCATACAGGTGAGCACCACACGGAACACTCAGGGACGTGGGCTACTTCCACTCGCTTACAGCAAGGTAGCCAGGAAGAGTGCAGATAGTCGGGGAGGCCTACAACTCCACCTGGCCAGGGGAACTCCAGTTTTCTCACAGACTGACCAGGCCTCTTATGCTAGCCAGTACTCCCGGGAGGGTCTGCCTTATCACCATCAGTAAAGACCCTGAACTGCACTGCAAAGCCTCTGAGTCGTTCCTGCTGCGCTCGTGTACCATCACTCCTATCATCCACACTCACTAGCCTGAGGCTATACTCCTCCCGTGGGGAGTTATACTACACTCTGCTGCCCTCACAACATCAGCCTCAGAGGTCTGCTCAGCAGCGGCGGTTCTTATTGACCGCAATCCACGGGTGGCGTAGTCGGACATTGCATTATACTGATACAGAGACTGCCACAATATTGGTCTGGCCACCCTGAGCCACGGGACCAGGTCGCCACAACTACTCCCAGCATTGCCCTGAAGTCCGGTCCCGGGTGCCCCATGGCCCAGGGGGCGCGTCATATAGATAATAGATAGATGATAGATAGTCCTATGATATGAGATAGAGGTCGTTATAGACAGGTTTATACACTCTCTCCCGAAGTCGGTAAAATCCTGGGTTGCCCAGGGAGATCCCTATAATGCTGATGACTTGGTGGGGTTGGTGGAAAGATACCAGGCGGTTGAGAGTCCGTTGGGAAAACAAGGGGTCGTAGCCTCTCAATACTGGGGTTCCCAAAAGGTGGCGGACACCCAAAAGAAGGGAGCTAGCGCCACACCTGGGGGGCATCCTAGAGTTCAGGAGGGGTCTGAGTTGCTGCCCAAGGTCCCACCCCATAATATAGTGTGTTGGAGATGTCATACCCCTGGCCATATTGCCTCCCGGTGTCCCATAACCTCTGAACCAATGGACTGTAACATGGGCCGGCGTTGCTCTTATTTTGCCTACCCCGCCTGCAGCGCAGTTCGTCAACATGGCGAGGGCCCTCAGGCATGCTCAGTGTCAGTTAACGGGGCACAAGTCTCTGGACTATTGGTCTCAGGAAGTTTGGTGACCCTGATAAGGGCCACACTCCCTCATCGGCTGGTTTCTGGGAAGGTGGTGGGTGTCCGGTGTATCAATGGGGACGCTAAGAACTATCCTGTGGCCCAGGTGGATGTAAACACAGACTGTGGCACCACATCTCATGAAGTGGCGGTCGTTAAGGACCTATTGCATCCCATAATAATTGGACGTTACTTTGCATTATTCTGGGAAATGTGGGGGAAAGCGGGGACACCTGGTTGCTTGGACGACAGCCAGATCGCCCCTAAGGAAACTTACCCGCAGAACATAGTAGATGAGTTTCCCATGTGTGTGCTGGTGGGCAATGAGGCTGAAGTAGCATCCCCTGAGTCCAATATCCCTGAGCTTTAGGTGTCCGAGGGAAACTTTGGAACTGCCCAACTCAGGGATTTAACTCTGAAAGGGGCCTTTGAAAATGTTACTGTGTTAAATGGGGTGCCTCAGGAACCGGGGGCTGACACTCGGTTCCCTCATTTTGCTGTGAATGGGGATTTGCTGTACAGAATAACCAAGCCAAGGGGTGAGGTAATAGAACAGTTGCTGGTGCCAGGGCCCTATAGACGCAGGGTGTTAGACATGGCTCATTCTCATGTGTTGGGTGGTCACCTGGGTGCAGACAAGATTCAAGAACGGATCCTCCAAAGATTCTACTGGCCAGGTTGCTATAGAGATATATAGAGTTATTGTCGTTCCTGCCCCACATGCCAGATAACCTCCCCAGTGGCCCACTTCCGCAGTCCCCTAGTGCCACTACCAGTCATCGAGGTTCCATTCGAACGCATAGCAATGGATCTAGTGGGGCCTCTGGTCAAGTCCGCCCAAGTGCATCAGTATATCCTGGTGGTATTAGATTATGCTACATGGTATCTGGAGGCCGTACCACTACGAAACTCCTCCACCAGGTGTATAGCCCGGGAGTTAGTCCACATGTTTTCAAGAACTGGGTTGCCTAAATAGATCCTAACAGACCAAGGAACTCCATTTATGTCGAAGGTCATGAGGGAATTGTGCAAGACACTGCAGATTGCACAACTGAGAACCTCCGTGTACTCTCCCCAGACGGACGGACTGGTAGAGAGGTTTAACAAAACCTTGAAAGCAATGTTGAGGAAAGCAGTGGAAAAGGATGGCCGAGACTGGGACTATATGTTGTTCGCCATGAGGGAAGTTCCCAAAGCTTCCACAGGTTTCTCCCCGTTTGAACCACTCTATGGACGACACCCTCAGGACTCCTGGAGGTGGAGAAAGAGTCCTGGGAAGCTGAGACCACTCCCTATAGGAGAGTGGTGGAGCACGTTGCCCAGATGCAAGAGAGGATTGCCCATGTGATGCCCATTGTGAGGGAGCACCTCCTTAAGGCACAAGAGGCACAGTCCAGGGTGTATAATAGGTCGGCCAGGGTGAGATCGTTCAACCCAGGAGATCGAGTGCTTGTGCTAGTCCCACAGTGGAGACAAGTTCATGGCCAAGTGGCAGGACCCCTATGAGGTGGTAGAGAAAGTGGGGGAAGTCAACTTTAAGATCCACCAACCAGGGAAGAGGAAGCCCTACCAAATTTACCATGTTAACTTGATTAAGCCATGGCAAGATAGAGAGCCTGCGGAAGCTCCCTGTTTAATGGCTGAGGCTGAGGCCGATGTGAAAGAGGTCAAGGTGGCAGAGTCACTGTCACATGCCCAAAAGCAACAGTGCAAAGAGTTGTTACAGCGAAATAAAGACATGTTTTCGGAGTTGCCAGGACTCACTCAGGTCATAGAGCATGAGGTTCTCACAGAGCCTCATGTTCGCGTCAATCTAAAACCATACCGGATCCCCGAAGCCCGCAGAGAGGTGATCTCTAAAGAAGTAAGGCGGATGCTAAACCTGGGAGTCATTGAAGAGTCCAAAAGTGGATGGTCCAGTCCTATAGTCTTAGTGCCGAAACCAGATGGAGAATGGCGGTTTTGCAACGACTATAGGAAGCTGAACGAGGTCTCAAAGTTCGACGCCTACCCAATGCCTAGGGTAGATGAGCTTATCGAAAGGCTAGGACCCGCTCGGTACATCACCACTCTGGACCTCACCAAAGGATATTGGCAAATTCCCCTGTCCAAAGAGGCTAAGGAGAAGACAGCCTTCTCGACGCCAATACGTCAGGATGCCGTTTGGGTTGAAGGGAGCTCCGGCCACCTTCCAGAGAGCCATGGACCGGATCTTAGCACCCCACAAACAGTATGCAGCGGCCTACCTAGATGCCATCATCATATTTAGCCAGGACTGGGAAAGTCATCTGGACAAAGTTCAAGCCATACTTGATGCCCTAAGGAAGGCGGGCTTTACTATCAACCCGAAGAAATGTGCCATGGGGATGGAGGAAGCCAAGTACCTAGGGTACGTGGTTGGTAGAGGGGAAATAAAACCACAAATAAATAAGGTCGAGGCGATCTTGAACTGGCCACAGCCCCTCTCGAAGAAGCAGGTCATGGCGTTTCTAGACATTGTGGGCTACTATCGAAGATTTGTCCCTAACTTTGCCCTGATAGCAGCCCCACTGATGGATCTTCTGAAAGGGATGAAGTCAGCTATGGCCAAGTGGTCCCCGGAAGCAGAAGTGACCTGCCAGGAATTGAAACTGGTCCTCTGTAAACAACCAGTCTTGGTGGCACCCAGCTTCTCCAAGGAGTTTGTGGTCCAGATGGATGCATCGGATGTCGGGCTGGGAGCAGTCTTGTCCCAGGAGATTAACGGAGAAGAACACCCTGTAAAATACCTCAGTCTGAAGCTCTCCGCTTGTGAGAAGGACTACTCCATTGTAGAAAAAGAATGTTTGGCCATTAAGTGGGCGTTAAACACTCTGAGGTATTACCTATTAGGCAGAAGGTTCAGGTTAGTGTCAGACCATGCCCCATTGAGGTGGATGCGAGAAAAGAAGGGAAACAATGCCAGAGTGACTAGGTGGTTCCTGGCTCTACAAGATTTTAGTTTCCGGGTAGAGCATAGGCCTGGGAAACAACATGGGAATGCCGCTGCCTTGTCAAGGGTTTATTGTATGGTGACAGAAGGTGCCAAGCCCTACGGCTTTGGACAGAGGGGGGGTGTATGTAAGGTTGCTGCCGGACAGATCGTGGACGGGAGGTATGTGTCCTCGAAGTGCCATGCTTCGGTGATGTAGGATCCGGAGAAGCAGGCTCCAGCACACATAGTGCTGAGAGGAATTTAATGAGTCCGGATTACAGGGCCGGGTTTTATGAGCAGCTGAAAGAGCACCTGTGGCACCTAACAGGTGTTGGCAATAACTAAATCACACTTGCAGCCAGTTAACATGGATTAAAGTTGACTCAACTTCTGTCCTGTGTCCTTGTGTGTACCACATTGAGCATGGAGAAAAGAAAGAAGACCAAAGAACTGTTTGCGGACTTGTGAAACCAAATTGTGAGGAAGCATGAGCAATCTGAAGGCTACAAGTCCGTCTCCAAAGACCTGAATGTTCCTGTGTCTTCCGTGCGCAGTGTCATCAAGAAGTTTAAAGCCCATGGCACTGTGGCTAACCTCCCTACATGTGGACGGAAAAGAAAAATTGACGAGAGATTTCAACGCAAGATTGTGCGGATGGTGGATAAAGAACCTCGACTAACATCCAAACAAGTTCAAGCTGCCCTGCAGTCCGAGGCTACAACAGTGTCAACCCGTACTATCCGTCGGCGTCTGAATGAAAAGGGACTGTATGGTAGGATACCCAGGAAGACCCCACTTCTTAACCCGAGACATAAAAAAGCCAGGCTGGAGTTTGCCAAAACTTACCTGATAAAGCCTAAAACTGGAAGTGCATTGAGGTGAAGGTGAAGAGGTATTGGGAATCCTGCAGAAAATACCTGTGTGAATTGCGTGAAGAGGTATTGGGAATCCTGCAGAAAATACCTGTGTGAATTGCGTGAAGAGGTATTGGGAATCCTGCAGAAAATACCTGTGTGAATTGCAGTGAGTGCTGCATTGTGATCTGCTGAGTGCTTTTCTACCTGTTTAGATTTATTGGGCTTTTTAAAATCTATTTTCTCACTACAGTTTTAGTTTCTTAGTTTACTACCTGTGTATTTAAGGGTTAACTACATTGCACTAAAATCCTGAGGTGTAGATTTACTCACAAGGGGTTAATTAAGGGGAAGGGGTCATAATTAAGGGTTTATAAGGGGCAGCTGGTTGGGCATAAAGTCCTTTGGAAGTGCATTGAGGTGAAGGGTACATTGCTGGAAAAGGAAAAAAAAAAAAAAAAACCACTTTAAATCTCTTAGTTTGCGAGTGTGAACGAGCTGCGTGTGTCCGGAGCGTAAGTGCGAACGAAAGTAAGTGTGTGACTTGTTTTTCAGTGACTTTGGATTCAGGGAGTTTGGAAGGGAGGACTTAGGACTGAATTGCTGACTGTATTTCATTCTTTCTTTACTTTACTTTTTACTTAATTAATCCACCTGACCTACTTAGCTGATTCCCCCGTCCATACTTGATACTTAATTGATCCCCCGTCCATACTTAACTGATCCCCCGCCGATATCTAATTGATACACTTGCACATCCCTAATTGATCCCCGTCCATACACCTATATATAAATAATTGTGTTTTGTACTTGTATATATATACTGACTGTATCCCCATATTTAGAATGACGTCCATGTTGGACGGAGCCGTGCAGTGTACATCTTGCGCAATGTATGCATTCCGTGAGCACCCGCTCGAGGATCCATACTGCTGCGAGAGATGTGAGCATATCGTGCACTTGGAAGCCCAAATTCTGGATCTAAGTGCTCAGATAGCGGTACTGAGGAGCATCGACAACATAGAACGGAGTTTGCTGCTCACCGAGCAGACACTCAATGGGTCAATACTGGGGGTGGAGCATAGAGGGGAAGTGCAGGCTGAACAGGCAGGGAGCTGGATAACAGTAAGGAGGGATAGAGGGAAGAAGTATAGGAAGGCTGGTTCAGAACCGGCATTATTGGAGCACGACAGATCCTCTGACCGCCGGGGGAGTGTATGCTCCAGTAATGAGGGGGAGGGGGGAAGTGTAGGGCAGGCAAGACAGGTTCTGGTAGTGGGTGACTCTATTATTAGGGGGACAGACAGGGCAATCTGTCACAAAGACCGGGATCGCCGAACGGTGTGCTGCCTCCCTGGCGCTCGAGTCCGGCACATCGCGGATCGGGTTGACAGGTTACTGGGTGGGGCTGGCGAAGACCCAGTGGTCATGGTCCACATCGGCACCAATGACAAAGTGAGTGGTAGATGGAGGGTCCTTAAAAATTATTTCAGGGACCTAGGTAGGAAGCTTAGGGCAAGGACCTCCAAGGTAGTTTTCTCAGAAATACTACCAATCCCGCGAGCCACACAGGAGCGCCAACAGGAGGTTAGGGAGGTGAATAAGTGGCTAAAGAGTTGGTGCAAGGCAGAAGGGTTTGGGTTCATGGAGAACTGGGCCGACTTCGCGGTCGGCTACAGGCTCTACCGTAGGGACGGGCTGCACCTCAATGGGGAGGGTGCAGCGGTGCTGGGGAAGAAGATGGCTAATAGGTTGGAGGAGTTTTTAAACTAGAGACGGGGGGGGGAAACCAAGGAAATAGGTGGGATGTGAGGCAAGCAAGGGGGAAGGGGAGAAGTGAATATAATGAGGGTGGAGAGGGGGGTGGGGATAGTACAGTTAGATCGTTAGAGAAGAATAGGATGCTAAATAACCACAAAGTTTTATCTTGCATGCTGACCAACGCAAGAAGCCTGACCAATAAGGCGGATGAGCTGCGGGCGCTTATATGGGAGGAGAGGTATGACATCGTAGGTATAACAGAGACTTGGCTAGACGATAGCTACGACTGGGCGGTAAATTTATTAGATTATAGTTTATTTAGAAGGGACCGGAAACAGGGGAAAGGCGGAGGAGTCTGCTTATATGTAAAGTCATGTCTAAAACCCAGACTAAGGGAAGATATAGGAGAGGGAGAAGAGGGGGTCGAGTCCATGTGGGTAGAGATAGAGGGAACTAAAAATAATAATAAAATATTACTGGGGGTCTGCTATAAGCCACCCAATATAACAGAGGAGAATGAGAAACTGCTATTAGGACAAATAGACAAAGTAGCAAAACATAATGAAGTGATTGTAATGGGGGATTTCAACTACCCGGATATTGACTGGGAAACAGAAACCTGTAGATCTCAGAAAGGAAAAAGGTTCTTGAAAAATATTAAGGATAATTATCTCTCCCAACTAGTGCAGGAACCAACGAGAGGGAAGGCCGTGTTAGACTTAATATTGACTAATAGGCCTGATAGAATAACTGAGGTACAGATAGGGGGGCACCTAGGTAATAGCGACCATAATATTATCGACTTCAAAATGCCCTTCAGTAGGGTTATCAATAAGGGAACAACAAAAACATTAAACTTTAGGAGGGCAAAGTTTGATCAGCTGAAAGAAAGCCTTCAACTTATTGACTGGGACAAAGTTCTTAATCAAAGGAATACGAATAGTAAATGGGAAACCTTCAAAAGAATTCTGAATACTCAGTGCGAGAGGTATATACCGTATGGGAATAAAAGGGCCAGAAATAAGAGGAAACCAATATGGTTGAACAAGAACGTAAAAGGGGCGTTAAATAGCAAAAAAGAGGCATTCAAGAGATTAAAACAGGAAAACAGTAAGGAGGCACTAATTTGTTACAAGGAAAAAACGAGAACCTGCAAAAAACAAATAAAAATAGCGAAGGAGGAAACAGAGAGACGTATTGCTAGGGAAAGTAGATCAAATCCCAAACTGTTCTTTACGTATATAAATAGTCAAAGGATTAAATCGGATAATATTGGACCGATAAAAAGTGAGGAAGGCAAAATCATAGAGAAAGATGAGGATAAAGCTAATCTATTAAATAATTTTTTTTCGACAACTTTCACAAAGGAAATCGAACTAACAGGAGAAATGAGAAGTGACAAACTTAATCCTCCACTAAGTATGACAAATCTAACCCAAGCTGGGGTACAGAAACGCCTCAGTAACATTAAAATAAACAAATCACCAGGACCTGATGGCATACACCCACGGGTACTAAGGGAACTAAGTAATGTGATAGACAGACCGTTATATCTTATATTTAAGGACTCTGTTGAGACTGGGTCTGTGCCACTTGATTGGCGACAGGCGAATGTAGTGCCAATATTCAAAAAGGGAGCGAAAAGTGACGCCGGAAACTATCGGCCGGTGAGTCTGACGTCCGTTGTGGGCAAAATTTTTGAAAGCTTCATTAAAGAGGCAATTATGGAGCATCTTGATGCTAATAATCTTTTAATCCCGAACCAACATGGATTCATGAGGAATCGCTCCTGCCAAACAAACCTGATTGACTTCTACGAGGAGGTTAGCTCTCGAGTAGATCAGGGGGAACCAGTGGATGTCGTGTATCTCGACTTCTCAAAAGCTTTCGATAGCGTGCCACATAATAGGTTGGTATACAAAATGAGAATGATGGGGCTGGGGGAAAATGTCTGCAAGTGGGTAGCTAACTGGCTAAAGGATAGAAGGCAGAGGGTGGTTATAAATGGAATATACTCAGATTGGGTAAGCGTCACTAGTGGGGTACCACAGGGGTCTGTACTAGGCCCAATGTTATTTAATATCTTTATTAACGACATAGTCAACGGGATAAATAGTAAAATATCAATATTTGCAGATGACACAAAGTTATGTAAAACAATTAATACAAAAGAGGACAGTGCAGACCTACAGAGGGATTTGGATAAGCTGGGTAGGTGGAGCATTAAATGGCAAATGAGGTTTAACGAGGAGAAATGTAAGGTCATACATATGGGAAGGAAAAATGGAAGTCACCAGTACTCACTGAATGGGAAATCATTGGGGAATTCAGAGATGGAGAAGGACTTGGGCATCTTGATTGATGGCAAACTAAATTGGAGTGCCCAAAGTCAGGCCGCTGCTGTAAGGGCAAACAGGGTAATGGGATGTATCAGAAGAGGTATAGCTGCAAAGGATGAGAACATTGTTCTTCCACTGTACAAAGCACTGGTCAGTCCACACTTGGAATACTGTGCTCAGTTATGGGCCCCAATATATAGAAAGGATATAAATGAGCTTGAAAAGGTACAAAGGAGGGCAACAAAATTAATAAAGGGAATGGAGGGACTGCAATACCCAGAGAGGTTGGCAAAACTAGGACTATTCAGCCTGGAAAAGAGAAGGTTGAGGGGGGACATAATAAATGTGTACAAATATGTTAGGGGACAGTATAGAGACCTTGCCAGGGATTTGTTCAAAAGGAGGGATATTACAGTAACAAGAGGGCATTCACTAAGACTGGAAGAGAAAAGGTTTCAGCACCAGCATAGGAAGGGGTTCTTTACGGTAAGAGCAGTGAGAATATGGAATTCACTGAGTGAGGAGACGGTGATGTCAGATTCACTACACCAGTTCAAGCGGGGACTGGATGCATTTCTAGATACCAGGCAGATTTCAGCATATACTTAAAAATAAAATAAAATAGTAAGTTGATACAGGGATTTATTCTGACTGCTGGTTTCAGAGTCAGGAGGGAATTTTTCCTCAGGTGAAGATTGGCCAAATCATTTGGGGTTTTTGCCCTCCTCTGGATCAACTTTAGCAATTACAGAACTAACAGGTCGAACTTGATGGACGCAAGTCTTTATTCGGCTTTTACTAACTATGTTTACAAACTATGTTACTATGTTTTGGAAGAATGTTCTCTGGTCAGATGAGACAAAAGTCGAGCTTTTTGGGAAAAACCATTAACATAGAGTGTACAGGAAAAAAAAAGAGGCATTCAAAGAAAAGAACATGGTCCCTACAGTCAAACATGGCGGAGGTTCCCTGATGTTTTGGGGTTGCTTTGCTGCCTCTGGCACTGGACTGCTTGACCGTGTGCATGGCATTATGAAGTCTGAAGACTACCAACAAATTTTGCAGCATAATGTAGGGCCCAGTGTGAGAAAGCTGGGTCGCCCTTAGAGGTCATGGGTCTTCCAGCAGGACAATGACCCAAAACACACTTCCAAAAGCACTATAAAATGGTTTTAGAGAAAGCACTGGAGACTTCTAAGGTGGCCAGCAATGAGTCCAGACCTGAATCCCATAGAACACCTGTGGAGAGATCACAAAATGGCAGTTTGGAGAAGGCACCCTTCAAATATCAGGGACCTGGAGCAGTTTGCCAAAGAAGAATGGTCTACGATTCCAGCAGAGCATTGTAAGAAACTCATTGATGGTTACCGGAAGCGGTTGTTCGCAGTTATTTTGGCTAAAGGTTGTGCAACCAAGTATTAGGCTGAGGGTGCCAATACTTTTGTCTGGCCCATTTTTGGAGTTTTGTGTGAAATGATCAAGGTTTTGATTTTTGCTTCATTCTCTTTTGTATTTTTTCCTTGCAAGCAAATTAAATGAAGATAATAATACCAAAGAATTTGTGATTGCAATCATTTTCAGGAAGAAACTGAGTATTATCTGATAGAATTGCAGGGGTGCCAATACTTTTGGCCACCACTGTAATAAGTGAGCTGTCATTTATTCATAAGACGTTCTATTCTTCAGAGCTGAGACTGTAAAATAAAAAGTGAACAATAAAATATCTGATGACTGTTCTTTCACTGTGAGTAAGAAACAGATAATAAAATTAAAGGAAAAAATAACTGAGGGGAGAACCCTGCAGGTTTATTGTCCTTCTATAGCTGTATGGTGGCAGGATGGTGACACTGCTGGAGTCCTGGTGAGGATCTGCATGATATTCATTTCTGTTGACTTTTTATTGCCAACATATTCTGCAGTGATGTACATATAGTCCCTGCCCACAATGCGGTACACTTGAGGGACAATTTCATATTAAGCCAAGTAACCTATGATGTCAAGGTCTCATATTTACAAGGTGCTTATTGGCAATCTGAGCCGGCGAATGGCTCTGTGTCCGTATATTCGCTATATACTGCCCGCAATATCTTGTAGAAAGCTCACAGTGACTAAAATGTATAAATAGTTCTCTTTGTAGAATTTAATTAGATCCATTCATACCTTACCTTATAATGAGGACTTAAAGGGCTTTTATAACTAGGTAAAACAAGCTTAACGGGACTGTCCAGGACTTATATATTAATGACCGATTTTAGGATAAGTCATCAACAGGGTGGGACTGGGCTGGCGGGGTACCCTTCTGCAGAGGAGAGGGGGAGAAGAGAATGAAAAAATAAAAAACCTGCGGTTTTAAGGGGCACGGGCCCTTTAAAAGCGCAGGCACAGTGTATGCAGGGACGCGCTCACGCGGCGTTCATTACCTGAACCGCCGTGACACACGTCCCAGTGAAGCAGCTGAAGCTGCGCGTCTCCCTTCCCCGGCCGGCGTATGACGTCATCGTCATGCGCCTGCAGTGAAGGAGGCGCGCAACTCAGGAGAAGGAGGACACCGCACGGGAGAGCAGGAAGGTAAGAGGTGTCTGTGTGTGTGTCTGTGTGTATATGAGTGGATGCAGAATGGGATGGGCCCCTGGCTGGACACACAAGGGGGGGCCCGGTTAGACACACAAGGGGGGACCCTGGCTGGACACACAAGGGGGGGACCGGATGGACACACAAGGGGGGCCTTGCTGGACACACAAGGGGGAGCCCTGGCTGGACACACAAGGGGGAACCCTGGCTGGACACACAAGGGGGAGCCCTGGCTGGACACACAAGGAGAAGCCCTGGCTGGACACACAAGGGGGAGCCCTGACTGGACACACAAGGGGGAGCCCTGGCTGGACACAAAAGGAGGGAGCTGGATGGACACACAAGGGGGAACCCTGGCTGGACCCACAAGGGGGAGCCCTGGCTGGACACACAAGGGGAAGCCCTGACTGGACACACAAGAGGGAACCCTGGCTGGACACACAAGGGGGAACCCTGGCTGGACACACAAGGGGGAACACTGGCTGGACACACAAGGGTGAGAGCCTGGCTGGACACACAAGGGGGAACCCTGGCTGGACACACAAGGGTGGGAGCCTGGCTGGACACATAAGGGGGAGCCTGGCTGGACACATGGGAAAGGGTGGGCAGGATGGCTATATGGTGGGGCAGGCTGGACACATGGAGGCCAGGATGGATATATGAGGGGGATGGATATATGGCGGGCCGGATATATGGGGGGCGGGGCAGGCTGGACACATGATGGCCAGGATGGATATGTGGGGGGCAGGCTGGACACATGGGGGGCTAGGATAGGTATGTTGGGGGGCAGGCTCGATACACGTGGGCTAGGATAAATATATGGAGGGGCCACGCTGGACATATGGGGGCCAGTATGGATATATGGGGGGGTGTCAGGATGGATATATGCAGGGGGAAGGGCAGGATGGATATATGAGGGGGCAGGCTGGACACATGGAGGCCAGGATGGATATATGGGGGGCAGGCTGGAAACATGGAGGCCAGGATGGATATATTGGGGGGGGCAGGCTGGACACATGGAGGCCAGGATGGTTATGTAGGGGGGGCATGCTGGACACATGGAGGCCAGGATGGATATGTGGGGGGGCAGGCTTGACACATGGGGCTTTAGGACAGATATATGGGAGGGGGCAGGCTGGACACATGGAGGCCAGGACAGATATATGGGGGGCAGGCTGGAAACATGGAGGCCAGGATGGATATGTGGGGGGGCAGGCTGGACACATGGAGGCCAGGATGGATATATGGGGGGAACAGGAGGGCCACATGGGGGACTAGGATGGGTATATGGGAGGGGGCAGGCTCGATACACGTGGGCTAGGATAAATATATGGAGGGGTCACACTGGACATATGGGGGCCAGAAGGGATATATGGGGGGTGTCAGGATGGATATATGCAGGGAAGGGGGGGCCAGGATGGATATATGGGGGTGCCAGGCTGAACAAGGGACTTAATTACTGTTTGGTGCCAGATTGAGGAACATACTTTATTAGTTTATGGTGGCCAGTGAGGAACATTATTATTTTAGAGTCCAATTAGAGACATTATTACTTCTGTAATATAATTTACTTTTTAGGAAATTGTTTTCCATGGGATAGGACAAAAGCGGGCTCCTGTTACTGTGCAGGGCGGCACTATCTCGCTTTTTTTCTTCAACTGGTGTAGCGTAGAAGTCGGGGGGTGGAGTGGGAATATTCCCTAGAAGAGATCAGTTATTGATAACTGTGTGTTATTTTCTGCAGAGATGATTCCTGGCTGGAAGAAGTGATGGCCGTCTGTGCCAGATGAAGAAGAAAAGCGGAGATGAAGGACTTCACCTAGAGACGTCACTGGTGAGTCAGTGTATTACATGTGACTCGCCCCCTGGGCCGTGGGGCACTCGGATCCGTGCAATAGGGAGACGATGGGGGTAGTAGTGGCGACCCGGTTCTGTGGCTCAGGGTGGTCAGGCCAATGGTAGTCTGCTATGTTCTGCTGATAATGTCCGACTACGCCACCCGTGGATTGCGGTTATTAGGAACCGCCGCTGCATGCAGACCGCTGGGGCTGATGAGGTGTGCAGCTAGGGTAGTGTGACTCTCCACGGGAAGAGTGCGGCCCCAGGGCAGTATAATGGATGTTGGGAGTGATGGTAGTGGGAGTCCCAGTGCTGATTGTGCTGGAGGAGCAAGGAGCACACAGACAACAGGTTGCAGTTCAGGGTCTTTACTAAACAGGTAAACTGACCCACAAACAGTCCCGGCTAGGAGGGGACCTGGATGTCTGAGAGCAACGGGGAAATTGGCCCTGGTCAGGGTGAGGGTGTAGGCCTACCGTGCTTTCTGCACTCCTTCTGGCTATCTCCTCCTGATAGGGTAACAGCCCACGTTTCCGAGCTTTCCGTGTTTTCTCGCCTGTATGGCCTGCGACGTGGGTTCCTTTCTGCTCCCAGCCTTGTATGGCTTTACTGGTCCCTTCTGTTGTGGCAGGGCCTCCAGGCTTCTTAGGCCAAGGAATATACAGTCCCTTGCGGACTGGTTCTCTGCTGGGGGATGTGGAATCCTTCCAGCCTCAGACACCAAAGTCTGGTAGATTAAGTCTGTTATCTGCCAAGACAGGCTTGCTTCGCCTCTTGTCTCTGGCTTGTGGCTCTCCTCCTGCCACACTTCCTCTTAGGTGCAGTGCAACTGTCTGTCCCTGCTCTGCTGAGACACCTCTCAGTCCTGAGACAGGTCATCTGGGTTCTCTCTAACCCTGCCCCCAGCACCAGCTTTTATAGGGGCAGCCTGCTCCCCCTACTGGCCTGAGCCAGGAGGCATTGCATGCTAATGTTCCCCTGACTAGAGAACCTCCCCCCTGCTCTCAGACACAGCTTTAATTACACTTGTGGCATCCAGGCCAGGGTGACACATTCCCCCCTAGTGAAATTTAGTACTCCGGGACTAAACAGTAAACAAAGACAATATGCATATCAATAAAACATTAATAGACAGACGACGCACAAATTGAGTTCTTAAGGTCACAGTGTGGCCTGTGACCGGGTGTCCATATCACCAGCACAACGGGGAGCCTTAACCAGGTGGGGGTCTGTCCTACCCCAAGTCCTTCACAGTCTTAGTTCATTCCTGGGTTAGGCTCTGAACGAAGTCCATACAAGGTCCCGGTTATAAAAAGTCCATAACCTGTGAGTCCTTACGGTAGCTGCAAGAAACTGAAACAGAGTATTACCAAACATGCATGTAACTTTGCAAACAATTCAACATTTGGCAACAGGGTTATTTACAATTTTAGTACACTCTATATTCTCCAGCGAGCGGGTATCTGTCCCTTTGTGCTCCTGGTTGACCTACGTAGCCCACTGTCTGGTGGTGGACTGACTTGGCTTTCCCCACTAGCGTTAGGGGTGCAGCTACCAGCTGGGTGTACAGGTAGGGCAGGCAGCTGTCTGCGGGTCCTTTGGCTTACCGCAGGCATGGCAGGCTCACTGTCAGCAGAGGGTTGACTCTCCTGGGCTGCTGGTACAGGCTCTTCTGCCTCTGGAACTGCTTGCTCCTCTTCACCTTCCGGCTCTGGTGTTGGTTGTTGCTGTGCCGGTTGCAGGAAATGCAGGACAGGTACCACTATGGCATCATTTATGCGAGTCCAGGACTGAGGGAACTCTCCGAGAACGGTGCTGATCATTTCTTCTTTGTCCTCTGCGGGTTCAAGGTCACTCTGATCCTCTTCTGCACTACGGAGTTGCTCAGGGCACCTTTTGAGATGGTCTCTGGAGACGACACTAGTGGTTTCTCCTCCGTCCTTGGTGATTACGCACACCTTTGGGTTGTCGTGGTCAGACTGCAGTACGGTGTAGGGTTCCCTTTCCCACTGGTCGTCCAACTTATGTAGCCTTCTTTTTCGCTTTAGGACTTGCTCACCAGGTTCTAGGGGACTAGCAGGGGCGTGTTGATTGAAGAGTCTTTCTTGCTTCTCTCTCACCTGGGCCAGGCTCTTCTCCACACTCTCCTGTACCTTCTTGTACTGCAGTTGCCTTTCCGTATCCCAGTCCGCATCCGGGGAGGTGTCCTCAGGTATTAGGACTCCCATCTCCAGGTCTACGGGCAGCTTTCCTGGTCTAGCTCGCATCAGGTAAGCCGGGGTGCAGTTTGTAGCATTCACCGGGATATTGTTGTATAGGTCTATCAGGTCCGGCAGTTTTTCTGGCCACAGGCTGCGTTCCTCCAGGGGCAACGTCTTCAGGAGATCAATGACTATATTGTTCATCTTCTCACACATCCCGTTGGTTTGGGGGTGGTAAGGCGTTGTACGAATCTTCTTACAGCCATAGAGGTTGCAGAACTCCTGGAAGATTTCAGCCTCGAACGCTGGACCCTGGTCTGTCAGGACCTGTTCCGGATACCCGTGTGGATGGCAGAAATATTGCTGGAAGGCTCTGGCCGCTGTTTGGGCTGTCAAGTCCTTTACCGGGACCACCACTAGAAAACGGGAATAGTGGTCCACGATTGTCAGGGCATAGATGTATCCTGACCGGCTGGGAGCCAATTTGACGTGGTCCAGAGCTACCAGCTCAAGAGGCTGCGTGGTGACGATGGGCCTCAAGGGTGTCTTCTGGCTGGCACGGTCCTTCCTCCTTAGGTGACAAGGGCCACAGTCTCTGCACCATTTTTCTACAGCTCCTCTCATGCCGACCCAAAAGAATCTTCCTCTTAGTAGGAACTCCAGTTTCTTCCAACCGAAGTGTCCCGCTCTGTCATGGTAAGCCCCCAGGACCATAGCTGCATCCCTCCTTGGGACCACGACTTGCCAGGTCAGCTCGTGCGTCCGGTGGTTGACAATCCTTCTGCACAACTTGCCTTCGTAGAGGAACAGCTTGCTCTTCTCCTTCCATAGCTGCTTGGCTTCCTCTGGGGCATCTGGATCTAAGCGGGCGTCTTCCCGGGTCAGCAGATCTTTCACCAGGCAGACTGCAGGGTCACTATCTTGGGTCTCGGCCCAGCTGTGGTGAGGTAGGGGATTCATCATCACAGTTGTTAGATCCTCCTCCTTCACGCGGTGAGAGTGTTGAGCGGCTCCATACCGGTGAAACGCGGGGAGTTCTACCTCCTCCAGCTCTTCTGGGTCTTCGTCACCTTCAGGTAAGTGAGGCATCCTTGATAGGGCGTCCGCGTTGGCGTTGGTTTTGCCTGCCCGGTACTTGATCACGAAGTCATAGTTGGAGAGACAGGCCATCCACCGCTGTTCCAGGGCACCCAGTCTTGCATTGTCCAGGTGTGTCAACGGGTTGTTGTCCGTGTACACGGTGAACTTTGCGGAGGCCAGGTAATGCTTGAAGCGTTCCGTCACGGCCCACACCACCGCCAAGAATTCTAGCTTGAAGGAGCTGTAATTCTCCGGGTTCCTTTCGGTGGGCCTCAGCTTCCGGCTGGCGTATGCGATCACCTGTTATCTGCCCTGTTGGTTTTGGGACAATACGGCTCCCAGTCCCACATTACTGGCATCTGTGTGGAGAATGAAAGTCTGGCCATAATCAGGGTAGGCCAGGATCTCATCCCCTGTGAGGGCCATCTTTAGCTGGCGGAAGGACTCCTCTTCCGGTTTATCCCACTTGAAGGGCGGCTTTTGCCTCCTGGACTTAGACTGTCCGATCAGGAGGTCCTGCATAGGAGCTGCCATCTTGGTGAACCCGGGGATGAATCTTCGGTAGTAGCCTACCAACCCGAGAAACTGTCTCACCTCTTTGATGTTCGAGGGGCTTGGCCAGCTCTTGATTGCCGTGACCTTGTCAGGGTCGGGGGCCACTCCTTCCGCGCTTACCACGTGCCCTAGGTACTGGACCTTTGGTTTCAGCAGGTGACACTTCGATGGTTTCACCTTCAGGCCATAGCCTGCCAGGGCTTCGAACACCTCGGCCAGGTGCTTCAGATGGTCCTCATAGGTCTTCGAATAGACGATCACGTCGTCCAGGTAAAGGAGGACCGTCTCGAAGTTTCGGTGCCCTAGACAGCATTCCATCAGCCACTGGAAGGTCCCTGGTGCGTTGCAGAGCCCGAAAGGCATGCAGTTGAATTCGCTCAGTCCCATCGGGGTGGTGAAGGCGGTCTTCTCCTTGTCAGCCTCTGCCACAGGAACCTGCCAGTACCCGCTAGTAAGGTCCAAAGTAGAAAAGAAGTTAGCTGATTTTAGTGCGGCTAAAGACTCCTCTATTCTAGGCAGCGGATATGCGTCTTTGTGAGTGATACGGTTGATTTGTCTATAGTCGACGCACATTCTCATGGTGCCGTCTTTCTTTTTGACCAGAACCAAGGGGGCTGCCCAGGGGCTACAGCTGTCTCTAATAACCCCAGCTTCTTTCATCTCTCTTAGCATGCCCCTTGCGTTCTGATAATGTGCAGGGGGTACAGGTCTGTGCCTCTCTTTTATCGGTGGGTGGCTCCCTGTGGGGATGTGGTGTTCTATCCCCTCTACTCTGCCGAAGTCTAGCGGGTGCTTACTAAAGACTCTCTCGTACTCCTGTACCACCCAGTAGACTCCTTGTTTTTGGTGCAGGGGAGTGGAGTCAGCACCCACGTGGAGTTTCTGGCACCAGTCCTCCTTTTGTTTCTGGGAGCCATTACTCTCCGCCTGTGGAGATGGAGGCAAAGGTTCCACGGCCCTGATAGCTTTGTGTTCGACCACAAACAGCTTGGCAAGTGTAGCGTACCTGGGTAAGTGTACCTCCCTCTCCCCAATGTTGAGGATGCGGACGGGCACCCTCCCATGACGGACATCAACCACCCCCCGGGCTGTCAAAATGGTGGGCCTGCTGTCTGAGTACACGGGTTCTACCATGTCTTGGTAGTCTCTACCTCTCAACCCGATTGCAGTCCGACACCAGATCATCATTTCACTTTTGGGAGGCATGGAAATGGGGAATGGGTCACTCAGTCTTACGCTACCGATCTCACCACCAGACAGTTCTACCTGCTGCCGTCTCATCAGGGCCTTTATCTCCTTGTTGAGGATTCTCTGTTGGCTGGAACTAGCATTCACCGCCACCTGTTGTAAGATTACAATTACCTCTGAAAGACAATTTTCAATCACGTTAGTACCCACAGTTATTTTAGGGTGACTTTCATGACGGTCAATGTCCACAATAATCACTCCCTGTGCCGGTAGTTCAACTTTACCAATCTTAATGGTCATCTCCTTGAACCCCATCTGCGGCACAGGTAAGCCATTACTGGCGATGATGCTCAAGTTACCGTCTGGATACCGTGTGATATCAGCATCAGTCCAATACTGCTTAAAAAGTACATAAGGGATAGTGGTTACTTGTGACCCAGTATCCAGCAAGGCGCTCATGGGGATACCGTCCAGCACCACGGGTAAAACCGTGCGCGCCCCAACGTACTTATTACGCCAATTGTAAGGGCCTGGTGATCTTATGCCTGGGGGTTGGCCCTCTGCCCCAGGTAGACCCGTTTAAATTACAGTACCTGGAAATGTGTCCGGGCTGGTTGCATCGACGGCAAATGGGCTGTCCATCCTCTGCGTAGCGGTCTGTGGGCCTCCCTCGGAACGACGGGATCCTCCTCTGTCGACGCCATGGGACATTCTCCGGACTTGAAGCCAGCTCGATGGGTCTTGACGGGTCCACTTGCAACGCCTGGACGGTCCTGGTCAACGCCGCGACGCTCCTGGTCAGCTCCTGGACTTGGTGGTGCAGATCTTTCGACGGGGCTTGGTTCAGGGCCTGTGCATCAGCCTCCACGGAGTCCATAGAGGAGGGCGCCGCCTCCTGGTGGTAAGTGATAGCAGGGCGCCGGGGGTTTATAGCGCTACTGGTTGCAGATTCACGGAGCACCCTTATGGCCCTGTCCTTAAATTGGGCAAAGGTCAGGTCGGGGTTCTGAAAGAACATGAGGCGCAGTTGGGCCCTGTGGGCGCTAGACAGCAGACCTTCTATGAATTGTTCTGTTAGCAGCTTATCCGTTTCCTGCACACTGCCAGGGTCAGTTTGTTGAATAGCCCTCAAGGCTTCCTGCAGATTTAGGGCATAGTCTCTGATGCTGTCCTGTGCCCGCTGCTTACATCCATAGAACCTCATTTTAATCTCAGCGGAAGTACGTGTGTCAAAGGTACCCCGCAGCCGGGCCAGAATACCCTTCACAGTCCTTTTCTCCTCAGTGGGCCATGATTTTACCTCCCGCTGGGCTGCGCCAGTTAACTGCCCTGTTAATATGCTGACCTTCTGTTCCTCTGTCAGGGGGTAAACGTGGAACAAACTGTATAGCCTTTCCTTGAAGTCAGTTAGGGCATGGGGCTCCCCTGAGTATTTGGGCAGCCAGGCCGCTCCAGGGATGTAGGGCAAGGAAAAGGGCATCACCGCTGCTGCAGCTGCGTTGGTGGTAGTGGGCGCCTCTGTGTCCGTCATCTTCCTCCCCCCCTAGTTACGCGTGGCCTACCTTCCGACGATCCTCTTCTGTAGGCCGCGGCTCCGCTGCTGCTGCTATGGACGAGGACCTGGCGTCGCGTCCTGATGACGTCAGCGTCGCTCTCTCTCCCTTCCAGGACCTTGCGCAGCGTCGGTGCGTGGGGCGGAGCTTCGGATCTCGCGCGGTTTTGACGTCCACGCCCATCTTCTTCCCGCGCGGCGTCCTGAAGATGGCGTCCGATGGCGGGAAGCAGCTGCGGATGGTGGGAAGGCGGCAGAAGACGGCGGTAAAAGGTCCAAGATGGCGTCCGATGGCGGGAATCGGCTCCGGATGGCGGGAAACGACTCCGGACGGCGGGAAACTTTGCCACAGGTAAGTTACAAAAGTCTTTTTCAGGCACGCAGTACCCGGTGGTTGCGGGCACGAAATCCTGCCGACTACGCCAAAGCTGACTCGCCCCCTGGGCCGTGGGGCACTCGGATCCGGGCAATAGGGAGACGATGGGGGTAGTAGTGGCGACCCGGTTCCGTGGCTCAGGGTGGTCAGGCCAATGGTAGTCTGCTATGTTCTGCTGATAATGTCCGACTACGCCACCCGTGGATTGCGGTTATTAGGAACCGCCGCTGCATGCAGACCGCTGGGGCTGATGAGGTGTGCATCTAGGGTAGTGTGACTCTCCACGGGAAGAGTGCGGCCCCAGGGCAGTATAATGGATGTTGGGAGTGATGGTAGTGGGAGTCCCAGTGCTGATAGTGCTGGAGGAGCAAGGAGCACACAGACAACAGGTTGCAGTCCAGGGTCTTTACTAAACAGGTAAACTGACCCACAAACAGTCCCGGCTAGGAGGGGACCTGGATGTCTGAGAGCAACGGGGAAATTGGCCCTGGTCAGGGTGAGGGTGTAGGCCTACCGTGCTTTCTGCGCTCCTTCTGGCTATCTCCTCCTGATAGGGTAACAGCCCACGTTTCCGAGCTTTCCGTGTTTTCTCGCCTGTATGGCCTGCGACGTGGGTTCCTTTCTGCTCCCAGCCTTGTATGGCTTTACTGGTCCCTTCTGTTGTTGCAGAGCCTCCAGGCTTCTTAGGCCAAGGAATATACAGTCCCTTGCGGACTGGTTCTCTGCTGGGGGATGTGGAATCCTTCCAGCCTCAGACACCAAAGTCTGGTAGATTAAGTCTGTTATCTGCCAAGACAGGCTCTCTTCGCCTCTTGTCTCTGGCTTGTGGCTCTCCTCCTGCCACACTTCCTCTTAGGTGCAGTGCAACTGTCTGTCCCTGCTCTGCTGAGACACGTCTCAGTCCTGAGACAGGTCATCTGGGTTCTCTCTAACCCTGACCTCAGCACCAGCTTTTATAGGGGCAGCCTGCTCCCCCTACTGGCCTGAGACAGGAGGCATTGCATGCTAATGTTCCCCTGACTAGAGAACCTCCCCCCTGCTCTCAGACACAGCTTTAATTACACTTGTGGCATCCAGGCCAGGGTGACACACATGTACACTTACACTACACACGTGGTCAAAACTGTTGGTACCCCTCGTTTAATGAAAGAAAAACCCACAATGGTCACAGAAATAACTTGAATCTGACAAAAGTAATAATAAATTAAAAATCTATGAAAATGAACAAATGAAAGTCAGACATTGCTTTTCTGCTTCCACAGAATAAAAAAAATAAAATAAACTGATGAAATAGGCCTGGACAGAAATGATGGTTCTTCTTAACTTAATATTTTGCTGAACAACCTTTTGACGCAATCACTGCAATCAAACGACTCCTGTAACTGTCAATGAGACTTCTGCACCTCTCCACAGGTATTTTGGCCACTCCTCATGAGCAAACTGCTCCAGTTGTCTCATGGTTGAAGGTTGCCTTTTCCAGACGGCATGTTTCAGCTCTTTCCAAAGATGCTCAATAGGATTTAGGTCAGGGCTCATAGAAGGTCACTTCAGAATAGTCCAATGTTTTCCTCTTAGCCATTGTTGGGTGTTTTTAGCTGTGTGTTTTGGGTCATAATACTGTTGCAAGACCCATGACCTGCGACTGAGACCACGCTTTCTGACACTGGGCAGCACATTTCTCTCTAGAATCCCTTGATAGTCTTGAGATTTCATTGTACCCTGCACAGATTCAAGACACCCTGTGCCAGATGCGGCAGACCAGCCCCAAAACATAAAAGAGACTCCTCCATGTTTCACAGTAGGGACAGTGTTCTTATCTTGATATGCTTAATTTTTCCATCTGTGAACATAGATCTGATGTGCCTTGCCAAAAACTTCCATTTTTGTCTCATCTGTCCATAGGGCATTCTCCTAAAAGCTTTGTGACTTGTGAACATGTAGTTTGGCAAATTCCAGTCTGGCTTTTTTATGATTTTTTTTCAACAATGGTGTACTCCTTGGTCGTCTCCCATGAAGTCCACTTTAGATCAAACAACGACGGATGGTGCGATCTGACACTGATGTTCCTTGAGCTTGAAGTTCACCTTTAATCTCTTTAGAAGTTTTCCTGGGCTCTTTTGTTACCATTCATATTATTCGTCTCTTTGATTTGTTATCAATTTTCCTCCTGCGGCCACGTCCAGGGAGGTTGGCTACAGTCCCATGGATCTTAAATTTCTGAATAATATGTGCAACTGTAGTTACAGGAACATCAAGCTGCTTGGAGATGGTCTTATAACCTTTACCTTTAACATGCTTGTCTATAATTTTCTTTCTAATCTCCTGAGACAACTCTTTCCTTTGCTTCCTTTGGTCCATGTGGAGTGTGGTACACACCATGTCACCAAACAGCACAGTGAGTATCTGTAGCCCTATATACAGGCCCACTGACTGATTACAAGATTGTAGACACCTGTGATGCTAATTAGTGGACACAACTTGATTTAACATGTCCCTTTTGTCACATTATTTTCAGGGGTACCATCATTTCTGTCCAGGCCTATTTCAAGAGTTTAATTTTTTTTAAATTCTGTGGAAGCAGGGTTGAAAAGCAATGTCTGTCTTTCATTTGTTCATTTTCATCGATTTTTAATTTATTATTACTTTTGTCAGATTCAAGTTTTTTCTGTGACCATTGTGGGTTTTTCTTTCATTAAACGAGGGGTACCAACAATTTTGACCACGTGTGTATATAGTATATACAGAGCTCCTGTGTATGTCACTGGTGATCACTGTATTACCGATACACTATATACAGAGCTCCTGTCTATAATGTCACTGGTGATCACTGTGTTACCTGTACACTGACACTATATACAGAGCTCCTGTGCATAATGTCGCTGGTGGTAATAACAGTGTTGTTAGTTTTGTGGTTTTGTATTCATGATCAGTACTGTAGTATTTGGTCACCTTGGGGTGGTAATATATGGTCTGGTCATAGTTTGGCCATATTTGTTCCTTGTATGTGGTATTATTCAGTCACTATGTAGTGGTAATATGTGATCTAGTCAAGGTGTGGCGATATTTGTCCCTTTTGTATGTGGTATTATTGGTGTTGATATAGTGGACTGTGCTGTGTATGGCGGTCATTTTGTTCTCGCTGATCTTAACTAGGAAAAGATTTTTTTCCATTAGGCCACAGCCCCACCATCAGTATTTGGTCAGTATTTTTCTCAGGAGTGGCTGCCGAAACCAGGAATGGTTGATAAATGCAGAATTGGTGACTTGTTTCTATTATACCTTTTCTCTGATTGTTCATCACCTGTTTTGGCTCCCACTCCTGAGAAAAAATACTGACTGGATACTGACCGAATACTGATAGTAGGGCCGTGGCCTTAGCGATTAAATACTTGGACCAGAGCGGCAGAGATGCACTTACAGGGGTTCTCCGGTGAAAACAAGTAATCACCTCTCCACAGGATCATTGATAATATTGATTGGTGGGGGTCTGACTGCTTGCACACACCGGCAGAATGTGGAGCTTTTCTCCCCATTAGACTGGAGCGGCATGTGAGATGCGACCACTGATCCATTCATTCTCTCAGTGGCTGTGAGCGCTGCTCTTTTTTGCAAGTCTCTAAGAGAATGAATAGAGCTGCGGTCAGACGTCCCACCTGCCGCAGCATTTTAAAATAGGGATAAGTGTTCTGTCAGGGATAAAACTTCCCCATTCTTCCGATAGGTGCGTTTTCCAATGTTCGGACACAAATGCTCAATAAGTGATCACCTATCCTGTAGAGCCCATGGATCGGTGATAACTTGTTTTAACTAGTGTTGAGCGAGTATGTTCTGTCCGAGTATGCTCGGGCCGAGCGCCGAGTATTTACAGCTGCTCGGTGATATGGTTGAATCGCTCCCGTGTGCATGATTTGCAACTGTTTGACAGCTTTAACCCCTTAACGACATGTCACGTATTAGTACGCGCATGTCGTTATCCTCCGGTTCACTGAGGGCTCCGGCGCTGAGCCCGCACTGAACCAAGCACATGTCAGCTGATTCTTACAGCTGACATGTGCCCGCAACAGGCGCGGGTGGAATTGCTATGAGCGCCATCTAGTGGTCGGTGCTCATAGGACAGGACCATTTCTGCTGCATACAGGGGATCTGCTGGTTCCCTGTATGTAGCAGAGGTGATCGGACAGTTGCTGCTTCAAGTCTCCTATGTAGAGTACAGAAGCAAGCAAAAAGTGAAAAAAAAAGTTTTAAAAAATATGAAAAAAAATAAAAAAATTTAAAAGTTTAAATCACCCCCCTTTCGCCCCATTCAAAATAAAATCATAAAATAAACCCCACATACACATATTTGGTATTGCCGCGTTCAGAATCGCCTGATCTATCAATATAAAAATAGAATTAATGCGATCGGTAAATGGCGTAATGAGAAAAAAATTCTAAACGCCAGAATTACGTTTTTTGGTCACCGTAAAATTGCAATAAAATGCAATAACGGACGATCAAAACATCGGATCTACCCCAAAATAGCATCAATAAAAACTTCAGCTCGGTTCACAAAAAATAAGCCCTCACCCTGCCCCAGATCCCGAAAAATGGAGACGCTACGGGTCTCGGAAAATGGCACCATTTTTTTTTTTTTTTTTTTTTACCAAACTTTGGATTTTTTTTTCATCACTTAAATAAAAAAGAACCTATACATGTTTGGTGTCTACGAACTCGTAATGACATGGAGAATAATAATGGCAGGTCAGTTTTAGCATTCAGTGAACGTGGTAAAAAAAATAAAAAAAAACCTCAGTCGTATTGCATTTTTTTGCAATTTCACGGCGCTTGGAATTTTTTTCCCGTTTTCCCGTACACGGCATGGTAAAACTAGTAATGGCGTTGAAAAGTACAACTCGTCCCGCAAAAAATAAGCCCTAACATGGCCATATTGACCAAAAAATAAAAACGCTATGGCTCTGGGAACAAGTGGAGCAAAAAGCGAAAATGCAAAAACGGAAAATGCTCCGCGGCTTAAGGGGTTAATACATGTGAGGAATGTCTATTTCTTACACATTCCTCACATGTATTAAAACCGTCAAACAGTCGCAAATCATGCACATGGGAGCGATTCAACCATATCACCGAGCAGCTATAAATACTCGGAGCTCGGCCCGAGCATACTCGCCGAAAGGGTTAACAGAACATATTCGCTCAACACTAGTTTTAACCAAAGAAGCCCTTTAATGCAAACATGTCCATCCCAGTTAGAGTGTCGCCCAGTAGATGTGCAGGAGCCGCCAGTCAATGCTCCACTATAACAGCGAGAGCGGATAACAGATATTTGCATCTTGCTGTAGGTGGGCCCCTAGAGTTAATTTCCCCTGTGGGCCCCAGACACCGCAGTCCGACCCTGGTCATCAATATCAGATCAGTGAGGTTCCAACACACGGCCCCCTCACCAATAAGACAGCAGCTGGAAATACTCAGCGTAGAGAGCCCAAACAGCACAGCGCTGTACACTGTGTAGTGGCCGATCTTGGTACTGCAGCTCCTATTGAAATGATTGTGATCTGAGCTGTAGTACCTGAAACCAGCCATTGCACAGTGTGCGGAGCTGTGCTATTCCAGCTCTTAACACTGTGTACATCATCTTGCAGAAGTAGCTGATGTCTGGGGATTTCAGGTGTCAGACCCCCACTAATCACTGTATGAGTTCTGCTCTACTCCTTTATTAAAGGGGTGGTCTTGTGTTCCTCTCATCAGAAGCTGAAGATTTACAGTTCTGGCCGGTGGCTTGGCTGAGCCGCTTGTCTGAATTGTGCCCTCTTGCATTCTGCGGGCAGAGGCAGCTTTGCCTCTGCAGAATGGGACAGGCACAGGGGCGCTGAAGTCCACCAGTCTGCAAGTGAGCGCTTCTTGCCAAGGAGACCAGCCACTTCTCAGGTGGTCAGTAACCATAGCAATGAGCTGTACACTGCAGAATTAAAAATCTTTTCCTTCTTGAGAACAGAGAAGATTTTGAATAAGAAGGAAATTGCAAAGTTTCTTGTTTTTACAAGCTCTTTGCAATCTTAGCCTTTTAATACATTCATTTTATTTAGTTATATATTTATTTTACTCTCTTATATAGCGCCGTTAGATTTTGTAGCACCTTACAGACATTATCATCACTGTCCCCATTGGGGCTCACAATATGAATTCCCTATCAGTATGTCTTTGGAGTGTGGGAGGAAACCGGAGAACCCGGAGGAAACCCACACAAACACGGGGAGAACATACAAACTCCTTGCAGATGTTGTCCTTGCTATTATATGAACCCAGCCCCACAGCGTTAATCATTGACCCACCATGTTGCCCACATTCCTCGGCTTTTTTAAGATTTTCTGCAATGAATAAGAACACTGAAGAAAATCTAGATTGATCAACATTTCCTATCACAAATGCAGTTGCTGCAAAACTTGTCCATAGTCCTGTTCCCAGCTGAAAATTGGATACAAATGTATCTTGTGTAGACAATGCTCTGTGAGCTAAATAGCCGGGATCCACTGCTACAAGGCAGGAAACAGACAGATTCTGCTGATGGGTTCTGCTCCCAGAGCATTATTCAGCCTGGACATCTCAGCTCAGAGCAAAACCAGCTATAAGGCTGTGTGCACACCTAGCAGATTTGATGCAGATTTACATGCGTTTTTTCTGCTAGAGAGAAGCGTTTTCACATGCATTTTTTCAAGCAATTTTCCAAGCGATTTTGAGCATCACTTGGAAAAGTGCTTGATAAGTTGATCACACAATATAAATCCATGCAACCGAAATGGATCTATAATGTGTGAACAACTTAGATGCTTTAAATGCAGCATCTATAGTAAAAAAAAGAATCAAAACGTTAATAAATAAAAAAAAACAACTGTATATTCACCTCTCCGGCGGCCCCCGGTCTGCTCTCCGGTCTCCTCCGGTCTCCTCCCGGCCGCGTCTTCTCTCTTCAGCGTCCCGCAGTGTACGGTCAGGACCTGCGGTGACTTCATTTAGTCAGCTGATGGCCACGCGACCATCACCTGATGCCGACGTCAGCTGTCATGCGACCATCACCTGACTAAATGACGTCAGCGCAGGTCCTGACAGTACAGACAGCAGACCGGAGGAGACCGGAGAGCAGACCGGGGGCCGCCGGAGAGGTGAATATACAGGTTTTGTTTGTTTTTAACTTTTTTATTTCTTTTTTTCACCGCGTGGTAGCCGGGATGAAGAGGAGTTGTAGTCTCGTCTTCCTCCCAGATACCACACGCATCGCGAATAAGCTTCAGCGTAATCGCAGTAGAAATGGTCATGCTGCGTTTTGCAAAGTAATGCGAATTCGGCTCGCAAATTAGCGCATCATGTGCACAGCACATCCGAATTCACATGGCTTTGCATGGCAGACTGTTTTACAAGCGTTTTCGCGGCCGTAAAAACGCCGCAAAAACGCTACAAAAACGCTACGTGGGCACATAGCCTAAGGCTGTGTGCCCACGACGCGTATTTTAAGCGTTTCCGCATGGCAAAAACGCTGCAGAAACGCTTAAAGACGCATGTTAGAAGGTCTGCCATGTTCCCCAATGATAGTCCGCATGTGCTGTGCACATGCTGCGGAAATTTCCGCTGCGGATTATCATTGCGGAAAAAAACGCAGCACTACCAATTATTTTGCGGAAGCGCAGCGTTTTCCTGGCCATTGACTTGCATTGGAACGCATGGATTCCGCTTCACTAGATAAGCACATGCGGAATACATGCGTTCAATGTGCGGATGGTACCCGCGTGTGGAGGATGGGAGACTCTCCTCCGGACCCGGGTACCATAGAACCTGTCAAAATAAAGAATAAAATAAAAAATAAATGTTATATTTACCTTCTGACGGCCCCCGCTGCGCTCGTCCTCCCATGTCGGCAGCTCGCGATGGACTGAAGGACCAGCGCTGACGTCATAGTCATGTGACGGCAGGTCCTTCAGTGTACTGCGATCTGCCGGCAGCCAGGACGGAGCGAAGCGAGACTGCGGTGGCCATCGGAAGGTAAGTATAGATTTATTTTTTTATTTTTAACCAGTCGTTGGGGTCACACTATATAAATCCATGCCGTTTTCATGGATTTCTATAGTGTGACCAAGTTGACAAGCACTTTCCAAGTGATGCTAAAATCGCTTGTAAAGCGCTTGTCAACCCGCATGCGGAAATGCATGTGAAGAACGCTCCACTTCTGCATGTCCCTGGCAGGAAAAACGCATGTACAATCCGCATATACAATCCGCATGTACAATCCGCGTGTACAATCCGCATATACAATCCGCATGTACAATCCGCATGTACAATCCGCGTGTACAATCCGCATATACAATCCGCATGTACAATCCGCGTGTACAATCCGCATATACAATCCGCATGTACAATCCGCGTGTACAATCCGCATATACAATCCGCATGTACAATCCGCGTGTACATTCCGCGTGTACAATCCGCGTGTACAATCCGCATGTACAATCCGCACGTACAATCCGCATGCGTTTTTTCTGCCAGCGAGATGCAGAAACGCTCAGGAAAAATCCGGAGCATTTCTGCATCGTGGGCACATAGCCTAAGTCTCTGCATTTGTCTGCTTACACATCAGTACATTTCTGAACACATTCAGCAAAAATTGCAGTACATTTGTTAAAATTGGGCATATAGCATACTATAGGTGCTTCTCATAAAATTAGAATATCATCAAAAAGTTAATTTATTTCAGTTCTTCAATACAAATAGTAAAACTCATATTATATAGAGTCATTACAGACAGAGTGATCTATTTCAAGTGTTTATTTCTGTTAATGTTATTATCTCAGTAAATTAGAATACTTTATAACACCAGCTTGAAAAATGTTTTTAAAATCTGAAATATTGTCCTACTGAAATGTATGTTCAGTAAATGCCCTCAATACTTGGTCGGGGCTCCTTTTGCATCAATTACTGCATCAATGCGGCAATGTGGCATGGAGGCGATCAGCCTGTGACACTGCTGAGGTGTTATGGAAGCCCAGGTGGCTTTGATAGAAGCCTTCAGCTCGTCTGCATTGTTGGGTCTGGTGTCTCTCATCTTCCTCTTGACAATACCCCATAGATTCTCTATAATAGATTCTCTATGGGGTTAAGGTCAGGTGAGTTTGCTGCCAATCAAGCACAGTGATACTGTTGTGTAAACCAGGTATTGGTACTTTTGGCAGTGTGGACAGGGGCCAAGTCCTGCTGGAAAATGACATTTCCATCTCCAAAAAGCTTGTGGGCAGAGGGAAGCATGAAGGGCTCTACAATGTCCTGGTAGACGGGTGCGCTGACTTTGGTCTTGATAAAACACAGTGGACCTACACCAGCAGATGACATGGCTCCCCAAACCATCACCGATTGTGGAAACTTCACACGAGACCTCAAGCAGCTTGGATTGTGGCCTCTCCACTCTTCCTCCAGACTCTGGGACCTTGATTTCCAAATTAAATGCAAAATTTACTTTCATCGGAAAACAACACCTTGGACCACTGAGCAACAGTCCAGGTGTTTTTCTCCTTGGCCCAGGTAAGATGCTTCTGGCGTTGTCTATTGGTGATGAGTGGCTCGACACAAGGAATGTGACACTTGTAGCCCATGTCCTGGATACGTCTGTGTGTGGTGGCTCTTGAAGCAATGACTCCAGCAGCAGTCCACTCCTTGTGAATCTTCCCCAAATGTTTGAATGGCCTTTCCTTAACAATCTTTTCAAGGCTGCGGTTATCCCGGTTGCTTGTGCACCTCTTCCTACCACACTTTTTCTTTCCACTCAACTTTCCATAAATATGCTTGGATACAGCACTCTGTTAACAGCCAGCTTCTTTAGCAATGACCTTTTGTGGTTTACACTCCTTGTGGAGTGTGTCAATGACTGCCTTCTGGACATCTGTCAAGTCATCAGTCTTCCCCATGATTGTGGAGCCTACTGAAACAGACAAAGGGACCTTTTTAAATGTGTAAGAAGCCTTTGCAGGTGTTTTTTGTTAATTATTCTAATTTACTGAGATAATGACTTTGTGTTTTCATTGGCTGTAAGCCATCATTATCAACATTAACAGAAATAAACACTTGAAATAGATCACTCTGTAATGACTCTGTATAATATATGAGTTTCACTTTTTGGATTGAAGAACTGAAATAAATAAACTTTTTGATGATATTCTAATTTTGTGAGAAGCACCTGTATGTTTGATGCATCTCATTAGCTAAGCTCAACCTCTTCCTTGCTTCACCTCAATTTGAGCCATAAATTGTGATATTTCATTTTGGTGCATTTTATGACTCCTCTTTGTCACACTTTTCTCATAACTATTTTTTTTATAACTGAGGGAAATTAACAAAATCTTATTTGTTGTACTCAAGTTTTCACAGAAACATCTGATAAAGTGTTGACTTATTTTTCTGAGTTAAACTCTTCCTTTTGGCCCTCTATATATTTGAGTTTGACAGCCCTGATGTAGATGGATGATGATGTGGCAAGAAGGGGCAGAGGGGCAGAGCCTCCTGGCTCTCAGCTTCGCTCTCCACTGCTCACAGGAGACAGCAGTTACTTCACAAATGTAACTGATAGAAAAGATGTCACGTAAGAGGGGGTCAGGGGAGCGATGTGCTGCAGGAAGAGGAGGATTAGGCAGGGAGCGCTGTGCTGCAGGAAGAGGAGGATTAGGCAGGGGAGTGATGTAATGCAGGAGGGGGAGGCTTAGGTAGGGAAGCGATGTGCTGCAGGAAGAGGTGGCTTATGCAGGGGAGTGATGTAATGCAATAGGAGAGGATTAGTCAGGGAGCGATGTGCTGCAGGAAGTGCAGGATTTGGCAGTGGGCGATGTGGTGCAAGAGGGGATTTGGCAGTGGGTGATGTGGTGCAGGAAGGGGGAGATTTAGAAAGGGCACAATGTGCTGCAAGGAGGGGAGGATTAGACGGGAGCAATGTGCCGCAAGAGGGGGAGGTTTAGACAGGGAAGTGATGTGCTGCAGGAGTGGGAGAATTAAGCGGTGAGAAACACGCTGCAGGACGGGGAGGGTTAGGCAGGGGAGCAATGTGCTGCAGGTGGAAGGAGAATCTGTGACTACAGCCCAGTGTTTAAGGTTTATTGGAGCCTGTCTTTTATATATTTTATTGGTTTTTTTTCTGACAAAACTGCATAACATCTGACATGAAGTCCGCTTAGCAGTCACTGTCCCTGTAGATTGTTACTGTCCAGGTTCACCGCGGTCTCTTTTTGTTTTTAGTGCCAATCTGACAGCAGTGAAGGTTCCGCTGATAATGGCGGTCGGGTTCCGAATAGAATGTTCATGTCTGTTCTCATTGTAGTAACATCACGGAATATGCTAATTTCTTCTGACCACACCCGATGACTGAATAAAGGCGCCTCACCCACTTGTCTATGTCATCACTTTGTGGTGTCACAATGATCTAAGGGGATAAAAAAACGCTCCTGGCAGCTTTACAGTCATTCGTCCCTTCGTGTTAAAGGAGCAGGATGATAGAGCCGCACCATGCCAGCCAGAAGAAAAGAAAGTGGAGCCCTTCAAGATGATGAAGCAAGAAAGCAGACTGTGGAAGGCCATCCAGGACCAAGAGCATCATGAGGGCCTGGTAACGTATACTACACAACTGTTCTGTATATGCTCATGCCATGTAAACCTATGGTGGCCGATTCATCAAGGCTGGTGGATTTCTATACCAGCATTCATGAAGCGCCTATTGGAGGAACGTGCACCAAATTCATTAAAAAGACTAAACCTCTTAATGAACTTGACTCATCCTTAAAGGGGTTGTTCCCTTTCAATAAATGAATGTCCCTAGCTGCAGGTCATTTAATTAAAAAAAAGAGGTTCCACCATCTCAGAGCTGCAGCAGCTCAGTGCGCTCAGCTGGGCAGTCCGTCTGATTACATTTGTTGGCTGCGGCAGTATTGAGGTGATGTCAGTGCCATACACAATCCCAGGAATGGGTCAGGACAGCACAGTTTGATTCTTTATACCTGCAGCCAGGGTCATTCATTTATTGAAATATCCCCTTAAAGCTGACGTACTACACCTCAAGAAATGTACTCCAGTCAAAAGATGGAGTCAATTTCAGTCCTAATTTACACCACTTTTCCAGCCTAATTTGTAATAAGTTTTCAGGTAAAGCTAAGCCACAAGCGGTCCAGATAAGCTCTGTTCACTATTTAAGAAGTTAAAAGAGTGGGTGTAAAAAGGTCAGAGTATTCAAATGTAAGTTGTGCAGGAATTTACTGAGATTCAAACAGTTGTGCAACAGATTTCCGGTGAAAACTGCTTGATGAAAAATGTTCCTTGAATAATATAACATTTCAGGTTAGTGGTAATAGATTTTATTATGGGACGTTGATCCAGGGAACTAGTCTGATTGCCATATGTGGAGTCGGGAAGGAATTTTTCCCCTAAAATGGGGCAATTAGCATCTGCCTCATGGGGTTTTTGCCTTCCTCTGGATCAACACATTAGCTTTTAGGTTGAACTTGATGGACTTGTGTCTTTCAACCTTAAAACTATGAAACTGTCCCTGTATTGAGGTTCAAGGGTGAAGCCCAGGGTTCATTTGGAACCATCAGAAATGGTGTGTTTTGCGCCCAGTCTGTCCAAGGAAGCCTGTTTGAGCCAACGGCCTCAGAAATATCCTAACATTTCAGAAAGTAGCAATAGTTAGGGTGGCTGAACCATTCTAGCCTTAAGTTTGCCCCTCCAGTCAGCATCTACTATGTAGATGCAATCAAGGCCATGTAATAAGTCTTTATCGCTGTACAGGGCTGTAAGAGTGAAGGCCAGAGTTCCTTTGGAACCTGTAGGATAGACTGGCTTTTGCCAAGTCTTTCCAAAGAAGCTTTTTTGAGCCATAGGCCTCAGACAGGTCCTAACAAGAAAGTGGCATTAGATAGGTATTTCTTTAGTTAGGATTGATTCAACTACTCAAGCCTCAAGCGCACTCCTCCGGCCAGCAGCTACTCTGTAGATGCAACCCTGGGCCTATGGTAAGTATCTATCCCTGTACAGGGGTGTAATGGTAAAAACCTGGGTTCCCTTGGGATCTGCAGAATGGAGTAGCTTGCGCCAAGTCTGTCCGAGGAAGTCTGTTTGAGCCAACAGCCTTAAACAGATCCCAGTATTTAGGGAAAAAAAAAGCTTCAGTTAGAGTTGAATCAACCACTATAGCCTCAAGCTCGCTCCTCCGGCCAGCAGCTACTCTGTAGATGCAGCCCTGGGCCTATAGTAAGTATCTATCCATGTACAGGCGTGTAATGGTAAAGGCCAGGGTTCCCTTGGGATCTGCAGAATGGAGTAGCTTGCGCCAAGTCTGTCCGAGAAAGCCTTTTTGAGCTGATGGATTTAAACAAATTTCAACATTTAGGAAAAAAGCATTAATCTATTTCAGTTAGAGTTAATTCAATTACTCTAGCATAAAGATCCTAATTCACTTTGTCTAAAGGAAGTTAGTTGGCAAATTTTTATTGTGTGAGCAATGAGGTTATGGAACTCTCTACCACATTAACTTGAAATACTTAATTTTCTAAAAAAAATTCAAGGAGGGCATATGTGTGCCTTTCTTGAATAATATAAAATTGCAGGTTATCCGTACTAGATTTTGTTATGGGACGTTGATCCAGGGAACTAGTCTGATTGCCATATGTGGAGTCGGGAAGGAATTTTTCCTCTAATATGGGGCAATTAGCATCTGCCTCATGGGGTTTTTGCCTTCCTCTGGATCAACACATTAGCTTTTAGGTTGAACTTGATGGACTTGTGTCTTTCAACCTTAAAACTATGAAACTGTCCATGTATTGAGGTTCAAGGGTGAAGCCCAGGGTTCATTTGGAAACATCAGAAATGGTGTGTTTTGCGCCCAGTCTGTCCAAGGAAGCCTGTTTGAGCCAACGGCCTCAGAAATATCCTAACATTTAAGAAAGTAGCAATAGTTAGGGTTGGCTGAACCATTCTAGCCTTAAGTTTGCCCCTCCAGTCAGTATCTACTATGTAGATGCAATCAAGGCCCTGCAATAAGTCTTTATCGCTGTACAGAGCTGAAAGAGTGAAGGCCAGAGTTCCTTTGGAACCTGTAGGATAGACTGGCTTTTGTCAAGTCTTTCCAAAGAAGCTTTTTTGAGCCATAGGCCTCAGACAGGTCCTAACAAGAAAGTGGCATTAGATAGGTTTTTCTTTAGTTAGGATTGATTCAACTACTCAAGCCTCAAGCGCACTCCTCCAGCCAGCAGCTACTCTGTAGATGCAACCCTGGGCCTATGGTAAGTATCTATCCCTGTACAGGGGTGTAATGGTAAAAAACAGGGTTCCCTTGGGATCTGCAGAATGGAGTAGCTTGCGCCAAGTCTGTCCGAGGAAGTCTGTTTGAGCCAACAGCCTTAAACAGATCCCAGTATTTAGAAAAAAAAAGCTTTAGTTAGAGTTGAATCAACCACTATAGCCTCAAGCTCGCTCCTCCGGCCAGCAGCTACTCTGTAGATGCAGCCCTGGGCCTATGGTAAGTATCTATCCCTGTACAGGGGTGTAATGGTAAAGGCCAGGGTTCCCTTGGGATCTGCAGAATGGAGTAGCTTGCGCCAAGTCTGTCCGAGAAAGCCTTTTTGAGCTGATGGATTTAAACAAATTTCAACATTTAGGAAAAAAGCATTAATCTATTTCAGTTAGAGTTAATTCAATTACTCTAGCATAAAGATCCTAATTCACTTTGTCTAAAGGAAGTTAGTTGGCAAATTTTTATTGTGTGAGCAATGAGGTTATGAAACTCTCTACCACATGAAATTGAAATACTTAATTTTCTAAAAAAAATTCAAGGAGGGCATGTGTGTGCCTTTCTTGAATAATCTAAAATTGCAGGTTATCCGTACTAGATTTTGTTATGGGACGTTGATCCAGGGAACTACTCTGATTGCCTTATGTGGAGTCGGGAAGGAATTTTTCCCCTAATATGGGGCAATTAGCATCTGCCTCATGGGGTTTTTGCCTTCCTCTGGATCAACACATTAGCTTTTAGGTTGAACTTGATGGACTTGTGTCTTTCAACCTTAAAACTATGAAACGGTCCCTGTATAGAGGTTCAAGGGTGAAGCCCAGGGTTCATTTGGAAACATGAGAAATGGTGTGTTTTGCGCCCAGTCTGTCCAAGGAAGCCTGTTTGAGCCAACGGCCTCAGAAATATCTTAACATTTAAGAAAGTAGCAATAGTTAGGGTTGGCTGAACCATTCTAGCCTTAAGTTTGCCCCTCCAGTCAGCATCTACTATGTAGATGCAATCAAGGCCCTGTAATAAGTCTTTATCGCTGTACAGGGCTGTAAGAGTGAAGGCCAGAGTTCCTTTGGAACCTGTAGGATAGACTGGCTTTTGCCAAGTCTTTCCAAAGAAGCTTTTTTGAGCCATAGGCCTCAGACAGGTCCTAACAAGAAAGTGGCATTAGATAGGTTTTTCTTTAGTTAGGATTGATTCAACTACTCAAGCCTCAAGCGCACTCCTCCGGCCAGCAGCTACTCTGTAGATGCAACCCTGGGCCTATGGTAAGTATCTATCCCTGTACAGGGGTGTAATGGTAAAAACCAGGGTTCCCTTGGGATCTGCAGAATGGAGTAGCTTGCGCCAAGTCTGTCCGAGGAAGTCTGTTTGAGCCAACAGCCTTAAACAGATCCCAGTATTTAGGAAAAAAAAGCTTTAGTTAGAGTTGAATCAACCACTATAGCCTCAAGCTCGCTCCTCCGGCCAGCAGCTACTCTGTAGATGCAGCCCTGGGCCTATGGTAAGTATCTATCCCTGTACAGGGGTGTAATGGTAAAGGCCAGGGTTCCCTTGGGATCTGCAGAATGGAGTAGCTTGCGCCAAGTCTGTCCGAGAAAGCCTTTTTGAGCTGATGGATTTAAACAAATTTCAACATTTAGGAAAAAAGCATTAATCTATTTCAGTTAGAGTTAATTCAATTACTCTAGCATAAAGATCCTAATTCACTTTGTCTAAAGGAAGTTAGTTGGCAAATTTTTATTGTGTGAGCAATGAGGTTATGAAACTCTCTACCACATGAAATTGAAATACTTAATTTTCTAAAAAAAATTCAAGGAGGGCATGTGTGTGCCTTTCTTAAATAATATAAAATTGCAGGTTATCCGTACTAGATTTTGTTATGGGACGTTGATCCAGGGAACTAGTCTGATTGCCATATGTGGAGTCGGGAAGGAATTTTTCCCCTAATATGGGGCAATTAGCATCTGCCTCATGGGGTTTTTGCCTTCCTCTTGATCAACACATTAGCTTTTAGGTTGAACTTGACAGACTTGTGTCTTTCAACCTTAAAACTATGAAACGGTCCCTGTATAGAGGTTCAAGGGTGAAGCCCAGGGTTCATTTGGAAACATCAGAAATGGTGTGTTTTGCGCCAAGTCTGTCCAAGGAAGCCTGTTTGAGCTAATGGCCTCAGAAATATCCTAACATTTAAGAAAGTAGCAATAGTTAGGGTTGGCTGAACCATTCTAACTTTAAGTTTGCCCCTCCAGTCAGCATCTACTATGTAGATGCAATCAAGGCCCTGTAATAAGTCTTTATCACTGTACAGGGCTTTAAGAGTGAAGGCCAGAGTTCCTTTGGAACCTGTAGGATAGACTGGCTTTTGCCAAGTCTTTCCAAAGAAGCTTTTTTGAGCCATAGGCCTCAGACAGGTCCTAACAAGAAAGTGTCATTAGATAGGTTTTTCTTTAGTTAGGATTGATTCAACTACTCAAGCCTCAAGCGCACTCCTCCGGCCAGCAGCTACTCTGTAGATGCAACCCTGGGCCTATGGTAAGTATCTATCCCTGTACAGGTGTGTAATGGTAAAAACCAGGGTTCCCTTGGGATCTGCAGAATGGAGTAGCTTGCGCCAAGTCTGTCCGAGGAAGTCTGTTTGAGCCAACAGCCTTAAACAGATCCCAGTATTTAGGAAAAAAAAGCTTTAGTTAGAGTTGAATCAACCACTATAGCCTCAAGCTCGCTCCTCCGGCCAGCAGCTACTCTGTAGATGCAGCCCTGGGCCTATGGTAAGTATCTATCCCTGTACAGGGGTGTAATGGTAAAGGCCAGGGTTCCCTTGGGATCTGCAGAATGGAGTAGCTTGCGCCAAGTCTGTCCGAGAAAGCCTTTTTGAGCTGATGGATTTAAACAAATTTCAACATTTAGGAAAAAAGCATTAATCTATTTCAGTTAGAGTTAATTCAATTACTCTAGCATAAAGATCCTAATTCACTTTGTCTAAAGGAAGTTAGTTGGCAAATTTTTATTGTGTGAGCAATGAGGTTATGAAACTCTCTACCACATGAAATTGAAATACTTAATTTTCTAAAAAAAATTCAAGGAGGGCATGTGTGTGCCTTTCTTGAATAATCTAAAATTGCAGGTTATCCGTACTAGATTTTGTTATGGGACGTTGATCCAGGGAACTAGTCTGATTGCCATATGTGGAGTCGGGAAGGAATTTTTCCCCTAATATGGGGCAATTAGCATCTGCCTCATGGGGTTTTTGCCTTCCTCTGGATCAACACATTAGCTTTTAGGTTGAACTTGATGGACTTGTGTCTTTCAACCTTAAAACTATGAAACGGTCCCTGTATAGAGGTTCAAGGGTGAAGCCCAGGGTTCATTTGGAAACATCAGAAATGGTGTGTTTTGCGCCCAGTCTGTCCAAGGAAGCCTGTTTGAGCCAACGGCCTCAGAAATATCTTAACATTTAAGAAAGTAGCAATAGTTAGGGTTGGCTGAACCATTCTAGCCTTAAGTTTGCCCCTCCAGTCAGCATCTACTATGTAGATGCAATCAAGGCCCTGTAATAAGTCTTTATCGCTGTACAGGGCTGTAAGAGTGAAGGCCAGAGTTCCTTTGGAACCTGTAGGATAGACTGGCTTTTGCCAAGTCTTTCCAAAGAAGCTTTTTTGAGCCATAGGCCTCAGACAGGTCCTAACAAGAAAGTGGCATTAGATAGGTTTTTCTTTAGTTAGGATTGATTCAACTACTCAAGCCTCAAGCGCACTCCTCCGGCCAGCAGCTACTCTGTAGATGCAACCCTGGGCCTATGGTAAGTATCTATCCCTGTACAGGGGTGTAATGGTAAAAACCAGGGTTCCCTTGGGATCTGCAGAATGGAGTAGCTTGCGCCAAGTCTGTCCGAGGAAGTCTGTTTGAGCCAACAGCCTTAAACAGATCCCAGTATTTAGGAAAAAAAAGCTTTAGTTAGAGTTGAATCAACCACTATAGCCTCAAGCTCGCTCCTCCGGCCAGCAGCTACTCTGTAGATGCAGCCCTGGGCCTATGGTAAGTATCTATCCCTGTACAGGGGTGTAATGGTAAAGGCCAGGGTTCCCTTGGGATCTGCAGAATGGAGTAGCTTGCGCCAAGTCTGTCCGAGAAAGCCTTTTTGAGCTGATGGATTTAAACAAATTTCAACATTTAGGAAAAAAGCATTAATCTATTTCAGTTAGAGTTAGTTCAATTACTCTAGCATAAAGATCCTAATTCACTTTGTCTAAAGGAAGTTAGTTGGCAAATTTTTATTGTGTGAGCAATGAGGTTATGAAACTCTCTACCACATGAAATTGAAATACTTAATTTTCTAAAAAAAAAATTCAAGGAGGGCATGTGTGTGCCTTTCTTGAATAATATAAAATTGCAGGTGATCCGTACTAGATTTTGTTATGGGACGTTGATCCAGGGAACTAGTCTGATTGCCATATGTGGAGTCGGGAAGGAATTTTTCCCCTAATATGGGGCAATTAGCATCTGCCTCATGGGGTTTTTGCCTTCCTCTGGATCAACACATTAGCTTTTAGGTTGAACTTGATGGACTTGTGTCTTTCAACCTTAAAACTATGAAACGGTCCCTGTATAGAGGTTCAAGGGTGAAGCCCAGGGTTCATTTGGAAACATCAGAAATGGTGTGTTTTGCGCCAAGTCTGTCCAAGGAAGCCTGTTTGAGCCAACGGCCTCAGAAATATCCTAACATTTAAGAAAGTAGCAATAGTTAGGGTTGGCTGAACCATTCTAACCTTAAGTTTGCCCCTCCAGTCAGCATCTACTATGTAGATGCAATCAAGGCCCTGTAATAAGTCTTTATTACTGTACAGGGCTGTAACAGTGAAGGTCAGAGTTCCTTTGGAACCTGTAGGATAGACTGGCTTTTGCCAAGTTTTTCAAAAGAAGCTTTTTTGAGCCATAGGCCTCAGACAGGTCCTAACAAGAAAGTGTCATTAGATAGGTTTTTCTTTAGTTAGGATTGACTCAACTACTCAAGCCTCAAGCGCACTCCTCCGGCCAGCAGCTACTCTGTAGATGCAACCCTGGGCCTATGGTAAGTATCTATCCCTGTACAGGGGTGTAATGGTAAAAACCAGGGTTCCCTTGGGATCTGCAGAATGGAGTAGCTTGCGCCAAGTCTGTCCGAGGAAGTCTGTTTGAGCCAACAGCCTTAAACAGATCCCAGTATTTAGGAAAAAAAAGCTTTAGTTAGAGTTGAATCAACCACTATAGCCTCAAGCTCGCTCCTCCGGCCAGCAGCTACTCTGTAGATGCAACCCTGGGCCTATGGTAAGTATCTATCCCTGTACAGGGGTGTAATGGTAAAGGCCAGGGTTCCCTTGGGATCTGCAGAATGGAGTAGCTTGCGCCAAGTCTGTCCGAGGAAGTCTTTTTGAGCCAATGGCCTTAGACAGAACCCATCATTTAGTAATAAAAAAGCTTTAGTTAGAGTTATAGCCTCAAGCTCGCTCCTCTGGCCAGCAGCTACTCTGTAGATGCAACCCTGAGCATGTGGTAAGTCTCCATTCCTGTAAAGGGGTGTAATGGTAAAGATCAGGGTTCCTTTTGACCTGCTTATGCCAAGTCTGTCAAAGGAAGCCTTTTTGAGCTGATGGCTCTAAACAGATCCTAATGTTTAGGAAAAAAGCTTATGTGTATTTCAGTTAGATTAAAAGTAAAGCCAACAAAAGAGAATTTAACTTTCCCCAAAAAATCAATTATTAATATAGCATTTACCTGCCCAGATCTCAGAACTAATGCACTATTAGGATGTAGCAATCCCATATAATTTTGTGTGCAGTTTTAATACTATGTAATCACCCCCCTCCATTAATTGGTAATATGTGAGTGGTTGTCGCATCAGTATTTTGCACCTGTATTGCTGTCATCGTTATTATATGGTATGATTAGTACTGAGACCTAGGCAGGTAAACACTGTTGCCCTTTTTTCCTGTGTTAATTCTTGAATTTTGGTGGGAATTTAAATTTGTCTTTGCTTTTAATGTTAGTGTAGGGACTCGCAAGTATGAGGACCCTTGACGCGGGTTGCGAGCTTGTGTATTTTGGCCAAAATATTTACTAATACCTCATATATATCATATATATTTTTTGCACGTTATTTTTATTCAGGGTGCAGCCAGACCCATCAATGTTGGCCTTGTAAACTAGGGTGTCTGTCTTCATGGGGTGTACTTAAAAAGTGCTGGGCAGCCCGCCTAATCTAATAGTTTGGGCTTCACTAATAGGCTGTAAGCCAGACATTGTGCACTACCTATGTGTGACCAGTGCCCTATACAAGGCTTATTTGTGTGCAGTTTTAATACTAAGCAATCACCCCCTCCATGAATTGGTAGGTTGTGAGTGGTTGTCTCATCAATATTTTGCACCTGTATTGCTGACTTCTTCATTATATGGGTTTGCTGCATCCTTGTAATTATTGTTGCTGTATTTGCTGTGTTAATTCTTGAATTTTGGTGGGAACTTTAATTCCTTGTTTTTGTGACTTTGCTTTTAATGTTAGTGTAGGGACTCGTAAGTATGAGGACCCTTGAGCAGGTTGCGAGCTTCTATATTTTGGCCAAAATATCGACCAATACCTCATATATATCATATATATTTTTTACATGCTATTTTTATTCAGGGTGCAGCCAAGCCCATCTACAGGTGCATCTCACAAAATTAGAATATCAACATAAAAGTTAATTTATTTCAGTTCTTCAATACAAAACGTGAAACTCATATATTATATAGAGCCATTACACACAGAGTGATCTATTTCACGTGTTTATTTCTGTTAATGTTGATGATTATGGCTTACAGCCAATGAAAACTCAAAAGTCATTATTTCAATTAATTAGAATACCTTATAACAACAGCTTGAAAAATGTTTTCAAAATCCAAAATGTTATCCTACTGAAATCTATGTTCAATAAATGCCCTCAATACTTGGTCAGGGATCCTTTTACATCAATTACTGCATCAATGCGGCAATATGGCATGGAGGGATCAGCCTGTGGCACTGCTGAGGGGTTATGGAAGCCCAGGTGGCTTTGATAGAAGCCTTCAGGTCGTCTGCATTGTTGGGTCTGGTGTCTCTCATTTTCCTCTTGACAATACCCCATAGATTCTTTATGGGGTTAAGGTCAGGTGAGTTTGCTGCCAATCAAGCACAGTGATACTGTTGTTTTAAACCAGGTATTAGTACTTTTGTCAGTGTGGACAGGGGCCAAGTCCTGCTGGAGAATGAAATTTCCATCTCCAAAAAGCTTGGCGTAGCTAAGGTTTTGGTTCAGGGGGCCGAAACTTCTGAGTGGGCCTCTAACCAGGTAACCCTGATTCCAACTATAGCGGCGCACCCAGATAGTTGATGTAGGAAAACCTCAGCAGATGACCGCGCTGTTACTAAAAATAATCTCTATACAAAGACCAGCACTGATATTACCGCCATATGGTGACATATATTGATAGATGCCAGTCCTGCAGAACATATAAGAGATCACAGCTCAGTTATATATAGTACCTTACAGCTGACGTTCTTTCTGATTAAATTGTTCACTTTTCCCGTCTTTTCCATCTGGCCCAGACCGACACGACAACTTCTCCAGCCAGGACTCAGAGTCTCAGGTATGCAGAGATCACAACAAAGACACATTTGACTCCTTACATTTCAGGCACTGACCACATCTATCCCCAACCTGCACAAACTTCTCATCCTGCTGATACCCAAATACTGAGCCTCTGCTGCAAAATGTGTCCCTATTACTGCACCTACTGTGTGCCCTCTAGATGGTAAAACAAACCTCTAAAATAAAGTAATGCCGTGTGCAAGTGTCCTAGAAAACAGTGCCCGCATTGTTCCCCCTAGAAAGTAATAGTGCCCCTTCGACAGTCACGATAACCTGAGTTCCCCTATAACAATAAGTGCCCACCTAAGATTTAATAATGTCCTGAGTCTCCCCCCATGTAGAGCTCCGCTCTAACCAGTATGATGTTCTCCTATTCACGATATAATTCCCCCTCACTGTATAGTACCCCCACAAAGTATACTGACCCCTTAGTAGCCCCCAAGCTGATGGCTCCAACACTGTATGATGGCCTCCACACTATACAAAGACCCCACATTATCTCCCACACTGTATGATGGCCCCCACGCTGTTCAAAGAACCCACATTATCTCCCACACTGTATAAATAGCCTACATATAGTATAATGCACCAGATAGTCCTCAATATAGTATAATGCACTCCCCATAGTCCTTCGTATAGTATAATGCGCCCCTATAGGCAGAGTCTGTAGTAAAATACTCCCCCCATTGACAGAGTCTGTAGTATAAAGCTCCCCCCCATAGGCAGAGTCTGTAGTATAATGCTCCCCCCCTCCTCATAGGCAGAGTCTGTGGTATAATGCCCCCCCATAGGCAGAGTCTGCAGTATAATGCCCCCCCATAGGCAGAGTCTGTAGTATAATGCTCCCCCCTCCTCATAGGCAGAGTCTGTAGTATAATGCCCCCCCCTCCTCATAGGCAGAATCTGTAGTATAATGCCCCCCCCCATCTCATAGGCAGAGTCTGTAGTGTAATGTGCCCCCCCTCCTCATAGGCAGAGTCTGTGGTATAATGCCCCCCCCCATCTCATAGGCAGCGTCTGTAGTATAATGCCCCACTTATAGGCAGAGTCTGTAGTAAAATGCACCCCCCATAGGCAGAGTCTGTAGTATAATGCTCCCCCTCTTATAGGCAGAGTCTGTAGTACAATGTCCCCCCCATAGGCAGAGTCTGTAGTATAATGCTCCCCCCCTCCTCATAGGCAGAGTCTGTAGTATAATGCCCCCCCATAGGCAGAGTCTGCAGTATAATGCCCCCCCATAGGCAGAGTCTGTAGTATAATGCTCCCCCCTCCTCATAGTCAGAGTCTGTAGTATAATCCCCCCCCCTCCTCATAGGCAGAATCTGTAGTATAATGCCCCCCCATCTCATAGGCAGAGTCTGTAGTATAATGTGCCCCCCCTCCTCATAGGCAGAGTCTGTGATATAATGCCCCCCCCATCTCATAGGCAGCGTCTGTAGTATAATGCCCCACCTATAGGCAGAGTCTGTAGTAAAATGCACCCCCCATAGGCAGAGTCTGTAGTATAATGCTCCCCCTCTTATAGGCAGAGTCTGTAGTACAATGTCCCCCCATAGGCAGAGTCTGTAGTCTACTGCTCTCCCCTGCTCATAAACAGAGTCTGTAGTATAATGCCCCCCATAGGCAGAGTCTGTAGTAGAATGCCCCCCCATAGACAGAGGCTTTAGTATAATGCTCCCCCCCTCCCCATAGACATGCTGTAGTATAATGCCCCCCCTCCCCATAGGCAGAGTCTTTAGTATAATGCCCCCCCTCTCTGTGGGCAGAGTCTTTAGGATAATGCTCCCCCATAGGCAGAGTCTGTAGTATAATGCACCTCCCACTTCCCATAGGCAGAGTCTGTAATATAATGCCGCCCCCCACCCGGCAAAAAATAAATAAACAGTACTCATCTCTCCTCCTGGTTCCCTCGCTGCTCAGAGCACCCAGCACGCACACATCTTCAGCACAGCGGGCTGGGCGCCAAGTGATGATGTCAGAGACGTCAGTCACAGAAGGGACTAATGGGAGAGAGATCCGCGCTCCCTCTCTCATCAGTAAACTTGCAGCGGTGGCGGGCAGTGGGGCCCGATGCTGGCACCAGGGGCATGCTAGATACAGTTACACTGGCGTAGCCCTGGATGGGCCCCCTAAGAGCGAGGGGCCCGGGGCCACCGCCCCCTTTGCCCCCCTGGTAGCTTGATACTGTGGCAGAGGGAAGCATGAAGTGCTCTAAAATTTCCTGGTAGACGGCTGCGCTGACTTTTGTGTTGAAAAAACACAGTGGACCTACACCAGCAGATGACACGGCTCCCCAAACCATCACTGATTGTGGAAACTTCACACTAGACCTCAAGCAGCTTGGATTGTGGCCTCTCCACTCTTCTTCCAGACTCTGGGACCTTGATTTCAAATGAAAATTGGAACTCTGGACATCTGTCAAGCCAGCAGTCTTCATCATGATTGTCATGATTGTGGAGCCTACTAAAACAGACTAAGGGACCTTTTTAAATGCTTAGGAAGTCTTTGCAGGTGTTTTTTGTTAATTATTTTAATTTACTGAGTTAATGACTTTTGTGTTTTCATTGGCTATAAGCCATAATCATCAACATTAACAGAAATAAACACTTGAAATAGATCACTGTGTTTGTAATGACTCTATATAATATATGAGGTTCACTTTTTGCATTGAAGAACTGAAATAAATTAACTTTTTGATGATATTCTAATTTTGTGAGATGCACCTATATGTTATGGCCTTGTAAATTAGAGTATCTATCTTCATGGGGTGCACTTAAATAGTGCTGGGCAGCCCGTGTTCTTGCCTCAGCAGCGAATTTAGCTATCCAGGGAATCTAGTCACTTTATGTGTATATCAGTTCTGACATTATGTTGCTTGCATTTGAATCCTGTCTCTTTTTTATTGTTTGATAACTGCACTGTCTGCTAGTGATTTAATGTATTTGCTCTAGTTTCAATTTGCAATGCATTATGGGAAAGTTCCAAGAGCATTGTGAGACAGTTCTTGTTGCATTGTGGTCCTGTTCTTGTCACAGTTTGGGCAGCGACCATTATTTCCTCGTCTCTTCTGATGGAGAAGTTCCCTTATCACTCATCTTGTAAAGTGGCACAGAGCGGTAGTCGTGACTGAACGTCGGTCTGATTTCGCTCTGGCACTTTACAGACAATGGGTGTCCCAGTCCCAGTGTGCTCTAGGGTGTGGGGTGCAGCACACTCTCTTGTAGGCCGCAGGCCTCCACTGCCTTCAGGCTTCTGTCCTCAGAAGCCGCCGCTCACAATTTAGGGAACACGAAGTTCTTTGTAACAGTCAAACATATACTTGACAGTTCAAGTTCATCAGGTGGGTACAGATGGGATAAGGCACAGCAATTCACATTATCCTCCTTCTTAGCATAACTCCTCTTCAGCCCTGTTGCTAGCTCATCCTGTATTTCTCGTCCACCTCTGCAGTGCACCCGGGACTGGCCTTCAACTTCCATCTATGCAGGTCCCTGTCCATCTTCCTTTGTACTTCAGAGCACACAAAGTGTCCGGCAGCTCCTATGCCAGACCTTAGGCTCTGGACGTGACTGGAGCGACTGCTCTGGATCCCAGTAATGCCTCCCACTGCCTGGAACATTGAGTACTATATACAGTGGGTACGGAAAGCATTCAGACCCCTTTACATCTTTCACTCTTTGTTTCATTGCAGCCATTTGGTAAATTCTAAAAAGTTCATTTTTTTTCTCATTAAAGTACACTGTGCACCCCATCTTGACTGAAAAAAAACAGAAATGTAGAAATTTTTGCAAATTTATTGAAAAAGGAAAACTGAAATATCACATGGTCATAAGTATTCAGACCCTTTGCTCATATTTAAGTCACATGCTGTCCATTTCTTGTGATCCTCCTTGAGATGGTTCTACTCTTTCATTGGAGTCCAGCTGTGTTTAATTAAACTGATAGGACTTGATTTGGAAAGGCACACACCTGTCTATATCCCCGGTCCTCGCTTCACACTTGCCGTCGGGAGATCAGCGGCCCTAGCCATTGATCTCCCGACGGTAGCCGCATGGAGGTCAGCGGCGCCGCCGGTCGCGGTACTTCTGCTGCGAGCAGCCGGGAGATGAGCGGCTAGCGCCGGTCATCTCCCGGCTGCATCGCCGCTGACCTCCATGCGGCAGATGAGCTGCTAACGGCCGCCATCTTTTTCTGAAATCCCGCGTCGCTGATTGGCCGCGGCTGGACCAATCAGCGACGCAGGATTTCCTGGACAGAAGGACAGACAGACAGACGGGATAAGACGATTATATACAGTACAGACCAAAAGTTTGGACACACCTTCTCATTTCAAGATTTTTCTGTATTTTCATGACTATGAAAATTGTACATTCACACTGAAGGCATCAAAACTATGAATTAACACATGTGGAATTATATACTTAACAAAAAAGTGTGAAACAACTGAAAATATGTCTTATATTCTAGGTTCTTCAAAGTAGCCACCTTTTGCTTTGATGACTGCTTTGCACACTCTTGGCATTCTCTTGATGAGCTTCAAGAGGTAGTCAATGGAAATGGTCTTCCAACAATCTTGAAGGAGTTCCCAGAGATGCTTAGCACTTGTTGGCCCTTTTGCCTTCACTCTGCGGTCCAGCTCACCCTAAATCATCTCGATTGGGTTCAGGTCTGGTGACTGTGGAGGCCAGGTCATCTGGCGTAGCACCCCATCATTCTCCTTCTTGGTCAAATAGCCCTTACACAGCCTGGAGGTGTGTTTGGGGTCATTGTCCTATTGAAAAATAAATGATGGTCCAACTAAACGCAAACCGGATGGAATAGCATGCCGCTGCAAGATGCTGTTGTAGCCATGCTGGTTCAGTATGCCTTCAATTTTGAATAAATCCCCAACAGTGTCACCAGCAAAGCACCCCCACACCATCACACCTCCTCCTCCATGCTTCTCGGTGGGAACCAGACATGTAGAGTCCATCCGTTCACCTTTTCTGCATCGCACAAAGACACGGTGGTTGGAACCAAAGATCTCAAATTTAGACTCATCAGACCAAAGCACAGATTTCCACTGGTCTAATGTCCATTCCTTGTGTTCTTTAGCCCAAATAAGTCTCTTCTGCTTGTTGCCTGTCCTTAGCAGTGGTTTCCTAGCAGCTATTTTACCATGAAGGCCTGCTGCACAAAGTCTCCTCTTAACAGTTGTTGAAGAGATGTGTCTGCTGCTAGAACTCTGTGTGGCATTGACCTGGTCTCTAATCTGAGCTGCTGTTAACCTGCGATTTCTGAGGCTGGTGACTCGGATAAACTTATCCTCAGAAGCAGAGGTGACTCTTGGTCTTCCTTTCCTGGGGCAGTCCTCATGTGAGCCAGTTTCTTGCAGCGCTTGATGGTTTTTGCATCTGCACTTGGGGACACGTTCAAAGTTTTACCAATTTTTTGCATTGACTGACCTTCATTTCTTAAAGTAATGATGGCCACTCATTTTTCTTTACTTAGCTGCTTTTTTCTTGCCATAATACAAATTCTAACAGTCTATTTAGTAGGACTATCAGCTGTGTATCCACCAGACTTCTGCACAACACAGCTGATGATCCGAACCCCATTTATAAGGCAAGAACTCCCACTTATTAAACCTGACAGGGCACACCTGTGAAGTGAAAACCATTTCCGGTGACTACCTCTTGAAGCTCATCAAGAGAATGCCAAGAGTGTGCAAAGCAGTCATCAAAGCAAAAGGTGGCTACTTTGAAGAACCTAGAATATAAGACATATTTTCAGTTGTTTCACACTTTTTTGCTAAGTATATAATTCCACATGTGTTAATTCATAGTTTTGATGCCTTCAGTGTGAATGTACAATTTTCATAGTCATGAAAATACAGAAAAATCTTTAAATGAGAAGGTGTGTCCAAACTTTTGGTCTGTACTGTATATTAGATGATGACCCCACAGACCCTTTACACAGCATTATGTTTCCACAGCTCCTTGTATACAGTATGATTCCCTCATTGTTCCCTAAATACAGTATGATGTGCTCACAGCTCCATATACACCGTATGATGTCCCCACACATGCAGATACACAATATGATACCTATACACAATATGATGCCCCTACATCTCCCTATACACAATATGATGCCCCTACATCTCCCTCCATCTGAACAAGTCTCTCCAGCTTCAGAAAGATTATGGACGCATCACATTTTTTTTTACGGACAGGGAAAAAAGTGCCCTATTTTTATGGACTGTCCAAGAATTTCTGGACAGTTGGCTACCCTGCTATTAGTTCCACTGGGGTGGCAGCCTAGGTGGATGCTGGAAGCACAACCGTCTCTCCCTAAGATTCGGAGAGGGAAGGCCACCGAGTCCTGACCCTTGCTGTGGCCTTTTCGTTGAGAGGGATGGTTTATTGAGGGCCCATATATACACACAGTCATGGCCGGAAGTGTTTAGCAACCTTGAGATTGTTCCAGAAAGTGAAGTATTTCTCCCAGAAAATTATTACAATTACACATGTTTTGTTATACATTTGTTATAATATTTATTTCCTTTGTGTGTATTGAAACAGCACAAAAAAATGGGAAAAAAAGGCAAATTGGACATAATTTCACACAAAACTCCAAAAATGGGCCGGACAAAATTGTTGGCACTTTTCCAAAATTGTGGAAAAACAACTTTGCTTCAAGCATGTGATGCTCGTTAAAACTCACCTGTGGCAAGTAACAGTCGTGGGTAATATGAAAGTCATACCTGAGACCAGATAAAAAGTGGAGAAGATAGATAGATATGAGATTGATAGATAGATAGATATGAGATAGATAGATGGATATGTTGCACCCCAGGGGTCTGGTTACCACTGTAATAGAAATATTATGTCTGAGAGCAAGTGGGAGGTTTCCTGGTTCGGAGCCCTTAAACATGCAACACCTCCTGTCCCAGACCAGATAGGGGAGGAACCTGCCCTATATAAACTGGATCTGGGGCGGGGTTAGTGAAGTCAGAGCCTGGAGTTAGTTCCAGACACAGGGAAAGTAACAGCGAGGAGCTCTGTAGGAGCAGGAGCTGAAGACCAGGGACTTGAGCTAAGCGGAGTTCGTCCTGGCTGAAGACTCTGAGAACCGGACACAGGAGTCCGAGGTTGCGGGGACTTATATATACCCAGCAGCAGAAACCCGCCGGCAGGGGATTTCAAGTCCTCTGGCCATAGAAGCCCGGAGGCTCAGTCACGAGCAAGGGACCAGCACTGCAATCGAGGAGCGGGGGCTATCAGAAGGCCCCAAGTCACCAGCCATACAGGTGAGCACCACACGGAACACTCAGGGACGTGGGCTACTTCCACTCGCTTACAGCAAGGTAGCCAGGAAGAGTGCAGATAGTCGGGGAGGCCTACAACTCCACCTGGCCAGGGGAACTCCAGTTTTCTCACAGACTGACCAGGCCTCTTATGCTAGCCAGTACTCCCAGGAGGGTCTGCCTTATCACCATCAGTAAAGACCCTGAACTGCACTGCAAAGCCTCTGAGTCGTTCCTGCTGCGCTCGTGTACCATCACTCCTATCATCCACACTCACTAGCCTGAGGCTATACTCCTCCCGTGGGGAGTTATACTACACTCTGCTGCCCTCACAACATCAGCCTCAGAGGTCTGCTCAGCAGCAGCGGTTCTTATTGACCGCAATCCACGGGTGGCGTAGTCGGACATTGCATTATACTGATACAGAGACTGCCACAATATTGGTCTGGCCACCCTGAGCCACGGGACCAGGTCGCCACAACTACTCCCAGCATTGCCCTGAAGTCCGGTCCCGGGAGCCCCATGGCCCAGGGGGCGCGTCATATAGATAATAGATAGATGATAGATAGTCCTATGATATGAGATAGAGGTCGTTATAGACAGGTTTATACACTCTCTCCCGAAGTCGGTAAAATCCTGGGTTGCCCAGGGAGATCCCTATAATGCTGATGACTTGGTGGGGTTGGTGGAAAGATACCAGGCGGTTGAGAGTCCGTTGGGAAAACAAGGGGTCGTAGCCTCTCAATACTGGGGTTCCCAAAAGGTGGCGGACACCCAAAAGAAGGGAGCTAGCGCCACACCTGGGGGGCATCCTAGAGTTCAGGAGGGGTCTGAGTTGCTGCCCAAGGTCCCACCCCATAATATAGTGTGTTGGAGATGTCATACCCCTGGCCATATTGCCTCCCGGTGTCCCATAACCTCTGAACCAATGGACTGTAACATGGGCCGGCGTTGCTCTTATTTTGCCTACCCCGCCTGCAGCGCAGTTCGTCAACATGGCGAGGGCCCTCAGGCATGCTCAGTGTCAGTTAACGGGGCACAAGTCTCTGGACTATTGGTCTCAGGAAGTTTGGTGACCCTGATAAGGGCCACACTCCCTCATCGGCTGGTTTCTGGGAAGGTGGTGGGTGTCCGGTGTATCAATGGGGACGCTAAGAACTATCCTGTGGCCCAGGTGGATGTAAACACAGACTGTGGCACCACATCTCATGAAGTGGCGGTCGTTAAGGACCTATTGCATCCCATAATAATTGGACGTTACTTTGCATTATTCTGGGAAATGTGGGGGAAAGCGGGGACACCTGGTTGCTTGGACGACAGCCAGATCGCCCCTAAGGAAACTTACCCGCAGAACATAGTAGATGAGTTTCCCATGTGTGTGCTGGTGGGCAATGAGGCTGAAGTAGCATCCCCTGAGTCCAATATCCCTGAGCTTTAGGTGTCCGAGGGAAACTTTGGAACTGCCCAACTCAGGGATTTAACTCTGAAAGGGGCCTTTGAAAATGTTACTGTGTTAAATGGGGTGCCTCAGGAACCGGGGGCTGACACTCGGTTCCCTCATTTTGCTGTGAATGGGGATTTGCTGTACAGAATAACCAAGCCAAGGGGTGAGGTAATAGAACAGTTGCTGGTGCCAGGGCCCTATAGACGCAGGGTGTTAGACATGGCTCATTCTCATGTGTTGGGTGGTCACCTGGGTGCAGACAAGATTCAAGAACGGATCCTCCAAAGATTCTACTGGCCAGGTTGCTATAGAGATATATAGAGTTATTGTCGTTCCTGCCCCACATGCCAGATAACCTCCCCAGTGGCCCACTTCCGCAGTCCCCTAGTGCCACTACCAGTCATCGAGGTTCCATTCGAACGCATAGCAATGGATCTAGTGGGGCCTCTGGTCAAGTCCGCCCAAGTGCATCAGTATATCCTGGTGGTATTAGATTATGCTACATGGTATCTGGAGGCCGTACCACTACGAAACTCCTCCACCAGGTGTATAGCCCGGGAGTTAGTCCACATGTTTTCAAGAACTGGGTTGCCTAACGAGATCCTAACAGACCAAGGAACTCCATTTATGTCGAAGGTCATGAGGGAATTGTGCAAGACACTGCAGATTGCACAACTGAGAACCTCCGTGTACTCTCCCCAGACGGACGGACTGGTAGAGAGGTTTAACAAAACCTTGAAAGCAATGTTGAGGAAAGCAGTGGAAAAGGATGGCCGAGACTGGGACTATATGTTGTTCGCCATGAGGGAAGTTCCCAAAGCTTCCACAGGTTTCTCCCCGTTTGAACCACTCTATGGACGACACCCTCAGGACTCCTGGAGGTGGAGAAAGAGTCCTGGGAAGCTGAGACCACTCCCTATAGGAGAGTGGTGGAGCACGTTGCCCAGATGCAAGAGAGGATTGCCCATGTGATGCCCATTGTGAGGGAGCACCTCCTTAAGGCACAAGAGGCACAGTCCAGGGTGTATAATAGGTCGGCCAGGGTGAGATCGTTCAACCCAGGAGATCGAGTGCTTGTGCTAGTCCCACAGTGGAGACAAGTTCATGGCCAAGTGGCAGGACCCCTATGAGGTGGTAGAGAAAGTGGGGGAAGTCAACTTTAAGATCCACCAACCAGGGAAGAGGAAGCCCTACCAAATTTACCATGTTAACTTGATTAAGCCATGGCAAGATAGAGAGCCTGCGGAAGCTCCCTGTTTAATGGCTGAGGCTGAGGCCGATGTGAAAGAGGTCAAGGTGGCAGAGTCACTGTCACATGCCCAAAAGCAACAGTGCAAAGAGTTGTTACAGCGAAATAAAGACATGTTTTCGGAGTTGCCAGGACTCACTCAGGTCATAGAGCATGAGGTTCTCACAGAGCCTCATGTTCGCGTCAATCTAAAACCATACCGGATCCCCGAAGCCCGCAGAGAGGTGATCTCTAAAGAAGTAAGGCGGATGCTAAACCTGGGAGTCATTGAAGAGTCCAAAAGTGGATGGTCCAGTCCTATAGTCTTAGTGCCGAAACCAGATGGAGAATGGCGGTTTTGCAACGACTATAGGAAGCTGAACGAGGTCTCAAAGTTCGACGCCTACCCAATGCCTAGGGTAGATGAGCTTATCGAAAGGCTAGGACCCGCTCGGTACATCACCACTCTGGACCTCACCAAAGGATATTGGCAAATTCCCCTGTCCAAAGAGGCTAAGGAGAAGACAGCCTTCTCGACGCCAATACGTCAGGATGCCGTTTGGGTTGAAGGGAGCTCCGGCCACCTTCCAGAGAGCCATGGACCGGATCTTAGCACCCCACAAACAGTATGCAGCGGCCTACCTAGATGCCATCGTCATATTTAGCCAGGACTGGGAAAGTCATCTGGACAAAGTTCAAGCCATACTTGATGCCCTAAGGAAGGCGGGCTTTACTATCAACCCGAAGAAATGTGCCATGGGGATGGAGGAAGCCAAGTACCTAGGGTACGTGGTTGGTAGAGGGGAAATAAAACCACAAATAAATAAGGTCGAGGCGATCTTGAACTGGCCACAGCCCCTCTCGAAGAAGCAGGTCATGGCGTTTCTAGGCATTGTGGGCTACTATCGAAGATTTGTCCCTAACTTTGCCCTGATAGCAGCCCCACTGATGGATCTTCTGAAAGGGATGAAGTCAGCTATGGCCAAGTGGTCCCCGGAAGCAGAAGTGACCTGCCAGGAATTGAAACTGGTCCTCTGTAAACAACCAGTCTTGGTGGCACCCAGCTTCTCCAAGGAGTTTGTGGTCCAGATGGATGCATCGGATGTCGGGCTGGGAGCAGTCTTGTCCCAGGAGATTAACGGAGAAGAACACCCTGTAAAATACCTCAGTCTGAAGCTCTCCGCTTGTGAGAAGGACTACTCCATTGTAGAAAAAGAATGTTTGGCCATTAAGTGGGCGTTAAACACTCTGAGGTATTACCTATTAGGCAGAAGGTTCAGGTTAGTGTCAGACCATGCCCCATTGAGGTGGATGCGAGAAAAGAAGGGAAACAATGCCAGAGTGACTAGGTGGTTCCTGGCTCTACAAGATTTTAGTTTCCGGGTAGAGCATAGGCCTGGGAAACAACATGGGAATGCCGCTGCCTTGTCAAGGGTTTATTGTATGGTGACAGAAGGTGCCAAGCCCTACGGCTTTGGACAGAGGGGGGGTGTATGTAAGGTTGCTGCTGGACAGATCGTGGACGGGAGGTATGTGTCCTCGAAGTGCCATGCTTCGGTGATGTAGGATCCGGAGAAGCAGGCTCCAGCACACATAGTGCTGAGAGGAATTTAATGAGTCCGGATTACAGGGCCGGGTTTTATGAGCAGCTGAAAGAGCACCTGTGGCACCTAACAGGTGTTGGCAATAACTAAATCACACTTGCAGCCAGTTAACATGGATTAAAGTTGACTCAACTTCTGTCCTGTGTCCTTGTGTGTACCACATTGAGCATGGAGAAAAGAAAGAAGACCAAAGAACTGTTTGCGGACTTGTGAAACCAAATTGTGAGGAAGCATGAGCAATCTGAAGGCTACAAGTCCGTCTCCAAAGACCTGAATGTTCCTGTGTCTTCCGTGCGCAGTGTCATCAAGAAGTTTAAAGCCCATGGCACTGTGGCTAACCTCCCTACATGTGGACGGAAAAGAAAAATTGACGAGAGATTTCAACGCAAGATTGTGCGGATGGTGGATAAAGAACCTCGACTAACATCCAAACAAGTTCAAGCTGCCCTGCAGTCCGAGGCTACAACAGTGTCAACCCGTACTATCCGTCGGCGTCTGAATGAAAAGGGACTGTATGGTAGGATACCCAGGAAGACCCCACTTCTTAACCCGAGACATAAAAAAGCCAGGCTGGAGTTTGCCAAAACTTACCTGATAAAGCCTAAAACTGGAAGTGCATTGAGGTGAAGGTGAAGAGGTATTGGGAATCCTGCAGAAAATACCTGTGTGAATTGCGTGAAGAGGTATTGGGAATCCTGCAGAAAATACCTGTGTGAATTGCGTGAAGAGGTATTGGGAATCCTGCAGAAAATACCTGTGTGAATTGCAGTGAGTGCTGCATTGTGATCTGCTGAGTGCTTTTCTACCTGTTTAGATTTATTGGGCTTTTTAAAATCTATTTTCTCACTACAGTTTTAGTTTCTTAGTTTACTACCTGTGTATTTAAGGGTTAACTACATTGCACTAAAATCCTGAGGTGTAGATTTACTCACAAGGGGTTAATTAAGGGGAAGGGGTCATAATTAAGGGTTTATAAGGGGCAGCTGGATGGGCATAAAGTCCTTTGGAAGTGCATTGAGGTGAAGGGTACATTGCTGGAAAAGGAAAAAAAAAAAAAAAAACCACTTTAAATCTCTTAGTTTGCGAGTGTGAACGAGCTGCGTGTGTCCGGAGCGTAAGTGCGAACGAAAGTAAGTGTGTGACTTGTTTTTCAGTGACTTTGGATTCAGGGAGTTTGGAAGGGAGGACTTAGGACTGAATTGCTGACTGTATTTCATTCTTTCTTTACTTTACTTTTTACTTAATTAATCCACCTGACCTACTTAGCTGATTCCCCCGTCCATACTTGATACTTAATTGATCCCCCGTCCATACTTAACTGATCCCCCGCCGATATCTAATTGATACACTTGCACATCCCTAATTGATCCCCGTCCATACACCTATATATAAATAATTGTGTTTTGTACTTGTATATATATACTGACTGTATCCCCATATTTAGAATGACGTCCATGTTGGACGGAGCCGTGCAGTGTACATCTTGCACAATGTATGCATTCCGTGAGCACCCCCTCGAGGATCCATACTGCTGCGAGAGATGTGAGCATATCGTGCACTTGGAAGCCCAAATTCTGGATCTAAGTGCTCAGATAGCGGTACTGAGGAGCATCGACAACATAGAACGGAGTTTGCTGCTCACCGAGCAGACACTCAATGGGTCAATACTGGGGGTGGAGCATAGAGGGGAAGTGCAGGCTGAACAGGCAGGGAGCTGGATAACAGTAAGGAGGGATAGAGGGAAGAAGTATAGGAAGGCTGGTTCAGAACCGGCATTATTGGAGCACGACAGATCCTCTGACCGCCGGGGGAGTGTATGCTCCAGTAATGAGGGGGAGGGGGGAAGTGTAGGGCAGGCAAGACAGGTTCTGGTAGTGGGTGACTCTATTATTAGGGGGACAGACAGGGCAATCTGTCACAAAGACCGGGATCGCCGAACGGTGTGCTGCCTCCCTGGCGCTCGAGTCCGGCACATCGCGGATCGGGTTGACAGGTTACTGGGTGGGGCTGGCGAAGACCCAGTGGTCATGGTCCACATCGGCACCAATGACAAACTGAGTGGTAGATGGAGGGTCCTTAAAAATTATTTCAGGGACCTAGGTAGGAAGCTTAGGGCAAGGACCTCCAAGGTAGTTTTCTCAGAAATACTACCAATCCCGCGAGCCACACAGGAGCGCCAACAGGAGGTTAGGGAGGTGAATAAGTGGCTAAAGAGTTGGTGCAAGGCAGAAGGGTTTGGGTTCATGGAGAACTGGGCCGACTTCGCGGTCGGCTACAGGCTCTACCGTAGGGACGGGCTGCACCTCAATGGGGAGGGTGCAGCGGTGCTGGGGAAGAAGATGGCTAATAGGTTGGAGGAGTTTTTAAACTAGAGACGGGGGGGGGGAAACCAAGGAAATAGGTGGGATGTGAGGCAAGCAAGGGGGAAGGGGAGAAGTGAATATAATGAGGGTGGAGAGGGGGGTGGGGATAGTACAGTTAGATCGTTAGAGAAGAATAGGATGCTAAATAACCACAAAGTTTTATCTTGCATGCTGACCAACGCAAGAAGCCTGACCAATAAGGCGGATGAGCTGCGGGCGCTTATATGGGAGGAGAGGTATGACATCGTAGGTATAACAGAGACTTGGCTAGACGATAGCTACGACTGGGCGGTAAATTTATTAGATTATAGTTTATTTAGAAGGGACCGGAAACAGGGGAAAGGCGGAGGAGTCTGCTTATATGTAAAGTCATGTCTAAAACCCAGACTAAGGGAAGATATAGGAGAGGGAGAAGAGGGGGTCGAGTCCATGTGGGTAGAGATAGAGGGAACTAAAAATAATAATAAAATATTACTGGGGGTCTGCTATAAGCCACCCAATATAACAGAGGAGAATGAGAAACTGCTATTAGGACAAATAGACAAAGTAGCAAAACATAATGAAGTGATTGTAATGGGGGATTTCAACTACCCGGATATTGACTGGGAAACAGAAACCTGTAGATCTCAGAAAGGAAAAAGGTTCTTGAAAAATATTAAGGATAATTATCTCTCCCAACTAGTGCAGGAACCAACGAGAGGGAAGGCCGTGTTAGACTTAATATTGACTAATAGGCCTGATAGAATAACTGAGGTACAGATAGGGGGGCACCTAGGTAATAGCGACCATAATATTATCGACTTCAAAATGCCCTTCAGTAGGGTTATCAATAAGGGAACAACAAAAACATTAAACTTTAGGAGGGCAAAGTTTGATCAGCTGAAAGAAAGCCTTCAACTTATTGACTGGGACAAAGTTCTTAATCAAAGGAATACGAATAGTAAATGGGAAACCTTCAAAAGAATTCTGAATACTCAGTGCGAGAGGTATATACCGTATGGGAATAAAAGGGCCAGAAATAAGAGGAAACCAATATGGTTGAACAAGAACGTAAAAGGGGCGTTAAATAGCAAAAAAGAGGCATTCAAGAGATTAAAACAGGAAAACAGTAAGGAGGCACTAATGTGTTACAAGGAAAAAACGAGAACCTGCAAAAAACAAATAAAAATAGTGAAGGAGGAAACAGAGAGACGTATTGCTAGGGAAAGTAGATCAAATCCCAAACTGTTCTTTACGTATATAAATAGTCAAAGGATTAAATCGGATAATATTGGACCGATAAAAAGTGAGGAAGGCAAAATCATAGAGAAAGATGAGGATAAAGCTAATCTATTAAATAATTTTTTTTCGACAACTTTCACAAAGGAAATCGAACTAACAGGAGAAATGAGAAGTGACAAACTTAATCCTCCACTAAGTATGACAAATCTAACCCAAGCTGGGGTACAGAAACGCCTCAGTAACATTAAAATAAACAAATCACCAGGACCTGATGGCATACACCCACGGGTACTAAGGGAACTAAGTAATGTGATAGACAGACCGTTATATCTTATATTTAAGGACTCTGTTGAGACTGGGTCTGTGCCACTTGATTGGCGACAGGCGAATGTAGTGCCAATATTCAAAAAGGGAGCGAAAAGTGACGCCGGAAACTATCGGCCGGTGAGTCTGACGTCCGTTGTGGGCAAAATTTTTGAAAGCTTCATTAAAGAGGCAATTACGGAGCATCTTGATGCTAATAATCTTTTAATCCCGAACCAACATGGATTCATGAGGAATCGCTCCTGCCAAACAAACCTGATTGACTTCTACGAGGAGGTTAGCTCTCGAGTAGATCAGGGGGAACCAGTGGATGTCGTGTATCTCGACTTCTCAAAAGCTTTCGATAGCGTGCCACATAATAGGTTGGTATACAAAATGAGAATGATGGGGCTGGGGGAAAATGTCTGCAAGTGGGTAGCTAACTGGCTAAGGGATAGAAGGCAGAGGGTGGTTATAAATGGAATATACTCAGATTGGGTAAGCGTCACTAGTGGGGTACCACAGGGGTCTGTACTAGGCCCAATGTTATTTAATATCTTTATTAACGACATAGTCAACGGGATAAATAGTAAAATATCAATATTTGCAGATGACACAAAGTTATGTAAAACAATTAATACAAAAGAGGACAGTGCAGACCTACAGAGGGATTTGGATAAGCTGGGTAGGTGGAGCATTAAATGGCAAATGAGGTTTAACGAGGAGAAATGTAAGGTCATACATATGGGAAGGAGAAATGGAAGTCACCAGTACTCACTGAATGGGAAATCATTGGGGAATTCAGAGATGGAGAAGGACTTGGGCATCTTGATTGATGGCAAACTAAATTGGAGTGCCCAAAGTCAGGCCGCTGCTGTAAGGGCAAACAGGGTAATGGGATGTATCAGAAGAGGTATAGCTGCAAAGGATGAGAACATTGTTCTTCCACTGTACAAAGCACTGGTCAGACCACACTTGGAATACTGTGCTCAGTTATGGGCCCCAATATATAGAAAGGATATAAATGAGCTTGAAAAGGTACAAAGGAGGGCAACAAAATTAATAAAGGGAATGGAGGGACTGCAATACCCAGAGAGGTTGGCAAAACTAGGACTATTCAGCCTGGAAAAGAGAAGGTTGAGGGGGGACATAATAAATGTGTACAAATATGTTAGGGGACAGTATAGAGACCTTGCCAGGGATTTGTTCAAAAGGAGGGATATTACGGTAACAAGAGGGCATTCACTAAGACTGGAAGAGAAAAGGTTTCAGCACCAGCATAGGAAGGGGTTCTTTACGGTAAGAGCAGTGAGAATATGGAATTCACTGAGTGAGGAGACGGTGATGTCAGATTCACTACACCAGTTCAAGCGGGGACTGGATGCATTTCTAGATACCAGGCAGATTTCAGCATATACTTAAAAATAAAATAAAATAGTAAGTTGATACAGGGATTTATTCTGACTGCTGGTTTCAGAGTCAGGAGGGAATTTTTCCTCAGGTGAAGATTGGCCAAATCATTTGGGGTTTTTGCCCTCCTCTGGATCAACTTTAGCAATTACAGAACTAACAGGTCGAACTTGATGGACGCAAGTCTTTATTCGGCTTTTACTAACTATGTTTACAAACTATGTTACTATGTTTTGGAAGAATGTTCTCTGGTCAGATGAGACAAAAGTCGAGCTTTTTGGGAAAAACCATTAACATAGAGTGTACAGGAAAAAAAAAGAGGCATTCAAAGAAAAGAACATGGTCCCTACAGTCAAACATGGCGGAGGTTCCCTGATGTTTTGGGGTTGCTTTGCTGCCTCTGGCACTGGACTGCTTGACCGTGTGCATGGCATTATGAAGTCTGAAGACTACCAACAAATTTTGCAGCATAATGTAGGGCCCAGTGTGAGAAAGCTGGGTCGCCCTTAGAGGTCATGGGTCTTCCAGCAGGACAATGACCCAAAACACACTTCCAAAAGCACTATAAAATGGTTTTAGAGAAAGCACTGGAGACTTCTAAGGTGGCCAGCAATGAGTCCAGACCTGAATCCCATAGAACACCTGTGGAGAGATCACAAAATGGCAGTTTGGAGAAGGCACCCTTCAAATATCAGGGACCTGGAGCAGTTTGCCAAAGAAGAATGGTCTACGATTCCAGCAGAGCATTGTAAGAAACTCATTGATGGTTACCGGAAGCGGTTGTTCGCAGTTATTTTGGCTAAAGGTTGTGCAACCAAGTATTAGGCTGAGGGTGCCAATACTTTTGTCTGGCCCATTTTTGGAGTTTTGTGTGAAATGATCAAGGTTTTGATTTTTGCTTCATTCTCTTTTGTATTTTTTCCTTCCAAGCAAATTAAATGAAGATAATAATACCAAAGAATTTGTGATTGCAATCATTTTCAGGAAGAAACTGAGTATTATCTGATAGAATTGCAGGGGTGCCAATACTTTTGGCCACCACTGTAATAAGTGAGCTGTCATTTATTCATAAGACGTTCTATTCTTCAGAGCTGAGACTGTAAAATAAAAAGTGAACAATAAAATATCTGATGACTGTTCTTTCACTGTGAGTAAGAAACAGATAATAAAATTAAAGGAAAAATAACTGAGGGGAGAACCCTGCAGGTTTATTGTCCTTCTATAGCTGTATGGTGGCAGGATGGTGACACTGCTGGAGTCCTGGTGAGGATCTGCATGATATTCATTTCTGTTGACTTTTTATTGCCAACATATTCTGCAGTGATGTACATATAGTCCCTGCCCACAATGCGGTACACATGAGGGACAATTTCATATTAAGCCAAGTAACCTATGATGTCAAGGTCTCATATTTACAAGGTGCTTATTGGCAATCTGAGCCGGCGAATGGCTCTGTGTCCGTATATTCGCTATATACTGCCCGCAATATCTTGTAGAAAGCTCACAGTGACTAAAATGTATAAATAGTTCTCTTTGGAGAATTTAATTAGATCCATTCATACCTTACCTTATAATGAGGACTTAAAGGGCTTTTATAACTAGGTAAAACAAGCTTAACGGGACTGTCCAGGACTTATATATTAATGACCGATTTTAGGATAAGTCATCAACAGGGTGGGACTGGGCTGGCGGGGTACCCTTCTGCAGAGGAGAGGGGGAGAAGAGAATGAAAAAATAAAAAACCTGCGGTTTTAAGGGGCACGGGCCCTTTAAAAGCGCAGGCACAGTGTATGCAGGGACGCGCTCACGCGGCGTTCATTACCTGAACCGCCGTGACACACGTCCCAGTGAAGCAGCTGAAGCTGCGCGTCTCCCTTCCCCGGCCGGCGTATGACGTCATCGTCATGCGCCTGCAGTGAAGGAGGCGCGCAACTCAGCCGCCGGAGAAGGAGGACACCGCACGGGAGAGCAGGAAGGTAAGAGGTGTCTGTGTGTGTGTCTGTGTGTATATGAGTGGATGCAGAATGGGATGGGCCCCTGGCTGGACACACAAGGGGGGGCCCGGTTAGACACACAAGGGGGGACCCTGGCTGGACACACAAGGGGGGGACCGGATGGACACACAAGGGGGGCCTTGCTGGACACACAAGGGGGAGCCCTGGCTGGACACACAAGGGGGAACCCTGGCTGGACACACAAGGGGGAGCCCTGGCTGGACACACAAGGAGAAGCCCTGGCTGGACACACAAGGGGGAGCCCTGACTGGACACACAAGGGGGAGCCCTGGCTGGACACAAAAGGAGGGAGCTGGATGGACACACAAGGGGGAACCCTGGCTGGACCCACAAGGGGGAGCCCTGGCTGGACACACAAGGGGAAGCCCTGACTGGACACACAAGAGGGAACCCTGGCTGGACACACAAGGGGGAACCCTGGCTGGACACACAAGGGGGAACACTGGCTGGACACACAAGGGTGAGAGCCTGGCTGGACACACAAGGGGGAACCCTGGCTGGACACACAAGGGTGGGAGCCTGGCTGGACACATAAGGGGGAGCCTGGCTGGACACATGGGAAAGGGTGGGCAGGATGGCTATATGGTGGGGCAGGCTGGACACATGGAGGCCAGGATGGATATATGAGGGGGATGGATATATGGCGGGCCGGATATATGGGGGGCGGGGCAGGCTGGACACATGATGGCCAGGATGGATATGTGGGGGGCAGGCTGGACACATGGGGGGCTAGGATAGGTATGTTGGGGGGCAGGCTCGATACACGTGGGCTAGGATAAATATATGGAGGGGCCACGCTGGACATATGGGGGCCAGTATGGATATATGGGGGGGTGTCAGGATGGATATATGCAGGGGGAAGGGCAGGATGGATATATGAGGGGGCAGGCTGGACACATGGAGGCCAGGATGGATATATGGGGGGCAGGCTGGAAACATGGAGGCCAGGATGGATATATTGGGGGGGGCAGGCTGGACACATGGAGGCCAGGATGGTTATGTAGGGGGGGCATGCTGGACACATGGAGGCCAGGATGGATATGTGGGGGGGCAGGCTTGACACATGGGGCTTTAGGACAGATATATGGGAGGGGGCAGGCTGGACACATGGAGGCCAGGACAGATATATGGGGGGCAGGCTGGAAACATGGAGGCCAGGATGGATATGTGGGGGGGCAGGCTGGACACATGGAGGCCAGGATGGATATATGGGGGGAACAGGAGGGCCACATGGGGGACTAGGATGGGTATATGGGAGGGGGCAGGCTCGATACACGTGGGCTAGGATAAATATATGGAGGGGTCACACTGGACATATGGGGGCCAGAAGGGATATATGGGGGGTGTCAGGATGGATATATGCAGGGAAGGGGGGGCCAGGATGGATATATGGGGGTGCCAGGCTGAACAAGGGACTTAATTACTGTTTGGTGCCAGATTGAGGAACATACTTTATTAGTTTATGGTGGCCAGTGAGGAACATTATTATTTTAGAGTCCAATTAGAGACATTATTACTTCTGTAATATAATTTACTTTTTAGGAAATTGTTTTCCATGGGATAGGACAAAAGCGGGCTCCTGTTACTGTGCAGGGCGGCACTATCTCGCTTTTTTTCTTCAACTGGTGTAGCGTAGAAGTCGGGGGGTGGAGTGGGAATATTCCCTAGAAGAGATCAGTTATTGATAACTGTGTGTTATTTTCTGCAGAGATGATTCCTGGCTGGAAGAAGTGATGGCCGTCTGTGCCAGATGAAGAAGAAAAGCGGAGATGAAGGACTTCACCTAGAGACGTCACTGGTGAGTCAGTGTATTACATGTGACTCGCCCCCTGGGCCGTGGGGCACTCGGATCCGTGCAATAGGGAGACGATGGGGGTAGTAGTGGCGACCCGGTTCTGTGGCTCAGGGTGGTCAGGCCAATGGTAGTCTGCTATGTTCTGCTGATAATGTCCGACTACGCCACCCGTGGATTGCGGTTATTAGGAACCGCCGCTGCATGCAGACCGCTGGGGCTGATGAGGTGTGCAGCTAGGGTAGTGTGACTCTCCACGGGAAGAGTGCGGCCCCAGGGCAGTATAATGGATGTTGGGAGTGATGGTAGTGGGAGTCCCAGTGCTGATTGTGCTGGAGGAGCAAGGAGCACACAGACAACAGGTTGCAGTTCAGGGTCTTTACTAAACAGGTAAACTGACCCACAAACAGTCCCGGCTAGGAGGGGACCTGGATGTCTGAGAGCAACGGGGAAATTGGCCCTGGTCAGGGTGAGGGTGTAGGCCTACCGTGCTTTCTGCACTCCTTCTGGCTATCTCCTCCTGATAGGGTAACAGCCCACGTTTCCGAGCTTTCCGTGTTTTCTCGCCTGTATGGCCTGCGACGTGGGTTCCTTTCTGCTCCCAGCCTTGTATGGCTTTACTGGTCCCTTCTGTTGTGGCAGGGCCTCCAGGCTTCTTAGGCCAAGGAATATACAGTCCCTTGCGGACTGGTTCTCTGCTGGGGGATGTGGAATCCTTCCAGCCTCAGACACCAAAGTCTGGTAGATTAAGTCTGTTATCTGCCAAGACAGGCTTGCTTCGCCTCTTGTCTCTGGCTTGTGGCTCTCCTCCTGCCACACTTCCTCTTAGGTGCAGTGCAACTGTCTGTCCCTGCTCTGCTGAGACACCTCTCAGTCCTGAGACAGGTCATCTGGGTTCTCTCTAACCCTGCCCCCAGCACCAGCTTTTATAGGGGCAGCCTGCTCCCCCTACTGGCCTGAGACAGGAGGCATTGCATGCTAATGTTCCCCTGACTAGAGAACCTCCCCCCTGCTCTCAGACACAGCTTTAATTACACTTGTGGCATCCAGGCCAGGGTGACACATTCCCCCCTAGTGAAATTTAGTACTCCGGGACTAAACAGTAAACAAAGACAATATGCATATCAATAAAACATTAATAGACAGACGACGCACAAATTGAGTTCTTAAGGTCACAGTGTGGCCTGTGACCGGGTGTCCATATCACCAGCACAACGGGGAGCCTTAACCAGGTGGGGGTCTGTCCTACCCCAAGTCCTTCACAGTCTTAGTTCATTCCTGGGTTAGGCTCTGAACGAAGTCCATACAAGGTCCCGGTTATAAAAAGTCCATAACCTGTGAGTCCTTACGGTAGCTGCAAGAAACTGAAACAGAGTATTACCAAACATGCATGTAACTTTGCAAACAATTCAACATTTGGCAACAGGGTTATTTACAATTTTAGTACACTCTATATTCTCCAGCGAGCGGGTATCTGTCCCTTTGTGCTCCTGGTTGACCTACGTAGCCCACTGTCTGGTGGTGGACTGACTTGGCTTTCCCCACTAGCGTTAGGGGTGCAGCTACCAGCTGGGTGTACAGGTAGGGCAGGCAGCTGTCTGCGGGTCCTTTGGCTTACCGCAGGCATGGCAGGCTCACTGTCAGCAGAGGGTTGACTCTCCTGGGCTGCTGGTACAGGCTCTTCTGCCTCTGGAACTGCTTGCTCCTCTTCACCTTCCGGCTCTGGTGTTGGTTGTTGCTGTGCCGGTTGCAGGAAATGCAGGACAGGTACCACTATGGCATCATTTATGCGAGTCCAGGACTGAGGGAACTCTCCGAGAACGGTGCTGATCATTTCTTCTTTGTCCTCTGCGGGTTCAAGGTCACTCTGATCCTCTTCTGCACTACGGAGTTGCTCAGGGCACCTTTTGAGATGGTCTCTGGAGACGACACTAGTGGTTTCTCCTCCGTCCTTGGTGATTACGCACACCTTTGGGTTGTCGTGGTCAGACTGCAGTACGGTGTAGGGTTCCCTTTCCCACTGGTCGTCCAACTTATGTAGCCTTCTTTTTCGCTTTAGGACTTGCTCACCAGGTTCTAGGGGACTAGCAGGGGCGTGTTGATTGAAGAGTCTTTCTTGCTTCTCTCTCACCTGGGCCAGGCTCTTCTCCACACTCTCCTGTACCTTCTTGTACTGCAGTTGCCTTTCCGTATCCCAGTCCGCATCCGGGGAGGTGTCCTCAGGTATTAGGACTCCCATCTCCAGGTCTACGGGCAGCTTTCCTGGTCTAGCTCGCATCAGGTAAGCCGGGGTGCAGTTTGTAGCATTCACCGGGATATTGTTGTATAGGTCTATCAGGTCCGGCAGTTTTTCTGGCCACAGGCTGCGTTCCTCCAGGGGCAACGTCTTCAGGAGATCAATGACTATATTGTTCATCTTCTCACACATCCCGTTGGTTTGGGGGTGGTAAGGCGTTGTACGAATCTTCTTACAGCCATAGAGGTTGCAGAACTCCTGGAAGATTTCAGCCTCGAACGCTGGACCCTGGTCTGTCAGGACCTGTTCCGGATACCCGTGTGGATGGCAGAAATATTGCTGGAAGGCTCTGGCCGCTGTTTGGGCTGTCAAGTCCTTTACCGGGACCACCACTAGAAAACGGGAATAGTGGTCCACGATTGTCAGGGCATAGATGTATCCTGACCGGCTGGGAGCCAATTTGACGTGGTCCAGAGCTACCAGCTCAAGAGGCTGCGTGGTGACGATGGGCCTCAAGGGTGTCTTCTGGCTGGCACGGTCCTTCCTCCTTAGGTGACAAGGGCCACAGTCTCTGCACCATTTTTCTACAGCTCCTCTCATGCCGACCCAAAAGAATCTTCCTCTTAGTAGGAACTCCAGTTTCTTCCAACCGAAGTGTCCCGCTCTGTCATGGTAAGCCCCCAGGACCATAGCTGCATCCCTCCTTGGGACCACGACTTGCCAGGTCAGCTCGTGCGTCCGGTGGTTGACAATCCTTCTGCACAACTTGCCTTCGTAGAGGAACAGCTTGCTCTTCTCCTTCCATAGCTGCTTGGCTTCCTCTGGGGCATCTGGATCTAAGCGGGCGTCTTCCCGGGTCAGCAGATCTTTCACCAGGCGGACTGCAGGGTCACTATCTTGGGTCTCGGCCCAGCTGTGGTGAGGTAGGGGATTCATCATCACAGTTGTTAGATCCTCCTCCTTCACGCGGTGAGAGTGTTGAGCGGCTCCATACCGGTGAAACGCGGGGAGTTCTACCTCCTCCAGCTCTTCTGGGTCTTCGTCACCTTCAGGTAAGTGAGGCATCCTTGATAGGGCGTCCGCGTTGGCGTTGGTTTTGCCTGCCCGGTACTTGATCACGAAGTCATAGTTGGAGAGACGGGCCATCCACCGCTGTTCCAGGGCACCCAGTCTTGCATTGTCCAGGTGTGTCAACGGGTTGTTGTCCGTGTACACGGTGAACTTTGCGGAGGCCAGGTAATGCTTGAAGCGTTCCGTCACGGCCCACACCACCGCCAAGAATTCTAGCTTGAAGGAGCTGTAATTCTCCGGGTTCCTTTCGGTGGGCCTCAGCTTCCGGCTGGCGTATGCGATCACCTGTTATCTGCCCTGTTGGTTTTGGGACAATACGGCTCCCAGTCCCACATTACTGGCATCTGTGTGGAGAATGAAAGGCTGGCCATAATCAGGGTAGGCCAGGATCTCATCCCCTGTGAGGGCCATCTTTAGCTGGCGGAAGGACTCCTCTTCCGGTTTATCCCACTTGAAGGGCGGCTTTTGCCTCCTGGACTTAGACTGTCCGATCAGGAGGTCCTGCATAGGAGCTGCCATCTTGGTGAACCCGGGGATGAATCTTCGGTAGTAGCCTACCAACCCGAGAAACTGTCTCACCTCTTTGATGTTCGAGGGGCTTGGCCAGCTCTTGATTGCCGTGACCTTGTCAGGGTCGGGGGCCACTCCTTCCGCGCTTACCACGTGCCCTAGGTACTGGACCTTTGGTTTCAGCAGGTGACACTTCGATGGTTTCACCTTCAGGCCATAGCCTGCCAGGGCTTCGAACACCTCGGCCAGGTGCTTCAGATGGTCCTCGTAGGTCTTCGAATAGACGATCACGTCGTCCAGGTAAAGGAGGACCGTCTCGAAGTTTCGGTGCCCTAGACAGCATTCCATCAGCCGCTGGAAGGTCCCTGGTGCGTTGCAGAGCCCGAAAGGCATGCAGTTGAATTCGCTCAGTCCCATCGGGGTGGTGAAGGCGGTCTTCTCCTTGTCAGCCTCTGCCACAGGAACCTGCCAGTACCCGCTAGTAAGGTCCAAAGTAGAAAAGAAGTTAGCTGATTTTAGTGCGGCTAAAGACTCCTCTATTCTAGGCAGCGGATATGCGTCTTTGTGAGTGATACGGTTGATTTGTCTATAGTCGACGCACATTCTCATGGTGCCGTCTTTCTTTTTGACCAGAACCAAGGGGGCTGCCCAGGGGCTACAGCTGTCTCTAATAACCCCAGCTTCTTTCATCTCTCTTAGCATGCCCCTTGCGTTCTGATAATGTGCAGGGGGTACAGGTCTGTGCCTCTCTTTTATCGGTGGGTGGCTCCCTGTGGGGATGTGGTGTTCTATCCCCTCTACTCTGCCGAAGTCTAGCGGGTGCTTACTAAAGACTCTCTCGTACTCCTGTACCACCCAGTAGACTCCTTGTTTTTGGTGCAGGGGAGTGGAGTCAGCACCCACGTGGAGTTTCTGGCACCAGTCCTCCTTTTGTTTCTGGGAGCCATTACTCTCCGCCTGTGGAGATGGAGGCAAAGGTTCCACGGCCCTGATAGCTTTGTGTTCGACCACAAACAGCTTGGCAAGTGTAGCGTACCTGGGTAAGTGTACCTCCCTCTCCCCAATGTTGAGGATGCGGATGGGCACCCTCCCATGACGGACATCAACCACCCCCCGGGCTGTCAAAATGGTGGGCCTGCTGTCTGAGTACACGGGTTCTACCATGTCTTGGTAGTCTCTACCTCTCAACCCGATTGCAGTCCGACACCAGATCATCATTTCACTTTTGGGAGGCATGGAAATGGGGAATGGGTCACTCAGTCTTACGCTACCGATCTCACCACCAGACAGTTCTACCTGCTGCCGTCTCATCAGGGCCTTTATCTCCTTGTTGAGGATTCTCTGTTGGCTGGAACTAGCATTCACCGCCACCTGTTGTAAGATTACAATTACCTCTGAAAGACAATTTTCAATCACGTTAGTACCCACAGTTATTTTAGGGTGACTTTCATGACGGTCAATGTCCACAATAATTACTCCCTGTGCCGGTAGTTCAACTTTACCAATCTTAATGGTCATCTCCTTGAACCCCATCTGCGGCACGGGTAAGCCATTACTGGCGATGATGCTCAAGTTACCGTCTGGATACCGTGTGATATCAGCATCAGTCCAATACTGCTTAAAAAGTACATAAGGGATAGTGGTTACTTGTGACCCAGTATCCAGCAAGGCGCTCATGGGGATACCGTCCAGCACCACGGGTAAAACCGTGCGCGCCCCAACGTACTTATTACGCCAATTGTAAGGGCCTGGTGATCTTATGCCTGGGGGTTGGCCCTCTGCCCCAGGTAGACCCGTTTAAATTACAGTACCTGGAAATGTGTCCGGGCTGGTTGCATCGACGGCAAATGGGCTGTCCATCCTCTGCGTAGCGGTCTGTGGGCCTCCCTCGGAACGACGGGATCCTCCTCTGTCGACGCCATGGGACATTCTCCGGACTTGAAGCCAGCTCGATGGGTCTTGACGGGTCCACTTGCAACGCCTGGACGGTCCTGGTCAACGCCGCGACGCTCCTGGTCAGCTCCTGGACTTGGTGGTGCAGATCTTTCGACGGGGCTTGGTTCAGGGCCTGTGCATCAGCCTCCACGGAGTCCATAGAGGAGGGCGCCACCTCCTGGTGGTAAGTGATAGCAGGGCGCCGGGGGTTTATAGCGCTACTGGTTGCAGATTCACGGAGCACCCTTATGGCCCTGTCCTTAAATTGGGCAAAGGTCAGGTCGGGGTTCTGAAAGAACATGAGGCGCAGTTGGGCCCTGTGGGCGCTAGACAGCAGACCTTCTATGAATTGTTCTGTTAGCAGCTTATCCGTTTCCTGCACACTGCCAGGGTCAGTTTGTTGAATAGCCCTCAAGGCTTCCTGCAGATTTAGGGCATAGTCTCTGATGCTGTCCTGTGCCCGCTGCTTACATCCATAGAACCTCATTTTAATCTCAGCGGAAGTACGTGTGTCAAAGGTACCCCGCAGCCGGGCCAGAATACCCTTCACAGTCCTTTTCTCCTCAGTGGGCCATGATTTTACCTCCCGCTGGGCTGCGCCAGCTAACTGCCCTGTTAATATGCTGACCTTCTGTTCCTCTGTCAGGGGGTAAACGTGGAACAAACTGTATAGCCTTTCCTTGAAGTCAGTTAGGGCATGGGGCTCCCCTGAGTATTTGGGCAGCCAGGCCGCTCCAGGGATGTAGGGCAAGGAAAAGGGCATCACCGCTGCTGCAGCTGCGTTGGTGGTAGTGGGCGCCCCTGTGTCCGTCATCTTCCTCCCCCCCTAGTTACGCGTGGCCTACCTTCCGACGATCCTCTTCTGTAGGCCGCGGCTCCGCTGCTGCTGCTATGGACGAGGACCTGGCGTCGCGTCCTGATGACGTCAGCGTCGCTCTCTCTCCCTTCCAGGACCTTGCGCAGCGTCGGTGCGTGGGGCGGAGCTTCGGATCTCGCGCGGTTTTGACGTCCACGCCCATCTTCTTCCCGCGCGGCGTCCTGAAGATGGCGTCCGATGGCGGAAAGCAGCTGCGGATGGTGGGAAGGCGGCAGAAGACGGCGGGAAAAGGTCCAAGATGGCGTCCGATGGCGGGAATCGGCTCCGGATGGCGGGAAACGACTCCGGACGGCGGGAAACTTTGCCACAGGTAAGTTACAAAAGTCTTTTTCAGGCACGCAGTACCCGGTGGTTGCGGGCACGAAATCCTGCCGACTACGCCAAAGCTGACTCGCCCCCTGGGCCGTGGGGCACTCGGATCCGGGCAATAGGGAGACGATGGGGGTAGTAGTGGCGACCCGGTTCCGTGGCTCAGGGTGGTCAGGCCAATGGTAGTCTGCTATGTTCTGCTGATAATGTCCGACTACGCCACCCGTGGATTGCGGTTATTAGGAACCGCCGCTGCATGCAGACCGCTGGGGCTGATGAGGTGTGCATCTAGGGTAGTGTGACTCTCCACGGGAAGAGTGCGGCCCCAGGGCAGTATAATGGATGTTGGGAGTGATGGTAGTGGGAGTCCCAGTGCTGATAGTGCTGGAGGAGCAAGGAGCACACAGACAACAGGTTGCAGTCCAGGGTCTTTACTAAACAGGTAAACTGACCCACAAACAGTCCCGGCTAGGAGGGGACCTGGATGTCTGAGAGCAACGGGGAAATTGGCCCTGGTCAGGGTGAGGGTGTAGGCCTACCGTGCTTTCTGCGCTCCTTCTGGCTATCTCCTCCTGATAGGGTAACAGCCCACGTTTCCGAGCTTTCCGTGTTTTCTCGCCTGTATGGCCTGCGACGTGGGTTCCTTTCTGCTCCCAGCCTTGTATGGCTTTACTGGTCCCTTCTGTTGTTGCAGAGCCTCCAGGCTTCTTAGGCCAAGGAATATACAGTCCCTTGCGGACTGGTTCTCTGCTGGGGGATGTGGAATCCTTCCAGCCTCAGACACCAAAGTCTGGTAGATTAAGTCTGTTATCTGCCAAGACAGGCTCTCTTCGCCTCTTGTCTCTGGCTTGTGGCTCTCCTCCTGCCACACTTCCTCTTAGGTGCAGTGCAACTGTCTGTCCCTGCTCTGCTGAGACACGTCTCAGTCCTGAGACAGGTCATCTGGGTTCTCTCTAACCCTGCCCTCAGCACCAGCTTTTATAGGGGCAGCCTGCTCCCCCTACTGGCCTGAGACAGGAGGCATTGCATGCTAATGTTCCCCTGACTAGAGAACCTCCCCCCTGCTCTCAGACACAGCTTTAATTACACTTGTGGCATCCAGGCCAGGGTGACACACATGTACACTTACACTACACACGTGGTCAAAACTGTTGGTACCCCTCGTTTAATGAAAGAAAAACCCACAATGGTCACAGAAATAACTTGAATCTGACAAAAGTAATAATAAATTAAAAATCTATGAAAATGAACAAATGAAAGTCAGACATTGCTTTTCTGCTTCCACAGAATAAAAAAAATAAAATAAACTGATGAAATAGGCCTGGACAGAAATGATGGTTCTTCTTAACTTAATATTTTGCTGAACAACCTTTTGACGCAATCACTGCAATCAAACGACTCCTGTAACTGTCAATGAGACTTCTGCACCTCTCCACAGGTATTTTGGCCACTCCTCATGAGCAAACTGCTCCAGTTGTCTCATGGTTGAAGGTTGCCTTTTCCAGACGGCATGTTTCAGCTCTTTCCAAAGATGCTCAATAGGATTTAGGTCAGGGCTCATAGAAGGTCACTTCAGAATAGTCCAATGTTTTCCTCTTAGCCATTGTTGGGTGTTTTTAGCTGTGTGTTTTGGGTCATAATACTGTTGCAAGACCCATGACCTGCGACTGAGACCACGCTTTCTGACACTGGGCAGCACATTTCTCTCTAGAATCCCTTGATAGTCTTGAGATTTCATTGTACCCTGCACAGATTCAAGACACCCTGTGCCAGATGCGGCAGACCAGCCCCAAAACATAAAAGAGACTCCTCCATGTTTCACAGTAGGGACAGTGTTCTTATCTTGATATGCTTCATTTTTCCATCTGTGAACATAGATCTGATGTGCCTTGCCAAAAACTTCCATTTTTGTCTCATCTGTCCATAGGGCATTCTCCTAAAAGCTTTGTGACTTGTGAACATGTAGTTTGGCAAATTCCAGTCTGGCTTTTTTATGATTTTTTTTCAACAATGGTGTACTCCTTGGTCGTCTCCCATGAAGTCCACTTTAGATCAAACAACGACGGATGGTGCGATCTGACACTGATGTTCCTTGAGCTTGAAGTTCACCTTTAATCTCTTTAGAAGTTTTCCTGGGCTCTTTTGTTACCATTCATATTATTCGTCTCTTTGATTTGTTATCAATTTTCCTCCTGCGGCCACGTCCAGGGAGGTTGGCTACAGTCCCATGGATCTTAAATTTCTGAATAATATGTGCAACTGTAGTTACAGGAACATCAAGCTGCTTGGAGATGGTCTTATAACCTTTACCTTTAACATGCTTGTCTATAATTTTCTTTCTAATCTCCTGAGACAACTCTTTCCTTTGCTTCCTTTGGTCCATGTTGAGTGTGGTACACACCATGTCACCAAACAGCACAGTGAGTATCTGTAGCCCTATATACAGGCCCACTGACTGATTACAAGATTGTAGACACCTGTGATGCTAATTAGTGGACACAACTTGATTTAACATGTCCCTTTTGTCACATTATTTTCAGGGGTACCATCATTTCTGTCCAGGCCTATTTCAAGAGTTTAATTTTTTTTAAATTCTGTGGAAGCAGGGTTGAAAAGCAATGTCTGTCCTTCATTTGTTCATTTTCATCGATTTTTAATTTATTATTACTTTTGTCAGATTCAAGTTTTTTCTGTGACCATTGTGGGTTTTTCTTTCATTAAACGAGGGGTACCAACAATTTTGACCACGTGTGTATATAGTATATACAGAGCTCCTGTGTATGTCACTGGTGATCACTGTATTACCGATACACTATATACAGAGCTCCTGTCTATAATGTCACTGGTGATCACTGTGTTACCTGTACACTGACACTATATACAGAGCTCCTGTGCATAATGTCGCTGGTGGTAATAACAGTGTTGTTAGTTTTGTGGTTTTGTATTCATGATCAGTACTGTAGTATTTGGTCACCTTGGGGTGGTAATATATGGTCTGGTCATAGTTTGGCCATATTTGTTCCTTGTATGTGGTATTATTCAGTCACTATGTAGTGGTAATATGTGATCTAGTCAAGGTGTGGCGATATTTGTCCCTTTTGTATGTGGTATTATTGGTGTTGATATAGTGGACTGTGTTGTGTATGGCGGTCATTTTATTCTCGCTGATCTTAACTAGGAAAAGATTTTTTTCCATTAGGCCACAGCCCCACCATCAGTATTTGGTCAGTATTTTTCTCAGGAGTGGCTGCCGAAACCAGGAATGGTTGATAAATGCAGAATTGGTGACTTGTTTCTATTATACCTTTTCTCTGATTGTTCATCACCTGTTTTGGCTCCCACTCCTGAGAAAAAATACTGACTGGATACTGACCGAATACTGATAGTAGGGCCGTGGCCTTAGCGATTAAATACTTGGACCAGAGCGGCAGAGATGCACTTACAGGGGTTCTCCGGTGAAAACAAGTAATCACCTCTCCACAGGATCAGTGATAATATTGATTGGTGGGGGTCTGACTGCTTGCACACACCGGCAGAATGTGGAGCTTTTCTCCCCATTAGACTGGAGCGGCATGTGAGATGCGACCACTGATCCATTCATTCTCTCAGTGGCTGTGAGCGCTGCTCTTTTTTGCAAGTCTCTAAGAGAATGAATAGAGCTGCGGTCAGACGTCCCACCTGCCGCAGCATTTTAAAATAGGGATAAGTGTTCTGTCAGGGATAAAACTTCCCCATTCTTCCGATAGGTGCGTTTTCCAATGTTCGGACACAAATGCTCAATAAGTGATCACCTATCCTGTAGAGCCCATGGATCGGTGATAACTTGTTTTAACTAGTGTTGAGCGAGTATGTTCTGTCCGAGTATGCTCGGGCCGAGCGCCGAGTATTTACAGCTGCTCGGTGATATGGTTGAATCGCTCCCGTGTGCATGATTTGCAACTGTTTGACAGCTTTAACCCCTTAACGACATGTCACGTATTAGTACGCGCATGTCGTTATCCTCCGGTTCAGTGAGGGCTCCGGCGCTGAGCCCGCACTGAACCAAGCACATGTCAGCTGATTCTTACAGCTGACATGTGCCCGCAACAGGCGCGGGTGGAATTGCTATGAGCGCCATCTAGTGGTCGGTGCTCATAGGACAGGACCATTTCTGCTGCATACAGGGGATCTGCTGGTTCCCTGTATGTAGCAGAGGTGATCGGACAGTTGCTGCTTCAAGTCTCCTATGTAGAGTACAGAAGCAAGCAAAAAGTGAAAAAAAAAGTTTTAAAAAATATGAAAAAAAATAAAAAAATTTAAAAGTTTAAATCACCCCCCTTTCGCCCCATTCAAAATAAAATCATAAAATAAACCCCACATACACATATTTGGTATTGCCGCGTTCAGAATCGCCTGATCTATCAATATAAAAATAGAATTAATGCGATCGGTAAATGGCGTAATGAGAAAAAAATTCTAAACGCCAGAATTACGTTTTTTGGTCACCGTAAAATTGCAATAAAATGCAATAACGGACGATCAAAACATCGGATCTACCCCAAAATAGCATCTATAAAAACTTCAGCTCGGTTCACAAAAAATAAGCCCTCACCCTGCCCCAGATCCCGAAAAATGGAGACGCTACGGGTCTCGGAAAATGGCACCATTTTTTTTTTTTTTTTACCAAACTTTGGATTTTTTTTTCATCACTTAAATAAAAAAGAACCTATACATGTTTGGTGTCTACGAGCTCTTAATGACATGGAGAATAATAATGGCAGGTCAGTTTTAGCATTCAGTGAACGTGGTAAAAAAAATAAAAAAAAACCTCAGTGGTATTGCACTTTTTTTGCAATTTCACGGCGCTTGGAATTTTTTTCCCGTTTTCCCGTACACGGCATGGTAAAACTAGTAATGGCGTTGAAAAGTACAACTCGTCCCGCAAAAAATAAGCCCTAACATGGCCATATTGACCAAAAAATAAAAACGCTATGGCTCTGGGAACAAGTGGAGCAAAAAGCGAAAATGCAAAAACGGAAAATGCTCCGCGGCTTAAGGGGTTAATACATGTGAGGAATGTCTATTTCTTACACATTCCTCACATGTATTAAAACCGTCAAACAGTCGCAAATCATGCACACGGGAGCGATTCAACCATATCACCGAGCAGCTATAAATACTCGGAGCTCGGCCCGAGCATACTCGCCGAAAGGGTTAACAGAACATACTCGCTCAACACTAGTTTTAACCAAAGAAGCCCTTTAATGCAAACATGTCCATCCCAGTTAGAGTGTCGCCCAGTAGATGTGCAGGAGCCGCCAGTCAATGCTCCACTATAACAGCGAGAGCGGATAACAGATATTTGCATCTTGCTGTAGGTGGGCCCCTAGAGTTAATTTCCCCTGTGGGCCCCAGACACCGCAGTCCGACCCTGGTCATCAATATCAGATCAGTGAGGTTCCAACACACGGCCCCCTCACCAATAAGACAGCAGCTGGAAATACTCAGCGTAGAGCCCAAACAGCACAGCGCTGTACACTGTGTAGTGGCCGATCTTGGTACTGCAGCTCCTATTGAAATGATTGTGATCTGAGCTGTAGTACCTGAAACCAGCCATTGCACAGTGTGCGGAGCTGTGCTATTCCAGCTCTTAACACTGTGTACATCATCTTGCAGAAGTAGCTGATGTCTGGGGATTTCAGGTGTCAGACCCCCACTAATCACTGTATGAGTTCTGCTCTACTCCTTTTTTAAAGGGGTGGTCTTGTGTTCCTCTCATCAGAAGCTGAAGATTTACAGTTCTGGCCGGTGGCTTGGCTGAGCCGCTTGTCTGAATTGTGCCCTCTTGCATTCTGCGGGCAGAGGCGGCTTTGCCTCTGCAGAATGGGACAGGCACAGGGGCGCTGAAGTCCACCAGTCTGCAAGTGAGCGCTTCTTGCCAAGGAGACCAGCCACTTCTCAGGTGGTCAGTAACCATAGCAATGAGCTGTACACTGCAGAATTAAAAATCTTTTCCTTCTTGAGAACAGAGAAGATTTTGAATAAGAAGGAAATTGCAAAGTTTCTTGTTTTTACAAGCTCTTTGCAATCTTAGCCTTTTAATACATTCATTTTATTTAGTTATATATTTATTTTACTCTCTTATATAGCGCCGTTAGATTTCGTAGCACCTTACAGACATTATCATCACTGTCCCCATTGGGGCTCACAATATGAATTCCCTATCAGTATGTCTTTGGAGTGTGGGAGGAAACCGGAGAACCCGGAGGAAACCCATACAAACACGGGGAGAACATACAAACTCCTTGCAGATGTTGTCCTTGCTATTATATGAACCCAGCCCCACAGCGTTAATCATTGACCCACCATGTTGCCCACATTCCTCGGCTTTTTTAAGATTTTCTGCAATGAATAAGAACACTGAAGAAAATCTAGATTGATCAACATTTCCTATCACAAATGCAGTTGCTGTAAAACTTGTCCATAGTCCTGTTCCCAGCTGAAAATTGGATACAATTGTATCTTGTGTAGACAATGCTCTGTGAGCTAAATAGCCGGGATCCACTGCTACAAGGCAGGAAACAGACAGATTCTGCTGATGGGTTCTGCTCCCAGAGCATTATTCAGCCTGGACATCTCAGCTCAGAGCAAAACCAGCTATAAGGCTGTGTGCACACCTAGCAGATTTGATGCAGATTTACATGCGTTTTTTCTGCCAGAGAGAAGCGTTTTCACATGCGTTTTTTCAAGCACTTTTCCAAGCAATTTTGAGCATCACTTGGAAAAGTGCTTGACAAGTTGATCACACAATATAAATCCATGCAACCGACATGGATCTATAATGTGTGAACAACTTAGATGCTTTAAATGCAGCATCTATAGTAAAAAAAAGAAAACGTTAATAAATAAAAAAAAACAACGGTATATTCACCTCTCCGGCGGCCCCCGGTCTGCTCTCCGGTCTCCTCCGGTCTGCTCCCGGCCGCGTCTTCTCTCTTCAGCGTCCTGCAGTGTACGGTCAGGACCTGCGGTGACGTCATTTAGTCAGCTGATGGTCACGCGACCATCACCTGATGCCGACGTCAGCTGTCATGCAACCATCACCTGACTAAATGACGTCACCGCAGGTCCTGACAGTACAGACAGCAGACCGGAGGAGACCGGAGAGCAGAGCGGGGGCCGCCGGAGAGGTGAATATACAGGTTTTGTTTGTTTTTAACTTTTTTATTTCTTTTTTTCACCGCGTGGTAGCCGGGATGAAGAGGAGTTGTAGTCTCGTCTTCCTCCCAGATACCACACGCATCGCGAATAAGCTTCAGCGTAATCGCAGTAGAAATGGTCATGCTGCGTTTTGCAAAGTAATGCGAATTCGGCGCGCAAATTAGCGCATCATGTGCACAGCACATCCGAATTCACATGGCTTTGCATGGCAGACTGTTCTACAAACGTTTTCGCGGCCGTAAAAATGCCGCAAAAATGCTACAAAAACGCTGCGTGGGCACATGGCCTAAGGCTGTGTGCCCACAATGCGTTTTTTAAGCGTTTCGGCATGGCAAAAACGCTGCAGAAACGCTTAAAAACGCATGTTAGAAGGTCTGCCATGTTCCCCAATGATAGTCCGCATGTGCTGTGCACATGCTGCGGAAATTTCCACTGCGGATTATCATTGCGGAAGAAAACGCAGCACTACCAATTATTTCGCGTAAGCGCTGCTTTTTCGCCGCCATTGACTTGCATTGGAACAAATGGATTCCGCTTCACTAGATAAGCACATGCGGAATACATGCGTTCAATGTGCGGATGGTACCCGCGTGTGGAGGATGGGAGACTCTCCTCCGGACCCGGGTACCATAGAACCTGTCAAAAAAAAGAATAAAATATAAAATAAATGTTATATTTACCTTCTGACGGCCCCCGCTGCGCTCGTCCTCCCATGCCGGCAGCTCGCGATGGACTGAAGGACCTGCGCTGACGTCATAGTCATGTGACAGCAGGTCCTTCAGTGTACCGCGATCTGCCGGCAGCCAGGACGGAGCGAAGCAAGACTGCGGGGGCCATCGGAAGTTAAGTATAGATTTATAGATGGTGGCCTGATTCTAACGCATCGGGTATTCTAGAATATGTATGCGGCAGACCGGGCGCAATCAGCAGAGCGGTGTTTAAATTTGGCGCCAAAATCGCTGATTGGTCGCGGCCAACAACCGCGACCAATCAGCAAAGCGGTGTTGAAATTTAGCGGCTATATCGCTGATTGGTCACGGCCGGCAGTCGCGACTAATCAGCAGGGCGGGGTTTAAATTTTGCGCCAATAATGCTGATTGGTCGCGGCCAGCGAACGTGACCAATCAGCAGAGCGGGGTTTAAATTTTGCGCCAATAATGCTGATTGGTTGCAGCCGCCGGTCGCGACCAATCAGCAAAGCGGTGTTTAAATTTGGCGCCAATAGTAGTGACTGGTCACGGCCACGACCATTCAGCAGAGCGGTGTTTAAATTTGGCGGCAATAATGCTGATTAGTCGCGGCCGGCAATTTGGCGCCAACAATACTGATTAGTCGCGGCCGGCAACCGCGACCAATCAGCAGAGCGGGGTTTAAATTTGGCGCCAAAATTGCTGATTGGTGGCGGCCGGCTGTCTCGACCAATCAGCAGAGCGGGGTTTAACTTTGGCGCCAATAATGCTGATTGGTCGCAATCGCCGCCCGCGACCAATCAGCATAGCGGGGTTTAAATTTGGCGCCAATACTGCTGATTGGTCGCGGACGGCGACCGCGACCAATCAGCAGAGCGGTGTTTAAATTTTGCGCCAATATTGCTGATTGGTCGTGGACGGCGACCGCGACTAATCAGCAGAGCGGTGTTTAAATTTGGCGCCAATACTGCTGATTGATCTCGGCCAGCGACCGCGATCAATCAGCAGAGCGGTGTTTAAATTTGGCGCCAGTAATGCTGATTAGTCGCGGCCGGCATCCGCGACCAACTAGCGGAGCGGGTTTAAATTTGGCGCCAAAATCGCTGATTGGTCGCGTCTGGCGTCCGCGACCAATCAGCACAGCAGTGTTTAAATGTGGCGGCAAGATCGGTGATTGGTCGCGGCCGCTATTTAAATGTGGCGCCCAAATCGGTGATTGGTCACGGGCAGCGGCCGCGACCAATCAGCAGAGCGGTGTTTAACTTTAGCGCCAAGATCACTGATTGGTCGCGTGTGGAGAGCGAGACCAATCAGTGAATCGTATTGGTGAGGACCGGGGAGCGGAATCGTATTAGTGAGGACCGGGGAGCGCCGCTGCCTGTGCGGCTACTTCCGCTGCGAGAAGCCGGGAGATGAGCGACTGCTCGCAGCAGAAGTATCCGGACCCTCAGCGCCGCTCCCCGGTCCTCCCTTGACACCCTAGCCGCTGATGTCCCCACAGTATCCGCATGGTGTTACAAAGGTCCGGACATTTGTGTTAAAAATCGGTGATTGGTCGCTGGCGCTGCCCGCGACCAATCACCGATTTGGGCGCCAAATTTAAATATCGGCCGCGACCAATCACCGATCTTGGCTCCACATTTAAACACCGCTGTGCTGATTGGTCGCCGACGCTTGGCGCGACCAATCACCGATTTTGGAGCCACATTTAAATAGCGTCCGTGACCAATCAGTACAGCGGTGTTTAAATGTGGAGCCAAGATCGGTGATTGGTCGCGGCCGATATTTAAATTTGGCGCCCAAATCGGTGATTGGTCGCGGGCAGCATCCGCGACCAATCAGCTCAGTAGTGTTTAACTTTTGCGGCAAGATCAGTGATTGGTCGCGGGCCAAGACCGCGACCAATCACCGATTTGTGCGGCACATTTAAATAGCGGCTGCGACCAATTGGATGTCAGCGCCGCTGCCCGGTCCTCCCTTCACACCCTAGCCGCTGATGTCCCCACAGTATCCGCATGATGTTACAAAGGTCCGGACAATTGTGTTAAAAATCGCTGATTGGTCGCCGACGCTGGGCGCGACCAATCACCGATTTTGGCGCCACATTTAAATAGCGTCGGCGACCAATCAGCGATTTTTAACACAAATGTCCGGACCTTTGTAACACCATGCAGATACTGTGGGGACATCAGCGGCTAGGGTGTGAAGGGAGGACCGGGGAGCGGCGCTGACATCCATGCGGCTAGGGTGTGAAGGGAGGACCGGGGAGCGGCGCTGACATCCATGCGGCTAGGGTGTGAAGGGAGGACCGTTGAGCGGCGCTGACATCCAATTGGTCGCGGCCGCTATTTAAATGTGCCGCACAAATCGGTGATTGGTCGTGGTCTTGGCCCGCGACCAATCACTGATCTTGCCGCAAAAGTTAAACACTACTGTACTGATTGGTCGCGGACGCTGCCCGCGACCAATCACCGATTTGGGCGCCAAATTTAAATATCGGCCGCGACCAATCACCGATCTTGGCTACACGATCTTGGCTCCCGGCTGCATCTCCGTCCCGCAGATGGGTCCGGCGGTCGATGTCCTTCTGCTGGTACCGGCCGGGAGATGAGCGCCTCGCGGCGCTCATCTCCCGGCTGCATCGCCGCTGAGCTCCGTCCCGCAGATGAGCCGCTAACGGCCGCCATCTTTTTTCAGAAATCCCGCGGCGCTGATTGGCCGCTGCCGGACCAATGAGCGACGCGGGATTTCCAGGACAGACGGACAAACAGACAGTCAGACAGACGGGATAAGACAATTATACAGTAGATTTTTTTATTTTTAACCAGTCTTTGGGGTCACACTATATAAATCCATGCCGTTTTCATGGATTTCTATAGTGTGACCAAATTGACAAGCACTTTCCAAGTGATGCTAAAATCACTTGTAAAGCGCTTGTCAACCCGCATGTGGAAATGCATGTGAAGAACGCTTCACTTCTGCATGTCCCTGGCAGGAAAAACGCATGTACAATCCGCATGTACAATCCGCATGTACAATCCGCATATACAATCCGCATGTACAATCCGCATGTACAATCCGCATATACAATCCGCATATACAATCCGCATGTACAATCCGCATGTACAATCCGCATGTACAATCCACATGTACAATCCGCATGTACAATCCGCATATACAATCCGCATGTACAATCCGCATGTACAATCCGCATGTACAATCCGCATGTACAATCCGCATGTACAATCCGCATGCACAATCCGCATGTACAATCCGCATATACAATCCGCATGTACAATCCGCATGTACAATCCGCATGTACAATCCGCATGCGTTTTTTCTGCCAGGGAGATGCAGAAACGCTCAGGAAAAATCCGGAGCTTTTGTGCATCGTGGGCACATAGCCTAAGTCTCTGCATTTGTCTGCTTACACATCTGTACATTTCTGAACACATTCAGCAAAAATTGCAGTACATTTGTTAAAATTGGGCATATAGCATACTATAGGTGTGACGCGCCCCCTGGGCCATATTCTTTTAGGGGGAATATCCGGAGCCGGATCAGATGGGGGTTGTAGTCTTCCGAGTGGCTGTGACCCAGTCCGTGCCCAGGGTGTCAAACTCAGTTGTATGTGGCAGTCCTACAGATGTTATAAGTTCTTTATTTGTCGACTACGCCACCCGTTGTGTTGCGGTCACTGTGGCCGCCGCTGCAACAGGGTCCGCTGAGGCTGATGGTGTAGGTGCAGCTTGTGATGGTATAACCCCCAACGGGTGGGGTATAGCCTCAGGGGGATCAGGTGCAGAGGATGGGAGTTGTGGTGATGCAGTGTAGACGGCAGTCAGAGACAGAGTCGGGTTATGCAGTTTAGGATGTTTACTCACTGCTGATGTTCTGGTCACTCCAGCTTCGAGTGACCTCCCGAGCCGTGCTGCGTCCACCAGGTTCTGGATCCAGCCAACTCCCAAATAAGTCCGGAGCGTGACCCTGAGCTCTCCTTCAGTCCTTTCTCTGGCCGTCCCCACTATTGATCCACCCAGGTCCAGCTCCCTCGGGCCTTCTGTTGGGACACCCTTGGCCTTGGGTTCCCTGACCCTCCTCGTGGTATGCCTTCGTGGTGGATGTGGTGGGTGACCGTGGCAAACGCTGCCCACGGTCTCCGGTCTCTGGCTGGGGAATGTTTTTACCCCCACCAGCTTGGGTTCCGGTACCCTGTGCCGACTCTTCACCCGGGGATTTAGTTTGGGGTCTTAGAGTCCTTTTCTTCTGTGCCTCTGAGTCTCTCTCTCTCTCCTCTCTCACTCTGGGTCTCTCTTCTCCTCTGCTCCTGACTTTCTCTCTGCAACTGACCCTGTTCTTAGTTGGTGCCCACCTTATATACACCCTCTATGTGTGAGCTCAGGTGACCAGCACCCAATGAGCTCCTATCTTTACTCAGGCTGCTCCCCCTATCTGCCCCTACACTACTTGGGATGTACCACCCCCCTCCCACTCCAGCCAGGAACAGACTCGGTCGTACCTGCACATTTCTAAGTGGGAGTACCGTCGGTCTGCTCCTCGGAAATGGGATGTGTGTAGTGCATGCAGCCTACCGAGCTCAGATCCACACTCCTTCCTTACCCGGGAGTGGAATATCACACCTCTGGATTGAGGTGCAATACCCCTGTAGCAGCCGAATCCTCAGGGTGCTACAGGTGCTTCTCACAAAATTAGAATATCATCAAAAAGTTAATTTATTTCAGTTCTTCAATACAAAAAGTAAAACTCATATTATATAGAGTCATTACAGACAGAGTGATCTATTTTAAGTGTTTATTTCTGTTAATGCTATTATCTCAGTAAATTAGAATACTTTATAACACCAGCTTGAAAAATGTTTTTAAAATCTGAAATGTTGTCCTACTGAAATGTATGTTCAGTAAATGCCCTCAATACTTGGCCAGGCTCCTTTTGCATCAATTACTGCATCAATGCGGCAATGTGGCATGGAGGCGATCAGCCTGTGACACTGCTGAGGGGTTATGGAAGCCCAGGTGGCTTTGATAGAAGCCTTCAGCTCTTCTGCATTGTTGGGTCTGGTGTCTCTCATCTTTCTCTTGACAATACCCCATAGATTCTCTATAATAGATTCTCTATGGGGTTAAGGTCAGGTGAGTTTGCTGCCAATCAAGCACAGTGATACTGTTGTGTAAACCAGGTATTGGTACTTTTGGCCGTGTGGACAGGTGTCAAGTCCTGCTGGAAAATGACATTTCCATCTCCATAAAGCTTGTCGGCAGAGGGAAGCATGAAGTGCTCTACAATGTCCTGGTAGACGGCTGCGCTGACTTTGGTCTTGATAAAACACAGTGGACCTACACCAGCAGATGACATGGCTCCCCAAACCATCACCGATTGTGGAAACTTCACACGAGACCTCAAGCAGCTTGGATTGTGGCCTCTCCACTCTTCCTCCAGACTCTGGGACCTTGATTTCCAAATTAAATGCAAAATTTACTTTCATCGGAAAACAACACCTTGGACCACTGAGCAACAGTCCAGGTGTTTTTCTCCTTGGCCCAGGTAAGATGCTTCTGGCGTTGTCTATTGGTCATGAGTGGCTCGACACAAGGAATGTGACACTTGTAGCCCATGTCCTGGATACGTCTGTGTGTGATGGCTCTTGAAGCAATGACTCCAGCAGCAGTCCACTCCTTGTGAATCTTCCCCAAATGTTTGAATGGCCTTTCCTTAACAATCTTTTCAAGGCTGCGGTTATCCCGGTTGCTTGTGCACCTCTTCCTACCACACTTTTTCTTTCCACTCAACTTTCCATAAATATGCTTGGATACAGCACTCTGTTAACAGCCAGCTTCTTTAGCAATGACCTTTTGTGGTTTACACTCCTTGTGGAGTGTGTCAATGACTGCCTTCTGGACATCTGTCAAGTCAGCAGTCTTCCCCATGATTGTGAAGCCTACTGAAACAGACAAAGGGACCTTTTTAAATGCGTAAGAAGCCTTTGCAGGTGATTTTTGTTAATTATTCTAATTTACTGAGATAATGACTTTGTGTTTTCATTGGCTGTAAGCCATCATTATCAACATTAACAGAAATAAACACTTGAAATAGATCACTCTGTAATGACTCTGTATAATATATGAGTTTCACTTTTTGGATTGAAGAACTGAAATAAATTAACTTTTTGATGATATTCTAATTTTGTGAGAAGCACCTGTATGTTTGATGCATCTCATTAGCTAAGCTCAACCTCTTCCTTGCTTCACCTCAATTTGAGCCATAAATTGTGATATTTCATTTTGGTGCATTTTATGACTCCTTTTTGTCACACTTTTCTCATAACTATTTTTTTTATAACTGAGGGAAAATAACAAAATCTTATTTGTTGTACTCAAGTTTTCACAGAAACATCTGATAAAGTGTTGACTTATTTTTCTGAGTTAAACTCTTCCTTTTGGCCCTCTATATATTTGAGTTTGACAGCCCTGATGTAGATGGATGATGATGTGGCAAGAAGGGGCAGAGGGGCAGAGCCTCCTGGCTCTCAGCTTCGCTCTCCACTGCTCACAGGAGACAGCAGTTACTTCACAAATGTAACTGATAGAAAAGATGTCACGTAAGAGGGGGTCAGGGGAGCGATGTGCTGCAGGAAGAGGAGGATTAGGCAGGGAGCGCTGTGCTGCAGGAAGAGGAGGATTAGGCAGGGGAGTGATGTAAGGCAGGAGGGGGAGGCTTAGGCAGGGAAGCGATGTGCTGCAGGAAGAGGAGGATTAGGCAGGGAGCACTGTGCTGCAGGAAGAGGAGGATTAGGCAGGGGAGTGATGTAATGCAGGAGGGGGAGGCTTAGGCAGGGAAGCGATGTGCTGCAGGAAGAGGTGGCTTATGCAGGGGAGTGATGTAATGCAATAGGAGAGGATTAGGCAGGGAGCGATATGCTGCAGGAAGTGCAGGATTTGGCAGTGGGCGATGTGGTGCAAGAGGGGATTTGGCAGTGGGTGATGTGGTGCAGGAAGGGGGAGATTTAGAAAGGGCACAATGTGCTGCAAGGAGGGGAGGATTAGACGGGAGCAATGTGCCGCAAGAGGGGGAGGTTTAGACAGGGGAGTGATGTGCTGCAGGAGTGGGAGAATTAAGCGGTGAGAAACATGCTGCAGGACGGGGAGGGTTAGGCAGGGGAGCAATGTGCTGCAGGTGGAAGGAGAATCTGTGACTACAGCCCAGTGTTTAAGGTTTATTGGAGCCTGTCTTTTATATATTTTATTGTTTTTTTTTCTGACAAAACTGCATAACATCTGACATGAAGTCCGCTTAGCAGTCACTGTCCCTGTAGATTGTTACTGTCCAGGTTCACCGCGGTCTCTTTTTGTTTTTAGTGCCAATCTGACAGCAGTGAAGGTTCCGCTGATAATGGCGGTTGGGTTCCGAATAGAATGTTCATGTCTGTTCTCATTGTAGTAACATCACGGAATATGCTAATTTCTTCTGACCACACCCGATGACTGAATAAAGGCGCCTCACCCACTTGTCTATGTCATCACTTTGTGGTGTCACAATGATCTAAGGGGATAAAAAAACGCTCCTGGCAGCTTTACAGTCATTCGTCCCTTCGTGTTAAAGGAGCAGGATGATAGAGCCGCACCATGCCAGCCAGAAGAAAAGAAAGTGGAGCCCTTCAAGATGATGAAGCAAGAAAGCAGACTGTGGAAGGCCATCCAGGACCAAGAGCATCATGAGGGCCTGGTAACGTATACTACACAACTGTTCTGTATATGCTCATGCCATGTACACCTATGGTGGCCGATTCATCAAGGCTGGTGGATTTCTATACCAGCATTCATGAAGCGCCTATTGGAGGAACGTGCACCAAATTCATTAAAAAGACTAAACCTCTTAATGAACTTGACTCATCCTTAAAGGGGTTGTTCCCTTTCAATAAATGAATGTCCCTAGCTGCAGGTCATTTAATTAAAAAAAAGAGGTTCCACCATCTCAGTGCTGCAGCAGCTCAGTGCGCTCAGCTGGGCAGTCCGTCTGATTACATTTGTTGGCTGCGGCAGTATTGAGGTGATGTCAGTGCCATACACAATCCCAGGAATGGGTCAGGACAGCACAGTTTGATTCTTTATACCTGCAGCCAGGGTCATTCATTTATTGAAATATCCCCTTAAAGCTGACGTACTACACCTCAAGAAATGTACTCCAGTCAAAAGATGGAGTCAATTTCAGTCCTATTTTACACCACTTTTCCAGCCTAATTTGTAATAAGTTTTCAGGTAAAGCTAAGCCACAAGCGGTCCAGATAAGCTCTGTTCACTATTTAAGAAGTTAAAAGAGTGGGTGTAAAAAGGTCAGAGTATTCAAATGTAAGTTGCGCAGGAATTTACTGAGATTCAAACAGTTGTGCAACACATTTTCGGTGAAAACTGCTTGATGAAAAATGTTCCTTGAATAATATAACATTTCAGGTTAGTGGTAATAGATTTTGTTATGTTACGTTGATCCAGGGAACTAGTCTGACTGCCATATGTGGAGTCGGGAAGGAATTTTTCCCCTAAAATGGGGCAATTAGCATCTGCCTCGTGGGGTTTTTGCCTTCCTCTGGATCAACACATTAGCTTTTAGGTTGAACTTGATGGACTTGTATCTTTCAACCTTAAAACTATGAAACTGTCCCTGTATTGAGGTTCAAGGGTGAAGCCCAGGGTTCATTTGGAACCATCAGAAATGGTGTGTTTTGCGCCCAGTCTGTTCAAGGAAGCCTGTTTGAGCCAACGGCCTCAGAAATATCCTAACATTTCAGAAAGTAGCAATAGTTAGGGTGGCTGAACCATTCTAGCCTTAAGTTTGCCCCTCCAGTCAGCATCTACTATGTAGATGCAATCAAGGCCATGTAATAAGTCTTTATCGCTGTACAGGGCTGTAAGAGTGAAGGCCAGAGTTCCTTTGGAACCTGTAGGATAGACTGGCTTTTGCCAAGTCTTTCCAAAGAAGCTTTTTTGAGCCATAGGCCTCAGACAGGTCCTAACAAGAAAGTGGCATTAGATAGGTTTTCTTTAGTTAGGATTGATTCAACTACTCAAGCCTCAAGCGCACTCCTCCGGCCAGCAGCTACTCTGTAGATGCAACCCTGGGCCTATGGTAAGTATCTATCCCTGTACAGGGGTGTAATGGTAAAAACCTGGGTTCCCTTGGGATCTGCAGAATGGAGTAGCTTGCGCCAAGTCTGTCCGAGGACGTCTGTTTGAGCCAACAGCCTTAAACAGATCCCAGTATTTAGGAAAAAAAAAAGCTTCAGTTAGAGTTGAATCAACCACTATAGCCTCAAGCTCGCTCCTCCGGCCAGCAGCTACTCTGTAGATGCAGCCCTGGGCCTATGGTAAGTATCTATCCATGTACAGGCGTGTAATGGTAAAGGCCAGGGTTCTCTTGGGATCTGCAGAATGGAGTAGCTTGCGCCAAGTCTGTCCGAGAAAGCCTTTTTGAGCTGATGGATTTAAACAAATTTCAACATTTAGGAAAAAAGCATTAATCTATTTCAGTTAGAGTTAATTCAATTACTCTAGCATAAAGATCCTAATTCACTTTGTCTAAAGGAAGTTAGTTGGCAAATTTTTATTGTGTGAGCAATGAGGTTATGGAACTCTCTACCACATGAACTTGAAATACTTAATTTTCTAAAAAAAATTCAAGGAGGGCATATGTGTGCCTTTCTTGAATAATATAAAATTGCAGGTTATCCGTACTAGATTTTGTTATGGGACGTTGATCCAGGGAACTAGTCTGATTGCCATATGTGGAGTCGGGAAGGAATTTTTCCTCTAATATGGGGCAATTAGCATCTGCCTCATGGGGTTTTTGCCTTCCTCTGGATCAACACATTAGCTTTTAGGTTGAACTTGATGGACTTGTGTCTTTCAACCTTTAAACTATGAAACTGTCCTTGTATTGAGGTTCAAGGGTGAAGCCCAGGGTTCATTTGGAAACATCAGAAATGGTGTGTTTTGCGCCCAGTCTGTCCAAGGAAGCCTGTTTGAGCCAACGGCCTCAGAAATATCCTAACATTTAAGAAAGTAGCAATAGTTAGGGTTGGCTGAACCATTCTAGCCTTAAGTTTGCCCCTCCAGTCAGTATCTACTATGTAGATGCAATCAAGGCCCTGCAATAAGTCTTTATCGCTGTACAGAGCTGAAAGAGTGAAGGCCAGAGTTCCTTTGGAACCTGTAGGATAGACTGGCTTTTGCCAAGTCTTTCCAAAGAAGCTTTTTTGAGCCATAGGCCTCAGACAGGTCCTAACAAGAAAGTGGCATTAGATAGGTTTTTCTTTAGTTAGGATTGATTCAACTACTCAAGCCCCAAGCGCACTCCTCCGGCCAGCAGCTACTCTGTAGATGCAACCCTGGGCCTATGGTAAGTATCTATCCCTGTACAGGGGTGTAATGGTAAAAAACAGGGTTCCCTTGGGATCTGCAGAATGGAGTAGCTTGCGCCAAGTCTGTCCGAGGAAGTCTGTTTGAGCCAACAGCCTTAAACAGATCCCAGTATTTAGGAAAAAAAAGCTTTAGTTAGAGTTGAATCAACCACTATAGCCTCAAGCTCGCTCCTCCGGCCAGCAGCTACTCTGTAGATGCAGCCCTGGGCCTATGGTAAGTATCTATCCCTGTACAGGGGTGTAATGGTAAAGGCCAGGGTTCCCTTGGGATCTGCAGAATGGAGTAGCTTGCGCCAAGTCTGTCCGAGAAAGCCTTTTTGAGCTGATGGATTTAAACAAATTTCAACATTTAGGAAAAAAGCATTAATCTATTTCAGTTAGAGTTAATTCAATTACTCTAGCATAAAGATCCTAATTCACTTTGTCTAAAGGAAGTTAGTTGGCAAATTTTTATTGTGTGAGCAATGAGGTTATGAAACTCTCTACCACATGAAATTGAAATACTTAATTTTCTAAAAAAAATTCAAGGAGGGCATGTGTGTGCCTTTCTTGAATAATATAAAATTGCAGGTTATCCGTACTAGATTTTGTTATGGGACGTTGATCCAGGGAACTAGTCTGATTGCCATATGTGGAGTCGGGAAGGAATTTTTCCCCTAATATGGGGCAATTAGCATCTGCCTCATGGGGTTTTTGCCTTCCTCTGGATCAACACATTAGCTTTTAGGTTGAACTTGATGGACTTGTGTCTTTCAACCTTAAAACTATGAAACGGTCCCTGTATAGAGGTTCAAGGGTGAAGCCCAGGGTTCATTTGGAAACATCAGAAATGGTGTGTTTTGCGCCCAGTCTGTCCAAGGAAGCCTGTTTGAGCCAACGGCCTCAAAAATATCTTAACATTGAAGAAAGTAGCAATAGTTAGGGTTGGCTGAACCATTCTAGCCTTAAGTTTGCCCCTCCAGTCAGCATCTACTATGTAGATGCAATCGAGGCCCTGTAATAAGTCTTTATCGCTGTACAGGGCTGTAAGAGTGAAGGCCAGAGTTCCTTTGGAACCTGTAGGATAGACTGGCTTTTGCCAAGTCTTTCCAAAGAAGCTTTTTTGAGCCATAGGCCTCAGACAGGTCCTAACAAGAAAGTGGCATTAGATAGGTTTTCCTTTAGTTAGGATTGATTCAACTACTCAAGCCTCAAGCGCACTCCTCCGGCCAGCAGCTACTCTGTAGATGCAACCCTGGGCCTATGGTAAGTATCTATCCCTGTACAGGGGTGTAATGGTAAAAACCAGGGTTCCCTTGGGATCTGCAGAATGGAGTAGCTTGCGCCAAGTCTGTCCGAGGAAGTCTGTTTGAGCCAACAGCCTTAAACAGATCCCAGTATTTAGGAAAAAAAAGCTTTAGTTAGAGTTGAATCAACCACTATAGCCTCAAGCTCGCTCCTCCGGCCAGCAGCTACTCTGTAGATGCAGCCCTGGGCCTATGGTAAGTATCTATCCCTGTACAGGGGTGTAATGGTAAAGGCCAGGGTTCCCTTGGGATCTGCAGAATGGAGTAGCTTGCGCCAAGTCTGTCCGAGAAAGCCTTTTTGAGCTGATGGATTTAAACAAATTTCAACATTTAGGAAAAAAGCATTAATCTATTTCAGTTAGAGTTAATTCAATTACTCTAGCATAAAGATCCTAATTCACTTTGTCTAAAGGAAGTTAGTTGGCAAATTTTTATTGTGTGAGCAATGAGGTTATGAAACTCTCTACCACATGAAATTGAAATACTTAATTTTCTAAAAAAAATTCAAGGAGGGCATGTGTGTGCCTTTCTTAAATAATATAAAATTGCAGGTTATCCGTACTAGATTTTGTTATGGGACGTTGATCCAGGGAACTAGTCTGATTGCCATATGTGGAGTCGGGAAGGAATTTTTCCCCTAATATGGGGCAATTAGCATCTGCCTCATGGGGTTTTTGCCTTCCTCTGGATCAACACATTAGCTTTTAGGTTGAACTTGACAGACTTGTGTCTTTCAACCTTAAAACTATGAAACGGTCCCTGTATAGAGGTTCAAGGGTGAAGCCCAGGGTTCATTTGCAAACATCAGAAATGGTGTGTCTTGCGCCAAGTCTGTCCAAGGAAGCCTGTTTGAGCCAATGGCCTCAGAAATATCCTAACATTTAAGAAAGTAGCAATAGTTAGGGTTGGCTGAACCATTCTAACTTTAAGTTTGCCCCTCCAGTCAGCATCTACTATGTAGATGCAATCAAGGCCCTGTAATAAGTCTTTATCACTGTACATGGCTGTAAGAGTGAAGGCCAGAGTTCCTTTGGAACCTGTAGGATAGACTGGCTTTTGCCAAGTCTTTCCAAAGAAGCTTTTTTGAGCCATAGGCCTCAGACAGGTCCTAACAAGAAAGTGGCATTAGATAGGTTTTTCTTTAGTTAGGATTGATTCAACTACTCAAGCCTCAAGCGCACTCCTCCGGCCAGCAGCTACTCTGTAGATGCAACCCTGGGCCTATGGTAAGTATCTATCCCTGTACAGGTGTGTAATGGTAAAAACCAGGGTTCCCTTGGGATCTGCAGAATGGAGTAGCTTGCGCCAAGTCTGTCCGAGGAAGTCTGTTTGAGCCAACAGCCTTAAACAGATCCCAGTATTTAGGAAAAAAAAGCTTTAGTTAGAGTTGAATCAACCACTATAGCCTCAAGCTCGCTCCTCCGGCCAGCAGCTACTCTGTAGATGCAGCCCTGGGCCTATGGTAAGTATCTATCCCTGTACAGGGGTGTAATGGTAAAGGCCAGGGTTCCCTTGGGATCTGCAGAATGGAGTAGCTTGCGCCAAGTCTGTCCGAGAAAGCCTTTTTGAGCTGATGGATTTAAACATATTTCAACATTTAGGAAAAAAGCATTAATCTATTTCAGTTAGAGTTAATTCAATTACTCTAGCATAAAGATCCTAATTCACTTTGTCTAAAGGAAGTTAGTTGGCAAATTTTTATTGTGTGAGCAATGAGGTTATGAAACTCTCTACCACATGAAATTGAAATACTTAATTTTCTAAAAAAAATTCAAGGAGGGCATGTGTGTGCCTTTCTTGAATAATATAAAATTGCAGGTTATCCGTACTAGATTTTGTTATGGGACGTTGATCCAGGGAACTAGTCTGATTGCCATATGTGGAGTCGGGAAGGAATTTTTCCCCTAATATGGGGCAATTAGCATCTGCCTCATGGGGTTTTTGCCTTCCTCTGGATCAACACATTAGCTTTTAGGTTGAACTTGACAGACTTGTGTCTTTCAACCTTAAAACTATGAAACGGTCCCTGTATAGAGGTTCAAGGGTGAAGCCCAGGGTTCATTTGGAAACATCAGAAATGGTGTGTTTTGCGCCAAGTCTGTCCAAGGAAGCCTGTTTGAGCCAACGGCCTCAGAAATATCCTAACATTTAAGAAAGTAGCAATAGTTAGGGTTGGCTGAACCATTCTAACCTTAAGTTTGCCCCTCCAGTCAGCATCTACTATGTAGATGCAATCAAGGCCCTGTAATAAGTCTTTATCACTGTACAGGGATGTAAGAGTGAAGGTCAGAGTTCCTTTGGAACCTGTAGGATAGACTGGCTTTTGCCAAGTTTTTCCAAAGAAGCTTTTTTGAGCCATAGGCCTCAGACAGGTCCTAACAAGAAAGTGTCATTAGATAGTTTTTTCTTTAGTTAGGATTGACTCAACTACTCAAGCCTCAAGCGCACTCCTCCGGCCAGCAGCTACTCTGTAGATGCAACCCTGGGCCTATGGTAAGTATCTATCCCTGTACAGGGGTGTAATGGTAAAAACCAGGGTTCCCTTGGGATCTGCAGAATGGAGTAGCTTGCGCCAAGTCTGTCCGAGGAAGTCTGTTTGAGCCAACAGCCTTAAACAGATCCCAGTATTTAGGAATAAAAAGCTTTAGTTAGAGTTGAATCAACCACTATAGCCTCAAGCTCGCTCCTCCGGCCAGCAGCTACTCTGTAGATGCAACCCTGGGCCTATGGTAAGTATCTATCCCTGTACAGGGGTGTAATGGTAAAGGCCAGGGTTCCGTTGGGATCTGCAGAATGGAGTAGCTTGCGCCAAGTCTGTCCGAGAAAGCCTTTTTGAGCTGATGGATTTAAACAAATTTCAACATTTAGGAAAAAAGCATTAATCTATTTCAGTTAGAGTTAATTCAATTACTCTAGCATAAAGATCCTAATTCACTTTGTCTAAAGGAAGTTAGTTGGCAAATTTTTATTGTGTGAGCAATGAGGTTATGAAACTCTCTACCACATGAAATTGAAATACTTAATTTTCTAAAAAAAATTCAAGGAGGGCATGTGTGTGCCTTTCTTAAATAATATAAAATTGCAGGTTATCCGTACTAGATTTTGTTATGGGACGTTGATCCAGGGAACTAGTCTGATTGCCATATGTGGAGTCGGGAAGGAATTTTTCCCCTAATATGGGGCAATTAGCATCTGCCTCATGGGGTTTTTGCCTTCCTCTGGATCAACACATTAGCTTTTAGGTTGAACTTGACAGACTTGTGTCTTTCAACCTTAAAACTATGAAACGGTCCCTGTATAGAGGTTCAAGGGTGAAGCCCAGGGTTCATTTGGAAACATCAGAAATGGTGTGTCTTGCGCCAAGTCTGTCCAAGGAAGCCTGTTTGAGCCAATGGCCTCAGAAATATCCTAACATTTAAGAAAGTAGCAATAGTTAGGGTTGGCTGAACCATTCTAACTTTAAGTTTGCCCCTCCAGTCAGCATCTACTATGTAGATGCAATCAAGGCCCTGTAATAAGTCTTTATCACTGTACATGGCTGTAAGAGTGAAGGCCAGAGTTCCTTTGGAACCTGTAGGATAGACTGGCTTTTGCCAAGTCTTTCCAAAGAAGCTTTTTTGAGCCATAGGCCTCAGACAGGTCCTAACAAGAAAGTGGCATTAGATAGGTTTTTCTTTAGTTAGGATTGATTCAACTACTCAAGCCTCAAGCGCACTCCTCCGGCCAGCAGCTACTCTGTAGATGCAACCCTGGGCCTATGGTAAGTATCTATCCCTGTACAGGTGTGTAATGGTAAAAACCAGGGTTCCCTTGGGATCTGCAGAATGGAGTAGCTTGCGCCAAGTCTGTCCGAGGAAGTCTGTTTGAGCCAACAGCCTTAAACAGATCCCAGTATTTAGGAAAAAAAAGCTTTAGTTAGAGTTGAATCAACCACTATAGCCTCAAGCTCGCTCCTCCGGCCAGCAGCTACTCTGTAGATGCAGCCCTGGGCCTATGGTAAGTATCTATCCCTGTACAGGGGTGTAATGGTAAAGGCCAGGGTTCCCTTGGGATCTGCAGAATGGAGTAGCTTGCGCCAAGTCTGTCCGAGAAAGCCTTTTTGAGCTGATGGATTTAAACAAATTTCAACATTTAGGAAAAAAGCATTAATCTATTTCAGTTAGAGTTAATTCAATTACTCTAGCATAAAGATCCTAATTCACTTTGTCTAAAGGAAGTTAGTTGGCAAATTTTTATTGTGTGAGCAATGAGGTTATGAAACTCTCTACCACATGAAATTGAAATACTTAATTTTCTAAAAAAAATTCAAGGAGGGCATGTGTGTGCCTTTCTTGAATAATATAAAATTGCAGGTTATCCGTACTAGATTTTGTTATGGGACGTTGATCCAGGGAACTAGTCTGATTGCCATATGTGGAGTCGGGAAGGAATTTTTCCCCTAATATGGGGCAATTAGCATCTGCCTCATGGGGTTTTTGCCTTCCTCTGGATCAACACATTAGCTTTTAGGTTGAACTTGATGGACTTGTGTCTTTCAACCTTAAAACTATGAAACGGTCCCTGTATAGAGGTTCAAGGGTGAAGCCCAGGGTTCATTTGGAAACATCAGAAATGGTGTGTTTTGCGCCAAGTCTGTCCAAGGAAGCCTGTTTGAGCCAACGGCCTCAGAAATATCCTAACATTTAAGAAAGTAGCAATAGTTAGGGTTGGCTGAACCATTCTAACCTTAAGTTTGCCCCTCCAGTCAGCATCTACTATGTAGATGCAATCAAGGCCCTGTAATAAGTCTTTATCACTGTACAGGGATGTAAGAGTGAAGGTCAGAGTTCCTTTGGAACCTGTAGGATAGACTGGCTTTTGCCAAGTTTTTCCAAAGAAGCTTTTTTGAGCCATAGGCCTCAGACAGGTCCTAACAAGAAAGTGTCATTAGATAGGTTTTTCTTTAGTTAGGATTGACTCAACTACTCAAGCCTCAAGCGCACTCCTCCGGCCAGCAGCTACTCTGTAGATGCAACCCTGGGCCTATGGTAAGTATCTATCCCTGTACAGGGGTGTAATGGTAAAAACCAGGGTTCCCTTGGGATCTGCAGAATGGAGTAGCTTGCGCCAAGTCTGTCCGAGGAAGTCTGTTTGAGCCAACAGCCTTAAACAGATCCCAGTATTTAGGAAAAAAAAGCTTTAGTTAGAGTTGAATCAACCACTATAGCCTCAAGCTCGCTCCTCCGGCCAGCAGCTACTCTGTAGATGCAACCCTGGGCCTATGGTAAGTATCTATCCCTGTACAGGGGTGTAATGGTAAAGGCCAGGGTTCCCTTGGGATCTGCAGAATGGAGTAGCTTGCGCCAAGTCTGTCCGAGGAAGCCTTTTTGAGCCAATGGCCTTAGACAGAACCCATCATTTAGTAATAAAAAAGCTTTAGTTAGAGTTATAGCCTCAAGCTCGCTCCTCTGGCCAGCAGCTACTCTGTAGATGCAACCCTGAGCATGTGGTAAGTCTCCATTCCTCTAAAGGGGTGTAATGGTAAAGATCAGGGTTCCTTTTGACCTGCTTATGCCAAGTCTGTCAAAGGAAGCCTTTTTGAGCTGATGGCTCTACACAGATCCTAATGTTTAGGAAAAAAGCTTATGTGTATTTCAGTTAGATTAAAAGTAAAGCCAACAAAAGAGAATTTAACTTTCCTCAAAAAATCAATTATTAATATAGCATTTACCTGCCCAGATCTCAGAACTAATGCACTATTAGGATGTAGCAATCCCATATAATTTTGTGTGCAGTTTTAATACTATGTAATCACCCCCCTCCATTAATTGGTAATATGTGAGTGGTTGTCGCATCAGTATTTTGCACCTGTATTGCTGTCATCGTTATTATATGGTATGATTAGTACTGAGACCTAGGCAGGTAAACACTGTTGCCCTTTTTTCCTGTGTTAATTCTTGAATTTTGGTGGGAATTTAAATTTGTCTTTGCTTTTAATGTTAGTGTAGGGACTCGCAAGTATGAGGACCCTTGACGCGGGTTGCGAGCTTGTGTATTTTGGCCAAAATATTTACTAATACCTCATATATATCATATATATTTTTTGCATGTTATTTTTATTCAGGGTGCAGCCAGACCCATCAATGTTGGCCTTGTAAACTAGGGTGTCTGTCTTCATGGGGTGCACTTAAAAAGTGCTGGACAGCCCGCCTAATCTAATAGTTTGGGCTTCACTAATAGGCTGTAAGCCAGACATTGTGCACTACCTATGTGTGACCAGTGCCCTATACAAGGCTTATTTGTGTGCAGTTTTAATACTAAGCAATCACCCCCTCCATGAATTGGTAGGTTGTGAGTGGTTGTCTCATCAATATTTTGCACCTGTGTTGCTGACTTCTTCATTATATGGGTTTGCTGCATCCTTGTAATTATTGTTGCTGTATTTGCTGTGTTAATTCTTGAATTTTGGTGGGAACTTTAATTCCTTGTTTTTGTGACTTTGCTTTTAATGTTAGTGTAGGGACTCGCAAGTATGAGGACCCTTGAGCAGGTTGCGAGCTTGTATATTTTGGCCAAAATATCGACCAATACCTCATATATATCATATATATTTTTTACATGCTATTTTTATTCAGGGTGCAGCCAAGCCCATCTACAGGTGCATCTCACAAAATTAGAATATCACCAGAAAAGTTAATTTATTTCAGTTCTTCAATACAAAACGTGAAACTCATATATTATATAGAGCCATTACACACAGAGTGATCTATTTCACGTGTTTATTTCTGTTAATATTGATGATTATGGCTTACAGCCAATGAAAACTCAAAAGTCATTATTTCAATTAATTAGAATACCTTATAACAACAGCTTGAAAAATGTTTTCAAAATCAAAAATGTTATCCTACTGAAAAGTATGTTCAATAAATGCCCTCAATACTTGGTCGGGGATCCTTTTACATCAATTACTGCATCAATGCGGCAATGTGGCATGGAGGGATCAGCCTGTGGCACTGCTGAGGGGTTATGGAAGCCCAGGTGGCTTTGATAGAAGCCTTCAGCTCGTCTGCATTGTTGGGTCTGGTGTCTCTCATTTTCCTCTTGACAATACCCCATAGATTCTTTATGGGGTTAAGGTCAGGCGAGTTTGCTGCAAATCAAGCACAGTGATACTGTTGTGTGTAAACCAGGTATTAGTACTTTTGTCAGTGTGGACAGGGGCCAAGTCCTGCTGGAAAATGACATTTCCATCTCCAAAAAGCTTGGCGTAGCTAAGGTTTTGGTTCAGGGGGCCGAAACTTCTGAGTGGGCCTCTAACCAGGTAACCCTGATTCCAACTATAGCGGCGCACCCAGATAGTTGATGTAGGAAAACCTCAGCAGATGACCGCGCTGTTACTAAAAATAATCTCTATACAAAGACCAGCACTGATATTACCGCCATATGGTGACATATATTGATAGATGCCAGTCCTGCAAAACATATAAGAGATCACAGCTCAGTTATATATAGTACCTTACAGCTGACGTTCTTTCTGATTAAATTGTTCACTTTTCCCGTCTTTTCCATCTGGCCCAGACCAACACGACAACTTCTCCAGCCAGGGCTCAGAGTCTCAGGTATGCAGAGATCACAACAAAGACACATTTGACTCCTTACATTTCAGGCACTGACCACATCTATCCCCAACCTGCACAAACTTCTCATCCTGCTGATACCCCAATACTGAGCCTCTGCTGCAAAATGTGTCCCTATTACTGCACCTACTGTGTGCCCTCTAGATGGTAAAACAAACCTCTAAAATAAAGTAATGCCGTGTGCAAGTGTCCTAGAAAACAGTGCCCACATTGTGCCCCCTAGAAAGTAATAGTGCCCCTTCGACAGTCACGATAACCTGAGTTCCCCTATAACAATAAGTGCCCACCTAAGATTTAATAATGTCCTGAGTCTCCCCCCATGTAGAGCTCCGCTCTAACCAGTATGATGTTCTCCTATTCACTATATAATTCCCCCTCACTGTATAGTACCCCCACACAGTATACTGACCCCTTAGTAGCCCCCAAGCTGATGGCTCCAACACTGTATGATGGCCTCCACACCATACAAAGATCCCACATTATCTCCCACACTGTATGATGGCCCCCACACTGTTCAAAGAACCCACATTATCTCCCACACTGTATAAATAGCCTACATATAGTATAATGCACCAGATAGTCCTCAATATAGTATAATGCACTCCCCATAGTCCTTCATATAGTATAATGCACCCCCATAGGCAGAGTCTGTAGTATAATGCCCCCCCATAGTATAATGCACCAGATAGTCCTCAATATAGTATAATGCACTCCCCATAGTCCTTCGTATAGTATAATGCGCCCCTATAGGCAGAGTCTGTAGTAAAATGCTCCCCCCATTGACAGAGTCTGTAGTATAAAGCTCCCCCCCATAGGCAGAGTCTGTAGTATAATGCTCCCCCCCATCATAGGCAGAGTCTGTGGTATAATGTCCCCCCATAGGCAGAGTCTGCAGTATAATGCCCCCCCATAGGCAGAGTCTGTAGTATAATGCTCTCCCCTCCTCATAGGCAGAGTCTGTAGTATAATGCCCCCCCCTTCCTCATAGGCAGAATCTGTAGTATAATGCCCCCCCCATCTCATAGGCAGAGTCTGTGGTATAATGCCCCCCCATCTCATAGGCAGCGTCTGTAGTATAATGCCCCACCTATAGGCAGAGTCTGTAGTAAAATGCACCCCCCATAGGCAGAGTCTGTAGTATAATGCTCCCCCTCTTATAGGCAGAGTCTGTAGTACAATGTCCCCCCCATAGGCAGAGTCTGTAGTATAATGCCCTCCCCTGCTCATAAACAGAGTCTGTAGTATAATGCCCCCCATAGGCAGAGTCTGTAGTATAATGCACCTCCCCCTTCCCATAGGCAGAGTCTGTAATATAATGCCGCCCCCCACCCGGCAAAAAATAAATAAACGGTACTCACCTCTCCTCCTGGTTCCCTCGCTGCTCAGAGCACCCAGCCCGCACACATCTTCAGCACAGCGGGCCGGGCGCCAAGTGATGATGCCAGGGACGTCAGTCACAGAAGGGACTAATGGGAGAGAGATCCGCGCTCCCTCTCTCATCAGTAAACTTGCGGCGGTGACGGGCGGTGGGGCCCGATGCTGGCACCAGGGGCATGCCAGATACAGTTACACTGGCGTAGCCCTGGATGGGCCCCCTAAGAGCGAGGGGCCCGGGGCCACCGCCCCTTTGCCCCCCTGGTAGCTATGATACTGTGGCGGAGGGAAGCTTTAAATGCTCTAAAATTTCCTGGTAGACGGCTGCGCTGACTTTGGTGTTGAAAAAACACAGTGGACCTACACCAGCACATGACATGGCTCCCCAAACCATCACTGATTGTGGAAACTTCACACTAGACCTCAAGCAGCTTGGATCGTGGCCTCTCCACTCTTCTTCCAGACTCTGGGACCTTGATTTCAAATGAAAATTGGAACTCTGGGACCTTGTGGAGTGTGTCAATGACTGCCTTCTGGACATCTGTCAAGTCAGCAGTCTTCACCATGATTGTGGAGCCTACTAAAACAGACTAAGGGACCTTTTTAAATGCTTAGGAAGTCTTTGCAGGTGTTTTTTGTTAATTATTTTAATTTACTGAGTTAATGACTTTTGTGTTTTCATTGGCTGTAAGCCATAATCATCGACATTAACAGAAATAAACACTTGAAATAGATCACTGTGTTTGCAATGACTCTATATAATATATGAGGTTCACTTTTTGCATTGAAGAACTGAAATAAATTAACTTTTTGATGATATTCTAATTTTGTGAGATGCACCTATATATTATGGCCTTGTAAATTAGAGTGTCTATCTTCATGGGTTGCACTTAAATAGTGCTGGGCAGCCCATGTTCTGGCCTCAGCAGCGAATTTAGCTATCCAGGGAATCTAGTCACTTAATGTGTATATCAGTTCTGACATTATGTTGCTTGCATTTGAATCCTGTCTATTTTTTATTGTTTGATAACTGCACTGTCTGCTAGTGATTTAATGTATTTGCTCTCGGGCACTCGGAGCCGGGCAATAGGGAGAAGATGGGGGTAGTGGTGGCAACCCGGTCCGTGGCTCAGGGTGGTCAGGCCAGTGGCAGTCCTTTATAAGTTTTAAGTAATGTCCGACTACGCCACCCGTGGATTGCGGTCAGTGCTAACCGCCGCTGCAGTGCAGACCTCTGGGGCAGATGTAAATGTGCAGCTCTGAATAGTACAACTCCCCACGGGAAGAGTAGGGCCCCAGGGTAGTGTATGATGGATGATGGAGGAGATGATTCCAACCGCATTAGCCAGGAAACGGAGGCCTCTTAAACAGTTCAGGGTCTTTATTAGAACAGGTAAAACGACCCAGAAACAGGCCCGGCTAGGAGGGGGCCTGGATGTCTGAGAGTAAGTGGGAAGCTGGCCCTGGTCAGAGTGAGGGTGTCGGCCTACCGTGCTGTCTGTGCTCCTTCTGGCTATTTCCCTTCTGGTAATGTAACAGCCCACATTCCTGAGCTCACCGTGTCCTCTCGCCCTTATGGCTTGCAACTTGGGTCCCTTGCTACTCCCGGCCTGGTACGGCTCTGCTGGTCCCTTCTGCTGTGGCGGAGCCTCCGGGCTTCTTAGGCCAAGGAACATACAGTCCCCTGCGGACTGGTTATCTGCTGTAGGATGTGGAATCCTCACAGCCTCAGACACCAAAGTCTGGAAGATTAGTTTCTTTATCTGCCAGGACAGACTCACTTCGCCTTTTGTCGCTGGCTCATGGCTCTCCTACTGCCACACGTCCTCTTAGGCTGCAACACAACTGTCTGTCCCTGCTCTGGGACACCTCTCAATCCAGAGACAGGTTGTCCAGTTCTCTCTAACCCTGCCCCCAGTTCCAGCTTTTATAGGGGCAGCCTGCTCCCCCTACTGGCCTGTGACAGGAGGTATTGCATGCTAATGGCCCTTGACTAGAGGACCTCCCCCTTGCTCTCAGACACAGCTTTATTATACATTTGTGTTATCCAGGCCAGGGTGACACATTCCCCCCTAGTAAAATTTAGTACTCCGGGACTAAACAATAAACAAAGATCATATGCATGACCATAAAACATTATCAGGCAAGTGACGCACAGATTGAGTTCTTAAGGTCACAGTGTGGTCTGTGACCGGGTGTCCATTTTCACCAACACAACGGGGAGCCTTAACCAGGTGGGGGTCTGTCCTAGCCCCAAGTCCTTTACAGTCTTAGTTCATTCCTTGGTCAGGCTCCGAACGCAGTCCATACAAAGTCCCGGTTATTAAAAGTCCATAACCTTTGAGTCCGTACGGTAACTGTAAGAAACTGAAATACACAATTACTAATCATGCATGTAAATTTGCAAACATTTCAACACTTGGCAACAGGGTTATTTACAGTTTTAGTGCACCCTATATTCTCCAGCGAGCGGGTATCTGCCCCTTTGTGCTTCTGGTTGACCTGCGTAACCCACTGTCTGGTGGTGGACCAACCTGGTTTTCTTCACTAGCGTTAGGGGTAGAGCTACCAGCTTGGTGTACAGGTAGGGCAGGCAGCTGTCTACGGGTCCTTTGGCTCATCGCAGGCATGGCAGGCTCACTGTCAGCAGAGGGTTGATTCTCCTGGGCTGCTGGTACAGGCTCTTCTGCCTCTGGAACTGCTTGCTCTTCTTCACCTTCCGGCTCTGGTGTAGGTTGTTGCTGAGCCGGTTGCAGGAAATGCAGGACGGGTACCACTATGGCATCGTTTATTCGAGTCCAGGACTGAGGGAACTCTCAGAGAACGGTGCTGATCATTTCTTCCTTGTCCTCTGCGGGTTCAAGGTCACTTTGATCCTCTTCTGCACTACGGAGTTGTTCGGGGCACCTTTTTAGGTGGTCTCTGGAGACGGTACTAGTGGTTTCTCCTCCATCCTTGGTGATCACGCACACCTTCGAGTTGTCATGATCAGACTGCAGTATGGTGTAGGGTTCCCTTTCCCACTGGTCGTCCATCTTATGTAGCCTTCTCTTTCGCTTCAGGACCTGCTCACCAGGTTCTAGGGGACCAGCAGGGGCGTGTTGGTTGAAGAGTCTTTCTTGCCTTTCTCTCACCTGGGCCAGGCTCTTCTCCTCACTCTCCTGTACATTCTTGTACTGCAGTCGCCTCTCCGTATCCCAGTCCGCATCCAGGGAGGTGTCCTCAGATGTTAGGACTCCCATCTCCAGATCTAGGGGCAGCTTACCTGGTCTGGCTCGCATCAGGTAAGCCGGGGTGCAGTTTGTAGCGTTCACCGGGATATGGTTGTATAAGTCTATCAGGTCCGGCAGTTTTTCTGGCCACAGGCTGCATTCCTCCAGGGGCAACGTCTTCAGGAGATCAATGACTATATTGTTCATTTAATCACACATCCCGTTGGTTTGTGGGCGGTAAGGCGTTGTCCGAATCTTCTTACAGCCATAGAGGTTGCAGAACTCTTGCAAGATTTCAGCTCCGAACGCTGGACCCTGGTCCGTCAGGACCTGTTCCGGATACCCGTGTGGACGGCAGAAGTATTGCTGGAAGGCTCTGGCCGCCGTTTGGGCTGTCAAGTCTTTTACCGGGACCACCACTAGAAAACGGGAATAGTGGTCCACGATTGTCAGGGCGTAGATGTATCCTGACCGGCTTGGAGCCAATTTGACGTGGTTCAGAGCTACCAGCTCAAGAGGCTGCTGGGTGACGATGGGCTTCAAGGGTGTCTTCTGGCTGGTGCGGTCTTTTCTCCTTAAGTTACAAGGGCCACAGTCCCTGCACCACTTCTCTACAGCCCCTCTCATGCCGACCCAAAAGAGCCGTCCTCTTAGCAGGAACTCCAGTTTCTTCCAACCGAAGTGCCCCGCTCTGTCATGGTAAGCCCCCAGGACCATAGCTGCATCCCGCCTTGGGACCACGACTTGCCAGGTCAGCTCTTGTGTCCGGTGGTTGACAAGTCTTCTGTACAGCTTGCCTTCATAGAGGAACAGCTTGCTCTTCTCTTTCCATAGCTGCTTGGCTTCCTCTGGAGCATCCGGATCTAAGCGGGCATCTTCCTGGGTCAGCAGATCTTTCACCAGGCGGATTGCAGGGTCACTATCTTGGGTCTCGGCCCAGCTGTGGTGAGGTAGGGGATTGATCATAACGGTTGTTAAATCTTCCTCCTTCACGCGGTGGGAGTATTGAGCGGCCCCATACCGGTGAAACGCGGGGAGTTCTACCTCCTCCAGCTCTTCTGGGTCTTCGTCACCTTCAGGTAAGTGAGGCATTCTCGATAGGGCATCAGCGTTGGCATTGGTTTTGCCTGCCTGGTACTTGATCACGAAGTCATAATTGGAGAGACGGGCCATCCACCGCTGTTCCAGGGCACCAAGTCTTGCACTGTCTAGGTGTGTTAACGGGTTGTTGTCCGTGTACACAGTGAACTTTGCGGAGGTCAGGTAATGCTTGAAGCGTTCCGTTAGGGCCCACACCACCGCCAAGAATTCTAGCTTGAAGGAGCTGTAATTCTCCGGGTTCCTCTCGGTGGGCCTCAGCTTCCGACTGGCGTACGCGATCACTCTTTCTCTGCCCTGTTGGTTTTGTGACAGTACGGCTCCCAGTCCCACATTACTGGCGTCTGTGTGGAGAATAAAAGGCTGGCCATAATCAGGGTAGGCCAGGATCTCATCCCCTGTGAGGGCCATCTTCAACTGACGGAAGGACTCCTCTTCCGGTTTATCCCACTTGAAGGGTGGCTTTTGGCTTCTGGACTTAGACTGTCCTATCAGGAGGTCCTGCATAGGAGCTGCCATCTTAGTGAACCCGGGGATGAACCTTCGGTAGTAGCCTACCAACCAGAGGAATTGCCTCACTTCCTTGATGTTCGAAGGGCTTGGCCAGCTCTTGATTGCCGTGACCTTGTCAGGGTCGGGGGCTACTCCTTCCGCACTTACCACGTGCCCTAGGTACTGGACCTTCGGTTTCAACAGGTGACACTTTGATGGTTTCACCTTCAGGCCATAGCCTGCCAGGGCTTCGAACACCTCGGCCAGGTGCTTTAGATGGTGCTCGTAAGTCTTCGAATAGACGATCACGTCGTCCAGGTAAAGGAGGACAGTCTCGAAGTTTCGGTGCCCTAGACAGCATTCCATCAGCCTCTGGAAGGTCCCTGGTGCGTTCCAGAGCCCGAAGGGCATACAGTTGAACTCGCTCAGTCCCATCGGGGTGGTGAAGGCGGTCTTCTCCTTGTCAGCCTCTGCCACAGGAACCTGCCAGTACCCGCTAGTAAGGTCCAAAGTAGAAAAGAAGTTAGCTGATTTTAGTGCGGCTAAAGACTCTTCTATTCTAGGCAGCGGATATGCGTCTTTGTGGGTGATACGGTTGATTTGTCTATAGTCCACGCACATTCTCATGGTGCCGTCTTTCTTTTTTACCAGAACCAGGGGGGCTGCCCAGGGGCTACAGCTATCTCTAATGTCCCCAGCTTCTTTCATTTCCCGCAGCATACCTTTGGCGTTCTGATAATGTGCAGGGGGTACAGGCCTGTGTCTCTCTTTTATTGGTGGGTGGCTCCCTGTGGGGATGTGGTGTTCTATCCCTTTTACTCTGCCGAAGTCTAGCGGGTGCTTACTAAAGACTCTCTCGTACTCCTGTACCACCCGGTAGACTCCTTGTTTTTGGTGCAGGGGAGTGGAGTCAGCACCCACATGGAGTTTCTGGCACCAGTCCTCCTTTTGTTTCTGGGAGCCATTACTCTCCGCCTGTGGAGAGGGAGGCAAAGGTTCCACGGCCCTGATAGCTTTGTGCTCAACAGCAAACAGTTTGGCAAGTGTAGCGTACCTGGGTAAGTGTACCTCCCTCTCCCCAATGTTGAGAATGTGAACGGGCACCCTCCCATGACGGACATCAACCACCCCCCAGGCTGTCAAAATGGTGGGCCTGCTGTCTGAGTACACGGGTTCTACCATGGCTTGGTAGTCTCTACCTCTCAACCCGATTGCAGTCCGACACCAGATCATCATTTCACTTTTGGGAGGCATGGAAATGGGGAATGGGTCACTCAGTCTTACGCTACCGATCTCACCACCAGACAGTTCTACCTGCTGCCGTCTCATCAGGGCTTTTATCTCCTTGTTGAGGACTCTCTGTTGGCTGGAACTAGCATTCACTGCCACCTGTTGTAGAATTACAATTACCTCTGAAAGACAATTTTCAATCACGTTAGTACCCACAGTTATTTTAGGGTGACTTTCACGACGGTCAATGTCCACAATAATCACTCCCTGTGCCGGTAGTTCAACTTTACCAATTTTAATGGTCATTTCCTTGAACCCCATCTGCGGCACGGGCAAGCCATTACTGGCGATGATGCTCAAGTCACTGTCTGGGTACCGTGTTATATCAGCATCAGTCCAATACTGCTTAAAAAGTACATAAGTGATAGTAGTTACTTGCGACCCGGTATCCAGCAAGGCGCTCATGGGGATACCGTTCAGCACCACGGGTAAAACCGGGCGCCCCCCCCCAACGTACTTATCACGCCAATTATAAGGGCCTGGTGATCTTATGCCTGGGGGTTGGCTCTCTGCCCCAGGTTGGACCCGTTTAAATTACAGTACCTGGAAATGTGTCCGGGCTGGTTGCATCGACGGCAAATGGGCTGTCCATCCTCTGCGTAGCGATCTGTGGGCCTTCCTCGGAACGACGGGGTCCTCCTCTGTCGACGCCACGGGACATCCTCCGGACTTGAAGCCAACTCGATGGGTCTTGACGGGTCCACTTGTAACGCCTGGACGGTCCTGGTCAATGCCGCAACGCTCCTGGTCAGCTCCTGGACTTGGTGATGCAGATCTTTCGACGGGGCTTGGTTCAGGGCCTGTGCATCGTCCCCCACAGAGTCCACAGAGGAGGGCGCCGCCTTCTGGTGGTAGGTGAGAGCAGGGCGCCGGGGGTTTATAGCGCCACTTGTTGCGGGTTCATGGAGCACCCTTATGGCCCTGTCCTTGAATTGGGCAAAGGTCAGATCAGGGTTCTGAAAGAACATGAGGCGCAGCTGGGTCCTGTGGGCGCTAGACAGCAGACCTTCTATGAACTGTTCTGTTAGTAGCTTATCCGTATCCTGCACGCTGCCAGGGTCAGCTTGTTTGATGGCTCTCAAGGCTTCCTGCAAATTTAGGGCATAGTCTCTGATGCTGTCCTGTGCCCGCTGCTTACATCCGTAGAACCGCATTTTAATTTCAGCGGAGGTACGTGTATCAAAGGTACCCCACAGCCGGGCCAGAATGTCCTTTACGGTCCTTTTCTCCTCAGCGGGCCATTACTTTACCTCCCGCTGGGCTGTGCCAGTTAACTGCCCTGTCAGTATGCTAATCTTCTGTTCCTCTGTCAGGGGGTAAACTTGGAACAAACTGTACAGCCTTTCCTTAAAGTCAGTTAGGGCATGGGGCTCCCCTGAATACTTAGGCAACCAGGCCGCTCCATTGACGTAGGGCAGGGAAAATGGCATCACCGCTGCTGCAGCTGTGCTGGTGGTAGTGGGCGCCTCAGTGTCCGACATCTTCCTCCCCCCTAGTTAAGCGTGGCCTACCTTCTGACGATCCTCTTCTGTAGGCCGCGACTCCACTGGTGCTGCTCCGGACGAGGACCTGCGTCGCGTCCTGATGACGTCAGCGTCGCTCTCTCTCCCTTCCAGGACCTTGCGCAGCGTCGGTGCGTGGGGCGGAGATTCGGGTCTCGCGCGGTTTGGACGTCCACGCCCCTCCTCTTCCCGCGCAGCGTCCTGAAAATGGCATCCGTTGGCGGGAAAACGGCTGAAGATGGCGGGAACCGACGGAAGATGGCGGGAGACGGTTGAAAATGGCGGGAAACGGCTCCGGGTGGTGGAAAAACTCTTCTTCAGGTACGTGTACAGTCTTTTTCAGGCACGCAATACCCGTTTGTGGCGGGTTGGTTACAATCCTGCCGACTACGCCAAAGCTGACTCGCCCCCTGGGCCGTGGGGCACTCGGAGCCGGGCAATAGGGAGACGATGGGGGTAGTGGTGGCAACCCGGTCCGTGGCTTAGGGTGGTCAGGCCAGTGGCAGTCCTTTATAAGTTTTAAGTAATGTCCGACTACACCACCCGTGGATTGCGGTCAGTGCTAACCGCCGCTGCAGTGCAGACCTCTGGGGCAGATGTAAATGTGCAGCTCCGAATAGTACAACTCCCCACGGGAAGAGTAGGGCCCCAGGGCAGTGTATGATGGATGATGGAGGGGATGATTCCAACCGCGTTAGCCAGGAAACGGAGGCCTCTTAAACAGTTCAGGGTCTTTATTAGAACAGGTAAAACGACCCAGAAACAGGCCCGGCTAGGAGGGGGCCTGGATGTCTGAGAGCAAGTGGGAAGCTGGCCCTGGTCAAGATGAGGGTGTCGGCCTACCGTGCTCTCTGTGCTCCTTCTGGCTATTTCCCTTCTGGTAATGTAACAGCCCACGTTCCTGAGCTCACCGTGTCCTCTCGCCCGTATGGCTTGCAACTTGGGTCCCTTGCTACTCCCGGCCTGGTACGGCTCTGTTGGTCCCTTCTGCTGTGGCGGAGCCTCCGGGCTTCTTAGGCCAAGGAACATACAGTCCCCTGCGGACTGGTTATCTGCTGTAGGATGTGGAATCCTCACAGCCTCAGACACCAAAGTCTGGAAGATTAGTTTCTTTATCTGCCAGGACAGACTCACTTCGCCTTTTGTCCCTGGCTCGTGGCTCTCCTACTGCCACACGTCCTCTTAGGCTGCAACACAACTGTCTGTCCCGGCTCTGGGACACCTCTCAATCCAGAGACAGGTTGTCCAGTTCTCTCTAACCCTGCCCCCAGTTCCAGCTTTTATAGGGGCAGCCTGCTCCCCCTACTGGCCTGTGACAGGAGGTATTGCATGCTAATGGCCCTTGACTAGAGGGCCTCCCCTTTGCTCTCAGACACAGCTTTATTATACATTTGTGGCATCCAGGCCAGGGTGACACACATTGTGGTCCTGTTCTTGTCACAGTTTGGGCAGCGACCATTATTTCCTCTTCTCTTCTGATCGAGAAGTTCCCTTATCACTCATCTTGTAAAGTGGCACAGAGCGGTAGTCGTGACTGAACGTCTGTCTGATTTCGCTCTGGCACTTTACAGACAATGGGTGTCCCAGTCCCAGTGTGCTCTAGCGTGTGGGGTGCAGCACATTCTCTTGTAGGCCGCAGGCCTCCACTGCCTTCAGGCTTCTTTCCTCAGAAGCCGCCGCACACAATTTAGGGGACACAAAGTTCTTTGTAACAGTCAAACATATACTTGACAGTTCTAGTTCATCAGGTGGGTACAGACAGGATAAGGCACAGCAGTTCACATTATCCTCCTTCTTAGCATAACTCCTCTTCAGCCCTGTTGCTAGCTCATCCTGTATTTCTCGTCCACCTCTGCAGTGCACCCGGGACTGGCCTTCAACTTCCATCCATGCAGGTCCCTGTCCATCTTCCTTTGTACTTCAGAGTACACAAAGTGTCCGGCAGCTCCTATGCCAGACCTTAGGCTCTGGACGTGACTGGAGCGACTGCTCTGGATCCCAGTAATGCCTCCCACTGCCTGGAACAAGTGACACATGCTGCCCCTAGCAGCCCACCGCACCTGAACTTCACCTTCACTATGCACTTCACTAACTCTCACTGAACTCACACTATTCTGACTCCATGACTAAGCTGCAAGCATAGGGCGCTGTGAGACACCGTTTCTAGGCTGTCTCTTTACCGTACTCACACATAGTGATGTCTTCAGATAGTTTAACTCGACTGCAAGAAGCACATTGTTGAAGATTCAGAAGAAGATTTATTTTCTAGCAGAATACTCGATGATGTGCAAATGTACAGCAGGTAAAAAGACTTTTTTAGAAACGGGCTGGAAGCACATAAGCTTCTAACATGGCTGAAGATGGTGAATGAGGAAGAAGAATGGAGAAGAAGGGAGGGGTTACTGACATCACAGCTACATCTGAGAGAGACAGGGAGAGACAAAGGACAAACTTATAAGAAAGGAAAACCTAACTGCATAGCAACAAAACAGCAACTTAATGATAATGCAATATGGTCTGTAAGATTCCCAAATCATGGGACATGGCGCACACTATCAGGAAGTGCCCCTCTTTTTATTAACACTAGTGCCCATCCACTGCACTAGTTCTATCAATAACTATTTCCTATCTCATATACTAAACCTATTATCCTTATCCTATGTGTTATGCAATTCAAAAATTCTATAAACAAATTAGGAAATCCCAGAATTATAATAGAAACCCTAAAATACAAATGTTATTAAATCTCATTAAAAGCGGGACTAAACAAATTAGTCACACCCCTAACGATAGACCCTTATTCAGACTGCCGGAAGAGGCACTTCTCAATCAGAGGCAGGCCACACCCATTGAGTACTATATACAGTGGGTACGGAAAGCATTCAGACCCCTTTACATTTTTCACTCCTTGTTTCATTGCAGCCATTTGGTAAATTCTAAAAAGTTCATTTTTTTTCTCATTAAAGTACACTGTGCACCCCATCTTGACTGAAAAAAAACAGAAATGTAGAAATTTTTGCAAATTTATTAAAAAAGGAAAACTGAAATATCACATGGTCATAAGTATTCAGACCCTTTGCTCATATTTAAGTCACATGCTGTCCATTTCTTGTGATCCTCCTTGAGATGGTTCTACTCTTTCATTGGAGTCCAGCTGTGTTTAATTAAACTGATAGGACTTGATTTGGAAAGGCACACACCTGTCTATATAAGACCTCACAGCTCACAGTGCATGTCAGACCAAATGAGAATCATGAGCTCAAAGGAACTGCCTGTTACGATGTTAGTAGATACCCTGAAGTCCAATGGCGTGGGCCAAAAGCAGAGACTGAGACAAGAGTAGTGTGAAAGTCTATTTTAAACTCAAGTGCAAAAGATCACAGCAAACAGTTTATGAAGGTAAGTTCATTCCAAACAATACTTCTTAGAACCTAATCTGTAAGGCACGGCCTTCATTACTATTAGGGTATGTAAACGTTAACGATAGTCCAAGTTTACTTAGGTACAGTAATATGCAAACAGAAATAAGGATAGTAAGCAGACGTAGGTATTCCTCAGTTGATTGTGGACTCACGTAGTGCAGAAGAGAAGACAAACTGGAATATGGATCTGGATATTGAAGAATGCAGAAGGTGCAGCGGAGGAAACAGCGATGTCTTAAACCAGAATGAGGGAAATTATGCCAGAATGGGGACAATATGCCAGAGAGGGGCCCATGATGGGGGAAAATGTTATAGCATGAGGTCTGACCCAATTCCCAACTCCATTTGCTGAAATGCAGCCCCAAACTTACAGGACCCTTCACCGTGGTTATGCATCACTATTGACCACAGACACTCATTATTGTTCTGCTCTCCAGCCCTTCAGTGAACAAACTCCCTACAGTAACAACCACATTTTTCATATTTTGGCTCAACCGCGCACATCTTGCCAATCCCCCCCCTCCTTCCCCGTTTTCTCTGTTTTAATGCAGTGACTCAGCGTCACTTGGCCTTGTTTTGATGTGGAAGATATGGCTTTTTCACCATAATTCTGCTATGAAGACCACTTCTGGCCAGTCTTCTCTGAACAGTAGATGAGTGAAGCTGAGTCCCACTGGTTGCTGCCAGTTCTGAGCTGATGGCACTGCTGGACATCTTCTGCTTTTGTAGGAAAGTAACCATAATGTGTCATACATCTGCTGCACTAAGTTTCCTTGGCCGACCACTGCATCTATTGACCTCAACCTTGCACATTTTCTTGTGCTTCTTCACTAGTGCTTGAATGACACATCTTGAACCCTCAATCTGCTTTGAAATTTGTGCCTTAGAGACCTTGCTGATGTAGTATAACTTCCTTGTGTATTCTTGCTCAGTCTTGCCATGGTGTATGACCAGACACCTGACTGCATTATTACAAAATCCCTGACTTTGCGCAGGTGTACCTAGAAGAATTGACGCTGTTTTAAAGTGAAAAGTTGGTCACACCAAATATTGATTGGATCTAGATTTTTCGTTTGTTCATTCACTTGTATTTTGTTAATTGATTAAATAAATCATTAACATTTCTATTTTTGAAGCATTCTTACTTTACAGCATTTTTTCTACACATTTCTAAAAATTATTTTTATGTGTCTTTTATTTGCTCATTAATAATCTGATATACCTTTTGGTATTTTGTGTATAGTTGTTTTTTTGCTGTTGGGGTAAATTGTAGGATATTGATTTCAGAGGGGTTTCCTGATCCTTTGATTGTAGGAATGAGTGGTATATATGTGCTAATAAATTAGGACAAACGTAGGAAATTTAGGAAAAAAATTGGACATATCGGCAGTAATAACATGCTGATTGTGATGTCATGAAGATGACTTGAATTTCCACCATTAAGAGAACAGCATTGCTGGTCATTTATATTAAGTAAATTGGATATTCATTCTTCTCGATTGTGATGTCATGAAGATGACTTGAATTTCAACCAATCAGAGATCAGCATGTTTCAGGTCACCCAGATAGAACAGTCCATGAAACATGAGTCACGGCCACTGTGAGGTCATAATGCTGATTAGAATTTCCACCAATCAGAAAACAGAATTGCCCAGAAGAACCACCCAGGAGGTATGAGTCATCGCCACTGTGAGGTCATAATGCTGACCAATCACAGAGCAGCCATGCCCAGATTTTCCACCAATCACAGAGCAGGCACCCCCAGATTTTCCACCAATCAGAGATAAGCAGTGGGTATAAATAGCAGCCACACCCAGATTTTCCACCAATCAGAGATCAGCAGTGGGTATAAATAGCTGCTGCCGCCTGCCCGGCTTAGCCTTGCACTGGTTGGGTCTCTCTCTTTTTCTCTCTCTTGGTATCTCCCGGTATCTATCCCTCCCCTCTCTCTTCTCTCTCTCTTTGACCCAACGGCCCTCTTAAGGGCTACCCCAAATGTGTAAAAGATAGAACCAATATTTGTGTTGTTTGTCCGTTTTATGAGCCTTTGATTAACCCCTTCCTACTCTTTGCTATATATATATATATATATATATATATATATATATATATATATATATTTATTATGTGCAGGTGGGCCTTAAAGGGATTTTCCAGGACAAACATTTTGATGGCTTATCCCCTGGTTAGCTCATTAATATCAGATTTGTGGTGGTCCGGCACACGGCACCTCCACTAATCAGCTGTTTGCAGCTTCGGCCGAGGTCAGATGTAAACAGTGTTGAGGAGCTGAAAAATCACTGATCTGTTCACTCTGTAGTGGCCGCTCCCTGGTGCTGCAGATCAGCTCCTATTACATGAATATTAGCTGATCTGCAGGACCCACAGTACAGTGAATGGAGCTGTGATGTTCAATCTTCACACTATTTACACTTGAGCGCTGCAATCAGCTGATGGGTAGAGCCGGTGCCGCGTGTCGGAGCCCCACCGATCTGATATTGATAACCCATCCCCAGGATAAATCATCATTATTATACTACTCATACATGAAGAAAGCGAGGTGGCACACCGATTTAATAAAATCTTCTTTTATTCCATTTCCATTAAAAATACAGGGAAGCGGCGCCTTATGCAGACGACGGCCGTTTCGCGTGTCTATCACGCTTCTACGGGTCGAGGCATATGGTCATGGGGGTGTGCAGGGGTTAAAATACTCCCGACCCCACCCCCTGCACCAAACAGCCATACAAAATGTTACAACAAAAAATACATTAAAAACAACCACCCAGGAGGTATGAGTCATCGCCACTGTGAGGTCATAATGCTGACCAATCACAGAGCAGCCACACCCAGTTTTTCCACCAATCAGAGCAGCCATACCCAGATTTTCCACCAATCAGAGATCAGCAGTGGGTATAAATAGCCGCTGCCGCCTGCCCGGCTTAGCCTTGCACTGGTTGGGTCTCTCTTTTTTCCCTCTCTTGGTATCTCCCGGTATCTCTCCCTTCCCTCTCTCTTCTCTCCCTCCCCTCTCTCTTCTCTCTCTCTCTTTGACCCAATGGCCCTCTTAAGGGCTACCCCAAATGTGTAAAAGATAGAACCAATATTTGTGTTGTTTGTCCGTTTTATGGATGGAGCGAGACATGATGTCCCAGATGTGTCCCGGATTCAGGTCTGGGGAACGGGCGGGCCAGTCCATAGCTTCAATGCCTTCATCTTGCAGGAACTGCTGACACACTCCAGCCACATGAGGTCTGGCATTGTCCGGCATTAGGAGGAACCCAGGGCCAACCGCACCAGCATATGGTCTCACAAGGGGTCTGAGGATCTCATCTCGGTACCTAATGGCAGTCAGGCTACCTCTGCCGAGCACAAGGAGGGCTGTGCGGCCATCCAAAGAAATGCCACAGAACACCAGGATTGGCAAAGTCGCCACTGGCGCCCTGTGCTCTTCACAGATGAAAGCAGGTTCACACTGAGCACATGTAACAGACGTGACAGAGTCTGGAGACGCCATGGAGAGCGATCTGCTGCCTGCAACATCCCTCAGCATGACCGGTTTGGTAGTGGGTCAGTAATGGTGTGGGGTGGCATTTGTTTGGAGGGCCGCACAGTTCCCTTTATTTTTTGAGCAGTGCATATACATATATAAAATGTTCCTCCCCCACCATGTGACATACTGCATACCTCATAGGGACAGCAGTCAGGAAGCACCAGTAGTACCAGCAGCTCCCACAGTACAATGCAAATGTAGCATTCTCAGCGTGTACTGACCAATGCTGTCCACCAGGTGGCATCAGCAGGAAATTACAGGGATGAGACAAGCACTGCATGACAGCCCCGCCCCAATCTGCCCTATACCAGACACGCCCCCTACCAACGCCCCACCCCCGCTGCCATGACAACCGAATTGTTTAATGGCAGAATGAGACCTTATATGAGCAAAGAAGTAGCGGCCGGAGAGCGGGGTCCGCACAGGTGAGCGCCCCCATAACACAGTGTATGTACTGCACGTCAGCTCTATGGCAGACTGTCACCTGTGCTGGATCCAGTACGTGTTACACTTATATCTGTACAGAGACACAGAGGACGCAGCGGGGCCCTGTCGCCAGATATATATATTTCTATATATTTGTGTGTGTGTATATATACAGTATATATATATGTGTGTGTATATACAGTATATATATATATATATGTGTGTGTCTATATACAATATATATATGTGTGTGTCTATATACAGTATATACTGTATATGTGTGTCTATATACAGTATATATGTGTGTGTGTCTATATACAGTATATATATATATATGTGTGTGTGTGTGTGTGTGTGTGTGTGTGTGTGTGTATATATATATATATATATATATATATATATATATATATATATATGTGTGTGTATATATATATATACAGTATATATATGTGTGTGTATATACAGTACAGAAAAAAGTTTGGACACACCTTCTCATTTAAAGATTTTTCTGGATTTTCATGACTTTGAAAATTGTACATTCACACTGAAAGCATCAAAACTATGAATTAACACATGTGGAATTATATACTTAACAAAAAAGTGTGAAACAACTGAAAATATGTCTTATATTCTAGGTTCTTCAGAGTAGCCACCATTTGGTTTGATGACTGCTTTGCACACTCTTGGCATTCTCTTGATGAGCTTCAAGAGGTAGTCACCGGAAATGGTCTTCCAACAATCTTGAAGGAGTTCCCAGAGATGCTTAGCACTTGTTGGCCCTTTTGCCTTCACTCTGTGGTCCAGCTCACGCCAAACCATCTCGATTGAGTTCAGGTCTGGTGACTGTGGAGGCCAGGTCAACTGGTGTAGCACCCCATCACTCTCTTTCTTGGTCAAATAGCCCTTACAAAGCCTGGAGGTGTGTTTGGGGTCATTGTCCTGTTAAAAAATAAATGATGGTCCAACTAAACGCAAACCAGATGGAATAGCATGCCACTGCAAGATGCTGTGGTAGCCATGCTGGTTCAGTATGCCTTCCATTTTGAATAAATCCACAACAGTGTCAGCAGCAAAGCACGCCCACACCATCACACCTCCTCCTCCATGCTTCACGGTGGGAACCAGGCATGTAGAGTCCATCCGTTCACCTTATCTGCGTCGCACAAAGACACGGTGGTTGGAACCAAAGATCTAAAATTTGGACTCATCAGACCAAAGCACAGATTTCCACTGGTCTAGTGTCCATTCCTTGTGTTCTTTAGCCCAAACAAGTCTCTACAGCTTGTTGCCTGTCCTTAGCAGTGGTTTCCTAGCAGCTATTTTACCATGAAGGCCTGCTGCACAAAGTCTCCTCTTAACTGTTGTTGTAGAGATGTGTCTGCTGCTAGAACTCTGTGTGGCATTGACCTGGTCTCTAATCTGAGCTGCTGTTAACCTGCGATTTCTGAGGCTGGTGACTCGGATAAACTTATCCTCAGAAGCAGAGGTGACTCTTGGTCTTCCTTTACTGGGGCGGTCCTCATGTGACCCAGTTACTTTGTAGCGCTTCATGGTTTTTGCAACTGTACTTGGGGACACTTTCAAAGTTTTCCCAATTTTTCGGACTGACTGACCTTCATTTCTTAAAGTAATGATGGCCACTCGTTTTTCTTTACTTAGCTGCTTTTTTCTTGCCATAATACAAATTCTAACAGTCTATTCAGTAGGACTATCAGCTGTGTATTCACCTGACTTCTGCACAACACAACTGATGGTCCCAACCCCATTTATAAGGCAAGAAATCCCACTTATTAAACCTGACAGGGCACACCTGTGAAGTGAAAACCATTTCCGGTGACTACCTCTTGAAGCTCATCAAGAGAATGCCAAGAGTGTGCAAAGCAGTCATCAAAGCAAAAGGTGGCTACTCTGAAGAACCTAGACTATAAGACATATTTTCAGTCGTTTCACACGTTTTTGTTAAGTATATAATTCCACATGTGTTAATTCATAGTTTTGATGCTTTCAGTGTGAATGTACAATTTTCATAGTCATGAAAATACAGAAAAATCTTTAAATGAGAATGTGTGTCCAAACTTTTGGTCTGTACTATATAATCAAAAGATGTCAGCAGAACATCGGATGGAGTCAGTTTATTATCTGCAATGGAGCAGCTTAACATTGTATGTACCTTTGACATTGCTATGTAGTCCAAACCATCAGAGCAGTTAAAGACCACACACTGCACGGCCAGCGCCTTGGCCAAATCTTTGGTGGTCTCAGTTTTTCCTGTGCCGGCCGGACCTTCTGGAGCTCCACCAAGATTTAGATAAAAAGCACCGATCTACCAATGAAACATGAAAGAACTGGTATGAAATATCAATAATAATTGCTAATAAGTTTCATGCATCATACAAAAGTCAAAAACATTTCTGAGCATAACCCATCACATCATAGCAGAGTCCGCTAGCATCGGTCAGTGAGCGGAGTGATGACCAGGCGTGGGGAGCTGCCCAGGTACTCATAGGCGGACTTCACATTGCAGTTGATGATTCGCACTCTCGCATTCTCATTCTCCCAGTAATAGCGGAGTTGGGCAAGCCACCGGAAGTCTGTTCATGAGAAACTCCTGAGGAATGTAGGAAAAGATAGTCAACCTCTAAGACACTGCAGAATCACAAGGGAGAGTTTCTAAAGGGAAGGCAAATGCACATACATTATAGGACAAAACTCCTAGTCACCGAATTCTGCTTTTTTCATTTAGTCCCATTGCCCACGGTGTATAACATCCGGACTCTCAGCCCCCAGTTTATAAAATCCGGCCTCTCGCCTCCCCCGGTGTATAACATCCACCCCTCGCCCCTAGTTTAGTATAACATCTCTCCCCTCGCCCCCCCCGCCAGTGTATAAAATCCATCCCCTCAACCCCACTGTATAACATCCAACCCCAAGCGCTCCATTGCATAACATCTGGCCCCCAGGGTATAACATCCGGCCCCCAGCCCCGGTGTATAACATCTGTCCCCTCGCTCCCTCCCCCTGGTGTATAACATCCGGCCTCTCGCCCCCCCGGTGTATAATATCCGTCCCCTCGCCCCAGTGTATAATATCCGTCCCCCCGCCCCTGGTGTATAATATCCGTCCCCTCACCCCTGGTGAATAATATCCGTCCCCTCGCACCTGGTGTATAATATCCGTCCCCTCGCCCCTGGTGTATAATATCCGTCCCCTCGCCCCTGGTGTATAATATCCGTCCCCTCGCACCTGGTGTATAATATCCGTCCCCTCGCACCTGGTGTATAATATCCGTCCCCTCGCCCCTGGTGAATAATATCCGTCCCCTCGCCCCTGGTGTATAATATCCGTCCCCTCGCCCCTGGTGTATAATATCCGTCCCCTCGCACCTGGTGTATAATATCCGTCCCCTCGCACCTGGTGTATAATATCCGTCCCCACGCCCCCCGGTGTATAATATCCGTCCCCACGCCCCCCGGTGTATAATATCCGTCCCCTCGCCCCTGGTGTATAATATCCGTCCCCTCACCCCTGGTGTATAATATCCGTCCCCTCGCACCTGGTGTATAATATCCGTCCCCTCACCCCTGGTGTATAATATCCGTCCCCTCGCACCTGGTGTATAATATCCGTTCCCTCGCCCCTGGTGTATAATATCCGTCCCCACGCCCCCCGGTGTATAATATCCGTCCCCTCACCCCGGTATATAATATCCGTCCCCTTGCTCCTCAGTGTATAACATCCAGCCCTCGGACAGTATAACATCTAGCCCCTCGTACCCCTAGGGTATAACATCTGGCCCCTCGGCCTTGTATAACATTAAGACTCTCGCCCCCCACCAGTGTATAACATCAATCCCCACGCCCCCCGGTGTATAACATCCGCCCTCCCATGCTGTGTGCTGTTACTAACATATGACAGAACGGCTGGTGGTGCAGAGCTCTCTGATACCAGCGCGGTCCTGTAATAGGAGCCACCGGGGTAACAAGTCTGGATATTACATTTCTTCCCTCCTAAATCTTCCCCCATCACATGTGAGTGATATTATTAAGGAGTGGAAGGAACTGCAGCAACTCAGGAGACCCCAGAACATTACAGAGCGGGGTCACTGAGTGCTGAGGAGCAGAGGGCAGAACGCTCTCCTGACTCCATAACTGCAGAGTCCAGATCTACTTTGGTAACAACATCACCACAAACACTGCGCCCCCGCCTGGAGCTTTATGGCCGAGCAGCTGCATGCAGCCTTACATCACCAAGCACGATGCCGAGCGTCGGATGGAGTGGTGTGAAGCCGCCACCACAGGACTCTGGAGGAGACCTGTTCTGTGCAGTGACGGATCACACTTCTCTATCTGGCATCTGATGGACGAGTCTGGATTTGGTGAATGCCAGGAGAACGTTACCCTATTAACTGCATTGTGCCCGCTGGGCAGTTTGGTGGTGGAGGTATGGCCTTGTTTTTAGGGGGTGGTCTAGGCCCCTTAGTTCCAGTGAAAAGATATCTTAATGCTTCAGCACAAGACATTTTAAACAATTGTAGCTTCCAACCCTAAGGGAATAGAAGAGCAGAACTGTTTCCCACACGTTCTCAACCTCAACCCCACTAAACACCTTTAGGATGATTAATTAGAACAAATACTGGAGAATGGCAGCATAAATATGTCACCGCCACATAGGGAAGAGCAATGTCAGGCACACATCAATTACATTGCCATATGTCTGCTCAGGCTTAGAATGGCTGACCACTCGGAGAATGACATAATACCTACAAAGAAACCGAACAAAAGGTCATTAAAGGAATTGACATAAAACCCCTTTATTAGTCCATCCATGGTTATAGAACGACACTGCACAGAGGAGAGCACACACACCATTGATAGAAAATATTACAAACCGCACCTAGGCCATCCAAACCACTGACTATAAAGAAGATCAATTGTGGCAATGAGTCATATACAGGGGATGCCGACACCTACAGATGCCAAAACATTCCTATATAGGGACCACCATCTCAATATGCAGAAATGACTACTGCCCCATAGACGTCATTGTAAGTACACCCCAAGATTGCTTTACTGTGACAAGATCAATTGTGTCCTATGAAAACTCAAAGAAAAGAGGGGGGAACATAACATATGACGCGCCCCCTGGGACATATTCCGTTTTGAGGGGAATACCCGGCACCGGATCAGATGGGGGGGGGGTTGTAGTCTCCGAGCGGCTGTGACCCGGTCCCGTGCCCAGGGCGTCAAGCTCGGGGTTATGTGGCAGTCTTTACTGATGTTATTAAAGTTCGTTGTGTCGACTACGCCACCCGTTGTGATGCGGTCACTGTGGCCGCCGCTGCAGCAGGGTCCGCTGAGGCTGATGGTGGATGCGCAGCTTGGTGGGATAACCCCCAACGGGAGGGGTATAGCCTCAGAGGGGACAGGCGCAGAGGATGGGGGTTGTGGTGGTGCGGTGCAGCCGGTAATGATGACAGACTCGGGTAGTGCAGTTAAGGGTCTTTACTTACTGCAGATGTTCCTGGTCACTCTAGCTCCAAGTGACCTCCCGAGCCGTGCTGCGTCCACCAGGTCCTGGATCCGGCCAACCCCCAAACAAGTCCGGAGCGTGGCCCTGAGCTCTCCCTCTGTCCTTCCTTCAGCCGTCCCCACCAGTGATTCACCTAAATCCAGCTCCCTCGGGCCTTCTGTTGGGCAACCTTTGGCCTCAGGTTCCCTGACCCTCCATGTGGTGTGCCTTCAGGGTGAATGTAGTGGGTGACCGTGACAGACTCTGCCCACGGTCTCCGGTCTCTGGCTGGGGAATGTCTTTACCCCCACCAGCTTGGGTTCCGGTACCCTTCTGCTGACTCCTCACCCGGTGTTCTTATTTGGGTTCTTGGGTCCCTTCTTTGTCCCCCTCTGGGTCTTTCTGTACTCCACTCTCTCACTCTTCAGGCTCAGGTCTGTTCTGCTCCCTTGCTGCAGGCTGACTTCCTCTGCAGCAGACTTGTTCTCTGCACTGACTGACTTGTGCTCAGCGTCTGACAGGCTCCTCTGCGTCTGACCCTGATCTTTGATGGTGCCCACCTTATATACACCCTCTATGTGTGAGCTCAGGTGACCAGCACCCAATGAGCTCCTATCACTACCCAGACTGCTCCCCCTATCTGCCCCTACACTACATGGGATGTTCCTCCCCCCTCCCACTCCAGCCAGGAACAGGCTCGGTCGCACCTGCACATTTCCTAGTGGGAGTGCCGTCGGCCTGCTCCTCTGGAATGGGATGTATGTAGTGCATGCAGTCTATCTGAGCTCAGTTCCACACTCCTTCCTTACCCGGGAGTGGAATATCACACCTCTGGGTTGAGGTGCAATACTCCTGTAGCAGCCGAATCCTCAGGGTGCTACATTCCCCCCTGGTAAATCACAGCACGTCCTCGGGCTGCAAAGACAAAAAACACCAAAACATACAACATTTTTATAAACATGTAAAACATATTAAATATTATACGAAATACTATATAAATATATATATAAACTTTTTCAGGTAAACAACATTCTCGTCGTCTCTTTCTCTCTTCTGTTCCTCTGGTCACCGTGCAACTCGTGACCAGGTAGAGTGCGACAGTCTTTTAGAAAAATGGTTTTTCCTATAAAACCGGTAGGGGGCGCTTTAGCAAGCGCAACTATGTACAGGGAAATTTTGGCCGTTCTCAGTCCCCGGCCAGGTAAAGGGAAAGGGATGGCTGCTCACAGTCCTCAGCCTGGTATGGAAAGGGTTACAGGTAACAGTTCGCTGGTCCCAACGGGGACTATTTTAGCAGCAACAACAGTTCCAGTTTCAGTTTCAGTTCCGATTCACTGTGCCCCGACAGGCAACTATATACAGTCTCCTGCTCTGCCGCACTCAACGGCGTCTGCCTCCTGCTCTTATCTTACGGCTGGTGGTTTCTTCAGACCCGTCCGGGTCCTCTTGCTCCTCCTCCTCGCACCGCAACTCCTCCTCCGTCAAGCGATGCACGTGGAGGGCGTAAGGTCCCTTGGCACACTTGTGCCGGGTGAACGTTACCTCATCACCGACGTAGAGGTCACGGCCTTTGTGACCCTCTGGCAGGTGAGACTCGACATCCCGTCGGGTAACGAAGACGTCACCCATGGTGTTCTGGTCCTTTATGAAGCCCCACCCATGCTGCGCATTAAACTTTATTACCGTCCCGATGGTACGGGGACGATCTGCTGCACGGGGGTCCCTTCTGGTCCGACTCTTTTGCTCCGCGCTGCGGGTCTGGGCCCATTGCTCTTTGGCCTGCCTCTCCTCCCGCTCTCTCTTGAACTCTGCCAGCTGTTGACGGCAACACTCTGTGCGCGCTGCTGCAGCTGCCCGAGTCTCTCCGGTGAACCCCATCAGATCTTCTCCCTTGGGGTCCCACGCAAATTGAGCCTCTTCTAGGGGAGGCGAGACCCGAGTCACGGGCTTTGGAGCCGGGATCAGGGGCTCACACAGGGGACCTAGTTGCTTCTGCCGCTCCAGCTCCAAGAATCCTTCGGGCCAGATGAAAGGCCGACCGTCCGGCCACGTTAGCTGGCTGAAGGGGTCCTCTCCCAGATGTGGCACCCTAGGTATTACGGGCGCGGGCGCGGTGGTGGTGGCGCCCGGGTTGCCCAGGCCTTGCGGCCAGGCCTGGGGCACCTGGAAGGTGAAGGGCACCGTTAGGACGGCGGCGCCCTGGGTTACCTGGCCTTGCGACCAGGCCGGAGGCTCCGCGGAGGTAGATGGCTCTGCTTTGGATGCGGCGCCCGGAAATGCTAGGCCCTGTGACCAGGCCGGAGGCTCCTCTTCCGGCGCCACGCTCCGGGTCACGATGCGTGACGTCATCGGGGTCGCGACGGCGGCTTCCGGTCGGGGCCTAGTCGGTGGCGGTGTCATGGCGGTCTCGGGTACGGCCGGGGGACCTTCGGGCTCTGCGACGGGGAGCTGGGGCAGGTAAGCGGTCTTCCGGTATGGGGTATAGGCATCCCCCTTACCTGCTGCCATGCGTCTCGCTCCCTCTTCTGCGCCGTCTCCGGCCTTGGGTCCTCCCGCATCATCCGCAGAGGCAGTCGATGTCTTCTTCCAAGGGAGCGGGTTAAGTGGACGGGTTCCAGCTTGCTGGGCCATCTCCCGGCCCCACTCCGCCAGGATCTCCCTCTGCACTCGGGCCATCCTTCCCGCGAGGCCCTCCAGGGCACTCCGCGCGCACTCCCGATCTCGGGGAAGCTGCGCCAGGATCTCCGCTAAGCCTAGCGGGGTTGTTGACTCCAGCAGGCTCCTGACCATCGGGTCGGTGCTGCTCTGCTCTGTTTCCGGCAGGCTCCTGGCCAGCGGGCCGGTGCTGCTCTGCTCTCCTCCTTCTTCCTCCAGCAGGCTCCTGGCCAGCGGGCCGGTGCTGCTCTGCTGCCGCTCCATTCCCGGGTCCACTCTTTCTCTCCTCGACTCCGGGTGAGCTTCTCCGCTACTCCTCATTAGACCTCTTGCCTCCGGGTGCGCTCGTTCTACACTGCTCCAAGCGACACCCATCTTTGCTCTTTTCTTTCGTCTCCTCCCACTTCGAGGGCGGTCCCGGGGCAACTCGGTGACTGTCAGCTCCAGGGGGAGTTCTTTCACGCTGACAGACACCTCCAGCATCACAGTCTCTGTTGGTGGGGGCGGTTTCCACTTTTGGCGCCATTTTCTGTCCTGGCCCACGATGGGAGGTGGCCTCCTGCCCTCCTTTGGCACGCCCATAATGGCGTCCGCTGCTCTTCCAAGGCGGGAAATCTGCGGTTTTGGCGGGAATCGCTTCCCAGTGGCGGGAAACTCTGCAGATGGCGGGAACGAGCTGGAAATGGCGGACAATCGGCGGGAAACGACTGGTGATGGAGTCCGATGGCGTGGACCCTCCGGAACCGGCAGGAGTCTTCTTTCTGAGGTAAACTTGCACTTTTCTTCAGGCACGCAGTACCCGGATGTTGCGGGCACGTAATCCTGCCGACTACGCCAAAGTTGACGCGCCCCCTGGGACATATTCCGTTTTGAGGGGAATACCCGGCACCGGATCAGATGGGGGGGGGGTTGTAGTCTCCGAGCGGCTGTGACCCGGTCCCGTGCCCAGGGCGTCAAGCTCGGGGTTATGTGGCAGTCTTTACTGATGTTATTAAAGTTCGTTGTGTCGACTACGCCACCCGTTGTGATGCGGTCACTGTGGCCGCCGCTGCAGCAGGGTCCGCTGAGGCTGATGGTGGATGCGCAGCTTGGTGGGATAACCCCCAACGGGAGGGGTATAGCCTCAGAGGGGACAGGCGCAGAGGATGGGGGTTGTGGTGGTGCGGTGCAGCCGGTAATGATGACAGACTCGGGTAGTGCAGTTAAGGGTCTTTACTTACTGCAGATGTTCCTGGTCACTCTAGCTCCAAGTGACCTCCCGAGCCGTGCTGCGTCCACCAGGTCCTGGATCCGGCCAACCCCCAAACAAGTCCGGAGCGTGGCCCTGAGCTCTCCCTCTGTCCTTCCTTCAGCCGTCCCCACCAGTGATTCACCTAAATCCAGCTCCCTCGGGCCTTCTGTTGGGCAACCTTTGGCCTCAGGTTCCCTGACCCTCCATGTGGTGTGCCTTCAGGGTGAATGTAGTGGGTGACCGTGACAGACTCTGCCCACGGTCTCCGGTCTCTGGCTGGGGAATGTCTTTACCCCCACCAGCTTGGGTTCCGGTACCCTTCTGCTGACTCCTCACCCGGTGTTCTTATTTGGGTTCTTGGGTCCCTTCTTTGTCCCCCTCTGGGTCTTTCTGTACTCCACTCTCTCACTCTTCAGGCTCAGGTCTGTTCTGCTCCCTTGCTGCAGGCTGACTTCCTCTGCAGCAGACTTGTTCTCTGCACTGACTGACTTGTGCTCAGCGTCTGACAGGCTCCTCTGCGTCTGACCCTGATCTTTGATGGTGCCCACCTTATATACACCCTCTATGTGTGAGCTCAGGTGACCAGCACCCAATGAGCTCCTATCACTACCCAGACTGCTCCCCCTATCTGCCCCTACACTACATGGGATGTTCCTCCCCCCTCCCACTCCAGCCAGGAACAGGCTCGGTCGCACCTGCACATTTCCTAGTGGGAGTGCCGTCGGCCTGCTCCTCTGGAATGGGATGTATGTAGTGCATGCAGTCTATCTGAGCTCAGTTCCACACTCCTTCCTTACCCGGGAGTGGAATATCACACCTCTGGGTTGAGGTGCAATACTCCTGTAGCAGCCGAATCCTCAGGGTGCTACACATAGATATGGAAAGAACATAGGAATATGGTGAAATGTATGAAGGTGCTCGGCATACTGAGCTGTGATATCTGTAGAGGGACGGACTCCATATTAACATCCTGGATATGGATTAGAATAGGAGGCCATAAAAGCCCCTGTAGGTGTAATGTGGAGGGGGCACAATACCTTTCTCCATGTAGTGTATAATAAATAGAACATGGTATTGGAAAGTTTGCTGCCAGCCATGATGTTTGCACAAACCTGTTTCGATCATTTCCCTGACCACGTCACGAGCGTGCCCCTCTATGGTGACGAGAGCCCCCAATGTGCTGCGAGTCTGCTGGGACAATTTGCCTCCTCGCAAATTGCTCCAAATACCCAGATGTACCTCTATAAAACCCTGCTACAAACAGCATGGAAAACTCAATGCAGATGGATTCATTTTATGCTGGTATTATGGGAAATCCCATACAATGTCTTCCCTTATTGGTAGATATGACGAGAGTAGAGATGAGCGAATGGATTTGCAGGACTCTGGTCCAACAGTCCGGTCAGTATTCCACGGCCGCAGGACCGGAGCCCCGTGAACCGGCATCTCCGGCTCCTCTTTTGATGTCGATGTCATAGTTGTGGTGTGAGGCACAAATGACATCACGCCTGGCCGGCTAATCAAAAGAGGAGCCAGGGATGCCGGCATGTAAGAGGCGGTTAGCAAGGCTCCCATCCAACAGCCACAGACTACTAACCTGCTCTCTTAGACCAAGGTCCTGCAAATTTAGTTGCGCATCTCTAGACAAGATGCATGAATCAATGCAAAATCCCAACAATACTATGGAGCCTTTTGGGTACCTTCAAGATATTGAGCCGCTGTACAACTGCAACCCCCAGGAGAAGACCCCTGGGCAAGAACACTACATGGGCTCTTTGCAGTCTAATAACGTACTGTGAAATAAGCTGCTTGCATCTTTGGATGTGAATGTGGGTCCCCTTACCTCTGTTGCACCAATGGTATATCCCCCCCTGGAAACTCCTATAAGCTGCGTCTCTGGGTATGACAGTCTATTAGCAGGAGAACTCATGAAGTCTGTCTATGAATGTATATATATGTATTTCTCCCAGAAAATTATTACAATTACACGTTTTGTTGTTCACATGTTTATTTCATTTGTGTATATTGGAACAACACAAAAAGAAGATATTAGTCAACAATTTTGGTTCTCAAGTCCTCAGACAGTTCTCTTCTCCTCTTACTGTTCTCCCTGCTTAGTGTGGCACGTAACAACGCAAAGACTGAGTCAACTTTTCCCCTTTGTATCAGGTTTCAGGTGTGATTTTCATATTGCCCGCACCTTTTACTTGCCACAGGTGAGTTTGAACGAGCATCACATGCTTGAAACAAAATTGTTTACCCACAATTTTGGAAAGATGCCAACAATTTTGTCCGACCCATTTATGGGGTTTTGTGTGAAATTATATCCAATTTGCCTTTTTTTGTGTTGTTCCAATACATACAAAGGAAATAAACATGTGTATAACAGAAAATACACATGCAATTTTTTATGGAAAAATACTTCATTTTCTGGAACAACTTCAAGGGTGCCAACACTTCCGGCCATGACTGTTTATAGTGAAGCAACCTTGATCAGTAAAGGAGCTTATGCCGTACCTCCGGGCCACTGCCGATAGCTTCATGCACTTCACTTGTCCAGAACATGAGACACACAGAGCACGACCTGCCCGGCCATTCCCTCACCCAGTCTTTTCTTGCAGTCGCAGGGTATGCCTTTTAAAAAAGAAAGTTAAATTACGTTGACAGAAGCATTTAAGAGAGGGACAACCTTACTAGTATTATCTAGCAAATTCATTTCTACCGATTGCAGGTAGAAGATCTGCTACCTGGCTCTATTGCAAGAGATACATCATCCACAAATCATTCACTGCCGCCAAATAATCTTATACAAATATAAAAGAACTAGATGGTGGCCCGATTCTAATGCACCGGGTATTCTAGAATAGGTATGCGGCCGACCGGGTGCAATCAGCAGAGCTGTGTTTAAATTTGGCGCCAAAATCGCTGATTGGTCGCGTTCGGCAACCGCGACCAATCAGCAAAGCGGTGTTTAAATTTGGCGGCAATATCGATGATTGGTCGCGGGCGGCGGCCGCGACCAATCAGCGAACCGTGTTAGTGAGGACTGGAGAGCGTGTTTAAATTTGGCACCAAAATCGCTGATTAGTCGCGACCAATCAGCCGAGCGGTGTTTAAATTTGGCGCCAATACTGCTGACTGGTCATGGCCGCCGACCGCGACCAATCAGCAGAGCGATGCAGAGTGGGGTTTAAATTCGGCGCCAAAATCACAGATTGGTCGCCGGCCGTGACCAAACAGCAGAGCATTCTTTAAATTTGGTGCCAAAATCGCTGATTGGTCGAGGCCGGCGACAGCGACCAATCAGCAGAGCGTTGTTTAAATTTGGCGCCAATCTCGCTGATTGGTCGCGGCTGGCGGCCGCGACCAATCAGCAGTGCGGTGTTTAAATTTGGCACCAAAATCGCTGATTAGTCGCGGCTGGCGGCTGCGACCAATCAGTAGAGCAGGGTTTAAATTTGGCACCAATAATGCTGATGGGTCTTTGCCGGCGACCGCGACCAATCAGCACAGCGGGGTTTACATTTGGCCCCAATGCTGCTGATTGGTCTCGGCCGGCGACCGTGACCAATCAGCAGAGCGTTGTTTAAATTTGGCACCAAAAACGCAGATTGGTCGCGGCCGGTGGTTGCGACCAATCAGCAGAGTGAGGTTTAAATTTGGCGCCAATACTGCTGATTGATCTCGGCCAGCGACCGCGATTAATCAGCAGAGCGTTGCTTAAATTTGGCGCCAATCTCGTTGATTGGACGTGTCCGGCGTCCGCGTCCAATCAGCACAGCAGTGTTTAAATGTGGCGGCAAGATCGGTGAATGGTCGCGGCCGCTATTTAAATGTGGCGCCCAAATCGGTGATTGGTTGCGGGCAGCGGACGCGAACAATCAGCAGAGCGGTGTTTAACTTTAGCGCCAAGATCACTGATTGGTCGGGTGTGGAGAGCGCGACCAATCGACCAATCAGCGAATCGTATTGGTGAGGAGCGGGGAGCGGAATCGTATTAGAGAGGACAGGGGAGCGCCCCTGCCTGTGCGGCTACTTCCGCTGCGAGAACCCGGGACATGAGCGGGCGCTCGGAGCAGAAGTATCCCGACCCGCAGCGCCGCTCCCCGGTCCCCCCTTCACACCCTAGCCGCTGATGTCCCCACAGTATCCGCATTGTGTTACAAAGGTCCGGACATTTGTGTTCAAAATCGCTGATTGGTCGCTGGTGCTGCCCGCGACCAATCACCGATTTGGGCGCCAATTTTAAATATCGGCCGCGACCAATCACCGATCTTGGCTCCACATTTAAACACCGCTGTGCTGATTGGTCGCCGACGCTGGGCGCGACCAATCACCGATTTTGGCGCCACATTTAAATTTAAATAGCGGCCGCGACCAATTGGATGTCAGCGCCGCTCCCCGGTCCTCCCTTCACACCCTAGCCGCATGGATGTCAGCGCCGCTGCCTGTGCGGATAGTTCCGCTGCAAGAACCCGGGACATGAGTGGGCGCTCGCAGCAGAAGTATCCGGACTCGCAGCGCCGCTCCCCAGTCCTCCCTTCACACCCTAGCCACTGATGTCCCCACAGTATCCGCATGGTGTTACAAAGGTCAGGACATCTGTGTTAAAAATCGCTGATTGGTCGCTGGCGCTGGCCGCGACCAATCACCGATCTTGGCGGCAAATTCAAACACCGCTGTGCTGATTGGTCGCCGACGCTGTGCGCGACCAATCACCAATTTTGGCGGCACATTTAAATAGCGTCCGCGACCAATCAGTACAGCGGTGTTTAAATGTTGAGCCAAGATCGGTGATTGGTCGCGGCCGATATTTAAATTTGGCGCCTAAATCGGTGATTGGTCGGCGGCAGCGTCAGCGACCAATCAGCGATTTTTAACACAAATGTCCGGACCTTTGTAACACCATGCGGATACTGTGGGGACATCAGCGGCTAGGGTGTGAAGGGAGGACCGGGGAGCGGCGCTGCGGGTCGGGATACTTCTGCTGCGAGCGCCCGCTCATGTCCCGGGTTCTCGGAGCGGAAGTATCCGCACAGGCAGCGGCGCTGACATCCATGCGGCTAGGGCGTGAAGGGAGCACCGGGGAGCGGCGCTGACATCCAATTGGTCGCGGCCGCTATTTAAATGTGCCGCACAAATCGGTGATTGATCGCCGACTTGGCCCGCAACCAACCACTGATCTTGCGGCCAAAGTTAAACACTACGGTGCTAATTGGTCGCGGATGCTGACAGCGACCAATCACCGATTTGGGCGCCACATTCAAATATCGGCCGCGACCAATCACCGATCTTGGCTCCACATTTAAACACCGCTGTGCTGATTGGTCGCCGACGCTGGGCGCGACCAATCACCGATTTTGGTGCCACATTTAAATAGCGTCCGCGACCAATCCGCACAGCGGTGTTTAAATGTGGAGCCAAGATCGGTGATTGGTCGCGGCCGATATTTGAATGTGGCGCCAAAATCGGTGATTGGTCGCTGTCAGCGTCCGCGACCAATCAGCACCGTAGTGTTTAACTTTTGCGGCAAGATCCGTGATTGGTTGTGGGCCAAGACCGCGACCAATCACCGATTTGTGCGGCACTTTTAAATAGCGTCCACGACCAATTGGATGTCAGCGCCGCTCCCCGTTCCTCCCTTCACACCCTAGCCGCATGGATGTCAGCGGCGCTGCCTGTGCGGATACTTCCGCTCCGAGAACCCGGGACATGAGCGGGCGTTCAGAGCAGAAGTATCACGACCCGCAGCGCCGCTCCCTGGTCCTCCCTTCACACCCTAGCCGCTGATGTCCCCACAGTATCCGCATGGTGTTACAAAGGTCCGGACATTTGTGTTAAAAATCGCTGATTGGTCGCTGGCGCTGCCCGCGACCAATCACCGATTTGGGCGCCAAATTTAAATATCAGCCGCGACCAATCAGCACAGCGGTGTTTAAATGTGGAGCCAAGATCGGTGATTGGTCGCGGCCGATATTTAAATTTGGCGCCCAAATCGGTGATTGGTCGCGGGCAGCGCCAGCGACCAATCACCGATCTTGGCTCCACATTTAAACACCGCTGTGCTGATTGGTCGCGGCTGATATTTAAATTTGGCGCCCAAATCGGTGATTGGTCGCGGGCAGCGCCAGCGACCAATCAGCGATTTTTAACACAAATGTCCGGACCTTTGTAAGACCATGCGGATACAGTGGGGACATCAGCGGCTAGGGTGTTAAGGGAGGACCGGGGAGCGGCGCTGCGAGTCCAGATACTTCTGCTGCGAGCGCCCGCTCATGTCCCGGGTTCTCGGAGCGGAAGTATCCGCACAGGCAGCGCCGCTGACATCCATGCGGCTAGGGTGTGAAGGGAGGACCGGGGAGCGGCGCTGACATCCATGCGGCTAGGGTGTGAAGGGAGGACCGGGGAGCGGCGCTGACATCCATGCGGCTAGGGTGTGAAGGGAGGACCGGGGAGCGGCGCTGACATCCAATTGGTCACGGACGCTATTTAAAAGTGCCGCACAAATCGGTGATTGGTCGCTGTCTTGGCCCGCGACCAATGACTGATCTTGGCGCCAAAGTTAAACACTATTGTGCTGATTGGTCGGGGACGCTGACCGCGACCAATCACCGATTTGGGCGCCAAATTGAAATATCGGCCGCGACCAATCACCGATTTTGGCGCCAAATTTAAATATCGGCCGCGACCAATCACCACAGCGGTGTTTAAATGTGGAGCCAAGATCGGTGATTGGTCGCGGGCAGCGTCGGCGACCAATCAGCACAGCGGTGTTTAAGTTTTGCGCTAAGATCAGTGATTGGTCGGGTCCGAAGACCGCGATCAATCATCGAATCGTCTTGGTGAGGACCGGGGAGCGGCGCTGCCTGTGCGGCTACTTCCGCTGCGAGAACCCGGGACATAGCGGGCGCTCACAGCAGAAGTATCCCGACCCGCAGCGCCGCTCCCCGGTCCTCCCTTCCGCATGGAGGTCAGCGACGCCGGCGGTCCTTCCGCTGCTACCGGCCGGGAGATGAGCGCCTCGCGGCGCTCATCTTCCGGCTGCATCTCCATCCCGCAGATGGGTCCGTCGGTCGGGTTCCTTCTGCTGTTGCCGGCCGGGAGATGAGCGCCTTGCGCCAGTCATCTCCTGGCTGCATCGCCGCTCAGCTCCGTCCCGCAGATGAGCCGCTAACGGCCGCCATCTTTTTTTAGAAATCCCCCGGCGCTGATTGGCCGCTGCCGGACCAATGAGCGACGCGGGATTTCCTGGACAGACAGACACACAGACAGACAGACAGACGGGATAAGACGATTATATATATAGACTAGATTAGTTCCAATTAATGCTTTTGGTCTGTAGGTAGATCCGTACCATTCGTGACCGAGCAATAACATCATGCACGCTCCTTAACATGACATCTTCCCCTTGGATGAGCCACTTCTCCACGGCCCCCCGAGCCTCGGAGGTGGAGATGGTCTGGATGAGCTCTACGCGTTCCCCCTCGGTGCTGTACATGGCTTTGATGTCCAGGTTAGGAAGGAGCTCCAGCTTTGCTATGCCTTCAAAGCCCTTCTTTAGATGTGGTTGGACCCGCAGAGGATCTTTAGTCTCAGAGAGAATTTCTAGCATTTCATTGTTGTACAGGAAGAAAAAGCTAAAGCGAAAATGCACAATATGATAAAGATGTCATTAAAGTATTGGGTCAGGCGCCATTTGTATTAGTGTCTATGTGAGAAAATAGAAAAGCAAAGCTTTAAAGTAAAGATTCAGTCCCCATACACATTGGATTAAAATAGTTTAAACCTGACGATTGCAGCAGGACCGGCCTACCCACTGATGTGTATGGGGGTCTCCTGACTCTCCCCCGATAGAGGATGTCAGGGCCAGAAGGATCGGGCAGATGGGATTTCAATACCCGGTCTTTTGGTTCTCAGGGGAGATAACCCGCTGCCGGAGGTGTCCAGTACCGACTTTCTCCTCTCTCCCCATTAAAACCACATGACTGTTCAGCAGAATAGGTGGGAGTCAGGAGAAATAGCCAAATAACCATTCAGACCACGGGTATCTCATATGTCATGCGTATGGTTAGCTTAAAGGGGCTATCCAGCTTTGGGAACTTTTTTTTATTTAACTGAAATGTGTATTCCCATCTCCAGGATTCTACCCCAATATGTAGTATGCGTAATAATAATAATATTAGCAAATACCTCCAATTAGAAGTTTAGTATAGTTCTTCTGATTTGTTTTGTTGCTTACCCCATGTGCAGGGCATTGCAGTAGCTTAGGTTACGACCACTAGCAAATAACTGTCACTATATGAGTGGTCGTAACCATGGATACCGAAGCTACTGCAATGCCTTGCACATGGGGAAAGCGACATAGTGAATCAGAAGAACTATACTACACTTCTAATTGGAGGTATTTGCTAATATTATTATTATTACTACGCCTACTACATATTGGGATAGGATCTTGGAGATGGGAATACCCATTTAATTGCGAGTATTTGCGACAATTCAGTTTCATTAAAAATGTTGCACCGTTAGGCTTTTTGTTTCCTGCACATTCAGCTTTGATGTGATCTGTGGTCATAAATCGGCTAAGAGGAGCTGAAAAAAGACAGATTAAAAATAAGTCCAATAGCCAGCGCAACACAGAGCCAATAGAAGGCAAACAGTGCAAAATTATTAATGAAATCCAATTACAAAAATGATTTCAATGCGTTTAAATAAGAAAAAAAAATATTTAAGGAATATATACAATCATTGCAACAAGTGAAAGGACTATACCGTGGGAAAAAAGCCTCTTCTTCTCCAGATAGGCATTCAGCCCTTTCATGATTTTATCCAGAAGCACATTGCTGTCCTGAAGTTTCTCCAGAAGTCCGGTCAGAGAAGTGGCGCTTAAAACCTAAAACAAAGTAGATAGCCCATAAGTAAGATTCCATTATATAGTTATAGAGACTGAAAAAAGGTCACATTCATTGACTATTGTGCCAATAGTTTATATTAAAAGAAAAATTAGAACCTATTTGGATAGAAAATAGAAGATGCGGGAGGCTGGAGTCCAGGCAGTGCGGAGCCCCATAACCCGGGATCCTTGTGATGGAAGCATCAGGACACGGACTCTTGGAAAACATCAATCCTGGATGCAAGATGACCGTGCTTTCTTGTATCAGTCCACCATGAAGCATCCATTTACCTTCGGGTCTTTAACGCAATGTTTCATGATCTCTCTCCAGTTTCTGTCCACAGTCTGGAATAAGCGTCCTTCTTCAGGCATTTGCTGCATGATGTCCTCAGAAGAGAAGATTAAAGCCACTGGGTCGGCACCTTCAGCCATTCATCAATGGTTTCCTGGATCCTTATCAGTCGTTCCTCCCATTGCTTAAAGGAGGAGAGCAAAAAGTTAATTACACATAAAATGAAAAGGATAGAAAAAAAATGCTATCATTTTAGAAGATAAATTATCAATGGATATGAATTCTGAATTGTTGGACATTTGTAGGGAAAGTTTGGTGAGACTCCTTGATACCATCCCCTTTACATGTAAGCTGGAGCCGCATGTAACTTTAGCCTCGGAGATCCTAATGAAACCTTAGCTTCTGCTAATAAGCAAGTGAAGATTTTAAGCTGAGTGACAACATTTACTGTGGGTGGGAACTCCTTAATCCCTTCAGGACCGGATAATTTTTTGTTTTGCATTTTTTCCTTCCCTTCTTCAAAAAGCCATACATTTTTTAATTTTTCCATTGATATAGCTGCAAGAGGCTATGTAATGTGCTGTAGCTTAACCCCTTCCCAACATATGACATACTGTTAAGCCATATGCCATGTTCCTGCAGATGTGCAAAATTTGGACCTGGGCCCCCACCAGCATGTTGGTCAGATGTATGGGCCCTTGTAGCATTCTAGATCCGATAATGATGCGCGTGTTCGTCCCTGCCTTGGATGTTTCCCATTGTAGCCCCATCCTATAATAATGTCTCTCATTCTAGGCCCCTTCCTGGTATAATGTTCCCCATCCTGCGCCCCTTCCTGTTATAATATCCCCGATCCTGGGCCTCTTCCTGTTATAATATCCACCTTCTGTGTATAATACCCCCCATCCTGAGCCCCTTTCAGCAATAACGTCCCAATCCTGGGCTCCTTCCTGGTATAATGTCCTTGGTCCTGGGCCTCTTACTGTAATAATGTCCCCCATCCTGGCCCCTTCCTGTAACAATGTCCCCAATCCTGGTACAATGTCCCCCATCCTATAACAATGTCCTCCATCCTGGTATCCTGTCCCCCATCCTAGGCCCCATTCTGGTATAATGACCTCCATCCTTGTGCCCTTCCTGGTGTAATGTCCTTCATCCTGGCCCATGTCATGGTATAATGACCCCCATTCTGGTATAATGCTCCCTATCCTGGGCCCTTTCCTTGTATAATGTTCCCCATCCTGGGCCCCTTCTTTATATAATGCTCCCCATCCTGGGCCCCTTCCTTGTCTAATTCTCCCCACCCTGAGCCCCTTCCTTGTCTAATGCTCCCCATCCTTGGCCCTTTCCTGGTATAATGTTCTGTTGTTCTTTTGTAATACATTAAATAAACAAAAATAAATGATTCTTCTTACCTTCCTGCGCTCCCACGACATGCGGCGTCTTCTTCTGTAGCTGATTTCAGTGTGCCGGCAAGGGCAGCGCATGACGTCACTTCCATGCGTCGCTCGTGACTGGCACGCCGACATCAGCTACTGGCCTTTGATTGGCTGGCGGCATGCATTGCAGCTCAGGGACCCGGCATGTCCCTGCGCAGCAATATACTTCAGCCGAATGTGCGTCCTCAGACTGTGGAAGTGCCATACATATATGAGATGGGAATACCACTCTGCCACTGTGCGCTCCTTTATGCACTTTACCCTCCTTTTTGGCACTCTTTGTGGTAAGAGACTACCTTAAAAAATGTTTTATGTGACATGTATCTGATTATTTGTGGGCAGGAGCATTATTTAGATGGATACCTGATGCATATGGCAAGTGTAAATCCAATGACTATGGAATACTTATGGATTACTTTTTGATATATTATTACACTCATTGGATTGTCTTGATATACTAACCTTATGCTATATTATCTATATTGCTCATGTCCCACTGTGACCATATGCGTGACCATATATGTATACTTTGTAACATATCTTGCTACATTGGTAATCTAATTAGTGTCTTTATACTATCCGTATTATGTCATTTCTCTTTTTACTATGTACGTTTTTTAACTTGATGGAATAAAAATTTATATTTTTTACGCCAATTAACTCTTTCTTCTCCTATGTACCCATGTGTTTCATGAGTTGGCTCAGTTTGGCAAATCTGGGATATATTTCCCCCCGGATATGCCAACTTTACCCCTATAGGGTCTATTTAGTTGTATCACTCTGAGTCTATGTCTGATCCAGAGATACAATAATGAACATGAATCCTTATATATCACGGATCTTGCAGCCGCCTTTACCTGCTTGGACATAAGTGTTACATAGTTACATAGTTTAAAAGGCCGAAAAAAGACAAGCGTCCATCCAGTTCAGCCTATTTCTTGTGCACTGCAGCTATTCCGCAGCGTTGATCCAGGGGAAGGCAAAAAAAAACCATGCGGTATAGGCCAATTTACATCATTGAGGAAAAATTCACTTCCCGACTCCAATCTGGCAGTCAGATTAAATCCCTGGATTAATTAACTATCACTAAGCATAAGACGTAATTTTATTGTTCTCAAGAAAGGCGTCCAGTCCTCTCTTGAACTCATTAAGTGAGTTGGACATCACCACTTCCTCTCCCAGAGAGTTCCAGAGTCTCACGGCTCTGACCGTATAGAATCCCCTTCTATGCTGGTGCAGGAACCTCCTTTCCTCCAGACGCATAGTGTGCCCCCTCATCTTTGTCACCATCCTTGGTATAAACAGGTCATGGGAGAGATCTCTGTACAGCCCCCTGATGTATTTATACATGTTTATGAGGTCTCCCCTAAGCCTTCTCTTTTCCAACGTAAATAGGCCTAATTTGGACAACCTCTCTGGGTATTCTAGTCCCTCCATTCCCTTTATTACCTTAGTCGCCCTCCTTTGTACCCTCTCTAGCTCCAATATGTCTTTCCTGAGCACCGGAGCCCAGAACTGTGCACAATATTCTAAGTGCGGCCTTACCAGCGCTTTATACAGAGGAAGAACAATGTTCTCATCATATGCCCCTATTCCTCTTCTGATGCATGCCATGACTCTATTTGCCTTCGCAGCTGCTGCCTGACACTGGGCACTCCAATTTAATTTGCTGTTAACCAAGACGCCCAGGTCCTTCTCCATGTCAGATTTCCCCAACGGTTTCCCATTTAATATGTATGGGTGACTGCTGTTTTTCTTTCCCATGTGCATGACCTTACATTTATCGTCATTGAACCCCATTTGCCATTTTTTGGCCCAACTCCCCAATTTATCTAAATCCTCCTGTAGCTGTGCCCTATCCTCATCTGTATTAACTACTTTACAAAGTTTAGTATGCAACCCTTCCACTAGATCATTAATAAATATATTAAATAATATAGGGCCCAAGACAGACCCTTGAGGCACCCCGCTAGTCGAGACGCAGTTATAAAAGGAATCCAATTTGTCCGCATTAATCAACTGCAGGGCATCTTGATTGGCAAATAGATTGATCACTTTGGGGTACCAAGTGTTCAGCAACTTTTCTTCTGTCTTGGCACAAGCCAAGGATACGCTGTTCCTCAGGGATTCACATTCTACAGGACCCCTGGACCTGACAAAGATTAAAGATTATATACAGTATACATATATATACACACATATACAGTATACATATATACACACCCATATACAGTATACATATATACACACATATACAGTATACATATATACACACACATATACAGTATACATATATACACACCCATATACAGTATACATATACACACACATATACAGTATACATATACACACACATATACAGTATACATATATACACACATATACAGTATACATATATATACACACCCATATACAGTATACATATATATACACACATATACAGTATACATATATACACACATATACAGTATATATATATACACCCATATACAGTATACATATATATACACACATATACCAGTATACATATATATACACACATACAGTATATATATATATATATACACACTTATACAGTATACATATATACACACCCAGTATACAGTATATATATATATACACACCCATATACAGTATATATATATATATATACACACCCATATACAGTATACATATATACACATATATACAGTATACATATATACACACATATACAGTATACATATATATACACATATACAGTATACATATATACACCCATATACAGTATACATATATACACACATATACCAGTATACATATATATACACACATACAGTATATATATATATATATACACACTTATACAGTATACATATATACACACCCAGTATACAGTATATATATATACACACCCATATACAGTATATATATATATATATACACACCCATATACAGTATACATATATACACACATATACAGTATACATATATACACACATATACAGTATACATATATACACATATATACACACATATACACACACATACCAGTATACATATATATATACACACGCCCATATACAGTATACAGTGCTGGCCAAAAGTATTGGCACCCCTGCAATTCTGTCAGATAATGCTCAATTTCTTCCTGAAAATGATTGCAATCATAAATTCTTTGGTATTATTCTCTTCATTTAATTTGTCTTCAATGAAAAAAACACAAAAAGAATTGTCCTAAAGCCAGATTGGATATAATTCCACACCAAACCTAAAAAAGGGGGTGGACAAAAGTATTGGCACTGTTTGAAAAATCATGTGATGCTTCTCTAATTCGTGTAATTAACAGCACATGTAACTTACCTGTGGCACCTAACAGGTGTTGGCAATAACTAAATCACACTTGCAGCCAGTTAACATGGATTAAAGTTGACTCAGCCTCTGTCCTGTGTCCTTGTGTATACCACATTGAGCATGGAGAAAAGAAAGAAGACCAAAGAACTGTCTGAGGACTTGTGAAACCAAATTGTGAGGAAGCATGAGCAATCTGAAGGCTACAAGTCCGTCTCCAAAGACCTGAATGTTCCTGTGTCTTCTGTGCGCAGTGTTATCAAGAAGTGTAAAGCCCATGGCACTGTGGCTAACCTCCCTAGATGTGGACGGAAAAAAAAATTGACGAGAGATTTCAACGCAAGATTGTGCGGATGGTGGATAAAGAACCTCGACTAACATCCAAACAAGTTCAAGCTGCCCTGCAGTCCGAGGGTACAGCAGTGTCAACCCATACTATCCGTTGGCGTCTGAATGAAAAGGGACTGTATGGTAGGATACCCAGGAAGACCCCACTTCTTACCCCAAGACATAAAAAAGCCAGGCTGGAGTTTGCCAAAACTTACCTGAGAAAGCCTAAAACGTTTTGGAAGAATGTTCTCTGGTCAGATGAGACAAAAGTCGAGCTTTTTGGGAAAAAGCATCAACATAGAGTGTACAGGAAAAAAAAAGAGGCATTCAAAGAAAAGAACACGGTCCCTACAGTCAAACATGGCGGAGGTTCCCTGATGTTTTGGGGTTGCTTTGCTGCCTCTGGCACTGGACTGCTTGACCGTGTGCATGGCATTATGAAGTCTGAAGACTACCAACAAATTTTGCAGCATAATGTAGGGCCCAGTGTGAGAAACCTGGGTTTCCCTCAGAGGTCATGGGTCTTCCAGCAGGACAATGACCCAAAACACACTTCAAAAAGCACTATAAAATGGTTTTAGAGAAAGCACTGGAGACTTCTAAGGTGGCCAGCAATGAGTCCAGACCTGAATCCCATAGAACACCTGTGGAGAGATCGCAAAATGGCAGTTTGGAGAAGGCTCCCTTCAAATATCAGGGACCTGGAGCAGTTTGAAGTGACCGCGGGCAAGGCCGCGCATTGGTATCTATGATCTGGCCCAGCAAGATCCCCACACACAGACTCTATCTTGACAACCGTATCTTTACTCGCATACATTTTTAACACAGCAAAGAAAAAAAAACAATAAATGACAACCGTAAATATGCACAGTAATAACGTGTACTGATAAGCTGACCCTCACTGTCCCTACTCACACGTTACCAGTCCTTTACTCCAGAAGGATGTGTCCCCCGTCGCAGGCCTGTCTGTCTTTGCAGGAAGGCGTCCCAGCCGGAGAAAAAAACAGGAACAGCAGAATTCGCGGAAACAAAGGAAGGGATACTTCGGCCTCTCGCCAGAGGTCCCGCTTACAGTCTCTCTGATCCGGATAGAAGCTCTGGTGGGTCCCCTTATGTAGTCCACACTCCAGTAGCAGGGAGTGTAACAGCTGAATCCTTCAGCAGTGCAGGAGCTGGGGAAGGCTCCGAGGATATGGTGTCAGATAGAAGAAATCACGTTGAGAGTCTCTCCTGCGCCACACACGAGGGCCTGCACACCGTCCTGGCTCTTTTCACAGACCACAGCAGACTCTACGCGCGCTTTTTCCTGCTTCCCACTTTGGTCACATGACTCTCTGGGGCGGGACACAGGAGGCTCAGTCTTTTTCTCTGTCATCACACCCTGCGCAGGTGCAACCTCTGGCCACAAGGTGGCAACATCATCCTGTGTAATCACTTCTGTAACAGGCTCTATATCAATTATCACAGAACAGCCAGAGACGGCCAGCTCACTACAAGTTTGCCAAAGAAGAATGGTCTACAATTCCAGCAGAGCATTGTAAGAAACTCATTGATGGTTACCGGAAGCGGTTGTTCGCAGTTATTTTGGCTAAAGGTTGTGCAACCAAGTATTAGGCTGAGGGTGCCAATACTTTTGTCCGGCCCATTTTTGGAGTTTTGTGTGAAATGATCAATGATTTTATTTTTGCTTCATTCTCTTTTGTGTTTTTCCTTGCAAGCAAATTAAATGAAGATAATAAGACCAAAGAATTTGTGTATACAGTATACATATACACACATCTACAGTATACATATATATACACCTATATACAGTATACATATATACACACCCATATACAGTATACATATATACACAGTATAGATATACACACACATATACAGTATACATATATATACACACACATACAGTATACATATATACACACCCATATACAGTATACATATACACACCCATATACAGTATACATATATACACACCCATATACAGTATACATATATATATACATACAGTATGCATATACACATATACAGTATACATATATATATATACATACATATAGAGTACCCTCTGTCTGAAGCCTTTATAGTCTGCGCTAGTGCGACACGCCTGCACAGTCTGGCTCCAGACTGAAGAACGCATGGAGCCGTTACAGGTAAGAGGAGTGTATGGTGCTGGAGATCACGGTATGCGTATACACTGAACACATACCGCGATCTCTGGCGCCATACTTACATACTTACCTGACCGGGATGAGCGTTACCGCGGCGCTTCTGTTCGGTCCGGAGTCCGGGGGAAGAGGGAGGCATTGAAATCGGCACATGCGCATAGCGCTATCCGGCGCCATTTTACTGAAGACACATTTGCAATGTGTCTTCAGCAAAATGGAGCCGGACAGCGTGGTATGGGCACACGCGTACTTCGGCGCCGCACTCCTCCCCCGGCCTCCAGCAGAACGGGAAACAGCGCTGGAGCACAGGGAAGAAAGGTGAGTATAAGTGTTTATTTTCTTGTATGTGTGTGTAGCATGATAGGGATGAGGGGTGCCATACATACCAGGATTGGGGGGTGAGGGGTGCCATACATACCAGGATTGGGGGGTGAGAGGACCATACATACCAGGATTGGTGGGTGAGGGGACTATCCATACCAGGATTGGGGGGTGAGGGGTGCCATGCATACCAGGATTGGGGGGTAAGGGGACCATGCATAACAGGATGGGGGGTGAGGGGACCATGCATAACAGGATTGGGGGTGAGGGGTGCCATGCATAACAGGATTGGGGGTGAGGGGTACCATGCATACCAGGATTGGGGATGTGAGGGGGTACCATAGATACCAGAATAGGGATGAGGGGGTACCATGCATACCAGGATTGGGGGTGAGGGGTACCATGTATACCAGAATTGGGGGGTGAGGGGACCATGCATACCAGGATTGGGGGTGAGGGGTGCCATGTATACCAGAATTGGGGGGCGGGACCATGCATACCAGGATTGGGGATGAGGGGTGCCATGCATACCAGGATTGGGGAATGAGGGGTGCCATGCATACCAGGATTGGGGAATGAGGGGTGCCATGCATACCAGGATTGGGGAATGAGGGGTGCCATGCATACCAGGATTGGGGAATGAGGGGTGCCAAGTATACCAGGATTGGGGGTGAGGGGTGGCATGCATACCAGGATTGGGGGGTGAGGGGTGCCATGTATACCAGGATTGGGAGGTGAGGGGACCATGCATACCAGGATTGGGGAATGAGGTGTGCCATGCATACTAGGATTGGGGGGTGAGGGGACCATACATACCATGATTGGGGGGTGAGGTGTGCCATGCATACTAGGATTGGGGGGTGAGGGGACCATACATACCATGATTGGGGGGGTGAGGTGTGCCATGCATACCAGGGTTGGGGGGTGAGGGGACCATACATACCATGATTGGGGAATGAGGTGTGCCATGTATACCAGTATTCGGGGGTGAGGGGTGCCATGCATACCAGGATTGGAGAATGAGGGGTGCCATGTATACCAGGATTAGGGGGTGAGGGGACCATGCATACCAGGATTGGGGGGTGAGGGGACCATGCATACCAGGATTGGGGGGTGAGGGGACCATGCATACCAGGATTGGGGGGTGAGGGGACCATGCATACCAGGATTGGGGGGTGATGGGTGCCATGTATACCAGGATTGGGGAATGAGGGGTGCCATGCATACCAGGATTGGGGAATGAGGGGTGCCATGCATACCAGGATTGGGGAATGAGGGGTGCCATGTATACCAGGATTGGGGGTGAGGGGTGCCATGCATACCAGGATTGGGGGGTGAGGGGTGCCATGTATACCAGGATTGGGAGGTGAGGGGACCATGCATACCAGGATTGGGGAATGAGGTGTGCCATGCATACTAGGATTGGGGGGTGAGGGGACCATACATACCATGATTGGGGGGTGAGGTGTGCCATGCATACCAGGGTTGGGGGGTGAGGGGACCATACATACCATGATTGGGGAATGAGGTGTGCCATGTATACCAGGATTGGGGGGTGGAGGGACCATGCATACCAGGATTAGGGGGTGAGGGGTGCCATGCATACCAGGATTAGGGGGTGAGGGGTGCCATGCATACCACAAGAGGATGGGGGCAGCACAAATACCAGGATGGGAGACCATATACCAATAAAAATGCTCGCCACCCGGGCGTAGAACGGGTTCAATAGCTAGTACATATATACACGCATATATACAGTAATACAGCATATACATACACATATATACTGTATATACACACACACACACGCACATATATATATCTGGCGACAGGGCCCCGCTGCGTCCTCTGTGTCTCTGTACAGATATAAGTGTAACACGTACTGGATCCAGCACAGGTGACAGTCTGCCATAGAGCTGACGTGCAGTACATACACTGTGTTATAGGGGGCGCTCACCTGTGCGGACCCCGCGCTCCGGCCGCTACTTCTCTGCTCATATAAGGTCTCTCTTTCTGCCATTAAATAATTCGGTTGTCATGGCAGCGGGGGTGGGGCGTTGGTAGGGGGCGTGTCTGGTATAGGGCAGATTGGGGCGGGGCTGTCATGCAGTGCTTGTCTCATCGCTGTAATTTCCTGCTGATGCCACCTGGTGGACAGCATTGGTCAGTACGCGCTGAGAATGCTCACATGGTGGGGGAGGGGCAGCTTATATATGTATATACACAGTCACAATGCAGTTAGGGTTATGTTCACACAGTGTTTTTTTAAACGATTTTTCCACATTATAAAACTCAGAGTTGTCAGGAAAAGCATTGCATGTATTTTTGATGTATGCCTCACACTAAATACATTTTTGAAGATTTTTTTTAATCTTCCATCCTATACTCGGGCACTGGCTGTATATTGTTGTGGCCCCGGGACTTGTTAGATCCGCTGCGTGGCATTGCCAGCTACATTGCAGTAAATGGGTGACCTGAAATCCCACATTCATCCTGTGACCAGTTAGGGACTGTTTTTTCTTAAAGAAGGGACTCGAGTTATTAATCCCAGACAATCCATTAATGGAGTTTCCAGTAGATAATAATGATGATTTATCCTGGGGATGGGTTATCAATATCAGATCGGTGGGCTCCGACACGCGGCACTGGCTCTACCCATCACTTGTTTGCAACGCTCAGATGTAAATAGTTTGAAGATCTGAACATCACTGCTCCATTCACTGTACTGTGGGTCCTGCAAGTCAGCTAATATTCATGTAATAGGAGCTGATCTGCAGCACCAGGGAGCGGCCACTACACAGTGACCAGAGCTGTGATGTTCAGCTCCTCAACACCAGGGGCGGAACTACCGCCCGTGCAGCCGGTTCATTGAACGGGGGCCCCGAGGAGAGGGGGCCCCTCCAGCCTCCAGCAGGGCCGCCATCAGGGCATGACTGCCCTGACTCCAGTATGGGGCCCGGCCGGTAGGGGCCCCCTCGGGGGCCCCCCTCTTGTGCGTCTCTCTCCTCATGGGGCCCCCGGCCCCATGCTATGCACCGGGTCCGGGACATTTCAGCGCTGAGCTGCGCTGTTGCAGCAGCGCCTTCATAATTCCCCTGACTTCCGGTCATGTGACGGCGCCGTCACATGGCCGGAAGTCAGGAGAACCTGCTGTCAGCGATTTAGACGAGCGCCAGGATTCTGCAGGGATCGCATGGGGGTAAGTATAACAAGTTTTATTTTTTTTAAAATACAATTAACTAGGAGTGGAGAGATGGGAGATGCACATGTGTGTGTGTGTGTGTGTGTGGTGGGGGGGGGAAGGGGGGGGAGATGGGAGATGCACATGTGTGTGTGTGGGGGGGGAGATGGGAGATGCACATGTGGTGTGGGGGGGGATGGGAGATGCACATGTGTGTGTGGGGGGGGAGATGGGAGATGCACATGTGGTGTGTGTGGGGGGGGATGGAGATGCACATGTGTGTGGGGGGAGATGGGAGATGCACATGTGTGTGGGGGGGGGATGGGAGATGCACATGTGTGTGTGGGGGGAGATGGGAGATGCACATGTGTGGGGGGGATGGGAGATGCACATGTGGTGGGGGGGAGATGGGAGATGCACATGTGTGGGGGGGGAGATGGGAGATGCACATGTGGGGGGGGATGAGAGAGGTGCACATGTGGTGGAGGGGGAGAGAGAGGTGCACATGTGGTGGAGGGGGAGAGAGTGGCACATTGTGGTGGAGGGGATGAGAGAGGGGCACATGTGGGGAGGGGGGACGAGAGGGGCACATGTGGTGGAGGGGGATGAGAGAGGGCACATGTGGTGGAGGGGGATGAGAGAGGGGCACATGTGGTGGAGGGGGATGAGAGAGGTGCACATGTGGTGGAGGGGGATGAGAGAGGGGCACATGTGGTGGAGGGGGATGAGAGAGGGGCACATGTGGTGGAGGGGGGTGAGAGAGGGGCACATGTGGGGGAGGGGGACGAGAGGGGCACATGTGGTGGAGGGGGATGAGAGAGGGGCACATGTGGGGGAGGGGGATGAGAGAGGGGCACATGTGGGGGAGGGGGACGAGAGGGGCACATGTGGGGGAGGGGGATGAGAGAGGGGCACATGTGGGGGAGGGGGTGAGAGATGTGCACATGGGGGGGTGAGAGCTGCACATGGGGGGGTTTGAGAGCTGCACATGGGGGAATTGGGAGTAGGGGGATAATGAGCTGCACATAACGAATGTGGGGTGGGGGAGAGTAAATGATAAATGATGATGGGGTGGGGAGAGCACGGACATGATATAATGAATTGGGGCAGGGGGTGCATGTAAATATTGAATGCGGGGAGCAGGAAGTATAGAGTAGGGGGCGTTGCGGATGCAGGAGTGTGACTGGTAACAAATTGGCGGAAAGAGTAGAGGTTCTAATTAAATTATATATTAAGTGCCTATTTACAGTTAATGGGGGCACAGTGGTGGATTACAATTTATATTTGGAATGGTAGGTTGCATAATAACTAACCATATATTGATGGTGGATGCACGTCTGTATTCAGCTGCGTAATGTAGAAGTTGGGGAATGTGCTCTAGATAACTGTGTTATTTTATGCAGAGACGAGTCCTGGCTGGAAGACGTGATGGCGGTCTGTGCTGGATGAAGGAGAAAAGCGAAGATGAAGGACTTCACCTAGAGACGTCACCGGTGAGTCAGTCTATTACATGTACACTGTGTATAATGTCACTGGTGATCACTGTATTACCTGTACACTGACACTATATACAGAGCTCCTGTGTATAATGTCACTGGTGATCACTGTATTACCTGTACACTGACACTATATACAGAGCTCCTGTGTATAATTTCACTGGTGATCACTGTATTACCTGTACACTGACACTATATACAGAGCTCCTGTGTATAATGTCACTGGTGATCCCTGTATTACCTGTACACTGACACTATATACAGAGCTCCTGTGTATAATGTCACTGATGATCACTGTATTACCTGTACACTATATACAGAGCTCCTGTGTATAATGTCACTGGTGATCACTGTATTACCTGTACACTGACACTATATACAGAGCTCCTGTGTATAATTTCACTGGTGATCACTAGATTACCTGGACACTTACGTTATACATACCATGTATAGAGCTCCCGTGTATAATGACACTTATGGTAATATTAGTAATGTGGTGGTAATATTAGTAATGTAGTGGTAATATGTGGTCTGGTCATGGTGTGGCAGTTTTTCTCCCTTCTGTGTGGTATTATTCGGTCACTATGTTGTGGTAATATGTGGTCTGGTCATGGTGTGGCGGTATTCCCTGTATGTGGTATTATTGGTCATTTAAAAAAAAAATGTATATGACACATTCCCTTAAAGAAAACTAAATAAAAATATATCTAAAAAGAGTATTGGATATTTTAAGAAAATTTTAATAGGTTAGAGTAGGGCCCGGCCAGAAGAGTCTACCTTATCGTGGTGGCGGCTTTAAAAATCTTTTGGCCAAAACAAAAGCTGATGGCTATGTATGTGGCGCCGTCACATGGCCGAACGTCAGGAGAACCTGGTGGCAGTGACGTGGACGAGCGCCAGGATTCTGCAGGGATTGCATGGGGGTAAGTATAACAAGTTTTATTTTTTTTAAATACAATTAATTAACTAGGAGTGGGGGGAATCAGAGATGCACGGGGGGGATGAGAGATGCACATGGGGGGGATGAGAGATGCACATGGGGGGGTGAGAGATGCACATGGGGGGGTGAGAGATGCACATGGGGGGGTGAGAGATGCACATGGGGGGGTGAGAGATGCACATGGGGGGATGAGAGATGCACGGGGGGTGAGAGCTGCACATGGGTGGGATGAGAGCTGCACATGGGGGGGTGAGAGATGCACATGGGGGGTTATGTTTACATAACTTTGTTGCCTTATGAAGGGCAGGGGGGGCCCCCCAAAATTTCTTGCACAGGGGCCCACTACAGTCTGTGTCCGCCCCTGCTCAACACTGTTTACATCTGACCTCGACCGAAGCTGCAAACAGCTGATTAGTGGAGGTGACACGTGCCGGACCCCCACAAATCTGATATTAATGAGATAACCAGGGGATAGGCCATGAATATGTTTGTCCTGGAAATTCCCTTTAAGGCCCACCTGCACATACTATATATATATATATATATATATATATATATATATATATATATATATATATATATATATATATATATATGGCAAAGAGTGGGAAGGGGTTAATCAAAGGCTCATAAAACGGACAAACAACACAAATATTGGTTTCTATCTTTTACACATTTGGGGTAGCCCTTAAGAGGGCCGGAGAGAGAGAGAGAGAAAGAGAGAGAGAGAGAAGAGAGAGAGAAGAGAGAGAAGAGAGAGAGAAGAGAGAGAAGAGAGAGAGAGAGAGAAGAGAGAGAGAAGAGAGAGAGAAGAGAGAGAGAGAGAGACCAAGAGAGAGGAAAAAAAAGAGAGACCCAACCAGTGCAAGGCTAAGCCGGGCAGGCGGCAGCGGCTATTTATACCCACTGCTGATCTCTGATTGGTGGAAGATCTGGGTGTGGCTGCTCTCTGATTGGTGGAAAATCTGGGTGTGGCTGCTCTGTGATTGGTCAGCATTATGACCTCACAGTGGCGATGACTCATACCTCCTGGGTGGTTCTTCTGGGCGGTTCTGTTTTCTGACTGGTGGAAATTCTAATCAGCATTATGACCTCACAGTGGCCGTGACTCATGTTTCATGGACTGTTCTATCTGGGTGACCTGATACATGCTGATCTCTGATTGGTGGAAATTCAAGTCATCTTCATGACATCACAATCAGCATGTTATTACTGCTGAGATGTTCAGTTTTTTCCTAAATTTCCTACGTTTTGTTCTAATTTATTAGCACATATATACCACTCATTCCTACAATCAAAGGGTCAGGAAACCCCTCTGAAATCAATATCCTACAATTTACCCCAACAGCAAAAAAACAACTATAAACAAAATACCAAAAGATATATCAGATTATTAATGAGCAAATAAAAGACACAATCACATAAAAAGAATCTTTAGAAAGCTGTAGAAAAAATGCTGTAAAGTAAGAACGCTTCAAAAATAGAAATGTTAATGATCTATTTAATCAATTAACAAAATACAAGTGAATGAACAAACAAAAAATCTAGATCCAATCAATATTTAGTGTGACCAACTTTTCACTTTAAAACAGCGTCAATTCTTCTAGGTACACCTGCGCAAAGTCAGGGATTTTGTAATAATACAGTCAGGTGTCTGGTCATACACCATGGCAAGACTGAGCAAGAATACACAAGGAAGTTATACTACATCAGCAAGGTCTCTAAGGCACAAATTTCAAAGCAGATTGAGGGTTCAAGATGTGTCATTCAAGCACTTGTGAAGATGCACAAGAAAATGTGCAACGTCGAGGTCAGTAGATGCAGTGGTCGGCCAAGGAAACTTAGTGCAGCAGATGTATGACACATTATGGTTACTTTCCTTCAAAAGCAGAAGATGTCCAGCAGTGCCATCAGCTCAGAACTGGCAGCAACCAGTGGGACTCAGCTTCACTCATCTACTGTTCAGAGAAGACTGGCCAGAAGTGGTCTTCATAGCAAAATTGTGGTGAAAAAGCCATATCTTCCACATCAAAACAAGGCCAAGTGACTCAACTATGCATTAAAACAGAGGAACCAGGGTGTAGAAAATTGGCAGGATGTGCTCTGGACGGTTGAGTCAAAATATGAAAAATGTTATTACAGAAGAGATTTTGTTCACTGAAGGGCTGGAGAGCAGAACAATAATGAGTGTCTGTGGGCAATAGTGATGCATAAGCACGGTGGAGGGTCCAGTAAGTTTGGGGCTGCATTTCAGCAAATGGAGGTGGAAATTGGGTCAGAATTATTGGTTCCCTCAATGCTGAGATATAGAGGCAGATACTTATCCATCCTGCAATATCATCAGGGAGGTGTCCGATTGGATCCAAATGTTTTCTTCCGCAGAACAACAACCCCAAACATACAGCCAATGTCATTAAGAATTATCTTCAATGTAAAGAACAAGGAGTCCTGGAAATGATCTGGTCCCACCTAGTGGAGTAAATAGAGTCTGATAGGCCCCCACCGGCATGTTGGTCAGATGTATGGGCCCTTGTAGCGTTCTGGATCCTATAAAGAAATATGTGTTCTCTCCCTATGTAGTAATGTCCCCCATCCTGGCTCCTTCTTGTAATAATCTCCCACATGCTGGGCCTTATGCTATGACATTTTCCCCCACCTGTGCCCCTGTCTGGTAATGTCCCCATTCTGGCATCATTTACTTCATTCTGGTTTAATGTCCCCATCCTGGTATAGTGTCCCCATTCTGATATAATGTCCCCATTTTGGTATAATGTCTCTAACCTGGTATAATATCCCACATGCTGGTGTAATGCTCCCAATTCTGCTATAATGTCCCCAAAGCTGGTATAATGCCCCACATCCTGGTATGGTATCTCCAGTTCTGGCATAATGTCCCCCATGCTGCTATAATATCCCCCATACTGGTATAATATCATCATTGTGATGTAATGTCCCCATTCTGATATAGTGTCACCCATCCAGGTATGGTGTACCCCATTCTGGTATAGTGTCCCTTATTCTGGTATAATGTCCCCAATTCTGGTATAATGTCCCCAATTCTGATATAATGTCCTCATTCTGATATAATGTCCCCATCCTGGTATAATGACCCCCC